>NC_090928.1:124053893-125450141 GCF_040938575.1 Ambystoma mexicanum
GTCCACTCTAGCAAGGGGGCCTATATATAATCATGTGCTGCTCCATCGTCCAACCAAAGGAGGTTTAGCTGCGTCACATAGTTCTAATGAGTTTATAAACGCTGTCTTGTGGAATATAGCTGGGCTAAAGGGTCAGTTTAACGCTTTGTTGCCTGTATCCAAGAATTTGGATATAATGTTTCGGAAGACCTGGGCTACAGAGCACATTCATTTAGATGGTTTTAGTTTAGATCATTGTCTTGGGAGGGTAGCTTATGGGCAACGTGCTCGCTTTGGAAGCAAGATGACACAGAGCAACACCGGTTCGGACCACAGGTTCGATCCCTGGGTCCCCACTTAGAAACCTCTGGGTATTAAGTGCGTTATAAATATCCAAATATATATATTTTCCACAGCAACAACATTTCCTAGCGGAGGAACAAAGGGTGGTTAATGGCCTTTATCAGCAACAGGCTATTTAAGCAAAGCAAATGGGTATTTGTATACAATATATTGTTGGTTGCTTTTATAAGACTGAAAAATAGTGGGAGCATTTCTGATTTTTATGATGCAAATCAAGGCAGCAAACTAGGCCCCCATATAATGCTTTAAAACAATACACTAGGGTCCTGATTTACAAAAGCATTTTACAATGGGACAGTCCCATTGGAAAGCGCTTTGTAAAACAGGCCCTTAGTATCTTTTTTTCGAACACACAAATGAACAATACAATGTTTCTGATTGGGGAGAGTTTAATCTAAAAATTGAAGATTTCTCTGGACTTGCACAGATAATTAAGGAAGAGGACGTTGCTTATAAAATACTGAATTGAATAATGAAAGATCCAGAGGCAAATAAATCAATTATTAAAAACTTTCTTTATTTTGCACTTGGTGTAACAGTCTACATTACTGACCAAAGTAATAATCAAGGTTACAGAAATCGACAAAATGGAGAACATAGTGTAGGGCTGTCCAACCCGTTTTAGTCATGGTTAAGGCTATTGTGTCCCATTGGACAGGAACCCCTCATGACTTTGTTCCTCATTCACTAGGCCACGCAGGTAGGTCCGAAAGGCCGGCCAAATATCCTTGAGGCGACTGTTTGTCGGTAGCAGAGTGACATACCGTTCTTCCATGTCATTGGCCCATATCATTCTGGACATCCACATTGTTTCAGGGCGGGGCGCCCCTCCATTTTAGCAGAATGCAGCACTTAGCGCGCAGTAAGCCCAAATTCACTATAGACATTTTACCCATGGCACCAAGCAGGCACGTGCAGGGAGTTACTGAGACTTGAAAATCCGTACTTACTGACATATTCTACACACTTTTCATCAAAAGTTCCCGAACTCTGAGCACAACCAGAAAATGCGCAATAGATTTGCATTCGGTGCCCGACACCTTAGGCATATTCCCTCGTCCACAGGGTTGAATAGTTTCAGTCTGCCCAGAACACTGTAGTTGGTTAAGAACTTCAAACTGAACAAGCCTAAACCTGGAGTTAAAGGACAGATTTTTTGTTAATGCACATATGTGTGTCCATTTATTTATTTATTGCGCATGTGCAAGGCGCCTATACAACAGTATTGTGTTTCCAGGTGCCACAAGGCTAAGTGGGTAGGGAACAAGGGGAATGAATAACATTGTCAAAACCAGCACATTCACAATCGTGGTCCTACTAGGCCTTGTGGCATTTGGACGTGGAAGTGCAGTGAGGAGAAGAGCAGGAGAAAGGGATGGATGGGGAGGCAAGGGGAATAGGGGTGGGCAAGGAGTGGGCAAGTGCTGGTGGGCTTGGGGGGGAGGGGGTGCCAGGGAAGCCAAGGAGGAGTCCTCAGGCTAAGTGCTGGGGAAGGTGAATCCCAAGGGTAGGATGCACAGCAGCCAAGCAGGGGCCCCCAGGGGCAATGCCATTGTGGGGGGGCAGTGCTGTGTGGACTGGGTAGAGGGCCTGGTATCCTGTAAGATTCATGAGGACCAGGCCACCAGGTCACAGCGGCAATGGGGTGATTACAAAGGAAGGGAGAGGTATTGAAAAGCAGAGTTTTGAGAAGTTTCCAGAATTTAAGGTAGTCCGGCTCAAGCCAGAGAAGGAAGGAGGCTGTTCCAAAGGGAGGCACCAGCTGAAGAGAGCCCATGCCCCCCACTCTTGACTTAGAGAAACGTTTGACAATCACAAAGGCGGAATTAGAGGAGGAGAGGGCTCTAGCAGGGGGAGCATTTAGGGAGGGAAAGTTGGAGAAAGCATTGTCCCAGGCTCCAAGATAGCCTTGTGGATAATGCAGAGGGTCTTGACTTTGATCCTTGCAACCCCAGGTAACCAGTGAAGGCATTTTAGGGCTGAAGAGATATGTCCCTGGGCTTGAGGCAAAGGATAAGTGGAGCAGAGGGGGAGATTGAGGAAGAGGCTGTTGCAGTAGTCCAGCCTAGAGAGGACCAGAGCTCTGGAGACATTGAGCTTCTGGGGGAAGGTGAGGAAAGGGAGAATGAAGTGTTCTTGGCAAGGTCCAGGATGTGAGGGGATTAAGGAGAGAGCAGAGCCGAAGATGACCCCAAGGTGTTTGGCCTCACAGGATGGTGAGGGTAGCGTGCGGGGTGAAGGTGCATCAGTGGGCTCCATCTGTAGGTCACTACTCCATTTGAGTTTGGGTGTGTTTTGCTGTACCAGCCCGTACAAGGTAGATATCCCTCTCAATGTCCCTACTGACTTGACTATGCATGTTAAACATGTGTGAGGAGTAGGTTTGGTTGGAACGAGGGCTAGTATGCCCTGAATGCCACTCGCATGCACTGATAATACAGTAATTGCAGCGGTCCTTAACCTACCCTTGTGCTAACACTGCCCCAGTCACCAAAATGTCCCTCTAAAAACATATTGCCCCATGTATGAAACCGAGCAGTCTGCTGTGTTTAGCTGAGCTTGCTGCCCACGGTGGGATTTAGGAAAGAATTGCACCACAGTGGCACGTCTCTATCATAGGGAGTGAGGACTCCCATAAGGTGAAATAGTTTCTTCCATTCAAGACGTGTGGCTCCCACTTGGTCTAAAAGTTGTCTGGCTTGTAGCAGCTGCTAAACAGTAGAGTTTGTACCCTAACTTCACTCACTGTCCCTCTCTCTAGCCTAACATGCAGGGGTGTCGCTATGTCCCTGTATCAGTGTGCAGCAAATTGCGCCTGCGCAACTACGTATTATAGCTCATAGCCTGGTGTCGAGAGGGCCCCAGCTGAATAAGGGAATACCAGTGTAGCCCATTTCAACCTGAGTAGACATGGAGTCCATACAAACTCAGAACTAAGACATACAAGTTAATAAAAAAAAAGCTCTACCTGGCCAAAAAGGGATGTTTAGAAACATACACAAAAAATAGTCCATGGGTGCCCCTCTGCGAGAACGAACACGGCCCATTGACCTGTTCTTTGGGATGGTTCCCACTCGAGAGTCTGCAGCCACACCTTAGCTCACTGTACCTTTCACAGATGGGAAATACCCATTTGCATTTCAGTATTTGTCCCGCCCACATGGGCAGTCCACCATCGAAATGCACTGGCAATTCCCTTCTGAACAAGAGTACCAAATGTGGCTGCGGACTCTAGAGTGGGTACCATCCAATAGAACAGGCAATTTTTGCCGTGTTCGTTCTCATAGAGGGGCACCCATGACTAATTTTTTGATGTTTAGAAACATATACAGTAACTTTGGAAACACAAACATTTTTAGTAGCGACACTCTGCCCATTAGTGACATTGGCAACCTGCTCCATCTAGTCAATGTCAACCTAAACCGGGTCATGTGAGTGCCATAACGGTAGTCAAATGCATAGTTGTTTAGGTATGGGAATGTTATGCCTAATACTTGACCGTGTCACCAGCCCAGGGGGAATACCTCTGACTTGGCTTTGTTAGTATGTAGCCCTGAACATCTGCTGAAAGTGGACACCTCTAAGAGTATGGGTTCTACATTGCGTGCTGGATCTCTCACAAATAACAGGATGTCATCCGCATAGAGTGATATTATTTTGTGGGTGCCTACCACTCTAATCTCTTGTTTGTTAACGTGTATCTAATAGCATTGGCCATGGGTTCCGCCACCTTCACAATAGTAACAGGGGAAAAAGGGCAGCCTTGCCTCGTGCCCCTGGCTAGGTGACAGATCGCGGTTAGCACCCCATTCGTTCAAACCCTGGCGAATGGTTGTGTGAGTAGCAGTTTGGTCCAGGCTTGGGACCAACGCCATATTTCACAAGGACTTTGAATAGTAACGTCCATGAAACAGAGTCAAAGGTCTTCTGCATGTCTAGAGATATAGCTGTTGCTTGTGCCTCTGGGTCCAGGTGAGACATCACGTTAAACAGTCTAAGGGTTGTAGATTTGTCTGGGTGTATTAAATGTGGCATAAGGGGCAGGAACATAGGCAGTAATTACCATAGCATAGTTTTTGATGACTACATTAATAAGGGGTAGGGGACGATATGACCCGCAGTCATCGGCAGGTTTGTCAGGCTTTCAAAGGAGTAATATTATGGCTTCTCGCAATGATTCGGGCTGCATACCTTTCAACAGAGATTCTTTCCATTGCTGCAATAAATATGGGGCCAGTAGAATTCCGGTCCCAGCCCATCGGACCCCAGGGCATTACCATTGGGTAGGTCCCAAATCACAGTTTCTTTCCTCCAGTGACATAGGATTTTCCAGCAGTAAACTAGCTTCACTAGAGAGGAGGGGAATTGGAATGTCATCTAGAAACTGCAACATTTAGGTATCCGGTATTGCCTGTGGTGGGCTATAGAGGTCCAAATAGTATTTGTAAAACGCTACTAACAGCTTTCTTGGCCTATCGGCCTCGCCATAATGCCAATCCATGTTCGGTCTAATGAGAATATTCAGTCCCCTTTGTGCTGTTTCTCAGAAGGTGTGCAGCTCCATTATCATATTGACCTGCACCTGGGGCATAGGCCCCCAAGAATAGCTAGTTTCGAGCTCTTTGAGGCACCCTTCCTCGTTGCGGATATCTTTACGTATGGATTTTCGAATTCCGAACTCGGGCGACACAGCAATGCCGCAAATGAATACTTTAAATGCCTGCCAGACAGAGGCAATGTATAAGACCAAGTCTACATTGTTTTCGAAAAACGGAGTGATCTGATCATACATATTGATCGAGAATGCTGAGCCTGATAGTGCAGCTGGTTGGAATCTCCAAGGATTCTTGCAATCAGCCACTTGTGCTCATTCATCACTATCTGCAAATCAATACTAGAGTGCATATCGTGCACTGAGGAATAACATGTGTATTCCCTATTATCTGCATGTAGGGCTCTCAAACATCCAAGTCATTTCCCTCCTCCATTCCCTTCACTATAGCGTGTGCCGTATTTGATAGTGTTCTATTCACTCTGCCAGAGTGGTCCAATGCTATATCGAGGATGGTGTTTACGTCCCTTGCCCAGATCACTACTGCCATTGGGTAATCTATATTGGGACCATAGACATTCACAATAGAACTTCCACATGATTTAGCTTATCATGTACAATAACATAGCAGCCTTGCGTGCCAGTCTTAATGTCTTATGTATCAGGGTCATCACTCCGCTGACTCATGACGAAAAAGAGGGATAGAATCTATGATCCCCAAGCTCTAGCCAAAGTGGTAGCCTGGGCGGTCACTGCATGTGTCTGCTGCAGAAATAATACTCGAGCTCAGTGTTTCTGCACATACGCCAGTATCTTGCAAGCTTTAATTGGGTGCCCCAGGCTCTGAGCCTTCCAGCTAATAAATGTAGTTCCTTCTTACATTTCCATGTAATGAAGTCATACCTGACAAGAGCGGAAGCGCCTAACCAAGTGTACATAATCTAAGCGCCATTCTGCATCCAACATCCACCAAGTGCTGCTTTTCGTTTCCAACATTCAACCCATTCCTACCCATCCACCACCCTTATCGTAACACCAATTGGACACGTTCCTTGAATTCCCCCCTCCCAAATAAACCAAACAACAAGCCAAGGCATTTGCATAGGGGCTAACTGAGCTATCAGTGGCTTCCTCCCTTGCTCTATTCCCCTTTCCATTCTCTTGTAAACTTGCACCCCTTATTACATCCCATGTTGAAACGCTGCACTCTCCTCATTGCACCCTGGTGCCTATAAAGGCAAAATGCTAAGAACAGCAGTAAACATCAAAACTATTGCCTTTGCCAATGCGTGTTAGGCTTGCTAATGGGGAAAGTAAGGCAGCAGCATGAAAGAAAAGCAGCTCTTTTTATATGATGATGTGCAACGCGGTACAGACACTGTTATTCGGGATGGCCAACAGGAAAGCCCTTGGGCCAGACATGATTTTGAAAGTTATTTAAACAAAATTGCACCATATGGGACCCAGTCTTCACAAAAATATCTGGAATTTTGCAAGGTTGGAGAATTCCTATAAGTTGGACGATGGTGGTTATTTTGCCATTCTATAAGAAGGGGGATAGATCGGCCCCTGTTGTTACCGTCCTATAGAACTAAGTGATTCCACTGCCAAATAGTTTGGCATAATAATATACACTAAAATACTAGACTGGGCAAGGTTAAATGGTATTTTTTGTGAAGAACAGTACTGTTTTCGTTAAACGGGTAGGTACGGTAGAACAAATATTAAACTTGAGACTCTGTCTCGATAAACATATCATTGGATAAGACCCCTGTTTATTCAGGTTTTATGGATCTGAGCTCTGCTTTTGCTTATGCGAACCGGCAAAAATTATGGAAGCAATGGAACGATCTAGGAATGCTGTATGCACTTTTAAAATTATTACTCACACTTCATGAGGATTTAGCTGCAAGGGTTATCTATAGACAAGCAAATGGTCGGACAAATGAATTTCCATCCACAGGAGGGGTTAGACAGGAATGCATACTGGCACCATTATTGTTTAATCTCAATGTACGTTCTTTGCCCAATGAATTAAATAAATGAACTATTGCCTTAAAATTGTGGCAACAAATATTTGTCTTTTATCCTATGCATATAACGTAGTGCTAATAATACACACTTCTAGAGCCCTTAAGAAACCAATAAATGGGTGTGTGTCATACATAGACGAACGTGAGCTGTAGCTAAATATTGCACAAATCACTCCTACGTGCATAGGCCAGTATATGTAAAAATCCTATTCATGCTGATGGTAGTAAATTAAATCGCGCTGAGCAATTTTTTAGGGAATGTGTTCTCAGATGAATTTAGGAGCGCAGTTGGATGTTGCTGCAATAATAATGGCACAGGTTAATTAAGCAATAAGCCCCGAGCTGGGGGGCCATTACCACTTTGCTAGGGCCTTGACGCAGGTCCCGGGGAATCAAAAAGAGGGGCTAATGGCCACCCCCAGTGAGGGGCTTATTGCTATTAGTACTCTGGCCCATTAGATTGGGGTACTGATAGCTTCTTTTTCAGTTGTCAGACACTCCGGCATTGAGCAACTGAAAAATAAAATAAAAAAATGGTCACCATGGAACAGGATATGTAGTCCGTTCTCCCTTTCCATGGTGGCCATTCACAATAGTTAAAAAAAAGTAAACAAAGAAGATGGCCACCATGGAAAGGGAGAAGGGACTACAGGTAGTCCATTTTCCCTTTACATGGTGGCCATTAAAAAGCAGGGAAAAAAGTTAACAAAGAAGTTGGCTGGCATGGTACAGGGAGAAGGGACTACACAAAGTCCCTTCTCCCTTTCCATAGCAGCCATTCGAACATTGATTGCACCGCAGGAAAGGGCTTTGTCGGGCTGGTAATGACTCGGCGAGGGCCAATGAGCCAGGTACTAATGGAATGATAGTGACATATGGACATGAATTTGGTGGTCTTACTATGAATCCAGTTGTATCCATCTATAGAGCAAAAGCTGTACCAAGTGGAATTTATGGAGCTGAGGTTTGGGGGTACCTAAATGCCCAGGTCCAACAAAAAAAGAAAAGGGCTTTTTACTTAGTTTGGTTGGTGTTGTGGAGGGTGCCCATAGATTTTTGCTACATTATGATCCCAATCTAGTATACATTGCTGTTACAATTAATGGAAGTCCCATTAAACTGTGGATAAGGCTTTGAAAAAAAAGACATTTCATCTTACACACAGGATAATATGGGATTCAATGACCTCAGATGTGGCTTTTTGTAGCCTGTGGCTGCAATATATTAAAAAAGAATTAACCTTTTTGCGCTGCCAACAGATACTCAACAATTTGTAGAAGGAACGTTTGATCTTATTGCCCTAGTTGAGACCTATCTTGCAAGGAAAGTCTCAAGCAGATTAGACACAGAAAAGACTAAGGTGTCAATAATGCAGTATCTTGATATGGAGTTGTACTATATAACTGAGAATTGTACCCAGTGGTCGAAAGCTCACAAATACGAAGTATGCTGTTCAGACGTAGGCTAATAGATTCCCAGTAGCTTTACTGGGAAAAGACTGGATTAGCAAGTACCCTCCAGTAAAGCAGCCTACATGTCCCTGCAGCAAGGCAAATGTGGAGGATCGATTACACGTTCTGTTTGTTTGTGTCCTCTATAAATTCCCACTTTGGAAGTACCTAATTACCATCTTTAATGCAGAGAATGTTAAACAATGGAGAGAAGCAGAAAGATATGTGTTCTTTGAAGAATAAATCAATTGCTTTGGTGCCATCTGTGTACATGGAAAAATAGGAATATATACATACATGGCAATATTTCACCTGTATTTGCTCCATAAGTATAAAACAGACATTGTATTTATTATATATTATTTTTTGTTCACCCAACTTACATTTATATTTTTATGGAGCGTAACAATTTAATACGCACCTGCTTTGACTGCTTGAAGGTGTCTGTATATTTACAATTGTTTAACTGTTTATATTAATCAAATGCCATTTTAGATTTTGTATTGGTTTCATGGATATGTTTTACGAAATAAGCTATTATTAATTAATTAATTCATTCATTTAACTAAGTGCCTCACCCCATGAGAGCCTTCAACGATCTTCTTCAGGCTTGTAGACCACCACAGAGCAATAACCTTTACATTGTGGAGGCAGGGAGCCACATGGTAGACCTGAAGCTTCGAAAAGAGAGAGCTATTAATTCTACCAGTTTAGACTCCTTAGATACAATGTTGACCAGTATATAATAATGTGGACACAACTGCTCCACCAGCTTACAATTGAATTTCAAAAATTCAAAGTCCAATAAGTCTCAGCCAGATCAAGTATGTCCTATCTTCAAGAGACCTCCAGCTATCAATGTCCGCCAGAAAAGTTTGTGATAATTTTGGGCTATTATTGGATTCACCCATACAGTTACCTTGATGTGTAAAAAAGGTTACATCAACCCTATCCCAAAAACATTCCGCAGGCCATTATCGTACGAGTCAGGGTTATGGGCAGCTTCTTTACTGGTGTGGGCTAGCCGTAGCATGTTCGAGAGTGTGCCGGCAGCATGAAAGATTGTTAGATCTGGCCTCCCAAAGAGACTGCCTTTCCTTTCCCTATACAAGATAGAAATAAAAAAGGTATCCCCTTTACAAAGCCCCCTGAGGAACACATGAAACAGACCTTAGCTTTGCTACCGTTACTTCTGTGGGGGAAGGACACACTAGGAGCTGAAACAGTACAAGAAGCAAGGAAGGACTCGCATTCTGAGAGTATTCACCTTCACCCAGGGGGACAAATTCCACTTCCTCCATTTCTTAAAGTTGCCCCTTACCCACTACATTACCAGCGTTTAGTTCACCCCCATCTCTTAATAGCTTCACGGCAGGTTGATCCCGATATTCCTTGGCACATTCAAAATGATGCAATGCAAAAACTCCTCTATAGCTGCAGACATTGAAGGGGAACAGGCTTCTTTTGCTCCAGTTGAATTTATAACTAGATCCCCTTCTACAATCCTCCAAAATATTCAGTAGCAGAGGACATGAAACATTCAATTCATAATCTTTACTGCAATGGGCACCGCCATAAAAGATTCACATATAAAAATGAAACATCCTCTGTAAAAATTCCAAAACAGTGATACAATGCACAGAAGGAGCGTTTAAAATTCCTCTGCATGTTCAAATAGACAGTCAAGGGAAATTGATCAATACACAATTTCAAAATAACCTTAAAAATACAAAATTGATGAACATTAAGACCTAGAGAACTGCACAAATCATTGTGGTGGACCTCCTGAAGTGCGTTAACACAGAAAGAGAGAGGAAAAACCACTGACGTATCTTGCAAAACCTAAGCTAGATGTTCCTACAAAGTGCTAATTTCCCCCTGTGTATGTAAACACTGCAGCCCCTATATGGAGGTGATGAGCCACCTATCCAAGGAGGGACAGGGAAAGAACTTTCCCTAATGCAATCTTTAATGACTTCAAAGATATTGCCTCGTTAGTCAAAAAAACACTAAAACACACTTAATAAGGTACTGATGCTGATTTCATATTTCTTTCCAGGGTTGCCCCACAATGTGGTGATGATCCCTCCTACCAAGTGAGGATACAATCTTTATATTCAACCAAAGGAAGGGATACAAGAAAAACACAACATATTGTACCATATGACATCAGGTGTCTACACACAACCATTAGCAAATATAGGCTGCATATTGTGTAATAGATAACACATACAATGTTTCCTAAAATATCATTTTTTAATTCACACACAAGTATCAAAAAGCATTTAAAAAACACATATACATGACATAGCAATATACAATGATAAAAAATTCATATTCCACCTCACACAATCAAGTTAACAATTACTTGAAATCACAAACACAGTAGCAACTCAATTTTTCTTGCTTTCTACTGTGTTGATATAGCCCAACTTATATAAGTTTCTGTCCTTATTGCTGTAAATGGCGGGACATTCTTCAGGGGCAGAAATTTGACTTGTGCTGTTAGTAGATTTCTTGTCATTGCTCTACACATCAGACTCCTCTATCTACGGGTACATACAAAAACAAACACATTACTACGTGCGCATCTTAGGTTTTAATTAATAAACCTAGCCAAACCCTAATCACCAATAGGTAGGACAAGTATACACTTAGTAATATACCTGAAACGTGAACTTGTAGGGATAAATGTCTTCAAGTTCCTAAACAATTCCAAATCTTGTTCTTCACCTTTCTAGTAGAATGGACAATACACTCTCATGGACCAAACCTACAACCAATTAGAAAACAAATGCTTACAATAGTGCACAAAGGTGAATATTCACCAGTTTCTTAACCCTGTCACCAGCAGTTAACAATGGACATACATTTTAGCCTCACCCATAACAATGGAGAAAGGGCTCTTCTTGATGGCAAAAGGTATAGAATCCTCTCTTGAATCGTATGACGAAAACATCTTCAAAACTGTAGTTCCATGGTTACATGACTCACTTTTGATTTCTACAGTCACAAGGGTATGGTAAAACAAAAAGCTCAATGAATATAGTCTCTATCATTGCTGATAAGCCTGCATATATTTCAGCTCACTTCAAACCCTTCCCTTAATTAGTATTGTTTAAAAGTTCTCAAATGTGTCAAATGTGTCAAAAGGCCCGTCCTTATTCTGAAACTGTCTAACTTCAAGTAGGTTCCTTTCTCTTTATTCCAGGCCAAACCACTACCACCCTAAGCATCAGAAAATCTGTAGTACCATACATACTCCACATTAGCCCAATGCTCCAGATAGTGCTCAGTGTCAGCACACCATTAGATTTACAGGCCGATTCATGGAATAATTAGCGCGGCGCAAGTGGGCAAAAACGTGCGAATCGCAGTGGAATAGCGAAAATCGCAGTGAACGTGCGAAAATCGCACGAAAAGCAGCGCACGTCGATTCATGGAAGGCCGTGCGCGAGAAAACCAGCGGATGTGCGATAAAAAGTGTGCGGCGCACGTTAGCGCACAGGCCATCTAACAGCGTGCGCCAGGTCACTGCGAAAATCGCACAGGCCACAGCGAAAATCGCACATAGCGCGGCGCACGCAACAAAAGTAGGCGGAACACGGGCGTAACACTCGGAATGGGGAACAACTTGCCAAAACGTGGGCGTCACGGGGGAAGTACAGGGCACAAGTGCGCGGAACGCCCACACGCTCGCCTACAACACGTATTCATGGAATAGAATAGGGGAAAAAAGCGCACGCTCAAACCAGCGCACAGGCACAAACACAACCGCCACAAGAAAGCAGGCGGTAGCGTCTCTGCGGCTGTAAGAAATGTGCGCCAAAAGGTGCGCCAACTAATCGCACCTATATACTGCCATGATGAATGTCCCATACTGTGGCCCTCCAGGAACAAAGACGTGCAAAGGGGTACCCACAAACACGGACACCCGCTGACAAAAAATACGTGTGCGTGTATACCGGGGTGCGCGGGAAGTCTAACACGCGATTTCAGCAGGGTACGTGCATCACAGGGGTTCGCGTGAAGTTTCACACGCGATCGGGTCTGGGGGAGCGGGCTACGTGTATTTCTGGGGTGCGCGGGAAGTTCCACACGTGAATAGGCTGGGCGCGTGTATTCCAGGGGTGCGCGGGAAGTTCCACACGCGAATAGCCTGGGCGCGTGTATTCCAGGGGTGCGCGGGAAGTTCCACACGCGAACAGACTGGGCGCGTGTATTTCAGGGGTGCGCGGGAATTTCCACACACGAACAGCCTGGGCGCGTGTATTTCAGGGGTGCGGGGGAAGTTCCACACGCGAACAGCCTGGGCGCGTGTATTGCAGGGGTGCGCGGGTGCGCGGGAATTTCCACACGCGAACAGCCTGGGCGCGTGTATTTCAGGGGTGCGGGGGAAGTTCCACACGCGAACAGCCTGGGCGCGTGTATTGCAGGGGTGCGCGGGAAGTTCCACACGCGAATAGCCTAGGCGCGTGTATTTCAGGGGTGCGCGGGAATTTCCACACGCGAACAGCCTGGGCGCGTGTATTTCAGGGGTGCGCGGGAAGTTCCACATGTGATTTCACAGTGTGGGTCCTCCCAGGTGTACCCTGTACACCCTCCACGGCCCCTGCAGGCAGGCCACACCACAGGGGACTACCCTGCATCCCTGGTCATGTCCCGCAGGCAGCCCACCCACCATGGGCATGCCCCCCAGCAAAGGCACATGTCTCCTTGAACTAATGAACACCAACTCATGTCCCCTTGCACCCCCACCCCCCAGCACTGTGGGGCACCTGCCAGCAGGCCCCCACCCATGTCCAACTCATGTCTCCCACCCCCCCCACACCCCAGCACTGTGGGGCACCTGCCAGCAGGCCCCCACCCATGTCCAACTCATGTCTCCCACCACCCCCACCCCCCAGCACTGTGGGGCACCTGCCAGCAGGCCCCCACCCATGTCCAACTCATATCTCCCACCATCCCACCCCCCAGCAGTGCAGGGTCACCCTCCACCAGGCCCCCACCCATGTCCAACTCATGTCTCCCACCACCCCCACACCCCAGCACTGTGGGGCACCTGCCGGCAGGCCCCCACCCATGTCCAACTCATGTCTCCCACCACCCCCACCCCCCAGCACTGTGGGGCACCTGCCAGCAGGCCCCCACCCATGTCCAACACATGTCTCCCACCACCCCCACACCCCAGCCACCAGGGGCACCCTCCACCAGGCCCCCACTCATGTCACCCACCACCCCACCCCCCAGCAGTGCAGGGTCACCCTCCACCAGGCCCCCACCCATGTCCAACTCATGTCTCCCACCACCCCCACACCCCAGCACTGCCACACGACACACCGTGCCATGTCATGCTAATTGCAGGTAAACAAAGTAATCCCCACAACATGACATCACTCTCACTATGTACAGTGGCACTATTAGAAACCTGCAACACCTGAAATGCTCACAGCAATGCCGGACCAACAACATACTTGAGCACGTAGTACCATAAACATGACATCAAAAATGTAACATATTAGTAGTCTCACCACCTGGAAATGCCTGCACTCCCACCACTACCAACTGTGCAGTGTTGGCGCCATGTAGAGTTGTAGGTGCACTGCTGCCAACATGGTCCCCATCGCCAGACTTGAGGTCCTTGTGTGGACTTGAGGAAGGGACCTGCAAATTGGGAGGTAGACACAGAAGAAGAGTTACACATCAATGCAACATGCAGTGTACAACACAACAGCAATATGCACTATGAATGTATACACAGTATCGACTACAGACTGGCCACACAGCTCATGGGAGTCCAACGTCACTGTGTAATTCACTGTCACTTGGGCACACCCTTTGCAAGCCCATGGAAACGGGAAGCAGGAGGGGTGTGTGTGACTCAAACCCAAGCATCTGAACCAAATACATTACAAGCCTGCATGTGCCCAGCCACAATGCAGCGTATGCCCACAGGAACCACGGAAGCCAACAGATCGGAGCCAACAGATCGGAGCCAACAGATCGGAGCCAACAGATCGGAGCCAACAGATCCTCCCAAAAAAATTGGGAATAAAAGAAATCAAAATCAAAATAAAAATAAGAAACAATCAAAAATGGCCATTGATGGGCCCGGGGGGGTTGGGGAGGCCACCCAGGAGGTCCGAGGACAGGATGCACACCAGAACCCACCTGCGTGGATCCTGGGAAAATAAAACACCTCCATGGGCTCATGGCCCACACGGCTACCCTATTGTGGGAGTGTCACTGCTGTCGCTATTATCACCCTGTGCAGCTGCATCCGGAGGTGGTTGCACTATGGGAGGCAGCCCACGCAAGGCCCTAGTCTGCTCCTCCATGGCTGCAAGCATGCGGGTGTGGTAGGTCTGGTTCTGGAGGATGAGTGTGCGGAGGTCCCCATGCAACAACTCACGGGATGCCCGGACCTCCGCCCTCGTTGCCTGCATCTCAGCTGAGAGCGTACGGGTGAGACGCTCCAGCTGCTGTTCTGTCCTTTGGTGTGTTGAAGCCTCAAGCTCAACAAGAGTCGTCCTGAGGTGTAGGAGCTCCTGCCTCAGGGCTTCCCTGTGGCCCTGGGACTCAATGGAGATGGCCTCCTGCAGAGTCGCCAGTGCCGCCCGCCTGTCCCTGTTGGACCCCAACATGTCCTCCCTGTGTGACTGGCAGATGGAGTCAGTTGCCTGCTCTAGTCGCTCCATCAGCCTTTCTGGGGGGACAATGGAAGTGGCCACCCTATCCATGGCCTGAGCCATCATCTCGGATGATGCAGCCTGTTGGGTAGCCATACCGTAAATGGATTGCTCCCATGCGGTATTGCCAGGTGGCGTACGGCCACCACGTCGGCGGGCACCACACCTGTCTGGGGCAAGGCGAACTGCGCCTTGCTGTGCCGGCACTGCCTGAGGCTGCAGGACTGCATTCCCCCTCTGATCTGCTGGCCCAGGAACAGGATCAGATGTCGCGGAGTGTGACCCTGCATCCGTAACCACCGAAGGCGTAGCTGCCAACACTGACATCCCCATGGAGGGTACTGACCCTGGTGCAGGTGGGTGAGACAGAACAGAATCCCTCCCTGGAACACTCACCAGCGACGGCACGTAGGTCTCATCCGAATCAACACCTGAGTACAGCTCGGGGGAGGTGCAGCCAGAGACACCCCTTGAGAGCACGACCTGCAGCACTTGTGGGTTCTCCCCCACCACCACACCACGTCCCTCACTGGTGGTTGGTCGGCCCTGGGACACCTCCTGGGTCTGCACCATCTCCACAACCCCAGCAGTATCAGGTGCGTCTTCCCCTGCAAAGACATGAAAACAAAGTAATGGAAACAGGCATTAGCACCATGGCACACATTGAGGGCTGAGAAGCAAGAGAACCAGTACTTGATTGACATGTCCCACATGACTAAAACCCTCCCATGCATGCACCCTCACTGCGTATGAAGTGCAGGCAAACGGCACACACTGATGACACCAAGATGGAAGATGAACAAATTTTCTGCATGCTGCCTGGCAGTGGCATCACACATTGGCCTGTGATTGGCAGGTGAAACACACATGCCATCACACAGATGGCATGTACCATTGCTATTGAGTGAAGATGGAGAGGAGGGCAGCACCTATTCATTCAGTCCAGTTCCCGCATGTAATAGCTTTTCTGATTCTAACAGGTCAGATTTTTCACATGGAGCTGCCAGTCTGTAATGGTCAAATTGCACAGGGACATGTGTGTACAAATGATATCCAGGTAACAAAGTCACTCCCCTTTACCATACCCATGTCAGACATGTGACTAGTGGACAGCGACATGCCTAGTGAAAGTGGTGGAATGCAAACAAACTGACTGAATGAACAGTGAAAAATAAGCAAATCTGTTGTGTCAAGGTGACACTTCAAGGGCAACTGGCGTGCAGTTGTGCTAGATGTCTACTGTTGGCAGAAGGGATACTGCTATGGCCAAATGCAGCTGCGCAGGAAGTATTGCATGAAGCACATGGCTGACCCATACGACTGAGGCGCACACACTCTCACCTGGCACCCAAACAGAAGCCCTCACACACACACCATGCACATGTATGACACACACATGCATGTGCACTCACCGGACAATGCCTCGTAATCAGCCAGATCTCCCACGCCTTGGATCTGTTCCTCCGTGACGTAGGTCCCAGCGACTGACTCATGTGGAGTGAGTTCCATGTCTACTACTGGAGACCCACCTCCAGTCACTAGAGTTGCGGCATGACTTGAGGCCAGCTTACTCTTTGCCCTGCGCTTTAGGTCATTCCAGCGCTTATAGCAATCATTGGCTGTGCGCCTCACGATTCCAAGGGCACTTACGATGTCCGCAACGGTCTGCCAGTGTGCCTGGCGTTGTGCAGGTGTGGTCTTGGATCCTGCAACAATGACCATCTCGTTGTCATGTCCGGACACATACTCGACAAGTGCATTCAGTTCGTCATCCGTGAAGCTGGGCTTCCTGGACGGGCCGGACTGTGTAGCCGTGTCTGGGGCATCAGCCTGTGCCGGACGAGCACTCTTCCTCTTCCGCTTGGAAGGTGGTGGTGATCCTGAGTGTCCTGCGCCGCTCTGGACACTAGGGGCAGGAGCCCTGGTGGACTCTGTATCAGGAGTGTGGGATTGCACACTCAGCATGGGAGTTGGTGCAGGCATTGGCTCGAGTGTGATGGTGTCAGGGGGAATGTCAGCAGCATGGACTAGGACCGACACTGTCCTGGCTGGGTGTGTGAGGGCTGGGGTGGATGGAGCCGCAGCTGCCCCTGCAGCCACTCCGCCCTGCCTCCTTGGTGCAGCGGATGACCTTGCTGCCCCAGATCCACGTGGCATGATGGCATCAACGTGCACCAGCGCACGTGTCGTAGCCCTGCTGACCTGGAAGTCAGCCATGGAGTCAGCCAGGTCTGGTGCCACAATGGGCTGGTCCAACAAGGGCTGAGCATGGATGGTGTCAGCCACTTCAGCCTCAACGGGAGGGGGGAGGGGGGGGATGATGGGTGCCCTTGACTGGTCCTCCACACATGGGGGGACAGGCTTACCCTGCAAGTTACGACCACGTCCCCTACCGGATCCACCACGGCCACCACTTGTGGCTCTTCCACCTTTGCCACCCTTACGGAATCCTCGCCTCCCAGCCATGGCACTGATATTAATGTGCGTATGGGAGTGGCTGTAGACAATTGTCCTGGGCAATTGGGGGTCAAAGGGGTTGGGTACCAGATGGTAATTGTACCCTAGTGCTCTAGCACGGCTGATTGTAACCCCTGGGGAAAGATGACGGGTCACGCAACGCACAGGAGGCCCAAAAAAGGGAGATGATGTGCACGCAACCCCTCCTAGACCACGTGTGCAGAAAGAAAAACCTGCACTACGCTGTGGCACCCAGTAACACAAGAATGAACGTATGCGTGTCACACGCAGCCTAGAATGACCTCTGAAGGGGTAGGCAACACACGGGGCAAGCACAGAAGTTGGATACGTGCGTGACTCACCGTCTGCCAGGTAAAAGAGCGTGAAGAATGAGCACGTTTGGCTGGCTAAACCCCCGCCAAAAGAAGATGTGTACGCTGTCTGAGAAGACAGGACAACAGTAGAAGGGGACACTGTTTGAGGGAACAGGCCCAGGTAAACCAGTAAAAGAGAAAAAAGAGAAAAAGCTGTCAGAGGTAACAGGGAATACGAACTGGAAACGCCGTGAAGTAAATCGCGTGTGAAACGACAAGAAGTACAGATTTCACCCACTCGCTCTCCACGAAAAGCACGTACAAGGAAATGGTGTTCTACATGTACCTTATATACAGGCCCACACGTACAGCGTCACTTACGCGGCGTGTACGTTCACCAATCACACGCTTTGTCACTCCTGCGTGTAGATCCATTTTCACCAATCACACGCTTTGTCACTTCTACGTGTACATCCATTTTCACCAATCACACGCTTTGACACTGGGACGTGTCACGCAACAATTTCCTGCACGTGCAGGTGACTATAGGCGCGCATATGCTGTTGACGGGTTTACGCGCTAAGGGCCTTTGCTGACGTGTGGGATTTCACTACCTATCAGGCTGTCCACGCGTTCACACACGAGAGACCACGCTCCTGGCCAGGAGGCGAAATTACTGCCCCCCAGAGCCCTGAGCACGCTCCCACCTGCCATCTGCTGCTGCCTGACTGCCTGCTGGCCACGTGCCCCACAGTGCTGGTGGGTGGGGGTGTTGGGAGACATGGGTGGGGGCCTGGTGGAGGGTGCCCCTGCACTGGTGGGGGTGGTGGGAGACATGGGTGGGGGCTTGGTGGAGAGTGCCACTGGTGGCGGGGGGTGGGGGTGGTGGGAGACATGGGTGGAGGCCTGGTGGAGGCTGCCCCTGGTGGCGGGAGGGTGGGGGTGGTGGGGGACATGAGTGGGGGCCTGGTGGAGGCTGCCCCTGCACTGCTGGGGGGGTGGGGGTGCAGGGGGACATGAGCAGGTGTGCAGGGTAGTCCCCTGTTTTGTAGGCTGCCTGCAGGGGCCGTGGAAGGTGTACAGGGAACACCTGTGAGGACCCACCCAGCCTAATCGCGTGTGATGATTCCCACGCACCCCTGTAATACACGTACCCTGGCTAATCGCGTGTATAACTTCACGCGTACCCCTGTAATACACGTACCCTGGCCAATCGCGTGTTAAACTTCCCGCGTACCCCTGTAATACAAGTACCCTAGCCAATCGCGTGTTAAACTTCCCGCGTACCCCTGTAATACACGTACCCTGGCCAATCGCGTGTTAAACTTCCCGCGTACCCCTGTAATACACGTACCCTAGCCAATCGCGTGTTAAACTTCCCGCGTACCCCTGTAATACACGTACCCTGGCCAATCGCGTGTTAAACTTCCCGCGTACCCCTGTAATACACGTACCCTGGCCAATCGCGTGTTAAACTTCCCGCGTACCCCTGTAATACACGTACCCTAGCCAATCGCGTGTTAAACTTCCCGCGTACCCCTGTAATACACGTACCCTGGCTAATCGCGTGTTAAACTTCCCGCGTACCCCTGTAATACACGTACCCTGGCCAATCGCGTGTTAAACTTCCCGCGTACCCCTGTAATACTCGTACCCTGGCTAATCGCATGTATGACTTCACGTGTACCCCTGTAATACACTTACCCTGGCTAATCGCATGTTAAACTTCCCGCGTACCCCTGTAATACACGTACCCTGGCCAATCGCGTGTATGACTTCACGTGTACCCCTGTAATACACGTACCCTGGCTAATCGCGTGTATGACTTCACGTGTACCCCTGTAATACACGTACCCTGGCCAATCGCGTGTTGAACTTCCCGCGTACCCCTGTAATACACGTACCCTGGCTAATCGCGTGTATGACTTCACGTGTACCCCTGTAATACACGTACCCTGGCCAATCGCGTGTTAAACTTCCCGCGTACCCCTGTAATACACGTACCCTGGCTAATCGCGTGTTGAACTTCCCGCGTACCCATGTAATACACTTACCCTGGCTAATCGCGTGTTAAACTTCCCGCGTACCCCTGTAATACACTTACCCTGGCTAATCGCGTGTTAAACTTCCCGCGTACCCCTGTAATACACGTACCCTAGCCAATCGCGTGTTAAACTTCCCGCGTACCCCTGTAATACACGTACCCTGGCCAATCGCGTGTTAAACTTCCCGCGTACCCCTGTAATACACGTACCCTAGCCAATCGCGTGTTAAACTTCCCGCGTACCCCTGTAATACACGTACCCTGGCCAATCGCGTGTTAAACTTCCCGCGTACCCCTGTAATACACGTACCCTAGCCAATCGCGTGTTAAACTTCCCGCATACCCCTGTAATACACGTACCCTGGCTAATCGCGTGTTAAACTTCCCGCGTACCCCTGTAATACACTTACCCTGGCTAATCGCGTGTTAAACTTCCCGCGTACCCCTGTAATACACGTACCCTGGCCAATCGCGTGTTAAACTTCCCGCGTACCCCTGTAATACACTTACCCTGGCTAATCGCGTGTTAAACTTCCCGCGTACCCCTGTAATACACTTACCCTGGCTAATCGCGTGTTAAACTTCCCGCGTACCCCTGTAATACACGTACCCTGGCTAATCGCGTGTTAAACTTCCCGCGTACCCCTGTAATACACGTACCCTGGCTAATCGCGTGTATGACTTCACGTGTACCCCTGATATGCACGTTACCCGCTTTGCGTTCCTTGTTTGGCTGCCCTGTAAACTGGTCCAGGGTTAGCGCAGCCCTTTGCGATGATTTAGCGATTTTGCAGGCTTTTCCTTGCGCGAGGGCGTTCTTGGGGGCGTTAATGGCGCTGCTGCAGGGTCGCTGCGATACTCTGCGCCACGGCTGGTTTGGGAGCATGAATTCCATGAATACGCTGTGCGCGGAAATCGGTTTTATCGCACGTGCCTGGCGCAGTCAATCGCACGCGGACACTCTGCGCCAGCCGCTTGCGACACTTTTCTGCGAAATTCTATGAATTACCCTGTAAATCTCTCATGTCAGCCTTGCTCTTACCTATAACTGGTGTAACACCGTGATTCGAATACAGCGTCTAACTACAACCTCTGTCCACGAACATCTGTTTGGTAATGCAGACGCGTAGGTATGCATAACGTAATGACATCATCACGCTACGCATAACGTGATGACGTCACGCGTCACCGCGTCCGCAATTCCCACAAGTACTACGACACCAAAGATGCACAAAATTTTTTACAAAAAATGGATTTCAGGAATGCCACCTAATCCTATGTTGATCTTTTCAACAGATTGCAACACATCTTCAAAATTTCGTTATGCATTACAGTTGCAAGACCATTCTGTATTCAAACCCAGATGTACAGAGGTCATTTTGCATGTCAGAGGGCACATTACACAATCACCACAGGGGTGATGTCCCACTACTCGAGGTAACCCCCACCGTGTACTTTGTGTGGCCTCGATATTGCTGGTCTTCTGAATGTCATTTTTCATTACTAAATCGCGAATGTTAGTACTCTTTTTACATGCCACCAGAAGAAGAGGAATGGTCATGGTCTTTTTCCAATTCCTACAAATAATGTTCTTAACTTTGTAGGAGACCTTACTAAAGGTATTGACAAACACCAGCGGAGTCTCGTGCTTGTCTTTACTTTTCTTTTCAAAAAGAGCCTCGCGATTATTATTGAAGGCACGTTTTGCAGACTATTTAACAATTTTCACAGGGTATCCTCTATCAATCAGTTTGTCCATTAATATATTGGCCCCCTCTTCATAGTCAGCTCTGGTGCTGCTATTGCGTTTAAGACGCAGAAATAGGGCTAAATGAAAATATTGAGTGGCACAATATTAAATAAGTGCTGCACTTCCTGACAGGTAATTTCCTATGTAGTCCCTTATAATTGTCCTGCCTGTAAAAATGATCATGGGGCAGCTGTTGATGATTATGAAATAATTGTAACTTACATTGTTTGCCAAAGTAGTGGGTTTTCTTTTGTTTACATGCTTTTCATCAAGTGTAACTGTAACTGCACAATAGATATAAGGAATGGTATTCTGCGTCATGTACATTTACATGAGCGTGTTGCAACTGTGATGCATAACGAAATTTTGAAGATGTGTTGCAATCTGTTGAAAAGATCAACATAGGATTAGGTGGCATTCCTGAAATCCATTTTTTGTACATTTTTTTGTGCATCTTTGGTGTCGTAGTACTTGTGGGAATTGCGGACGCGGTGACGCGTGATGTCATCACGTTATGCATAGCGTGATGACTTCATTACGTTACGCATACCTACGCGTCTGTATTACCAAACAGACGTTCGTGGACAGAGGTTGTGGTTAGACGCTGTATTCGAATCACAGTGCCACACCAGTTATAGGTAAGAGCAAGGCTGACGTGAGAGATTAAATCTAATGGTGTGTTGACACTTTGAGCACTATGTGGAGCATTGGGCTAATGTGGAGTATGTATGGTACTACAGATTTTCTGATGCTTAGGGTGGTAGTGGTTTGGCCTGGAATAAAGAGAAAGGAACCTACTTGAAGTTAGACAGTTTCAGAATAAGGACAGGCCTTTTGACACATTTGACAACTTTTAAACAATACTAATTAAGGGAAGGGTTTGAAGTGAGCTGAAATATATGCAGGCTTATCAGCAATGATAGAAACTATATTCATTGAGCTTTTTGTTTTACCATACCCTTGTGACTGTAGAAATCAAAAATGAGTCATGTAACCATGGAACTACAGTTTTGAAGATTTTTTCGTCATTCGATTCAAGAGAGGATTCTATACCTTTTGACATCAAGAAGAGCCCTTTCTCCATTGTTATGGGTGAGGCTAAAATGTATGTCCATTGTTAACTGTTGGTGACAGGGTTAAGAAACTGCTGAATATTCACCTTTGTGCACTACTGTAAGCATTTGTTTTCTAATTGGTTGTAGGTTTGGTCCATGAGAGTGAATTGTCCATTCTACTAGAAAGGTGAAAAACAAGATTTGGAATTGTTTAGGAACTTGAAGACATTTATCCCTACAAGTTCACATTTCTGGTATATTACTAAGTGTATACTTGTCCTCCCTATTGGTGATTAGGGTTTGGCTAGGTTTATTAATTAAAACCTAAGACGCCCACGTAGTAATGTGTTTCTGTTTTTGTATGTACCCGTAGATAGAGGAGTCTGATGTGTAGAGGAATGACAAGAAATCTACTAACAGTACAAGTCAAATTTCTGCCCCTGAAGAATGTCCCGCCATTTACAGCAATAAGGACAGAAACTTATATAAATTGGGCTATATCAACACAGTAGAAAGCAAGAACAATTGAGTTGCTACTGTGTTTGCGATTTCAAGTAATTGTTAACTTGATTGTGTGAGGTGGAATATGAATTTTTTTATCATTGTATATTGCTATGTCGTGTATATGTGTTTTTTAAATCCTTTTTGATACTTGTGTGTGAATTAAAAAATGATATTTTAGGAAACATTGTATGTGTTATCTATTACACAATACGCAACTGATGCTGATTTCCCATTAACTTTATTCTGCCTGCTCCTTAACCATACATTTAAAAAAATCGGGTTGAAAAAATGGCTGGTTTATTGCCACACTTACGCCCACCACCTGATTATTCCCAATTTCATTGGGTTTTATAAAGAAAAGAATGGCGTAAGCGCGTATTTATCATTTTCTCCCAAAGATATTATTCAAATTCCTTTTTTCTGGGTGTATCAAATATTTTAGTAATACATGCCACTTCGTCGTTTTCCAAGATATGTCAGTGTTTTTCCTCTCTCTTTTTGTGTTAACAGATATTGTATTGGTTGTCAGCGAGGATCTTGTAACCCAAATAGGCCCTTAGTGTGCATTTTGGATCTCCAGAAGCTCAATATTGGATATTAAATATAGCCAACAGTGTTGATATTAACAAAGTAGTTAAGTGCAATTATCAGCCTGACATTATACTTTACAATCTGTTGCTGGTGTGTAAATACAAACGACCTAGGAAATGTTTCTACTTTCTAAAAGTTAGGACTAGGATTGTCTCATCAAATCGGGAGCAAGAAGTGGTTTGCATATATTTTAATCATGATGGACAACTGCTATTACTCTGCAGCAGGCCAGATTATCTTGGTTCTTCATGTCAATGTCCTGCTTAGACAGTAACCCAGGGCGAAAGGCAACTCTCACCTCCAAACACAAGAGTCGGAAGGTGATTGCAGGTCTGAAATGTCTTAGCCCACTTTCCCAGAGGATGCATATCAACCAGTTATTTTGAATATCTGCATAGATCGGACAAAACAGAATAAATATAGCCAGATTTTCTATAGCATCAAAAGCTCAGCATTGAGTAGCTCTGCTTTCTATCTTGAAGTGTGCACTGCCAATGACAGGACATCCATCCTCACTCTGTTAAGCAGAATCCTGTGATGTTGATTAGTCACAAAAGTGAGGTACCGTGGCAATCCGCTCATGGGTCTGAGTGGGAGGTATGTTCTAGCCTGTGCGCTAGCCAGCATCTCGCCTCACCTTGTGTCTGCCATAAACTGCGGAATGTTGAAATTTAAAATCTTTTTGGGAATCCTAGTCAGTGTCTCATGATCAATGAAACAGGTTACCAGGCCTACCTTATGTAAAAACGACTTGACGTAGATGAGCCAGTCGACCTTGCTCAAGCTACTTAATGACAATAGGTTGTTAACCAGAAACTTAGTTAAATTCTCCCCTCTATCTGACCAAAGGTTGTGCCAAAATAGAATAGTTCTGGATTTAACCATATCCGAAAGATACATCAGTCCAGACTACAGATTGGATGTATAAATGGAGGTAGACTAGGGGACGGAGAGTAGCCTTCGTATCAATCATTTTCTGCTATTTGAAGGGAGGTTAAGTTAGTGTATCTCCATATTTCGCAGCCAATCGTCCCAGCCACTACTGCTTTACCTATATAGTCACTATGTGTTCAGTTGAATGACTGATTTTTGTCACTGATTTCAGTATATGGGCCTCCCAGGTCAACTTTGCATTGAATCGTAGGCCGAGGTAGTCACATTTGTTACACACCTCAAGTAAGGGCCCGTTCCAGCAGCTCCTTGGTGTGGGCGTCCTTCTCCGTGAAACACACATTATTTGGCACTTCCTCATGTTCACTCTAAGCCCCCTATTAGTCATATATGCTGTGTACCCATCAACCAAGAATTGAAGTGATTTTGGTGTGGTTGTATTTAAAACTGAATTGTCTGCGTAGCTTAGTACATGTAATTTCAGACCATTGCACCTTGGGACGTCAAACTTTAAGGTGAGTAGTTGCTCTCCAAGTAAGTTGATTTATAAATTAAATAAGAGGGGGCCAGAACGCACCCTTGCCGGATGCTTTTCCCACCATTATTTCTTCACTGAGCTCGCCACTCGTGCTGTAATGCACTGTACTCTGGATTGCGAAGAGCCACAATCATTTGTGAGAAGGGGCATGGCACATCCATTTCACTCCGTGTTCTCCACAGCAGTTTCTGTCTACATGGTCAAAGGCATAACTCAGAGCCATAAAGGCCACGCAGACAGGAACGGCCAGAATTTTAACTTACTTAGCCAGGCTCAGGCAGAGTTTCAAACCCTGAAAGATAGTAGCAGTTCCTGGCCTAAATGCCAGTTGGCTGTAGACAGCACATTGTTGTCCTCAACCCGAGAATTCCTGCAAATAACTAAAACGAACCGTCTAGTAAAGTAACCAGACGGTAATAACATGGGTCCGCACATTTTCCCTTTTTAAATATAGGCACTACAATTCCAGTGTGCTTACTCGATGGCAATGTTTTCAAAGTGATGAGTGTTTTGAAAATTGTACTAGGGCTGGTGTCCATATTTCAGACCGACTTAGAAAGATATTGTTAGGGACACCATCAAACCCCAGTGATTTATAAGGCTTTTGTCTCGATATCACACGATGCACCTCATCCTCAGTGAAGGTGCACAGCACATCCATGCGCCCCAAATGTCTCAACTCATATATTTCGGGACTAGCGATTCCACAGAGATGCAGAACTCGGGAGTGGTATATCCATGCCCTTTACGAGATGTGAATCTCTGGGAATTCCCTCACTGCCAAGTCTAATTCTTTAGTATTTCTAACACCATGGACCAAAAGTCCTTACTTTTGTTTTGACCTGCCGCAACAAAGAGCCTATTCCACCTCTCATTCGCAATATCAACATTTCTCGTTGATAATTCTTATTTAAAGTCAAGCCTCCTGTCTCTGATATGACTAATGTCAGGGGGCTGGCATTTTACGGCAAGCATTAAGGCTTTCCTCTTGTTCTTACAGGGCTGGGAGAGGCAGGATCTCCTTACTCTATTGGCCCTCACTATGTTGGGACATGGTACTCAGAATATCTTGACACAATTCATAATTATGCAGGAAAAAGCATCTATGTTTGCAAACATGTAAGTATCTCCTCTCTAAAGGAGCACATAGTCGCCTTCTGTAGGGAGGTTTTGTTGGCAGGTGCCCACCTGACTTCCCTGAATCCTGTTTTTGTTAGATTATTGCAAGAACTAAGGGGTTTTATAGAGGGGCAGCCCCATAGTCCCAGGCCCAGGTGAGTACAAGGGGTTATGATCACGTTCCCTCCATTCTATAATCTCAAAACCACATATATTAACCCACCATGGGACAGGTATCAATCATGCTCCGATTTTGCCGTTTGCAAATACCCAACGAGGAAGAAGCAGTCCTCCCATGTACTGCTCTGAAGCCTGTCTCAAGTAGTATCTCCCACATTAATAGGGCACTCTCTGAATTGGCCAGGTCCACCAAGTTGGCTTTTGGTAGACACATAGCCACTTCCACTTCGCTATCTTGTAATAAATCATCCCGCATGCAGAGTACTATGTTAAAATCACCACCCACGATAATGGGGTAATTAGACTGTGTCTGAGTAGGGGGTCCATGATTTCTTTTAGTAAGTTGAATAATGCAAGCAACGTCTTGCCTACTTTTTTGTTATAAAAATTCACCAGGCCAAGCTCTGTCTGACTCTCAACTTGAGGCGTATAAAAAGAAGATTTGGAGCCAACCTCATAGGGCATATTTCAGATACTGCTGGACTAGTTGAGAGATATATGGTAAGGATACCCGAGGGCCTGGCCTTGGTGCTAAGCCTGACGCGGGGACTGAGTGAAGCATAAATCCTTGGATATGGACCAGGTTGATGTCTCAGGTTTCTTGGAACATAAGAATCTGGTTTTGGATGATACAATTCCACCAATCAGAATTGCTTGCCCTACCCTTAAGGCCAGCAATGTTCCAGCTATGATTTTGAGTGTGCTTGCCTCGTCCCTCATGTCTTTCTGGTACGGTACTGCAGGTGTCTCTCTGCATTTTAGCGACCATGAGCGGCGTAGTGAGTGGTTTAATTGGGAGAAGCACAAACCTGGAGACAGGGACCAGTGATGTCTCTCCCAACATGTTCAGAGTGGTACACTGTTTAAAAGGTACTAGCCTATGGTCAGGGGAGGCTGGGTTGAGGAGAGTAGAGTTTGGACCTGTCAGTCAGTCCACCCCTCTAAGGCTTACAGACCTACATACTTGTTTCTGTGCTGGACATTTATACCCTGATCTCGTATTTTGGAATGTTCAGATCTTTGCCAACTGCTGATTGCTCTTGTGGTGGTAAGTATTGATGCCTGGGTTGGTAACTGTCCTGGGACCAAGGAGGTATATAGAAGAAGCTTAGTCTAATCGACCCTGGCATTCGGGATTACCCTTACAGAGTTCTTTACAGACAAGTGTTGAGTTTCTAAATGTCAAAACAATCCCCGAAAAGCTTTTCCTATTCGTACCTACCCAATATGACCCCCTTTGCACACTAAGACTAAAAGTCGATTTAATAAAATATATCACCTTATTCAAAAGTGAGACAGTATTCTCTGAATTTGGATCGTAAAGCTTGTGTACATTTGTAAGCATCCCCACCATTGGCACCACTTGGGGGGTAAATTGAGACAAAAATTGGCTTGCCTCTCTGATGGTGCTACACTCTCCATTTCCCCCAGGTCCCGATGGCAGGAATATGTCTTATAAGTCTCTTTAATTGCGCTACTGGTACCGCAAGATCTATTATATAAGTGTCAATCTTGTGTGGCATTGTGACTGGTATGTCCCCTTCACATGATAATTTCACCACTTTATCAGCCATACTAGTATATTGGGGGGCCCCTGTTGCCACAGTGGTGTGTTAGTGCTCAGAGGCAATGGTTCAGTGGGCTTATTCTGCCAGTACACCATTATCTTATCCACCATAGTTTCAATTATCTTTCAGATCTCATTAATGTTTAGAATTTGGCTCTCGATAAGGGTGAGCCTTTTCCTGTAGCTGTATACGGGGTAGGTTTCTTTTTGTGAAGGAGTATTTGCTAGATTGGAAAGACTACTCTGGCCGTCATTTGCTTTGTGTGATTTAATTGTTTACAGCATAGCCATACTTGTTAACACATTGGCGGAAGTAGAGCGATTACCCTGGCCATTGTTTACAGAGCATGATTTCATTTCTGGCAGCCCAGGAGTTGTCCTGGTGTTCCTTCCCGTGGACACAGAGTAGGCTCCTTGTGATGCGTTGCCTGAGCAGGACCAATTTGGAACAGTTTGGGGCCTGCATCTGACATTCCCCCCACCCCCTGGCAATACAGTTCTTGGCTTGGGTTATTTGGACTTCAAGAAAACAGACTGCCTTTTTAAGAAAAGTGTCCCACTACCAGTCCTGGTGTCGTAGTAGATCTCTTCTCCGAGCCACCTGCCACTGTGGATTTATACTGATGCATATGCCCCATCCGAGTTATTTAGCGTTTTCCTCCCATCCCACCACCCCCGCTTTGCTGGTCAGTTGCTTTGCGTTTGACCATGCTGGCATGTGCGATTTCAGAGAGGATATCATTATGAAATATATACTAAAACGCTGAGGTTAGCAATACAAAGTTAATAGATAACAAATGAGTGCAACAAAGCATGTCAAAAGGTCAACAAACAATCAGGCCTGGTACAACAATACCTACAAAAGCCCATGTGGCCCTCGGCATTGGTGGTGAAAGAACAGGAAAGAAAAAGCTGGGGGTATGCAGATAGTGAACATAAAAACAGGAATGGGACTGTTTGGTCCGTTAGGTTCACAGTGACTCGATGCCTCAGAGGTTGGCAGTAACCCATTGGTGAAACCGGCGGGTTGCCACCAACCCCGTAACACTGAATTTGGCGCCTGACTCCTTTGTGCCACCGGGACATTACAAGTCCCGGCGGCGCGTGAAGTCTGGTGCCAGATTGTGTTACTCCCCATTCCCATAGAGTCCTATAGGACTCAATGGGAGTTGGGAGACAGAAGTGTCTGCACCATTGCTAACAGTGCTTCTGCTTCCATGACGATTCAGCCTATTGGGCTCGATGTGTCAGCAGGGTCAGACCTGTCGGGCGCAGCGGCCCTGGCAGGTAGACTCGTAGTGTGGCAGTCTGGAAACAAGGGTGCCGCTAAGCATACCAGCACCCTTGTTTCCGGACCGCCACACTTGTAATGAGGCCCAATGACTCCCTTTGACCAACCCTCCAAATTCGGCAGTGTAATATTCCCTCCCGAATCCTGGGGTACAAATCCTGCACTGCAGGGTTAAGATCCCGTGCTTGTTTATGGCAGTGAATTTCTGGGTCCTGTGGAACCAAAGGAGAACGCCTGAGTGGCTTGCGGGGATGTGCCCTAGTCCATCTGCAAGCCACCTTGTTACCTGATCTTAATTTCTGGTCTTCTCCACTCCACTCTCGGAATTGTTTCTGTTGTTCTGTTGCGTTGTGTATAGTGCAGCCACCGACCCCGGAGGTGATTACTGAGAGAGGTATCTTACAGGTAACACACAGCCCCCACCTGAGGGGGGCCAACGGCAGTCACCGTTGTAACTTGAGAGAAAAGCTGGAGTGAACCTGGACTCCTCGTCCTAGACCACAGATCGCCACCAAAGGTCTATTTGAGTAAAGGGAGCAGGTGTTAGTGGTTGAGCATGATTAGAGCCTCTCCTCAGTCTCCTCCAGGTCCTGAGGTGCCAGCACCCTGCCCAGATTGTGCTTTGCAGCGCTTTGCCACAGCTTTGCCACCAAAGGTCATAGCATGAAACATAAGGCTGGAAGACCCCTAGCACAACATGATCCACATATAACAGAAACCATTCTTCTCCTGAGTTAGTTACAAAACCCTTAATATTCTCACTTTGGCCTTTCAAGATAGGCAGATGTTCGATGACCAGGTGAAAAAAGAAAGGCGATGATGGCACCACTGGCTTGTGCCCAATCCCTTTCAAAACATGCATGTCAACCGGCCACAATGTACTTGTCACACACATCCCAGCCACTTCCAGCCGCTTGTAGATCTTGAGGATATGCACTGACTATCCAAAAACACAGAGGATGGAACAACTGCCAACCGGCTAGCCTCGGGACTCGAACAACATTGCCCATCATTTGGAAAAACGCAAGCTCAAAGACGGTATATCCGGGCGACGTTTGTAAACACTTTTTGATTATGCGCTCCTTAACCGTCACCATCAAGGCTACCCATTGGATAGCTAGAAAGTTAAAAAAAACTGTTGATGTCAAAGAAGAACATCATCTTTTCCTGCAACTTACTTTTAATTATTTACCCCTGTCATGCAGAACTGGTGTGTTTAGGCACCACACTCTGTCTGTCTTGAATGTGCCTTCCAGACTCCAGGACAAATATACAATTGAGAGAATATCACAATGTCCCCTACCTGCTACCATCATCCCTCCTATCAGATCACCACAATGAAAGAATGGCCTATTCTTGAGTGAGAATTACATTCAGGAGATGCTAGTCCAATGGTTTTAACGTTTGCATTCTGAGGCTTGTAGTCCTGGATTTCTACATTAAAAATATAGGACTACAATTCCCAAAATGCAAACGTTAAGACCATTGGATTAGCATCTCCTAAATGGAATCGATAATGTTGGCATGTATGCGTTAGGCTGTTCTATGGGACAGGTATGGTCGAAGGGTGATTTGTCTATGTTACAGTGTTATTTGAGATGTTTGAACTCAATAGTGTCATGTTTATATTCTATCAGGAATGGCTGATTTGTTCAGTTTAAAGAAATTTGGTGCTTACAAAGATTCATAGGGCGAAGGTGGATGTGAAATTCCAGCAGGAATATTTGATGCCCAGCAGATATTTGATGTCCTTGACCTAAAAGCAACAAGAGTGCACAGGGGGGTTCATTGCATCAGGCTGCATGAAACCAAAGCAACAAAAGGACTCCCTACTCCTGATGATGGGCGCCAGTGACAGGCCCAAAACTCTTAATAGATTTTTTATGTTGATGCATACACCAAAGAAACCCAAAGAAAAAAACAACAACAAAGAATGAAGTAAAACATGTTTCTTTTGTGCAGCTTTCCCACACATTTCAATGGTATCCCTAGCATGTCTTCTGTTTTGTGACTACTTAATTACCTTCACTGTGTAATTTCTTCAGTGGTATGCTGGCAGTTAAAGCTACTTTAAACACTGGGAAACGCAGCAGCACAGCCTAAAATCAGTGCTTAATGCAGAGCAGTGTTGATGCAGTCTGTGCAGACATGAGGAAAGAGGGGGCATCGGAGTGCAGGGCTAGAGGTACGTGCTAGATGCACCTAGTGAGTGGTGTTTTGTGGTGTAGCTTTAACTGCCAGCATACCCCTGAAGAAATTACACAGCGAAGGTAATTAAGTAGTTCATTTTTAGAACTACAAGTGAGGTAGATGGTATTTGTTTGGTCTTACCTTTGGTCCCCCATGCTACAGAAACTTGTACCATAGTATGGGTGTATATATTTAGTATGTTTTGGCCCCGTCCTTAAGATCCTTCCCATTTATTGTATTTTAGGTACATCCTTTTCTGGTGATGTGAAAATCGACCCATTACTCGCAGTGTTGAAGCAGTCTGCAACATATATTACAGAAAGTTTTCCCCTGAAGAATGTTCACCTGTTTGAGGCTTTGGAAGAACAGAAACATGTTGGGAATTATTTTGACAACACATGCAGAATGTTTATTGTTTTAATTACATGTCTTTTGTGTTTGTGTAATCACGTTATGAGTTTTTAGATGAAAAGTCTAGGTACTATTCCATTTGCTCCACTGTGTTCTTATGTTTGTTTGGGTCTTTTTAGGTTTTTATCTTTGAACTCATATTGCTCTAATTAAATTTCTACCTTCTATTTTTGCTACTTTATAGCTTATCGTCTATTTTTTACAGACTTCGTTCGCCGGATAATCAGGGATTTTCTTTTTGGATTGAAGGGTCTAGTAAAATTATTTGTCTAATCTTATCTCCTTTATAGAAACATATGATTTTCCCCTACTGGTGGAGATTTTGTGTTGAGTAGGGGGATTTTACTTCCTAGATTTAACACAGCTTTTTGAGGCTCTTGTGGTCTTGTAGGTATTTAATAACCAATATTCGGTTGGGTACAGAGGCACTTGGTGAGATACAGACGCGATGGCCACTCCTTCAGATAAATGCCTAGCTTACAGCGAGGACTATGTTAAAAAACTATTGGATTCCTTGTCAGTCCTATCAGGTTCAAATGAAAATTAAGCTACCAACAATAACAATGACCAGTTGGATGAGTCCATCCAACTGAGGAAACGGCTCATATGTACCGAGCTACATGGGCTATTTTTTTTTTTTTATTATTGTAACAATTAGTTATTTACATAACTTTAATTACAAAATTAGAGACCACCTCTTCATCTTACATGCATGGGCTATTATGCTCGAATATTTAAAAAACCAAGCTCTCCCACACGGTCTAATTGTCAGAAATGAACCCCACCTATTCTTGGACAACAAGGAGTTCAGGATCAAGTGGAGTTATATTTCAAATAAATGTGGCCGGGACTGGCTGGTGTTGATCATCGACACAGCAAATGAGGTGTCTAAACAAATTGAAATTGACATTAATAAAGTTCAAGAAGAACTGAAGAAAGATATGGACTTAGATGCATTTAAGGTAAAATTAGAGCAACATCTAAAAGGGTTAATAGATTTTAAAAATGATACAACTCTAAAGAGAGTGAAAAGGATGAGAAAAGACCTGTCCAACTTTAATCATAAAAAGGCTTTCCCATATGTGGTTGATGGCTTTAAATTTGGTAACACCTTCTAGACACAAAAGACCTCTAGACGTGTCCATTTTCGAGACACTTCATATAGCTCTAGCGATGATGGCAGTACAGGAGCAAATGCCCCCGATCCACAGCAGCATACCAACAGGGGCAGAGGGAGAGGCCAAAGAGGGTCCAATCAACAACGCCAGAGGATGTCTTTTTTAGGGCAAGGCCTGAACCGAGGGGATTGGGACAATCAAATCCGAACGAGGAGCCGATCCAGGAATCAGTGGTGATTAACTTATCTAGCTATACTCTGAGTAAGGAATATGAGGCCATTTTGAACACATTTTTGAATTTTGTCACTACAAAGTTCCACGATCCTTTTGAATTTAGGATTGAATTCCAGGCTTTCATGAGAAAAATCCATCTCAATTAATATTTTAGTGAAGAACAGGAATACACCAGCAACAATCTTAGTGGTCTTCGTAATCTGTCATCCTTTAATGCCCCCTCTCACTCGTTTTCACCGGAGTCCTTGGTGTTTGAACGCCAGGTCATGACTGAAGTGAAAAAATTGGAAAATCAGGATAGGTCTACAAATTCTAACTTTAACAGTACCCAAAAAGCCCTTACTATGAAATTGGCAAAAAATAGATCTTTAGTGATTAGACAAGCTGATAAAGGTGGGGCAATTGTGTTGATGAATCGGTGTGATTATATCACTGAATATGACAGACTGTTAGCTGATGAAACTTGTTACCTACGTCTATCAGAAGATCCATCGAAAGCACTTATGGAGGCTATAAAAGGAAAAGCCCAAAGTGCTTTTGAATCAGAAATGATCAGTAGACAGGAATATGAATATGTGACTAGGCAAAATGGAAGAGTACCAGTATTTTACATCTTACCTAAAATCCACAAGAATTTGGTACACCCCCCGGGTCGCCCCATTGTGTCTGGGGTCAACTCCATCTTGGAACCATTGTCCAAATTTGTGGATTTTTATTTAAGACCCTTTGTATGCAAGATGCAGAGTTACCTTATAGACACGACAGATGCCATTGTGAAGATAGAGAATTTACCATTTGTATATGGTCAAACTTTACTCATCAGTCTGGACATACAGTCCCTTTACACCATGATCCCCCAAAAAGCCACACTGGAGGTCGTAGAGGAAATTTAGTTGGGCAGACAAGATGGGCACCCACTGAGTAATGGTTTTATTCTGTGGTGCACTGAACCTGCACTCACCAAAAATTTCTTTCAGTTTCAAGGGAAGTATTTCCAACAAATTGAGGGCACTGCCATGGGGGCAGCCATGGCCCCAAATTTGGCTAACCTATACGTGGAATTTTTTGAAAAATCTGTCATATATCAGGCTACTAACCCCTTTTTTCATCAACTGAGGAAGTGGTTTCGATATATTGACGATGTTCTCATTATATGGGACGGCTCTTTGGAAGAGGCCAATGGTTTTGTAGATTGGTTGAATCTACAAAACCATTTTTTGAAATTCACCAAATGCATTACTGAAAGCAAAATCACTTTTTTGGACATTACGATCTACCACTCTATGGGGTCTCTGAAAGTCAAACCTTATAGTAAGGCCACTGACAAAAACGCCCTTCTTAACTTTAACAGTCATCATGCTAAACACATGAAAATGAATCTTCCTTTCCGGCAATTTCTTAGGTTAAAGAGGAATAGCAGCTGTAAGGAAGATTATAGCAAGAGTGCCAATATCTTGACTCAGAAACTATTGACCAAGGGGTATCCCCCACGTGTGATTAGAACCTCTTCTAAGAGGGCCTATAATACGAATCAGGAAGCACTGCTAGAAAAAACTCAGAGAGAAGTTAGAGAGATTGGTACAGTGTTCGTGAACACGTTTTCCAATCTGTCTTATAAAATCAAAACGCTTATTAACAAAGCTTGGAAGAAAGCGAATTATGGCAAAAAAGTGCTACCACCATTGGTCGCTTTTAAGAAAAGCCAGATTCTACGTAATATGCTCATCCGCAATGACATAACTGAAACTCAGTGGAAACAAGCACGACTAACTACTTTGTGGGGTTTACCTGAAATTGAGGGTCATTTTCCATGTGGGAAATGCAGTATGTGTGCACAGACAGAAGAGAAGAGGACTTTTCAAATTCTACCAGATTTGGTATGGAATTTTAATGAAATGACAAATTGCAATAGTTGTAATGTCATACATTTGATCATGTGCCCTTGTGGCTTACAATATATAGGCAAAACAAATAGAATGTGTCGAGTACGAATGATTGAACACCGCAGTTGCATTGAGAACAAGATAACTACTGCCCCATTGGTAAAGCATTTTTTGGAAAAAGAACACTCACATACAGATTTTACATGGTTCATTTTGAAAAAGATCACTGGAGGGAGCAAACAGGAGATAGATCGCAAGTTACTCAATTTTGAACAAAAGATGATTTTTAAATTACAGAGCCATAAAGTTGGTTTGAATGAGGCAATTGATTGTAATTGTGTCAATTTAATTTGAATGTCCATTTTAAGATATCAAGTGTTAATATGATTGGGTCTTTTGCAAACTTTGTATGTTTTATCATACTTGCCTTTGTATAATCTTCCATATTTGTGCAAAAAGAATTTGTTCTAAAAAATTGAATAATTAGGCTATTTTCAAATGATAATGTTCCCTTGATTACTCACATTAATTTTTTGGATGTGAATAACTTAAATTTAGACATATTTTTGGGGGCTGCAGCTTTACCATTTGATGTTGCTATGGATACCACAATGTACTCTGCAGTGTGCAGGTTGCTTCAATTTGCTTCATGGGCTCGTTTTACCAAATTTGACCTCCCTGCATTTGCCTTTTCTTGACTATGTTAATTGCTCTGTGTACCGAGTATTTCTGTCTTCGAGAAGAACACTTCCATAGCATACGTTTTTTCGATGTTTCTTCGGCGTTTTTTCAACGCTGTCTTGCAGCCTTAGTTGTAGTCTCCCCTTTTTTTAGTCCTTTGTTTATATCGGGCATTTCCGATTTAATGGACTAGTCCTTCATTGATGTCGATCTCCGGCAACACTTCTGTGTTCTAGACATGCAGGGCGCATCTGACTGAACTAGATGTGATGTTGTTCCCCCGCCGCTCGTATGTGGTAAGTACGTATGTAATCTGTTTACGTAGCGTTCTGTGGGTTCTCTTCTGACTGAGTCACGCCACGTTCTCTTTTGCAGACATGTTGCTTGTGCTTTAAGGAGAATGCACGTTTGCTGGGTGATTTGTTTTTTATCAGCCTCTGTGTCCTAGCTTGCCTGTTTGATCTAACTGGGTTCCGCACTTGTGCAATTATAAATACATGTCGATATATTCACCTTTCCAGCACAGGTGGTTGCATGACATAGGTGACGTGTGGCGCTTCATATCAGTACACAACGTTGGAGGCACTACATACAGGTGTTACTACCTTTATTTGAGGTTGGTGATAAGGTATCCTTCTACAGCGGGCAATAAGTACTTAAGGTTGTTTGTTGCCACTTGTATTTTAGGTGACTTAGACACGAACCATTGAATACTTTGCAGTTTGGGATGCCATGCTTACTTCCGTGAATTGCTCCATCGTCAGCTCGGTATTTTGACTCAAGGTAACGCATGGGATTAATTCTTTGTCCATGTTTATATCTTTATATTCCAGATGATTGCCAGCTCTTACTCGTATTAAAGCGGGTGATTTGGTTTTTTGTCTCTACAGTACCCGTGACCGAATATTGGGGCGGAATTGATGCACCGATTGTAACAATAGATGCACCTAGTGATTGGTGTTTTGTTATGTAGCCTTAACTGCCAGCATACCCCTGAAGAAATTACACAGTGAAGGTAATTAAGTAGTTCATTTTTAGAACTATAAGTGAGGTAGATGGTATTTGTTTGGTCTTACCTTTGGTCCCCCATGCTACAGAAACTTGTACCATAGTATGGGTGTATATATTTAGTATTTTTTGGCCCCTTCCTTAAGATCCTTCACATTTATTGTATTTTAGGTACATCCTTTTCTGGTGATGTGAAAATCGACCCATTACTCGCAGTGTTGAAGCAGTCTGCAACATATATTACAGAAGGTTTTCCCCTGAAGAATGTTCACCCGTTTGAGGCTTTGGAAGAACAGAAACATGTTGGGAATTCTTTTGACAACACATGCAGAATGTTTATTGTTTTAATTACATGTCTTTTGTGTTTGTGTAATCACGATATGAGTTTTTAGCGAAAAGTCTAGGTACTATTCCATTTGCTCCACTGTGTTCTTATGTTTGTTTGGGTCTCTTTAGGTTTTTATCTTTGAACTCATATTGTTCTAATTAAATTTCTACCTTCTTTTTTTGCTACTTTATAGCTTACAGTCTATTTTTTACAGACTTCATTCGCCGGATAATCAGGGATTTTCTTTTTGGATTGAAGGGTCTAGTAAAATTATTTGTCTAATCTTATCTCCTTTATAGAAACATATGATTTTCCCTTACTGGTGGAGAAAGATTTTGTGTTGAGTAGGGGGATTTTACTTCCTAGATTTAACACAACCCTTTATTCAATACAGTGCTCAAAATGGCTTGCCAGGTTGTTAAAGCTCTGCCTTTTTGGTACATGCTTGTCTTCATACCAGGTAGGGACACAACATTACATATATGGTCACTCTCTTAAAGGGCTCTGGCCAGAGGCCAGGACCTGGTCTTGTGTGACTCAAACTAGTTTGTACTAGGCAAGGGGCTGCAGACAGCTGCACTACTCATTCTAAACATGTGAGGTCACGACTATACTGATCTGGCTGTTGCTGATTAGACAGCCACCCATAGTTTGAATGTTTCAGGTACCCCGATAGATGGACTGCGCTCTCCCTAGCCCAGAATGTACACAAGACCAGGTCTGGAGCTATTAATTTTTTAACAACTGAAGTCAAGTATCTGGCACATGAGATGGTGCAGTGGGATGCTGCTGAAAAAACCTTGGGCCAAGCCATCCACCACAAGACAAAGCTCTACTCTTTCACAGACAGCAGAAACATTCTCAGTGCCTCACTCCTTTCAGCTCTTGGTCCCAAAATAGCCCTGCATCACCATAAACGAGATATAAAGAGTAGTGGTCCTGTAACTGGCACCCATCATCAGAAATAGGGAGCCATTTTGTTGTTTGGCTTCATGCAGCCTGGTGCTATGAGAACCTGAGTGGCCTCTTGTTGCTCGCCGGTACTGATCATCAAATATCTGCTGCTTCCTGCCAAGAAGAATAAACTTGCTGGAACCCAAGTCCCTTTGTCTTTGTGCCTGCAGACCCTGTGCATGGTCACCACATCAGCTCATCTCATCTGTGGCATCCTGTGGGTCATCCAATGCGTGAGATCAGAACAATAGGCCCATCTTCAACCCAATCCAGCCTAGTGAGCTACGGAACCCTTAGGTTGCTGATAGAGACCACAAATGCCAAACCACCAGACACAGCATAATTCTCAAAAGAAGAATCCTCTGCTCTGCCATCGTGGACCTCCAATGCCACAACCTAGGGTGGGAGCAGTGGTAACCAATGGCCCAGACAATCTCAGGGTCATTGGTCATGTTGAAGTGGGCTTGAGGAGCTGGTGTGCATACCTGTTTCTGAAGTCCTTTCTTTCAGCTACCCTTGCTTTACCTTTGGTGGTGGCACCTGGGTATATGGACCCTTTCTGGGATTCCCCTAGACAACCAGGAGTGTATGCTGCCACCTTCCTTTGAAACAAACCTTTTTTCGATATATTGAGACAAGTGTCTCTGATTAAAGCACTGCCTACCGCATTGAGAACCTTACTCACTATGGGGGAACTTTGACCAACTCTTCAAACTCCCCAAACGTAGCCAGAACCTGGCTAATTATGTCAGACGGGCTCTCCTCCTCCCCTGACTCCTCCTCATCTGTATGCTCAGGTACTTCCTCTACCCTGATTGAGCTCTTCTTCTTGGTCTTTATCTTCGTCCCTTGTCCAGGCTTCTTCTCCTTTTTTTGACGTAAGTAGGGTCGCGCTCGCTCGGCCGCCTCCATGGTCTGAATATAGTACAGATCCGGAGGTAACCCGAGGAGCATGCCCTAAAAACGGGGAAAAATCCGGTTGGCAGAAAAAACCCCGATGGATTCCAAGACTGTTGTAATGGGAAGGTCCGATGATAAACCAGAAGACTTGCAGAAGTGGGGAATCTGGTCTGCTTACACCACAGACGCGAAGCTCCGATGTAAATAGAAGAGGCTGGTTGCTGGAGCCTTCTGGACCCGGTGTAGGGGGCAGCAGGATTAAACGGTATTGCGGACTTCCGTGAAAGATTCTGCACAGAGGTAACGATGCAGGCATGAATTGAACAGAAAAGGTAACAATAGAGGAAACACGAAAATTAGGATAGAACAGAGTAAAGATAGAAGTCTCCCGACACTAGAGAGGGATATGACGGCGGAGACTAATTGGGTTGCAGAGAGAGACAAGTACAAGGAAAACGCGTGGAGAAAGGGAACGCGTAGTGAAAGCGAAAGTCGAAAGTCGAAAGTAGAAAAGTCCCCGATCACCTTACCTGAAAACCATTAGACACCGCGAGTGGCAAGGAACAGGAAAGGCAAAGCAAAGTAATACGGGAGACGGAGTAAAGCTAGTCGCTGTAAGAGACTGGCAGCGCAGGTACACATACGATACAACGCGCCGTGAGCTAGTTTGATCAGCCAGTTATAGGTTCCGTCGGCCATCTTGAAATAAGCTAGACCGTTGGTTTTGCTAATGGATTCCATGTTAGTAGTACTTCCAACGGTAAGCTATCTTCCAGGGCTGGTGCATGACAAATTACCTTGAACTCTGTTGAACGCTTAGGTTAGGGTTGGACTTAAAAATGTTATAAGGCCTCTATTAAAGGTCTTTTTTGCAAATTAATTTAAGTCATTGTAACAGTATTTACCTATAACTGTATTCATTCTAAGGTATGGCAGATGTCTAAAATGGACACCTAACTGTGATTGTATACATGTGTTTATGATGCAGGGTTAAAAATGTGCACTTGTCACTAGCCATTGGCTAGGGATATTTGACTACTGGCGAGTAAAAAGTGTGCGCTGTGTGTATGTATGGAATTGAGTTTGTGAGTGACCTTTTTATGGCTGGCTAGTAGATTGCAACTTGAATTTTAGTACCTTGGATATGTTTTTACTCACCTTAAAAAAACATAACTGGCAAATCTTTGGGGTTTAGGAAGCCTACGGGTCAAGGGTGTGGGGTGTTGGCGTTCGGCTCCAGCTTCTGTTTTCTTGTCTTGGCACAGGAGGGCCACGATATCTGGACCTGAAGCCATGCTTCCTTCCATATTTCGGCTGCAGCTACAGTCTGGCAGGGTGAAGCCTGCGGGTCAAGGATGTGGGGTGTTCGAGTCCCGTGGGGGGTGTCAGCGGACCAGCAGGGCCTGATTGGAAGGCCTGCCCACCTCGCATTGCACTACATGGTCAGAGAGGTGAGACTGAGCTGGGTGAAAGCCGGGTATCTGGCTGGAAGGAGGAGGACAACAGTGCTTTGGGGCGAGTGCTCAACCATCCTGCTAATTTTGGTCCCTAGTAACTCCAGAAGACCTGCAATGGAAGAGGTGGACTTAACACCGTCCTCCCCCTTCACCTGTGCCAATTCCTGCTGTGCTGCAAGGTGAGCCTGCTATCACAAGGAACCTAGACACCTTTTTCACAACCATTGTTTCTGGCCCTGGAACCATGGAGGTCTGCGATGCTCTTGCCACCACATTGGCTCCAGCTCTAGGTGTCAGCCCCTCACCCCATCCCAGTTCCCCACAACAGAGTCTATGTTCAGCTCCCGTTACCCTGCCTGTACTGGGCTCCATCCCTGATCTTCCTTTGCTTGTTCTTGCTCTCCTTGCCCATGGACCTCATGGATATGGAGACTGACGGAGCAATCGAGCTTAGCTCCAAAAGCAGCACCTCTAGTGAGAACATGCTGGCAGCGCTGGCAGGGACTAGTTCCTTTCTCCATCTGACCCCACTGAGGGCCCAGAAGCCACCTACCTATGGAAGTCAACCCTGCCTCTGTCAATCACAAAAGGGGGCTCACAATGTGGGGGTCTGCTCCTGTGCACGGGTGCTCACCGAACTGGAAGCCATAAAAAAGCTAATATTGACCCTAATTGAGTCCCACGAGAGGACCAGGAAGGGGAGGGGAGGGATCGCTGGGGAACCTGCTGGCACTTACTCTACAGACAAGGGGCCCATCCCTAGTCCCGATCACAGCTCTTAGCAAATTGAATGCTTGTGCAGCGATCAGACGACCCCAGGTTGAGCAGCCTCCACTCTCCACTGCAGCCAGAGAGACTCCCACCTTGTGTAGCGAATCTATCACGCCGGAGGCCCGTACATCATGTGCACTGAAGTCTAAGTAAAGGTTTGATATTTTGTCTTCTGTGAATCTCATGAACATCTAGATCATTACATTTAAAATAGGAGTTAATAATATTAGGTGTGCTATAATTTCGAAAAACTTGAGAACTGTACACATTTCTTTATTCATATGTTTCAAGTTTCTATAAGACATTACGTGTGATATATCCCACGAGGAGTTGGTGTAAATTTAAATATCAATATGCCTACTCTGCGGGTTCCCAACCTAACCGCCAATGAGCACTCTAAGAGTATTACCTGGTGTAAGGTAACCGATTGCAGTCCAGGAATAAGAAGAAGAATTGTTATAAGATGTTTTTGCCCAATGGAATCATTCAAAATTAGAGAATCCCTGAGTTGTGATGGGTTATCATGCTCATTCTGTTTCATATATCTTCTGCCTACTTCTGTCAATAGTCCTTACCGAAGGGGAAGAAAGGAAAAAAAAAGTAGAAGGGCAGGGACTGGAGAAGAGAAGCCACAAATCAAAGTTCACAAGCAAGATATAAACAGAAAAGAGGAGACACTAGAGCCCAGTGTCTAATCCGGCACTGGACCAGGGGAGAATAATCCAAAACCCAGCTGATTCAAGGGACTGCAAATGACAGCTTTGTCACTCAGAGGGAGGATAGTCTGACAGGATAATAGGATAGACAGATGCCAGCCTACACAGAGGGACCTACACAGACATGCCAGACTAATCTTAGCCTTGCTGTCATTTTCTCAACTATAGCCTTGCTTAAATATGCTAATAGTAGCCCAGTACATTGTTAAATACCTATAGAAATGAATGGACTCCAGGTGCTATTTATCTCTGCGGAATAAAATGAATAACACAGTCACCCAGGCTACCACTGAAGCAAGGTTCTATCTTCACGAGTGATCTATGTGTGCATCTATAGCATCACAGATTAAAAGTTGGATTGCAAGCCAAGTCATTACTACGAGCACCTTTGCAAGATTCATTTTTCTAAAAATCTTCTACATAATGTGTTGAGGGCTGGGAGGGAGTCTTAGTTTATGAAAAGGGAAGACACATTACATAAAATAAGGTTCTTCGGAATAATAGGCCTACACTCAGCCTCTAGTCAGGCAATAGTACCAGCTACATTACATTACAGAGCATTTCAAAGATTACATATGTCCCATGTATAGACAAATTTACACCATCGAAATGTGATCCTTCTTCCGTCGGAAGTAAGGACAGAATTACTATTTCGTTAAATCACATGGAACGGTGATTCCAGTTTGTCTCCTAGAATCAGATACCTGACTTGTAGGCGTCTGATTCTAGGAGACGAACTAGGGATGAACCGAAAATGGCTTTTGTGGTGCGACCAGAATTCCACTGGCATGAGTTGGTCTCATCAGTAATCCCAATTGCATATAAACTGTTTAGAGATTCTTGCAGGATCCTTTACAGAACTGAGTTTTGCAAAAGGGTATTTTCAATGTACAGTTCAGCTGAGAATTGTCGACAGTCACACATATCATAAAGCTGGAGGTTAGGGGATCTCAGCATTTGAGAGATTTGGTCATTGTATTCTGGGAGTTTCATCTTCCTCTGTAGCTCAAGAGGCATGCAGAATGGCATTCAGGGATTCACACGATGGATGTTGACTGGTACAGATGAACACCTTTAAAGACACATCTTTGCTCTACGTCCGAAAGCCTGCGTCTCTTTGTTCTAGACCCTTTTGTCGCATGACTCAACATTAAGCTATCTCAATACTTCATCTGGAACTCAGACACTCTTGCCTTAGCAATAGACACATTTTGCCAGAAGAGGGATCCAGGAACATACTATTCATTTCTCACTAGGGTTCATCCCATTAGCCACCAACACTGTAGAAGACTCAAGAAGGGAACTATACCAAACGGTTCTGCCTTAAAACATGATTCTTCTGGATTGAAGAATTTCGGGAACAGGTGGGCATCCGAGGGAATTTTGAAAGGAGGCTACTACATGGATCAAAAACCTGTGGGTGCTGAATACGATTCGATCTTAAAGCTCTGCCTGGAAAAGCTGGGTTAGCTGGTGTTTACAAAGGAGTAGACCTCCCATTCAAGTTGACCAAGTCTGTATAGTTAATCTTTTGACAGCCAAGAGCTGCGTATAGGAGAGTTCATCTTTATAGGTTAGCTATCTCCTTGCATCGTTGCCTTCGGGCATTCCAATAGAAGATCCATTCATTTGGAGAATATTGAAATACATAAAGATCATGAGCCCTCCACTTCGTAGATGTTCTTACATGGTAGACACCAACTTGCACATTCCATTTTTCGTAATTGGTCTCCCAATGAACACCTATTGTTGAAGGCAATGGTGGAGGTAGATTGGAATTAGTGGATGTCAGAGCTGGTCAAGCCTGATCAGATAAAGAGATCCACAAGGCTAAAGGCACCTCTCCTTCATAAAGGGAAAGTACAGCCCCATAAATTAATGGACACCTCTGACGTCCCAGTGTGTCTGACGTTTCAATCAGAGTTAGCATTTGTATTTGTATTTGTATTTTATTGAATTTATAAAGCCCTTAATCCAAAGTGTTTTACATGAGAACAAGAACAAATACAACAAGCATAAAATGGCAATTGAATCACAACTTGAAAACAGTATAAGGAATAATTTACATTATTGCTGAGGTGAGGAGGGAGTGGAGAGGGACATAGGTGTGAGAGGGGATGGGAGGTATGAGTGGAGGTAGACGCAGAAGTAAGAGGGGAGGCGAGAGGGTGTGAGGAAGAAGAGAGGAGAGAATAAGACTAGATAAGAGCCGGAGGTAGGGTAGAAGGGAGTAGAGAGGATGGAGATGGTAAGGAAGTACAGGAGTAAGAGGTGAGGCATGAGGCGGAGGGAGAAGTAGGAGAGGAAGCGAAAGGTGTTAGGGAGGGGAATGGAAAAGATAAGATTTTAGAGAAGAGCGAAAGGAAGGGTAGGATGCAGAAGAGCTGATGTGGAAGGGGAGGCGGTTCCAGTGGAAGGGAGCGAGGAGTTGGAAAGAGTGGAAGCGGGAGGGGGCTAAGGGTGGTGGAAGAGGAGAGAGTAGGAAAAGATTAGCAGAGCGAAGAGAATGAGAAGTGGTATAGAAAGTAAGAATGGAGGAAAGGTAGGGGGGGCAAGACCATAGATGGATTTGAAGACAAGACAGAGGAACTTGAATTTGAGCTCCGAGTGAAAAGAGAGCCAGCCTAGAGAGCTGAGAGAAGAGGAGATGGAGTCAAGAGGCGAGAGAAGGCAGAGGGAGCGGATGGCGGAGTGGTAGACAGATTTGAGTGGGGAGAGGTGAGAGGATGGGAGTCCAAAGAAAAGGGAGGAACAGTAGAAAAGTCTGGAGAAGATGAGGGAGGTAATTAAGAGTTTAGTAGCGTTAAAGGTTAGGAGTCGTCGAATTTTACAAATGTTGTAAAGGTGGAAGCGACAAGACTTGGCAGTAAGAGAAATGTGGTGAGATAGAGAGAGGAGAGGGTCAATATGAAGACCAAGGTTACACGCATGGGGAGGGGAGGACAGTTGGGAGCATGATTCTGCTATGGTGGAGATGGGGTCATGGGGTTGCAGGGTTTGAAATTGCAGGGTGCTTGGAGTAATTGACTGGGATAGGGCCTAGAAGAGCCTAGTTAGCTTGATATCAACAGCTACCAGGAACTACTTTTGCCTCCCCAGGCACCTCGTGCCATGCAAATATACCCATCTGACATTAAGTATATGATGGGAATCTGCATACAAGCTGCAATAGTAAACCTCTAGAAAACCTGCAAAGCATGGTTGGTCAGATCTACTGGACACAAAGTATTAGTTGCATCTCATTTGGAAGTTAGATTTGTTGCAAACTATGTAGTGCAACAGGGAGAAAGAGAGAGAATGGTTGCATCACAGAGAAAGGTGGCAGCAGAGAAAAAATGTGTGGCAGTAAAGAGACAGTAACAGATAAGAGTGCAGTGACACATGCAGTGGCAGAGTTCTGAAGTAGCAGCAAAGGTGGGTGAAGACTAAATGGGAGGTAGCAACAAGATGGAAGAATTAAAAGAGAAGAAATGTAAAATAAATACAAGGTTAAGTAATGTAAAGAGAATGTTAAGAGTGAAAACAGGTAAAGCAACAAGGCAAGAGACAGAGGATTCAACAGGAACAGTCACCATTAGAGCACAATACATACAGAACAACTACTTAATGAATTTGGACTTGGAGTTAACTATCAACAAAGACATGTGTTTCATTTGAAACCCTTTAAAAAAAAAAAAACCTTAGTAAGTCTTTTAATACTGCTGCCAAAAAATAGTCCCCAAAATTATACATGGGGCTAAAACCTTGGAGGTTGAAGGGAATTGGGCAAGGTAAGAAGGTAACATATGGTGCAATGTCTTGTCCCTACCCCAGGGTACCCTAGTAGCCGCCATTAGACACATCTAAGGTCTTACATCTATGCAAGCCATGATTCAATGGAGAAGGTCGCAACTCTATAAAGGGCTGATAGCACCCCTAACGGTACCCTTTTTAATAAATTAAGGGCTGTGATGATCGCTCAGAAATGTAGTTCCCTGACAAGGTGGATGGATGTATGTGTGAATATTTTGTTCTGAATAGGTGTAATGGAAGATATTATCTATTCTCCACTTAAAGTCAAGAAACATCTTTATGAACTGGATTGGATTGAAAATAGAGATACGCTCTCTTCATATACGATGTGTAGGCACTTTATTTGTGATGTAAAGAGTTATAACTCTATCTCAGCCCTTACACAAAAAAACCCTCCAGGAAATGTAGAGTCATAATGCTCCGTCTTAAACTTTATTTGTTTCCTACTAGACAGGTGATGGGGTCAAGACACGGGAAAGTGACTGAAGATAGAAACTGCTGTTTTTGTTATCTGGGTTTGGAATCTCTACATCACCTCTTCCCTTAATGTGTAGCTTTGAAGGGATTGCTTTGGGGACACTTGGGCATATTTTTAAAGTCCTCAGGAGACTAGAATTGGAATGTTTTGGGCATATTGTATTATGCGAGTCAACGGTGGCCCTTGCAATAGCTATTTGGTGATGATTATTAATTGTTTGCGATTTATGTGGCCCGTGAGTCTCTCAGGAATTGTTTTCCTGCAATACTTTTATCTATTTACTCTGTGCACTTCACTATTCTTTTATCTTGTGTTTTATTTATTCAGTAGGCCTACCCATGTAGGAAATGTACTATGATAAGTGGGTCTTGTATGTCATCATGTTTGCACTTTAGTACTGTCTTATCCTGGGTGTGCTGGCGATTATGTAACCTTACATGTATAAGAAAATAAATTATGAATCATGCGATGTTAGTAAGTTGTTTTTATCTTATAGAAGATAAATTATGAATTATGCGATGTTAGTAAGTTGTTTTTATCTTATTTTTAAATTCTTTGTAATTCTAATCTTAATGTTGATGGAAAGTTGTAGAGAAATGAATTCAATGTGTGAAAAGTATTGTTTTAACTGAAGTACACAATTAATACATGCATAAATAACAGTACACGACTTAGCAACAAAGAATTAGAAGGAGGGGTCGAGCAATGTGAATTTTTGGGTGCATGCCATATTTGAGGAAAAAAAGCAAGTTCCTCAATCTTTCAGGCACTCCAATAATGAGGCTGGACGTTAGTAGCTCCTGGGTCATGATGAGTAACTCCTGGTATGAGGGAAATCCTGACACCCAGGAGCTACTTCCAGCTCCTGCCCCATGAACCCATATTTTAAACCCTGGGGTTGTGTTTTTGATTTTGAAGTGTATCTGTTGGTTGATAGTGATCGTGTCCTGATGTTCTTATCTTTTAGACTACATTTTTATCTACTTTTTTGGAGAGCTAACCTGCAAAGGGGGCCTCTATTCTGGAATGAAACATATGAGGGGGTGAAGGATATTATTTGAACTTGGAGGATATTCTACAAAAAATGATTGGGTCGACTAATTCTGTGAAATTGGTTCTGGATAAAGAGCTGAGGGGACCCAGATAACAATAAGATGCTCAATGTATTTGAAGGAACAACTTGTAACCACTAAGTGTAACCCAAGGGTAAAAAACACAGAAATATTGTCATTATTCGATGATCATTTTGCAGAGAGGAAATTCAAGTTGGCTAAGTTAGTAAGGAGGGCTGATAGCTCCTCATAACGTTCAATGCTAGCAGTAAGGGATTTAGAGAGACATGCAAGTTATTCATAAAGCAAAAAAGGAGGCAATGCAGAGGCAAGCATTGAAGAACTGCTAGGTGCGGCTCCAGACGCTATGCAATTCTGGCAATTAGCAGAATAGTGTTTAAACCGTGTGGAAACAAACAGGAATTGTTTGAGAGAATATTAGGTGACAATAGACAGCCATAGGCACTATTGTGCCATATTGTTTCTTCAGAATACTATGAACAATACAGGTCTATTGCTGACACGCATTAAAGCCTGGTTGGTATCTGAAAATATATTGTGATCAGCAACCAGTGGTGTTAAAATCAAATATAGGTATGATCAACTGTGTTTAAAGCTGCATTTGATTGTATATATATGTATAGATTGCCAAATTCGTCATCCATTCATTGAGTTTAAAACACTGTTTGACTACTTAAATAGGTTGTTTTTCTAGGGTGCCATAAATAGTCAGGGTTTGAGAATGACATAAACTGAAGTGATGGCTGGACTCCAGGAGGGAAAGTAAGGTTGAACACCTTTATTTGCAATAAGAAACGGTTTTAAAGAAGCACATCATCGCATGAAAAAGGTAAGCATTAATGTACAAACATACAAACTGATCTCAGTTCAAATCAAAGAGTAACAATAATTTTAAATACACTGACTTTATTTTTAATCTGTTGGACGTTCAAGAAATTCAAATCAAATGCAGATTGCTGCATATTGTGTGCTGCTTAAGTGATATAATTCTGTTCATGAGTTCTAATTATGCAGGCTGATGCTTGGTGTTGCGCCTCTCCCGCTTGAGTGAGTGAAGCACATCAGAAATGCACAGGGATCCCTTCTGGACCGGACACCAAAAATGTGCAAGACTGGCAAAAGAGACTTTAGTCTGGGTCTCACCCAACAATGGGCAAATGCGGAGAAAGTGTGATGCATAAAGACCAGCCATAATATCAGAGTGAAAATTTCATCCGACCATGTGGATCTATTCTCGGTAAAATGTTATGATACGCAGCGGATCCTCGGATCGTCTACATATCGAAGATACATGCAACACAGAGCTGAACTTGTATATGCTGCAAAAGTTTCATAGGCTATTGTTTTTACTAAACTTGTTTATGTCCGAGGCTTCTCTAAGTGCAGGAATGGTCAAACCCCACTTCATCACTTTTGCTAAAAAAATCTATCTATGTTCTGTGATATTTGGCCTGGAGAGGATATAAGAAATAATCCTATATCTGCCGTAATGCTGCAACGGGTGTTTAGGGTGTTCAATGCCATACCACAACAGTAGGCGTCACATCAGTTTGAAGTCTTACTTACTGGATCCGTCCTTGCTTTCGGAACTTTCTGGGCTATGGACAAGTATAGCACACTTGGAATTCATTTTGATGATTAATTTCTTTACAGCAGGCGTTCACATCAGCCACTAAAATGCTTAATGAAACGTAAAAACTCCATTCAATGACATATAATGACTCTATTCGATTCACGTTTCCAGGATAATTTAGAAATACCTGCCAGTGTTGCACTTTTGTTATGCACATTTTAACACAACCTCCAGAAAATTCTCATGCCGCTTTCTACAATGCCACTGAGTTGTATCCTCGTTATCAACATGGTCATGTTAGTTTCTACATTCCATCTGGAGAGTCGTGATGCCAATTTCCTTTGTCCTATGGACGTTTCAACAATCAAATACCAGTGGTACCCGAGCAGTTATATGGTCATGCTAGTTGTAACACTATACCAAAAACTTTCCATATAAGTATTACAGTGTCGTCAGAATATTGATATGCAATACCTAGAAAGGTGCCATGTTTCACAATGCACCCAGCAAAATGCTACACCAGCACAGTGCCCAGAAAATCTCTGTGCAACTTTTACAGTGCCTTTAGAAAATTCGATAAGCCAGTCTTGCCACCAGGGAAAGCCGCTGTAGTTTCCCAGTGCTCCCAGAACGTTGCTATGCCAGTACCGCTTCCAGGATATGAATGCGGCTGAAGACTTCATGTGGCGCACACAAAGGCCCCCATTACGGGGGTCTACGGAAAATCTGCCGGTATGCAGCGGGTTTCCGGCAACCCTGTCACAGTGCCATTGGGATATCCCAAGTGGCGGCGGTGATAGGGCTCCATGGAAATGGGGACACGGAAGCACCGTCTATGTTGGTAATGGTGCCAGTGCTTCCGTGACAACCATACTGGTAGGGGCCTGAAAATCGGTAGCCCGTACCTGCATCGTCGTAGTATAGTGGTCCGGAAAGTGTGCCGGTACTTTACTAACAGCACCCTTATTTCCGGGCCGCCATACTTCTAATGAGGCCCAAAGAATTGGAAACAGGGATAGGCGTTATCCGTCACCACCACCCTTTCTGAACCTCCCTCTTCCGCAGATTACAACCAGGCCTTGGGCAGGATGGCTTTACAAGTAGTATGAAATCCAGGCACCGCTGTTCGCAATTTGTTGTTAGATTTTTTGTCACAAGAGGAAACCTCAGGGCATCAGTGTTATTTGTCAATAGAGAGATGGCTTGAAAATGTCAACTCCTTCCGCACGCTCAAAGTTACACTTGTTCAAAACTTATTCTATCTCAAACAATAAATATGAACAGGGTAGTCCGCACCTTGTACCTGCAGAAACACAAACTCTAGTGCTCATATGTGGCTCGCCATGTTTACACCTCTCACACATGGCCCACATGACAAGTGCAGGATTGTCTCTATCTGCAGACATAGACTGGATGTTTCGAACAACATTTTTGAGAGGTGACATCAAGCATCAGTGTTGAGGCTGCACAGACTTCTCTACTAGCCTCTCAACTCCCCCATAACACATGGTGGAACATAGGTATTTATTTATTTATTTGTTACACGCCCAGACCCTAGGGTATCATGGCGAGGTTGCAGACATCTGTGGCAATTAGTAATAAATTGTGCAAACATTAGAGAAATTTTCATGCAAAGATACGATACAATCATGGTCATTATTTACAGTTTGATTACGGATTACAGTTCGGTACTGCCCAGGCGATAACTACAGTGCCATGTGTAGAATGTGCCTAAGAGATGGTCCGTGGAAAATGTGGCTCCATATAGTTAGAGGTTACTGCTGGCTTTATTCTCCTAAACACATCATGACAGACGAAGAAGGTGGTTTCACAGAATACACATTCAGTCAGAGGTGTTGGGGTGAACACAGAACAGTTGTTTACCGACTGTCTCATCTTGCTGATCACATGCTAAGTGAGGTTGCTCTAACCCTTCTTGGGATGTTTCAGAAATGCTATTTTTATTTATGATGTCAAAGGTTTTTAGGATATGAAATGAATGTTAATGCATGTCATGTTGCAAAATGCTGCGGCCAGACAATAAATGAGTTATGGCGATGAGTATAAATGGGTGCCGGAATGTTGGTTCACAGGAAGAGAGTTAATGCAGTCACTAATGTCACACAGGTACGAAGGCTGTTGAAAGCGTCATATCCTACGCACAAACAATGGTGAACTTCCTAGCACCACGGCCTTTGATAAACCCAGATAGAGTGAATGCACACATTGTTCTGCTCACAGGTAACACCACTGTTACCCAGGACAATCCTATTCATTCCTGCATCATCCGTTAAACAGAGGAGAGCAATGCACCCGAATCGCCTTTGAGCCCCCACATTTTTGAAAATGTTTCCTGGCTGGATGTCTTTGCTGTCCATAAGTCTTCGTAGTGCCACGATGCCCTTGGGTGAATGTAGCACTGTACGTTGTACAGAAAATGGATAACATAACCCTCGAAGGTCACTAAGGGTCAAAACGTAAATATCGAGGATGGTCATTTCCATAGAAGTAGATCCATTGCAGGGTATGCCAGCCGCCTTTTTTGCAGCCCCTGGCTTAGGTGGTGCAGAGGCTGCACCAAGAACAGAAACCAAGCATGGCTCTGAACGGTCCATGAGTATTCCAATGCTCCCATCCATTGCCACAGAGGGGCTTTGCATGAACCAAGCGAGAGACTGGGTAGGGGAACCCCTCTTCCTGCCTTCACTGCATCTCCAGGAAGTTGATAGTTCTGTGAGGAACAGAAGGCTGGGGCAGTAGCACTGTCACCCGAGCACCAGGGCCAGCATGTGCCTCATGCCACCAGACTCCACGTCCTAATGCTGGAGCGTGTGCTTGGCCCCACAGTCCTACCCACGGGTTGAGGAGGAGTCTCTCTGCCGGAGAATCTCAGCCTTCCCAGTGGATGGTGACATGCAGCTCTGAAGGGCCCTTATGGTAGAGCAGACTATCTTAAGTGCAAGCCTTCAATGATTTCCTCTATATAGTAGGATACATATATGTGCCGTGAGCACTTAAAGGGTTAAGCTGTAGTTTACACGATAACTATACCTGGCATGAGATACTTTTTCGACATAAGATGAATGGCTGAATTCCCACCACAATGAGACAGAGAGAGCACTGCACTCTTTTGACCCCATCACCAAAACTAAACATAAGTCAGGTATCAAAGAGTCAATCCAATGGGTTGACAAGGAACTGAATGCTTTCAAGAGACAAGGAAGAAAACCCAAAAGTGTCCGTCAAATATCAAACTAAGCCAAGATCCTGATCCATGCAAGAGGGTACCAAAGTCCTCCTCGGAGAAGAAAGACTACCTAGAGACCAGAATCATAGAGGCCAAAAACAAAATCAAAATAATTATTCAACGTTCTCTACACACCAACAATCAAACCCAGTCACTGGAAATTGGTCAGGTAAGATCAGTACCCACTTTTCTGGACAGATAAAAAAAAATCATAATTAGACTTACTACTTAAACACATCACATTGGATATCATTTCAACAACCCGCAACAACCTCTAGATTCTCCACCTCTGTACAGATCTCCGATAATGAATTGATCGACACAGCCAACACACGAAAGGCATCTTCCAGTGACACCTACACATGCCCTGTCGCCTATCTAAATTCTCTTAGCGCACCTCTTACCAATTTCTCCCTAATGTCTGGAAAGATCCCCCTAGCTTTGATGACAGCAAAAAACACCCTCATTCTGAAGAAGCCGGACAATGACCCCAATATCTTAACCAACTACAGCTCCATTTCAAAGTTAGCTTTTGAAGCCAACATTTTGACTGAACTCCAAAAAAAGAACAAAATGCATAACCTCTTCCACAACCAACTATCTGGGCTCAAAGTTACCAGAGACAAAGAGATCAAGCTACAAACATAGGAGAAGAACGTCTGAAAGCATCAGACTAGAATCATCCTGCAGACCTCATCCTACTAAAACCGAGCGGCCTATGACACTGTGGACCACAACACCCTGATCATCAGCTAGAGCATTACAAGTGGCTATCCAGAATAGCCTTAGCCTGGATATCTATAATCCTCACAGATGGCAAGAGCCAGGAAACTGTCAGAAACTATTCCTCCACCCTGCACCACCAACATTTCGAAGTCTCCCATGGTTCAGGCCTATTGTGTACATAAGACCTCTTCCATCTGTGTTGGAATCCATCACCATCTTATTCCGGCTCTATGTGGGTGATTGTCCATTCCTGATCCATTGAGATAAGGGAGAAACCAACCACACTGTCCCTCCATCCTGCCTGAAACACATCAAAGAATGGATGATCCAGAGCTTATTCAGCCTGAACGGTACTAAAGCAGAGATCATGATATGGAGTGTCTGTGAACCGATGAACCTGTCACTACAATGCCCCTTGACAATGGATAGCCCCCTATGCTTGCTAAAACTGTTAGAAACCTGGCAGTGTTTCACTAAAAGCTGTCTTTTCGCTAACACATAAATGTGGTAGCGAGCAGTGCCCATATCCATCTCTGCAAACTCATACAGATACTGACTGCCCTTTCTGGACTTCCATCACAAAGGTAAAATAATCTGGACACTCATTCTGTCCAGGCTAGAATAGTCATGCTCAGTCAAATGCAGCTAGTACAGAATAAAGCGTCCAGGGTGATCCCCGGTTTAAAAAGGAACAACTACATTCACCAGCCAAAGAAAGCATCGATTGGCTCGCAATCAAGCAAAGTGTAGAACTCAACTCCTTTGTACCATACACAGAGCTATTTGGCTATACCATCCCAAATACATCACTGAAAAATTGACAGCGACTACTCCAGTCAGGCACTCAAAATCAGCCAACATGGGCCTTCTCTGTATTCTGTAGTCTATCTTTCATCAAACCCAATTTGGCTTATTGGGAACTCCTTAGACACAAAACGAAAAAATCTGTTCGAAATTAGTTTAAATAAATATAGTAACAATGCGGCGTATTTATTTAAACGAGTTTGGAAGAGGTTTTCTCGATTTGTCTGCACTGCACAGAGTTCCCAAATAGCCAAATTGAGCTTGATGAAAGATTGTTTATGAGGTGTTACATGCTAGGAGGCCTAGTCCCTGAGCACCTAAAAAGGACTTAATTGTATGCATTTTCTTTACATTATGTTTCAACAAGTCTTTGAACATTATTGAAATATTAGCAGTGCACTGTACTGTTTTAGATTTGTTCCAAAATCCAAACAGAAGAAGAAAGGAGGCGTCACAGTTGGAGCAATTGGGACTGCTCCATTAATGGAGAGGCCCAACTCAAACTGTTGAATTGGCGTGCAAGCACTTCGCTTGCTGAGGTTCAGTGAAATATGCTTGATAACAAGAAATACTGCAATCATTCTACAGACCTGTTGCTGTGTTACTTTTTGCAAAGCTGAATCGTTTCACCCAAGACAGAACACTCGATTAAACCACCTCCTCTTCAAGAAATCTCTCAAGGCCCTGCTATTTCAGAAAGCTGTCACAGCTTTCACAGATCTCTCTATCATTTGGTACCCCTCCCCCTTTTTAAACAGGCAGATAATCCTGTCCACTGACAGTTGGCCCATCTCCTTCCACAGGCCTACTCTTGGCCTCTTGCACATCTATTAGGTTAAATCTTGTACCACCACTGCACCTGCTCCCTCACCGTCCCATTCCCCCAAAAGCATAGGTTTCTCTCCAAGGATCACGTGGGTCCTTAATCATGGGCTTGCCACCCCAAGGACTTCTTCTAAGGCCTAAAGAAGTCTTGAAAACTTTCCTGTTTAGGTAACTCCTTGAACACCTGTTCTAGTTCTGCCCCTTAACACGCGATATTTCAAATTGCTTATTGTCCTGTGTTTTTCGTTGTGTCTCATTGTGTTTTCATTGCGCCCTGATGCCCGTGAGCTGTTGGGGCATTATAAATAAATAAATAAATGAATACATAAATAAATAAGTGTGCTGGCAGGTGATTACTGCGCGCTGTCACATGCACTTACTTGCCTTGGGCACATTTCTCTCAGGACTTCAACCCAAGAACCAGGTAGATGTGATATACTCATTTTCCCCGACTCCCACACCAATCCAAGGCCCTCAAAAGTAGTTTTCTCTATATGGTTGCACTATGCAAAATATCGAATAAATAATTCCAATAGATGTCATCGCTAGTGAAAGACCTGGGTCTGTGCGACTTTACCTTGCATTTGATGACTATGGCCCTCATTACGACCCTTGCGGAAATCGAAAAACGATGGCGGAAATGCAATACCGCCATCGAATAGCGCTCGGTGCGACTATGACCCGTCACCGCAAAGTACGAAGCCATTAGTGACACCGTAGTGAACGCCAACGCTAACTGCACCAAGCACGCGCGCGCGCGCCATGCCAAACCGCAAACACCACCATGGCGCAAGGGTACGCCAATTCCGACCCTAGCGGACATGTACCTAACGCCATCAGGCATGGCGTAATGTACCATTCCGCCATGGCGAGAAGTACGGCATCGCGAATCAACCGTAAACGGCCCCACTGAGTGCCTGTACACCGCTCCCTGCCCACAAAGTACAACTCCCCGTAGGTGCAATGAAGTCACAATGCAACCATTGAAATGTACAAGTCACCCATGCATGGCAACGAACAAAAGAAACACAAGAGGGGCCAATGGGAGCTGCAGGGCACAGATGGCACGAATACAGAAGCCATCCCAATGGACATGACCACAGTCCCCCACCAAGAAACGCATGCTAACACAGGCACCTGAGACCAGCAATATCCCGAAAATCACATCATTCCACCAGTCCACCTGGCTGACCGGCATCTGTTACACAAAACCCAATCCCCCGCCCCTGAGCATGACAACATTCAAACAGTCATATTGGCAGCCCCCATCCCTGACCTCACTGGGCTTCGTAGGCAAACGCGCCCAGCACAGTACCACGCAACTCATCGCCCCCCAAATCGGCATATGCCACATCACTTGCAAAGAAAAACGCTACACGGGCCAAATCAGAATAGAAATTTAATGCACATCAAAGTCACCAAGCCCATACAGCCATCAGGCCATGAACTCCAAAACACTAATCACCATCGTGGGCTGCATCCGCAAGAAATGACCAGCCACTACCTGTGTGTCGCCCTGTTCCCCCATGGTACACAGAGCCACATTCACGTACGAAAAGGCAACATGGAAGCGCACAGAACCGCAGGGCCGTCCCAATGGGGAGGCACTAGTCCAGCTGAAAGGCCGAAATGTTGCTCCGAGCCACCAGTACTGCGTAAGGGCATGTGGGCCATTGGCGATCGTCCCATAAGATCGTAATGCTGCTCCACTGATTAACACGAAGCAGCAGGTGTCGGGAGTAAACCCCATCTGCAGGAGTGGCATACAGATGGCAGTGGCAAAAGGGGAGGAGATACCTGTCAACCAAAAGAACAGAAAAAGAACAGAATGGCCATCAGAACTACATTCAAACAACTCACTTCAATGATCACACGAAATCCACAGCCATATGCATGCTAGCCCACTCAAAAGGATCATCACCACCCCAAAACCACTTGCGACTCATAACCATCTATATCGAGGTGCAAACACCATCACAAACGAGTGTACCTGTGCATGCGTCTGTCAAAACAGATTCCATCAGATGGGAATGTCAACGTGCATGGACACAAGTGTCTGAGTGCGCCTCGAGACAGGGAGGGCTCAACAAGGCCAGATAGACGATGGTCCCACTAAGGCAGCCCTGCATCACATAGCGTAGGGGAGGCGGAAAGATCCCAAGAAGCCCTGTACATGGCAAACTCTGTATCAAATCACCTGCCCATGCATCCATTCATCATTCCCCCATCCCGGGACCAAAACGCCTGATTATTTACTCACATGACATTAGAAACATCCATTGAGTCTGTGCGTTATGCAGCCTGCTAAATCCACAGTGCCCCAGGCCGTAATTCCAGTGTTGTGAAGTAACATGTATCTGGGAACGGCCGGCCTCATCGCCCACGTAGCTATTGCGCATCCCAAACTATTCATATCAATCATTGCTCCCTCGCCATGGGCCCTGTCTCAAGGACACTGAACAATAGAACGTTATATTTGCAGTCAGACCTGTGGGCATCTCCTCGCCGCTAGCTGGAAACCGAAAGCGCCGCCCTTCGAATTCCTCATTTGCAACATCACGTCGAAAAGGCATCTGTGGCCGTTTGAAATCACTAATTATTCAATCGAGTGCGGCTGTGTGTGAAAATGGCAACTGCCTTCACCCACAAATGGGACGCCCCGCCCGTCGTTGCAACTCGGTACAGTGATGCATGAGGGCCCACCGTTACTCGAGTACTACGTTCCACTGACCCTTCACAAGTCTGTTCGCGACTGCACAGATAGTATGGGAAACAATGGGACCACAGCAGAATGAACATATCAACCAATCTTACACGGCCATCGGGTACAAATACATGATTGCAATAGCAAGATACCATTCCCCGAATTGCAGCGTTGTGCGCGGGACGTGCTCGGCCAAAGGGGAGAGCAGTTTGCACAGGTGGAATTAATCACCACAGGTGGAGGCCATACAGCCTGAATACACATAAATTGCACAGCCAGCCTCCTCCCACAACCACACCGAAATGCTACCGGCAGGACTCGCGATGTTGGCCCTGGGGGACCTGATAGCACTGCAAGTGCTCCGACTCCAAGAAGAAGACGAACACCATCTACAACCAGCCGCACGGAGGAGACGCAGGAGGAGGAGGAGGCCAAGGCAGGGCCAGCAAGGGCCGCCAGCACAGCCACTACCACCACGCAGGCAGCCCGCAATCCCACGCCTCCGAGCACATCCATTCAACCTCACTGATGAGCAGATCCACACCCTCTACCGTTTGGACCGGGACACCATAGCCGCCATTGTGGAAATGACACAGGCTGACCTTGTCAGCATGATAGATAGCCCAACCGCCATCCCACCCCTACTGAAGGTGGTGTCTGTACTACACTTCCTGGCCACAGGCACCTACCAGCACACAGTCGGACAGTTGCATGGCATTTCTCAGCCACTGTTCTCACGGACACTATTGCAAGTGCTCGATGCCCTCCTGCAGCACGCAGACGACTACATCTCCCTACCACGCTCGGAGCAGGAAATTACTAACACGAAAGTGGGATTCCATGCACTTGGCGGCATACCGGGTTGCATTGGTGCCATCGACTGCACCCATGTTGAATTGGTCGTCCCACATGCCATGGAGGCCCAGTACCGCAACCGAAAACAATTTCATTCCCTGAATGTACAAATGGTGTGTGACTCCAACAGGATAATTACACATTGTTGTGCCCGATTCCCTGGATCAACCCATGATTCTATGGTCTTGAGGAACTCTACAATACCACGCTACATGGAGCGACACGCAGGGAACAGATCATGGCTACTCGGTGAGTCTCATTACATGCATGATGATGTGGGGTATGTGAATTGGCAATGACCTGGCAGGAAGGGGGGGGGGGGTGTGCGTACGTATCAATGGCATTCCACATCATACGTTTCTCGTCCACATACAGGTGATGCTGGATATCCACTGAAGAGATGGCTCCTCACACCAGTCCGGAACCCACGGGACCAGCATGAGGAGGACTACAACCATGCTCACTCACGTACCCGTGTAGTCATAGAACAGGCATTCGGCCTACTGAAGACTCGTTTCCGCTGCCTCAGCAGGTCTGGCGGGGCACTCCTGTACCGCCATGAGAAGGTTGCAAAGATGGTGATGGCATGTGTCATGCTCCACAACATGTGCGTACGTAGAAATGTGCCCATGCCCCCTGACGCAGAACTGCAAGCACCTGATGATGGTCATGATGAGGGTGGGGATGTGGCAGCACCTCATGGAGTCTGCGAGGCACCGGAGGCCCGTGACATTCGTCAGCATCTCATTGATGTATGCTTCTAGCACTCACGCCTGGTGGCTGATACATGGACACGGGACTCGTGGCACTGCGTGTGTCTGGGACATGCACAATATGGACTGTACGCCTATGATGGCCTAGTACACAAAGATCAATGTCCACACATCTCATTGGTTGATCGTGCACTTTTTATGGCATATGTGATATCATGTTGAACACCCTATCGACCCGCCACCCAAGTGAGCCCAACACACCCCCTCCACCCTCCTACCTCCCCCCCGAACACCAGTGTCCAAAGATGCTCATTGTCAGTGGGCTGTCGCTATTGCAAGCCCCCTCTGCGGGTATCAGGGGCACCCCTGCCTGTGGAGCGCAGGTTCCTTCCAGATCTACGTTGGGGGCTGCCCTGGACGGAACTTGCAACGGATGATGTGTATGCCTGCTCACGTCCATGCATGTCCCTAAGGGTTTGCGAGAGCTCAGTGAGCACACGGCGCACTGCGGCAAGTTCGGCACATACGTCTTTGGACGTCGCATGCAGTTCCCCCCTCAGGCTCTCGGTGCTTCTCTCCATTTGGACTCTCAGGCTCTCGGTGCTACTCTCCATTTGGACTCTCAGGCTCTCGGTGCTACTCTCCATTTGGACTCTCAGACTCTCGGTGCTACTCTCCATTTGTGCCCTTAGCGTCTCTGTACCTCTCTCCATTTCTGCCCTAAGTGTCTCAGTTGATGTTTCTATGTCTGCCTTAGTGCCCCCACATTCATCGGCATGGTCCTTGAGGAGTGTGGCCATTTGCTGCTGTTGGACGATTAACTTGTCGAGGGACTGTTGCCTCTGCTGGGCCATGGCCATTTGCGGGGGTGTCACAGAGGGGCTGTTGTCCTCATGTTGCCTTGCCACAGGGCTTGTGGGGGATGGCCAGTCGTCGTCTTGTGGCTGCACCTGCGTGGTATCCTCATGTTGTACGGGATGGGACAGACAGGGGGATTGGGACAGGTCATGGATGGATCTGACCTCGACATCCCCGTTTTCTGTGTCCGAGCATGCTGCCATCAATGGGGTGTCACCTATGGTGCTGCTGCCACCAGAGGCAGTGCCTTCTGTGGCATCCATTGGGGGGACCTGTGGTGGTGGTGTTGTGGCCATGCTGGCTGCTGGGGTGCCTGTTGATGTTCCCTCCTCTGTGCTGCCACCTGATTTGTGCTGCTGCCGTGTCTTGATGCGTGCAGCTGAGGTGGAGGGTCTCTGGCCGTTGGTCTTGGCCCTCTTTGCAGGTGTGCTGGTAGGGGTGTCCTGTAGCTCGTCGTTTGGATCGGACCCTGTGGTGGAGTAAAGGAGGGCGAGGGTTATTGATGGGTCTGTGGGAATTGGAATGGCATTGTATCACATGCTTTGGGGTGGTACCTGAGGGTGATTTGGGTCGGGGCCTTGGAGGTGCTTTCATTTGTGTGTGGAGTGAGGGTGCAGTTGTTTGGCAGCCTGCAGTTTGGGTGTGCCTGCTGCACGTGTAGTGCGTGTATTAGGGGTTTTTAATTATTTATGTATTTATTGTGGGTTTTAACGTGCGCTATCAGGCCGATGTGTGTGGACGTTCTCCTGGACATGTGTTTCTGTTGCACTATGTGGACGCATGGTACTTCACATGGATGGACTGTGTGGATTTGGCATTGTTTTATCTGGGCCACCTACCTGAATCTTCGGATGTCTGCACTCCTTTCTCCATCCCTCCGACTCCCTCTATGCTCTCCATTCCGATGGTGGAGGCACAGATTTCTTCCCAGGGGGTCAACTTGATGGGTGATTCAGGACCTCCCCCGGTGGCTGTGGCAATGTTGCGGTTGGCAGACAGTATGCTGCGGACGCGTATCCGCAGGTCGTCCCATCGCTTGCGGCATTGCTGTGGGGTGCGGGGTGCGGTCCCCACCGCACTTACCCGCTGTGCCACAAGAGCCCATATGGTCTTCTTGTTTGCAAGTGCCGTTCTGGTCATTTGCGTGGAGAAGACGACGGCAGCATTCTCCTGGAGGGTCTCTGTTAGCACGGTGAGTTCCTCACGGGAGAAGTGGACCTGCCGCTTGCGGTCGCACGCTTTCTTCGCTACTTTTCCCATTTTTCTTGGTTTCGCTAGGGTGGGTGACGGGTTGGGGTGTGTTTCAGGGTAGTGATTTTAGTGGTTGTGTGGTTTTAGTGTTTTTATAGGTGTACGGCGGGATGTTTCCCGTTCCGGGCCCATGTTTTAACTTCCGTTTCCGTATATTTCCGGTCACCGTACTTTCCGGTAGGCGCACACTGCGGTGACCGCTAAGAGGGGTGGCGGTATTGCACCTAGGGCGCCGTAGGGCGGCGGTGTGGGCCGTTTTGGGGTCATTTCCGCCATCGCGGACTTTGCACTTCCGCCGTGGCGTGGTGCTCGTGCCCGATGGGTCAGGATGGGCCGCACTTTGCTCCTTCGTGCAATGGCGGAAACGCTATTTACGCTGTGGCGCTCCGGTCAGTCACTTTCCGCCAGGGTCGTAATGAGGGCCTATATCAGGCATGCAAGGCTTTATTTGTCATAAGTTGTTAGAAATTGGACTTTTCGGGATGTACTTTGTGTATTATGGCAGCATCTGAATCTGTGACGTTTTGCCTTGACTATGAGGACTGAATGCTATATAAGGCGTTACCTGTCATAGGAAGGCATTATGGATAATTGTGGCTGCACTTGGTATACAATGAACGCACCTGCATGTGTGGGGTTGTACCTTGCATATAGTCCCTGTACCTAGGCAGTGTAGATATGAGTGTCATAAAATGGCAGTACTTGTACATCTTAGGCTACAATGGGCATATGGTAGATGCAGGCCTGGTATATCAAGAAAGCATTCTAGTTCATTTGTTTGGTGACTAAAATAACCTTTGGTCTACTTAAGTAACATTTTGTTATTTTATTACTCTTACAAAAATGGCAATTTTTGTGTACATGAATATACATCCTGTAAAAGATCACATAACATCACTTCCTGTGATGTCATTGAACAGGTGATGTTTCTTACACTACCCATGACATTTTGGTTCATCGACATCAGTGAACCATTTTAAGGAAATCACCATGTTCGATATCCCGAAAACCAGAGCGGTTTGGTACCCACAAGGGCCATCTCATTTGTGACAAACACAAATGAAAAATGATGTCTGCAAATAGAGCAATGCTACATTGATTTCAGGAGTGTTGAGAATAACTTTTCGGCTGAAGAATTATTTTAAAGGTTACACTGGCCTATCTGTTGACACAAATTGTAACATTTATATATATATATATATATACAAATACGTAGGTATGTTTCCGTACTCAGTTGGTGCAATTTATCAGTGCTAGGTTGCCCTCTGCTGTCTAAATTGCAAAGTGCACCTCTGTGTGCCCTTCCACTTCAACAACAGAAATCATTTTAACAAACAGAATGAGCACTGTCCTACGCAGTCACCTTCAACTTCCACCATCGTAAACATTCAGAATAATTTGCAGTTACTTCTTTCCAGCCCCACTTCTCTTCACACAGTGCCCGGCGGTTACAGTGTCAATGAACAGTTAATTACCGGCTCAACGTTCAGTTTCTAAAGAACGTGACACTGTAGGATGAATGCCTCCTCACAAGCTAAAACTAAAAGTAGGTGCTGTAATTATGCTAGTACAGAATCTTATGCCATGACGGGTGCTCTGCAATGGAACAAGGGTAACAATTATGCGTCTACAAAGACGCATCATAGAGGCTCATGTAATTGATGGAATAAACGTAGACACTGTTCTCATACAGCGCATACCTCTCATTCCATCTGATACAAATATGCCTTTCAAATTCAAAAGAAGAAAGTTTCCTATATGTTTTGCCTTGTCAATGACCATTAATAAGTCACAGGGAACAACGTCCCCTTCCTGGAGGCGATCTGTGGTAATTCAGATATTTAAGACGGGGGACAGAAGTGACCCTATGAATTACTGACCGATCCTGACCTTTAAGATATGCTGGAATGGCACATGTTACGCCGGGAACAGCTAGTATAAAACATACAAAAATTGTGGCCTTTTTCAATGTTTGTATTTCGGCCTTATTTAATTGAAAGTGGAGAAAGAGTTTGGCTGTACCCACCTGCGTGGTTAGGTTCCTTGCCACCATATTTTTAGGATTGTCTGCACAGAGTGGTTACAGACTTCGGAATCCGGGAGGACCACCTATTCATACACCGGAAACCATTCCAAACCTATTGTGTGATATATTGACCCACTCAACAGTATTTCACCACATCGCCAAGCTGCATTTGCACAAGAAACGGCAACCTGACTGTGCTGGTTCCTGTGCGCACCAGGACCTCAAAACTGCGTTTTGGCAGCAACAAAAAGATGGCTGCACCGTCCTGCCAAGCTCATTTCAGGCAGGATGGAACAAAGGGACACACTGAAGGAGCGTGCCAGTGTGTTCTGAAACATAAATGGAATGAAGTGACAAGGCAGCACTGCTTTGCTGAAAACCCAAAATTCCCCTTCAAAATGAAACTTTTCACAATTTAGAAATGCTGCTTTGATGCTAATTCCATTCTGAAACCACTGTGATTAAAAAGGCCCTGTCATGCCCAGGATATTTCACTGTGCTTAACCAAAACCAGCCATAATTCCTGAGTGACAGGCCCAGTCAAACCAACTCTGAGAGAAATCAATAAGCAACTTCACTTTCACTTGCACGGAACACGTGTTTATGTCTTTCCAAAAGTATCCAGGCTCAGCAGTTCAAAGAGACTTTAACTCTTTGAGCCAGGTCAGTGTCAATGTATCTATGCTTCAGATAAAACTCCTAAATTCAGGGAAATGTCTATAGCTGCAAAGACAGTGTGGGAATCTGAGGGAGCTGCGAAACCGAATTTAAAGAAATGTTAGCAGTTTTCAACATGTGTAAAAATGGGCTTTGCTGACTGAAAAAAAAACAAATGTCCGGTTTAAATATAAATTGTTGAATGAAAGCCTGCTTACTTAGCAATGTAAAGGGGCTTTGTTGCTGGTGAAAATACATAAATGGGTTATTTTCTTTCACAGGTTTGTTTTAAGTCAGGACCCAAAATAAGAAAATAAAGAGTTTAAAACACATGGGCTGAATTTGCAAGCTCTCAAAAACCAGCTATTCCAGTTGTCAGCCCTGAAACTTCCCCCTGAGGAAGGTAGCCACACCATAAACTCTCAGCAGAGACTAACAACTCACTGATAGTTACAGGGTGGGAAAGAATCTAGTCTACAGAAACCCACTGACAATGGGACTCCCAGGGCAAGGCAGTTGAAAGTGTGAAGGGGCAATAAAACCTCCAATCAAGATGAGAAACCCCAACCTTGCCTGAAGGAAATGACAGTTGGTTGCAGTTGGAGGAAGGTGATATAAATGATATAGTGACAATGGACTGCCTTTTGGTTCCAAAGACTGTTTCGTAAATACACTTTAAAGACTTTTATCTCAACTAGGTTAAGAGAATTCAATGCTCAAGACTTGTAAGGCAGTGTAAAAGTGAATTTTTGGGCTTTCTTTTAAGACTTGGAAGAATTCACTGACACCTTGGGAACAGAGATGGGAGAATATGGCGGATTACAAGAAAAGCGTCCATGTTGCAAATGCACATTTTTGTACATGCATCCCTGATGATCATCCACATCCATGTATAAAGTGATAGAATCTTGTAATCTGTGTATATAATTTGCTAAGACATTGCCATTGTATAAATGTATGTTTGTGGCTAAATCGGATTTTAGTTAAAATAACTGTGGGAGGTTTTTGGACATTGTAAAACTCACACCATAAATCTGACATCATTTTCCTGAAATCCAACCAACTGAGAGCGAGGCGGAGACTAGCACTCTTGTCCAATCTTGTTGTTAGAGGCAGGTTTAGTTAAGCCTGCCCCAGTCATATACTGTGATGATGTCATTAGGCATTATAAATAAGAGTCCCTGACAAGACTCTAGACACACAAACCCACAGACACACACTCTTCAGGATTTCCCCCAAAGGGGAAAGCTGTGGATCCCACTAACTGCATCCAGAGGTACCTGTGCCATCCAGCTGACCTGTAGTATACAGTGACCAGAATTGCCAGTCCAGAAGTGCTACCCGGTGACCAGAACTGCCCAGCTGTTTGCCAGGCGCCCTGCCGTGTAATGACCAGAACTGTTGACTGTCCAAAATCCAAAAATGAAAAAGTGGATTGGGAGTATCAATTGCCACCCCACCTAAACTCATAGCCTATCTTGTCCTTGTCCTTATCCCACTCTCCAAGTCACCCTATCCCTGGCCTGATACCATGTTCAAACTGTCACAATCATTCTTGCAATCCTGTCCTTGACTTCTAGTGTTAGCGCCCCATTTCTCTTCATTTCTGTCTTGCATAGATCCTAAGTCATTAGCGATATATATATAATATTTTTTTAATTGAATTTAGCTGAAATAAATCAACTTTTTCAATTATTACATGAATCAAAAGTGAAACATTATTTAAAAACAAAACGAGAACAACTTTACACAATATATCAGTAAATACATAACCAACTTAGATTACAGAAGAAAAGAGAGAGCAAATAAACACAGCCAAAAATGACAAGATGAATTTACAAAAAAGTTAGAAACTTCATATCCTCAATACACATTATTTATAAAAGTACAATCAGTAAGAATCAATTAAAAGAAAAGGAAAAGAAAGTAATTATCATAATAGATTTAAGTATTTTCTTCAGTTTACAAATGTTAAAAACGATCACTAAAAGAAATTATGATCTGTTATCAGCTCATATATTTATAAGATTCTTTAAACTCCTGTTTTTCTCAAAATCTGTACATAACTATGCATCTTATTTCAGCGCATTCAAAAGATTGATGGTCGCTATTCGAATGCTCATTATTCTGGTAGCAATTGTTGCTATCCATCTATTTTCAGGCTTCATCAATGCAAGATAGTTGATATGTTTGATAAAATGCATTTGTCTAAGCTCCATAAGTGCTGTGCAATCTACTACCACATGTTCTAAGGTTTCTTTAATATTATGGTCAGCACAAAAGCGACACCAGTTTTCATCAACACTATTTTTCTACGGGCTTGAATCTCACGTGTTGGCCATAGGTTAAATCGAAGCCGCAGGATTGCACTTCTCAGGGCTGGGGTTGGGGTTCTACAGAGATAGGGTTCTATGTCACGATATCTCTTAGGGCCAACCCATTGATTGTTGAAGTCCTTATACTTAAGGCAAAGAGATCTTGTGTTTATCCAGTCCATCATGTACAATTTGTTTTTCGTTCGGTCAGGATTGGTAATTAGAACATCAATCGTAATGTCGGCAAAGACCATGACAGAGATGATGTATTTGGACCAAAGTTTTGGAAATTCACGTTGCGAGGATAACAAATATTGAGAAACGGTTGCCAACGTTGAAGCATTCGCAGTTGAAAGCAAACATTTTCGAAACAAGCTGCACATGTGCCAGTTATACATGGCCAATAAAGAAGTTAACCCCAGCTCATATCTCAGCTAAGGACCCGGAACACCCTGTGAATGTGGAAGGGTCATTCTCCAATATTTAGCTTCTAATTGGTTCAGAAAAGATGCTTGGATGACTTTTTGTGTTTCTAAGCCATATAACAAGGTAGCTGTTACCTTGTGAATCCAAAATGTTATTGCAGATTTAATGGTAAATGTTCCGTACTTATATGAAATGAGTCTGGTCTGAGTTATAGCTGAGGTCAGCTTCTGTTAAATTTTCCGCAATTGTGAGTGTGCTGATGGAAGGCCATCGAATATAAGACCTAAATAAACATAATTGGGGACTACCTCAAGATTGGTATTCTCAATTTTCCAATCCAGCTTATTTCTTTGAGTGCTTCTAGGAGCATAATACACACTTTTTTTCAAATTAACAACCAATTCATTAGCACTAAAATAGTTCCATAAAGCCACTAACAAGTTCTGTAGTCAGCTAGGTGTCTTAGAGACCAATACTAGGTCATCTGCGTACCACAATGCTTTGAGTTCGACACCATTCATTTTGGGAGAGTCTGCTCTCACATCCTCAAAGGCTCCTTTGACATCCTTAAGAAAAAAATTGAAGAGGGCTGAAGCTAGGATGCATCCCTGCTTCATCCCTCTAGCAGTCATGATAGCAGTTGATAGCAAGCCTCTAGATGTTAATCTAATCAGCACAGAAGTGTCTGTATGTAGATCATGAATAATATCACATAGCAATGCTGGACAATCGGCCTCTATTAGTTTTGCAATCAATTTGACTCTAGATACGGAGTCAAAGGCGGCATGCAGGTCAACAAATGCGAAATAAATGGGTTGCTTAGTCACCTGAGCCTGAGTTTTGATGGCATTAAGAGTAATAAGATTTACAGTGGTGCCCAACCCAGCAACAAAGCCCGTCTGATGTGGGTCCTGTTGATTTGCTCGAATAGTCCAAGCATTGAATTCTCTTAACACTAGTGGTGAGAAAAGTTTGCCGGGAGCACCTAGCAATGCAATGGAGCGATAGCTTTTGGGATCCTTTCAAGCCCCTTTTTGAAAATCGGTACAATTAAAGGTGTGCACCAAGACTTTGGAAGGCTTTTAGTGGATAAAATATGCTGAAAGGTGTTATACAAAATAGTTGCTCACGGACTAGGGTTTTGTTTAAACATGTAATTAGACAACCCATCCGGACCTGCCGCTCGGGAAGATGAAGATTTCAGAATAAATTCTCTAAGAATGTCTTCTGAGCACTCTATATTCCAGTATGAGGCTCTGTTTACATACGTAAAATTGTCCATTTGATTATCAGCATAAAGTCGTGAGAAGTGCAAGAGACATTGAGCCTCAGTGACTCCGCTTACCTGAAGGTCAACTTGGCTCCTTGCATTACATTTATTTAATAGTTCCCAGACCTGTGCAGAATTTTTATTATTGCAGGCTGACATAAATAATTCGCTATCTGCCTGGAATAATTTTGCTTTTCTGGCACGTGTCCAGTTGCGATATAGACATTTTATGGTTTTAATAGCCTTGTCATGTTGTGGCCCCGTCAAAGCGCACGCTCTGCGCATGTCTCTCCTATAAACTACTTTCCTCTGTTGGAGGAGGGGGTCAAACCTGTGATTATGTGAGTTAGGTTGATTGCTATAGTTAGGTTGAATGTTCCTAAATGTATCTATAATGTCTATGTATGAGCTAAAATCATGAGCTTTTTGACGATGCATAAGTAGAGCATTCAAAGAGTCTAAATTATCAACAGACCATTGAAACCGAGTTCTAGAATTATTCACTACTAATATTTGTTTTGACCATTTTGATGGTTTACTGATTTGTACATTTAGAACTATCCAGTGTAATGATAGTATATGATGATCACTCTTGGATTGTTTTCTAACTTCAAATTTATTGTCAGTTATAAAAATATTTTCGCTCATAAAGATGTAATCGATCGTTGATGTTGACTCGCCTCTTTCCCAGGTATGGCTTGCTGGAATGTCTCCCGTGATGGCACCATTTGTCATTCTTAGGTTTGCGTCTTCCATAAAGGAGGACCATCTTTGGTTATCAAGTTTTGATTTCTCTTTCTGTCTCCAAAATCAGCTGAGATTTAGGTCTCCCACCAACAGGGTCGCAGAGATGGTTTTATCTTTGGCAATTTCTTCCAATAGATTAGACATATGATTATGAAAAGTATCATCTGTAATCCCTGCCGGGTTTACGATACAGATTGATGAGAGCATAAGTTAGATTTGCATAAATGATTCTCACCAATTGTATAAAGTTATTTGGGGTCATCCAGGCTGTAATCTGTAGACCTCTGCTAGATTTTACTGCTACTAGCAGGCCAGAGGTTGGTCTATCTTTGATTGCGGATACAGCAGGTAACAGAACAAGTTCATGATCATCCCATACAGGGTCTTCCAACATCCAAGTTTCCTGTAGTGCAACTATGCCAAAACAGTTTAAATCTTCATCCTGGGCCCACTGTAGATGTGAAGACCCTCTTGTGTTCCAACTTGCTAGGGAGAGTTCTTCATTGAATATTTTACTTAATGGTTATGATTGTGATCTAGAGGTATTTACTTGTTGTTTGTTAGCTGCCTTATCACAATATGGACATTGGCACTCAGGCTCAAAAGCAGCATCAGGATTAGGCAAACTCATTTCATGTAGGACCATCCGATCAGGGTCTTGAGCGATAAGGAAACCCATCTTGAAGAGGTCCATTTTTCCCTTCCATATTGTGTTTCGAACCAAACCCGATTTGATCCACAGTCGAACTATTGACAAGTTTCTCTCACAGAGAAATTGAACTTGGTCAAAATCGCTCGAGGTTAGATCTTCCAATACATTTACTTCCCCAAAAATGTTTAAGATGCTTGAGTGACATAAGTCGTATTTCTCGAATGGTGCATCGCAACATTTCATTATTAATGTGTGGAAGGCATCAAAATTATTTCTGTTTTTGTTTCTTTTATCACCAGGCTTAGTATGAGAGGACAAGCTGCCATCAGGTCTTTTTTTTGTCTCCCCTTTACTGGGAGGACCCCGAAAGTTATTATTATTTTTGGTTTTATTACAGTTTTTAATAAATTCTCTCAGGGCCTCCTGATTGACACTTTGTGCGTAAGTAACTCGTTTTACGCCTTCTTGGGAGATACATGGAGTCGGCCTTATATCAGAAGGTATAATTCGCAGAATAGCCTCTGAGATGCGTTGTAATAGATAAGCATCGACAGCAGATTTAATTGCGGTCATGCAATCTTCACAACCCAAGTCAGATTTGGAACTGGAAGTATCATTGGTGGTCATGTTGGGGACAACTACTTGGCCTTGCTTGTCCAACCTAGATTCCACATGTAGAATGATGAGAGGCCGATTAAGGTCTGTTATTTTGTTCTCTAACAGTTTTACCAGCATATTTAATGGTTCATGAACAAAAGGTGGGATCGGAGCTGGTTGCCCATTAGTGATTCCAGGATGAATTGAATTGGTCGATTCCGTGCTCACCGCCACCACGGGCGATGGATTCTGTGTCGAAATTGTTAAATCGACTCTAGCTGAATTCTGTGTTGTGTTTGTTAAATCGACACTTGGAGGCAGAGAATTCATAGATGTAGATACCCCTGTTTTAGTTGGTACTACATGTGGGCTGACTAGTAATTGTACATTACCTCTATTGATCTTCTTTGTCTTTACAGCAGAGGTTGCTTTTTGTGTTGTTACTTTTGTTTTTTTAGCTGGAAAAGTTTTGCGATTTTTGTTATTATGAGTTTGTTGGGAAAACACATCAAAGTGCCCTACTTCAGCATTCACTGCTTCAATCTGAGAGTCTATGCTGACCCATAACTCATTATTTTTTGTATTCGATTCATCCACCACCTCTACAGGTCGTATCACCTTAGAGAAGGTTGGTAAAGCTGCTGTGAGTGTTGCATTAGAATGGTAGTTGATACACGCAACCTTTTGTTTTATTGCTGTTATTCTATCTTGCATGAGCTCGTTTGTATCGACATGTAATGAATCAGGGGAAACATTTCTCATCCATTCCATAATTTGTTCAATTTTTTCTGATTGTAAAGTAAGCTTTTTGTCTAAGGTTTCAAAAAGCTTATAAAGGCTGGCCATGGTAGTGTTAACTGCCCCCAATGTAATTTCTATGAGGGCAAAATTGCTATCAACTTCACCAACTTTGTCAATTACTAGGCAGCGCCATGGGGTGGGCTGAATGTATAAGTCATCAACAGTGTGTCTAATAGAGACCATTGAACATGGAAGATTATAATCAGTGATATTTGACACCCTCAAGCTTTCAAGGTCACCATTGCTAGCATCTAATGAAATATCCGCCATAGGGGTGGTAGTCGTTTTTTTATCAATAATTTCTACGGCATTCTCAATTTCCTCCATTTGATCATTGGCCGCTTTGGCCTCTTCCTGAATTATAGAAAAAGTTATTTTCCGCTGATTACCTTTTATGGGGGTCTGTGGTATTGTTAAGATGGTTTGATCCAAAATAGTCACAAGTGGAACCCCACCATGCATGCTGGAATTATTAGCATTTGCACTCTGTATTGTCTCTGTATTAGAGTTTGATGAAATGGGGTCAATTGTAGGTAAGGGATTATGGCTAGGTAACATCAGTGCGCTTTTTTTCTCATAGAATGCACGGATGTCACAATTCAATGGGGTATTCTGATTGACTGGCGTTAACGTGATACTTTTTGAGGAGGTCCGAGTGGCACGTTTCTTCTTTTCCACGCTTTTAGTTAATTTGTCACACACAGGGGGTATATCTATGTTTCTTGCCCCATTCAGAGTCTCGGGCATGTTAGTCATCCCAGACATTAGGGTGTAAATTGAACGGGACATAGTAAGGTTGGTCCTCACACAAGGTAGTATACACACCACTACGACCTGTCACTACAACTTTGACAGTATATTGTATCACACAATGGCTGGACTTGCACCGGGCACCTCCCGAGGAAGTGTAATATTGGGTAGGCAGGCAGTGAAAGCAGCAATCACGTGACTTTCAAAGGTCACAGAAACAAACAGAAACAAACATATAGTCTGGAGTTCAAATTCTAAGGATCAGAAAGTATAATAGAAACAAGAATTTAAACAAGAAAAACAAGGAGATAAAGTCAAATCTCATTAACCAAGTCCACCTAGTCACCGCGTCGGCGCGGCTAAGCGGGACTTCTTGGGACTTGCTTGGTGCGCGCGCATTCCTGTATTTATGGGCGTGATACGTGCAGTATCGTATAGAAAAGAAATAATAACGTTAGAATACTTCTAACAATTATACTTCGTAAGTCCTTAGGTCCTTATATTGATATCACCTTCTGGTAAGGGTAGGTAGGAGCAGAAGAAGGCTGTAATCCACAAATAAAAAAAACGCTGCAAGTATTTCGCCAGGACACAGGAGACAGAGAGTCGGGCCAAGCAGGACTTCTTGGGACTTCCTTGGTGCGCGCTAATTAGCGATATTGTGTTTAAATAAATTAATTTTCCCTTAAGAAAAGGGGTGCACTGCATGAAGGGTTACAACTGCAGTGTAACTTTTGATATTCACCAGTGGCGTTCCTCTTTTCTTAGCCATTAAATCGAGTTTAAGTAAGATTTGCCTTTCAGTTTGAAAACCGATTCCTCTTTTCACTGCTCTATTTTCCTAAAAACAAACCTCACTCTATCTTGCATAACTTACTCAATTTACCAGCTAGAGACTTACTTTCACTTCCATATTGTACCTGTGATCTATAGCTATATTTTGTGTATTTAGTGTATTTCACCCGTTTTTATTAAAAATCGTTTGGGTAATTTTAGGCAGGAATAGAAAAAAATGCAACTTTCACACATTTCATTTTGCTGCAACAAGTTTTAAATTTGCCACTCATTTTCGAACTGTATGATTTTGGGAAACCATTCTTTGTGATTATTAGTGTCTTTGCATTGTTGATTTAGTGAGGAAATATATTTGCTTCAAGGTTTTTAACCCACGTTCATTTTTATTTGTCCATTTCCGAGTGACATTTTATCACATTGCAAGGGGTTTAAAATCAGTCTTTCTCTGTTATTTGGGGAGGGAAGGTCAGATTTGAATTCTGTTTCCTATTGGTCATTCCTGATTACCTGTTACTTCTGTTTATCCACTCAGAATTATTTGTGGGTTGAGGGAACATTGCAAGGGGAAATTCTAACTTAAGTGCTATCTTACCTACACAAAAAGTGCTCCTATTCTGCTGTGCTGTGTATATATGCGGTCTCGGGAGGATAGCTCAGCGGCAACATGATCACCTTGGAAGCAAGACGACATGGAGCAACACAGGTTCGATCCCCGGGTCTGCGCTTAGAAACCTATGGGTATTAAGCGCATTATAAATAACCTATCATATGATATCGCATTATAAATAACCTATCATACGTTCCACTGGTAAGTTAAACCCAGTGCATTGCTCACCTTCTCATTGTTATTATCATCGCATTGGTGACTGCTGCCCATATTAAAAGTATATGATTTCTTTTTAAAATAAATAAATAAATATTGTATATTACCAACCCGCCGGGTTCATAGTCCATTGTTACCCGAGGTATTTCAAAAGGGTGTGTGATATGAGTGGTGTACGATCTCAGTATTGAATCAAGATAAAAAGATAAGCATTTCAGTTGTGCGCCGCATACCAGGCTGAGACAAGGTGTGTCGCCTGATTGAAATCCTTAACAAATTTGGGGGTTTGAGTCCGGGATTGAGTTTGGTTGCCACCCGTGACAGTCTAACACAGCAGACTAACCTGCAGGGTAGTAATACTTTGTGTGGTGGGAATACTGGGTTACACTGTACAAGTGCCTCCCCAAAACAAATACTTTAAGTACCAGGCCTGTGTCTAAAAGTAAAACTAAAATGAACCCCAAAATAGAAAAACAATAGAATACAGGTTACCCTTACATAAATAAATAAATAAATAAAGAATTAATAAAGAACAAGCATGTCCAAAATGACCATAGTAGAAATCAATATGGCTAGGGAGCACCTTCTGCACAAGCTATTTGTCAGAGGTCAGTGGCCAGAACAGGATAAAAAAGTCTGGCTACAAGAAATAACACAACAGGTCACCGCCATGCACCTGGATATGTGGCAGGACGTTGGCCTATTACACCAAGCACTGAGTGAGCTATATATGACCACATAAATTAAAGAGGAGCAAAGCAAAATTTCCAGAATCATGGCCTACATGTATCGCCACATGGGAGTGATGCGGGAAAGGCATGAGGAAAACACCATTCTAGCGCAGAATCAATCTGAAATATTAAATAAAATCCAGACTGATCTAGATTTAGTAGAACAAAAAATACAGAAGAGCCAAGAGTTGGAGATAGAATCTGGAAATGATATCATAAAATTAAAAGAAGATCTGGCTCTCCAACAGCAAAATAATGCAGATCAAGAGGCCCAATTAGACGCATAAAGACTAGAGTGTCAGGAAAACAATTAACCTATAACAGGGCCTGCTCAGGACAAATAACCATGTTGCAAGACCAGGTGGAAAAATTTAAAGAAGAAAATAATAAATTAATTATGAGAGACCTCCACTCTCAAGCAGAATGTGATGAAGAGCGCCAGAAATTCAATACCAATAGGAAACAAAGGGAGGAACTGGCTGAAAAGAGCAGCACCCTAAATCAGGAGAAAGACGCCCTAAGGCAGGAAGTAAGCAAATTGAAAATAGAGTTACAGGGAAGTGAGTTAGCCCACTAGAAACTAAATGAACACAAAACAGAGTATGGGAATCTACTGGAGCACGCCAGACTGGTAGAAGGTGCTCTGGAAGAGAACACCCAGGCCAAAGATGCAAAAACCAAGGAGGTAAGTCTCCTGCAACAGAAATTGTCTCATGATTTCCAAACCATGCAGGAAGCCCAGAGAGACAATGAGGCTCTCTGTGAAAAGAATAATGAGCTCCACAAACCGTGGCAGCGCAAGAGCGGGTCATAGAGACCAGTAAAGCCTTGATAGCTGAGCAAAAGGCTAAGATCTTTGCCTAATATCAAGAAGTAGGGGGCAAAAAGGAGAAACTAGCAACGTTGGAAGAGGGTGCTAGATTTAATCCGAACTGGAGGGACCCTGAACAGGTAGAGAGGGACAGGGCAACCCCTGATCATAGCATAAGGACCTCTGTACTAAGGGACTCAAACCCATTTCACACTTTGTGCAATGTCGACTTCATGGCTGCCGGTTCACATGAGCCGGAAACCATGAGGTCATCAGAATTCAATAGGTTTAGCATGATGGAACTGACAGGTGAGCGCCACCCAGAAATTGATGGATGGGCGTCCCTGTATAGATACCGAAACAGGAAGGTTGATGTATCTTACAAGGAAGTCTCCTATGAGGGGAGGGTCAGGAGACTAGATCCACAGAAGTATTACTCTCCAAGGGACCAGTTGGTCCAATTCCATGAAAACCCCAATGAAATGAGGCCCAAAAAGAGCATCTTGAAGGCCTCTACCCAATTAGGGCACTGGGGGGAATAATCTGCCAACCCTGTGGAGGAGTCAGGCAGTGTGGAGGAGTCAGAAGCCTACTCTCCTGTGCCCCACAGGAGCAGAGAAACTAGGCCCCACCATTCTGAGAGCCCCTCTCAAGCTCACAGAATACGGGATGGTGATCATGAGGGGACCTCAAGTAGTAGCGCCTCTGAGTCTGAGGGCGAGTGGACTTGGGTGACTAAGCCAAAGAAGGCAAACAAACTCAAGAGAGTCATGACAAAAGACCCCATTAGGCAGATTAAGGCCATTAGGAGTATCATAACCCCATACGATAAAAATGCAAAATATTTTGTATGGGAACACTTAGAACTCTATGAGCAGATGATGGACACTTTTCATATGACAGACAACCAGAACTGCATATAGTATGTAAAATGGACATTCTCCCCTGAGTACTGCAGTTTCTTTGCGGGACTGGAGGACCAGAACCATTCAAGATGCTCCACCTATAGGGCAGCCATCTTGAAACACTTTTCCGCCCACAGAAACCCCCAGGAGGCTCGCAAAGCGGCTTACAATCGGCAGTACGGGGAAGATCATTCCCCACGAGAGCGCCTTCGCACAAATTACTAGGAGGGTGCGCACGGATAGCAGGGAGTTTGTAACCACCTTCATTCATGCACTCCCCAAGTACATTATGACCCAGCTGGTGAGGGACTTCCATGAGAAAAGATTGCTGGCCTGGGTCATAGAGCAGACGACCCGCCTGTATGAGGTCCAAAAACCTGCAGAAAATAAAAATCTGAATAAAAACCCCAAACCAGCCAACACCCCTGCTGCTGCTAGGGTGGCGGAGGTGAAGGTTGCCCTGATTGTAGACTTAGATATGGGGGAGCCTAAAAATACACCTGCACAAAGTCAGCAAAATCCAAGACTCAGGAGGCCTTCAAGCCAATCACAAAAAGTGGTAGTCAGGGAGATAATCCCACCAATGGGACCCCTAACTTCCCTGATTATATCAGCCCCCGATACAAGGGCAACAGACCAATCCTGGGGTATGTATGGACTCGCCCAGCCCAAGGGGGGGATCCAATCAGGTAAGGACTGCCTGCAAAACTTCCCTTCTAACTTCCCCCAGGAGGGCAGGAATTCCCCAAATCCCAAATACTGGGTTAAGTTTCTTCCCCCGATACTTACAAAACCCCAACCTCTAGGACAACCCTCCTTTCATTCCCCGATTTCAGGAACCCAGACAACCCAATCCGGGAGAGGGGAGGCCAAGGGTGGATGGTTACCAAAATTCACAATATCCAGGGTACTACGAGACAAGGGATAGTTACCCTTCCGGATCCACCTAGGGTTGACCAGAGACCCCTGTACCAGCCAGAACGGGATTCCCAACTGCAATGCCAGGTCTAAAACCTTACCCAGGATCTGAGTCGCATGTTGAGGGCTCAACAGAACCCTCAGATGAACATGGCAGCTCAGAACCCCACAAACCAAGGGTCTGGTACCCCATAACAATGACGGGGAGAGAACTCCGACAAGTCACCAGTTCCAGAGGAGGAGGCACAGAGTAAGGGGGGTGTAAAGCCCTAGAGGAAGCATCCTTCCTTACTCATTAAAAACCCCTGGACACCCAGGACCCGGAACAAAAATCTCCTTCCCCTGAAAATCTGCAACCCAAGGAAATGAGGGTGGGTAGGAGAAATAGAGAACTCAAAAAGACCAATTTTTTGGAGGAAGTTAGTGTCCTCTAATTTGAAGGGGAAGAATCCTTAGAGGATTCGGGGAAAAAGATCTTCTCCTTCAGGGACGGGGGAACTCCTCCCAAAGAAAAACGAGCCCCAAGAGATTTACATGAAGACTGGGTAGATGTGGGGACTGAGTCAGAATTGCCCATTATTGAACCCCAGAATGAGCCTTTAGGAAACCCAATGGTAACAGAGGGATCCTAAACCTCACAAACCGATTCAGGTGACTGCCTCCAAAAAGGGGGTGGCAGCCCAGAATCAGAAAATGAGGATTCTCAACCTTCCCAAATCAATTCTGGGGACTGCCTCCTAGAAGGAGGGGGCAGCCCAGAACCAGCACAAGAGGATTCCCAAACGTACCAAACCAATTCTGTCGACTGCCTCCAAAAAGGGGGGAACCCCCGAATCAGAAAAAGGGGAGCTCGAAACTCCCCAAACAGCAGAATGTAAACATTTTCTTTCAGATGCCCAAACTCCCACACAGAAGTATGCCCAAACTACCCCTGTGTCAGAGTCTAAAATAAGGAAATTGACCACTCAGAATGCCCATTACCTTTGCCCATTGGAGGAGAAAGAAGGTAGATTCTACGCCTCCGTCCAAGTGCAGGGGCAATGTGCAATTCCAGCACTGGTGGACGCTAGATCCCAAGGCACTCTTCTGTCAAAAAGGGCCTTTGATCAGCTAAATTCAAGAAGGGGGAAAGATACCAGATCCCTCTCACCCCTCTTCCTGGACAACTCCAGAACTTCGATGGGAATGAAATTCCTGCCGAGGGGACTGCAGAGCTGGAAATTAAAGTAGGGTGACACAAGATGAAGCACCCGGTCATAGTCGTGGCTCCAGAGGGAAACCCCTGTCTACTGGGAATGACATCCTGCATAGGTTGTCCCCCCTAATATACTGTGTGAACAAGGTCCTCTGGACTCAGACTAACAGGCCAATAAAATTGAAATAGAGTGTCAACCATGTTAGTTTAAATGGCACATGCCACATGGTTGAACAAAAACCTGATCATACTGAGTTTCATTTCCAGAATAACCAAATACCTAACGTGACCTTAATTGCTATAGGACAACAAACTGGTGATGGGAACTCCTCTCCATTCCTGAAAATCAACCTTCCTTCCAGTTTCAAGTGGAATTCCACACTGGAATGAAATACTTTGAAATTCTATACCAATTCACAATCTGAAAATCCCATTTCTATAGCCAAAATTGATAACAAAACCAGCACCAACTGTAGCTGGCATTCAGAAGAAGTGCGACCAGCTCTTCTTCCCGGTTCAGTTAAATAACGGGAAGGAGTCTGTCCTCGCCAGAGTTGACTTGAATAGCGAAGAAAGCTTCATCATTGAAGTATTATTCATTAAACTCCCAAAAGACCAGACCCTGCCAGCTGCGGAGTCAGTTTGTCAATGGGTATGGGGCCTGGAAATTCCCCATTCCAAATATCTTCTGCTTAGCAGTTCCATGATAAAAATTTCTAGTGGTGACAAAAGCATAGAACACAATTGTTGGGTTGTGCAAGGTGTTCCTTCCGCTTTTTACATGGGCAGTCACATCCTCAACCGACTCGAGATTAATTTGGATCCCAGTCATTGCCAAGACCAGTCCCAACTGGAGCGTAAATCTCAGGGCCCTTGCAGTCCTAAAGTCAGCCCCAGTGCTACCGTAGGAAATTGAAGTTAAAAAATGGAGAAGAAGGCACCATCTCAGGCCTAGCCTACAGAATCCACATCCCCAAAGGCGAATTTACAGAAGAGAAATGGGTCCATATTAATCATCTTAAGAGTTTTCACCCTAGGCACACTTTGCAACAAATTGAGGAGCCCAGAGAGAATCAAATAGAGGAGACATCTGAAACATGAGAATAAGAAAAAAAAGAACCAGAAGGGGACAGATAGAGTTTTTGGTATAATTATGTAACGGGGAGTATTTTTCTTCATTATTAATTGCCATCATTGAATGCCTGTATATCCCGCTGCTGTCAACCCGATTGGTGGGCAGTTAGTAGGAAATGGTGGTAACCGGTCTGTATTCTCTTTCATAGATTTGTACTGGTTGCACCATCACTACCAAGGAGGACCTCCTTGGGGAACTGCAAAGAAGAAACCCAAGGAAATCTGGGTTGGTCGCTCAACACCACAGAGGAAGATCCAAGAGGAAGCAGGGGGTGTCATTCCACGTTCCAACCAGAGGCAGCGAGAGGGGCGTGACGCACCGCTCTCCGATGGAAGAGGGACTTATACCTGACTGATCCTGCTTTGTCCCATGAAGAAATCCCACTGGCCTGACTCTCCCTCAACTTGGAAGTTCGGAAGAAGTCGGGGGTGGGGGTGTGCGGGATATATTGACCCACTGAACAGTATTTCACCACATCACCAAGCTGCATTTGCGCAAGAAACAGCAACCTGGCTGCGCTGGTTCCTGTGCACAACGGGACCTCAAAAACCGTGTTTTGGCAGCAACAAAAAGATGGCTGCACCGTACTGCCAAGCACAATTCAGACAGGATGAAACAGCAAGACTTTGGCCCTCATCACAACACCAGCGCTAAACCATGGCGCTATTAGCACCATGGTTGGTGCGGGTGTTGTAAAGAGTCCGCCATAGTGAAATGGGGAAATACCGCCCCATTCCAAGGTTGGCGGGGCGGTATTTCACCATGGCCCTTCCCCATTCCTATTTTCGCCCAATAGGGCTCAATGGGACTGGGGAAGGCGCTAAGTACGGTACCGCAAATTGCGGTACTGTAATTAGCACCGAGGTTCCTTTGCGGCATGCTACTTTAACGGCTGGTAAGACCAGCCGTTAAGGTCGGGTCCCGCAAAGGGACCTCATAATCAGGCGTTATGGGTTTAACGGCGCCGACACCTTTTACTGCGCCGTTAAACCCTTAACGCCAGGGCCATGATGACCCCCTTTGTAAAAATGTAGAATTTTCGCTGTGTAAAAGTGAATTTTTGGGCTTTCTTTTAAGACATGGTAGAATTCACTGACACCTTGGGAACAGAGATGGGAGAATATGGCGGATTACATGAAAAGCGTCCATGTTACAAATGCAAACTTTTGTACATGCATCCCTGATGATCATCCACATCCATGTATAAAGTGATAGAATCTTGAGTAATATAAATCCCATTGAAAAGCGCAAAAAACTGGTCAATGGCGAAACAATGTCTCACAGATTGGAGGATTGGACTGCAATGTGGTGCAGAAAATATGTAATCTGTGTATATATCTGTGTATATATTTTGCTAAGAGATTGCAATTGTATAAATGTATGTTTGTGGCAAAATCGGATTTTAGTTAAAATAACTGTGGGAGGTTTTTGGACATTGTAAAACTCACACCATAAATCGGACATCATTTTCCTGAAATCCAACCAACTGAGAGGGAGGCGGAGACTAGCACCCTTGTCCAATCTTGTTGTTAGAGGCGGGTTTAGTTAAGCCTGCCCCAGTCATATACTGTGATGATGTCATTAGGCATTATAAATAAGAGTCCCTGACAAGACTCTGGACACACAAACCCACAGACACACACTCTTCCTGATTTCCCCCAAAGGGGAAAGCCTTGAATCTCACTAACTGCATCCAGAGGTACCTGTGCCATCCAGCTGACCTGTAGTATCCAGTGACCAGAATTGCCAGTGCAGAAGTGCTACCCGGTGACCAGAACTGCCCAGCTGTTTGCCAGGCGCCCTGCCGTGTAATGACCAGAACTGTTGACTGTCCAAAAATCAAAAAACTAAAAAGTGGACTGTGAGTATCAATTGCCGCCCCACCTAAACCCATAGCCTATCGTGTCTTTGTCCTTATCCCACTCTCTAAATCACAGTATCCTCAGCCTGATACCTTGTTCAAACTGTCACAATCATTCTTGCAATTCTGCCCTTGAAGTCATTAGCGATATTGTGTTTAAATAAATTCATTTTCCCTTAAAAAAAGGGGTACACTGCGTGAAGGGTTACAACTGCAGCGTAACTTTTTATATTCACTTGTGGCGTTCCTCTTTTCTTAGCCATTAAATCTAGTTTAAGTAAGATTTGCCTTTCAATTTTAAAACCGATTCCTCTTTTCACTACTCTATTTTCCAAAAAGCGAATCTCACTCTATCTTGCATAACTCACTCAATTTACCAGCTAGAGACCTAATTTCACTTACATAGTAATCACATCAAATCAGTGTATTTCACCCATTTTTATTAAAAATCATTTGGGTAATTTTAGGCGGGAATAGAAAAAAATGCAACTTTCCCACATGTCATTTTGCTGCAACATGTTTTAAACTTGCCACTCACTTTCGAACTGTATGCTTTAGGGAAACCATTATTTGTGATTATTAGTGTCTTTGCATTGTTCATTTAGTGAGGAAATATATTTGCTTCAAGGTTTGTAACCCACAGTCATTATTTATTTGTCCATTTCCGAGTGTCATTTTATCACATTGCAAGGGGTTTAAAATCCCTTTTTCTCTGTTTTTTGGGGAGGGAAGGTCAGATTTGAATTCTTTTTCCTCTTTGTAATTCCCGATTACCTGCGGTTTCTGTTTATCCACTCAGAATGGATTATTTGTGGGTTGAGGGAACATTGCCGGGGGAAATTCTAACTTAAGTGCTATCTTACCTAAACCAAAAGTGCTCCTATTCTGCTGTACTGTCTATATGTTCCACTAGTAAGTTAAACCGAGTGCATTGCTCACCTTCTCAATGTTATTATCACCCCATTGGTGATTGCTGCCCATATTAAAAGTGTATGATTTATTTTTAAAATAAATAGATAAATATTGTATTTTACCAACCAGCCTGGTTCATGGTCCATTGTGATGGGGTATTTGAAAAGGGGGTGTGATATGAGTGGTGTAGCATCTCAATATTGAATCAAGATAAAAAGATAAGCATTTCAGTTATATGCCGCATACCAGGCTGAGACCAAGGTGTGTCGCCTGATTGAAATCCTTAACAAATTGATCTATGCGGATCTGAGATCAGTAATGGTGGCCTCTATGATTAACATTGTGGCTGTCGTTCAAATGGAATGTAATGGATGGATTTCCCAGAGAGGGTATCAGATTTCCTGCTCAGAGAAAAACATTTCTGTCCATGGTTAGAGTTTCAGCACAAGGTTCCCGCACTATGCAGGAAATCATTGGAGAATAAAGCGGATGTGGAAAAAGTAACAAAAACTTTTTCAATCACTCAAATAAGGGTGTAAGACAAATAATGCAATGGCATTTCACAAAGAATTCCCTCATTACAGGTTTTCTGCCACTCAGTCCTACAGATTTACTGCATGATTACGAGTTGTGGTAAAGTAGTGTTCATCTCTTAACCAGCAGGGGGCGCAGAAGCTTGGCGGCCTGAACCGGTGCTTCCTCACATCAGGCTGAATCTTTCATAAAACAAAACAATAACAACAGCAATTTTACACCCTACCTCTCTCCGATCCTGCTTCTTGACTCCGGGGGCCCCTCCGACAGCGATTTCATCAGGAATCGGATCTGCCTTCAGCTGGACCTGGTTCACCCCTCGGGGAGGCCTCCTCCTGCTCTGTCGTCAGCGAGTCCATCCTGATCCTGTGTGCCTCCCCACCTTCTGTGTCCCGCGGGCTGTGGTGTGGGCCCCCAACTCTGACTCAGCGACTGATCCTCCGCCTGTGTCCTCGGCAGTTTCCTGCTCGGCCCCCGCTGCTGCCCTTCCCGCTCGGCGGCCGGCGCGGCTACCCGGGATAGTGGTGTCTTCCTGCCCGCCTCAACTGGACCCAGTGCCTTCATCTTAGACCCTGTGCCTCCGCCTGTGGCCCTCCCCGCTCGGGGGCAGGGGCGGCTGCTCAGGATCGCAGCGTCAGCCCGCCTGCCTCAGCTGCCTGAGGCCTCCACCCTGGGCCCAGGGCTTCCGCCTGCGGCGACGGATGCCTGCTGACTGCGCCTCCATATCGGCTCTGGACTTCAATCTGCGGCGGCGGGTCCTGGGACTTCTATCCGTGGCGGCAGGTGCTTGCTGCCTGGTGCCTCCATTCCGGCCTGGGGCCTCCGTCTGCCTTTCCTGCTGGGGGCCTGTGCTCCTGGTCCGGAGCTTCCGGCTGCAGCGGCGTTCCACCTGCTGTGTCTTCTGGCCTGCCTCTGCTGCCCGGGGCCACCATCTTGCTGTAAAGTGAGGTGCTGCTTCCCGCACCCTTAGCCAGGCGTGACTGCTGAGGGCTCCCACCTGACATCGACAGGAGCTGCTACATTCTGCACCTGGACCGATCTTGCCTCCTCTACTGCCTGCGGCTGTACCGTTGTCCACGGCAGCGCCATTCTAGGCCCCACGTCTGCTTCCCGCACCCCGTGCCAGGCGTGACTGCTGGGGGCTCCCATCGGACAGCGGCAGGAGCTGCTACATTCTGCACCTGGACCGGTCTTGCCTCCTCTACTGCCTGCGGCTAAACCATTGTCCACGTCAGAGCCATTGTGGACCACACGTTGGCTGATCCTAGCTTCCCCCGGCACAGCCTCCTCCCATCCAGCTGCCCACTTTACTCTCCTGACTATTTGGGACGCCCGCCTACCCTCTCCGCTGTCTGGACCTCCTCCTCCCAGGCACTCACCTGCCACCTACTACACAGTCCCTCCTACTAGACCCCCCCACGCTGCCCCTTCAATACAGGCCCAGCAAGAATCACACTTGCCTACCTCCTGCTGCTCAGCCCCTGCTGCTAGTCCTCCTCCCCCTTCCTCATTTAAGCGTGATCATCCAATATCACGGTCACGACCCCAGACCCAGCCCTCCCCGCTCCCGCCTTTCACCCTAGCACACAGTCTCTGCTACCAAACCTCCACCCCCTTACCGGGTTTAACCTGGCACGTGCAAACTGTTCCAGCTCTTGCCCTATCCTTTCCTTCCCTGCCACTTACCTCACAGTCTCCACAGCTGAGTCTTTTCCCACCTACTTTCCAGCTTTGGGCACAACCAATACTACCAACTCCCTGCCTGCCTCCTACCCACCCGTCAGGCTCTGCAACTGGGCCTTTCCCACCTCCTTCCTAACTTGGTCCCTACCACTCCTCTTAGCCTACCCCTGTTCTAGTGCGCCCTGTCTCTCTGCCACCTCCCATACAGTCTGCAGCTCACGTCTTCCAACCTCCTTCCCAACCTGTTCCCATCCACTTCTCGCTGCCTGCCCCTGATCTTGCGTACCCTGACTCTCTGCTTGCTACGTACCAAACTGAGTACCATACTGAGTAGCAAGCTGAGTACCAATCTGAGCCTCCTTTCTCTCCTACACTAGCACCGACTCTACTAGGAGATGCTACACTGGTCCCTGTTCTCGCCATCATAAGTCTCAACAGCAACGGACCATCATAGCTCCTCGTATCACTGACTCCTCCGTTTCACCACCCTCTCTTCCCTCCCCCCTCTTTCACTCACCCCACCTTCCCCTCTCCCTCCTACTCACGCTCCTTTTCCCTCCTCATGCCCAGTCCCCTCTTCAATCCCCTCCCCCACTCCTCCTGTTAGGTTGCCAGTCATTTGGTCGAAATCAATTGGTCGACTGGACAACTGGTCGAATCAATTTGGTCGAAAACCAAATGGTCGAATTTTTTTTTTTTTTTTTTTACCCCCTTTTTTTTTTTTTTTGGGGGGGTCCCCCCCCAACCCCCTTTTTTTCTTTCTTTTTTTTTTTTAACACGAAAACCCACAAAACACATATATAAATAAAAAAAAAAAAATTCGACCATTTGGTTTTCGACCAAATGACGTCGACCAAATTGCAGTCGACCAGTTTGTAGTCGACCAAATGACTGGACACCCTCCTGTTACATACCTACCCTCTCTCAACGTCCTAATCTTCTTTAACCCCCCACCACTCATCATTCCAGCCTCATGAATATGGCACTCTGGAACGCCAGATCCATCTGCAACAAGACCGCAGCAGTTCTAGGCATATTCTTTCGTCTCAACCTTCATTTCCTATGTCTAACTGAAACCTGGATCCCCTCATAACACTTCTGTCCCCGCTTCCCTAACTACCTCCTCGTCCTCCTTCTCCCATATATCTCGCGCTACTGGCCGTGGCGGAGGTATTGGCCTCCTCTACCACCCCAAATACCTTTCCTCTACCTTCTCACCATCTCTTCCTTCTTTCCCTTCCTTCGAATTTCTTTATAAATCTTTCTCCTCTCCTCACCCCATTTCCTTTCTAATCATCTACCGACCCCCTTGCCCTCTTTCTTCCTTCTATAAAGATCTCGATCACCTCCTCTCGTTCATCTCTCCCTCCCCCTCTCCTCTAACTGTACTTGGCGACTTTAATCTTCACCTCCCTTCTCCCCCTCATTCCTCATCCCTCTCCTCCATCCTTGACTCCTACCTCCTTTCCCCCTTTTCTTCTTCCCCCACTCCTTCCTCTGGCTCCACTCTAGACCTCATCTTCAATTCTTCCTACCCCTCTTACCCAGTCTCTACTCGTCCTGTCTATCTCTCCAATCATGCCTTAATCTCCTTCTCCCTTACTCCCCTTCCACATTCCTCTTCTACTAGGCCCTCTCCTCCCGTCTTCTCATGGCGTGACTTCTGCAACTTTGATCCTTCCCTTTTTTATTGACACTTGCTCTCCTTCTCTCCCCTCTCTCCAAGACTTCTCTTCATTGTAAGCCAATGATGCTCTTTCCACTCTTTCCTCTTCTATTTCTTCTTCTCTTGATCAACTCTACCCCCTTCTTTCTTCCGTCCAACCCGGAAACCCTCTCAACCGTGGCTCACGCCTCAGCTCCTCTCTATGCAGCGCCTTCTCCGACGTCTGGAGAGACTCTGGCACAAAACTCCTTCGCTTTCCAACCAAACCTCATATTTCTCTTACCACACTCTCTTTGACTCTTGTCTTGCCTCGGCTAAATGCTCCTACTACTCTAACGTTCTCCACTCCCAAGCCTCCCACCCTCGCTGTATCTTCCAAGCACTCTCTCGACTTCCCTCCCCTCTCACCCCTGACCCCTAATCCTCTTCTACACTTTCTCCCTCTGACTTCGCTAGCTTCTTCTCCTCCAAGATTCTTACCCTTTGGCAAAAAAACAACTGCTCCTCGGATTTCCCCTCTTCTCCTCCCCCCTCCCTCATCCTGCATGTCCTACTTCTCACCTATCTCCCCCTCTGAAGTCTCCACCCTCCTCTCCAAAGCCCACCCCACATCCGCCCCAACCGACCCTCTCCCATCCCTTTTTATCCCTAAGATCTACCCTCTTCTTATTCCCTACCTCACTTCCTTCTTCAACATCTGTCTTTCCTCAGCCACCTTTCCCTCTGCTTTTAAGCACGCCACGATCATCCCTATTTTGAAAAAACCTTCTGCTGATCCCCTTCTCACCTCTAACTTCCGCCCTATCTCTCTTCTTCCATTCCTCTTTAAGCTTCTCGAGCGCCTTGCCTACTCTCAGCTCTCATTCTTTGTCACCAATCTCTCTCTTCTACCCCCCTCCTGGCTTCCGTCCTAAACACTCTCCTGAAACTGCTCTCACCGACATCCTTAACTCCCTCCTCTCTGCTCGACACTCAAAACAATCCTCTATCCTTGTTCTCCTTGACCTCTCTGCTGCCTTCGACACTGTCGATCATCCCCTTCTTCTCCACACTCTTTCTTCCTTTGGGTTCAAAGGCTCTGTTCTTAACTGGCTATCCTCTTACCTCTCTTCCCGCTCTTTTACTGTCTCCTAGGTTGGCCGGTCCTCTCCAACCCAACCTCTAGAATATGGCGTACCTCAAGGTTCGGTACTTGGACCTTTCCTCTTCTCTCTATACACCTCCCTCCATTTCTATGCTGATGACACTCAACTCTTCCTTTCTTTCTCTTCCTTCTCAACTGACCTCCACCTAAAACTTTCTTCCTGCCTTACTGCCATAAAGAACTGGATGTCTTCCCGCTTTCTCTCCCTTAACACTGACAAGACTGAAGTCGTATTCTTTCCCTCCAACTCTCTTCCCCCTCCCTCTCCTCCACCTTTCATTCAGTTTCCTCCCACTAATCTCCCTATCTCTCTCCATGCTCGTAACATAGGCATTCACTTTGAATCCTCTCTCTCTTTCTCCCACCATATCTCTCTCCCTTCTCGTGCCTGTCGCTACCACCTCTTTAATATTCGCAAAGTCTGCCCCTCTCTCACTTTCCATGCTACCAAACTTTTAATCTCCTCCCTTATCTTCTCCCGCCTCTTCTACTGCTCTTCCTTATTCTTTGGACTACCTGCTTTCATCTCGCCCCCCTCAAATCTATCTAACATTCTGCTGTCCGTACCCTCTGTCTCCTTACCTCCTGTGACTCCATCTCTACTTCCCTCTCTTCACTTGGCTGGCTTCCATTTCACTCCCAATTTAAATTTCACTTTCTAGCCCATTACACATTGTTTATCTAGGTGCGGCAGTCGCCAGATCCGCTCAACTCTCCCGAACACTAAACTACACCTCACTGGCAGACGCACTTTGCATCAAAATAAAGCGCTGGAATGCCCTTCCAATATCAATGATGGGTAGGATAGCATTAATTAAAATGATCATTCTGCCTAAGCTTTTCTATCTGTTCAGTACAGTACCGGTGTGGCCGGGTCGCACACTATTCTCCAAAATTAATAGTGCATGCATAGCGTTTGTATGGGGAGGCCACTCGAGGCTGAGCTGGATGGTGCTAACAGATACGCATCCCAGAGGCGGCCTAATGGCTCCCGACGTGGAATTGTATTACCTGGCAGCGCAGGCACATTATGCTGCCGACTGGGCTACATGCTTCCTCAACCCTGGCCCCCCACCCCCTCCCGCGAGGGAACAGGAAGCGATACTGGCCCTACAGAAAATCACTAGGCCCACACCTAAACGATATAACACTATGCATCCATCCAATGTCACAATCACTGCATGGGCCAAAATAAATGATATGTTTGCAGCCGGCAAACTATGCCACCCGAGCATGCCAATATGGGGCGACCCCCACACACCCTTCCCCTTAGACAGTGCAGTGGCAATGCACTGGACTGCCAAAGGAATCACACAATGGGGACAGATGTTTCGGGACAAACAGTTTGTGGAGTGGGATGAGATTAAAGACACGGTAGGAAACACAAACGCACACAGACAGCAATCGACAAGGTTGCAACAACCACACAACGGATCTACCCATCATTCCCAAACAAACCCGAAATAAACATGGGCCTTGGTTACAAATTCACGGGGGGACTCAGAAGGTTACGGCCTCCACTCTCTACAAAACCATAATGCTAACACGCCCGAAAACACCCCACACCGCAAAGGCCGGCTGGGAGCGAGATCTGGACCAGCCGATAGAAGAACAGGATTGGTCCCAGATCTGTGCACTGACTAAGCTGGTATCCTGCAATTCGAGATTCAAAGTGATACACTATAAAATTATCCATAGAACCCACTACACGCCAGTGAAACTCAAGCGTCTATATCCCACTCTCTCTGGCAACTGCCCAAGATGCAATTCTGAAAATGCTAATATATACCAAATGCTGTGGGACTGTGTAGAACTAAGTCAATACTGGGCCGGGGTCTGTGGAGCTCTGGATAAGATGGCGGACCAACCGGTCGAATGGACACCGCAGTTGTGTATATTGGGGGCGATTGGGAAAATGAACCCAACTTGGCGAAAACTGCTCAATTTAAGTTTGCCGTTAGCAAAAAGGGTCATTCTGATGAGGTGGAAAAACGCTCGCCCGCCAACAGTAGAGGACTGGAACAGAGACATGTTGTGGGCTAATGACACCGAAGAACTGTATATAGAGTCAGTAATGTGTACACTTGTGTATAGGCGCGCTACAAATGCCATATCATATCATATCATATCATAATGACCACCTCTATACCCAGAAATATATGGACACGGTACAAACAGTATCTAGCAGAGCTACCACCCCCTGAGGATGTAAATGTAATGTAAAATCGGCCAATACATGTATTATGATCACTGAAATTGAATGTCGCAAATGTAACTGCATAATCTGTGTGCAAAGTTAAATAAAGTTGTAAAAAAATGTTCACTTTCTCTGCCTTGTTTTCAAATCTCTCCATGGTCGTGCTCCCTCTTATCTCTCCTCCCTGTCTCTTTCTACTCTCCCTCCCATTCCCTTCGTTCAGGTGACCATTTCCTTCTCACTGTACCTCTGTCCCCTTATGCCCCCTCCCGTTTCCGCTCCTTCCAACTCCCAGCCCCCCTGCACTGGAACTCCCTACCTCTCGCAATCCGCACTACCACTACCTTCTCCTCATTCCGCACCTCCCTTAAATATCTCCTTATCCATTCTCCTCCTTGAAACCCCTTCCCCTTCCTGCTTCCCCTCCCTCCTTTATCTTTCCTCTTGAATAGCTCCCTCCCCTCCCCCACCTCCCCACTCTCACCTTTTCCCCTTCCCTCCTTCTCCTCCTCACCCCTCCCCCTCCCACACAGTCCCACTGCTCTACTCTCCCCATTCCCTTCAGTTAATTGCTCTTCTTACTGTTTTGTTGACTGATTCATATTGTAATTTGCTTCTTCTGTTATATTGCTTATGTTTCATGTATTAAGTTGTTCAATTGTGGAGCGCTTTGGTGTAAAGCACTATATAAACGAATAAATACAAATACAAATCTCCATTTTTGGAGTTCATAGGACTCAATCCCATGCTCCAGGGATATCTTTCTGAGGTTTAGACTTAATTTACTACCTACTCTGGAAATCCAATCAGCCAGAGATCTGATTCAATCTGGGAACTGTTGTATAAAATGTGATGCCAATGAATGTCAAACACTAAAACATCTGGTAATTAAGTGTACTGGTACAATGGAGATGAGAATTTCGAGATTGAGAAGATTTGTAAACGATATCAGCTGGTTAGATACGGAGGAATTTTGGTCCAGAGCTTCTTCTGGTACTGAAACTTTCCTAACAGCAGAAATGGTAAGACTAATGAGAGATCTAAAGCTAGATAACTATCAAAGGGAACCGGGATTAGAGTTGTAAGTTTTAGTAATGTTTTAGTTCTAATCTTTTTTCATTTTTTTTTCTCGTTATTTATCTCTTAGATATTGGTTCAAATGTTTTTAGATAAAATATGCATTGTTGTCTGTTTTTTTTTGGAATTTTCTTTTTGCAAAATGTTTTATATGTAAAGAACAGTGTAAAAAGTCATACTTTGGCTAATGCACAATAAATAAAAAAAAAATACAAAAATAAAATGGGGATTTTGACGGATTTGCCATGAGAGATATGTCCATCTTTACAATGCCGCGATTTGTGTAGATAACATGAAAGATTTCCCAACTATATCCTATCCTGTATCCTATCCTAGAGGACAATTCTCCACTTCACCTCCACAGTAGGAACTCAGCATGCAGTAAAACTGGCAGCAGTTTCGTTTGTGCCAAAAAGAGTGCAGGTGATGGACTTACCACAAATAATTGACTACACAGTCGTACATGCAAAAAGGGGATTATTCTTTATTTGCTGTAGGTGTTGCCGACAGGTAGATAGGCAGATACAGTGGAGGTGCCAGGTGCAAGGAATTTGGATCGAAGGCAGGAGATATACAATCTAAACTACAAACTACAATCACAGCTCTCAAAGAGTGAGGCAATATTCAACAGACAAGCAAAACGACTGGCATAAGTGGGTCTATGATCAACTAGGATATGCACTGTGGTAAAAACTAGGCTATCGACTAGGATAAAACTTCATAAACCACAAGAGCCAGAAATCTCCCGATCCAGGTTCAAACAGTGCTCCAAATGAGGACTAGGAAAGTAAATCAGTACAATGTTTGGAGTGTTGGCTGATACTCCAATCACTATTTTAGAAGGTGTCCTCATTGGGAGTTAACCCATTGCCTTGTTTTTACTTTTCTTCATCAGATGTGTATTGCTCATTATATTATATAGCCCTTCAGTTACAATTCAGTACTCTAAAACAGCGCACCCTCATATATGCCAGGAAGTAATCCAATTCGATAAAATCCTACTAATTATCAGAAACAATCACAGAATTCATCATTCAGGTAAGTAATTTCGCCAGCACGCCAAAAACAACATGCTTTTTTGTTGCTAACTTTTCGAGACTGCATAAGTCTTGTGCTTGGCCAGTTACAACTCAGCTGAAAAGATGTCTTGTACTTTGTGGTATGTGACCAAAATGGCATCTTTAATAAAATCAGATAATAAGGAAACATTAGCTTGCATGCTCAGAATGACAGCTGACAGCCGTTCACAAGCCGAGACTTATTTATAGGAGGGCAAAAGGGGCACTTGCCGAGGGCCCCCACCTTGGAGGGGGGTCCTATAAGGCTGCCTAATCTCAAGAAGTCAGTTCCCATTGTTCACCAAACTTAACACAGGTCAGGATTTTTATGGCATGCTGCGAAGGCTTTAAACCTGTCTATTGTTGACAAGTACATGCTCCTCTGATCAATTCATCCTGTAAGGCTTTCTGTGTTCCCTGTGGTATACATAGTTTGTGTGTTCACTGCAGCACAACTCGTGTAGCATTCTCACCTTCCTGTGGAATTATATGGTGTCCGGTCAAAGGTTCGAATCCAAAAGGATTGAATGCCATAAGGTTGATTCAATAGGACCTAAAACAAAAGGGTCGAATTTTTTTTTTAAATATATATATTTTTTGGGGTTTCTGTATAGGAAAAATAAGTGTTTTTTACCACAAAAACGGGGGTTTGTGGGAGGACCCCCCCAAAAAAATAAAATAAAATAAATCAACCCTTTTGTTTTCAGTCCTTTTGATTCGACCCTATTGTATTTTGATCCTTTTGATTCGATCCTTTGACTTATAACCAAACTTTATTGATCGTGTGCAATAGCCACAGTTAAAAAGCATATTGATAAATGTGATTGCTGTGATTGTTCAAAATATTGCTCTGTGTGTTAAGCACTCATTGCAGCATTCTGTGTTCATATGCAAGATTACAATACCAAATTCCAGCAGGGCCGAAGTTGATAAACCTGCATGTATATGTACTTTGTTTTGTAGCACAATCGGTGCTCCTATCGGCCATGGGGTTGCTATTTACTAACATAGCATCAGTATAGGGAAGGTCTAGAAATTGGTTTGTTCAGATGGGGTGTTGTAAAACGTAGGCAGCCACCTCCAGTGATGAGGACAACGTCTTAGATGATTAAAAATCCAAGGGAAACACGGTGGAACCATAATGTTCATCCTTGTGTCATGACTTTGCCAACAGACAATACAGTGATCCTGGACAAATCATCTTTTATTGCTGAAATTACTGTGCTGTCTTCTGAGGAAAGGGTTGCTGTCTCACATGCCGGTAGAAATGTTGAGCCGTTTACCTGATCTTTCGTTTTATGTAGTTCATTGGGGTGAAAGGAGTTCTAGACAGAAAAGAATGGACCAGATATCACAGAAGTATTTAAAGCTTTAAATACAAAAGAGAAACCCAGATGGAATCTATTAAGATCACATCAATTAGCACATGGAACTTATATACTTCCCTTGATGATGGAGACAATAAAGCATGTGTCATTATATTATTTTTTTTAAATGTTATGTTGGGTTAGGTGATTTGTGTAGTGTCCAAGTCAGGTCTATAAAATGGAATTATCTTAGTTCATGGTAACAACAGGAAAAGAAAGTGTTTCCATGTAGAAATTGTCGAGTGGGCGCACATCCCAGCTTCACCTCTTTACCAATGTCTGATACTGGGAATTACATTTAATCTTGTATTGCCTAACTTGTAAAATTGCCACTCCCTAAACTTTCAAAAATAATCACTCTTCAGAGTGATTTTGTTCTCAGCGTACGATCTTCAAAAAGCTTCATCCATGGTTTCACTGGCTATGGTGTTGTTTCCTCTATGAGACTAGTGGGCATTGATATTTTGCACACCATCTTCTAATTTCAGTCTGTCTGGATATGGAAACCTTCTTGGTAGCTTCTCCTCTTCATCCATTATCAATTCTATGGTACGTTTAGCTTTCAACTTGCTTCCAATTGGTCTTCTGTGTCCATGCTTGAGCACGTTTGCATTCTGGGAGGCTGCTAATCTGAGTTGTCTGTCTATTCTGGATTATGTGCTCCTTTTTCATATCTTTCACTCCACAATCTGCGTCCCTCATTTATTTTTTATTTTTGTTTATTAGCACTTTGTGCGTTACAGATATTCTAATAAGGACACAGCAATAGAGAAAAAATTCAAATCAGTAGGACAAAAAAAACCATGCATGATGGTACATTTGCACAATCCACATTAGGTTGCATAGAGCACAGAACATCTGGAGCAAAGCACAAACATTACTAAGCCGGAGAGTCACCTCTGGCCAGATGTGCACGGATGTGAGTCCAACAGTCTTTGGGACGCCCGCTACTTGGCAACAAAGTAATGCATAGTTCTGCCTTGTCATTTGCCTAGGTGATATCGGACCGCTATTGTTCATATTTGGGTGGTGTACTATGCATCCACATCATTAGAATCGCCCTCTTGGCAATAAGTAAGTCTACATTTAGGAATCTGCGATTAGCAACCTCCATCTTCCTAGTGTAGCCTAACACGACCTCCAGCACTGATACATTGAACTGCTGACCAAGTATATAAGATAATGTGTCAGTAACAGCACACCAATATTCTTGTAGTTTGGGACATAGCTCCAGCATGTGTAACAGGATTGCATTCTCTACCTTACACCTAGGGCATTCTCATAGCCCATTAGTCTGAAACCAAGCTAGTCTTGATGGGGGGGAAGTACAATCTGTTAAGCATCTTGAAGTGTATAAGCCTATATTTAGAGTTCAAAGAGAAACCCTTTGATTGATTGATTGATTGATTATTTATTATGCGCTTATACGCAAGTGTTTCAAATCGCAACCATGCATGGGAAGGAAAGACATAGGGAAGACAAGACAAATGCTTTTACTAGGCATGGTATATTCAGATCATACAGGTGAACACAACAGGAAGTGCGTGAGGGCGGGCAGTAGGGACAAAGTGCGCCCAGTTCTGTCAGAACATGGGTTAAGTGCAGAGATATACCACTCTCATGGGTCGTAACAGAAGCGAACAGTGCTGCGGCAAGTGCAAGGCCCGGGGGCCTGTGAGGATCTGATGCTACACCAGGCAGCCCGTCAGCAAAACTGAGCAGAAGTAGAGGAGAGAAAGCGATAGAGCAGAAAGAGGTGGTTAGCAGGGGAGAGGTAGAGAGAAGGAGGAGGCAAAGAGGAGTTTCCGTAACTTAAGGGGATCCAGCTCAAGACGGGGAGAGGCAGGGAGGCTGTTCTAGAGGGAGGCACCTGCAGTGGATACATATCTCCCAAGTCTCTGCTTGGAGAAGCGTCTCACCCACAGAGAGCTGGAGGAAGACGTGCAGCGGGCTCGGGAAGGAGAGTATTTAGGAAGAGAACATTGCAATGGAGAGGGCAAATGGCTGATGAAAGCCTTGTGGATAATGTAAAGGGTCTTGAACTTAATCCTTGCAGCCATGAGGAGCCAGTGAAGGGATTTCAGCGCCAGAGAGATGCAGTCCCTGGGCTTGAGGCCAAGGATAAGACTTGCGGTTCTGTTCTGGATGAGTTGAAGAGGACGGAGGGTAGAAGAGGGCAGGTTGAGAAAGAGGCTGTTGCAGTAGTCCAGCCCAGAGCGGACTAGGGCTCTGGAGGCAGTGAGCCTCTGGGGAAAGGTGAGAAAAGGTAGAATACCTCCAAGAAGGTGCAGTTGGAAGTGGGACTTTTAAGAGATGTCCGCAATGTGAGACGATAAGGAGAGAGTGAAGTCAAAGATGACCCCCAGATTTTTTGCCTCGTTGGTAGGTGAACGCACAGAGCCAAGGGAGGCCGGCCAGAGAGAATATCTGGCACATATAGCCTTCCACTGTGTGTCCGTGATCTGTGTTCGAAGATCATGGCATCATTTGGAGCGAACCAATCGCGCCGGAGTTTGCACTAGCTTGTGTAGCATGGAAAAACTTTTTTTTTAACAGTGAATGTCGTCTGAATGTGTGACAGACATGCATGTGTTGAAGGTTCATCTGGCCGCAGGGATTGATATGCCGCTCACATTCGGAGGTATTGCGGCACATTAAATGAACCGTCTCCTGTTACGGCTTTCAAATCCTCCCACCGTACAAAGCGACCTCCCACATATAAGTCCCCGACCATCGTGATCCCAGCCGCGCTCCAGATTTTTTCAAATGATCTTATGTGTCCCGCATTTATACTATGGCTGGTATACCTACCTTGTGGCTGCTATTGATGAAAAGTGTTGCGTACCTTTTCTAGAACACAAGTACCCTCATCATAGACTGCTACTTGTCTATCATTCTGATTACAGCAAGAATCAAGAGGGGAAAGGGACTAAAAAGGGAGTACCCATGCTTATTTTGATAGCTGCGAGACAGCATATCAAGTTATGGGTTGTGATCACAATGGGGGTTGTGCCAAACCAGATATTGAATCCATTAATTCCTTTTGTTCAATGCAAGGGCTCCAAAAGGTGTCCGTGCCCCAGTCCCCAAAAGTGCTTAAAAAGGCCCTGTTCACAAGAAGCAGTGGTTTCTGCTCTGCATTGCCTTTCACCATCCCAAAACAACCCCCCTACCGGTTTTCAATTAACAACGGGTGGCATACTGCGATGATAAAAGAGTGCTGCAGTAATTCTTATTTCTGATAAAAGAGTGCAGCAGTAATTCTTATTTCTGATAAAAGAGTGCTGCAGTAATTCTTATTTCCTATACCACGAATGATTCCAGTACATCTAAGCCCTTACTCTCCACCTATGCCAAACGGAAATAGGTTCTGTCTTCACCAAATCCTTTTTCCCTCTTTCTCAAATAACTTCGTAGTGATCTATTGCTCATAGAAAAATTAAACTAAAAAAATCAATTCACGTCTGCTGACTCCTCTGGGATGCAAACAGAACGGCAGACATTTGGTGTTCTCGTTATGCCCTTTCAATACACTTTCTGAAATGTCATGACCTATATTTGCCATCGACAATTGCTCAACTTTGCTCTTACTGGCACTGATTTAAAATGGAGGCTTTAACTCTATAAAGTGATCTCAAGAACAGAACACCTAAATAGGTTTTGTTTCTACATACCTTAATGCATCTCCCACCAAGTGTTGCCATAGTGATAGAAATTGATTTTTACCATGTCACTCTGCTTTACAGTCTGGGTGTAAAGCAGCGATCAGCCCCTGTAGGGACATAAACATTTAACTGCATTCTCCCCATCAAACCACAACATTAAATACAGACATTTTATCTCACTGAGCCCAAGAAAAGAGACAAAAGGACACAAGAGAAGCACAAAGTGCTATCCAACTGATAAAAGCTCCAAACAAGGTACATCTTCATAGCAAAGTATTAATAAAAAAACAATCAACTCGTTCCTGCTAGGCTAGGGGTCTGCAACCTTTGGCTCTCCAGATGTTTCGGACTACAAATCCCACGATATATGGCTATTGACTATGCTGGTTAGGGGCGATGGGAGATGTAGTCCGAAACATCTGTAGAGCAAAAGATTGCAGACCCCTGTGCTAGGCTATTGTAAATCAGAGTAAGGTAATAAAGCTACCTCGGCCCTAATCAAACTTATACATTGCATTCTATACTTGTTGAAAAGAAACAATGTATAAGTTTGATTAGGGCCCAGGTAGCTTTATGGGAGCAACTGGGGTGGCCCCAATTGAATGAAATGTTATCCTGTTTTAGACGGTTTCATTAAGCATGATTTGGCCCTTGATATAAAAATAATGAATCCTTGTGAGTACATCTGGGATCACATTTTTCAGTTACTGATATTACAAGAAGACCCTGTGGGTTTTGTCAAATATTAAAGAGGACTGGGCTTCTTCTCATTAGAGATCTTCAAAGAGTTCTCGTATGTAGCTTGCCAGATCAGCCACCTGTATTGCAATTGGAATACCCCTCGGATATTGTTTCTGAGGGGCCTTTTTTCTACATTGTCTGCTTTGTGTGCCAAGAGCATGTTATATTCCTGTAAATGTTGCATTCTTTTGTATAAAATGTCTTGTCGATAGCCCTGCTCACATAGACCATTCTTCATTTCTACCACTCTTTTTTGAGAAAGAAGAATGCACTGTTTCAGTTCCAATAGCATGTTTTTCAATGTCCCCCTTGATAGCTGCAGTGGTATCATCTCTCAAGGAGGGACCTAGATTCTCTCCCTGTTTCCCCGTCTCTATCTCATGAGATGTGTTAGAGGTAGAAGGCATCTAATTAATGCTACTTTGTTTGGGCTCTTCGTTCCAGCGAGGAACTATTTTCCGAATACAGGTTCTACTTCAGGGAGATTCACCAGATCAAACAGAGGTTTGCTTTTGGTGTTTTCCTGCAATTTCAGCACAGCCGAGCCTGAATAATTGAGCTGTCATCGTTACATATCACAGAAAGGTGGGTAGAGGCAAGGGTTAAGAGTCAGTTCAGGTGTGGCAAAAGAAGCGCCTTACACAGACCTCTCCCACAGGACTCTCATCCCCTGGTTGGGAATTGTCTCACTTGTGAAGGTTGGGGCACTACTTAAGTCTGAGCTTTCTGGTTATTTTACCAAGATTCAGAGATTTAAGGCTTGTGTTCTTCCCTCTTGCCTTTGAGTGGGGGCTGTGTTCAAAGTTGCCAGTGTCGCAATCTCAGTTGTTCCACTGAGACCCAGCGGCTGTATTTTGAAGGGTGTCGATCTTCGAGGCACCTGGAGGACTGTGACCCTCAGTTCGTCCCAAGTCATGGGGCAAGTGTCAACTCGTTGAAACCTACACACCAGAAGGTAGTCACAGTAGTGTACTGACCAAGAAACTCCCCCATCCCATGGGTTTCCCCTGGTGGGGTAGGATTGATATAGGACCCCTAAAATCTGGTACTGAACTTATTTTCTGCTACTTTTGAACTCTTTTACCAGTCTGTTGGACTTACCAAAACGTGTTTCTCTGCTTCAAAAGACTCTTGGCTGTCTGTAAAGAAGTATTCTTGAGACTAGTAATCCCAACGGGCCCTAGGTCCACTCACTTTATCAGGGAAGGACTTTTGAAGTGTAAGGGGCCTTATTTTACATGGGAGGGTGATTGTGTTGCATGTATTGTTTCTTCACTTACTACAATTTACAACTGTTCTTGAACTTTTATCTTTTTATCCAATATTACCATAGCCTTATGGAACACAAGGGGTAGTTCAAATCTTGCCATAAATAAGAAGGTATGTGACTCTCTTGCCTCTCATGACATAATTCTGTTACAGGAAACTTGGGCCGCAGGGTCTCTGTATTGTGATGGCTTTGAGACAAGTTATATTTATGCAAAAGCTGGTAACATAGGTCGCCCAAAGGGAGATCTTGCCTTCTCTATGCGAAACGATGATTCCCTAAAAGTGGAATCTGAAAGTCATATTATGGACTGAATTATGGTGGTTACTATACTAATTTCAACTGAAGTTTTACCAATACACCTAATGGTGGCCAACATCTATTGGAATGTCTGTGAATATGCTGACAGTTTACTTGAATTGGCAATCTCCAAATTAGACCAGTTAATAGATGATTGGGTATGGTTGCACCCAAATAGCTCAATAATTTTGGCGGGAGATGTGAACGCCGACTGTGACCCAAATAATGTAGGCATGGTTTGGGCATCACCTACTCTGCGCAAAAGTAAAATTAATAAAAAATTTAAAAAATATCGAGGTAGCCTATGGTTGACGCTTGCTGAAAGTTGGGGACTGAATATCCTGTATAATGACAAACCAACTTGGGCTGCAAGAGGGGTATCCTCCATTATTGATTACATGCTTGTAAGCACAGAGACATACTTTAGCATGGGCATTTGGAGGTTCTTCCCTCTATTCAAAGTGACCATGCAATTTTGCCATGGCTAAAAAGGCGAAAAATGTACTGTAAAAAGCGAAAACATTGAAATTATTGTCAAAGGCACACGAGTGAAATGAAACAGTGGTAAAACTGTAGAGTTTAATAAATTGATGATGTTTGAATATGAGTCTTTACCCTTGGAAGGAAATCTCAACATTTATACAGCTGATAACTTTGACTGTCATCTGGATGCGTAAACATTGTGAGAAAGATTTGATGAGGAGGAAAAATGTTTTTGCTCACAAGCATAACTACGATGTTGAAACCAAATTGCGTAAATCTCTTAGAAATAGAGAACGCCGCAAAATAAAATAATAAAAACTAGACGCAGAAAAAGCTAGAACACAAAAAAAAGCGTGCAGACAGAGTTATAAGAATTGGGCTATAAACCATTGTGTTGTCATTCAGCAGAAAGACGCTGAAGCCCTGTTCCACACAATGAGAGATTCCAACCCTCGATCCTTTTGGTTACTAATAAACACAACAGAAAAAACACAACAGCTTTCCTTAAATCCAATAAATGCTGCGGATTGGGCAACACATTTTGGTAAACTGTATAATCAAACTATATCTATGGAATTTAATTGGGATAGGATATGATGTATTAAGTGGAATTTAGACACTGCTTTCGCGAATATAAAATGACATATATGCAAGTCAAAGGCCTCTAGAACACCAGGCCCCAACAATTTTTCATTTAAAACTTTGAAAGATAATGTTGATTTATGGGCCCGCATTTTACATCTTTTATTTTCTGATGTACTCGATAAGATGACAATACCAAACTCATGGCTCATGTCATACATAGTAGTAATATTCAAGAAAGGAAATAGAATCTGCCCCAACAATTATTGCCCAATTTCATTAATGAATGCTGACGCTAAGATTTTTTCATCTATTGTGCTTGAAAGGCTACTCACTTGGATAGATGACAATGACATATTAGATATTAGACAAATTGGCTTGGAAAGGGTACTGCTCCTGACTCAGCTACAAGGAAACGTACATGTTAAGGGGCAAGGTGCACTCAATGGACGTGTCGGCAGCTTTCGATATGGTCGATAGACCATCATTATGGCAAAGACTGTCGAAGCTGGGTATAAACAGTGATTTACTTGCAATACTGGTTAACCTACATAGTAACACTTCGATAAGCTTAAGGTAAAACAGCAATGGTCTCATGTCAAATGCTATTGGGGTCGCTAATGGTCTAAAGCAGGGCTGGGAACTTGCTGCAATATTATTTAACCTGTATGTCTCTGTGGTTGGACAATACTTGGACGGGAAGGGGCTTGTCTCTCTGAAATTGAATAATTTGAAAGTACAATGGTGCGCATACGCAGATGATTTTGTTTTCCTTGATACAACAAAGATTGGGCTACAGAGACTGATTAATGCATTTGTCTTGTTCACAAAGGAACTAAAACAAAAAATAAATGCCGCAAAATCAGTGATATAAATCTGGTTACAAGTAATAAGAAAACTGCAGGATTTATGTGGAATTGTGATGGCTTTAGACTTAAACAACAAAAAACATTGACATTTCTGGGTTTTACATTTACAAGCACGCCATCTAACAACTTTATTAACAATTGCTTGAAACAGAAAGCTATTGTGGCTTCCAAGCAATTCAAAATCATAGAAAGGAAATATGGTAAATTTTCAGTGTATGCCTGTATTGAGTTTTACACTAAGAAAATAATTCCAAGGATAAGCTATGGATTTGGATTTGAATTTATACCTGAATCTTTAATACAACACCTAAAAGGTAATTGAATATGGCGAAATGTACTGTTTTTTATGCCAAAAAGCATTCCATTTGAAATCGTACGATACAAGCTTTGTCTGTCTTCCTTGGAAAGCTGTATGTTGTGGAAAAAGCTGCCTTATTAAGAAAATATTTGACCTGTAGAAGCAATCAATTATATAGTTGTATTGTACAGGATAAAGATGGTCACTTTTTTCGTGAGCTGACAAAAGGTGTTGAGCGAATGTTATTGAACCTGGGCCTATCAATACAAATTCTGATCGACAATCCTACAAAAGTGAAATCCTTGATAAAAGCTTTTGACTGGGTGGGTAACAATGTGACACTTCTAAACTCACACTTATATGCTCAAGTTGTGTCATTCCTTAAATGGCTACTGGAACCCGAATCGTACATTCTTAAATATCCTGATTGTAAGATTCGGAATCGCATTATGCGATTCAGAGCCAATGTGATGAACACCCAGGAAATTAGAAATATTCGATATTCCGACTTGGGGGAAGACAAATTTTGTAGGTTTGCCTTGTAGACGAGGAAAGAGAAAATCTATATCATGTGATATTGATATTCCCAAAGCTCCTGCCAAAAAGAATAGAGTATTTTGAGCAATTTGTGAATGATACTTCTTGTGTAAATCTGGACCTGCTATGGTGTGAAATGCTACATGGAAAATCATTGTCACTAAAAATTAGAACTCTCACATTTTTTAAAAAGTTGTGTGTGCTTGAATAGCATAAGTTTTTAACTTGAGGGGTTCTTATGAAGCCTGACTTGTTTATATATAACTTTTTGTGTACGATTTTATATTTGAATGGTGTTTATTATGTATTATGTATCCTATTTTGAGCTTGATTTCTCATCTTTTTAAAGTTTTGAGTTTTGAAGTTTTTAAATAACAGAAACTAATTTTGGAAAAATTGAGATTTTTAATTTGTAAACTAATGTCTCTTTTATATATTTTGTAAAGGTTTATATAAACCGAAACAAATAAAATAAATAAATAAAATAAACTTTCTTCAGTTTAAACAGTTGCTTGTGGTCCGTGACTGAATTATCCTACTGATTTAAAAAGTAAGGTGCGAACCCCTATGGTAAATGCATATATGCTTCTAAGCAGTGCTCTAGATAAGATTTGGAAGGGGGAGTCTTTTACTCCCTATTTACAGCCTGATTCATGGAATTAACTGCGCGTAAAACACAGATTTGCGTGCCATTCTGCCCGGAAATCCCTGTTTGAGGTATGGGGATTTTCGGGCAGAATGGCACGCAAATCTGAATTTTACGCGCAAATAATTCCATGAATCAGGGGCTTAGTTGGGAGTACAATGATTTTTTAGGGAGTAACAATGTATGTACAATTCCAAATGGCAGTACCCTATAAGCAAGAAAACATTTGTTTTAACTGGAAAACAGAAATGTTTTTGTAGTAGTCATTTCTTTGCACCTTGCTATTCATAACATTGAAAGATAAACGTTTTTGTTGGCGTGGTTGCGCCGCTGTGGGTTTTCTCTTTCATATGGTGTGGACATGAGGGAAGGTGGGTCTCATCTGGAAGGAGGTGCGATGTAAAATCAATAACATTACAGGGTTGTCTCGTCCCATGACTCCCTGGGTGGTATTGCTCGGTGCCACGTGTGATGGGTTATTCCCCTTGATGGGCCCAATGGCTGCTCTGATTGGGCATCTTCTCCAGAAAAGTTGACTATTGCCCAAAATTCGAAGTCCATAGACTTCCCAGAGGTTCAAATGTGCTGGGTAAAAATATGGGACATCATGTCACAGACAGAATTACTGTATTGTGCAAAGGGCGGTATGGCAAATATATTACAGTATTGAAGCCTTTGATCGATTTTGCAGACAACTACCCAGCAATGGAGGCTAGACCCCCGCTTAGGCTGCATTTTGCGTTGCTGTAACAATGTTTGGTTGGAGGGCGACAAAAGGGTTGAAGGTGTCGAACACACAAATGGGGCGATGGGGTGTTAAGATGTTGGGCCTTTCTATGCACACATAATTCATGTAATTTTGTAAGACTCCATCATCATGTCTCTTTAACTGTGATTACTATGTTCATGCACTTGTCATTTCCCACAGTATGTAAAATAAAACATTTTTTGAAAAAAAAGATACACGTTTACTTTTTTCCTATCAGGCAATAATAATAGTAGTTTCTTCCTGTGGTATTATGCACACTATTTCTTCAAACATATTCATGGAGCTTTGTGGGTGAAAGCAGGGACCACAAGGCTCTATGTGTCTGTTTCCTATTTTATATTGGGGGTATTTTTACTACCCGCTATATATTTTTGGGAGTATTGGCCTATTTCTATGGAGTAAAATTGGCCGATACACCACTTATATGTAGGGCTGCTTCTAAGGCAATTGTATTAGGGCCTAATAAAATAGGACTTTTGTTCTATCCTGACTAACTGGCTTTTGGTGAGTCTGTGGGTGTGTGTGAGATTGTACCACTTCACCCCCCCCCCCCCCACTATTCCTGAATTCTAAGTCTTATTGCTCAACCTGCTACTTCTGCTCTCTTTGTTATCTTTCTTCATAGCCAACTTGTTCCGAAGGCTGTCAGCGGAGTGACCTAGCTGCTTGGAGGATTGTATGTTCAGTCATAGAAGGATCAATTTCTGGAAAAATGGTTTGCATTTTCAACCTGTTTGAGAAGCTTTCCAGATGGGCAAACAAGAGGAGGAGGTGTCGACATCAGGTGTTTTCATTTAGGCATGGAAATTATTGAGATTGACAGCACCTGGAGGTATGTGGTGCACGTTCAGAATGTTCTTTTCTCTAGTTATTCAAAGTTAACCTTATTTATCTTTGCTTTTAGCACTTTCCAGTAAACAACATTATGCAAAATCGCAAAATGTTTGCCTTGTCTTTATTGGCCATTTTGCAAACATATCACAACAAAGTTCACCCTTCTGCCCCACCTTGAACTCCCTGACACCCCTGTCCTTTCCCGGAGCCGCCCCCCTGCACTCATTCAGTAGACATCTTCCGGTGACACTTCTGCTCTCCTTAGGATGATTACACAATATCCAGTAGTCTCAGATGGTGTGGGCATATCTGATAGCGAAAGTCGCCACACAGGTACGTTAACACCATGCCCCAATCTTCCCAAAGATTTCATTTAGTCCCCTTGAATATTGCAAGTTACCCACTCCATCGACAGGATGAACCAGATCTTAGATAGCCACTCATGGACCGTGGGAACCTCCTTGCCATTCCATTTTCTGGCCACCACTAGTAGAGCTGCTACTATAAGAACCATGCAAGCTTTGAGTTGGACTTTTCCTTGTGGTGCTATGTCCTTCTTCCATAGCACCAATGTGCAGATTCCAATCCCCAGGTTTGGGTTGGGATTCACCATCTCTTTGATTAAGGTTTGTACTTGATCCCAAAAGGGTTGTAGGACCGGACAGGTCCACCAGATATGACCCCAGTCCCCTCACCCCCTGCATTCCCTACAGCAGGTTAGCGACACCTCTGAATACATCATTTGCAATGTTACTGGGGTGTAATGCCATTGAAGGTGTATTTTATACCAAGTTTCCCTCTGTTGTATGGATCGGGTAAGTCTGGGAATGTTGCCCCACAAAAGTTCCCATTCTTCACGTGCAATTTGCCGACCCAGAATTTCCTCCCACTTCCCCATATAGGGCAAGATACCTACCCCTACATTCTCATATACTTTGTATATAGATGAGACAAAGTGTGCATCCCCAGTCTGGGTAGTGATAAAAGTCTCAAATGCGGTGAGTTGTTTATTAGCTACCATTTTGTTGAATGGATGTGTTGCCCAGTGGTGCAACTTATAGTACTGAAATCTATCCCTTTCTAGCAGGCCGAAGTGCAGTTTGCACTGCGCGAAGGATTCAACCTTTTGTCCCTGCAACAGGTCTCTAAGTCGCAGGCAGCCAGCCACCTTCCTCCACCACTCGAAGGCCTTCCCTTCCATTCCTGGGGTAAATTGCAGAATGCCAAATAATGGTATGAACGCACCAGGAATAGTCATGATCCCCCCTCGGGTCACTAGAATATGCCACACTTTCCCAACCAGCACTGTGATCTGCGAGGCAAGCATACAAGCCAGTCTATCTGGTTTGCCCAACCACAAAACCTCAGCTGGAGGGGCCTCTATGACAGCCCGGTCCATACATGCCCATTGTTTCTTGTCCTCCACCGAAAACCACTGTTTTATTACCCATAGTTGGGCTGCCTGGAAATAATGGGTGACCGTACGCACCCGGTCCCAGGAACACAGGGATCTATAGTAACGGGACCTCCTGGCAGGTCCCGTCCATTTACTCAGCTACAGAAGCGGGTGGGGAACCCGCTTCCGACGGTACCGGTGACGCCGCACTTGGCTTACCTTGTCTTCAGGCCTGCCCGGATGGGGGTGAGCGAAGGGAGAAGCGGCCGACCCGCCACCGCCATGCTCCTCATGGCAACCCCAGGACTAACCATAGCGGGAGGGAACCACCCAGCAGCCGACCATGCCCCTACTTGGCGCGGCCACGGGCATGTGACCGACGCGAGGGTCTTCCATTGCTTAAAGGGGAATGGCAATACGCCGGGACGGCGTCCTTTAAGGGAGGTGGGTCAAAGCCTCATGAACCAATAGAAAGGGGGCTAGGCTGGACGCTCAGTGATTGGTGAGGCCCTGAGCCCAGCTGTTATGATAAAAGCGCGCCAAGCCATTCTGATGGGAGTTCGTTCTCTTTCCACAGGATATCCGGAAGAGAGAGGAGGGAGAGTCAGAGTGGTGGGCCTATCAGATACTAAGGGATAGAACCAAGCTGGGACTAAGGCCAGCATACTCTGTGAAGCCAAGACACCGGTGAAGCAAACCGGAAGGACTTGTTTATTTTGTTACCTTGAGAAGTTTTCTGCCTTACCAAGAATAAATATACTTTCATCATCTGCCTGTCTCCTGTCTATATTTCCACAGAGTAATATGTAAATCCTGTTTCTGACCCAATACACATGCACCATCCATCTACAAGACCCATCCCCTTGAGCTTGTCCCATAGCTTCTGAAAGGGGGGAGCCCTGTGTTGCCTGCCCCGTCCCACTGCGATCAACCCCCGGAGCCCAGGCAATGTTGAAGTGTCCTGTGAGAATGATATTTGCCTCTGCCACTTCCTCTAGATTGCACAGCGTCATTCAAAGGAACCCGTCCTGCCCCCGAGTTTGGTGCATATACCATTGCCAATGTGAAGGTCTCTGCATTGATTCTAAATGGAATGAAAAGATAGTGGCCTTATTTATCCTCCCTTTGTGTAAGGTTTTAATGTAAAACTAAATCACAATAATAATAAAATTGCTACTTTACCTAACCCCATCAAGGATTCACAATTTCGGCATTCTTTCAGATTCTCATGATTTATAGTTATCAACAAGATCTATTCTAATCTGTAGGTGTGAATCCAGTCCTGATTTGTAGTCTGAGTTTTATAATGGGAAAAGCAAAACTACAAATCGAATTTTAAGTTAAACTACTGCTTACTCCGACTTAGAGGTGATTACTAACCCAGTCACTGTGGGGTGTAATCAAAGGCCCCTTTCATGTGGAGAGCAGGATTTTCAAACATTGACATCAAAATGGCTTTGATTGTGCATTTGCAGTTTGAAAGCAAGACATGAGAAAAATGTTCCCCTGCTACCCTAAAGATGTCAGGGAAAAGACTTTGGGCCTCATTATAAGTTGGGTGGTCTGGTAAAAAACGTGCGGTATTCGTGGATACTGGCACTTTTTACCGCAATAATCCAGCCGCCCTAGCCGCAAATAAATCCCTCATTACGGGTAATGATGGCAAATCCCCTCATGAAGTCATATGGTACTCCATGAATGTGGATTTACACCATCATTCCGGCACTCGGAATCCGGCAGCAATACTGCTGACCCGAGTGCCAGAAACGGTTTCTCCATTTGCCGGTATTCTGGCGGCTCTACCGCCAGGATACTGACAACTTCGTAATGAGGCACTTCATGTGTGTTAACAAGATGTAATGTATTTTGTGCTTCACATGCAAAATACCGGCAACAATTGAAAAGATAAACTTTGTTGTCATCGGTCACATGAAGATTTCATTTAGGCCTGAGGCAGACCCTTTTAGAAGAAAAAAGAAAAAAAAGAAAAGGGACTTTGGGTGAAAAGCCCACTCTGGCCTGCTCATGGAAGAACAGGTTGAGGGGGACATGTGCGTTGTAATCAAATGGGTCTTTCACGTGGAGAGCAGGATTTTCAAACATTGACAGCAAAATGGCTTTGTTTGTGCATTTGCAGTTTGAAATCAAGACATGAGAAAAATGTTCCCCTGCTAACCTAAAGATGTCAGGGAGAAGACTTAGTGTGTGTTAACAAGATGTAATGTATATTATACTTCACATGCATAATACCGACAACAATTGAAAAGAAAAACGTTGTTTCCATGGGTCACATGAAGATTTCATTTAGACCCGAGGCAGTCCCTTGTGGCTTGTTGTTGGGCATACTACACAAAGGCTTCCCCAGTGCAAGCCTGGCTTTTGCTTCCCCCACTGCAAGCCTGGTTTGTGCATCTCCACTATTTACAACTGCAGTAAAATGTGGCCTACTAAGAGATGTTGAAAACAAACTTTCCTCAGACTTGGTGTCCCTGAAAACTAATTTCTGGGCAGGGTGAATGGCCTAGCTGGTGCATCACTGGACTGTAGGGAGGAGTTGTGAATACAGGGTCTGCAATCAAGGCAGACCTCAGAAAGAAAGGCAAGAAATAGAAGATTTTTCACATTGGAATGGTGGTCCCCTTCAGATAAGGTGACAGGATGCCATATGGCAGCAGGGCCTTGTGACATCACAGGGCGGCCTAGCTCATTATCTGCAGTGGGAGATCTCTGTGTAGAAAATGCATCCCCCCATTAATGATCTGCAGCCTACCAACTTCAAACAACAAAGACACTAATAAAAGTGCTGTCCAGGAAGTTCTGGTCAAATGCAGGCCCTGGATGGCAAATGGCCTTGAGGAAGTGGAGCCTGAATTTGCATAACAAAGATTTCCTATTAGTTTAAAATGGACTATTATAACTTATGCATTTTCTCAGCAACCAAAAGTCATACTGCCTTGATTTATGTGTCATTTTTTAGATAATTCCCGGGTGATTTTGTTGAAATAACATTGATCTACCTGCAACTTAGTCAATTATAATGGCAAGCTAAAAGATGTTCCTGGCTACTCTGGTCATGTCCTGGATTTAAGCGTTGGCAGACTGGCGTGGGGTAAAACTAGGTATTTGAAGAGTAAATTACATGTTCATAATTATTATGCTTTTTTGTGCAAACGGCAGAAAATTGCCACATGGTCGTGCAACATAATGCGGAAATGGCTGTTGTTTTATTAAATTAGCCATGATTAGCTGAATCAGAAAATACATTTATATTATGGCAGTTACTAGTAAATCCGGAGGTTTTGCCACATAGCTACTTTTTGGCTAACATTGACATAATGAAAAAAAGGGAATTTCAAGAGAAATTGCCATATGTCTGCTCTAGACTTTTAAACCAATTCCTAGAAAGATCCTGGATTTAGGGGTAGAGAGAAGGGTAACTATCCAATCCTGATTGCAGGAATTCTTGCAGGGCACTGCCATATATAGAAATATTGATGGTGTCATCACTGGTATATAAAGTGGATGCACTATAAGAGAACAACAGAGAGCTGCTGAAAATGACCATCTGACAGCCGGAGCGAGACACAAGAGGAGATTACTGAGATTGCATCTGGTTAGAGCTGTCTATTGCTGGGGAGGCCTAAAAAGCTCACTGGACCCTATGGCGAAGAGCTGGGGACCATCCTTGAGAGTGATGTGACCAGACCCCTGCACTGTCACACATGAGGGTCCTGAAATGCAGCTGGCTTTCCTGAACTTTAAACAAAGGTTTAAATGTAAGTAGAATTGAGCCAAATGTAACTAAAGGTGGGTGGAGTCTGTTTGCCTTCAAACCTTTCCCTTTACTCTGGGTGGGGGACGTGGGGCAAAACTGTGTAGAATAGATCCTCAACCTATTTAACTAAAAATATTAATGTCATGAATTCCCCTTTGACAGAACACCACAGAGTGATTTATGTTAAAATTTGAAAATAACAAATCTCATTCCCAGTGTGCGCTGAAATATATAGACTGTAATTTAATTTTGTAATCCTATGGGTCCAGCTTCCCCAATGCAGGCCTTTAAGTGGACGCGGTTCTGAAATCTGAAATTCTCAAATCATCCCAATATTTGTATGCCCAGATTCCCCAACACAGGCCTTTAATTGGAGGGGGTATGAAATCCCAAATTGTCAAATCAACCCTATGTATCTCTGTCCAGCTTCCCCAACACGGGCCTTTAAGTGGAGGTGGGTCTGAAAACCAACATTCTTAAATCATCCCAAGGTTTCTGTCTGACATCCCCAACACAGATCAAATCAGGGAGGCGGCGGGGGGGGGGGGGAAGTTTCAAAAACCAACTGTTAATTATTTTAAGGAAAAAGATGGGGGTGAAATCATAATTTTCATATGCATTTGTACCAATCTGTAAACCAAACTGCTAGCCTCTTAAGCGTGCAGGAAAATTAAAATTTCACCACATTGCATATGTAATTGATTTTGTTCACTGACCAAGTGAAATCTGTAGAAAGTAAAGAATTGTGATTTGTGTTTCTCAACCAAATTGTGTGATTTATTTGTGTAACAAGAAGTTTAATTGTGAGCCACGAAGAAGGTGGCATATATCGATTTATTATGATCTCCATTTTTTATCATTCAAATAAATACAAATATATTTCCTGCACACCGGCCTGGTTCTTGGCTCACTGGTAGCTCAGGGGGAGGGATCCAAAGGGTTTGAGATGAATTGGAGCTTCTGCTGAATAAATAAATGACAAACAGTTTGTTGGGTGACACCTTATTTGGGGAGGGAAATGTGTTAAGGGTGGCCTCTCCATAAACAGTTACAAATTGGAGGCTCGGTCAGGGTTTGGCTGGCCATTTTTGACTCATGACAGGTGCCTTGTGACAGACTATTCATTTTGATGTAATTGCATTAAGGTGGAGGGAAAGTCATCTTTGTGTTGTTAAAGTGCTGTGAGGACTTGAACCGTGAGTTCCAGGGTGGTGCATAGGTGAAAAATTAAGATTGAGTAGGAATTGATTTTTGATTTAGCATTGTGAGTGGAAATCAAGCAGTAACAAGGTGATTTGTGTCACTGCTCAGAGAAAGTTCTACACACATTGCAAAAAGCCATTTTAAAACGACTCCCATAGGGTTGTGTGATGCCAGGAAGCATTTCCTGGCTAAGCTATTCATTCGGGGTGAATGGAGTGAGGGCGAAGCCGGGAGCTGGCAGGCTAAAATGGTACAATAGGTCACCTCAGTGAGCACTGACATTTGGCTTATTGGTGGGATTTTGCACAAAGCATTAGAGGCATTTTACATGACCCAGAATGCTCATGAGGAACTGACCCAAACGGCTCAGCTTACAGCTCACTTATATGTACATGTGCAATTACTTGAGGAAATATTGCAGAATGAGGAGGTTGATGTGATGAAGCAGACTGAGGCCTGGAAACAGGCTCAGAAACAACTCACACAGCTTGGAGATAAAGTGCAGCAGAGCAAAGATTTTGAGTTGCAACAAGAAAGGCTAATTGTACTGCTAAAGGATGAGCTGAAACACACAGTGCAGAGAGCGAGAGAGAGTCTGCTGCACTGCATAATGCACCCAGTGAGGGTGCAGACACTGTAAGTCGCCTGCATTCCCAATTGAATGACCAGATTGGTCATAATAGAGGGTTGGTGGATGACATTATGGGCTTCAAGCAACAAATCAAGACCTTGGAAAGGGAAAATAATCAGTTCATTATTAAAGAGATGGACTCACAAAAGGAGTTTAATGAAATACAGCAGAATGTAGATATTCTGAAACATTGGAATTTATAACTGGTCAAAGACCAAGACACATTCACGATGAAGACATATTCACATTGAAAGAGGATCAGTCAGGTTTTCAGGAACTGACCAGAATTAGCGAAGAAAGGAATGAGCTAGTAGGGCGTGTGAGAAAAAGTTGAATTATCAGAGACAGCGAATTGTAGGGATGAAAGAGATTAGTCTCCTGAAGGAAAAGCGCCTTGAATATGCACACATCTTACAAGGCTCACAGAGGGACAATGAAGCACTTCGGCATGGGGTGCAGCAAACAAAAGATTGGTTGGTAGCTCAGAGCAGGGTGCTTGACACTAATCAGACCTTAGTGTCAGAATTAAAAAGACAGCTCTCTGAATATCAACAGAAAATAAGGACAGAGAGAAGCAGGTGTGAGAGTCTCACAAAGGAAATTGAGAATGACAAAAAGGCTTTGGGGCACCCTGACCAATCAGGATATGGGACAAGGCCTACTGATCGAGGTGAGATGCCTCTCTGATCAGGGGCCTCAGGCCAATCATTTACAACCTCGCAGGTAAAAACTTACCTCATGCATGCTTTTTATAAAGAACAGGGGATCATGATGCAGTTGGACTTACCCAGCTTTGGTCCAATTGATCCAGAAGGCCAGTCCTTGTCTGATCTTGATGAGCATCCATATCTACCATACAGTAGGGAAGGGAGCTGGACCAGCGTGTCCTAGGAGACTAAAAGCAATACGGTAATTACTTCAGACCATGAAAACTCCTATGATGAGCAAGTCAGGGAGTTAGATTGGCTGAGGATGAGTCTACAAAGAGATCACCTTGCCCGCTTCGCTGAAGAAAAAAAGCCAGACCCTCAGCCTAGGAAGGACATTCTAAAAACTCTGTACATTCAGGTGAAAGGGGGGGATTCCCCAGACTACCAGGAAGGAAGGATGAGGAAACTGGGTTCTATCCTGGGCCTAAAATTAACTACAGGCAGACTGACCCTTAGAGTTCACTTTGGTCAAGGCGAGAGGAGTCCAGACCCTGTGGTTCTGGGAGATATTCCCAGTCTCATCGAGATAGGGACCGCCTAGATGACAGGGAAGGGAGCACCAGTGGCAGTTCTGAGTCAAAAGGTGAATAGACTCAGGTGCAGAGGAAGAAAAAGACAGGGAAACAGTGCAAAGGTTTTGTTAGGGACCAAATTAGTATTCAGTGTGGGAACATCTAGAATTGTATGAACAAATGATATCCTCATTTGGAATAAAAAATGACGTGAATTGCATGAATTTGTGAAATGGACATTCTCTGCAGAGTACTCCAGTTTCTTTACGGGACCAGAATCATTATAAATGTTCCACCAATAAGGCAGACATTTTGAAACATTTTTCCACACATAGGAACCCAGTAGAGGGCCATAAGGCTGAAAATAATTTATAATGTGGGGAGGATCAGGCGTCTAGGGAGTTTGTGCAGGGCCTAAAGCGTACATTTTCTCAGACTTCCCGGCGGGTGAACGCAAATAGTAGGGAGTCCAAAACTACATATTTCCATGCGTTCCCCAAATACATGACTCAGTTGGTACATGACTTTCAGGGGGACAGGACCTGGATTGTGTGACTGAACAGGCCACCAGGATCTATGAGGTCCAGAAGCCCACTGAGAATAAAAACACCCCCAAAACCATCTAACACCCTGCTGCTAAGGTGGCAGAGGTAAAAACTACCCCCCCATTGGATCTGGAGACAGGAAGGGCTAAAAGTAACCCTCCTGCCAATAAGCAAACTGGAAGGCAGAAGGAACCCCCCAACCGAATGGCAGTCAGGCAGGGGCCCAGAACACTGATACCTCAGATCTTGCCACCTATGTAAGAGCTAGGTATACGGCTAACAAGCAAATCCTGGGGATAGGGGAAATCATATAAGTACTGCCCCAGGAAACTTCTCTGCAAACTTGCCTCAGGAGGGAAGTATCACTCCACCTCCCAATCTGAACTTTTTCCCCAGATATCCCCCAAACCAGAACTTCCAAAATAATCCTCCTCTATCTCACCGGTTCCAGGACAATAGATCCCTGAACCTGGGGGAGGGGAGATTCAGGGAGAAAATCATCGGGAAATTTCCAGTACCCGAGCTACTCTGGGAGAAGGGACAGTTACCCTTTTCAGGGGCAGCAGAGATGCGACTCAAGACATTTCTACAACCCAGAAAAGGTTTTGCAGCTGGAGCGTCAGGTCCAGCAACTGACCGATGATCTGGGGAACATGTTGAGGGCTCAGTCCAACTCTCATCCTAACCTTACTTCCCAGAATTCCCCAACACCCAGGTCTGATGCTCCAGGGGGGAAATGATGGTAGGAAACATCTAACAAACCACAGGTTCCTGAGGATGGGTCCTGGGTGGAGGGGAGATGTCAAGCCCTAGAGGAAGGTTCCTTTCTCACCCAAACAGAACCCCTAAAAACCTCTCAGCCTGAAAGTGACTCTTCTACCCCCGAAATGTTAGAACCCAAAGAGCAAAGGGTAAGTCAAAGAGGCCAAAGAAAAACCCACTTTATGGAAGAGCTCAAGATTATCCTCTTTGAGAGAGAAGAGTCCCTGGAGGACTCAGGAAATCTGACCTTCTCTTTCAGAAATGGGGGGATCCCTCCCAAAAAATAATGTGTCCTAAAAAAACTGAGTGGGACACGGTAATTATGGAAACCGACTCAGATCAAGAAATTCTTCAACCCAAAAGGCGTGCCAGATAGAAAAGAAACAGATGTGTCCTTCCCCAAAACAGGTCCTGAGAACTGCACCAAGGGAAAGGGGCATAGCAAAGAATCGGAGGAGAAAGAGGACTCCCCAAAACCACCCATTGTTAGTTGTAAAAGATTTTTCACAGATTCCTGATCTCCGACACAGAAAATTGCCCAAGATCACACAGTGCCAGAGTTCAATAACAAGGAAATGACCACTGGGCTGGCAAATAACTCACTTTCTTGCACCCGAGAGGAGACAGAAGGCCGATTTTATGCACTGGTCAAGGTGCAGGGTCAATGTGAATTATTAGGTCTAGTGGAATCTAGATCTCAAGCAACCCTCCTCTCCAAAAAGCATTTGACCAACTCAATTCAGGACAGGATGGGGGCCACCAAATTACCCTCACACCACTTCCAGGACATCCCCAACATTTTGATGGTAATGACATTTCCGTCAAAGGGAGTACAGATCTAGAAATAAAAATGGGGCGACATTGACTGAAACATCCGGTGATAGTCGTGACTCAAGAGGGTACACCTTTTTTACTGTGGAACGATCACCTGAGGAGGTTATCAGCTCTGATCACCTTTGTAAACAAGGTCCTCTAGACCCAGACTAACAGGCCTATACAATTTAAAATGAGTGCCAATTATGTAAGCAGGAATGGTAATTGTCATTTAATTGATCAACTTTCTGAGAAAGTAGAATTCCATCTCAAGAATAACCAAGTCCCAGACATCACTGTCACCTCTTTTGAGAAGAAACTGGTGATGAGAACCCTTCTCCATTCTTGAAAATCAATCTATCTTCCTCCCAGTTTTGAGTGGCAATCCACCCTGGAATGGAACACCCTAATATTTTACACCAGTCCAAAACCAGAAGGCACCTTGAGTCCCATGAAATCTGATAAGGAAGAACCCACTCAAAGTCTGACAGACATTTAGAAAAATCGCGAACAGTTGTTTTTCCCCATTCAGTTAAATGAGGGGGATGAACTGGTGCTTGTCAGAGTATGCATGAATAATGGAAGGAGCTTTATCAGTGAAGGATTATTCAGGAAACTCCCCAAAGATCAGACCATTCCCACATTTAAATTGATTGACAAATGGGAAGTAGGTCTGGAAACCACAAATTTCAAACATCTCCTGCATAGCCGGTGTATGCTGAACATTACCAATTACAACAAAAGAAGAGAGCATAATTGTTAGGTTGTGAGAGATGTCCCTTCTGCCTTTTTTTTTCTGGGCAGTGACATTCTCAATCAATTTGCAATCAATTTAGACCTAATTAGTAATAAAGCCCCGTCCCGACTGGGGGGTTAACCCCATGGGCTTTGACAACACCGAAAAAGCATTCCAGTGAGCTCTATTGCCGTCTTATGTGGTTGAATTTCAGGTGCAAGAAATGGTTACCTTTCCAGGACAGATGCAACAATTTACCATTGCCCTCAAAATTACCTGAGGACAGAACCTGAAACATCAGGACGCCTATCTAAATTTGAATTCCCATCTCCAACATCAATGTTTTTTTTTTTTTTTTTTTAATTTCTTTATTGGTTTTGACAGTATAACAAACATAGTCGGCATCACTTGTAATATTTAACGTAAATCAACAGAATTACCCTTCCCCCCCAACTCAAGACCACAGTCAACATTATCGTCCATTCTCATTGCACCGGGTTGATGGCTAGGACAGTCCGAACCGTCCGAGGTATCGTCCGTATTGTTAGGATGAAGTAGCAGCACTGTTAACGCCACCCAGCGATGCAGTTCCCCACTGGAGTCCAGCCTCTGTTCGAGGATTGCCGTTTCCCATGCGCCAGTCTCAGCCGTTATCCATTTCGTAAGGTCCCCCCACCACTGTGCCTCGATCGGGGCCCTTTGGCTCTTCCATCCCATGGCTATGCGTCTCTTCGCAGTTATGTATATCAGATCTTTGAGTTTGTTTAGAGGCTTATTTTTGTAGTTAAGTTTGCATCTGCCCAAGATGCAGGCTGCGGGGTTATTCACTTCTAGTTCAATATCTGCGTCCACCACCCTCTCCTGTACCTGTGTCCAGAAATTGCGTATCTCTGGGCAACCCCAAAACATATGCGTCATTCCTGCCCTAGGCTCCTTACATTTGGGGCATACTTGGGCCTCAGCCCCCTTGAATTTAGATATGGCCTCAGGTGTTAGGTAGGTTCTGTTGGTGATGTATAATTGAATGAGCTGCAAACGGGCATTCCTAGAAACTTTCTTGTGGTATTGGATTTTTTTCTCCCATTCTTCATCCGCAAAGTCCTGGCCTAGTTCGGTTTCCCATTTTACTTTGCTTTTGAGCTTGTTGCTTGTCGTGCCCTGAAGTAGGGTTTTGTAAAGTCGCGAGGTTTCATGGCCACCTTCGGCTGTATTTAACAATGTTTCTATGACCTTGTTTTCCGTCTTTGGGGTAGTAGCCTCTGGCCATCTAACCATTATGGCTTGTATCACTGCCCTATGGAGCAAGAATTGCCCAGCAGGTAATCCCGTGGTCTCAGTGAGATCGGGGAAGGGTATGATCTCTTGGTCTCGTGTTAGGTCTCCTAGGGTAGCCACTCCGTAGGGTTCCCACTGGGCGCGCGATTCAAGAGAGCCCCACGGCTGGTTGGCCATAACTGCTGCGATGGGGATTTGTGGGGAGTAGGGATCAGCTGACCCCACTGTTTTGCATGCTCTGTTCCAGAGCTTTATTCCAAGTTTGATTAGGTATGGGAAGGGCTGTCGGAGTCTGTTCTGGACCCAGAGTAGATCCCTTAGGAGCAGATTGGGCAATGCTGGTTGGAGGAGCCTGGTGTCTGTGGAGATCTCGTCGGCCATCCATCGCATCACATGCCTTAGTTGGCTTGCAATATAGTACAATTCGAAGTTGGGGACTTTAATTCCCCCTCTCTCGTAGGGTCTTTGGAGTGTGTCCAGCGCCACCCTATGTCTGCCTCCCTGCCAGAGAAACCGTCTACATAGTTTATTGATGTTTCTGAAAAAGGAGGGGGGAATATTGTAGGGAACATTTGTAAAATTGTAAAGTAAGCGGGGGAGTGCAACCATTTTGAGGAGACCTGCTCTTCCGGCCAACGAGAGCGGGAGCTTGAACCAGAATTCCATAGATTTTTCAAGAGTGTCTTTGGCTCTTATCGTGTTGAATATATGTTCTGTGTATGGGTCCCGGTGTATAGTGATTCCCAGGTACCTAAAGGAGGTCACTTGCCATTTTAGGTCAAGGGGGGGAAGGGACCTTGGGTCTTCCTTATACAGTGCAGCTAGAGGGTAGAGGCAGGATTTGTCCTTGTTAATTTGGATTCCCGTGTATTTGCTAAATCCGTCCAAGGTTTCTAAAATGTAGGGCAGGAGGTGTTCGGGGTTGTGTAGGTACAATAATGTATCGTCCGCGTACATAGAGACGAAGTGGGTCACTCCGTCTATTACAATGCCCCCATCTCCGTATTCTTGTCTGAGGTACGCGGCTAGGGGTTCGGTGGCAATGATGTATAACATCGGCGAGAGTGGGCAGCCCTGACGGGCAGCCCTGTGCAGGGACCATTTGTCTGAGAAGGTCCTGTTTGTGTGCACCCTAGCGGTGGGGTTGGTGTAGACTAGCCGGGTCCATTTCAGGAAGGCGGGTCCGATTCCCATTCTAGTCATAGTGGCATATAGCCATTCCCAACGCACTGAATCAAAGGCCTTGGTGGCGTCAAGTGACGCAACCGCGTATTTCTGAAGCCTCTGTTCCGTGCTGTACATGATGTGATGCAACCTGCGCAGGTTCTCTGTTATGGAGCGTCCGGGCACATAGCCGGTTTGGTCCTGATGGATCAGGTGGGGGATCACCCTTCGCAGTCTATTCGCTAGCAGGGAAGTTAGGATCTTGCAATCAACGTTTAACATGGAGAGGGGCCTGTAGGAACCGCAGTGCGATCCATCTTTACCGGGTTTCAGGAGGGGGATAATTACAGCTTCCCTCATGGAGTCAGGGAGGGCACCACGCTCGTAAGCTTCATTAAACACTTGCACCAACAGTGGGGCCAGGGTCTCTTCATACAATTTATAAAATTCCCCGAGAAGGCCATCAGAGCCAGGGGATTTTCCGGCCGGGATCGATCTGATGATTACCTTGACCTCATCTGGGGTGATGGGCTTGTCTAGGATGTCCGTCATTTGAGGATCGAGCCTGGGAAGGTCGATGTCGTCCAGGACATCCTCAATGCCGGAGTCGGCCATGGGCGGGGGTTTGGCGTATAGTTTGCCGTAAAAGTAGGAGAACACAGAGTTCATTTCTATCTGGGTATGCACTAAGGAGCCGTCTGGTTTGAGTACTTGGCAAATGGGTGTTCTGGGGGTCTCCCTCTTGTATAGCCAAGCCAGGAGTTTACCGGGTTTATCACCTAGGGCATGGGTTCGTTCAATGTGTTTGGCGTAGCTCAGCCTTCCCAGGGACTCCCAGTGCGTAAGGCAGGTTTGTTTTAGGTCAATAACTTTCTGTAAGTGTTCTGGGGATGAGTCTAATCTACCTTCCAGTTCACCCAGCTCCCTCTCTGAGTGTTCTAGGGAGGAAGTAACAGACCTTAGTGCTCCACCCATGGCTGCAATAATCTCACCCCTCATGACCACTTTGTATGCCTCCCAGGCGGTGCTTATGTATTTGACACTAATGAGGTTTCTTTCCCAATAGTCCTCCGTCTTGTCCACAATGTGTTCGCGGAGGGCTGTGTCATGGAGGGCCTCAGCTCTAAGTCTCCAGGTGGGGACAGGGGGTCTAGGCGGGTAGACCTCCCAGGCGGCCAGTAGTGGGGAATGATCGGACAGCACCCTGGGCAGGTACTGAGCCCCGCCAAACATTGCCTGTTGTTCTAGGCTTACGAAAAGGTAGTCTAGCCTAGTGTGGACAGTGTGTGGGGGGAGTAAAAGGAGAAATCTCGCAGGTCTGGGTGTTGTTCTCTCCACAAGTCTCGGAGTTGTAACTGCTGTAACAGCCTGGACAGTATTTTGGCCGGCGGAGAAGGGCGTGTATGCTTATCATCTGACCTGTCTTTCTGAGGGTCTAGGGTGCAGTTGTGGTCGCCTCCCCATATCATGGTTTGGTCCCTGTAAGGGCTGAGATGTGAATATAGGGAATGAAAGAAGGCTGTTGCGTTGTGGTTGGGTGCATAGGTGCTAACTAGGCATATCTCCCTACCTTCGATTGTGCTGCAGGCTAGTGCCATCCTACCCTCGTCGTCTACTTTGGAGCTTACTAACCGGAAGGGGATAGAGGGGTCTACCCAAATTAGGACACCTTTGGCATAAGAGGAGTAGGAGGATCCCATCAGAGTTCCGTGCCATGCTTTGGCCAATGCCTTCAGTTTGTCCGACGTTAGGTGCGTTTCTTGAAGTAGGGCTATTCTGGTTTTACTTCTTTTGATGTAGGTGAGTATGCGGCGTTGCTTCACGAAGCTATTCATGCCCCTGACGTTCCACGTCATGATTTTTATCGAGTCAGCCATGGGAATCAGGGGTTCCAGTCTCTATTTCAGGCTTACCTGGAGGCATTGCATGTGGCGAGAGGCGCGTGGGGCTCGTTTGAGGTCTAGGTGGTTTGTGGATGTGGGTCCCAATTGGGGTTCCTGCGTCTTTTGACTTCAGCTCCGATAATTGCAATCTCATCCAGCATAGGGAAGGTGCATCATTCGTGCTGTCTACGAAGGTTGTTGGTGGTCTTGGTTTTTCCCGATTCCGGCACCTAACTTCTGTGCCAACTCCCTTTTTACCTCCCCCCCATAACTTTGAACGTCGCAAACATAAACCAGGTCGATCGAGGTCTCCCTCAATATGACAGTCCCGTTTCCGCTCCTTTACACCGAGAATCGGTCGCATGGTGCCCTACGGGCGGGTATCTAAGTACCCTTAACAAGAAAGAGATTCCGGGGGTAGGAGAGTGTTCGTCCGGGCGTCTCGTTTCGAGGGATCGAGTCAGCTGCAGTGTGTGTGTGTAGTCGTTCCTTGGTGGGGCCCCTGAGAGACATTGGGGCAAGGTATAGCCATTGAGGGACGAGGCTCAGCATGGTTGTCGCCTTTTAACTTCGATGTCTGGGATCTGCTCGCTGTCCATCCAGTCCCGAGCTTCGGCAGGGGTATCTAAGAGGTAGGATTTGTTGTTGCGTATCACCTTCAATCTGGAGGGGTATAGGAGCATGTAGCGTAGACCGGCAGACTTCAGTCTAGCTTTGGTGTGTATAAACAGTGCCCTCTTCATTTGGACCTGAAAAGTATAGTCCGGGTAGATGGATATTTTGGCTGAGCCCCTGCAGATCTGGCGGCCTGATCGCGAGAAGGCGAGAATGGTTTCACGGTCCCTGTAATTAAGTACCTTTGCAATCACTGGTCTGGGTGGGTTGCCAGGGGGGGGGTTTCGAGGTGAGGGATCGATGAGCCCTTTCGATTGTGAAACCTTGGGAGAGTTTCTCTGCACCTATCTCCTGTAATAGGAGGTTTTCGATGAAGTTCGTGGGGTCCGATCCCTCGATGCCCTCAGGGAGGCCCAGAAGGCGAATGTTGTTATGGCGTGCGCGCCCTTCTGCCTCCTCGGCCCTGTCTTCCAGGTTTTTCACTTTCTGTTGGAGTGCATCTACATCTTTGAGGAGCACAGTTTTGGCTTCGATGTTTTCGCGGACATGGGCTTCCAGCGTATCTGTCCTGCTGGCCAAAGAGCGGAAGTCTTGGCGTAGGAGGCTCAAGTCTATGGCGACTGCGTCAATTTTATGTTCCACGGCCTTTTGAGATTGTTTGATGGCCTCGAGGATCTGTGTGTTGCTTGGTTCAGTTGGTGGCCCTGAGGGGTCGAGTAGATCTGCGGCGTGTGCCCCGTTCATGGTCTCAGGCACTGTGGGCCCCACCGCCGTGAAGGTATCAATGGTGGTCTGGCGTTGCTTGGCCCTTGCCCCTTTGGTGGACATATCAACTGGACCACAGGCGCTTCGCTGGTCTAGGGGTGGTCAAGGTGTGATGAGGCGGAGAGGCCGTAAATTCCCAGTGCCCGCTCCAGTGGTTGAGCCGTTGTGCGGCTCGGTCCAGACGGGAGCAGCGATAGAGGGCGGCAGTATGTTATGGGCCGCTCCGGAGGCCCAGATAGATAGCCCGGCAGTGTTCGTCAGTGTGCGTCGGGGCCGTTCCTCTGGGTATCGGGAGTAGTGGTTGGGACCGGCTGGCGAGCCACCACTGCGTTCGCTGGGCGCTTCGTGGAGGGGGACACCGTGCCTATGTAGGGTGGAAGAGGGAGGGGGGGGCGCTCTCGTGGCCCGGCGGTGGCAGCCGGTATATAGCAGTTGGATTTGTCCCCCCCGCTCACCTCGAGGATTCTCCGACACCCAGGCTCACGGTTCCGCGGTGGGTAGCGCACGTGTCCAGCTCGTATCAGGGAGGGCTCCGCGTCCTGGTTACGCCTCTTCTCGATCGCGCACCCGGCCACTCGAGTGCTTCGCAGGTCCCCCTCGTCGGTCTGGCTGGGCGCTCTTGTACGACGGAGGGGTCTTCTCCCATCTGGCAGCTTGGGTGTTGCGGCGCGGATGCAGCCTTAGAGTGCGGGCCGCTGCGCCGTGCTGGGTGAGGGAGCCGCCATTTTCGCTCTGATCCGCCGGATCGTGTCGCACGGTCTATAAGGCGAAGCCGGTCACTCTGAACCACGGGAGTTGGCCCGCAGAAGCAGCAGGGTATCAGCCCTCGGTGAGGCGGTTTGTGGGCTTCAGGACCCCCAAAAAATGTAGTTAATGGCAGCTTATGATGGTCGCATCAGGCAGAGCGCGCGGAGCAAACGTCCTCTTCACATGGCGGTTAGCCAAGCCCCCCCCTCCAACAATATTTGTATTTAAATCTGACACCTCTAGTAGACATAGATCACAATACCATTCGAATATTGGTGGATAAGAGCGACCCTCGAAGTATCACTTTGGGCGCAGATGCCCAACATTATTCTATTGTTTTTGGTAATGACGTCATGAATCCCAAACAACGGTTTTGACCTCAGCGACGGTATTCCTCCAGAAAAGATTTTTACTAGGTATGCAGGAATTTCTTGGTGTACTCTTCCTGCCCCTACGCGGTGGAAGAGGTGAACTGTGACATCAGGAGGCAGGAGGTGGTGTTCAGAGTCAAGGACCACTACCTAGAATCCCTGGAAGCTAATGTTCAGGTCAACACCATCAAAAGAGATCTCTCCACCCAACTGGATGATACCGCTGAAATTGCCAAGCCTGAGGTCTTTCCAGGTTTCAAGCAGATGGTCGAGGAAAGGATCCATCTTGCTGATGCCTGTGAGACTGAGAAGCAAAAACAAAAGCTGAAACAGGTCTTTCTGGAATTCCAAGATATCTTTTTCAGTGGACTCATATGACTGTGGACGCACATCGATTCATTCATCACTATACCCACAGGACCCAAGATGGCTCCTGTATTTGTGAAACAATACTGGTTACCTCTCGCATCCATGGAGTCACTCACAGAGATTATTAAGAACTTAGAATCCGTGGGATAATTTGTCCGACCGACAGTACCTTCAACAATCCGGTACTGGGGATACTCAAACCAAACTGCCAATGGAGACTATGTGCAGATGTGAGGGAGTTGAACAAACAGGTCCACATGTCAAGATGGCCGCTTCCCTACATCGATAAAGGGTTGGCACAGATCCATGCATCAAAGTGGTACACTGCAATTGACCTGACGAATGGCTACTGGACAGTACCCGTGAATAGGGAAGACCAGTACATGCTAGCCTTTACCTTCGGGGGCAGCAGTACACGTGAACCCAAACCCTCTTTGGACAGATAAACTCTAGCAATGGAGTTCAACATCTTCCTACATAAGGCCATGCCAAACATGGGTGAAAGGGGAAACCTGATCTATGTGAATGATCAAGAGCTAAACAGTGGAGGAACATATAGCAGAAATCCGCTATGTTCTAAACTAGTTGCAGAAAGCCAGAGCAAAACTGTCCTTTCAGAAGGCACAGTGGTGTAAGACCCGAGTGAACTTCTTAGGGAACAAATCACCCTTGAGGTTCTTAATCCCCAGGCGAAGAAGGTGAAGCCTTATTGAAATTACAAGACCCTACTACTCTGCGAGAATTAAGAAGCCTTCTTGGACTCACTAATTATAGTCGGAAGTTCATTGAAGACTATGCAGCGGTCACTAGAACTTTGGTCCATTTATTAAAGACCAGAGTCAAGCAACAGTGGGGTCCGGAACAAGCCTAAGCAGTTAAACAACTGAAAAGAAGCCTTCCTCAGGCTCCTTGTTTGGCTTACCACATAAAGAACAAGAGGTTCTTCATGGAGACAGGGTTCTCAAATACTTGCCTTACAGCGATGTATCAAAAGCACAACATGCTGAACAAAGTCATCTCATATGCGACCACTACTTTGTCCTCTGTGGAGGAAAAATTCTATGACTGCAAGAAGGCACTCCTGGCCACGGTCTCGGTGTTGAAAAAAGACTTGCCGTTCATCCAGGGGAGCACATCATTATAGAGGCTCCTCACCAACCCTTGCAATATCTCCAAAGTGACATTACCCGGACGGGGAACATCAGTAATTCCAAAGTAACTTCTTAGATTCTGTCCAGGCAGAGCTTTCCTGTGGAGGTCAGATATGGCCAAAACAAGAAGAGTCCCCTAGCGCAAGGGTTGGCGGGCTTGCATGATTGTGCTCAAGAAAACTGTCTCAATAATGACATAGAGGCATTCGTAACTTCCCCACACAAGGTCTATGAAGAAGACACGTGTCAGGGCATACCCACAGTTTATGTGGATGGGTGCTGCTACCATGTTGATAACAACTGGGAAAAATAACTAGTGGCTGGCATCGGGAATGCCACAGTGAATGATACCATGGAACCAAGGCATAAATTCGGTTTCAAAAATTGATTAGCAGAGTTTGCTAATTAAACATTTCTTGATTAACAAACAAACCCATTTGATTAGCAATGTTTTACTAATATTTTTAATGTCGGCAGACGTTATTTGTACCCAAGACATAAAATGATCATCAATACAGCATTTTTGTGTACCGCTGAAGTAAGATGTGAGATGAGTCAGGCCCTGCAAATTCTTTAAAATTCTGCTAGACCTGCAGGTCAAGCAACTTAGTTTATCTGCTCAACCTAAAAGAAACGCACTTAACCCAAAGCAATGGATGACAAAAAATGTAAATGTGCTTTCTGTAAAATGGTGCAGGTCACCACAAACCTAGTTTATGTTTGGCACACTGCTGCCATCCAGAGGCCAGCCATTCACAGTGAATATTTTATTTGACATTTACTGCAAAGTAAATGTTACATAAGTTTCAAACATTCCCTTCAAACAGTACTCATTCATCATAAAATCTACTTGACTATGCAAGTAGACTTTGCAAACCCTGTATGAGTGTCTGTAAAATGTCAAATGTTAGCTGCATAAAACAGATATGATAAAAGGCTCTTAAAACAGTTAGGCCAGCTCTCTCCCGCAGGTGCTAATATATAATTCATTCATAATCATAAAGCAAAGCGAGCGCTGGAGGCCAACTACAGTGTATGGTATTGCAGTGGATCTGTAGATTTACAGACTGGATGAACGATTGATTACTACTTTGTGTAACATCTATTTTGATTTGTGTGTTCATTATGTAAGAGGAAATAAAATAAGAAATTGAGCAGAGTGGATGGTATAGCAGGCAGAGAACAGGGCAAACTATGTTGAATATTGTAGCATGTTTCTATCTCATTTTAAGGATAGCTGGTATAAAGCAACATGGTGATAAGATAGAATGTCAAGGAGCATGGGATCAGCTCAGGGTTGAGCACCAGTTGCACAGATGTTTGCAACCAGCAGGTCACAGATCTAGGTTTGCCATCAAAAGCATTAGGCCCAGTGATCAAGTACATTTTCAAAGGTGTTCACTCGTCAATGTGATGCATCTTCCCCAAAAGAATGAGCTCCGGTTTACACTATGAGACTTAGATACACTAACCTAAACTTTACTGTAAAACATTGAGACAGGGCAGTGTTTTACAGTAGCAATACTGTATGTATTATGTCACAACTTACATTTTTAGGAATAGAATTGCATGACTAGCTTACATTTCTTTTTAACACATACTGGTCTAGCTTAATAAAAGTATCATCCCAATTACTACTGGAGGAGATGATTACTGCTGCACTCTCTCTCCTTTAGCCCCTTTGAACTGGAAGTGAACAGAGAAAAGAGGGTGGAGAGAGCAGAGAGCAAGAGAGGAATGCAGGATGAGCTTTGCTTTCATTGAACAGGCTAACTTAAATAGCGATCTTTGCTGCACAAATGTCAATTTCATTAAGAAACCTACAGAATTGCATAGTAAATTTCTATGAGACACTGCTTATTTTATGCCTTGCGGAACCCACTTCTGGTTACAAAATAGGATCCCAAAGTAGTTTGGTTGCAGAGTTGATGACCATTCATTAAGCCAGTCTCACTGCAGTGCACCACCAACTCAAGGAACTGGTCCTAATTACAAACTCTGATTATGTCAGTAAAGGGTTTGTAGAGCACCTGATTAACTGGAAGAATTGAGGCATACTTTGTGCCAACAATAAACCCTTAGAACATGCCAAACTGATCCCGTCAATTGACAATCTGGTGACCTCTAATGAGATGACCATCTATTGGAAGAGGATAAGAGGTAATTCAGAAATAAAGGGGCCAGATAAGACTGGGACTGAACTGGCTGACCAGCTGGCTAAAACCAGAGCTCTACAGGGGGATTTCATAGAAACGTAATCCCTGTTGGGGGAAATCCAAGTTGCTGATGTCACCAGGTCACAAACTTGTGCAAATAGGGAACTCTCGACTGCCCAGTTGAGTAAAGATACCCCAGATGCAGATTTGATCACTGCGCAGAAAGAGGACCTGATAATTGGAAAATTCTATCAACACGTTGAAGACCCTGCGAGTTTTCCTCTAACAGAGTCAGATTGCACTGGTAAAGAGGATCTCTGGGTGTTGAAGTTTTCCAAGATGTTCTGGATTCAAGATGTTTTGTTGGTAAGGAGAGCCCTATCCGGCTGTGGCCAATGGGTGGTACCCACCTCATTCCGAAGCCTGGTGTTCAACCACTCCCATGACACGGCCTGCGCCAGTCATAGGGGATTTCATATGACATTAGAAATCTTGCGCAAGGTTGCCCACTTGCCACGCATGGGACAGGACCTTGACACAGGAGTGTCTTGTGTGTTCTCAATTTCAACCCGGTTCACTCACGCACATAGCTCCCCTACAAAAAAGGGGAATTACACTGCATTGGTCAGATTTGCAAGTCGACTTCATCGGGCCAGTGATTTGCTCCTCTAGAAGAAACAAGTACATGTTGACTGTGACATGCTTGTTCACAAAGTGGGTAGAGTGTCTTCCAGTACGATTGTATGGTGTAGACAGCTGCTGCACTAATGATCAACCACATCTTCTCTCGTTTCGGCCTCCCCCAAATGATTGAGTTGTACCGAGGAAGCCCTTTTATGGGTGCGGTGATGGCAAAGATGTGGTAGATTCTAGGGGTAAAAAGAAAACTCCACATTGCCTACTGCAAGGCCTCAAGTGGCAGGGTAGAGAGATACAATGTGAGCATTTTAAAGAAGTTTGAGGCAGACTCAGGACCCAGTTGGGACATCTGATCACTGCTGGTCCGTATGGGCATTAGGTGTACATCATCTTCAGCAACAAAGATGTCTCCATTTGAGCTTGTGACTGGATGAAAAAAGGTGTCAACCCAGCATCTGCTCTACAGAACCCAGGCGAAGACTGATAAATGCGCCCACTACTCATGATTACATAAAAAATTTAAGGAAGCACCTCCAGCATGCTTTTGCTTATGCTCGGCACGATTTAGAAAAGTCGGCTGAAGGAATGAAGGCCTATTACGATCTAAAGACCACCAAGAAAAGTATGAAGTAGGTGTCAAGGTAAACCGGTACAATTTTCAAAGGAATCAGACCAAGTTACAGAAGTTTCACCCATCTTGGTGTGGTGCCTTTGAAATTGTAGATAAAATATCACCTGTTGCCTACAAGATCTGTATCCCAAAAGGAGAACAGACAGAAGAAAACGGGTCCACATAAATCATTTGGAAAGCTGTCATCCACGACGACCCAAATGAAAGTCGAGCGGAGGAATCATCTGAGGAATGAAAAGGAAGGATGAAAAAAATCAAATGGAAACTAAGATATATATACCGGGCATAATTAACTTAGTGCTCCTTGTAAAGAGAAAGAAGATCAATAAATAAGGTTTAGTGAAATGGTGAAAATGTATTGTGTTATAATTGTATGTTGTTGTTGTTCTTGTCAATTCTCTGTAAATCGTCCAAGGAAATATGTTGTATAAAAGTACTGCACCTTTTTTGTTTCTATTTGCTTGATAATTAACTTAATTCAATTCCAGCCTGGAGGCAAGAGGGGAGTCCTGGAAGGACCAAAGGGACCCCAGGAAGAAGAAAGGAAAGGGGGTGCTATGCTACACCCCTGAATCCAAAGACAGAAGGGGAGAATGGAGTGCCCACTCCCTAATGAGGGAAATTGAGGCAGGCTCCAACAGAAAGAAAAATATGAAGAAAAAAAAAGAAAGGGGACTTTGGATGAAAACCGCACTCTGCCCCACTCTTCCCCATGAACGAAACATGGAAGAACAGGTGGGGGGCATGTGGGGTGTAATCAAAGGTGTCTTTCATGTGGCAAGCAGGATTTTTAAACATGGACACCAAAATGGCTTTGTTTGTGCATTTGCAGTTTGAAAGCAAGACATGAGAAAAATGTTCCCCTGCTAACCTAAAGATGACAGGGAAAAGACTTGGGGCCTCATTACGAGGTGGACGGAATGGGTTTAACGGCGCCGGTAATGGTGCCGGTGCCGGTAAACCCATTCCACCCTATAACGAGGTTCCCTTGCGGGACCTGCTCTGAACGTCTGGTCAGACCAGACGTCCTTTGCGGGTCCCACAAGGGGACCAGGGAGCTAATAACGGGCCCGTTTGTTAAACGAATCTTCACGAGATCGTGAGTTACCTCTGCTTCTTGTAGACCGTGGAGTTGAGGTTGCCAGTATGTCGATGTATGATGGCCGATGAATGGGTAACGTGAGAAATTAGTCCAATCCCCTCCTGGTGAGTTAACACAGGACGGCACTGAACCAACTCCCAACGCCACGGGTGGCACTTCTCAGAATTTGCGTGACGTCGGGACAGTGTTTCCACTGGCTGAGAAGGCTTGATGAAATCACCGAAGATAACAGGACTGAACTCAGGAACTCCCAAAAGGCAGTAAGGCACAGGTACCGGCAGGACACAAGACAGGCAAAGGGAGGCAACTGTAAGAAGGCAGAACTGACAGGAGATTCCCACTACAACTAGGAACCCAGAGATAACCTACTCTACCGTAACCCAGGGAAGGACAAGGTATCAGAATGAAGGAGCAGAAAGAGTAGGAGGACCAGGAAGCAAGACTGGAATAAGGAAATGAGGCAGAATTGGGCAGAAAAGGATAGAACAGGAAACTGGAGGACTGGACAACAAGTGCCAGGACTCCAGCAGCGCCTACACAGTAACAACCGCGTTGAGACGCGTCGTCCCTGTGTATGCGGTCCCCTTTTATAGCTCAGGGTCAAAGCGAGGCTTGGAACGCATGTTCCGACACTGCGCATGCGCGGGACGTCGAAACACTGACGATCCGCGCATGCGCAGATCCTCGCAAGATGGCGGCGTCCACGGCGCCCATCCGAACCGCAGGTCGGCGTGAGGAAAGACGCCACCGCGGGTATAGTCTCCATGAAGGAGGAGACCGCTGCAGCCGTGGACCAGGGACCCCAGGACAAGTAAGTGGCGCCCGCGAGCGAGCGCGCGGCGTGACACCATACCCCCTCCCGGACAACCCCGGAGCACCGGGTTTCCAAGGGTAGCGGAGATAGAAGTCCCGAACCAGGCGCGGTGCATGCACGAAGGAGCGCGGTTCCCAAGTACGGTCACAAGCAGGATAACCCTTCCAGCTGACCAGAAGCTGCAGAGCACCTCGCCAAATCCGTGAATCACATATCTCTTGCACCTCGAATTCAGGAACCCCCCGAACCAAGACCGGGGCAGGACGGGAACAGGTACGACCCATAACATCGGGCACGTAGGGCTTCAAAAGGGAAACATGAAAGACAGGATGGATCCTCCAAGAGCGGGGCAAAGATAAACGAAAGGCAACAGGTGAAATACGCCCTGTGATGCGAAAGGGACCAAAAAAGCGGGGGGCTAGTTTCACAGGTAAGTTGCGTACTGGTAGATTCTTGGAGGACAGCCAAACCATGTCTCCAACATGAAGGACAGGCTCAGGGCTCCGTCTCCTGTCAGCCTGCTCCTTCATATGTGCTTGTGCCGCTGCCAAGGTACCGGCCGCCAGACGATGTTGATCGCGAATCAGGGACACCAGGGCATCTGCAGATGGAACGGCGCTGGAAGATGTTGGATGAATAGGCAGCAGTCGAGGATGAAGACCGGTAGAGCAATAAAAAGGGCTGAGTCCGGTAGCGGAATGAACAGCGTTGTTGTAAGCTGCTTCCGCGGTGTCCAACCACTCCGACCAGTTGTCTTGGGTAGCATTGGCATAACAACGTAGGTATTGCTCAAGGGTCTGATTGGTACGCTCCGTCTGTCCATTAGTCTGCGGATGATAGCCGGAACTCAGGGCTCGCTGGATGTCCAAATGCCGACACAGTTGGCCCCAAAAGTAAGAGATGTATTGAGAGCCTCGGTCAGACAATATCTTCTCCGGAAGACCATGAAGGCGATACACCTCGTGTAGAAAACATCGTGCCATCTGGGATGCAGTGGGCAGCTTAGGAAAGGGCAAGAAATGAGCTGTCTTGGTGAAACAATCCACCACCACCATTATACACGTGAAGCCACCAGACAGGGGCAGGTCAACGATGAAATCCGTGGCGATGGTATGCCAAGGGTACGGAGGCGTTGGCGTGGGCTTCAGAAGACCAATGGGTCTTTTGCGAGGAATCTTGGTCTGGGCACATACCGGGCAAGAGTCCACGTATTGCTTTACCATTGTAGCCCATCCAGGCCACCAGTACTGTCGTGCAACCAGTTCTTGTGTTGTACGGACTCCACGGTGACCGCAAACGACGGAATCATGACAATTCTGTAAAACGATTTTCTGGAGTTCCAATGTGGGGACGTACAGACGATCCTTGAAGAACAATAAGCCATCACGTTCCCTGATGTCAGCACGTTGTAGTATCTGTGTTCTTGAGGGATCCGTTCGTGTGGCCTCAGTAAACTGTTGGAGCTGGGGAGTCACCATCGATAGGAAATGTTTGGACGCTATCAAAGGTTCCGGTTCCTTGACACCTTCAACGTTATTTTCCAGAGACCGAGACAAGGCATCAGCCTTAGTGTTCTGGGAACAAGGAATGTACGTGACGGTGAAATCGAACTGTGAAAAGAAGAAGGCCCAACGAGCATGACGGGAGGTTCTGCATTGTAAAGAGCGCAAGAACTGTAGATTACGGTGATCCGTGCGAACCACCACCGGGTACCTCCCACCCAGCAAGTGATGTCGCCATTCCTCGAAGGCAGCCTTTATCGCCAGTAATTCCTTTTCTATCACTGCGTAGTTTCTCTCACTCACTGACAACTTCCTCGAGTAATACGCCACCGGGTGCTCTATTCCCGTGATTGTATCTTGCTGTAGTAGGACCGCCCCAATTGCGTAGTCCGAGGCGTCTGTTTCAACCACAAACGGTTTTACATCATCTGGATGTCTAAGAACAGGAGCCGACATGAATGATCTTTTTAATTCCTGGAATGCCTCCTCGGCCTGCGTGTCCCAGAGAAACGGCACCTTGGTACTGGTCAGGTGGGTTAAACTGTTGGCCAGTTGAGAGAAGCGTGGAATGAAACGCCGATAAAAGTTGGCAAAGCCCAAGAACCTTTGAAGTGACTTCACGCCATGTGGCGATTTCCATTCTTGAATAGCTTGCAGTTTTGCGGGATCCATCTGTACTCCTGTGTTGCTGATCACGTAACCCAGAAACTCCATGCTCTCCCTATGAAATTGGCACTTCTCGATTTTGGCATACAGACCGTTGTGTATCAATCTACGGAGGACGTCCTGTACATGCGCCACGTGTGCAGTATGAGTGTCAGAAAAAAACAGAATATCGTCAAGGTAAACCCAGACAGATATTCCGATAAGGTCAGAAAAGACATCGTCCATGAACCGTTGGAAGACTGCCGGGGCGTTGCAGAGGCCAAACGGCATCACCCTGTATTCGAAGTGACCAATAGGTGTTTTGAAGGCCGTCTTCCACTCATCTCCCTTCTTAATTCGCACCAAGTGATAGGCCCCTCTTAGATCCAGCTTGGTGAAGATCTGTGCTGATTTCAGGGATTCGATGATGTCCCGGATGAGTGGTAACGGGTACCTGTCCTTCCTCGTGATCTCGTTTAGTTGACGGTAGTCGATACAAGGACGCAAAGTGCCCTCTTTCTTCTTGACAAAGAACAACGGGAATCCTGCAGGGGATTTGGACGGCACTATATAGCCCTTGTTGAGGCAATCCGTAATATACTCCTGTAGTATGCCCTTCTCGAAGTGAGTCAACGAATAGATCTTGCCGTGGGGAATGATCGCACCAGGCAGAACGTCAATGGAACAATCAAAGTGCCTATGGGGTGGTAGTGGTATGTCCTCAGGCTTGGAGAACGCCTTGTGGTATCCGGCATATTCATGAGGAACCAATTGAGTGGCACATAAACGAGCAGATACATCAGCAGGATTGAGGGACTCCAAAATTGCAGGAAAGGTTTCGTGAATTACACAGTCACTAGGACAACGTGTCGAAGAGAACACCAAGGAGCGAGCGGTCCAGTCAACCTGGGGATTGTGATACAACAGCCATGGTAAACCCAACACCACCGGAAATGAAGGAGACTTGATGACGTCCAATGAAATACGTTCGAGATGCCCTTCCACTGAGAGCCACAAGGGATCGGAGTGTTGGCAAACCGGACCAGAAGACAAAGTAGAGCCATCGATTACCTCAACCACCGTTGGTCGTTCCTTGTTGTGTAAACGGATTCCATTGGTAATTGCGAACGAAGCATCAATGTAGTTGCCAGATGCTCCGCAGTCCAAAAGGGCCCAGGTCTTCACACACTTTCCAAGCCAAGCAACACCGACTTTCAGAATCAACAAGGGTACTGAGTTCATGGGGGGAAGGACGGATTCAAAAGGGCGGCCCGCTGCTGCCTTCGCCTGAAACAACGGGCCTGTTAGTTTTCCTGTTTCTTCAGAGGACGTAACGGACAGGTACCTAGAAAATGACCAGAACCACCGCAATACATGCACAAGTTCTTCTGTCGTCTTCTTTTCTTTTCAGTCTCGGATAACGGACCTCTGACGGCACCCAACTGCATGGGTTCTGGAGCTACATCGATAGAAACAGCCGATCCAGAGTTCTGTGCTGGAAGAATTGGTTGATACCTGTCAGATCTGCAGCGTTCACTCCGTCGTTCGGTTAACCTGTGGTCAATGCGTAAGACTTGTTCCACCAATGCTGGCAGCGTTTCTAGCTCCGGAATGTGCAGCAATTAGTCTTTGTACTCCTCTCGTAGTCCCCGACGAAAAAAGGTTTTTTGAGTGATTTCGGGCCATTGTGGATCAGTTGCTAGTTGTCGAAACCGACTGATGTAGTGGATTATGTCACCTGACCCTTGCTTGATCTCCATTAATTGATTCTGGGCCATGGCTGCCAAATTGGGCGGTTTGAAGACATCCAAAAAGGCTTTCTCGAAGGCAGCGAAATCGGCCAACAGAGGACTGTTGGTAGAGACCAAAGGTGCGGCCCAGGCGAGTGCATTGCCAGTTAGATTTCCAAGGATATACCCGATCTTAGCTTTGTCTTGAGAAAAATGTGTAGACCTGAATTGGAAATGGATCCGACAGTGAGTACAGAACTCAGCCACTCGACGCGGATCACCATCATACTTCATCGGAGTGGTGTAAGCCATGGAGTTCTCAGGCGGTGTGGCAGGTTGTGCGGGATTAGCCAAACACCGATCCAATGCTTGTCTCAGAGTGTTGTTTTCCTGGCGGAGAGTGGTCATTTCCAGGCGCATGGTACGCATTTCTTCACGTAGTTCCTGCATGTCGTCCATGTCGGGACTGAGGGATAGGCGTCTCAATCTGTTAAACGAATCTTCACGAGATCGTGAGTTACCTCTGCTTCTTGTAGACCGTGGAGTTGAGGTTGCCAGTATGTCGATGTATGATGGCCGATGAATGGGTAACGCGAGAAATTAGTCCAATCCCCTCCTGGTGAGTTAACACAGGACGGCACTGAACCAACTCCCAACGCCACGGGTGGCACTTCTCAGAATTTGCGTGACGTCGGGACAGTGTTTCCACTGGCTGAGAAGGCTTGATGAAATCACCGAAGATAACAGGACTGAACTCAGGAACTCCCAAAAGGCAGTAAGGCACAGGTACCGGCAGGACACAAGACAGGCAAAGGGAGGCAACTGTAATAAGGCAGAACTGACAGGAGATTCCCACTACAACTAGGAACCCAGAGATAACCTACTCTACCGTAACCCAGGGAAGGACAAGGTATCAGAATGAAGGAGCAGAAAGAGTAGGAGGACCAGGAAGCAAGACTGGAATAAGGAAATGAGGCAGAATTGGGCAGAAAAGGATAGAACAGGAAACTGGAGGACTGGACAACAAGTGCCAGGACTCCAGCAGCGCATACACAGTAACAACCGCGTTGAGACGCGTCGTCCCTGTGTATGCGGTGCCCTTTTATAGCTCAGGGTCAAAGTGAGGCTTGGAACGCATGTTCCGACACTGCGCATGCGCGGGACGTCGAAACACTGACGATCCGCGCATGCGCAGATCCTCGCAAGATGGCGGCGTCCACGGCGCCCATCCGAACCGCAGGTCGGCGTGAGGAAAGACGCCACCGCGGGTATAGTCTCCATGAAGGAGGAGACCGCTGCGGCCGTGGACCAGGGACCCCAGGACAAGTAAGTGGCGCCCGCGAGCGAGCGCGCGGCGTGACACCGTTATAAGCCCCCTCCCAATTCCGATCGAGCCCTATGGGGGCGCAAATGGGAATGGGGTTGGATTTTTTGAATGAGGAATTGCCGGGTTGGAATGGCCCAGTAATTCCTCATTCAAGGAACCCGGACCTGATTTTGGAGGCAGCCATGCCCTTATTTAGGGCATGGCTGCCTCCAAACTCGTAATGAGGCCCTTCCTTGGTGTGTGTTAACAAGATGTAATGTATATTATGCTTCATATGCAAAATACCGGCAACAATTGAAAAGAAAAACTTTGTTTCCATGGGTCACATGAACATTTCATTTAGACCTGAGGCAGACCCTTTTGGCTTGTTGTTGGGCATAATTCAAAAAGGCTTCCCCCACTCCAAACCTGGCTTTTTCTTCCCCCACTGCAAGCCTGGTTTGTGCATCCCCACTATTTACAACTGCAATAAAATGTGGCCTCTCAAGAGGTGTTCAAAACAAACTTTCCTCAGACTTGGTGTCTCTGAACGCTCATTTCTGGCCAGGGCAAATGGCCTAGCTGGTGCATGACTGGAATGTAGGGAGGCGTTGTGAAAACAGGGGCTGCAATCAAGGCGAAACTCTGAAAGAAATACAAGAAATAGAAGGTTTTTCAGATCGGTATGGTGGTCCCCTTTAGATAAGAGGACAGGGTGCCATATGGCAGCAGGGCCTTGTGACATTAAAGGGCCAGACTAACTCATTATCTGCAGTGGGAGATCTCTGTCTAGCAAATGCATCCCCCATTAACGATCTGGAACCTAACAACTATAAACAACAAAGAGACTAATAAAAACACAGCCCAGCAAGCTCTGGTCACATGTTGGCCATGGATGGAAAATGGCCTGGAGGAAGGGGAGCCCACTTTTGTATAACATAAAGATTTCCTATTAGTTTAAAATGGACTATCATATCTTAAGCATTTTCTAAGCAATCAAACGTCATACTGCTTTGATTTCTGTTTCATTTTTTAGATCATTTTCAGGTGCTTTTGTTGAAATAAAATTCCTCCACCTGTGATTTAGGGAATTGTACTGGTGAGCTAAAAGGTGTTCCTGACTGCTCTGCACATGCCCTTGTTTAAGCGTTGGCTGACTGGTGGTAGGTAAAATTAGGTATTTGAAGAGTAAATTACATGTTCATAATTATTATGCTTTTTGTGTAATTGACGGAAAATTGCCACACAGCCGTGCAACATGATGCAGAAATGGCTGTCGTTTTAATAAGTTCCCCACGATTATCTAAATCAGAAAATATATGTATTATGGCAGTTACTAGTAAATCCGAAGGTTTTGCCACATAGCTACTTTTTGGCTAAAGTTGACGTAAGAAAAACAAGGGGGGAATTTCAAAGAACAATTGGCATACGTCTGCTCTAGACTCCTAAACCAATCCTTAGAGAGATGATGGACTTGGGGGTAGAGAGAGGGGTAACTGTCCAATCCTGGTTGTGGGAATTCTTGTAAAGCACCTGCCCAATACTGAAATCTTGATGGTGTCATCACTGGTATATAAAATGGATGCACTATGAGAAAAACAGACAGAACTGATGAAAATTACCATCTGACAGCCAGAGACACCAGAGGAGATTGCTGATATTGCATTTGGGGGAACGGTCGATTTCTGGTGAGGTCTACAATGCGGAATAGGCCTGAGGGCGAAGATCTGGGGACCATCCTTGAGAGTGGGATGACCAGACCCCTGTCCTATCCTCCAAGACGGTCATGAAATGCAGCTGTTCTCCCAATATGTACCCTCATGCGCCCTCCGTTCCCAGTCTGCCCTATGGCTTCTGGTTCCTCATATCAGGCTGGCTGGGATGGGACAACATGCTTTCTCTGTGGTGGCCGCAAGGTCCTGGAATAAACTCCTGTTTACGCTGCATGCTGCTACTGATCATCTCTCTTTCCGGCGATCACTCAAAACACTGCTCTTCAAGTCCCTTCTGCTCCTCCTCTACTCTCAGCACCATGGTGCCCCCAGGTGTACGTAGGCTTTATAAATCTGTCTCAGATAATATAACATAAGAGCTGGCTTTCCTGAATGTTAAACAAAGGTTTTAAATGTAAGTAGGATTGAGGCAATTGAAGCCATAGGTGGGGGGAGTCTGCTTGCCTTAAATCCTTTCTCTTTATAGTGGCTTGGGGTGGTGGGGGGGCCTGGGGGAGGCAAACCTGTATATCTCCTTAGCCTATTTAACTAAAAATATGAATTTAATGAATTCCTTTTGGCATAACACCAGGGGGTGATTTTTATTAAAATTTGAAATTAACAAAGCTCATTCCCAGTGTGCCCTATAAACTGTAGACTGTAATTTAATTGAGTAATCCTATGGGTCTAGCTTCTCCAAAACAGGCCTTTAAGTGGAAGGGGGTCTGAAGTCCAAAATTCTCAAATCATCGCAATTTTGATCTGCCCAGTTTACCCAACAAAGGTCTTTAAGTGGATGGGGTCTGAAATGCTAAATTCTTAAACAATCATCCCAATGGTTTCTGTCCAGCTTCCCAACACAGGCCGTTACATGGAGGGGGGATCTGAAATCCCAAATTATCCCTTTGTTTCGGTCCAGCTTCCCAAACACAAGCCTTTAAGTGGACGGGGGTCTGAAATCCAAAATTCTTAATTCATCCCAATTTTACCGTCCGACTTTCCCAACACAGACCAAAATAGGGGGTGGGGGGTTCTGAGAAACCAACTGCTAAAACACCATGGCCCTCATTACGACCCTGGCGGAAAGTGACTGACCTGACCGCCACAGCGTAAATAGCGTTTCCGCCATTGCACGACGGAGCAAAGTGCGGCTAATTCCGACCCATCGGGCACGAGCACTACTCCATGGCGGAAGTGCAATGTCCACGATGGCGGAAATGTCCCCAAAACGCCCCCCACCGCCGTCGTACGGCGCCCTAGGTGCAATTCCGCCACCCATCTTAGCGGTCACCGTAATGAGCGGCAATCGGAAAGTACGGTGACCATAAATATACGGAAACGGAAGTAAAAACATGGTCTTGGAACGGGAAACAGCACGCCGTACACCTATAAAATCAGAATTCCCACACAACCATTAAAAATACTACCCTGAGACACATCACAACCCGTCATCCACCCTAGTGAAAACAATAACAATGGGAAAAGTAGCAAAAAAAGCGTGCGACCGCAAGCGGCAGGTCCACTTCTCCCGTGAGGAACTCACCGTGCTCACAGAGACCCTCCAGGAGAATGCTGCCGTCGTCTTCTCGACGCAAATGACCAGGACGGCACTTGCGAACAAGAAGGCCATATGGGCCCTGGTGGCACAGCGGGTAAGTGCGGTGGGGACCGCACCCCGCAACCCACAGCAATGCAGAAAGCGATGGGACGACCTGCGGATACGCGTCCGGAGCATACTTTCTGCCAACCGAAACATTGCCACAGCTACCGGGGGAGGATCGGAATCACCCATCAAGTTGACCCCCTGGGAAGAAATCTGTGCCTCCACCATTGGAATGGAGAGTATAGAGGGAGTCGGAGGGATGGAGAAAGGAGTGCAGACATCCGAAGAATCAGGTAGGTGGGCCAAATAAAACAATGCTAAATCCACAATGTCCAATCATGTGAAGTACCATGTGTCCACATAGTGCAACAGTAACACATGTCCAGGAGAACGTCCACATACATTGGCCTGATAGCGCACTTTAAAACTCACAATAAATACATAAATAATTAAAAACCCTAAAAACACCCTCTACACGTGCAGCATGCACACCCTAACTGCAGGCTGCAAAACAACTGCATCCTCAATCCACACAAAAATGAAACCACCTCCAAGGCCCCGACCCAAATCACCCTCAGGTACCACCCCAATGCATGTGATACATTGCCATTCCAATTTCAACAGACCCATTAATAACGCTCGCCCTCCTTTACTCCACCACAGGGTCCGATTCAAACGACGAGCTCCAGGACACCCCTACCAGCACACCTGCAAAGAGGGCCAAGACCAACGGCCAAAGACCCTCCACCTCAGCTGCACGCATCAAGACACGGCAGCAGCACAAATCAAGTGACAGCACACAGGAGGGAACTTCAACAGGCACCCCAGCAGCCAGCATGCCCACAACAGCACCACCACAGGTCCCCCCAATGGATGCCACAGAAGGCACTGCTTCTGGTGGCAGCAGCACCATAGGTGACACTGCATTAATGGCAGCATGCTCCGACACAGAAAACGGGGATGTCGAAGTAAGATCCATCCATGACCTGTCTCAATCCCCCTGTTTGTTCCATCCCCTACACCATGAGGATACCACGCAGGGGCACCCACAAGACGACGACTGGCCATCCCCCACAAGCCCTGTGGCAAGGCAACATGAGGTGACCAGCCCCTCTGTGACACCACCGCAAATGGCCATGGCCCAGCAGAGGCAACAGTCCCTCGACCAGGTGATCGTGCAACAGCAGCAACTGGCCACGCTCCTCAAGGACCATGCTGATGAATGTGGGGGTACTAAGTCAGCCATAGAAACATCTACTGAGACACTTAGGGCAGAAATGGAGAGAAGTACAGAGACACTAAGGGCACAAATGGAGAGAAGCACCGAGAGCCTGAGAGTACAAATGGAGAGAAGCACCGAGAGCCTGAGAGTACAAATGGAGAGAAGCACCGAGAGCCTGAGGGGGGAACTGCATGCGACGTCCAAAGACGTATGTGCTGAACTTGCCGCTGTGCGCCGTGTGCTCTCTGAGCTCTCACAAACCCTTAGGGACATGCATGGGCGTGAGCAGGCAGAGACATCATCCGTTGCAAGTTCCGTCCAGGGCAGCCCCCAACGTAGATCTGGGAGGAACCTGCGCTCCACAGGCAGGGGTGCCCCTGATACCCGGAGAGGGGGCTTGCAATAGCCTCTGCCCACTGACAATGAGCATCTTTGGACACTTGTGTTCGGGGGGGGAGGTAGGAGGGTGGAGGGGGTGTGTTGGGCTTACTTGGGTGGCGGGTCGATGGGGTGTGTAACATAATTTCACATATGCGATAAACATTTCACTATCATCCAATGAGATGTGTGGACATTGATCTTTGTGTACGAGGCCATTATAGGCGTACAGTCCATATTGTGCATGTTCCAGACACACACAGTGCCACAAGTCCCGTGTCCATGTATCAGCCACCAGGCGTGAGTGCTAGAAGCATGAATCTATGAGAATCTGACGAATGTCTCGGCCCTCCTGTGCCTCGCGGACTCCTGGAGGTGCTGCCACATCCCCACCCTCATCATGACCATCTACAGGTGCTTGCAGTTCTGCGTCAGGGGGCATGGGCACATTTCTACGTACGCACATGTTTTGTAGCATGACACATGCCATGACCATCTTTGCCACCTTCACATGGCGGTACAGGAGTGCCCCGCCAGACCTGCTGAGGCAGCGGAAACGAGTCTTCAGTAGGCCGAATGCCTGCTCTATGACTACACGGGTACGTGAGTGGGCATGGTTGTAGTCCTCCTCATGCTGGTTCTGTGGGTTCCGGAGTGGTGTAAGGAGCCATCTCTTCAGTGGATACCCGGCATCACCTGTATGTGGACAATAAAGGATGTTTGTGGAATGACATTGCTACGTACGGCCTCCCCTTCCTGCCAGGTCATTGCCGCATCACATACCCCACATTATCATGCATGAAATGAGACTCACCGAGTAGCCAGGATCTGTTCCCTGCGTGTCGCTCCATGTAGCGTGGTATTGTAGAGTTCCTCAAAACCATAGAATCATGGGTTGATCCAGGAAATCGTGCACAACAATGTGTAATGATCCTGTTGGAGTCACACACCATTTGTACATTCAGAGAATGAAATTGTTTTCGGTTGCGGTACTGGGCCTCCATGGCATGCGAGACGACCAATTCCACATGGGTGCAGTCGATGGCACCAATGCAACCCGGTATGCCGCCAAGTGCATGGAATCCCACTTTTGTGTTTGTAATTTCCTGCTCCGAGCGTGGTAGAGAGATGTAGTCGTTTGCGTGCTTCAGGAGGGCATCGAGCACTTGCAATAGTGTCCGTGAGAACACTGGCTGTGAAATGCCATGCAACTGTCCGACTGTGTGCTGGTAGGTGCCTGTGGCCAGGAAGTGGAGTACAGACACCACCTTCAGTAGGGGTGGAATGGCGGTTGGGCTATCTATCATGCTGACAAGGTCAGCCTGTGTCATATCCACAATGGCGGTTATGGTGTCCCGGTCCAAACGGTAGAGGGTGTGGATCTGCTCATCCGTGAGGTCGAACGGATGTGCTCGGAGGCGTGGGATTGCGGGCTGCCTGTGTGGTGGTAGTGGCTGTGCTGGCGGGCCTTGCTGGCCCTGCCTTGCCCTCCTCCTCCTCCTGCGTCTCCTCTGTGCGGCCGGTTGTTGTAGTAGTTGCTGTTCGTCTTCTTCTTGAAGTTGGAGTACTTGCAGTGCAATCAGGTCCCCCAGGGCCAACATCGCTAGTCCTGCCGGTAGCATTTTGGTGTGGGTGTGGGAGGGGGTTGGGTGTGCAATTTATGTGTTTTCAAGCTGTATTGCCTCCACCTGTGGTGATTCATTCCACATGTGCAAGCTGCAATCCCCTTTGGGCGAGCATGTCCCGCACACAACGCTGCAATTTGACGCATGCCATCTTGCTATTACAATCATGTATATGATCCCGATGGCAGTGAAATATTGGTTCATATGTTCATTCTGCTATGGTCCCATTGTTTCACATACTATCTTTGCAGTCGAGAACAAACTTGTGAAGGGTCAGTGGAATGTAGTACTCGATTAACGGTGGACCCTCATGCAGCACTGTACCGCGGTTCACCGATGGGCGGGGCGTCCCATTTGTGAGTGAAGCCAGTTTGCATTTACACACAATGCCGCACTACATGGATGAATTTGTGATTTCAAGCGGTCACAGATGCCTTTTCGACGTGATGTTGCAAATGAGGTTTTCGAAGGACGGCGCTTTCGGTCTTCAGCTAGCGGCGAGGAGACGCCCACAGGTCTGACTGCAAATATAACGTTCTATTGTTTAGTGTCCTTGGGACAGGGGCCATGGCGAGAATGCAACGATTGATATGAATAGTATGGGATGCGCAATAGCGTAGTGGACGATGAGGCAGGACGTTCCCAAATACATCTTACTTCACAACACTGGAATCCCGGCCTGGAGCACAGTGGATTTTGCAGACTGCATTACGCACAGACTCAATGGAAATTTCACATGTGATGTGAGTAAATAATCAGGCGTTTTCATACCGGGATGAGGAAATGATGTATGGATGCATGGACAGATGATTTAATGGAGAGTTTGCCATGTACAGGGCTTTTTGGAATCTATCCACCTCCCCTGCGCTATGTGATGCAGAGCTGCCATAGTGGGACCATCGTCTATCTGCCCTTGTTGTACCCTCCCTGTCTCGACGCGCCTTCATACACTTGTGTCTATGCACGTTACTAATCCCATCGAATGGATTCTGTTTTGACAGACGCATGCACACAAGCACTCGTGTGTAATAGTGTTTCCAGCTCGATTTTTATAGTTATGATTCGCAAGTGATTTTTGGGTGGGAATAATCCTTTGGAGTGGGCTAGCATGCATATGGCTGTAGATTTAGTGTGATCATTGAAGTGAGTAATACGAATCAAGTTCTGATGGCCTACTATTCTTTTTCATTTCATTTGGGTGACAGGTATCTCCTCCCCTTTTGCCGCTGCCATCTGTATGCCACTCCTGCAGATGGCTTTTACTCCCGGCACCTGCTGCTTCGAGTTAATCAGTGGAGCACCATTACGATCTTATGGGACGATCGCCAATGGGCCACATGCCCTTACGCAGTACTAGTGGCTAGGAGCAACATTTCGAGCTTTCAGCTGGACTAGTGCCTACCTAATGGGACGGCCCTGCGGTTCTAGGCGCTTCCATGTTGCCTTTTTGAACGTGAATGTAGCCCCTGTGTACCATGAAGGAACAGGGCGTCACACAAGAAGAAGCTGGTCATTTATTGCGGATGCAGCCCACAATGATGAAATGTATTTTGGGGTTCATGACCTAATGGCTGTATGGGCTTGGTGATTTTGTGGTGCATTAAATGTCTATTCTGATTTTAACCGTGTAGCGTTCTTCTTTGCAAGTAATGTAGCATATTCCTATTTGTGGTGCGATGTTTTGTGAGAAGATCTGCATTGGGTTCCGGCTTCTGAGCATAGTTGCGTGGTACTGTACTGGCCGCGTTTGCCTACGAAGCCCAGTGTGGTCAGGGATAGGGGCTACCATTGTGACTGTTTTAATGATGTCCTGCTCATGGGCGGGGGATTTGCTTTTGTGTAACAGATGCCGGTCAGCCAGGTGGATTGGTGGAATGATGTGATTATCTGAATATGGCTGGTCACAGGTGCCTGTGTTTGCGTGCGTTTCTTGGAGGGAGACTGAGGTCATGTCCATTGGAATAGCTTCTGTATTCGTGCCATCTGTGCCCTGCAGCTCCCATTGGCCCCTCTTGAGATGTGCCTGGCTGCTCAGTCACTCTGCCAACTTGTGTGGTCCATGCTTATGCTGATGGTTGGTTGGTTTACTGGCAGGAGTACAGGGCTGGTGCAGTCTCCCTCAGGATACTGCTTTGTATGTTGCCTTACACTGGTGTCAGTCGATGGGGGGCCTGTTTTTGTTTGTCTCATTTTTCTGCTCATGTTGCTGTACTTGAACCTTCACATGCCTGTGCTGCATCAGTGCGGCAATGGTGCCATGGCATAAATGGATGGCCACTCACAAGGCACTTGGAGCCCCTAGATTCATTTGTTCGTTGGCATGCATGGGTGGCTTGTACATTTCACTGGTTGCATTTGTGTCTTCATTGCACCTACGAGGAGTTGTGCAATGTGGCCAGGGAGTGGTGTACAGGCACTCAGTAGGGCCGTTTATGGTTGATTCGCGAAGCCGTACTTCTCACCATGGCGGAATGGTACTTTCCGCCATGCTTGATGGCGTTAGGTACATGTCCGCTTGGATCGGAATTCGCGTACCATTACGCCATGGTGGTAATTACGGTTTTAGAGGGTTTGACAAAGAAAAGCCAATATGCCTAATTGCGCTTTTCCGAATAGTCTCTTAATGCACTTGTGTTGTGCTAAAAGACACATGCTCCACCGCTTTGGCTTTGGCATGTGTTGGCTGCCCCCCAGATGAAGATAAACATTAATTGGATTTTCTCTGGGTAGGCAGGTGCAAATACAAGTTAGTTAAAATTGTGAAGAGTTTTCTTCAACGACAGTCTCTCTTGAGGTAGGTCACCTCGGATTGAGAAGGGGTCCCTGAATGCTTTTAACAGGGTAGCCTCAAATTGAACGAACTAGAACTGTGCGGTACGTGTTATGCACTAGGTTAGAGTCGTTCTCTTAGCCGACCGGTTTCTGTGGTGCAAATAAGTGGGCCACATTCATCAGGGCTTGTGCAGGGCATCTGCATGTGTGCCTGCTGTTAGTCTCATGGGGCAGCACTGTCTGCGTATCTTAACGTCCTCTCCCTGTAGGGGTGACAGGAGGGGAGGGGGAGAGAGAAAGGGAGAGCAGCGGTAAATATCACATGCTGTCAATTCAAGCTATTAGAAGACATTGCACTGGTGTGTCAGGAGGGGGAAAAGAAGGCTTACCCGCTCCGTGTGATCTGGTGGCTTAATCAAGAACGGTGAGACGGCCCGATACCTGGGGGCCAAAGGACAACAATTATTATTGTCTAGTTTGATGTCTGAGTACATCGGATCGGAAAAAAGTCAGTACAAAACGTTACTTATTCTTCTAACCAAATTGAGTAGTTTTCCTGTCTAGTGCGACACGCGCTCGGCGTTGTCGCTACACATTTAGCAAACATATTTCTAACAAGCTTCAGTACATCCCGGATGCCCACGAAGGCGTGACATCAGTGGGAGAGGGAGTGGCTAACCCGGGTGGGCCACAAGGGGCTTACCTCTGAGCAGAGTTCAGTCCGTTTCACGAGCCGTGCGCGAGAGGGTTGAGTCTTCGCGGGCCGTGTGACTACACTATTTATGTTGCCATGGGTTGGCGCGTGGTCACGTGATCACGCGTGCCTGACTCTGGGATGGCCGTCCACAGAGGGAGGCTGCGGCCATCACCAGGTCAGGCACCGCGGACCGCGGGTCCCCAGGAACTTAACATCAAATGTTATGAGTGGGAAAAATCCCCGATTTTCATCATGAATCTTGCTGCTGGTGCCTGCATGTACCATCCTAAGCAGCCATTCATACATACAGCACTCATCACGAGCACAATCAGGAGTGCCAGTCCAGAGTACATCAAAGTCAATCAGTCACAATGAAAGTTAAATTAAACAAAACAGTTTGGCACTTTGATTCATAACGTGGCCAGAGTTTGCCAACTAATTGCTTCATTCAGTCCGTCTTTATCTGTTTTGAGCCGGAAGATCCAGAGTTGTTCACGTTTGAACAGTAGATTCTGTAGGTTCCCGCCTCTTGTGGGGATAGACACTTTTTCAATTATTGTCCATGTGAAGTCTGCCGAGGTGTGTTTAGCAGCTAGAAAGTGTTCTACCATGGGTGCCGTGATCTTCTTAGTGCGGATACAGGATCTATGTTCTGCAAGGCGTGTTTTTATAGGGCGTGTTGTCATGCCTATGTAGCGTTTGTCACATGCAGAACATAGATCCTGTATCCGCACTAAGAAAACACACCTCGGCAGACTTCACATGGACAATAATTGAAAAAGTGTCTATCCCCACAAGAGGCGGGAACCTACAGAATCTACTGTTCAAACGTGAACAACTCTGGATCTTCCGGCTCAAAACAGATAAAGACGGACTGAATGAAGCAACTAGTTGGCAAACTCTGGCCACGTTATGAATCAAAGTGCCAAACTGTTTTGTTTAATTTAACTTTCATTGTGACTGATTGACTTTGATGTACTCTGGACTGGCGCTCCTGATTGTGCTCGTGATGAGTGCTGTATGTATGAATGGCTGCTTAGGATGGTACATGCAGGCACCAGCAGCAAGATTCATGATGAAAATCGGGGATTTTTCCCACTCATAACATTTGATGTTAAGTTCCTGGGGACCCGCGGTCCGCGGTGCCTGACCTGGTGATGGCCGCAGCCTCCCTCTGTGGACGGCCATCCCAGAGTCAGGCACGCGTGATCACGTGACCACGCGCCAACCCATGGCAACATAAATAGTGTAGTCACACGGCCCGCGAAGACTCAACCCTCTCGCGCACGGCTCGTGAAACGGACTGAACTCTGCTCAGAGGTAAGCCCCTTGTGGCCCACCCGGGTTAGCCACTCCCTCTCCCACTGATGTCACGCCTTCGTGGGCATCCGGGATGTACTGAAGCTTGTTAGAAATATGTTTGCTAAATGTGTAGCGACAACGCCGAGCGCGTGTCGCACTAGACAGGAAAACTACTCAATTTGGTTAGAAGAATAAGTAACGTTTTGTACTGACTTTTTTCCGATCCGATGTACTCAGACATCAAACTAGACAATAATAATTGTTGTCCTTTGGCCCCCAGGTATCGGGCCGTCTCACCGTTCTTGATTAAGCCACCAGACACACGGAGCGGGTAAGCCTTCTTTTCCCCCTCCTGACACACCAGTGCAATGTCTTCTAATAGCTTGAATTGACAGCATGTGATATTTACCGCTGCTCTCCCTTTCTCTCTCCCCCTCCCCTCCTGTCACCCCTACAGGGAGAGGACGTTAAGATACGCAGACAGTGCTGCCCCATGAGACTAACAGCAGGCACACATGCAGATGCCCTGCACAAGCCCTGATGAATGTGGCCCACTTATTTGCACCACAGAAACCGGTCGGCTAAGAGAACGACTCTAACCTAGTGCATAACACGTACCGCACAGTTCTAGTTCGTTCAATTTGAGGCTACCCTGTTAAAAGCATTCAGGGACCCCTTCTCAATCCGAGGTGACCTACCTCAAGAGAGACTGTCGTTGAAGAAAACTCTTCACAATTTTAACTAACTTGTATTTGCACCTGCCTACCCAGAGAAAATCCAATAAAATTAATGTTTATCTTCATCTGGGGGGCAGCCAACACATGCCAAAGCCAAAGCGGTGGAGCATGTGTCTTTTAGCACAACACAAGTGCATTAAGAGACTATTCGGAAAGCGCAATTAGGCATATTGGCTTTTCTTTGTCAAACCCTCTACAATCGATAGGACTGTGTTGTTATTATTAGTGTGAAAACGAAATTGGGCAACACACAGTTGCATTACCCTAAAAATAGTCCTCCTTTTGATTTGGTAATTACGGTTTGGCATGGCGCGCGTGCGCGTACTTGGTGCAGTTAGCGTTGGCGTTCACTACGGTGTCGCTAATGGCATCGTACTTTACGGTGACGGGTCATAATCGCACCGAGCGCTATTCGATGGCGGTATTGCATTTCCGCCATCGTTTTTCGATTTCCGCCAGGGTCGTAATGAGGGCCCATGTGTTTATTTTAAAGAAAAAAAGTATGGGTGAAATCACAATTGCCATATGCATTTGTACCAATCTGTAAACCAAACTTCTGAAGCAATTGCACCACATTGCATATCTAATTGATTTTGTTCATAGATGAGTTTCATTTGTTGAAGTGAAATCTGTAGAAAGTAAAGAATTGTGATTTGTGTTTCCAAACCAACTTGTGTGATTTATTTGTGTAACAAGAAGTTTAATTGTGAGCCATCAAGAAGGTGGTGTGTGTCGATTTAGTGTGATCTCCATTATTTATCATTCAAATAAATACAAAAACATTTCTTGTATACCGGCCTGGTTCTTGGCTCATTGGTAGCTCAGGGTGAGGGATCCAAGGGGTATGACAAGAATTGGAGATAGGGCTGAATAAAGAACTAACATTACACCGTTGATTGTGTGGCACTTAGCTTGGGGAGGGAAGGAACTCCCTGTGTTGAGGGTGGCCTCTCAAACTGTTACATCACTATATTGTGTGGTTGTGCTGACATTATGGAGAAACGGAAATGCACCTGCATGAGTTGCCTTACATCAAGAAAAATTCCAAGAGCAAATGCCACATTTGAAATGTTTTGAACGTACACTTATGAACTGGTCCTGGATTCTATTTTTAGAGAGGTCAGAACACCTGTTTTTAGTTAAATTGCACACTAACCTGGCTTGGTAACAACCATGGGGTGAGGGGGGAAAACATGATAAAATAGGGAACAACTATTGTGGGAAACGTTTGTGGCCAACAACACTTAATAATTAATGACATTGTTTCGAGAGGATTGTTGTAGAACAGTGGATGTTTAGGCATTGGGAAATCTAGAATTGTGACCCTTGTAAAGCACTGCCGAGTCAAGGTAAAGGCTATGCTAAATATCTATTGCATGTGACTGCATATCATTCACTGTACATGTACACTGTATGTATCACTCTGCCCCATAGCATACAGTTGAGTCCCACAATAAAACATGGTCCAGCTGTCACATATGCTTGTACAGTGCATGTAACGTATAGCAGAGCCCACAACTGTTCACAGTTGCCCCGCGAGTTCATGAACATTTTATTCCCGCAATACATTCCTCCCACAGAGCTGCACCCTATAACCTAAAGCTAAATCCTACAAAAAAAAGAAATCAGTCTAATTATCACATAGTCTCTAACATCTTCACTACACTCTGATGTCTCTTCTTTATCGACTCTTCGGCTTCCGACATCTCCACACTAACCATCTCTGACTTTCTATACAGTTCCTAAAGTAGCATTTCTGCTGCATGCGTTGTGGTACTCCTCTCCATCATCTTTCAGACCACGGTCTGCCAAAGGGCCATGCTTCCTACAACGCTTCAACGCCATTACATATAGTAGGAGGGCCCATACAAAAATAAGATAACATAACATGTCTTTCAAATGTTACCTAGCTACTTGACATATGTAGAGTGTGCCTCAAATTTCTTAGGCCCCACCTAGAAATATTATTTTGTGAATTTGTTTGCGCCTCCGCCGATTACTTATCCCACATAAAGGGCTAGATACAACCAAAACTTTTCAAAAAGTGCTTTTGTTCTTCAGTTGGTTGCGTTTTCTCCATCTGATATTTACCACACAATGTATGTCAGCATAAACGTGTTCTAGAATTGTGTTGTGCATTTGAGGTGATAAATTCATGGACTTTGACAAACCTTTATATTATGGAAAGAGAACACCGGGGCATCCTGTTCAGCTGGATATACCTCCGCCTCCACCAGACCAGCGACCCCACATCTCAACCCCCGCCGGGTGCCCATAAATAGGCAGGAAAGAGGAGAAAGGAAGCACATAATGTTCAGATCAGATTTCCATAAGAACGGTGGTCTCATTTCCAGCTTTGGCTCCTCAACGAGGGGGGATAATTTTGTCATGCTGCTCCTTTTCCCCCCATCTCGTTTTGTAAGAAAGATAAAAGACAGATACCGACATACATCACTGCACTGGTTACCTGGCCACCCTTTCTGATCTCTGGCCCAGGCCCCGTCAATTGCCCACCTGCACTGCCTCCCTGGCAACCCCGCACCTGGGGACCGTTTTTCTGTAACCCTACAGTCCACCCTACCGGCACTTATGTCTGCACTTCCTTGCACTTGCCACCAGCTGGCCGTTTTATTTATCTTATTTATTCCACTTTCCCATGTACTGCACTTTCCCCTCTCCCTTCCCCCCACGCACTTTTCCTTTTTCCCCCATTCCCATGCACTTGCGCGATCCCCTTTGCCTCGTTGCGCCTTGAAACACTTGTGTATAGGCGCGTTATGAATGCCATATCATATCATTATCTTATCATAACACCAACTCTGCTATTCGGCTTTCTCCTTCACCCACCATCCTCATGAAGATTACAAACTGCGTTATTTGCCATCTCCTATTAAGCTTTGCTTTGATTGTGTTCATTGCCGTGTGACCCACTTGAGTTGGGAATTGCCTTGTGTATTCACAGGCCTGACTAGGGTGGGGTGAAGAAGCAGAAAAGGTAACTCTGCTTATAACTTTATGAAGACCCTAAAGTGCTTAATACTGTTATCTGCCCCTGACCTTTGCTCTATCTGCGCCCTGGCATGTGCTGTTACTTATTTTTATTGTCTATGATGACAATGAGAAGAGTGGGACAACTTTTTTTATTCATTCACAATTCTATATATCGCTCACAAGACCGGTGGTCTCCGTGTCATGTTGGTTTTATTTTTCAGGAGCATCACTATGTGCAGATATTGTTTTATTCTAAATAAAAAGTCAGCTTTTTAATCGCTTTTTGATGATAACATATGGTGTTGCATATACGCTGTTCGCCTGCCCAGCCCTCAACATAGCTGTGCTTTTCTGGATCCTGTTTTTATTCAAGACCACTATTAATAATGGAAAGCCCTACATTTCGCGAGAAAGGGTTGCCCTGCGTGCAAGGGGTGCTCATGGAGGGTGTGTGTTAATGCAAGGCAGCTTTGAGGCATCATTTGGATGCGCGGTTCTGTGTGCGGCCGTTTTCTTTAAGTATTGTACACCCCATTTTAGGTTCTTATCAAATAAAGACCACGGCAGTTCAACCCTTTGCAGCGTTTAGTTCGGACAAGGACAAAACAGACTCACCTCCCCCAAAATAAGGCAGTAAGTTAATGCCCAGTTTCGACACGTGCCTTCGTAAAACCAGCCCATGGCATTGAAGGATGGAAATGCCAAGTTGAGCACGCATTTTTTTTTCAATTATCTGGGTCCACAATAAGTCCACAATGTGGACCTTTTACTGTTTGCAGAGACGTGAAAGCACTTTACTGTGGAAATGCAATTTATAGTACACACTGTTGGCTGCGCAGCAATGTCTGCTCCCTTCCCATAGCCCCTAATTGCTATCAGGTGCTGGCTTACATCTGTGCATTGCGTTTACGTTTTCAGAGAACACCTACAGCAGCATCACCCCTGCAGCTGCGCCTCTGGAGTAGAGCCTTTTCTCACCCTCAGGTGGCGGAGATAACGCGCGCTGGCGGAGATAGCGCGCGCGGTTGCAGGGCGCCACCTACCGAAGAGGCTGTTGCTGAAGCCGTCCCAGATGCAGCCCGCCCAGTCCCAGGCCCAGTGGCCCCGCAGGCAGGACAGGAACGTGAGGCTGACCCCGAAGACGGACACCAGCAGGTCGCTGAGGCTGATGTTGAGCAGCAGGAGGTTGGTGGGCGTCCGCAGGCGCCTGAACTTGCAGTAGACCACCAGCACCAGCAGGTTGCTGAGCACGCCCACCACGCCGATGGTGGCGGCTGCCAGAGCCAGCAGCTCGTAAGCCCCGGGACTGAACTTGGGCTCGGAGGGCGCCCTGCCGTCGGCGCTGCCGTTCAGCCCCTGCGGCATGGCTGCGGGGCTGCCCCTCACATCCTGCCGACGGGACCTTCCGCGACACGCTGCAGTAGCGCCGGCAGAATCACCGCAGGAGGGGTGGGGGAGCGGACCGGGTTCCGCTCTGCCTGCTCCCCTGGAGTAAATGGTGTGCGTCTTCTGCAGCAGCTGATACACGCGGAGATGGGGAAATGGGCTAAACTGACAACCCCCCCTCCCTCCTTAACCGTCAACCGCCTCCTCCTCCCCCATTAGTGTAACTTAAGTTTGTCGTTTTAGCGACGTGCTCTGCTTGTCCCAGACTTGTTCTCATTGCCATTCCCTCTTTGATTTCAATGTCTTCCCATTTCTTCCGGATCTGCCATTCTCTCTTTTATCATTCCCTTCTCCGCCCTTTCTATTCTATCCAAAATTGTCCTGTCTATCCCGTTCTACGTTTCCTCTTGTACTCTCCTTTCTGTGCCATGCCTTCTGTTGTCTTCTTTGCCATCTCTGTATTCAGTCCCCTCGTCCCCCAATCTCTCCTCGTCGAGCTCCTCGTCTACTTTACCTTCCCCTTACCCTTGGATCTCATCCAGGTAAATCAGTTGACGGGTTTAAAAGTAAACGGGTATACACTTGATGGCATTCTAGCTAAGCACTCAACTGACTGTGGTAATATATGGTTTACTGGTACAGTGTGGACATTTTCATAGTAATGTGTGGCATACAGGGGCAGTGTGAAACTGGTATTGAGCAACGTGTTATTTCCTGCACCATATCTTCTTTATGGGAAACATAAATGTTAGGGTCTTGTCACTCATCTTCATTGCAAAACGATTTCAGAAGACAGATAATCAGCACCCACGCGCCTCTAACCCAAGAGGCAGCTGGGCTCACAGTTTTACTGATCCTAACGTGAGGTGCATTTGCAGCGTTCACACACACACGCACGCACGCACTGCCATCCTGCACTTACACACACAGACTGCCACGAGCACTGAACACATCAAGAGCATTACACCCACAACGAACCTCTACCACTGCACAAACTCCGTGGTTCTAGCATTCTACAAACGCACTGCCCACTCACCACCCAGCATTGCATGTACATAGATCCCCCCCCACACACACCCCTAAGGGCAGTGTACACACAAAAGCACACCCCTCCACAAGCAGTACACACACATGCACAAACTACCATCTTTCTTTCTCCATTCTATTTTGCTCAATTTCTCGCATGTGGTGTGCTCGCCAATACGTCCCGGTGTTCCTTGTCCCAGCGTCGACTCACCGGTTATTAGTGTTAGCTTCCTCCAGTTCCAGCTGGGCTTCTCTGCTTCGCACGGGACTCCGGGAAGTGTCTCAAGGCCTTCTTCTACCGCCAAATGCCCAGGTGCCCTGCACTGGCTTCTGGTCTTCCCGCCATGAGTAGTCTTCCTCACACAGCTTTCATCTGCTCAGCACTTGAACTGGTTGGCTCCACTGTGTCTCATGGTTGGAAATTACAGCCACCAATAAATCTACTCTTTCCCAGAATCGTAATAGGGATTTGAGTTTGTAGATGTCTCTCTTTATGTCCATGAATACACCCTATGTCCTTTTGTCCAGTTGAGTTCCATCTCTGGGGAAGTAAGTCAGCTCTTATAGAAACACTTGTGTACAGGTGCGTTATACATGGCTTATCATATCATATCATACTCTATACCCTTTATCCAATTGGGCCCAAATGATCTTTCCATGTAAAACAACTTGGACTTTGTAAAGGTTTATGTCCCTGCTACCGAATACAGTATTGAGCCCCTTACAGGCGCTGTTTCTCTAGAATGAAAAGATACAGTGCTTTCACAGGTGAATCCAGTATCAAAAGTGTGGTGCTGCTCTGCTGACAAATTAGAGATTTCTGACCTACGAGATGGACAACAGCATGCAAGGTGTCTTAAACTCCCGCAAATACACATCCCAGTTCTAAACAACGTTCGTTTACATTAGACTCATATTCTTCCCAAGCGGAATCTGATTCTTCCTCAGAATATGAGACAACAGTTTCTTTTATTTCAGGCTTTACTTTTCTTTGAGAAAACCCTTTCAAAGATGTGGACACATTGGGATTTTTTTAATTTGTGTTTTTAGTATATAAAATATCTTTTATCCAAATTATTCATAAACAAAATTCATTTAATATCTTTCATACAATTAAGATTATAAAACCCGCACTCATTTTAAAATTTCACCAAATGCCGGACCCATCTTAACATTTTTCTAAAAAACCCACATTATCAGTTAACACGTAGCTAAACTCGAAAGCATATCTTCGCCACCTGTAATCACTTGTCTGTAAATCATTAAAAATCTTTGTAAAAAATGTCACTAAGGCTAGAATTAGCAAGACTTGTGATGTTGTCATTGGTCTATCCCAAAAGTCTGTAAAAACCACTGCCAAAGGCGAATGCACAAAGAACCCTTGAAATTATATCCGATCCGAAGCAGTCGAAGGACATTTCATTACCACATGTTTCAAAGTCTTGACATCCTCAGTTTTACACAGTCGACATTTCTGCAATTCCTTTGGTATACCCAGACTCGGACCAATGCTTTCCAATGTTCGTAGGCAATTTAGTCTAAATTTGAAGTAGCACCTGCAAAACTTCTGTGCCGGGAACTTTCTTTGGTAAAGTCAGGGCAGAGTCTGAGGAGCTGTGGAGAGTGGAGCGGAGTCTGTCTACCCTGTCTATCGTTAACTGAGGGAGTGTCTATCTACAAAAACTCAGTCCCCCCGCGCAGCGGGCGCGGAGTCAGGGCAGAGTCTGAGGAGCTGTGGAGAGTGGAGCGGAGTCTGTCTACCCTGTCTATCGTTAACTGAGGGAGTGTCTATCTACAGAAACTCAGTCCCCCCGCGGAGCGGGCGCGGAGTCAGGGCAGAGTCTGAGGAGCTGTGGAGAGTGGAGCGGAGTCTGTCTACCCTGTCTATCGTTAACTGAGGGAGTGTCTATCTACAAAAACTCAGTCCCCCCGCGGAGCGGGCGCGGAGTCAGAGGATCGGAGGAGTGGTGGGGTGCAGTCCTCTTGGTCCTCTTGGTCCGACATCTAATTGGCAGTCACAGCCTCAGTGGGACAATGCGCGAAACACGCGCTCAACGAAAACTGACCTCTCCTGCAGAAAAGACTGTTTCCGTGGATAGCCCCGGGATCCTTGCCGTGAATGCACTGACTCACGATGCTCGAGGTGTGGACATTGCGGCAGCTGCTACAGCACCACCTTTATCACCATCAAGACGATGCTCTTTTGTACGAGCTGCATCGGGGATAGAGGTGAGTGATTCTCAGCATAAATACTGTGCTACACATAATAATTGCATCAGCAAAAGCATTGAGATACCTCAAACCCCCGTCTCCTGTATGCATTCATCGCTGCCCGCTACCTTGTTGATGGTCGAAGAAACCGGCCGGGCTTGTGGGTGCGATGGGTGTGTTGATGATGCTGACTGCGGCGCCGTTGACAATGTGGATGGCGTGAATGGTGAAGACGGTGAAGTCTCCGTTGCTGATTTGGAGGTCCCTGCCTTTGCGGGACGTCTGGAGTCGCCCGGGGTCGGGATGGTTGCTCCGCGTAAAGCGGCCCGTGCTGGGCGAACGGAGGGATCGTCTCCGTCTCCGACTGTCTCGAAGGATCCGGTCTCGCAACAGTCTTGCTTGCGCAGAGAGCGATGCGCATCTGGCGGGGCCCCAGACGCCGTGACTGTGTCGAGTGACTCACAGTTGGTTTCCGGGCTTTTTTACAACCCTCCCGGAACCATCAGTCTGTCTGCGAATGGACAGTCAATTATAACCCACGAGTCACCTCGATCAGGGTTCTACAGTGCCTTGGACTCACCAGGAAATCCTGACATCTCTGCAGCTCATTTCAACAAAGAGGCCTTTCCGTTTGGAGAACCAGAAGTACTTATGAGCGAAGTCATGTGTGAGACCTAGGAGCCTATGTGTCCTGTAGCACGACAAGTTGAAGAGAGGGGCACGGAGCTAGGGCGAAATATTATCTTGAGTGGCGCCCTGCCTCTTTCTACACTGAGCCCTGCCACTGCAAAACTCACAATAGGAGCGGAAAGAAGAAACTCACTTGAGGTAGCTAACAAATTGCTCCTGGACCTTACTCGCCTAAACAAAGAAAGAGCTGTTAAAAACAACACAAATGGTGTCAGTACAACCGGTAATCTGACGACAAAGGACTCTACAAGAAATTACTCTGGCTCGGGGATGTGCCCCTCTACCACGCAACCCATACTGCTAACTCTGAGGTCAAGCTCCCTGAATAAACGAAGGAGGCTAGGGGGGAGCTTATCCCCCAGTTTGAGCTGCTCACAAAATAAGAAACTGAAAAGAAGTGTGACAGAGCCTAGTAATACAACGAGGTCGCCAGTTACAGTCCTAACGCCAAGGCATGTTAACGAAGATACCGTTTGTACAATGGATTCCTCATCTGATCAAAGCTCAACGGATTCATCCATAATGGAACGATCATACCCCAAGATTCGAAGATCGACACACGGTGGTAGGAGAATACCACCACCGGACTCCAGAAATACAGCAGGCCCCAGATCTGCTCAGTATACCAAGGACCTACAAGCAACTATAATCTCCTCCATGGCTATTTCCATTGCACCTTTCATTAAAATGTACGAGAACCTTAACGACAATATAAAAGAGCTCTCTACGGTGGTTACTGACATGAATCACAAATTGGGGAGCATGGAAAACAAAAACCTCCATTGTAAAGAAGTGTTACAAGAGCTACACAAAAAAACAGATTGGGCACTTGAAACATTACTAGATCATGCTAAAAATGCAAATTTAGATAAAAAACTTCTAGCAGAAGTAGCTAAAGAAGCGCTGAGTATCTTTCAACAGCAAAAAAAAGAATACGGACACCAGAGGTTAGGCTCCTCCAATGCTGTAACACAAGAGAATAAGTCACAAGTTATGTTAAGATCCTCATGTTGCAACAAAAGGGGTTCACTATCCAACCCACCTGAGAGGATCGAAGATGGAAGCGACAACACTACTGCTGCCAATATATTATGTGGGCCTGTTAACGAGCAAAAAGAGCCTACTGTAAGCAATAAGGAATCGCCAGAGCATTCTGTGACTCGTATCGCCACCATAAATTCAATAGACCTCACTTTGTCACCTGAGACAACAGAGAAACTTAGGAGAACGGCTACAAATCTGCAGGTTGCTACCACTGCGGGTGGAGAATGCCAGCCTAGAACCCCATTTGCAACTGCCCTAAAAGAGAGTCAAGCAGTTACGAACCTGGCACTACAAAATTCCCAAGAAGCATCAACCTCTAAGTTGACCATCAATCAAGATTCGCTTGGTTCACAACTGCAACCGAGGGTTTCACCTTCAAGGGCAAATCCTGTGTCTGCAATCTACGACATCTTCAAGAAACCAAGTGCCGCACAAAATCTTTCTGCACCTAACAAACAAACTACAGATAATTCACTTAAAAAATCCAAAAACCAGCCCATAAGGAAGGCGAGAAGAGGAACTGACGCTCGAAGATTTTTACGCAACATCAAAACTGTCAATGTAACTGTCAACAGAGCCATCACTACAGACTCCACTAGCAGAAATAAGAAGGTTGCAAGCTTAACAAAATCCATGCAATTAGATCTCAAAGAGACATCAATCTGTGCCAGTGATGGCTCCGACGACTTACTGAATGTATCTGTGTATGATGAGGCAGATCATACCACAAGAGATAGGCCTATGGTATCGTCGCTAGATGGACTCAAATTAGGCTTGGCTGCTCCTTCCTACATTGACTCTGATATGCCCGATATTTCATCCCAGGAAGAAGTTAAGAACTCTTGTACCTCACCTGTGAAGCTTAGTCAACACGAAGAGGGCAAGAGTTCTTGTACCTCATTTTCTAAGCTTAGTCAACATAGGCCTACTAACGAGAAAGCGTGCGAAGGAACATCTAGAACCTGTAAATTGATCAAAACAACTCCGGTTCAAAACACAGTTGAGGATCTGCAGAGCGCCCATTTTGTGACCTTGGACGAAAAAAGACGGATGCTTGATGCTAAATTCCGTATAAAGGGCCCGTGTCTTGGCCTGAAAGTCAGGTCTGATCCACCTACCATGGCCAAATCGTTGCAAATTTCTACAAGCCCGTCACAGGTGGCACCTATCAGGGACCAATTGGTAAGTAACGTTGGGTATAAAATACCTACGACCATAGACAAAAATAAAAATCAAGCAGTGTGGATGAACCGTTCTATAAAACACCTTCAAAAACCGATGATTACAGAGAAAACACACCAAACAGAGACGCGTCAAGCATCTCACCGTCTAATACTAGAACGCATAGAAACTTCTGATGACCTAATATTAAATCGATATAACGTGTTGCGGTTATGTCAACTGATTCCTAGTCTTCGTGCGATAACGTCTGAAGACTTAAAAATTGTAGAATTTCCGAATGAAAAAAAAACTGACGCTGTGATCTTACACTTGCATTCTAAGATTATAGCAGATGCACTACTGGATGCCGGTTCTGTACTGATGTCCTTAGGATTTGACATAACCAACGCCGATAATGTGCGGCTTGAAAACTCTCAAGAAAAGTCTCGTAGTAGACCATTGATTAACGCGAATAAAAGTCCTACGCAAGATCTGGTGAATAGCTCCGAGAATCAACCAAAGGCAAGCCAAGTGTTTAGTCCGCCGAGAACATGGAATCCAGCAACTCATCAAGAGGGATGTGATCAGATAAGAATTACAGTTAATGGAGTGACAAATTCATCTATCACACGAGATAATGAAAGGAACCCTGGCAGTACCGCAAACAAACACGACGATTGGTCCTGGTTGGCCAAAACCTTAAATGCTGATCCAATGGCATAACGCCAGGAATCGAGAAGTACCAATATATGTAATATAGGCTCTTGGAACACCAGAGGCTTTATGCATCTTTTTGAAACAACATGGGCCTCAGAATTGGACATTCTGTGTCTACAAGAAACATGGCTCTCTCAAAGTCCGTTGTTGGAAGGATTTGAAATTGCTATTAATCCCGCTATAAAACAAACACAGGGAAGGCCGATGGCCGGACTCCTCCTGGCGGTGAGGAAAGGTGTTGGATTCCGGATTCTCAACTCAGATAATCCCTCACCATTTATCCAGACTTCTGCCATTGGCGTTTACCAGAAAGAAACAAACAAAGAAGCATGCTTGCACATTATCAATGTATATTGGAACCATAAACGCAACGAAGGGCGTAATTTTATCGATACTGTAACAACGTTGATCGATGAACTACTTACAAAGGAGCAACCGTTAGATCTAATTGTATGTGGAGATCTAAATTGTGTCTGTATTCCAGAGATTATACAAATTGAGGAAAAGAAGAGAGGAGACTGCAAACGAGAACAAGCGGCAGCTCAATGGTGTTTGGAACTAGAGCTTAGAGGCTTACACATGCTTAATGGGCAAACGATTGGCGATATTCCAGCATGCCCTACGTGGAGAAGAAAAAATCAAAAATCGGTCATTGATTACATATTTGTGACTGAAAATATCCACAAGAGAGCAACGAAATTGGAAGTCATTAAAATGCAACACAGCGACCACGATATGGTAAAATTATCAATGTACCACCCCGGTGTGAGCGAGCAGATCTGCTGGCCATTTGTGGTGTGTACTGGGTCTAGTAGAATTCGTTTAAATCTCTTGGATTCTGAAGTAGCGGCTATCTCCAATGCCTTTCAACATACTGTCAAATCTCTGGAATACCAAAACCTTCTGACTAATTTTGAGGAACATAATCGTAAGCAAAAACACGCCGAGTTTCGCCCAAAACACAAATTTGACATTTCCATTATGCAACGCAAAAGAGAAATGAGACAAGATCTAAGAAAACTCAAAGGTTCTCACATCGACAACCCAAAAGAGAGTAAAAGAGCGATCAAGGCCAAATACCGAAAGTGGCTTAAATCACATGCAGCAATTATGCATCAAAATGACGCAGAAGAAATGCTGCGAAAAATGACCAGTAAAAATTCAGCAGCATACTGGAAATTGATAAATAACTTTATGGCTCCACAGCAAGCTCTTCAAGCCATAGCAGTAACCGAAGTTGAGTGGTCGACCTTTTTCAAAGAACTATTTGGCAGCGACAAACACGTATCATCTTGGGTACCTACGATGGCAAACAAGTGGGACATTGCGTTTGAGAGAAGTGACATTTTGAATATAATCAAAAATGTACACGACTCGAGAGCGCCCGGCCCTGATGGCCTAACAAATTACACACTGAAAAAAACTCCAGCGCTATGGACGGAATTCTGTGTTACTCTGTTTGACCGAGTCATCGCGAGTCGATCAACCCCAAAGTCTTGGAAATGTGCAGTAGTTGTCCCAATCTTTAAAAAGGGAGACCGTCTGAATCCAAAAAATTATCGGCCCATAGCTCTGCTTGACGTGTTGGGAAAGATTTATGCTACTCTTTTGCAACAGAAATTGCTAAAATGGGCTAAAGATAACAACCATGTAGACCCCAGACAAGCAGGGTTTGTAAAGGGAGTGGGATGCGGCTTGAATCTGCTGATGTTGAACCTCATAAAGATGGAAGCAATCAGAACTAACACAAAGATCTACTTGGCGCTGATAGATTTGTCCCATGCGTTTGACAGCATAGACAGAGAGCTGTTATGGGAGAAACTCACTAGATGGAACTGCCCCCTAAGTCTAGTGGAAGCAATTCGAGAATTACACACGGATACCACTATACAGATCCGCTTGGACACTAAAGGCACATTATCTGCTCCCATCAGTACACAAAAGGGTGTGAAACAAGGCTGCCCTTTGGCAGCGAGTATTTTCAACCTCTTTATATCTGATATAAATGAGGCATTCACTGGTGTAACAACATTTCCTCCGAAACTACACGGCTCGCCGATTAACTACTTGGTCTATGCTGACGATCTTATTCTAGTCGATCTGACTCCTATAGGTCTGCAGAGGAAACTAAATTGTCTCGACAGTTATACCACAGATAACGGCCTTAGAATCAACAAACAAAAATGCGAAATTTTAATCCTGGAAAAACTGCAAGGCCGCAGCACTCGACGGATAAAGAACAGATGGCGTCTTGGTAATGAACAGCTTCAGATTGTAAAAAACTCGACATATTTGGGTATGAAGATCAGTGCCAGTAGAAATGATGCACCTTGGGCAGAATTGGCTAAGAACAAATGCCGACAGATGGCTTGTCAAGCAATCCGAATAAATACAAAATTTGGAAAGTTCTCCCTAAAACCAGTAATAGAATTTTACCAACAAAAAGTGGTACCTGCTTTAATTTATGGAGGTGAAAACGCATTTGGCTGTTCTAGTGATCTGTGGAACTCACTTGAAAATATATTCTGGACGCGAGTTCTACAACTTCCTAAAGGTACCTCGACGGTTTGTCTCCGATATGAATTGGGCCTCATTTCAATAAATGCAAGAGTCAGCTGGAACCTATTGAATCTCTTTAGGAAAACAATGCTAAAAAACCCAGTGAGCCAATTTCAAATACTACATAGGCCTGATACTGCTAAAGAACATACGATTTTATTTCAATGGAACCTCCTTTGTGTAACACTCTTAAAGGAGTTTGACATTCCTGTTACAACGTTATCTGAGACGCCTGAGCTGGCAAAAATTAAAATCTGGAGAGCTGATTGGATTAAAACCTGCGACCTAAGAGCCAACTCAACTTTAATGCAAGAGGTCCCAGGAGAAGCCAAAGCATATCATCAGAGGCTCACTTATCTAACTCTGTTTCCAGATCACCATGCAAGATCCTTATATATGCAGTTTAGGCTAAACATGCTAAAAACAAAGGAGCATATGAACAGATGGGCGAACGGCGCGATCATCGATCTAAGGTGTAGCTTCTGTAACAAAGATAAGGAGACCTTAAAACATCTAACGCTGTTCTGCCAATTCTTCCAACATCAAAGGCAAATCCACTTTGGAGGGCTGATTAATGAGCATCGATATATGACGGCTGATGATTGGTGGGCAGTGTTATTTGAGGGATCCAATAGAGCAGTTTTATTTGCACTAACAAATTTTCTTCGGGAAGTAAAAGGACGTCTAGACGATCAATATATAAATCTGGTGCAAGTAAAGTCTTGAACTCTTTGGTAGTTGCCATGATACTATCCCTCAATATGATATGATGGAAATGTCAAATGAGCTGCTACGATGAAATGGTGGAGGGAGAGAAAGAGGGAGGGAAGCAAATCAAATGAATTTTATATGTGATGTCCTTTTTGTCTTTTGTTTTTTAAAGGTTGAACAAACCAATAAAAATATATTAAAAAAAAAAAAAGTCTAATGTCCTTCATTGGAGTATAATAAAGTGCATTATTACACTTAATTCTGTTGAAATCTTCTAAATCTTTAATCATGTCCCATTGTTTGATTTTACTTTTCATAACTACTTGGGAATCTGTACTCAAAATACATGATCCATCCATAAAATGTATACAGCGCTTCTTATAGTTCTGAAGAAAGATGTTAGGCCCACCATCTACAATCTCACCTAAATATGCCCCCAAATTGGGTCTTTGCATGTTGATCACCTTAATATATGAAAACGGGCATTGCTTCAAATTTTGTGCCCACCATGACTGAAGAGCCAGTCCTGAGTGTATTATACTTATGGGCGTAGAGCTAGGCAGACCCAACACCTCTTTCAAAACCCTATCCTCCAAGATGGATAAAAATTTCCTACTAGTGAAATGTATCAATTCTGTACCATATAACACCATAGAGGACCCTTTCAGTCGATAAAACTATATTAGGGGGATCAGAGAAAATGCACACATTCTACTTTTTATGACCTTTTTTACGTTGTGCAAGATCGCACCTTGGTCTCCATGCTCTCTTTTTTTACTTTCAGTGAATCAACAATGGAAAACGAGAGCCCAAGTACTTTAAAGTTCTTAAATTCTGCCACTTGCGTTTTGTTAATTGACCACACACAATGTTTCCTTTTTATTACTTATTGTTACTACAAAGGATTTTGTCAGATTTATCTCTAGTTTATTGATGCTTAGATCCATTGTTATCCCATTCAATGATCTCTGTAATCCCTGCCGGGGTGAAATCCAATAAGATCAGGTCATCTGCGTAGGTGATGCAATTTGTTCTTAAACCAGCCCATCTAGGTGGGAATTGTAAAGATTGGAGGGTATTTAGGTAGCAATGGACGAGCAATCAAGGCCTAGCTTCTCAGGAGGTGATGCTGGCTGGTTCTTAAGTACAGTGTAGTCCCCAAGCCCCCACAAAGGAATGTCCACACATTGTATAAGTTAAAACACAGTCTTTATATAATTAACTGTATTTAACGGTAGAGGCCAGTATTCTGCCAATTGTTCTAACCAACTGCTTGGTTGTCGGCGACGAAGCAGAGACATCCTACAAGGAAGAGGCGTGCCGGGCACCTGGATGTCGATAGTTCAGGACCGCAAAGAGCTTGTGAAGAACTGTGGCCCAGCAAGGGCGTCGAGTCGTCCGGCGTCTCTATGGTCATTGGGTGGTGGGAAACCCACCGGCGGATGCTCCTTGGTGCGTCGACGACCTGGCCTTCTGCGGCGGGATAAGGCGGTGCAGACGAGCGTGTCTGTGAATTCAAAGGCCTAGGCAGAGGAGCGCGTGGCTCCGGTCGTCAGCGGCACGGCATCAAACAGTCCCCGCTTCTGGGCAACACGGCTTCGACGGGCTTCCAGCGGTTACAGCAAACTTGCGAACCCTGGTCGACGACGTGGACGGAATGTCCGGTGCTGATCTTTGTTCTCCTCGGCAGTCCCAGTCTCCGGTCGGCAGCCTTTCGAGGGTCTGACTTCTAGGGCGCTTCGGCGAAGGTTAGCGGTGCTCGATGGTCCCTCGGAGCACGGGAAGAGGGCGCCTAACCAGGTCCTCTCTTGGATCAGTCTCAACGCCTACCCAGAGCCACGGCTGACACCACTGACCTGATACCCACACCTTTGCATTCTAACATAGTGAATGACCCCAGCCCAAAATGTAAACCTACTGGCCATAAAAGATCTAAGCCTGAGCGACTGTTTCACCTCAGCACATAAAAACTTCATTTATAACACGAGGTACAGGGAGGAATAATTTATAGCTCAAAACGAGGGTGGAAGACCTGGGTGCGAAAGGAGTGGTATCAACAAAGTACAGAATGTGTGGGTCAGTGTGGCTGTTTTTCTTCCTCCCTTCCCTTGGCACCAGCCCAAGCCTCCAAGGTGCATGCCATAGTGATGTAGTATTAGGCTTAGCGTATCATAACAGTTTTTACAATGTAACTTATGAGAGACCTGACCTTCACTCTGCAGAGAGATGAGCACAGCTGAGCCACTTGGGGACTGACAGAGTAGAACGTGGACCAATTGCAGCCTGACATCCCCTATGGAGCAGGTCCATACATAGGGCCTCACCAGCCAGGCTTGCATATTTTGACTGTATGAAATTATGTCACTAATTATGCTTTGTGCCCTTATATTGTATTGTTCATGCAGGCGCTGCCAGAACATTCTCGAGCAGCAGAGTCCTTGATGATATATTGTATTCTGTACAATTAAACCTTGTTATCCTTGCAAACTTTCTCTTAGCCTATTTCCCTAGCAGGTTGTATTCATTCTGGCATGAGCGTAAACGGGGACTTACCTTCACTTGTCCAGGTGGACCTGCCTCTGTCCATCCTGTGTGATGGAACACTTTATATTCATTTTTTTCTGCAACCCCCCCCCTGGCTGTCCACACAATCTCCCACCTATATCGTTGTTCTTGGCATAGTAGCATTCATACCCCCTTATCAGTAGTTCCTCCTGATTAGCATAGATCAATTTCTCAATCACCTTTGAATATCCGTGAACTACACACTTCCCCATCCTCCTTTTACCAAATAAATGAACAAACTTAATATCCAAAGAGGCCACCGTACTCAACCCATTAATGGCACAGAAGAGCTGCAGTACTCTAGCTCAATTCAGTGGAGTATCTCTCTCCTCTTCAAATAATGATTAAAAAATCAAAGGGGACAATGTTGCTGAGGTATGGCTATTTTCCCCCAATTTGGGCATCCCACGTTTGCCCTGCTGCCTTACCCACCCTTGATATTCACCTTTCCTCAAATGCACCCATCCTGCGCTTCTTTCAATAGAAGATTTTAAATTGGTGGTACTTGTGTGATGGACCCTAGCCCCCGCCTTGCATGCACAAACACATTCGATCATAGGTGTGTTTATAGGCTCCCCTCTACCGTTAGTGATAGGAGACAACACTTCCTATGAATGACTGGACTTGCCTGACCTACTTTCCTGTTGGCTCCCCTACCCACTTTTTTCCCTTTCTTCCTTTGTGTTAACTGCTTTGTTTTACACACTACTGCATTCACTGGGACCTCTTGGCTTACATTACTATCTGCATTGGATTTATTACCGTTGCCCTTTTTTCGGCCCACCCTTGATGTTGACAGGATCTGTGAATCTTCTGTTACAATTATGTTTTGGTTAGCCAATGTTACTTTCCTTGTCAGTGAATCAGTAGGAGCTGTTTTAACGGATACATTTACGATATTTCTCAAATGTTTTGTGATGACGTAGTCTGCTTTTGCCTCGCACCTTTACGATTCTTGGGCTTTTTCATTCTCTCCCCACCCTGCGCCTGAGGAGCACACTCCAACGTCCCTCCCTATCATTCACCAAGACCTGTGTAGTAGTCTCGCTCTTCACTGCGTTGGTTTGTGTCTCCTTGTGTACACTGGGGAGAGTCTTACTTAAGTTCACTGATCTTCTTTTGTCATGTAGACTCGTAAAGTTGCGTTTAAAAAAAAGATCTTTTAGCTCGAGATCCCCACAATTCGCTCTGACTTCCCCTACTACAGCGTCATATAAGCACATGAAGGATTGCAAAACCAAATTTAGTGCCACTGGTGGGCTGTCTCCATTTCTTATGGCGTCTTCCCGTATCTGCCAATTTACAGAACACTTGTGAGGGTGGGCAGTTACCAGTGCCCCCAGACTCATCCCTTACCCCATTGCTGGTCAGATGAGCCTCAAGATCAAGCATTCTCAGGGACTCAGTTAATCTGGCATTTAGTGACGACGAAGCCTCCAGGGCCGATATCTGTTCTTCCAAACTGATGCATATTTTAATTTCTTTTATTGGGTTTTTATAACACGCTTAATACCAGAGTTGGGTTTCTAAGTGCGGATCTGGGATTTGAACCTCTGTTGCTCTGCGTGGTCTTGCTTCCAAGACCAGCACATTGCCCCTGTGCTATCCTACGTTAAACAATGCACTCTCTCATTTTTCTGCGTCCTGTAGCCCAGAGCGAGATATTTCAATTCCATCGAAATAATCCGTGACTGAACATATCATTGATGTATCGGCAATATGATGACCCACCTTTACGGCTTCACTAAAAGTGCTCTGCGATGCTGAGGGGAAAAACGCTGTGATCTTCCCAAAGTCCCCACTCTCGTGGGCTAAACGATTGTTTTCCATAAATTCATCTAAGGGCATCTCCTCTGTGCTTCTTAGATTACAGCATTTTAGATTCCGTCATATCATGTTTCCTACAGCAGCAGGTTTGCACAAGCATTCAGCCACAAACAGATGGTAGTTCACTCTGCCTACTACCTTCTTAGGCCAGTATTTCAATCACAGACATTACTTGCCCCCTACATGGGAACTACTTAGTGTCCTCTCCCCTTCTCCAAGATGCTGAGCCTATAACCAGTGCCCCTACCCACACAGTTTTTACCTGTCGACTAATCCATTCCACTGCAGGGTGCGGAATTTACTCGCTGCTTGGTTCGGGTACCAACTGTGGCTGCAGCTGCGATTGGGGGTTAACCCCTTGGTTCAGGGCAAATTAGATAAGCCCAATCAGGTAGGACTATGGCTTTGGACTCTACCAGGTCAAGACAAATGATGACTAAAAAGCCTAGTGCTGTTCTTTAATACACCCTACAGAATGCTCAGTGCACTCTTTTTATATTAACATATTTCCCGTTGGGGGAAACGAAAGCAAACAAGTGCGTAATGATGACTCAAGCGGTACACTGGTGTGAGCAGCTAGACTGGGGACTACGCACAAAAGATATGAGAGCCTTTGGCGAGCTCTCCGTCAGGCTGCTATTAGTCCCCCAACAGACAGCTGCCTCTCAGCGTGTTGAGGTTTTTAACTCTTTTTTTAATTTTATTTTTTTTGGTTTGTTTGTTGCCAATAGGCAATGCTCACTGCTCACCGCAATATTACTCCCCAGTTGGGAGCACACTCTGTTATGCCGCTCTGAGCACTCCTGCTCACTGCTTGCCACCGGCAGGATATCCTCACTGCATTTCCTGCTCTGCCGTTCTCCGCTTCTATCCTCCGGACCTCCGGGAAAGGCAAGGGTCCGGCACCCATGCAATCGTGCACCCGTGATCCTCGGAGTAACGCACCTCTTGGCGTTCAGGTGTCAATGCGTCCAGGCATCCAATATGTTCAGGCATCAAGCCACAGCAGCAGGAGGGAAATGCAAATGAACGGCCACTTCCGACACCAGACCATGTATGCACTGATTTCAGACTTTCCTTTTCTTTAAGAAAACACTTTCAAAGATGTGGACACATTGAGAGATTTGGTTCCCTTCTTTATCTGTTTCCCTTATTAAAGGATAGAGAAAAAAAAGTCTGGGGTGTTATTTTCCACATAGAACATCAGTTCTTCTCCACAAGAAAGAAGGGGTATCAATTAACCTTTCCTCTTTACAGGGGATAGCTTAGAGGGACAAACTAATAGGGCAATTTTTCCTCAACTGCACAGAAACTATCATTTTATCTTTTCCAGGTATCAGATAGTCTTGGGGACAGAAAAGATGGCAAATGTTGCTTTCCACAGTTTTTCTAGCTGCTAACATGGCTTGGCTAGATAACAATTGGAAGACAACGCTTACGTTAGAGTATACAGGAATAAAGGTCTCTTGGTCTTTTCTAAAATATTCCAATCTACTGGCAGAGAAAATAACCTGGTTAGGTTTCTCTTCAGATACAGATGTTAAAGGAATGGAGACTGTCTCTGTTTCTTGGGTACTAGACCCATTAGTAGGAAGGGGTATTGCTATTCCACTCTTCACCAGATGTAACACATGTCAGGCTAGTATTTATTATACTCATGTGGGATCCCCAGTTTGTGTCAACTGAATCCAATCCCACTCCTGACATCACATGTGAGGGGGCCAGAAATGAGAAGCGGACACAATGTTGATATATTTTCATTATCCGACATCTTTATTAAAAAAAAGTGATGGACAAAGGCCTCTTTGTCCCTATCCGAAAGAGAGTTTCCTTGCCTCGGAAACTAAAACTAAAGATCCGTCTGTGTCAAGTCGTCAAAATGTATAACCTATCCTAGTGTCCAAAAGTATACTAATCTGACACTCACACTGAAATGAACAACCGAGGGTGCAAGGAAATGTCTCTGATCTATGTTTAGCAAAACGTGCAACAAAATAGGGCCTCATTATGAGTTAGGCGCTATTCCGGCAGTAAATCTGCCGGGATACCACCCAACAGAATGACTGTTACTGCCACTTGGTAAGGAGGAAATACTGCTGGATTGCAAGTGGCAGTGGCAGAGTTAATCCCCATTTTTATAGAGTCCAATGGACCTCATTACGAGATAGGTGGAAATTCAGAGGTAAATCCAACAAAAAATTGCCCTAAGCAATTCTTGTTACCGTCACTTGGTCACGTGGAATTTCCACCTGATTACAAGTGGTGGTGGCAGTGTAATTCCCCATTTACTTTGGGTCCATTGTACCCAATGTTGTTTTTTTTCCGGACTGACTGTGGTGGAATTATCACTGCAGTAATTCTGCCAATTCTGCTGATTTTTCGGCATTTAGTGCGAGATCTACCTCAAGGGTATTCCTGGAGGTAAATCCTCCACTCAAAACCAAACCTAAAATTTGGCATAGTGGTACAATTGGCAGTAACTCAGTTACACCCAATTTTACCACTTACCATCCAACTCATAATGTGGCTGATTAGACTGGGTGGGGCATTTTTGGCAGAATTACCGTCAGCAGAATTATCGCTGTGGTAATTAGCCGATTTTGACAATTTTCATCAGAAAGCGGGAAGATTTACCTCCAACATAATGCTGGAGGCAAATCCCCCACTCGTAGTATGGCGGTGCGGGAAAATTAGCAGCAATTAAATTACTGCCCATTTTTCTCACAGCGCCATGCTTGTAATGAGGCCCTTGGATCCAGAAACCCTTGCATCCAGGGACTTGTTATTTAGGCAGGATGACAAAAGGTTTTCTTTCAAACAACAATTCATTTTGGCTCTTTATGCTGGTCTCAGCAAGTTCCTGTGCAAACAATATGTCTCATACCATTCGGCTCATCCCAGACTTTCTTTGCACTGAGTTCATTAAAAAGATGGATCTTGTTCAATTAAGATGTTATAATTATAATAACTGTTTTTTATAACACACTTAATACCCAGAGGTTTCTAAGCGCAGACCCAGGGATCAAACCTGTGTTGCTTCGTGTTGTCTTGCTTCCAAGGCAAGCACATTGCCCCTGAGCTATCCATGTTCCATATAAGATTCTCTTTAGCCTCTTTAGATATCTTGGTGGATTCACTTGATGAACTTGTCCATGAGGAATCATCCTGTGAGCTCTTCAGGTCTCTTGAGTACACCTCTCTGCTAGGTATTTTGTTCTCAGCATGAAAAAGGTCTTTGTTCAACTTTACAACTTCAAATGCCTACTTTCCAAGAGTCTCTTGTATGCTTTTCTACCAAGTGTTCTGAAAAGTAATTAAGTTTCTTTCTGTGGCTTTAGTGGATCTCCTGGTGTACTCCACCTGCCAGGAATCGTTAGAAGGCTCTTTCGATCCCCTGGTATGCTCTCCTGCCAGGTATCTTCCTATAATTTTAAACTTCTTAAATATCTTTGAGTGCCTGGTGTTCTGACTACCAGGACTTTCTTTCTTCAACTTCTTAGATCGCTTGCTATACTCCATGCCAGGTATCTAGCCACAATGTCTTATACCTCCATATACATTGAGTGGATTGCCTGATATACTCCGCTGTCAGGAATCCCTTTCTGGGGTTTTGCATACCCCCTGGTATACTTCTGTGTCGGGTATCTTTCCCCAAAATGCCCACTGCCTGATGTGCTCCTTTAACCAGGACTCCTCCTCGGTTGCAATGTCTTTCAATATAGCACAGTTGTATTATTTCACTGGGCGTAGACTTCATTGGCTTGAGCTACTACTTGTTCCAACTTTCCCCACCGTGACATCTCTTGCATGGGGAATTGTTCAAGTTTGGCTTTTTAAAATGTTCATTAGTATTTATTTGCTTGTGGTAACACTTGCTCCAACTTTCCCCCCATTGACATTTCATACATGGTGACTTGTTCAAGTTCTGTCTTTGTACTTTACTTGGTCGGTATTCAAATATCCTCATTTGTTTACATGCCTGTCATTACGCCCCAGTGTCCCCATTGAATCTCTGCGCAGACTCATCAGTGTCTTGCAGCGTTCCTGACCTGTGTCACATTGCTGCTTAGAAGATTCCTCTCTTGGACGGCCTCCCTCACACTGCAGACCTTACTCCAGCATTCCTGACCCTTTCACATTCACCCGCTGGCAAGACTACTGCTTCTCGGCACGACTGTGGCTCCAGTAGCTCTGCTACTGCTGGCGGTACTCCCACAGTGCCCGCTGTGTCTCTCCTGGCCTCGCGCCATGCCAATATGTATTTGTGAGCCTCTTCCTTAAAATGCCAGTGTGGTCCACCCAGCACTGCTTATCTCTGCGGCTCTGCTTCTATCTACAGCTCTTTCTTATTTTTGAGTGTGGGCACCATTTTTGAATGTTGCCTGCACATTCTGGCTGCATCAAAATGACTAGTTCACCTGATTAACTTTGTGTTTCTCTCAGTCTGCATTAACTCCTTCATCCTCCTCCTCGTCTTAGTACCTGCGGCTTTATGGAAGTTGGAGTCCGTAGAGTTTTTAGGATTCTCAAAGTGATACTGTTTAGGATTTTTATTTAAAAATTCATTAGATACAGGAGATATTAGGCGTCTATTATGTGTGCAGGAAGTATGAATGGACTTCTGTCTAGAGTAATTTGTAGGAATGGATTTCTGTATTTCACAAGGGGGGGAATTTGTATGGCAACAACAAGCCATCAAGAATTTAGGAATTATGAGGTATTCCTACCCAGAAAAGGAAGAATAGTGCATCTCTCCTAATGGGGTCCCCACCTTTCCCTGACGGGGTTCCCATCCCCCATGGTTGCCTGGTTCCACTTATCCACAAAACAAAGTTCTTCAAATCCTCACGGGACCTCCTCATCCCCAGTCTTCAGCACACAATAATCATTTCCAGTATCTTGTGAGGTCTGATTCACTAACTTGCCAGACCTCACTGTAGACCTATCCAATGGTACGCCAAGTCTGGTCTATTCGCCTGTCAGACTTGATTTCCGCAACTTTAAGTTCAAAAGATATTTATGTTTTTGGTCTCTAGCCCACTGGTTATAATTCTTACTGTATTATTGTGGTGGGTCCTTGACCCTTATGCTTTCCACTGGTGGCCTTTGTCCATTTTCATCTGGGTCCCAGAACCTGTTCCTTAGTCTTGGCGGGATCCTTGTCCCTTCGTTACCTATTGTCCACCTGGACAGACCTGATATATTCACCTGCCTGGTACTGCCCCATCCAGGTGTACTCTCAATGTTCGAATCTGTCTGTATGCCTCTTCTGTTAGTCCCTTGTACCCCTAAGGCTTATTTATCAGCTTCACACAGTTTGTATTATATTGTATATTCTCTTTCTCACACTCTTGTGCTTTTCGGGATTTTCTTATTTGTTTGATTCTATTTGTATGCTTCCTTTTTCATCCCCTTGTAATCTTTGGGGTGTTTCTATAAGGTTTCTATTAAATTGTATAGGAACACTTTTGCCCTATTGGGATCTGCAGGATGTTTTCATTAGGTTTCTGAGCTCCCTCAATGCCCCTATGACTGGTCCGGCCCTTTCCCTACCTTTGCGAAGTCTCAGGCCAGTCTCCGGGCTCTTCTGGAGGGGGAACAAAGCTTCTCCATTCCACCCGCTTTCAACATTTCCCTTCTCCCAGCTCAGAAGCTCCAGGATCTCCCTATCACTTTTTGGCTCCCCACGTCTTTGTACCTGGGCAGTTTTTGCTGGTCTGTCTTCCTGTGTCCCTGCCACCGGTCGGGTCTGCCTCGTTAGGACCTCTCGGGTACTTGTGAATGTCTCTGTCCCGGTCTCCATTCGTCAGGTTCCTCAGTATGGAACCAGTTTCTCTCTCCCAATTCCTCCAGGGCTGGCTTCTCGGCGTGGGAAGGAGTCCTTCTTCCCTTTTTACCATCAGACTGGTCTTTGGGCAGCTGCAGCGCGTGTGTTGGTTTCCGCGGTGGCCTTCGCCTCCTTGCCTCAGCTTCCTCATCACATACATTTTTGCATCAGGATGAGTTTCCCTCTGTTTTATTCCAGTCTTATTAAGGATGGCCACTGCTATGTGGTATGGGGGGCCAGAGGGACTTGCGTGGGGGTTAAGGAAGGTGGGGACACCAAAGGGGTGAATAAATATTGTGTTCTTCCATGGCCATTGTCCCCAATCCCATGAAGGATTTCCCCTCCCGTGAGATCCACCCGCTGTGTACACCCCCAGGGGGACTATCGGGTAGCGGCCTATCCTCACTGGCCCCATGGAAAGGGGCCTCCCCCATGGAAGATATCACAATACCCTGGGATTTGTCACACTGGGCATAGCTTATCCTGGCTATTCTTAGCTAAATGGACATAAAATAATCTGTCAGGACTAGCAGGCAATATCAGAACCTGGCACTGCTCTGTTAACTACACGTATCCTTGACAATGTTTTCAGTCCCATAGAATTATATGACAATGGTTCACATTTAATTGCAATACTTGGCCAGGGTGTGAGTCCACACTAGTAAAGCAATACTCAATAATGGAGTACTTAAAGTGCATAGGAAAACCCAATGTTTATTCAAAGCACTGAACTCGGCCGGGAAAGTATCCATTCAGCTCTCAACATTATAATATATTTGAGGGGTTTTTAAACAAAAGAGACGTCATCTGTGTCGTCATAATACAGTGTCAATTACAAAAAGTATGAAAACAATTTGATTGGTTAACATTGTAAACTACATATAGGGTATATTGGTGTTAGTTCTATGATTGGGTTACACATATCTGATGGCTACTCCTGGGCCCAACCTACTTTAGATAATACTTCAATAACATCATCATATTGATAATGAATTGGTTGGCATGATTCATCATAGGCGGTGTAACATAAGGGATTCCTATTGGTTGGCAGTTTGCTCGCCAACCTTGGACATCTTGACAGCCGTCACGATACGAGTCAAAGACATAAGGTGGGGGAGAGAAGTTGATGTGCTGTCATAATTCCAATTAAAACAACTCCTTGTCATTCCCAGGCGATGAGGCTTCCCTTCTCTTTGTACATGGCCTTGTGTGTCATCTTGTGTCTGTGTGCTAGGGAGTTCGGCAGGTGTTTCATCTCTGCTCATTTCATAATGAATGGCAAGTTTTCTCAGGGGCTACTTGTTAGAGGACTGTGTCGAAGAAAGAATGTTTTCCTATTTATGTGACTTTTGAGCTAATTCTAGTGTATGTTGTATTTCTTGTCACCACTTGGGCCTCGCTTCATATACTCTCTGTAACGTATTTTGGCATAATATTTTCATGCACCTGGACATCCATGGCTGTCTGTGCTTCTATTAATTTAATTAACTTGGGAGGCTACTGATTTGTGTTCTGGGAACTGTTATCTTCTGTCTAGGTTCTGCTAATACACAACTCCCTTCTTGGCATTCTGACCTATGTGCTCACTGTGCACTGCTATATATTCAGGCTTCAAAAGCTTCCAAAATAGATCTGTTGTCAGCATCTTGGATTCTAATACTGTTGCTAATTCTTGGGCCTGCTCCGGCCTCGATGTTGAGAAAATGGCTGTACTTCTGCACTTACGCCTCAATGTTGGTGACTTATCTGGACGTTAGTTTGTTTCACATTCACCTTGTACATCTGTCAGGTATCGGGTAATAATGTCCGCATACATAATGTCCCCATACATAATGTCGCCGGGAAGAGCCATTGGCGACATTATATAAGGAGACTTTATGTATGGGGATGGGTTGCAGGGATGTCCCCTGCTCCCATTGTAAAAAGAAAAAAAATTGGGGCTGGCTGGGGTGTCCCCCACTTGTTCAGTGTCCCCCGTATGTTCAATGTAGTAATGTTTCTGCAAAAAATGGCATTTCTTTTTTTTAAATTATTTTTATTTATTTTTTGGTCGGGAGACATTTTTGTTGGGACATTATTACATGGAAACCATCTGTCATACGTTGATTACTCTGCCCGTGTATGCAGCGCCCTTACCTACCCATCTGCCCAACCAATGTAGTGAGTCACTCTCTTGGTATGCAGGAATCTATGTTATTTTCAGCATATTACTTGTACATTCCTTAGCCCATATTAGTTCTCTACTTGTGTCGTTCAACCTAACTAATTCTTTATGACAGATATAAGTGCATTTAATGGTTTAACTGTTTTATATACTTTGCCTCAGCTTGATTCTCACCCCTAGACTCACGGGGTAGCTTGGCCTGTTTATACTCTTTCTCATGTTTACAGTAATGAGGAGAGGGAGGGGTAGAATTTGGAACTGGCACATTTATCTGCACCATTACAATGGAATTTCCTGGAACATGGCAACAATACCCGGCATATGAGAACCAGGAAAACATTGTCACTAACTGACAGGATGGTACTTCCTGGCTATATGATGGCAGCAGCTAACAAATGGAGTGAGCACCCAAAGACATGATACAAATGTGTTTCTAATAGCCACAACTATTAGCTTTGTCAGTGCTTGTTTCTATAGTCGGTGATCATACCCTCACTGTCAGTGACCAAACATTGGATCCATCAGCATTTAAAGAAAGACATAAACACTAGGATATTATCATCCACACATTGCTGATCTCTGATAATGTTAGGGAGAAGAGTGCTTTGATTAACCCTATGTTGGTTGCTGTTGCACATTACAGTGCCATGACTAGGTGTCTGTGCCCTAGGATTGTACAGCAACCAATGTGGTTGGTCTCAGTAATAAAAATGCATGCATTTTTTACCTAGACAATCAATTATAATAAAATCGGCAATATGAATGTCTTTCCCGCAGTTAGTATATTTTGTAAGTTGACATTAACACAATAAGCATTAATCAACATAAAGATATCTAAATCTTATTATCTATTTTCTTGAATCAGAGTGTTCATGTGTGAAGAGTCTGAATTCTGGTGGTTACCCATTTTAGTTCTGACTTCTGCATGGCTCTTTAGCACCATCTAGTGTGAGCAAAAACTATAGCATGGAATGTGAAGAATGGAAGACGGCATTCAACAATGGATGCACATCACCCGTGTTTTCTATGTTCCCCTATCCCCTCTTCTGAAAAATGCAGTTGGCTTGTTTTACTGAGATCCTGTTCACCAAACTAAAACTGGTAAAGAAATAAAACCTTAGCAATGCCACTTCCATCAAGTGACAAGCCACCCCACTAGATTAGAGGCGAGATAAGTGATGCTGTGCGCTATGCTTGCTGTCATTCAGCCATACTAGCCAGGGGTGTAATTTGGGTAATGCAGGGTACAAGCTACTATCCATTGCTCTTTCCTTGCCACCCCAAACACAGTCCTTGTGACCTCCGAAACAAAGGTCAGTAGAATAGTGGCAAGGGCACAGATCTGTGCCCGAACTCAAAAGGGATGTGTCTCATGAAGCGCAATGTGCGACTTCCGTTTTCAGCTGGTGAAAAGAGCCCTGTTAGATGAATAGATGACAGGAAGGCGTAAAACTGTAACACTACACTCAGCCAGTGAGAAGAAATTACAAGAGCACAAACATGAGTAGTGTTTAAACTTCCGTAAAGGCCCCAAGAAGCAGACACAGAAAACTGAATAAAACGCTGATCATAAACTGTTATTCAAATAAGAGAGGGTTGGGAAAATGCCTAACCTGCCCAATGCTGAGGTAGGATTTCGCTACCTAACTGAAACTAAGGATAGTCTTTGTCAGGAAGTCCAAAGCAAATATCTGTCTGTGGCCAAAACCTATACTTGCCCTCACAAATACTTGAATATAATGTGTAGGGATGTCAACGTCAAAATGAGAAGTGTTCAAAAAGAAGTTCAGAGCTTTTTCCCGCTTGTGGTTGGAAAAGGGGTTTTCCCTTCCCCAAGATTCAGGATGGTTCACTTTGTCAAAAAGAGCGGTTCCCTTCCCCACGCTTTCAAGTCTCTCAATGTTCGAAAAACCAATACAATTCCTCAGAATACTTTTCTGAATTTCTGGCAGCTTTGTCTTTCATCAATTTCACCAATATCACAAAAGTTCAGTTCAATAATATCAAATCACCCACGTTTCTTCTTGGCAGTCAAACACAAGCTTATGAGTGAATTATGTTGCGTTTCCTTTAGATATGTGTACTCGGTTCAGGTGCAGTTGTTGGACCACCCTGTCCACCTATTACAGGTGATGCAACCAACACACCTTACTTGCTTCTTCTTCACAGTTACACTACCACTGTTTCAGCTTCACAGTGGTATTGGGTTTTCCTCTTGATACTTTCTCAAGACTTGTTTTGCCACTTGGTATACTTTCAAATATTTTTAAGGCTTTTGCCACTGCTTATTCTTTCAGTTTGCACAGTTCTTTCCATTCTTTGGGCACTTGCCAAAGCTTGTTTTCTTCGGTTTACACAATTCCCAATTCCTTGTGTCAGGGAATATCAACAACTACTTGCATTCAAATCATGTACACGCCCCCATATACATGAAAGAATACTATACTAGAAAACACTAACAAATGCCCACCCCTGTAAAGGAAGACAGATAAATGCACAATGTAAAAAGGCCAGCACTGTGGAAACTTGGCAGGGAGAAAAAAGGCAATAAATCACCACGATGTTCAAAAGGATATGCTTCTTGATGAAACTAGTGCAAAAGTGGGACTTAACCAGTTTCTAGGGCCCTAAAAATGGAGCAGGCGAACTAGAGCCTTCCAACAGTAGCTTAATCAATCAATCTGTGAAGGAGGACCCAGACATGGCCTGCACCCCTTCCCCCTCATTTCGAGGTACGAGGAACGCGCTCACCAAGGTATGTGACGTATGATGAGCAAAGTAACCTACAAAGAGCTGCAGTGGGACTCTGCCCAGTATACATCAGAAGATCCATACCGGCTGAAGCACCCATAACCAGACAACCCTGGGCAGCACAGTACCCTATCAGACAGCCATACAAGCCGCTGATACGAAATGAGGAGTACCTACACACGGTCCACAAAGAGACCCCAAAAGCCTTAACGGAAGGCCAGTGGAAATGACACAAGGGCCTGAACAGATTCGAGAATGAACAAGAGCAGCTATCGAAGATAACACGCCAGTGCGAGTAAATATGAAATTGAATGGAATAGGCACAGAGAGGAGACAATGTTACAACGCCAGGAAACAGTGTTACGAGACCAGATGGAAGCAACCGTCCTGTTAAACGTGTGTAAATAGGCTTGATGCTAAGAAATCGATATTGCTTGCAATGCTTAGTAGAAGATATACAGCAGCTAGCGCCAAACGTATATCTACCTCAATAAGGCACATTATACAAGTGCGACTCCATTTTGTAAAAGCAGAAAAGGTACCCAGGTGGCCAGAGGCCTGCCAGGCCAAGTTTCGAAACCCAGCCAAAGGCAAGAGAAAGAGCGGAATCGAAACTCAACAAAGAGCGGCTCATGCCTAGGAAATCAAGGTCAACCGGAGAAGGGGAGGAGAGCGTCAGCTCACAAGACTCCAACTTCAGAGCATACCAGCCTGCCCCATGAAGGTCAAGATAAGGGAGGCCCATGCAGGTGGCTAGGCCGACACAGAATTAAATGCACTAAAAGCTGGAAACTGAAGCAGATTCATGGTGAACTAACACGTGACCAGCCAGGCGCGAAGAAGTACCATCGCCTGATGTCATCCAGGACCCGAGGATGCCATAACTTTTCCCGATAAGAGTCTACAGTTTCGAGGCCATCCCATGCCAACTAATTGACACGTCGCCCCAAAAACACTGATTGATGGAAGGGAGGCAGGGTGAAACTTGGGACACTAGGCTCAGGAGTGTCTATTCTGCATGCTGCTAATTAAAGTGGAGAAATATATTTTGGGGGTGTTGCCCAATCACAATGGACCATGTAATCTAGGGTCCTATAGACACTGTAACCAATGAGACGTCGTACTTGTAGTGACGTCAATCACGTGTGATATAGAGGGATGGGCGTAGACGCCCACCCGATAAGAGTTAGCCAATCCACATGTCCCATCATCATATACAGATATAACACCTATATTTAAGTTACCTTTCCTAACCAATTATATTGCATGATGATTTTATTATAGAAATTAGACGTCAATAATGACGATTTGTGCCTATAAAAATTGTTGTTCAACTAAGTTCGTGGAAGTCGGAGCGAGACCGGTGATCGCACTACAGATGATTCCCATTTGTTTCCCTGTTTGATGTATATATCATTAAACAGACTTCCCTTTGCCAAACTACTGAGTCCTCGTTATTGCGTCGTGTCGGAGTAAGTGAATCCTGCACCCTCTGTCCTCACATGGTGCAGCTATCTTATCTTACAAGTTCTAGAGGGTGAGCGCTGACCTATGGGCCCGTCAGTGGTTTCCTCTCCTCATGAACACTTGGTAGCAGAGGATGGTTTCGGCCATCGATTATAGATGATCGATTGATATAGTGTAAGACACCCTTAGAATGAAGGCACAAAGTAACTCTGGGCCTTCGGTAAGATCACGAGTCTTTTCGCCATTCTGGCTGAGTAGACTGAGAAGCTTCCCGTGGACAATGATAGAATAAAAACTTCAAAAAAACTGCAGTGGGTCTGAAGGAACCCGCCTTTCCAAGCATAACCCTTCTCATTCCCACGGGCAGTGGATCGGACGAAAACCTTAAAAGCAGGAAGAGGAAGAGGCGGTGATCCCGAAGTTCCAGAGAGGAAACGATGCGATCGGTGAGTGAAACAGTAAACTCGTTACTCTGGCAAATGTCGTGTAGGCATTAGAGCCAGCAAAGGAAAGGTAACGGAGGGTGGTGGAGAAACAATAAAATAGTTAGAAGTAGAGAAGACTGTGTATATATATATATAGGGGTTAATGACTCGAGCATAAGAAATAAAATGTAAATCAGGGGGGCACCTGAAGTAAAAACGTAAATCAGGGGGGAATGTGAAGTAAAACGTAAAGAATACCGGGGGGCACCCGAGAGAATAAAACGTAAGGAATATCAGGGGGGCACCTGAGAAAAAAACGTAAAGATTCTCCTTGTTCCTGCGCTTTAAAGAGTGGTCAGAAGGAACATGAACCCAGAGCCCACAGAGGGGGGATGATTAGATTACGATTACTTTTAAAGACATAATAAGGGGGTTCGTTCAAATCCCATGACGGGTTATTAATTAGAAGGCAGGTATATACGTATAACCAGCTGGTGTCTGTCTAGTCTGTCAAACGTCTGTCATATATGTTCTGTTGTATGTCAAATGTAAAATAATTGTATTGGTGATTGTTTAAAATGCATTTTGGATTTACGCGATTCTGTAACTGAGAGGGAATCGCCACTGAATTGATGAGTTTTGAGTAAATTGTTGGTATAAAATTTGGTAGGAAAAGATTGGATTGGAGCTTGCGTATTTGGTGCTCGCTCATACTATTAAAAGAGTAAAAGAACTATATAGTTATTGATTGGTGATGGAATTAAGAATGGAGGAAGTTACCCCGCATGCGCGTTTATGCAAGCAATGCAACAAAGCTGACAAAATATAGCCAGGAGTGGGTTAAGGGCACTGCAAATAAGATGTTTATGCTGTGGCCCCAGAACGGGTCACTCTCTAAGGCTGTTTTACAGCACATGACCACCTTCCTACATGCCGCATATACTGGTAAAAAGCTAGAGAAACGTCTTGCTGTGCTGGAACTGTGGAAAATGTTTGAAGAAACGAAGGTGGAAGAACCACCTGCAGATTGGATATTAAATGTATGTACAGAGAAGGGTGAGATGCCTACCGCGCCACCTGCCCCACCTGAACCAGTAATCGAAGGGAGTAAGTCAGAGGGTCTTTACCCGGTAAGAGAACTTAAGGCAGCCACGGGATACAGCAACCCGGCATGTGAGTCGCCTGCATGCAGTGGTGATGACATCAAAGAAAAAAGGCAGGAAAGTAATCTTGCCTCCGTAGTCCCGAGGGACAAGGAGAGACGTGGTGATGAAGGGAAGGATCAGGTACAGAGTAGTACATCTCTTGAGAGAGAGAGGGAAAGAAGCAGAAAGGTAGTAGCGAGTTAGCATTCACAAAGGACGAGTGGATGGGAGGTCAGATATTGCTAAAACTTGATGGTAGAGGGAGTGATGACATAAGACCGAGGGAATGGTCTGATGAGGTGCTGAGAAAGGAAAAGGAGAAAGAAAAGGATATGAGAGACGAGAGGATAAGAAAGAAGAATAAGTTGAGGCGAGAACAACTATATCGCGAAGAGCAAGGAATACCGCTCAGTCGCATACAATGCGCAGCCTATGAGAAGTACAGGCAGAATATGCTAAAGTTAGAGGAAGAAAGGAGAGTGCAAGAAAGGAAGGTAAAGAAGTGGGAAGAAGAGGAAAGTAGAAGGGCAAAAGAACGTAGAAATGAACGGATGAGGGAAGTAGATAAGGCTAGAGAAGCAGCAAAGAAGCAAAAGGAAATAGATGAGGAAGCGGAACGTAAGTACAGACAGAGGGCATGAGATTTAGAATCTTTACAATGAACCCAAAAAAAAACCCAATCCTGTTGTAGAATGGGAAGACATAAAAGAATTCTTTCCTGCAAGCGATGCGGTACCAAGTACAAGCGGGACAAATATTGAAGATGACTTCGACACCAGAAGCATCGGGAAAACGATTGATAACATTTATGATGAGATGAGGCTGGAACTAATTTCTCAAGGGGGAAGGCAGGATAAGCGCTTAGAGAGCACTCTGCTGTATGACACTGAGGATGTCACCCGAAGTAGTGGGAGCAGGGGACTGTCCCTAGAAAGGCTAGAGATTGGGCAGAACGAAGAAGATGCAAGAAGTTGCATAAACTGGGAGTATTCAGGGTCTGACTCCGGTAGGGAAAAGGAGGAAGTGACATATGACGAAGAGAGACGGTGTGAAAAACGGCTCCCAAGGGACCGAGAGGTACAATGGTCAGATGCTAGCGGGTCCGCAAGTAGGATACTGAAGTCCGCTGGACAATCCAGTCGACATGAAGAAACACCCCGCAGTCAGAGGGGGGCATCGGCGCCTGCCTATGCAGACAGGTTAAGGGCATTGCCAGGCAGACGGCAAGGTGGGCACGTAACCCCGGCGGTAGACCGGAGAACTATGGGGAAAGAGAAGGAGGACTTTGCTTTCCAATTCCCGTTGCTAGAAAAGGGGGGAGCAAGACCACAATATATTCAATAGCCACACATGGACCGAGAGAACCCTAAAAAATAAGCTTCCAATGCTGACATCGGGGGCCGGAAAGTGGATACATGAGTTAGAGAAAATGACAGGGGGTGTCACCTTAGCTATAGGGGACATTAAGGGCCTCCTAATTGCCATACTGGGTGAAAGAGCTGATGATGTATGGAAACGGGCAGGCTACCCTAGGGTAACCCTAACTGACACCTCCCATGATGGAGCGCCATTCAATAACTGTAGAGCAGCAGTGTGGAAAGCGCTGCGTACGCTCTATCCAGACATGTCTGATATGGGAGCGATAATGACTCTCAAAATGAAAGAGTCAGAGGATCCGTTGCTTTATATCCAGAATTTTCAAGATGCGTGGGTGCTCGAAACGCATGAATCTTGGACAAAATCCATCCCTGTATTCTATCATATATTGTGCCAAGGGTTACCAGAACCGGTGCAAAAACAGCTCAAGAAATTGGTAGGAATAGAAGCTAAACCATGGGCCGAAATCCAGTCGACATTTGCACATTATTGCAGATTGCTGCAAGAAAAGAATCTCAAAAAGGAGGCAACGCGTAAGGGGGAGGAAGCAAAGCTGGTGCAAAAGAAGCTCTCGAAGTATGCTCTCGAGGGAGCAATGCTCACCAGCCTGGCCGAACCAAGCATACAGCAAGCAACTAAACGCTCGCAAAATAATCAAGGTAGCACGGGATTTTACCCGAGGGGAAGAGGTTTTGGAGGAAGAAGATGGCAGATTAATCGGGGAGGGTTTCGAGGTAACCAAGGAGGTTTTCAAAATGTTCAAGGTGGTGTCCAGAACGCACAGATGGGCAGTCCAGCTACGCTAGATGGACAGATGGCCCGACCACCGTCAGTATGTTGGCTGTGTGGAGTGACAGGACACGTGGCGCGCATGTGCAGAAGCCAAAGCATATGGCAAAACAACCAAGGGATGGGGGCAGGCGGGGTGAATCTACCTGCTACCCCGCAACAGGGCAGTGCACAAAATGATACCGTGCAGCAGCAGGCGGTTGGCTTGCAGCAAGGTGCACAGCAAGTGGTTCAGCCACTGAAGATGGGGAATGTGCCACACGGACAACCCCAGCAGGCATCGCCGCAGATGGCTCAGGGCAATAATCCCGGCGGGGGAATTAACCCTGGAAATGGGGGAAACCCACAAGTGTACAGTGGGCCGAACCTATACATAAAGTAGGACAGCTCACGGGAGACCCTGATGTGTTCTATCCCATCAGTGACACCAGACCCTAATAGGGAACCTAGCGTGAATGTCACCATAGGGGGGTAAAGAATATTCCTTCCTAGTTGACACGGGTGCAAAGCATTCGTGCATACGAGAAGGCAAATTTTCCTTGTCCGGTGAGGCCATAGATACCCAGAGTTTCACTGGAGCTCATAGTAGAGTTCCCTTAACAGATGCACTCCCAGTCTCAGTGGGAGAGCACAAAATGAATGTACCTCTATGGTATTCGCATCAGACCACAGTAAATATTTCGGTCGGGACCTGATGACTAAACTAAACATGATCATCTCATTTACCGAGGATGGCATAGTGTGCTCCACCCCAGGAATGCATTATTCAAATGTGTGCAAATTCATTAGAGCATACTCTGGACGTGCAGCTGTGAGAGCTATACCACTGGAGCCTGAAGGTTTCGCATATGGCGTACGAGTGCTTATGGTGGGATTGCCAGGCCTCGCAGACAAAACTATGAGAGCCCCTGATGAGTTTCTATTCAGACCAAGAATACCCATGCACGAAGAGGAGGGACAAGTATTTCCCTTAATGATACAATCTGCCGCAGTGCGAGGACAAGTGGTATTAGTTGAAGGATATGACGATGAGGGCAGACTTTAGTGTGCGATTGTCGCCATCGAAGAAGGGTATCGAGTGACTGACGTCACCGATGAAGATCTGTTCGAAGAACACCCTGGCCTAGAAGAGACAAGAGTGGAAGTGAGTCTCATATTTTGGGTCAAAATGATCAGAAGGGAGGTACCACAGAGAATGATGTTCGCACTAAAACGTCCAGAATACTTTGATAATGACATGGCCCAAGTGCCTGCCACAGTATGGACTACTGGGCCCTATGATGTAGGTCTCCTGAAAGGGGAGGTTGAAGTGAAAATCAAATTAAAACCAGGAGCAATTTTACCACGAGCGCGACAATATCCCATGTCCAGAGAGGCAGATGAAGGAATCGCGAAGACTATCTCCGCCATGATGGAGCAAGGCATCCTAGTGACGTCAGAATCACCTTGCAACACAGTGATTTATCCAGTCAAGAAATCAAAGGGAGGGCCCTGGCGTTAAATCCAGGATTTACGAGCATTGAATGACATAGTCAAAGCCGAGTTCCCTCTAGTCCCAAACCCCTCCACAATTTTGTGCAACATACCCACTGAGGCAAAATATTTCACGGTGACCGATTTGAAAAATGCGTTTTTCTCGATTCCATTGCACCGTGACTCACAAGACCTGACGTCATTTACTTTCAGACAAATACGCCTGAAAAGTACGAGGTTGCCACAGGGGTACTGGGAGTCTCCATCCATTTTCAACAGGGTCCTGCAAATGGACCTAAGCAGTATCGCGGTGGACAGTGTTGTTTTGCAGTATGTAGATGACATTCTGATCTGCAGCACCACTGAAGAGCAATGCAGGCGCGATTCTGTCCAGCTATTGACTATACTGGCTGAGAAGGGGTACAAGGTTGACAAGGAAAAGTTGCAGTACTGCCAACAGGAGGTGTTGTACATAGGTCAACTGATCTCACATGAGGGGAAGAAGGTAACCCCAGAAAGGGCTGAAGCTATCATCAACACGGCCAAGCCGCGCACGATAAAACAAATGCAAAGCTTCTTAGGCCTGTGCAATTATGTCCGAGCATGGGTCTTTGACTACAGCTCGTACACTAAGCCCTTGCTACAGGCCCTTAAAAAGGCCCAGGCAACACGAGAAGAAATTGAGTGGAATGAAGAAATGGAGAAGGGGTTTACAGAAATCAAAGGGGCAATTTGTAAGGCCCAAGTTCTCGGGATTCCTAATTATGCGGAGGAATTCTATCTGTTCTCTCATACTGATGGTAATTTTATGACAGCAGTGCTCGCACAACGAACCTCGTTGGGGTACAAGCCCCTAGCATATTACAGCGGGAGTCTGGACCCTGTCATGAAGGGCCACTTCCCTTGCGAGCAAAATCTAGCTGCTGCCGCGTTCGCCTTCGAGAAGGCGTCATCGATTGTGATGGGGTGCTCCATGACATATGTTGAGCACTCACTGTTCGCCATAGTAGAGAAGCCAAAGGGCACGCTGACTTCTCAGAGAGCATCAGCCTATGAGGTGATTTTCTCTAATCCATCGATCAAAATAGTGCGGTGCAAAACTGTGAACCCTGCTACGTTCATAGCTGAGCCAGTCACCGAGGAATAACCAGTGCACGACTGTGCGAACTATGAGGAATTCTATGATGAGATAAAAGAAAATGCCCTGGCATGTGGAGAGATCGTCTTTATTGACGGGTCTTCAAGAATTGACCAAGAAGACGGACAAAGGTATACAGGCGTGGCCGTGATCAAACACATAACAGATGGAGAGTTCCATGTACTTGTCAGTGCACGAATCCCATCTCATTATTCGGCACAGGCTGCAGAGCTAGTGGCATTGATACTCGCCATTGGGAATCATGCAGACCAGGAAGTAACAGTGTACAGTGACTCCGCCTATGTGACATCTACAGTGCACGCAGGACTAGCGCGCTGGAAAAGGAGGGGCTACCTCCGAGCAGACGACACGCCAGTGCAGCACGAAGCCTTATTGGACAGGCTGATAAAAGCACTACAGCTCCCAGTGGGCATAGCGGTCGTAAAATGCGTCACTCATACCAAGGGGGCAGATTTCGTGTCACGTGGAAATCATGAAGCGGATAGGGATGCCAAGTGTATGGCATCCAAAACTGAAACAATCATGGATGTGGAGGTGGCACGTACCCATGAAAGAATGATGATAGCACAAGCCACTCCAGAGGCCTATAGCAATATGGGGTAAACTCAGCTAATGGAGCTCCAAGGGGAGGCACCTCGGGAGGAGAAGAATTTATGGAAGCGTTGAAGGTGTTCTTTAAACCCCTCTGACGGATTGTGGAGGCAAGACAGCACTGGTAAACAGGTAATGCCTGTCACCCTCCTAAAGGTAGCGTTGGAACAGCTTCACTACCCCATACACATGTCAAAGGAAAATCTTGCTGCAACGCTCGCAGAAGACTGGTTCACATTGAATTTAGCGGAGCATGTTGCTTTTTTTTGCGGTAAACTGCATTGCCTGCCAGCAATTCACCACTGGGCGCACATTAAAAGTAGTGAGGGGAGTCATCCCCAGACCAAATGGACCTTTCCAGCACCTGCATATCGATTATGTCGATATGATTCAGGTGTGTAATGGGTGCAGGTATTTCATTGTGGTGGTGTGTCCCTTTTCAAGATGGGTAGAAGCAGGTCCCTGTACACACCCCGATGCAACCTGTGCCACAAAATGTCTGGTGAGGGAAGTGTTCTCTAGAGGGGGAGGTGTGCGAAGTGATGAGATCCGATAATGGGGCCCATTTTGTAAACTCAATATTTGAACAGATTAACTTGTTGCTTGGTATAAGGCACAGGTTCTCGTCGGCATATCATCGAGAGGGGAATGGGATAGGTGAAGGAATCAACGGCTTACTTAAGGAAAGGATAGCCAAGTTGAAGCTCACATTAAGGAAGGGATGGCTGCACTGTCTACCATTGGCATTGTATGCACTTCGGAACCAACCAGGCTCCGACCATCACCTCACGCCGCACGAGATAGTTACTGGTAGAAGGATGAATACCCCTCTTGCCCCCGAGACAGCTAGATTTGATGCCCAGCCGACTAGGGAGGTTCTAGGAGAAGAGATGAAAGCCTATCTGGACTGTCTCACATCCAGCGCATCTGTCATTTCAGGCCAGCTGCAGCAACGGCGGAAAGGGGACAGCACAGCACAAACCACAACAGATAGTGCTGATGCAGATGCAACTCACAGCCTGTGTGCACCCCTCATCTTCGCTGGAGGCAGCGTCCTCGTGAGAAACTTTACAAGAAAAAATGGAACGAGCCAAGGTTTAATGGCCCGTTTATTGTCGAGGACTGCACCCCATCCGCTGTCAAGCTCAAGGGCAGGAGAGCCTGGATCTTCCTAAATGACATCAAGCCCTTTGTAGGAGAGAGCCCTCCTGCTGCACCCAACTCCAAAGAATCTACAGACAAAGGAGAAGAACCTCAGCAAGTACATACAAGATCGATGACGAGGAAAAAGGACGCATGAGCAGCAAAACAAAGACAACTTTTGTGCGAAATTGTAGCTTAAAATTGGACAGTTCCCCTGAAAAAAAAGGGGGATAAGGACATAACAAACACTCTGTACATCCCAGTTGCAGGGTAAAGGGAAGCACAATCAAAGCCACAACAACATTGATAAAATGAACTGTTGAAAGCACAAAATGCCCAAAGTGATACAAGAATCAAGACCCTGATTAGATTGTAATCAAAACCTTACCTGAGAGTGCAACGCAGTATCCTGAAGCAACCAATATCGAGACTTTAATTGCAGAATTCATGGTACATTCCAGCAGAAATCTCAAGTGGGATGTGCTAACCTACTTTCAACTCGTGGTGTTATCATACCCGTCACTCATAGGGAGAGGAGCCAGTGTCACAGACTTTATTCGAGATCCTGCAAACAAGAAGGTAATCCGGCAACTGCTAACTGTCATCACAGAGGTCTTCACCGAGTTTTCCCGAGCACAGCGAACAAAAGACAAATGCTACCACCTCATGTGATCATAGATGAGTTGACTTACACCCTATTCTTCTGGATCATAGAGGAATGCCCAGGAGCGGTTGGGAGAACCACAGACACCCTAACCTTCATCAGAGATCCGAGAAAAAATTATTTTTTAAACCAAGTGTGGTATAAGCTCAACTACGTCATAGCAATCCACGCAGCCGGAAAGTGGGAAAAACTGTTCGCGACAAAAGAAAGGCTTGTGATAAGGCCCCAGCAAAGTAAGGCAGATGTCCCTGTCTCCCGCTGACACCCAGCTCGCCCACAACGTCCTGATTAGACTAGTCACAGACTATCCAGAAATGGTGGGAAGACCTGCTGAAGTTGATGTTGCCACCTTCCACAGAGATCCAGTCAATTTCCTACACATGAAGACCCTTCTCCATGGCATCATGCTCCAGGTGGAGCTGTCCAACTTCCAGCGGGAATTCCTTAGGAGATTCCAGTGAGACCTTTCGCCGAGGGACAGATTGAGGTGACAAAAACTGTTAACATAGCAAAAAGGCCTGTGATCTAGAGACTGGAAAACAAGAGCAAATGTCGTTGACACCAGAAGACAGCAGATACGCATTCCAGGTCTTCTTCCACCTCATTGAAAACTTTCCAGAACTAGTGGGTAGACCCAGCAATGTTGACATACCCGCATTCCTCAGTAATCCAGCAAAAAACGCGCAACTGAACCGGCTCCTGAGGGCTATTGCAGCGCAACTAAGAAGCAATTATGGACATCCACTGCTGAGGAGAGCCTTAGAAGGAGGAAATCCAAAATAGAACTTTGTCGTCCTCATTTCACTGTGGAGCAGATGGAGAAGAGGGACACTGTTCCTCAACTTGTCGCCAAGAGACCGAACGAAAGGAGCAGACAAAAGAACTTCGCCATCGTATTTTTCCCTGCTCTGCATCCTTCTATTTTTTTCCTATTTTTTCATATATTGACGTCTGCTTTTATTTTTGTTGCTGTTGGTATAACATCTTATTTTTGCGATTTTGACTCGTTTTCTATTTTTCCATATTTTTATTTTTATTTTTGTTCCTAATTTTACAACTTTATTTTTGTACGAGTAGCTCATCCTTTCCTATTTTAGCCACACATTCAGTTTTATTTTATTTTTACTTTTTTATTTTTATTTTTCATGTTCGCTTTTGTTTTTCTTTTTTCTTTTATTCTTGCAACATTTCATTTTGTGTGATTTTGTAGCAGTTCCACTGTTTTATTTTTCACATTTGAACTGTTTCCAGCACGTCCTCAGAACCAAAGCAAATTCGAGGCCTGTACTGGGACCTCACCTAGTATTGATATGCTTAGATGGACGTGATGTACCAGAGTTGATAGCCTAACCTTTTTCCATAGTCTAGTGAACAGAACTGTGCTACATACCCAGAGACTGCCATCACCCACAAGAGGGGGGACACTGAAAGCACTCGACACTGTAGTAGTAATAAACTTTCGAACTGTGAGACCAAAGCAAAAGAAGGAATAAATAACTGACTATGAACTCATTCGAAATGGGGGCCCAGAACAGTAACTTGGTTTTACCCCGAACAGAAGGGCGCCCCCACCTTCCTGGAAGAAAATGCTGCAAACTTTCACTCAGAACGATTATGTGCATATGCAATGTGATCATATATTGGTTTTCTATTGTTAACAATCAGAACTGCTTTCTTTATTGGTGCACAAAGTGTCCCCCTATCAGTGCACCCACCAGATAATGAACATCTGGGGCCTACAAAAGCACCCAGACCCTACATAGTGATTCCAGTTCCAAGAAAAGCTAATGGTGAAGCAAATGATGTAAAATTGAATATAATTAGCAGTGATACATATACACACGAGGTGGTGAATGAGAGAAAAGGCTGGAGACCGGGTCAGCATGGTATGAATGATAATGTAGCACTGGCCACGGCACGCACCCACACTCAGAATGCACACAACAAAGGGCAAGTGTCAATGGCTACAAGGCCTCCAACGAAGGCAGCAGAAAAGGAGAGACTGCCTGCCGAACTTTCAATTCCAGAGAATAGCGGAGATAACCAAGAAAAGCCAAGTGAAATGCCAAAGAACGAGGGAATAGCAAGATCCCTCAAAAAAACAGAAGTGGCCACAAAAGAACTCCCAGAGAAGACCCACAAGTTAATAGAGTATTTGTTCCCATTTATAGTCCAAGCAAAGAAACTACACGAGGAGCTGAAAAACAGAAACTATAACTGCAAGCACACCTGCTCCAACTCAAGGAACAAGGCGCAGGCCTACAGCACAGCCACAAGTTGGGAGGTTGATAAACCAATGGTGGTTATGGGAAGTCTATGGCAGACTGCAAAAGGGGAAGGAAAGGAAGCACAAATCCCCCTCCTACCACAGTGATGCAGTCAAGGCAGTCTGCTCCATCGAGATACCTGAAGTGGAAAAGCTGCACAGATGCATTCAGTGACGTAGTCATAGCAAACTACAGAAGAACGCTGAGAATCAAGAGAAGCCCTCATGAAGATAACAATGAACTTAATGACTACCTGGACAGCACAGCCCATCTCGGAAATAACATATGGTACCAACACATGAAGGAAGTAGGACGAAGGCAGTCAGAAGGAGAATGCTTCGTCTGTGCACTCCTACCATACAGCATGGGGAAAGTCCAAGATCTTCGTGGCTGTAGAAATTGATGTCCCTACAGCACACTGTATGTCACATGCAGCTAGCAACACCAGAGGACAATTTATGGGAAGAGACGCCTCGTTGATATGGGCCAACGAAAAGGATTACCCGGATGAAGATGGCTACGTCCAGGATATAAAAGTAACCGAGCGCACACCAGAAATCATGTGATCAGGTACGAGAACCCTGGTGTCCAAGGATCTGGGATAAGATGGGAAATAAACTCAAGACTGAAAGTTCAAGGGAAGACTGCAGAAGAGGCTCATATGTGGAAAAACAGAGGCCAAATGCAGATCTGGGGGTCAATGGTCTCCATAGACGGATGGGAGGACGGAGTAGTAATCTGCCAAGCATGGATGGTCCTTGGAGCATGCAAGGAAGCAATTGAGAATTTGCAGCGGTTATGCAAACCTCTGTGGCCACAGCTAGTACAGTTGCTAACATGGGTCGAAGATAGAGGGGGACCCCTTTAGATAGTGCCACTGGAGAGCCCGAAACTATGTATCAGAAACAATGGCACATGGAAGATGGGAGAGAATCAAAACTGCGGACAAATCTTTGAAGCCCTGGGAATGACACAATGAAACGCAGTTATTATGGACCATTACTGGGCGTGTGGAGCCAAGGCATACATAAGACTACCGAAAAACTGGGGAGGCATATGCACACTAGTGAACGTCCACGTTCCTGCACTAATGATCCCTAAAAATTACCTGAAGTTGGACAGTTTCCTGAAAGCAGATGCTCATTTAAGAAGATCATCTGTGGAACTGATATCCAGGATGAAGAGGGAAAATTACTTTTCTCTCAAATCAGAAGAGGCATTCCATGCAATCCCGTACGAACACAGGCTGTTCAGCCTCACCTCAACAGTATTCACAACACTGCTCCTGCCCCACATCCAAGTTGGAGTAAATGCTAAATGGTTGCAGATAACCAGATGGGAGTTATTGCAGACCATCAATACCACTATATAAGGATTCAACGCGATCAAAGAAGAGCTGAGAGCAAACAGACTGATGATCCTCCAAAACAGATATGTGCTTGACATGATCACAGCAATGGATGGAGGTGTTTGTGCAAAAATCGGAGAATCATGTTGCACATTCATACCATCACACGATGAAGAAAACTGAACCCTAACAGAGGCTATAAGCATGCTGACAAGCCTAAAAAACCAGATGATCGATGAAAGTGATGAAGTAGATGATGACAGCTGGTTTGGAGACCTATTCTCGTGGGTCCCACAATGGATGGCTGATATATTCAAGTTTCTGGGAGCTCTACTAGCAATGGTATTCAAGATAATCATGTCACAGTGCCAGAAAACTGCGAAGAAAGCCATAGGGATGAAAATAATGGTTGATGTCGAACCAGGATGGAAGCCCAGAGACCTGACTGATGAAGAGATAAGAGACTTTGTGAAGGCCAGCAAATTTGCGCCAGAAGGAACAAAGTTAACATACCCTAAGAAACGAAGAAGGTAAAAGGGAAAATGGATCTACTGCAGCCCGAATGGACAATGTCAGCTAATGACGTGGAACAAAGACGAACATGTGAAGACAGCAGGGAGTTTGAAGGGAGTGATAAAAATATGGACTCCAAAGGCTCACACATTCACGCCATCATGTAGCAACGCAGAGGACGATGAGCATGACACTGAAGAAGTGAAAGAAATGAATGCAAAGGATGAACCGACCAGAGGGGGGGGGAGTGTAAAGGAGGTCCCAGACATGGCCCGCACCCCTTCTCCTCATTTCGAGGTACCAGGAACGTGCTCGCCAAGGTATGTGATGTATGAAGAGCAAATGAACCTACAAAGAGCTGCAGTGGGACTCTGCCCAGTATACATCAGAAGATCCATACCGGCTGAAGCACCCATAACCAGACAACCCTGGGCAGCACGGTACCCTATCAGACAGCCATACCAGCCCGTGATACGAAATGAGGAGTACCTACACACGGTCCACGGAGAGACCCCAAAAGCCTTAACGGAAGGCCAGTGGAAATGACACAAGGGCCTGAACAGATTCGAGAATGAACAAGAGCAGCTATCGAAGATAACACGCCAGTGCGAGTAACTATGAAATTGAATGGAATAGGCACAGAGAGGAGACAAAGTTACAACACCAGGAAACAGTGTTACGAGACCAGATGGAAGCAACCGTCCTGTTAAATGTGTGTAAATAGGCTTGAAACGCAAGATGCTAAGAAATCGATATTGCTTGCAATGCTTAGTAGAAGATAGAGCGGCTAGCGCCAACCGTATATCTACCTTAATAAGGCACATTATACAAGTGCGACTCCATTTTGTAAAAGCAGAAAAGGTACCCAGGCGGCCAGAGGCCTGCCAGGCCAAGTTTCGAAACCCACCCAAAGGCAAGAGAAGGAGCGGAATCGAAACTCAACAAAGAGCGGCTCATGCCTAGGAAATCGAAGTCAACCGGAGAAGGGGAGGAGAGCGTCAGCTCACAAGACTCCAACTTCAGAGCATACCAGCCTGCCTTATGAAGGTCAAGATAAGGGGGGCCCATGCAGGTGGCTAGGCCGACAAAGAATTAAATGCACTAAAAGCTGGAAGCTGAAGCAGATTCATGGTGAACTAACGCGTGACCAGCCAGGCGCGAAGAAGTACCATCACCTGATGTCATCCAGGACCCGAGGATGCCATAACTTTTCCCGATAAGAGTCTACAGTTTTGAGGCCATCCCTAGCCAACTAATTGACACGTCGACCTAAAACACTGATTGATGGAAGGGAGGTAGGGTGAAACTTGGGACACCAGGCTCAGGAGTGTCTATTCTGCATGCTGCTAATTAAAGTGGAGATTTATGTTTAGGGGTGTAACTTGCCCAGTCACAATGGACCATGTAATCTAGGGTCCTATAGACACTGTAGCCAATGAGACGTTGTACTTGTAGTGACGTCAATCACATGTGATATAGAGGGATGGGCATAGACGCCCACCCGATAAGAGTTATCCAATCCACATGCTCCATTATCATATACAGATATAACACCTATATTTAAGTTACCTTTCCTAACCAATTATATTTCATGATGATTTTTTTATAGAAATTAGACGTCAATGATGACGATTTGTGCCTATAAAAATTGTTGATCAACTGAAGTTCGTGGAAGTCGGAGCGAGACCGGTGATCGCACTACAGCTGATTCCCATTTGTTTCCCTGTTTGATGTATGTATCATTAAACGGACTTCCCTTTGCCAAACTACTGAGTCCTTGTTATTGAGTCGTGTCAGAGTAAGTGAATCCTGCACCCCCTGTCCTCACATGGTGCAGCTATCTTGTCTTACAAGTTCTAGAGTGTGAGCGCTGACCTATGGGCCCGTCAGCGATTTCCTCTCCTCGTGAACAAATCAATGTTATATTTATTTCAGAAATGTTTCCAAAAAGTAAACATGTCATCATATACACTTACAATACTAACAATAGAGTCTAAAAAAAAAAACAAAGAATCTTTTAAAATACATCATTTGTCAAGATTCAATATATGTTCTAATAGTCCCATTAGGACTATAAAAATAAAATAATAATTGGGCAAAAAATTACAAAACGCCTCATACAAGTACATCCATTGTGTCAAAAGGATAACATATTTCTACACAATATCTCTAAGAGGACAATACCATACACAGGTGCAATTTCTAAATTGCCATGTGCGTGTGCTGTACAGATTTAAATAAAAGATATCAAAAGAAACAATTAGATTAATACTTTTAAAGAACACAAGTATACATTTAAGAGACCAGCATACCTTGTGTTAGAAGTAGTCTACTGTTATGATAACTTTTGTACTACTTGCATCCTTATTATCAACACTTTGTATGCATATCTAATCACCGCTAGGTTTAACGCTATGTACTCAGTTTGTTTACAATACATAAAGGCTGCAATGTGGCTATGTAGGTTGGCCTCCATAAAAAAAGTTTTAAAATAATATTTCCTTAAATAATAATAACTAGGACAGAATAATAAAACATGTATTACATTTACTCTTATGTTATCACAATACGTACACAAATCTGTCCCACTTTTCCCTTAGTTAACTCTGAATGAAAATGGCAGATACCTGCCTTGAATTTAAAAACGAATGAGCGAGCTAACCTAGGTCCCGAATAATCCAAGTATTGCTCAATCCATGCCTATATGTACAATCCCAATAATGGGATATAAGTGGGCTGCTCAAACTCTTTGACATATCTTCAAATAAAGAGTTATCTTGCAGTTCCCTGGGTAGCATAGATGTGTGCATAGGGGCTGTTCTACAAGTATTCAGCCAATGGTCATCAAGACCTAGGTGGTAAACAGATTTTTTTTCATGTTGAAATCCTAGCATATTTTTGCACCCCTCCTACTCAAGTATATCCTTATGAGCCTCCCTATATTTAAATAGAAAAAGGAAGGTGAGGCGCGCACTCTAGTTCAGAGTCATGTATATCTGCTGCAGTAGTTCATCTTCTCCTCCAAGCACTTTCATGTCTCTAACAATCTTCAGGGAGGCAGTCTTTCTTTTCAGGTGCTACTGATTAGTTTCGATTTCAGTCTCAAATAATTCTGGTAGCTGTAGGGATAGCACGTTTTTTTCAATTCAGGTGACCAGGAACCAACTCCCCTCCAAAAGCACAATTCTTTCCCATATTATGGGAAGAAATTGTGCTATTGGAGGGGAGTTGGTTCCTGGTTACCTGAAGTGACTACATCTACCAGAATTCCCTGAGACCTAAATTGAGACTAATTAGTAACACCTGAAAAGACTGCCTCCCTGAAGATTGTAAGAGACATGAAAGCACCTGGAGGAGAAGAGCAACTGAACTGCAGCAGATAGGATTCAATCCTGTTATTACTTGATCATTGATGGGATTTAACCCTGTTACTACTTGCATCAGGTATACAAAACTGGGAACTAAAGTGCATGCCTCACCCCCTCTTTTTTTCTATGTTTAAATAGGGCTGTGGTACTCCATAGTAGCGTAATCATTGCTTGGTGGTTCAACAGAATTGACCAGGATTCCTTTAGTTGTGCAAGTGGTTCAACTCTGGTTCAGATGCTGCAACTCCTGGTGATCCTGACTGGGAGCAGGCATCGGGTTGGGTTCAAAGTGAGGCTAGTGGTAGATTTATGCAGTGATCTAATGAAGTGGCTTGATGGGGCTACTTAGGTCGGTTCGGTGTTCCAACAATGGTCGAAGATGGTGGGGGTTCGAGACACATGCTTGTGACGCAGCAGTTTGAATTCTTCTGCAGCTGCAATCTTCTCGTACGAGCTGAGGCAATAACGTGCTCAGCCGGTGTGGTGCAGCATAAAACTGGTTTGAGGATGCAACAACAGTGGTTCAAAGAGTTTGAAGAAGTGCCAAAGGCAATACCGCCGGTACCTTTGGTCTGAATGCATTTAAACATAGTCTACAAATGTTTTTTTGCAGTTTGACGCATCAGAAATGCAGGAGACCAGTTGCTTGCCTTCTTCAGTTGCTGTAAATCCCAATCCAGGGGCTCAGGCCAAGAGTCCTTGTTCTCTTTCTTCCAACGCGGGGAGGCTGGCTAACACCTCACAGGAGCCCTTCACCTCTAGTGAGGTCCTGGGTTCGACTGAAGCTGGCAGAGAGTTAGGTCTTGCTCCAGTAGCAGTTCAACCCCAATGTAACGTGGGAATCGGTAGGAAGCAGAGCTTGCCTCTGCCGTGGAACACTCAATCTGTACCTCAATGGCAGAGGGCTCTAGAAGAATCAACTGTCCCAAAAGAGGTCCAAATGAATTCTTCTTGCAGTCCAGGAATGAATCACAAATGGGCTCGAAGGCACGCTATTTTATAAGCAAAGGTCCCCAGGTGAATGGACAAAAGGAATTCTGCTTTATGGGATCCAATCTTTGTCCTCTTGACAAGTAGTCTTTGCCTACTTGCATCATAACCAAAATGCTTTATGCTAAAGGAAGAGGAGGCAGAAAGGAAGGGGGAAGAAGAAGTACAGAGAGAAATAATGTGGTGGAATCCTTCTCCATCTTTGATGTGCTCCCTCTGACTACACCAACACCGTACCAGCAACGCCCTTTCTCAAGCCCATAGCATCAAAGGCCCTTTGGAATGCAACACCCTGGTGTGAGGCTAGTCCTTTTGGGTGTGCTCTTTGATTCCTATTTCCCAGGACAGCTCCTGTTGCAGGGGCATCATGCTGGAGAGTGGTGTTACCTGACCTCACAAAGTATTAAGAGAGGCTCACCCTTTGGCTGTTGTCATGCTGAGAACAACAGAGACAGCCAGCTAGGGAGAATACACAGAGCCTGTCCATGGTTGGCCTGGGCTCACAGTTTTGACATATGTATGGTACAAATCAGGTGTGGCTTTAATAATTATGCGAATTACCAGCCACCATACCCCAACCAGAATATGACTTATGCTTAAAGATTAGGGGCGTCATCCTGAGTGGGGCGGTATCCCAGTGGTAATTGCATTGGGATACCGCCCAATGCTATAAGCGTTACCGCAACTCAGTCTGGTGCAATTTGCACTGGATCCCAAGTTGTGGTGGGGAGGCAAATCTCCATCCCCATTGGGTGGGTTTCTCAGCGCTATTAGTGCCGAAAACAGGCGGGAAGGGCAGATTTTTCCTCCAGCAAAAAGCTGGAGGTAAAACTCCCACTTTCCTCCCAACTCGAGATTGGGCGGAGTAGTAAAGGAAGCAGCAATATTGTTATCGCAGCATTTTACCGTTTCGCCCAACTCAGGATGAGGCCCTAAAATTCCCCCAGGTTAGTAGTTCATCATAATGTTGTGGTTTTGGGACAGAGGTGCAGATTTATTTTAAATGCAGCCTCTGGGCTGAAATGACTTTGCTGGCACTCCAGCTGAAAAGGGGGTACTTGTGACCTTTGAACCCGTTCTGTGCTATTGGTGAGAAGGTGCTGCAGATCAGGAGACTGATGCAGCAAGGCACTTGTGTCACTATGCTTTTGGCATGGAGCTTATTGAAAGGGGGGTCTGTTTAGCTCAGCACCATTTCTGAAGTGAAATTACCTGCATCACTTTTTATTGATAATTTAAGTTTAGAAACAGGCCTTCTAGACCCATGTCAGATTGCAGTTCTCCACAATTACAGACTGGCTGGCATGGACAGTGCTAGCATCAGAACATGAGTGGCTGAAAAGACACCAGGCTGGCACATGATGGTGTTATGATTGCACACCCTCCAGATTGGTCCCGTGATCACGCTCTCTATCAGAGTATGGGGTAAATGGATGTGATTTAAGTATTTTTTATATTTGCAATGTCAATTCCTGTGATGCTGTCAGGGTGAAAGGACACTCGCGGCACATCAGGATCAGAGGTCATGAAATGTCACTTCCCCTGATGTCATCAAAATGTGGTATCACCCCTGCTACCTCAGGCATTTTGGTGAATTGACATCTATGATACTAGCATTGCCTTGAAACACACTTGGGGGTCCTCTGAGAAACTTTCAAACTGTGCGTCTTCTCTGTTGCATGTCACCCCTCCTGGGGAGAATGATAGCTCCCAGGAAGTGCATCATGGTCACATGGTACCAAACTATAAAAAGAATGAGCGGTTTCCGGCTCCTTACTCGAACCAAGAGCTGACTCCTGTGTCATGTGTGAAGCACAATGCTAGTGCCAAGCAGTATGTCCAAGGTCTGCCATGTGGCCCGGCATCCGGATGGTGCCCCTGTTGGGCAACGCCGTCCCTGGTGAATGGACTTGCCGTGTGATCATGGCTGCTGGAAGAACCCCCGCCTGGGTGCCCCCAGAGCCAGGGCCGCAGTGTTCTGGGTGCCCCCAGTCATGGTGGCCTGCCCTGGTGAACCGGGGCGTGCAGGGTGCCCCCTGCTGAATGTCGGCTGCGTGAGTGCAGCCCCAAATGTATCCGTCGGGGTGATCCCCACATCTCTGTGGCCCGCTCCGGTGACCCGGGAGCGGATCCCACCCCAATGGCGACGAGGACAGGATGGGCCCGTGGGTATGTGCAAGCTGCTGGAGGCCCATCTGTGTGTGGAGGCTGTGGGTGGACCAGAGCTCCGTGTTCTGTTAGCACGGCCCGCCTGGTGCCCACAAGAAGGAACGCAGTGTCTGCCGCATGGAGGAAGAACACCTCTGTAAGAGTCTGGGGAGTGCTGGTCACCCAGCCCGCCCCCTTCACGCCATCAGGACCACAGGATACCCTGGCTTCCCTATCCGGGGTACCCTGGCTTGCCTGTTCATCTGCCGCTGGCCCAGGTCATCCTTCTGGAGTCTCGGGGGGCAGGGGGACTACCCTTGTGACCCCACTTGATGAGAGCAGCGCCTCCTGATGGTGGAAAGGGAGGAAGCACTGTAGGGTTCCATCCTCTCGATGGCCGAGGTGGCCCCTGGCGCTCTCAGGTGTGGCTTTACCAGCCCTTGAATTACGAACTGCCCTGAAAACACTGCAGTGGAGGTCAGACTGGTCGTTTGGGGGCCCTGCAATCGTACACATCAAAGCGCAGAGCCTGCAGACTGAGACTGGCCCGGCCAAAAGATTGCTTGAAATGTGCTCCTATGGGGGTGTGTTTGTAGTGGGGGATGCCGGTGCGAACGGTGAGGGTTGTCAGTGGGGCCAGGTCACCTCACCCAGGTTAATAAAAGGTGTGTTTGCAGGGGTAAATTTTCCCAACGTGTCACCAGTAATTCACCAACCTGAACTGTCACCCCGTGAGTAACCTGGGCCCCTAAAGACGTGAAGACTAGTGGTATGTGTATTCCTAGTACTATTGTGTGCAGTGTGGTTTTGTGTTTTGATTTGTTGTTATGAAAAAGGAGTGTTGCATGTCACCCCTCCTAGGGAGAATGGTAGTTCCCAGGAACTGCATCATGGTCACTGGTGGTAACCGGCTAGTTAGTCGAACCAAGAGCTGACTCCAGGGTCGTGTGTGAAGCACCATGCTGGTGCCATGCAGTATGCCCAAGACCTGCCACGTGGCCCGGGATCCGGACGGTGCCCCTGCTGGGCAACACCGTCCCTGGTGAATGGACTCGGCGTGTGATCACGGCTGCTGGGAGAACCCCTGCCTGGGTGCCCCCAAAGCCGTGGTTGCAGTGTGCTGGGTGCACCCAGTCACGGTGGCCTGCCCCGGTAAACCGGGGCGTGAAGGGTGCCCCCTGCTGAATGTTGGCTGCGTGAGCCCAGCCCCAAAGGTATCTGTCTGGTGATCCCGACATCTGCGTGTCCTGCTCCGGTGACCCGGGAGCGGGCCCCACCACATTCTCATCGCTCTTTGTTTTGGGCAACTCCTAAAATTGCCTCAAAAAGAAAACAAACTGTCAGTGTTACACTTTTCCCAAGAAATGTCTTGCAGTAAAATCAAACACTTAAATAAGGAGGAGAGATGATGTGTCCTGCCTCCTATCTCACTGTCCTTTAGTGTAAGGGGGCGACATTCTGCTGCCCTTTTTGCAGGTGTTTTTTTATTTATCTGTGCAGCCTACTTCAAATGCGTTATTTCGATTTTTTTAATAGTCGGTTTATTTAAGCTTCTTGCATTCTATTCTGTCAATACTGCGATGTCGTTTTTTTCTGTTTTGGTTTCTATCACTTGTTGGATCACTGCGCAGCGGGTCACCGTAAAATATAGCAACGTACGTGAACGCTGTGTGTGAAGACAAGAAATCCATGGAACGGGCAGCTTTGCAAAACATTGCAACTTCCAACCCCCAATTCGTTTCACCCCCTTCGCTCCCAGGCCTCCCGCCCACGCAGAGGTTGCTTCCCCTATCCTGAAAGAGTGTGTCCCAAACTCGGCTGGATCCCATCCCGCCTTTGCCACCGCTTGCTTCAATACCGCCGGAAACCGGTACCTGCTGAGCGCGCTGCCGTCCCTATGTATCAATAACTGCCCGTCAATTTCTGGTCGCAGATCTAAAAATTCCCTGGTGATGCATCTGGGACAGTGGTCCTTCTCTCTGATGCAATTGAAATCTATAGCTCTCCCCCTCCCTGTTTGGTCTGTCTTAGATTTCCTTAGCATTATCGACACCCCTTTGTCACCCATACTGATGTCTTTCCTCGCCAGGCCGTCTCCTGCCACCGTATTCCTGGCTACAGTTCCCCTATTCCCCCATAATATGCTAGCCCAAATGCTGCCCTGAACAGCGCAGTTTTGTATGTGCTGCTGCATGTATTTGATAGCACTTTCAGTAACATTATCAACTTCCCAAAATTGACCGGCCTTCTGCTATCTGGCTTCTTCCCCTCTAACTTCGCCCATCCCCTCATTGCATATTTTATCCTATCGCTGTCAGTCGGGTCCGGTATGCCTGCCACTTTTGCGGTATATGCCACCGCCTCTAGGTGCGCTGCTGCCCAGCTTTTCTTTTTACCTTTGGCAAATGCCCCTTCCAGAAATTCACGGATTTTTTCCGTCGATATTTTTTCCACCACTTTTACACCTGTTTCCAACAACACATCTTTTACACTCTTTGCGTACTGCTTACCCGTCTTGTATGTCAGGGCATTCTTGGTCAGCTTGTCTATGACCCTTTCCTTTTCCCGCTCTTCTTCCACCACTTTTGAGTCGACCTTGAGGCCAACCGTGCTTTCCTTTCTAGTGCCTCCAATGGGACCCATGCCTTTCGTGGCGTGGGCGTTTTTTCCTTGCCGGCGTCCGGTCTCTGCTCCCTGAATCTCTCCCACTGAAAACGAGAGATTGCATCAGCCACCACATTTTCTTCCCCTGCGATATGCCTCGCTTTTATGCATGTATTTAATTTTAGGCTTTCCAGTGTGATTGCCCTCACCAATTCCAACACTATACTGCATGATGCACTTCCCTTATTTAACACATGCACTACTGCCATGTTGTCCGACCATACCGCCAACTCCTTATTGCCTAGCTCCTTCCCCCATGCGCATAACGCGACCCATATTGGGAAGAGCTCTAGTAGCGTTATGTTCTTTGTCCATTCCGCCACCTGCCATGATTCCGGCCACTCATCTGCACACCATTTTCTCCCCAGTATTGCTCCAAAACCAAAGCCACCGGCTGCACCAGTGAATAACACTCTTCTACCTTCCTCGTTCACTGGCGAGCGCCATATCACTGTACCCCTGAAGTTTTCCAAAAAATCGGCCCAGACTTCCAAGTCTCTCCTGATTCCCCCTCCTAACCTGACCCTGTGGTGCCCTTTGGTAGCACCTCTTGTCTTCAGCTCGATCCTTCTCTGGAACACCTTTCCCTGCGGTATGACTCTTCCTGCGAAGTTCAGTTTTCCTGCCAGTGCTTGCAATTCCTTCACGGTTGCCTTGTTTCTTCCTCGTACCTCCTGTATTGTCTTGAGTAGCTCTGTCACTTTGTCCTCTGGGATCCGACACCTTCCCCTGTTCGAGTCGATTTCTATACCTAGAAATTGGATCACCTGTGTTGGTCCCGTCATTTTCTCATCTGCCAGAGGAATGCCCCACTCACTCGTTATTTCTACGAATTTGTCCAGTGTTGCCTTGCACATGTCTGCCCCTTTGGGGCCGACGAATAAAAAATCATCTAGGTAATGCACCATCATGGACTCCCTCATCTCCTGTGCCACTGCCCATTGTAAAAACGAACTCACCCTCTCGAAATATGCGCATGAGATGGCACACCCCATTGGGAGGCACTTGTCGATGAAGTATTCCCCCTCCCAATGCATACATAGCCATTTTTGTGATCCGCTGTTGACTGGCAAAAGGCGAAATGTCGATTTAATGTCTGCTTTCGCCATCCATGCCCCTTCCCCTGCTTTTCTGACCAATTCCACTGCCTCTTCGAAATCTGAATATGTTACTGTTGCTTCGCTCTGAGCAATGCCGATGTTCACTGATGCCCCCGGGGGTAGAATAGGTGGTGTATCAACCTGTATTCCCCTTCCTCTTTCTTCGGCACCAGCCCTAGCGGAGAGCACAAGAATTCTTCAAAGGGTAGGGCCCTGAATGGGCCCTCCACCCTCCCTAGTTCTACTTCCTTCCTGATCTTCTTGGTCACTATCTCTCTGTTTTCGATTGCTGATTTCAGATTCCTGGGAATGTCTTGCGCTTCTTGGCCGGTGAACAGGATATTAAACCCCTCCCTAAAGCCTCGCCTAATCTGCTCTGCCGCTTCTTGATCGGGGTAATCTCGGAGCCACCTTTCCATCCTCTCGATCTTTACCGGCATAGCTCCTTTCCTGCCCCAGTTCTTATTTCCGTGTCTCGTCTCTTCTGTTGCTCGGGGCTGCGGCCCTTGTGCAATTGGAGCTGCTGTGGTCGCCTTTGCATCTCTCGCATTTGTGGCTGAATTTGCACTTCCACCCCTAGCTGCATGGTACCCCTTTTTCAAAGCTCCTACATTGCCCTGGTTCTGTTCGAGCCGTACCCGGGCTCCCACTGCCCACACCTTGTGTTGTTGGGGGCAGGCTGCTCTGCCATCCTCTCTGAGGCCCGTAATTTCTGCTCCAAAAACTCTGTTCCCTATATCTGTCGTACCTGGAGTTGTATCTTCTGTTACTAGATCTATAATCTGTCTTGTAATCGCTCTGCCAGTACTGCCTTCTCTGCTGTCCGCCTGTATTCCGCTCCTTGGAATCCGATTTTTCTTTCAGCACATTGAAAATGTAGAGGTTAAAGTTTTCTTCGTCCCAGCCCATGTCCGGGAAGCAGTCCATCTCCTTTCTGAACTCATGGTCGTACTCTAGCCATGCGTCCCCACCAAATGCTGCGTGGACCTTCAGCACCCTCTGTTGATAAGCAACTAACGCTACCCCGTCCTCCGGGAATTTCTGTAATAGGATTGTCGACATTATGGTAAAGGCCGACATCCAATTATCGAAGTTCATCACTACTGGCCCCTTTTTGAGTAAACTCTTTTCATCTTCTTTCATGTCTTCGACTGCTACATTCATCCCCCTTTTTTGGCAATCTAATAATGTAAATATATCGATGAACTCTTTTCTCCAAATGTTTTCCTTCACCTTGTCATTTATGTACCAGGCCATCGCTTTCATTGACCTGCCCTGTGCGTCTTTACCCATGGTTGGCCTGCCAAATTTCATCATGAGTGGTGCCTCATTCTCTACCGCTGCCGCCGTTGTTGTTGCCCCTGCCCCTATGTTTGGAGCTACCGTCGCGCCTTGCAGCGTCGCTACCATTGGCGCTCCTTGGGGCACTGGGACTACTGGTGTCCCTTGCGGCGTCGGGACCGGAACTTCCTTGGGCTCATCTGGTGCCCCCTGTGGGGTAGGGACCGGGGGCCTCTCTGGGTTCAATCCCTGCCCCCCTACCTCATCAAGGCGCCTCAGTTCCGGTTGATCCTTGGGATGCCGTGGTTGGTTGCACACAATCCACTTATAGTTTGGCATGCTCAATAACTGGTCTTTTCCAAAGGCTGTATCCGCACCTGCTATCACAATGGAAGAAAGTCAACAACTGCCAGCCCATCAGCCTGTGGAACCGCAGCAATATCCCTGGATGTGATCGGTACTCTACCGAGTGAAAATCAGGACTTTCAGGATGTGTTTCAAAAGGAACAAGCTAAAACCTTGCCGCCACACAGGCCCTATGATTGCCAAATTGATCTGGTACAAGGAGCCCAAATCCCTTGTAGTCGAATCTATGCACTTACGGAACCAGAGAATCAACATTTGAAAGCCTACCTTGAGCAATACCTGGCTAATGGTTTTATACACCCCTCGAAGTCACCGGCAGCATCCCCCCTATTCTTCGTACCGAAGAAGGAAGGAGATTTGAGGACTTGCATCGACTTTCGTGCACTGAACCAAATCACTGTTAAAAATGATGCCCAAATCTATACAAAAATTGGACCTTTGAGGTGCATATCATCTCGTCCGTTTCGCACCAAATATAGCATGTACGAATACCAGGTAATGCCACTTGGCCTTTGCAATGCCCCCGCTGCATTCCAGTATTTCTTGAACGATGTCCTGAGAGAGCTGACTGATGTCTGTGCTCTGCTCTACATAGACGATATCCTGGTATACTCGGCCTCGAAACAAGACCACGTGAAGCATGTTCGTTTCATCCTTGCGAAACTCCGCCAGTATCATCTCTATGCCAAACTCAATTTTTTTTTATTTCATGTCACTGAGGTGGAGTTCCTCAGCTTCATCCTCACTCCGAAAGGAATCCGAATGGATGCACATAAGGTTGATGCCATTCTAAACTGGCCAGCCCCAAATTCATTCAAAGGAATCCAGAGCATGTTGGGCTTTGCAAATGTTTACCGCCGATTTATGCCAGGATTTTCTCAAATAGTGCATCCAATCACATCGTTATTGAGAAAGTGCAACAAGAAGTTCCAGTGGACGGAAGAGGCAGAAAAGGCCTTCCAAGAACTCAAGGTAAGATTCACTTCTGCCCCGATCTTACAGCACCCTTGTCCGGATCTACCGTATGTGGTGGAAACAGACGCCTCCAGCATGGCAATGGGCGCAGTTCTCTCGCAAAGGGAACCACAAACTGGCCAGCTGCACCCTGTAGCCTTCTGGCCCCGTAAGTTTTCACCACCTGAACTCAGTTACGCTATCACGGACAAGGAGCTCCTAGCCATCAAATCAGCCTTCAAGGCCTGACGACACTATCTTCTTGGTGCCAGGCATACTATCACTGTGATAACAGACCACCAAAATCTGCAATGCCTAAAAACTGCCAAGGCCCAATCCTCACGACAGTTACGCTGGGCCCTTTCCTTTTCTTCACGGAATACGATTATGTGATCACTTTTTGACCCAGAGAGCAAAAAACGGAAAAGCTGACGCCCTTTCCTGCATGGGTACGGATGAACTACTATACACGACCCCCAATCCTGTAGCTATCATCCCGAGTGATAAGCTCCTAGGCATTACAACCACGATGACTCAGGACGAATGGCGGCAGTTGATCCAACACAAGATGACTCCCGAGTTGGTACAAGAATGGGATTCTTGGGGAGAACCTGTACAATCAAGGACCAACTACCGTATTTCAGAAAACGTTTCTTTTTACCCAAGAAAAAGCTTCAGGTCTAGGTCATCTCAGGATATCATGACTCCTTAGTTGAAGGCCACCTTGGAATTGCTAAAACTCTAGCCAAGGTAAAGCGAAGTTACTGGTGGCCCACGTGGTGTAAGGATGTTATTCAATTCACCATCTCTTGCAGCGTATGCGCACAAAATAAATCATCTAAGCAGAAACCCCCTGGGCTCCTCAGACCACTGGAGATTCCGCCAGCAGCCTGGCATACTTTATCTCTTGACTTTAATACCGAATTACCATCCAGTCAGGGATACAATACCATCCTAGTGGTTGTAGACTTGTTTTAAAAAATGGCCCATTTCCTGCCGTTTAAAGGTCTCCCGAATGCGTCCAGCCTGGCCAAGGTATTCCTCGAGCACATCATACGCCTTCATGGGTTCCCGTCTGTGCTGATCTCTGATCGAGGTACCCAATTTGTGTCCAACTTCGTGAGAAAATGCTCTTCAATGGCTCAAATTGACATCAGACTATCCACTAGCCACCACCCCCAAATGGATGACCAAACAGAAAGAAAGAACCAAACGCTCGAACAATACCTGCGCTGCATGCTACATCAAGTGGAAGGAAATTGGAAGGACTTGCTGTGGGTAGCGGAGTATGCGTATAACAATTCCCTGCACGGCAGTACAGGACAGACCTCATTTTTCACAATATATGGCAGACACCCATGCACTTCCGAACTGGACGATCCAACGACTCTGGAAATGCTGGTTATTAATACCTTGCACACTATCATTTCTCAGGCCTTCACAAGTGCCGTCAAACACCTACGTCTAGCCAAGGATTGCCAAAAGAAATACGCAGATCAACATCGTGAGAGGGCCCCAAACTACCAAGCGGGAGACGAAGTTTGGTTAGCCTCAAAACATGTGCCTATAAAGGGAACCCAGGCATTTCGCTCATGATCTTTAGGACCTTTTACCATCAAAGCTATTATAAACCCAGCTGCAGTTAAATTGGCCTTGCCGGCTAACATGTATATTCATACTGTGTTCCATGTGCCTCTCTTAAAACCAGTTCAACCAGGAACACGAGTAACCATTCCGCCTGAACCGGTAATGGTCAATGAAAAACCAGAGTTTTAGGTTAAAAATATCCTGGACTCAAATTATGTCAGAAAGAAGTTATACTATTTAGTGGACTGGAAGGGGTGTGGCCCACAGGACAGGACATGGGAACCCTGTGATTACATCCATGTGCCACGCCTGATACAGCGTTTACCTCGTGATTATCTCACCAAGCCCGGACCAGATGCGAGAACCATCCTGAGAGGGGCCTGGGGGGGGGGGAGTGCTGTCATGACTCCTGCCCCTGGCCTTGGCCATCAGGTCATCTGGATTGCACCAGGAACCTCCATCAGGGCCTCAAGGTCCTTGTCATGTCCCCCCAGACTCTCTTGGAGTCAGTCCTGGCGCCTTTGGCGCCAGACTCATGTGGAAAGTCAGTGAATTGGGGTACATAATGGCATTTTTACAACATGGATGCCTCCACATGGCTCAGTTCCATAACTGAGCCATGCGGTCTAGCATTTTAGGTGTGGTCAGGCCCAGAGGCACCTGGGAAACCTGCAGGCTATATAAGCCATGGCCAAGTTGCCGAACATGCTTCACGTTGCTCTGCTAGTCGCAGCGTGATGTTCACCACGGTCTGCTGGAATCTTCCTCCACCGTTAGCATTCGCTTACCTTTTAGCGAGCCCTGCTCTCATACTCTGCTCTAGTAATCCAGCATCTCGACGTACCTCGCTCCATCAAGGAAACCGCAACCTGGAGAAAAAGAGACAGAGAAGCAGCATTAGTAAGCATTTATTCTTCACGTCTAAAACAGCAAAGGCTCTCGCTTACCTGCATTGAACGAGTGCCAGTAGGTGGTTTGCTCAACACTACTCACCGCTCTCCATCTTTTCGGCACGCCCAGTCCGGATCAGCATTAAGCCTGCAAAGAAGGACAATAAACAGGTTAGCACAAAAGACACATAGCGCCGCGCTCCGCGCTCACTTACCATCTTGTGCACAACTCAGGCAGCACAACATCACGAGAAATTAATCTGCACCTACAAAGGAAAGACATTGATGGAGACAATTGCAAAATAAAGAACAAACTGTAAAAGCAAGACTTACCTGACGAATGGAGTCGCAGCTGGTCTGGACTCTGAAGGGCCTGCACCAGTGAAGCAACTAGGCAGCAACCTGCCCATCCTCAACGCACCCCTGCACTGGCGCCAGGACAGAGAGCGCACCTTATCAAAAGCAAGGTCAGAAGTGCACTAAGGGGTCTTTTGGCCTATGAGGGAGGTGGGTTCTGGGTTGAAGGAGACACTCAAGCTTAACCTACCTCCTGTGTTTTCAGACCTGGTCTCCAGCCAAACAGTCCAAGGGAAGGGGTGCAAGGACGGAAGCAGTCAGACTGGGTGGCGCCCCGTGGATACCAGGTGAGCATTACAACTACCAACTCGTTGCTTGGAGAAGCGACTGACCCTGTGAGAGTTGGAGGTGGATGTGCGGAGAGCTTGAGAAGGAAGATATTTAGAAAGAGAGAGTTGAACATGTATTGGAGGTCCCAAAAACCCCCATCTGCTTGGCCTTGGCATCTCCAGGACCAGGAAGAGACACTGGAACAAACATGAACTCAGGCTTGGTTCAAGAAGACATCAGGCTTTATTTCTCCAGCAGACGGGTACACTTCATACATCTTGTACATCTCAGGAACTCTGCTCTTTAACACTGAATTCAGTCCCCATTATATACAGTTCTAGTTAGGTGAGCTAATGGTTTAGTCATAAAGACAACCCCTTCCTATCTATGATTTGTTAACTCATTTGACCTGATCAATGAGCTGTTCCTATTTCTGCTTGTGATTAGCTGACCTATTCTGCCACTCGACTGACTCACCTGGCAATCGAGCCTAGTCTAAACTTGTTCTAGTCACTCCGAGCCCCCTCCTTTGTCCTTTACTTAAACTCTTTTTATAAAAAAAAATCTCCACTGGTGTCATCATGACTCTCAGCAATCCACCATTTTAGTAATCACCTGACCTCACAAAATGGTGGATTACCCTGTTTTTGGGTGTAGCTTGACACCTAATCCGTTTCAAACCTAGTTTCTTTAGTACATATACTATCATGTACTACTTACTATGCCTTTTATTATTTAAAACATTCTGACTTTATAAACATAACTCGGGTTTCAGAGCGCTTTAGCTGCAAAGCACTATGATTTCTAGTTTTCTGCACATATGAAGGCATTAATCACCCCACCAAGCTTTTTACGCTCGGTTTAAGGGGGGGGGACTATCTCCACTGCATTCAGTTTAAGGGGAAGGGGTAGCCTTCCTCTTCACTCCCCCATCTTGTAAAGTATTTAGTTGTTACTCAATACTTACAACCACACCCATGTCTACCCTCCTTAATTCTCAATGTACCTACACATTTCTGGCCTATTCATCCTTTTCTATAGGTAATTTCCTTTAATCTAAGAAGTATCCTAACACATTCCTACAACGTCAGTACTAACACATTATGCTCTCCTAGTCTAAAAACATGTGTATCCCTAAGCTACTTTTATTTGAGCCCTACCTCCATTCCCCAGTTTACTTTAAACTAACTATATGCCTGAGATAATTTCATAGCCACTATGCCTTTTTTGAGAGATAGTCACTACTTGAGGTAACCCAACAGCCCATCATCTGCATACATTTTAGCCATATTGTGGCTTATTGTCCACATCCTTTCTGCTACTTCCACCCCACAACATCTTCCTTGCTCCAATTGTGCTATCCATACATTTTCTTAAACTTCATAAAGTTCAAAACTTCCACCAGACTCATCTCGGTTTGGCTCTGTGGACCGTCTGTGTCCTGTCGACTTTGTCCTTCCTTTAGAGCTGCCTTGCAGGAAGGCCTTGGGTCCTTAATGCAAAGGCCAGTCCTTTTATTTATCAGTGTCTTTTTTTCTTTCACAAAACATTAGCTGTCCATTCAACATGGGGGCACTTTTAGCAAGGGAACACAAGGATGGGGGAGTTTTTCCTGCAGAAACAACTGTGGACTCATGTGTCAATGGAATTCGGGCATGTAGCTGGGTTCCTCTGTGATCTCGCTCTGCTTTGAAGTGGCCAATTTTCTGAGCCATATATCTTTCTCATTGTAGACTTGTAATATAAAAACGGAATGAGTTTCCTTTTGAAAAATAAACATGTCTCTATTTTTAGCACATTTCCTGTCAACCCATTCCCTTAAAACCCTTGGTTGCATATTCTGGCAACCTTTACCTGCCTTCTAAACAAACTACATTTTATCTTATTTTTTTAATGTCCATGCCTCCTAGAAAAACTTTACATATATATTTTGGTTTTCATGTATTGAAAGAACTACTTTTCTCCAATATTTTTATACACACTCTACTGTATGGTCAGCCTGCTGGAATCTATATGTTCTCAATAAACAGATAATCTCCTCATGTTCCTCTGCTCTTATGACATCTGGGTGTTCTCGTTAACAATATTCGTCCTTCGGGGGACACATTTTCTCCTAAGGTTGACACATTTAAATCAGGGAGACAAAAATAACAAACAAATAAACACATTGAAAAGACATTAAAAGAAGGGTGTCTTCCTCTTTTCCATGTTCTAGGCACATCCGTAGCAAACGAGGATGGCTCTCAGGGATCCCTGTTGCCTACAGAAAATCAAAATAAAGACAAAGGTCATTCTGGGACTGGCAAGGGGTTTGTGGTTCTTCCTAGCCTAAACCCCTTCCTCCTTGCTGCTAACAAAAAATGCTTTCCAGATCCCATTCTATCTTTTTTCAGCACGTTAACTTATGGGCCTTCCCTAACTTATTGTTGCACCACAACAATACTATTTTTGACCCCTTATTCAATGTCAGGGCCTATACTCAATCTGCGTTTCTGCTTTGCTGCATGTGCTTCATTCTGCTCAGCAGTATATTCTTGATTCAGCTATGCTGTAAATACTTCCTCCTCAGCAATAACTTCTTCATGCCTTTGGTTCTCCATCTTTCTCCCGATTTCGTCAGGCCATGGTGTTTTCTTCTGTGCTTTGCTTTCATCCTGTTGAGACAAACAGAAGTGTTTGCTGCACAATATCTCTTCAATTATCCCACTATACTTAATCTAGTCTACCCTTGTTTTTCTAGACTATAGGACCGAATTCTTGCTACGTGCCTTCATATTTATCATAAAACTACAGTGTTTGCCTATTATAGACATCTTTATTCTCTCGCAAAATCAAGCCCTTTTGGCACCATAATCACAAAAACAATTACTCACCTTCAATTTGACTTCTATGTTCTGCGTTTGTCTGAAGTGGCCATGCTTTCATCTATTTTCTACTCTCTTCACACCTGATTGCACCTATGTTGGGAAAATGCCTACACACTTAAAGACACTGGCCCTCATTACGAGTTTGGCCGGTATCCATGCCGCTATTGGCGGCATGGCTGCCGCCGAAATCGCATCCGTGTCCGGGTCCTCGGAATGAGGATTTACCAGGCCTTTCCAAGTTCGGATGGCCCAGTAATTCCTCCCTCAAGGACCCGGACACAGTCCTTCCCCATTCCCATTTCAGCCCACATAGGGCTGAATGGGAATGAGAGAGGGAGCAAACAACGGGCCATAACGAGATGGCCCGTTGTTTGCTCCCTCTTCCCCTCGCGGGACCCGGTAAGCACGCCTGGTTTTTCCAGGCGTGCTTAACGTGTCCCGCGAGGGGACCTCGTAATTTGGCAGAACGGGTTGAACGGCACCGTCACCTTTTACGGCGCCATTTAACCCGTTCCGCAGGGTCGTAATGAGGCCCACTGTCTCTTTCTACCTCTTTTTCTGTTACTCACCTGGATCCTCTTATTCTTCAGTAATGATCAACTGTGTGTCCACACCCTTTTAGTGTGAACTAGTACTTACCTCCTTTTTTTTTCGTTTTCTCCCTATTTTAAGGCCATGTAGACATTCCTCTTGTTTTCATGCAAAATCCACAACTTTTATCTGTAACATAAACCGAAATCATTACAAATATTTTAAAAATGGTATCTTACTTTTGTATTTTCTTCTTAAATTGGCTCAGTATACAATATTCCTTGTCTGGTTAACCCAATTTTAGTCAACTCAACCACACCTCTTTTCTGGTGTTCCATATTTCATTCCATTTTTCAATGTCGGCTAGGAATCCTCATTGGTGCTGTTTTTTTGTTGTACATTTTAAGTTTTTTCTCATTATATGTTTCCTATTTAATTCCCTATCCATTTCTTCATGCAGCCAATCATTTCTTTATTCATTCTTCTCTTTAATTTATTTTTTAATGATTTATATATTTATATATATTAATATAAATATATATATATGTATCAAGATTAGTCAGGCGAGTACAAAGGCAGCGAATATGGCAAGGGATATGTGCACTAAATCACACAGTGAATAGCCTTGAATTAAACTACGTGCACACAGGAACCAAGACTCATGTATGCTAAAACCCAGGAGTGCAAATAGAGTGTGACAACAAAACCAATATATGAAAAGGGATGTGGGGTAAGCACCTGACCGCGAGGAAAGTCGGCAAGCGCCTTAACCCCAATTGCTGTTACAGGTACTGACAGCACTAAACCCACGTAGAGGGCAAGCAATGACAGGATCTGTGAACTAACACTCTTGATTGTATTAAATAAGGGAACTAAAAAACAGTACTCACGAGGACGAGAAAAACCTCTTGACTGTCAGCAAGCCCACGAACCCTGTTGATCAAACTGGGACCCAGAAAGGCTATAACAGCAATGGGATGATAACTAAATACCTAAATTGGAAAAGTGATTACAGAATAGTGAGGAAAACATAGGCATTCACAACATTCACACAGGAGCTAGCTACAACAGCACACCACACCTAATAATCAAATGGGAAATAAATGCAGAAGTGCAAGGGAAAATATGGAATGGATTCCAAGAGAAAATAAGGAACAGGAGCAGGGAAAAACAAAATTACCAAGGCAAACTTCCCCCACCCCTCCAAGGAAAAGACTGGAAGCTAATCTAAGAGGAAGGCTAAGGCATAAAGGTTTACAGCAGCAAAGGACAAAGTCAAAGAAATATAGAACACAGACAAACTGGGCTGCATCTAAAAGGGGAAAACACTGAGAAATGCTGCCTGCAAACAGAGGAAGACAGAAAGGGAATCTAGGGAGCAGAAATAAATTTAGCACATGAATCCGAAATCCAAGGCCGAGGAACAAGAAACAGGAACTAGGAACTAGGCACAAAAGCTAGGAACAAGGAACAAGGGACTAGTCACAACAGGAACACTGCAACAATGACCAGCGCTGGACTGAAGTAAACTGAGGCTTTTAAAGCTGCTTAACGAGCACACGCCTCAGGTGTGCTGATTGCTGCACCTGCAGCCACAGGTGTTGCCTATCCTCCACCCAACCTTGTCCTGCAAGGGTGGAGGTGAAGCAGTGGGCCAGGCATTCTGGGAAGCATAGTCATTTGGTTAAAGAAGCATGCTGGCTGCCAAAAACCTGGAATGGATCCGGAAGGGAAGTAGCTTGGAAAATAGGGATTTAGCGCTCCCAATTCATCACAGCACTGTAGCATAAGGTTCGGAGGAAAAGTCCAGTAGGGAATAAACCCCAAATCATGCCCCCAAGTGGTGGGAACGGGAGCGAAGGGAGCGAGTCGTGACAATATGTATTTAATTTTCTTTTTTCATCCAAATGCTGTCCATTTTTTAAACTAAGCTCCTTACTTTTATACTGTTTAGAATAGATTTATTTTCAGCTTTTCTTAATTCATTTTTATGGAGCTATGCCAGAAAGGCCCAAAGTCTACCCAATGTTTATAACACTTTTTCCAATCTTTTTTCATTTATCCTTGTTACATTATTGTCATGTATACTATGATGTTTCCTTTCCTTTTAATGTCTGATGTTTCCTATGGAAAGCACCACTTCATTCACCATTAAGCCTTATCTAGGTATATCATCATCTCTGACGCTATTTAACCTAAATCGTTTTATACAAACCATTACTGTCCTTCATGATTCTATTTTTATTTTTTTATTCCTTAATCATCTGCTATGTTTCCTTGCTCTAGGACAGTTTCTAATTTCATGGAGGTCATCTGTCCCCTCCTTTTTGTTCACAAATATCTGTGGTCTGAGACTGAATGTATCCTATGCGCTCATCACTTTTTCACTAGGTCATACTGTGCTTTTGTTGCAACAATAAAACCTTTTGATCTCTTATTAGAAATATCTTGTTGTGCCTTTTTTGCCCTACACATATCACTATGGATGCACCCATGCTCAAATGGTGAGTTTCTCAGAACAAAACAAAACACGCTTTTCTTTGATTACCTAAACAACATCATAGCACGGTTTAGTTCTTACGACGACAAAACCGAATTACTACTCCTTGGCTCACCATCTAAACTGACCAAATTGGGGACCCTCTTCAACTCCTTTAACATCAACGGTAACACCATCAAAGTAGCCAACGATATGAAAACTTTACGAATATACATTGACTCAGCAATCACACTTACGAGACAGACTAATGCATTAGCATCCTCCAAAGCCTATACATGCAAGCTCATTACAGCCTGCCATCCGTACCTGAATACAACTAACTGCATCTCAGTAGCAAGAGCCTTAGTATTATCTAAGCTCGACTACTGCAATGCGCTCTACCGGGATACATCCCAACAAAATATGAACAAAATGCAAGTTATGCAAAATAATGCAATCAGATCAGCATGGAAACGGCACATCACCACAACTATACAGACCTATACAGAACATAAAATGGCTCAACGTTAAGCAGAGAATAGGCCTAAAGTCTCTCTCACCTACCCATAAGTGTCTCCACAACCAGGCCCCCATTTATCTATTGGACACCTTCTCACGTCATACATCGACACAACCCACTAGAACAACGCAATCGCACTGTGTTGTCATCCCACGATTCAACCAACAATGTGCAGGCGGAGCCAGCTTCCCAGTGCTTGGTACAAAGAAGTGGAATACTTTACCTATCTCCATAAGAGAGGAACCGTCCTTTACACTATTCCGTAGCAAGGTTAAAGCCTGGTTCTATGAGCAAGACCACAATCCATCCGCAATATAAGACAATATAAATCAATTCCTTTATTCAATTGCCACTGCTTGTATATATGTAGCTGCTTTCAAACTGTATAATAATCTGTATTTTGCTACCATATATGTTAACAGACTGGATTGTTGTATATTTTATGTATGTGTAATTTCCGAGTGCTTGTATAGTTTATGCCTGTGTAACATGTAAGATTCAGCGCCCAATTGCCCCAGGGCTCGGCTGCGCTTTACAAATAAATAAAATACAAATACAAATCAAGCTCAGGCTTTGTCATCCAATCCTTTCCTTAATCACTGGCAGGTGCCTGTTACAACTACACCAAAGCTAGGCATGACACACTGTCCTCCAATCCTGCACATTTTTCTTTAAACAACACTACATTTATAATCTTCAAAAAGACATCCTCAGCCTTTTAATATTCATTTACCACTTTTCTGTCTTTGCTTCATGGAAATTGTTCTCTCTTTGCCATATTACTTCTTTTGCACCTGTAAAACCTAGTGCCACTAATAATTCTGAATGCATCAGGTCACTCTATGAGGCTGTCCAACTGTGAACGCATGCATTCCTCTGTTTGTTCAAAGGCATTCCTTCTTTTTAAGCTAATACCTTTTATTCCTATGTGTCTTCATGCATTTTGTGTTTACACATTGCTGAGTCTGCATGTGATCTCACTTACTTGTCCTCTGCAGTAAATTAATTTTGCATGAGATGCACTTTATTTACACAAAATATAACATGTTCTCTATTCAACCCCTAACCGCTCCTCGCACTGATTGCAGTGGGGTTCTTTTTTCTTATCATACTCAAACAGTGTAGGTGTCCTATAACCCTATTATACTGACTACTGGGAGTTGTAGTGCTCGCTTCCATGGGTCTATTCAATAATGCTGCATGCTGCACAGGAGTGCCGCCCGCTCTGAGGTAGCCCCTCCTTTTCCAGCGTGCTGGTCTGCACGTACTGTCGACGTCACATAGGCGGGGCCACTGTACATCATTACTTCCTAGTCTACAAGATTTCTCTGGCGCGACAATCAGCGTCACTAATTCAGCAACCTATAATGAAAGGCAAGACGGTAGGCATATATTTTGTCAATACCTCAAACATCTTTATTAACTGTGCGCTTTACCCCAGCGGCACCTGCATCTCTAAGTCTATTACCCAGATTGCTTCTCAAAGAACCGTCAGAAAGGAAAATCTTCCCTACTGCCACTATCTCTTCCCTTATCCCTGAGGTTTATCATAAGAGTTCTCAAAATACCAACAACCATGACTTGCTCACTTTCTGCCAGTGCTTTCCGCTGCACCTATGGCAGAATTCTCTTTTCTATGTCTGACTATTTGATCGCCAGTTTTAACACAATCCCCTCAGAGATAGCAGCGCTTGGAGATACCATCCTACCCTCATCTTTTTCCTAACCAGAAAAAAACCTTGCATGATCACTACATTATGTCACAAAATCATTCAGAGCCTCGATTCCCCTGGGCTATGCAAGTCCTTTAAAAAATGCAAAATAAATAAAACACCAAATCTTATCATCATGCTGTCAGCGCTCATAATGGCATATTCAGCGGCTGTCATCTCTAATTACAAGGGGAGTGACCCCTTATTACTGGGTCCAATGATCCCCCTGTAGTGCTCACAAGGCCCACCCTAATATGAGTCTCTGTATGTGCATATTTTATTATATCGGTTCCATTTGCATATGGCAACAAGAATATTTCCTCAATATAGTTTTAGCATTTTTGAACTGGAGTCTATCTGTACCCCTTCTCTCATTCATCAAAGCCTTCCTTTATTTGTCAGCTGTACACTAAGGGGCATGCTGTCCCTTTTCTTAAAGGTTGTTCATTCTGCACAAATCTTAGGCTTCCACACATGTATGCAAAAAAGGTTCTAACATACCTCATGTGCAATGCAGAAGAGGAAGGCTCCTAATCTGTCCATTCTGCATATTTTGATTGTCTTTCTGCATATTTTTAGAACTCACCCGTGTTACACTGAAAATGTCCCTAACTATTTTGGATGCCTCTATCCTAGAAGCCTCCGCCATTTTATGGTACTGCTCACTGTGAATTCGATTTGCCTCTACTACTCCCATTACTCTTCCCTTGGTGTAATTCAACAATTCTTTTGCATTATTTTCTGTGTATTTCCTTTCTTGCAGAAGCCTGTGTTTAATGCACAAGGGTCAACTGCATCTCTAATCATGACCTTATTTCCAGGTCCACTAATTCCTTAGGTTATGTCAGCATAAGCTCTGACAACCTCTGGTATTTCTAATAGCTCCCCCATCTGGCATATCTGGACACAGCACTATAAACGCTTTCAAGACTACCACACTTTAATGATTTGCACAGCGCTCCATTATGAACAGTAATGCTTAAATGTCTTCCCTTTGACCAACTGTCATCATTTTTTTGTCCCCACAGCTAGAGGACCTTTGCTGTCTTCTGTAGCTAATGTGCCTCTTTCTGGAACTTTTCCTCGTACATGCATCCACTTCTCAGCGCTAGAAGTCAAAAACTTGGGAGTTTGCACCTTAATTTACTCTTACTCATCTGGGATTAATGTACATACTGTGATCTGGTTCGCCCTTTCTCTGGCAAGAGAAACTATGAAGCCCCACCTCATTCTAATTTCTCATTATCTGTCTGTTTGTAGCGAGGGCAATGGCTTTGCCTTCTACCTTGCACTGATCTCAATTTTTCTCCCAGGAGATGGCAACTTCCTCACACTCATAAGGTTGCCTTTTAAAGAGTTCTGGCTGTGCCAGTTCTTCTAATGCCCAAAATACAAAAAGGCATTTAAATCTGACCATCCTCAAAAATACCCTTCAAAGTCAGACTGTCAGGTTGCTCTGTCCTGGCTATTTAAGGCAAAACAAAAACCTTTCTTATTTTCACTATGCATTGGTGCACGCTTTTGACTCAACAGCCTATCAGTGGTTCATTCACTTGCACGTGATTTGTAACTCTTCCCATTACTTCGTTTTTCTCAGCTATGTCCTTCGCAAGCTGTTAGGTTCACTTAATAATTTGCGCCCACGATGGCGAATGCTGTATTCCTTTATTCTCTCTTAACATGAGCCAGTTTTAACTTGGCAGACTTTTTTTTTCTTTCTCAAGGCCGTACCATAGTGTGGTATTACGGCATTCCTGTCCAGTAATATCACTATTTCTCCTTTGTGTTTTGCCTCAGCTTTTGCCCAAGGGCATAATATAATATAATTGCTGTTTTTATTCCTGCTTGCATACTACAAGAATCTCAATATTCCTACATATTTCTTTTTGACCTGTATTTTAATATTTTTCCAAATTTGTCATGTCTATCTCAAAAACGTTTGTCAAATAATGTTTTTTCTCATAAATTACTGTCACTTCCCATAACTTATTTTAGTGTGTTTGGTCCAAGTACCATCAATTAGCACATTGGCTTGCTTTTTACTGTATTCTACACAGAAACACACAATTTAAATTTCAGCTATATCGCTCTCAAATGTAATCAGCTGTGGCCTTTGCAAGCTGTTTATATATACAAGCTTTCTTTGATTATGTTGCCTACAGTTGTGCAAATGTCTTATCACAAACCATTTTTAACTTGTGGCAACATATTTTCCTCAAAGCCAAAAAAATGACATGCTTTTTTTCCCTGATCACTTTCAATACATAACGCCACATAGCCTGTCATGCTTAAAGCACAACACACATATTTTCTAAGCCAGTGCTCCATCGATACAAGTTTTCTCATTAAAAGACACCAATTTTGTCAACATCTCAGTCCATTTTAAAAAGGCTAGCTTCTTCTTGAAACAAAACTGACATTCCTTCCTATTGCAGTGCCGCGCACCCCTCCTTTATCTCATTTCCACTGCTTAGGTCGATAAAACAGATGCATTCTTTTAGCAATCGGATGTCTTGGATCTTTTCCAAGCTACGCACTTCATAATTTTAAACCTTTTCTCTGCTCAAGATCTCCTGTAAATAGAATGTGATTCTATTTTGTTCAAAGCCTATCAGATTCCTAAAGGGTCTGACCTCATTAATGTAAAGAATTAAATTATCTGTCTACTTTCAATTTTATACCGCAGGGCTTTTCAAAAGTGCCTACACATTTATCAATAGTAAATCCCTTTTATTTTTTACACAGGAGCTGATTTGCATACTTGCAGCTCCCTATTTCATGGTTCTTATCTCTAATTTAAAAGAAACTTCAATGCAGATTTATGTTGTTAGACATTTTATTTTTTTTCCAAGCCCTAGAGATGCTTATATCATAAATATGAAGGATTTAACTTTCTATCTGATGAAATTTTCTCTATCACAGCGCTTTTTCAAAGTGCCCATGCATTCTTTCATCATCATCCATTTTTATTTTAAAAACCACTTCCAGTCCTATCTTTCAGCTACTTTATTTTCATCAAACTCAACTTGGTTTTCTATCGCATGAGGTGCATGTCATAAATCACTTTGTCTAGTGTTATCAAATCAAGAAATTAACTCCAGAGTTGCTGGGCTTCAATTTTATATGAAGGCTTAAAGGGAAGCAGTTTCTTCCAAGTATTTTCTATTTGTATCACTAAGGTTTGCCTTTTTTAACCTAAAAACAACACACATCTCTTTAATTTGATCTATAGTATTTATCTCAGAATTATTTTTATATTTGATCACTTTTAATTCTTGGAACAATGCTAATTTTAAAAATCCATTTAAAATGCATTTTTTCTTTCTCAAGTCATAAACAATAATGACAGTGCACACATATTGACATAAAACACAACAAATAAACAAAACAGACAACAAAATGACTTGGCCAGCCACATATATGTGCACCTCACAATCCTCTCTTTGGACTCGTCTTGCCCTCTATATTCTGCTCCGATTGGAACATAACAAATTCCTTCAAGAAAGTCTTTAAATAAATCTCGTGTCCTACATGTCCCTTGTAAAAGGGCTCTGATTTTAAAGCTTCTGCTAGCACTCTTTAATGTCTAGCAACAGGGCATATCCTCATAGCTTGGCTACACCTCACAACTATTTTTCCTCATATATTGCTTGGCCACACTCAAGTCAATGGGCCTCATTACAACTTTTCCGGTCTGGACTGCGGTAATTCCGCGGCGGCGGTAACAAAGTTTCCGTGTCCACAAGGTTGCGGAAAGACCGGCCGATCACGTGCTGTCAGTCACGTGCACCACACGGAAGCGGAAAAGGTGTAACTGCCGCCACGGAAACACCCAAGGAAATGGACATAGCGGCACCACAAGTAGCCTAAAACCTGTGTCCTCCACCGTCACCACGGACACGGAACCGGAAACACCATGATCGCCAAAACAGGAAACAGAGAGGCGGCCATCATATAAAGCACAATCCATTGCCATCCAGAGTCAGCACAAGCAGAATCCACACTGTGATAAGCCAAAAGGGACCACCAGCATGTCTGCCAGGATTCCAGCCCAGAGGCAGAGCAAACATCGCTTTAGTGAGGCGGAGCTAACTGTTCTGGTCGAGCACATAGTGGAGCATGCTGACATGCTGTTCAGTGCCGATCAACGGCGTGCTACACAGCAGCAGAGGAAGGAAGTGTGGGCGGAAGCAGCACACAAGTGCACCGCTGTGGGCATGACTGTAAGGAGCGTAAAGGACTGCCACAAGCGGTGGGACGACCTCAGGCTGAGGGTGCGGAACCTGATCTCCACACACCGCCAATGCAGCAGCAGGACAGGTGGAGGACCCCCTTCCCCACTCTGTCTACAAACATGGGAGGAGCGCTGCAGCAGTGTCCTCCACCTTGAGGGCATCCATGGGATCGGGGAGGCTGAGGCAGGAGTGAGTCCACCTGCAGATGCTGGTAAGTGCGCAAATATGAATGCCATATGAGTTTATGTTGAGGCCAGGAGTGGTCCAAAGGACCCATTAACAACCCCCTTTCCCCCAGGCAGTGCATGACTGGGCCAAAGGACCCATTAACAACCCCCCCCAGGCAGTGCATGACTGGGCCAAAGGACCCATTAACAACCCCCCCCCACCCCCAGGCAGTGCATGACTGGGCCAAAGGACCCATGAACACCCCTTCCTCCCACAGGCAGTGCATGACTGGGCCAACGGACACCATCATGATCCAGATGGTGACCCATATCACTACAATGCATTTCCGGCAACAAGCTGATGCATGTATGCTACCATTAAATGATCAACCCGCATGATGCAGGCACCACCACATAACTAATTTCATGCCCTCTGTGTCCCCACAGCTGTATCAAGTGACAGTGATACTGCACAACAGCCCAGGCAATCAGCTCCTGCATGTGTGCAAGCCAGTGCCCCTGCCCAGGAGAATGCTGCCAGCAGTTCGACATCTCTGCCCCCAGTAGCAACTGCAACACATGTGCCGGCCACCATCACCAACATCTCCACCGTCTCCACGCTGCCTGATGCAACACAGGTGACACGGGAACCCATCATGCCAATGCAACCCACCACAGAAAACATCTGCACTGCCGTATAGGCAGCATTTAGTGACAACAGTTCCCTGGCCGTGCAGTCTGATACAGGGCCACAGAGGGAGGTGCCCACCCTTGATGACTTGGAATCGTTTTATCAGCTGGAGTTCAGCCCCACATCACTCCACAGTCCTATGAGGTCACTTACCCCCTCAATGGCAGAGCTAAATTCCTGCATGCAGCGGATGGAGGAGCAGATGGCTTCCCTCACCCAGCTGGTGGAGAGGCAGTTCGAGGAATCTAGGCTGCAGAGGGAGTGCTACAGCACATCTGTACGTCGCCTCTCAAGGTCCATTGGACGCTTTGCCAGCACTATAGTCACCCTGGCACGCCATGTGCGGGAGGGCAATGACAACACCTCGGGGATTCTTGATTCCATCTTGATTGGCCAACAGGCAAATCTTGCACATATGCCACCTATTCCAGATTCTGTGCCATCCAATACCACCAACCCATCCAGCTCCACCACTGCCAGTCCACGGAGGCGCTCGAGTCGGCTAACGGGGCTCTCGGGCAAGGATGCACAAGCGCAGAAGCGCACACAGAAATGATGGCATGTGTGTCGGGCACTGCAGGACACATGTGGGCTAGAAGGGTGTGAGGGGGTGGGTACGTTTGGGTGGTGGAGGAGGTCCAATAGGGGGTTTGTGTATTAGGGCCTGGTTGGGGGTGGGTACGTTTGGGTGGTGGGAGAGGTCCAATAGGGGGTTTGTGTATTGGGGCCTGGTTGGGGGTGGATACATTTGGGTCGTGGGTGGGCACGGGTGTACAGCTTCCCTAACCATTGCACCTCCTTCCCTGTTGTGATTTCATCAATATATCATCATTTGAAAAAAAACATACATGAGTGGACATCCATCATTTCATTTGCAGTACAACAATTCATTTAGTGGCATCACCATATCCATGCAATGCTGTGAATGTGCTGTCTCTCAAAAGTAAATGCGAATCAGTGCATCCTGTGCTCGTTGTCCATCTAGTGGACCCCCAGGAGGAGGTTGTGCCATCCTATCCCCATCCCCATCCCCGTCTCTGTCTCCGTCTCCATCCCCATCTTCATCATCTGCGTCTGGGGGCATTGGAATGTTCCTGCGCAGGCACAGATTGTGCAGCATGGTAGATTGCCCTACCGCGTACCCTCCCCCAGGTAATTGCCACCAAGTTGGCCTTCCATGCCATAGCAGGCATGCCAAATTGCATAGGTGCAGTCGACTGCAGCCACATTGAGCTGACAGTACCACGTGCAATCGAGATGGTGTTCCGCAATAGGAAACAGTACCACTCACTGAATGTACAGATGGTATGTGATGCCACGCAAGTGATAACACATTGCTGCGCATGTTTCCCGGGCTCAACACATGACTCAATGGTACTGCGGAATTCCACATTGCCATGGTACATGGAACACTATGCTGGACAAAGCACATGGCTATTGGGTGAGTACAGCTGCCAATGCACCGGCCCTGTGGAAGTGGTGAGTGTGTGTGTCCAGGGCAATGAGCAATGTGAGTGTGCAACTGCGACTGCACATACATCACCCCCCGCCCATCAACTTAATAGACAGCAGAACCCAAACATCACAAAGCAACACATGGCAGGTTTCCACGGTGTCCCCGTACACACCCTGCCACATGACACACACAGTCTGAACTGCTGCTGGCACATACACCTGGAGTCACTGCAAACCCCCACCCACAATATGCAACACTGCCCTTCCAATGCACATGATGCCTGTACATGAGACGTCCTGCATCGACTACATCATCACAGTGGACTGACTCTGCCATGTATGCACATCACTGCAGAATGCCATACTTACAAGCCAATGTCACCCGCAGGGCAGAGTACACATGCACACCAATGCTTTGGTCAATGTCCAGTTGCCAACGTGCTCTACGATGACCAAAGAACAGAACCACCCACCGGTCCAACCACTGCATGCTACATATGAATGAATGAACAATGACACAAGATTGCAATGCATCTGATGAAGACATGATACTACAAACACTGACATGTCCCCCACATCTCCATCCCATGTAGGTGATGCTGGATATGCACTCACGCCATCGCTGATGACGCCTGTACGTAGGCCAAGGAACAGGCATGAAGAGGCATACAACAGGGCACATGTCCACACATGTGGCATGATTGAGAGGACATTTGGACTACTGAAGGCCCGGTTCTGCTGTTTGAGCAGATCTGGCGGATCACTGCTGTACAGCCCAGTGAAGACGGGCGCAACAGGGCATCCAGTACCTGTACCAGGATTTTGGAGAAACAGGGTTGTGATAGGCCGTGCAGCTCACCAACTGTGTGTTGATAGGTACCGGTGCCAAGAAAATGCAGAACAGACACTACCTTCAGGAGGGGTGGTGGTGGTGGGGGTGTCTTTGTGGCTGCTGATGTCGTCCTCTATCATGGCAGTGACATACAGGATTGTTGGACGGTCCAGCCGGTATGATGTGTGGATCTGTCCTGCGGTAAGGTTCCAGGGTGAGGCCCTGATGCGTGGTATTGCAGGCTGCCTGCGGGGTGGTGCCTGCTGGACAATGGGGTTTGCGATGGGTACAGGGTTGGCTGGTTGCCGCCTGCACCTCCTATGCCTCCGTCTCCTCCTCTGCAACATTACTGCCATCATGTTCAGTGCTGCCTGTTGGTTGAGTAGGCCCAGTCCCAATGCTACTAGAGCTGCTGCCTGCATGGTTCTGTTTTGAGTTGGCCTGGGTGTGGCCCTTTTGTAGGCTCCCAGTGGCCTGCTGAGTCCAGCTGGGCTGATTTGGTGCACCTGTGCCCTAATTCAGGTCACCAGGCACTGTTTAACGTCATGTTCGCGGTGGCGGCGGTACCGCTGCCGTGATCACGGTTTTAACGGCATTTTTCTGGCGGTGTTTCCATGTCTGCGCTACTTGTGATGCTCGCGGTGTTTAGTATTGCCGGTAACGGAGGGGTTTCCGTGCAGGTGGAGTTTACGGGAGTTTAAACTCCGCGGTGCCGGTTGAAGGTGGTGCTGTTTCCGGGTCCGCAGGTCATGATTAGGCGGATGCGGAAACGGTGCCGGTATGTTATACCGGCGGCGTTAAGTCCCAGACCGGTGTACTTGTAATGAGGCCCAATATCTCAATAACTCCTAACGCTCAATGTCTTGAGTTAATTCCCATTCTGTGTTACTTTTTCTAAACTACTTATATAACACTTAAAAACATGACTCTTTTAAAAACAAAAATCTTAGGGAGGCTCCCTATAATTGGTGAATCTTGTGTCTGAAAAAGACCATCAACAAATAATTTTTCTTAGAGGGGTTCCCCATGAGTGACTAAAGTTGTTTCTGAAAGCCGTTAAAAAAATACCTCAAAACACAATTTTTTCTAAGAGATGTCTCTCAAAGGTGACTTTTAATTTTATTCTTGAAAAATTGAAGAAAAAAAAATATATTTGCTTCTCCCGAACATGGATTTTTAAATAAGTAATTAAAATGTTTTGACGAACCTTTGATTTTCACTCTTTTTATTTTTTTATTTCTTGGAATTCTTTTAAAACTGGACTTTAAAATAATTTATCTTGGAAATTTGCCAAACATAAATAGTCCCCTTCACTAGCCTAGTGCCAAGGCCTTCTGCCATACTGTCATGCCTGCATGTCTCTTCTCTTCTACAGGCTAGGGCAACTGCAGCCTGCCCTCCCCCACCTGTATTCCTATTCCATTCTTAACCCCCATCCAGGCAGGACATTATGGGATTACCTCATGTTCCCTTGGTCCGTCAGTCCTGGAGACATTAGCTCAGGTCCTGGCTTGGTTTGCCAAATGTATTGGAGGTCCCAAAAAAAAACATCTGCTGGGTCTTGGCATCTGTAGGGTCCGGAAGAGACACTGGAACAAACAGGACACTAAGGCTTGGTTCAAGAAGACATCAGGCTTTATTTCTCCAGCAGACAGGTACACTTCATACATCTTGGACATCTCAGGAACTCTGCTCTTTAACACTGAATTCAGTCCCCTTTATATACAGTTCTAGGGAGGTGAGCTAATGGTTTAGTCATAAAGACAACCCCTTCCTATCTATGATTCGTTAACTCATATGGCCTGATCAATGAGCTGTTCCTATTTCTGCTTGTGATTGGCTGACCTATTCTGCCAGTCGACCGACTCATTTGGCACTCTAGCCTAGTCTAAACTGGTTCTAGTCACTCTGAGCCCTCTCCTTTGTCCTTTATTTGAACTTTTTTATAAAAAAGATCTCCACTGGTGTCATCATGACTCACAAAATGGTGGATTACCCTGTTTTTGGTTATATCTTGACACCTAATCCGTTTCAAACCTAGTTTTTTTAGTACATATACTTATCATGTACTACTTACTATGCCTTTCATTATATATAAAACATTCTGACGTTATTGCTGCAAAGCACTATGATTTCTAGTTTTCTGCACATTTGAAGGCATTAATCAACCCACCAAGCTTTCTACGCTCGGTTTAAGGGGTAGGGGGTCTGTCTCCACTGCATTCAGTTTAAGGGGGGAAGGGTTGCCTTCGTCTTAAAAGGTAATGAGGCACCAGGCCCCAGAAGGCTTTGTGGACAATTCAGAGGGTTTTGAACTGAATCCTCGCCGCCACTGGGAGCTAGTGAAGGGATTTTAGTCCTGGAGGGATAAGATTCCTGGGCTTGAGGCCAAGGACAAGTCTCACAGTCCTGTTTTGGATGAGTTGCAGAAGGCGAAGAGTAGAAGCAGGCAGATTTAGAAAGCGGCTGTTGCAATAGTCAAGCCTAGAGAGAACAAGAGCTCTGGAGACAGTGAGCTTCTGGGGAAGGAGAGGAAAGGAAGAATACCTCCGAGGAGGTTCAGCTGGTAGTGTGACTTCTTAGAGTGAGGAGAGAAGGAGAGTGTGGAATTAAAGCTGACCCCAATGTTTTTAGCCTCACAGGTGGGAGCAGGGAGAGGGCCAAGAGAGGCCGGCCAGAGAGTGACAGGAATGGAGGGAGCAGGGGGGCCGATGAGGAGAATCTCGGTCTTACTGGCATTAAGGCAGAGATCATTTGCGGCACACCATTCCTGGATAGCAGACAGACAGTCAGAGATGAGAGAAGAAGAAGAGGTGGCAGAGGGGAGCCTGAAAATGAGTTGTGTCATCCGCATAGCACTGAAAGTTGGGAAAGAGAGCGGCAATGTGGTGGGCAAGAAGTGCCAGGTATTGGTTGAAGAGCCAAGGAGAGAGGTTAGACCCCTGGGGAACACCACAGATAAAGATAAAGATAAATGAAAGGAAGGACCCAAGTTGGACCTGGGAGGGTCGATCAGAGAGGAAAGAAGTCAGCCAGGCCAGGGCCTGATCGGTGATACCCATGTTGTCACAGAGATGGTTAAGCAGGATGACATGGTTGATCATGTCAAAGGCAGAAGAGAGATTGAGTAAGATGAGGAAACAGGGGGTGTTGGAATCAAGGTTGGAGAACAGATCTTCATGGATGTTCAGGAGAGCCGTTTCCATGTTCTTGGAAGCTCCGAAGCCAGACTGATGGTCATGGAGACAACCAACATATTCAGTGTGAAGATTAAGCCGGGAGATGGCCAGTTTTTCAAGGAGTTTGCCCAGCAAAGGAGTGATGGTGATTGGGCGATAGTTTGCCGGGCAGGAAGGGTCAGCAGAGGGTTTCTTAAGAAGAGGGTGTACAAGGGAATGCTTTAGGGGGGAAGGGGAGACTCCAGTGGCAAAGGTATGGTTGCAGAAGTCTGCCAGGGCAGGAGCCATGGTGTCAGTGGTCCTTGATGGTTTTGGAGGAACAGGGGTGAACCTGTTTTGACGAGACTTTCATAGATTGGACTTGTCTAGAAACCTCATCTGGGGAGAACAGGGGAAAGGCAGAGAAGGAGGGAGGGCAGGTGGCTGAAGAAGGGCCAGAGGAAGAGCAGGGAGTAGAGGGAGAAGGGGGAGAGGAAGACAGAGGACAGGATGTCCTGAATTTTAGAGTTAAAATGAGAAGCCAGGGCCGTGCACAGGGCCTGGGAGGATACAGGAGAGGTAGAGACTGCAGCAGGATTGGCCAGCTCCTTGCAGATTTTAAAGAGTTTGCCGAGTTGTTAGATGCCGCAGACACGCAGACTTGGATGTGGGCTCTTCTTGGTGTGGACAGAGAGCTGGTGTTGCCTTTGGAGCAGGCGGTAGTCCAGTTGTGCTCCTGTCTTTCTCCTTTTTCTGTCCCTCTGTCCTAGTGCGGTCCCCCTTATATAGCAGCAATGACACCACCAATTTAAGAATCTTGGGGAAGTACCCTGCAATAATCCCTGCCATCTCTCTCCTCCCAAACCTAGCCTCCAAGTCAGGATTGGTTTAGGCATCTGGACCAACATATGGCATGCTCCATTTGTCATCATCCTTTGTTCTCCTTTCAACTTTTTGGCAAAAACTAGTCCTGTATCACAAATTCATAATTTTACTAGCAACTGCCATACTAAACACATTTTTTGTCTCCGCTAATCATGGGGAATTAGATAAACCGACCACCAAATCTGTCTCATGTAGCACTGCCATGTGGCATCTTTCTGCCATTTCCATAAAAAGCATAACAGTTATGAATATGCAAATTATTAAGCATATCCTTAATTTCATCTGCCACCCGCTGACCAACTCTCACATTTGGAACATGGTCAGATCAGCCAGAAACCTAGTTTAACTGGCTATTACAGTTCCCAGAGTCACAGGTAGGTACATTTTATATCCCCCAAATCGCCTGGAAATTACATAAAAAATGGCACATAGATGAAATTCACCCGCCTTATTATGGCTGAGAAAACAGCCTAAACGATAATAGTCCTTTTAAATTGTGAATCTTCATGTGGCAAAAATGGTCCTGCTCCTGCTTCCTGCCATTTGTTTTCACTACCGTTATCAGTCTCCTTTGCATTGGAAGCTTGCTCTCTGAAGTGGGTGCCCGCATTTTCATACATATTAGTCGTGCTCCAGCCACGGGTGACTTTTCTTGAAGTCCATGCTTTCAGAGCCAGCAGGTCTGGAGAACATTGAATTTCAATGATTTTTGCAGGACATTTTTATTGCGGTTGGTCATTAGATGGGAGATGTGACATCCAGGCTGGAAGTGGGAGATGTCCTTGTGAAGTTTTGCCCACAGCCAGCAAAAAGGGTCTTTATTGGGCTGACATTTTTTTCAGGAAGACAAAGTATATTTATTTATTTATATTAATTTTTGTAACGTGCCAACATTCCCGCAGGCCTCAGGGCGCACACAGAACAAAACAAGGACGAACACAACAGGCATGAAGACAGAAGGATAGAAGAGTCAGATTATTCCAAGTTGAAGAAGTGAGTCTTTATAGCACGTTTGAACACAGTATAGCTTTTTATCTGCCGCATCCTTGCTGGAAGTGTGTTCCAAAGAGGGGGACCCTGAGCATCAAGGATAGTACCTCCAAATTTGGCTGTCCTGAATTTAGGATGTTTGAGAATGATCGCAGAGGAAGAGCGAAGGTTCCCCACATTGGGTTTGGTGCTAATGCGGAATGCCAGATAGATGGGGCTGCTTAGACTGAGGCATTTGTGGGTCGTGGTAAGCATCTTATGTGTTGCACTGTTTGACTGAAGCCAGTGGAGTTTTTTCCTGAAGGTGGAAATGTGTGTATTACGAGACTGATTGAAAATGTTACGCACGGCATTATTCTGCGCCACGTGTAGAGATCGGATATTAGAGACTGAGGTGCCCGCTAAGAGACTGTTACAATAGGCCAATCTTGAATTAACCAGGACAGTGGACAAAAGAGCACAGTTCTCTTCTGAGATGAATGGTCGAATATATTTTATTCTCTTGTTCATTAGACCACAGCTGGATTTAATGCTGGAAACATGAGATTTCATGGAGAGTTTTTCATCAAGAACTACTCCTAATGTCTTAACTTTCTTTGGAACGATAATGGTGTTGTTGGCTATGTGGAAACTGTCGTAGTTAGAATCAAGTTTCGCTCAAATGTTTGCTCGAGGCTCTTCAAATGTCACTGGAGTTTGTGGGTGAAACATAATATACATTACTTTTTGTCAACCCACACATCATGTTTTGTTTTCCTGAAATTTTTCTGTGAGTAGTGATATTCTTTCGTTTTTACTTTTTCAAACCGTTTTTATTTGCACACACATGTGCAGGCTGTTTTTGTTTTCAATCTTTAAAAATCCTGTTTTCCATGTGACAGGGATCTGTGATTTCTCCTTCTTTTGTAAATTAAATGCGCGGAGTCAAGGAGCTGAGTCCCAGTCTGCCCCAGTCTCCACGTTCTTCTGTCCTGAGAGGAGCTGCACGTCCAGTCCTGTTTCTATCTCCATTGGCTCCTGTGTTTAAAAACACCTTCAGAGCGCGGAGCGCGGCGCGGAGTCAAGGAGCTGAGTCCCAGCCTGCCCCAGTCTCCACGTTCTGCTGTCCTGAGAGGAGATGCACGTCCAGTCCTGTTTCTATCTCCATTGGCTCCTGTGTTTAAAAACACGTTCAGAGCGCGGAGTGCGGTGCGGAGTCAAGGAGCTGAGTCCCAGTCTGCCCCAGTCTGCTCCTAGCCTGCTCCCCCGCTCTACTGCTCTCTCTGTCCGCCTGCTCTCCCTTTTGGACGGCGGTGGCGTGAGCAATGACTTTGTCTGTAGACGGCCCATTAACCCGGAAAAAATCTTCGCAGCAACGGCGCACGCCAAATCCTTGGTCCATGATGAAAGCAGCAGTTGGACCCTAGGTAAGCAAAGCGACTGGACGCACGCTTTTGGCTGCGAATGATTTAACAATGACTGTGACTACAATCTCTTCACTGCACCCAGCTTCGTCGCATTTCGAGGAGCGATGCTTAGTATTGGATGTCTCAATTCCATCTGCTTTGCCTATTGTCCATTCTGCCATTCTAGCAGTCCATCCTGAAAATCCCTGTTCCTCGAGTGCTTCCGCTATTAATCCTGATTGCAATTGAGTTTTCGACTGCGAACAGCCTTCTAGCACACACGTCGGGGAAACAGAACTGCTAGTCTGTAGAGTGGCCAAGGATGACCTATTGGGTGCATCTAGTACTCCTGTCTTTATTCCAGTTCAATGGCTTGACGACCAGGCACCTGCTCCACAACAACTGATGCAAGCTGTCTCTCTAGCAACTGCGTCTTCAAAGATCAATAATTCTACAAACTTTGTTGTCTCATCTACAGATAAAAGACTTGTGTCGCATCTAGTTACTGATGAAGAACTTTTAAAGATCTCTAACCTTGTTGTGGACAACAATTCGGCGCCTTCACTGATTCCCAAACAACCTTTGGAGGCTCAACGGCTGCTCATGCCTACTTCTGTTTCTACTCGCCCTTTTACTGCCAAAGATCTTTTGTTCCAGGAAAAAACCTCTTGCTGTTTTTCTGCTCATTTGTGCTGCCCCCAGACTGTTTCAGCTGACGGAAAAAACGAAATGAGGCCCTCTGTTACTGTTCCAAGTCTCTTGCCTCCAACCAACTCAATCTGTTCCCTAACTGATCTCAGCAGACTAAACGCAGCAGGTCGAGCTGCTCTAGGAGCTGCATTTGAATGTACTGAACCTGATAATGACAGTGCTTTGGCATGCCAAGCACCTGACGCTGGTCGATTCTTCACGTCGAGCGCTAATGAACAGTCCATAGATGCTCATCCACCTCGCACTCCTCGGCCCTTGGTTCATGAATTCAATCCACCTCCTATTCAGCCTGACCGGAGTGCGATTGCTCGGGCTAATCGCCTGCAAAGAGTCGCCGAGCTCAAGGCAAAACGCACCTCCACCATTCCTCCTTTGCGTACGAACTCCATGCTGAATGCTAGCACCCCGCTTCTCACGCTGCCTCAGTTTGGAGAAGAAACTCAAGTGTCAAATCATGGCAAAAATGTCTCCACCTTCAACCCGCACTATAACTTGGAAAGTTCAGTTTGTTCTTCGCCACCCCACGACTTTGTACCACAACCGCTTGGCATTTCAATTGAAGCGCTTTCACAGATACACAACAATGTTTTAGCTGCCTCTCCTGTTGCCCTAGCTCCATTCACAAACATTTTTGAATCTCTGATAGGGACAAAAAGCGATCAAGGCACTGCAATCTCTAATCTAACGGCAAAAATTGACAAACTCGATCATTTCTCAAGTTTCTTGCAAGCCCAAATGGTGTCCAATGCTGAAAATGCAGCGAGATGGCAAGACAGGCTGAGCGATCTAGCTGCACGTCATCATTGCCAGAATGACTCCCTAATGGAGGGCTTACTGGAATCAGTGAAATGAATGCGGAAAAATGCTACTATTTCCTCGCGGGGATCTTCTAACACACGAGACAATTCACTTGGAACCCCACATCCACAAGTTTTGGTTGCCCTTGCTACAGCTGCTAAAAAGCCGATCAAGTTCGACCCAATAGTGAGCTCCACGTCCGCCACTCATGAGGATCTGAATCCTAACTTGAATGCTCAAGGCCTCGTTTCTCAAGCGATTAGCCTCACATCAACCGAGACCCCGATTCAAGGAAGCACACCTGTTCAAATTTCTACATCAGCGAACTCTTTCAATATATTTAAAGGCCCTGCAAAAACCATCACCATAAATCCTGAAATTAAATTGAAAAAAACATCTGGAAAACAAGCTCAGCAACCCAGGAAAAAAAGTATACCCCCGAAACAAATACAACAAAAGGTAAAAAAATGTATAAGAAACATTACGACGCCGAAGAAGACAAGTCTGTTCATTCGACCAGCTCATACAACCTCTGCGAAAACCACTGCCATCAACGAACCTTCGAGGAAAACAGGAGCTCCACTGCGACCTTCAAGGATTCCAGCAAAACGTCAGCGAATAGCATCTAACAACACCTCTATTGGTAATGTCACCTCAGATCTTCCCATCGACTTATGCAATCTATGGACCTATTCGGTTGACATTGGCAGCTCCATTAATGCTTCTATTGAAGCACAAGCTGTCAAATCAAGCGGGTCACCGATGACGAAGAGTTTAGAGGCTAGTGAAACCCTGAGGATACCGCTAGCAGTACCCAATGTACAACAACTTTCTGCTCCGATCAAGAAGGCTCCTCAGCAACTTCCATGCTCAAAGCTAAATCCTAAACACATGCTGAATCAGTTAAAATCGCGATTGCCTCAAGTCCAGCGAGCCTCCAGACCTGTTAATCATGAGAATCCATCTTGTAAGTGGAAACTTCGCCTTCAGAATATTAATTCGGATGGCAACGAAGTTAATCTAAATTGAGCAAATATTTAAAAATTATTTGCATGTATTCCACCATTGCGGGCCATCTCATCAGACGATATCAAAATTGTGGAATACTTAACCGAAATGTCATCCGACCAAGTTCTTCTTCATATTTCATCTGTTGCGGTGAAAAACATGTTACGCCACGCAAATGAGGATCTCCTGCTTTATGGTTTTGATCTCACTCTTGAACCGCTTGCCACGAGATCCGTTCCATCTTTAAAGGCAAATTTCAACCAAGAAGAAAGACACAGGGCCGCTCAACGATCAGCCTTGCGCCAATCTCTAGCCTCATCACCTGACATTTTAGATGCCGCCACACATCAGTCATTTGAAAGAAGGGCTAACAACGTGAGAAGATTCCCAAATGGACCACGTAAATAGCAATGAGCCAATGTCATATAACAAGAACTAATCTTATTGTCATGGAATACGCGAGGATTTATGCATCTGTTCAATACATTCCAAGAACCTTTGGAAAACGTGTTCACCATTTTGATAAACCCGGCTGGTAAAAACCCCAAGGGCCGCCCCTTTGCAGGATTGATAACACTTTTGAAAATCCAGAATTGGTGGTCGTTTGTAGCTTCTTCAAACCCAAATCCTTTTGTGCAAAGTACTTTGATCAAATTATCTCTAAGAACCACCTTTTCAAACCTGTTAATAATTAACGGATACTGGAACCCTGCAATGATTTCATCAGCATCTTTCATCAACTCGGTATTAAACAAAATCGACCATACCTTTTTAGCCTATGACAACGTCTCAGTGATTATTTGTGGCAACCTTAATTGCAGTTGGTTTAAATTTGATCCATCTACCAAGTTAAATGTCCGGCTTCCTGATAACGATGTTATTTCTAGAGGCCAAACTTGGTCCAGTGATCTCTTAAAACGCAATTGTCAGATGTTGAATGGATCAATAAAAGGTGACCTTCCACCGAACCCGACGTGGCATAGTATGTCGCAAACAAGTACTCTTGACTAAATCTGGGCCTCGATGGATCTTTTCGCCAAAGCCATTTCCTTCAACGTGCAGCCAATGTCATTTAGCGATCACAACCTGCTGTGGTTTGTTCGGCATGAAGAGCATTGCAATACATCAACAAATGATTCCTTCCAACTACAAATGAATGCTGCAGGAAACCGACTGGTAACCAACAGATCTGCAATCGCTTCTCTAAGCCAAAGTATAAATGCACTCCAGATACTAGAATATACGCCTTTGCTGATGGATCATACCTTGAACATTTCTAATCTAAGAATTTTTGGGTCATCGCCGAAACATCTTTACAGTGCTGAAATAGCATCGGCAAAAGAACTACTAAGGAAAGATCTTCGACTAATCAAAAGAGAGCTGAGTGACCCATGCTGAAAGGCAAGGAAAGTCAAGGAACGGCGGCAAATATATCGAAATTGGCTAAGATCACACTCCACCATTATTGATCAAGGTTGAGCGGAAACAATGCTAAAGTTATTAGCACTTAAAAACACACGTGAAATCTGGGCCATTTTGAATAAGGGCCGCTCCAAATCTACTCCATCAATCTCTAATGAAATCACAAGTAACAAATGGCGAGAATACTTTACTTCAATCTATGAAAAACCTGCATGCGAAGAATCTACGCTGATCGATGTGTCAACTTCTATTTGGGACATTACACCTTCCTGCAAAGAGCTTTAATGTGCAATATCTAAGCTGAAGAATTCGAGAGCTGCTGGACCAGACCAAATTTCAAATCTTATGCTCAAAAAGCACAGAGTACACTGGGCCAAATTCATAAACAAGCTGTTTTTCCAGATTACAAATAGTAGAACGCTTCCTTCCTCTTGGTCAAAAGCAATTGTAGTCCCTATATATAAGAAGGGCAGTCGGGCTGATCCTGCGAACTATCGTCCGATTGCCCTTCTCGATACCATCGGAAATCCTTCTTGCGCCAACGGCTGGTGAACTGGGTGCTCTCAGCTGGTAAATTTGACTGCCGTCAAACAGGCTTTACGAAACATGTAGGTCCCGGTGTGAATCTCACAATCTTGTCAATTTTAAAGTTGTCAGCAATGGAGGCGAAAAAAAAAATCTTCGCATTTGTCGACCTTCGACAAGCATTCGATGCCATCAACCGCAGCAAATTATGGGCTAAATTACGTTCTTGGCAATGCCCAGATCACTTGTTAGAACCCATTATCGCCCTGCACTCTAACACTTCCATTCAAATAAGAGTGAACTCACAAGGCGACCTCACTGAATCAATAAGAACATTCAAAGGCGTCAAACAAGGCTGTCCCCTTGCAGCAGATCTTTTCAAACTCTTTCTAGCTGATCTACCGGAGTGGCTAAAGTCTGTCCATTGCTTTCCTCCTAAGTTAAACGGATCCTTTGTTAACCATCTGGTCTATGCAGACGACATAGTGTTGGTCGATCAGACTCAAATTAGCCTACATCATCTTATTTCTCGCCTACATGAGTTTCTAACTGCAAACGAATTCTGCCTAAATGCAGAGAAAACAAAAATCATGTGTATCGGACGAATCATGTCAAAGAAGGACAGGTCCTTCAGATGGTTTATTGAAAAAAAGGGTCTAAATGTTGTTAAGTCGATCCGTTATCTAGGCGTAATGGTTAACGATTCGGTCTGCGAAGCTGCCTGGACTAGCGATTTGGTGGATAAAACAAGCTGCTAAAATTAACAAGGACTACGGGAAATTTTCCATTACCCCCGTAGTAATGTTCTACCTTCAAAAGGTAATTCCAACACTTACCTTCGGCGGTGAAGCAGCCTTTAATGTCAATCACAATCTATGGAATAAATTGGAAGGAAAATTTTGGAGGTGTGTTCTGGGCCTTCCAAATTATATTTCCATGTCAGCCTTGAGATACGAGCTAGCCTTGAACTCAATTTATATGACAATTGTTTGGAAATCTTTATCCACCTTACCCAAACTGCAACTTGGCTCCTCCATTCCGCCATATAACATCTTCGGAATGGTAAAAGAATCCGTCGACTATTCCCTTATCCAGTCATGGAAGCTTAAATTAAATGCAATCATGGATGAAGCAAGTATATCGGAAGAAGAGCTAATCCATTGCCCACAACACGCTAAAAAGAAGCTAGCAAGATGGGACTGGATTACAACCTACAACAGTCGTCTAGCTCTCAAATCTACTTTGCCTACTTCCAGAGGGTTGGTTAAATTACATTGTCAACCAAAATATCTTACGAACTGTCCATCTCGTCATCACAGGGCGCAGTTTTTGAGATTCCGATTGAACGCTTTAAACACAAATGAAATGCTTTGGTTGCGTAAGAATAAAGAAACAGTCACCAACACTTGCCGATTCTGCAAATCGGCCGAAGTCGAGACTTTAAAGCATCTAGCGACAACATGCCCAATGTTGACTGCTCTTCGCGAAGTGCATCTAAATGAGTTTAAACCACAAATCTATGTGCTTGATGATTGGTGGGAACATGTTGTAGCAGGTCACAACATCAAGCTTTCCTGTAGTCTAAGTAATTTCCTTGATGAAGTCTTAAAGTCAGTTTCTAACTGAACTTCGTGAGTAACTAAGGATATGTCAAAACATATGTTTCCTTTCTCTGACTTCTTATCATCATAGTCTAACTTCGTCTGTTAAAACCGATTTTGGTTCTATTAGGAATGAGACGAGAATCTATTTCTGTAATGTAACAAAAGCTTAATCGAATTTATCAAGCTGAAGTTTTACAATAAAAAAAAATGCTTCTTATCCATTGGTAATGACAGGTAGGCCCCTTTCCACATGGCTCTTTAATTGTACTTGAAAAACAAAAACAAAGACAGGCCGTTTCTGTTTCAGTGTTTAAAATCCTGCCATTCATGTGCAAGGGACTTCTTTTTGGGACCTTTAAATGCACCCCACACACCAGTAATTAGCTGATGAAGCATTTGAAACAGAACAGGCTTTTAATGCATGGTAGAGGGTCCACAGTTCCTCAGCCGCTATCTCCTCACTATTATGCAGACCTCAGGGGTTATTTCAGCAAAAAAGAGCAGGCACATGCTCAATCAGAGCAGGCATTAGCCTCTCTTATCAGTGCTGTCCTGCAGCTGGTGAAAATCATTGCATGGCAGCGTAGAAAGGGCGTTTGGCCTAGTGGATGTACAATTTGAGGCAACCTCTTTGATTGCTTTATGTGTTTTAAGTGTGGGCACAGTATGGCATGCTCATCAGAGTCACATACACAAAACATTCCAGGGAGCATCACATAGACGCCATTAACCAACAGGGTGGTGATTGGGCAGTGCACAAAACATTGCTACACACATCACTGCATTGATTTGCCATGGACTACTATCTGCATAGTGACACACAGTGAACTCTGCTTTCCTAATAAAGTTGCAAAGTCACATTGAGGTGCCATCTGGTGTGCGTGCTAGGCAGTGGTTGGCTTGTTTAGAAAATTAAAAGACCTTTGCTGCTAAGCTGATGAATTTAGTCGATATCCCAAAGCAGCCACTAGAATACTCAAGCATGAAAATGACAGTTGACCTTCCCAGGGATGCGCCATATGCAACTAAAAAGTAATATAGAAAAAAAAGATATGTTTTGGTGTGTCAAATATAGAGACATGAACATAAAGTAAATATTTATAAACTTTTATGTGTGGCACTTTAATTCCCTTTGAAGAATGCATAGGTTTGATCAGCTAACTGATACTTGTGCTGGCCTGGTGAATAAAAATGACCCATGTTCAGTTCTTAACACTGACATGTTAAGCACATGCTCTAACAAAACCATGGCCTTTTAAATGAGCCATCACTTATAAATTGCCCCACTTAAAAGGCTGTCAGCAAAAAGAATGAGGGGCATGGGGTGTGTCTTAAGAGCTTCTCCCATGCTCCGTTTGGAATATTCATTCCTTTGCATATTCCGAACACATTGCAGTCGGCAGAGATCAGCCAGCCGCACATGACAAAGGAGCATTCACCGGCACAGCAGGCTGCTTAATCTGTTGTCCAGCAAGATCGGGAGCAGCTTTCTGGGTGGGCCCCTTACTGTGCCTCTGACCTCCTGACATATTTAGCTTGCTGCCCCGGCCATCGCCCGCTCAGCCTGGGGCAAAAAACAGGGCTGTATGTAACCGAACATAGGTCACCAATGAGGCCATTGTCTTTTGACTACGCAGGCAGCCTTCTTTGGGATTACTGCCTGGCTCTTCTTAGCGCATGTTATCCTGTCTGGGAACAAGCTATATGATGTTGGGGATCCTGCAGTGAGCTTTTTTCGGACCAAGGTAATCACCTCTCTTAATTTTTCCGTGTGATCTCTACACTGTACAGCGCAGTTCATCCACAGGGCGAATAAATAAGCTATTGAAACCGCCAAATTTGTTTTCCAGCGGGGGAGCAAAGCTGTAATTTCATTTCGAAAATTATAGTATCAGCAGGCACGCTGTGCTTTCTTTATGTTTGTAGTCGCAGTGAATTGAGTGAACACAAAATGGAGAAATTCACCTGTACACAAGTGTTTCCGGGTGCCACAGGGCAAAACAAAGGCAGATTGGGACATAGGAAAACAGTAACGGTCATACTAGGCCTTGTGATGTTATTACTGTGTAAGTGCGGAGTTAACGTCTGCAGGGGAGGGTGGAGGTAGAGGTGCAGGTCTGGGAAGGGAATAGGGGGTAGCGGGTGAAGTGCACGAGTGGGGGACCCATGGAGCTGAGCAAGTGCCGAGGAGAGACACAAATGTAAGTACCAGGGGAGAAAGGAGTAGGGAAACAAGTGCGATGGACAGGTTGGGATAGATTTCAGGTTAGTCCGGGAAGGCTGCCGCGAGGAATTCGACCATCCACATGGGGAGAGTACGTTCTCCTGCACATTTTTGATTTTTTAAATAATGAAAAAAAATGAATGATGGGAGATCAGCCTCAGAGAAATATGTGAGGCCATTGCACACACCGTTCATCTACTTCCTGCACAAAACGCATAGTCACATGTACTCCAGGAAGACGCAGCCAACAGGCGCTGTCTTCTCCTGTCATATTCAGCTGGAATGTGACAGCCCCGGGTCCATCAAAGCATCTCCAGAAGGGGGAAGACGTACTTTCCTCCAGCCATGAACAGCCTAATTTATATATCCAAGGCTCCATGGATCTGCATTTCCTTTGTCCTCCAGCTGGTGGCAGTGCATACTAATTAGAGATAATTGAATCAAGCTTGAAGGGCTTGGTTGCCGGAATGGACAAGAAAGGTAGGACTAACACCCCTTTGGTATGCAATGTGTCAACTTGAAGCTAGTTCCCACCTCTCTTTATTTCATAGACAGTGAATGGCCTGTCTGGGTCTAGCAGTTACCACAGGTGTCTCTGCAGAGCAGACCTCTTTCAGAGGGATGAAGGATGTGATTTTGGAGGGACAGGAATTGTGCTCCCAGCACATACTTCAAGGGAAGCCTGCACTTAAATCAAGAGTCACAGAGGGCTCAGTTAACCAGGGAGACACTTTGATCTACAACGGACAGGAAGATGGTTGAGACCTAGGTATATGTTGTCACCCCTTGTCTGTCCTGTTTCCGAGCATCCTGGTCCTGACCGCATGCATAACAGAAGTTTGTTGGTGGGGACCCAGGATTGGTTCATTAAGATAGGCTTAGCCTGCACCAATCACTGTGGCCCACATGGCTTTAAAAGAGGGCTGAACCCCTCACTTTGCAGATCATCTGAAGACTTCGAAAGGAGTAAGAAGGAGGAATAATTTGGACCCCAGCTGAAGGTAAAGTTTACCTTACCTCTTCCACCAGTGACGGAAGGCCAAGAGTTCCAAGAGGGAAGCAAGATCCTGCCCCTAAACATCTCTTAGGGAACAGAGGGAGATCCTGGTCTCAGAGGACCCATCCAGCAACCCCAGCGCCGGTACCCAGCCAGCACACAGCATACCCTGCTAGGTTCTGCCAGCAAGCTTCCTAGCTGGGAAGTGCCAGAGAGTATCTGAACTAAGGAAAAGGCCATTCCCTCAAACACCCTCCTGAGCTTTGGGCCATCTGCCTTGAAAGGAAACGAGCCCTGCGAAGAAGCTAGGAGGAGTGCCACATAAGCATCATCCAGCGTGCATCTTTTAAGGACATTTTCGAGACAGAAAAGTCCTTGAACCGCATCCGGCTGCACTGCTGACTGTTGTCACGCCGCAGTCACCAGAGCTGTCCGAGACGCCTCGACCAGCATTCCATATCCGCCAACCAGCACAGACGATTCTTGGCCCGAGCTGCTGCGTCAGACAGCCTGCAGACATCCATCCAGCCTCGCTTGCCAAATGGCCTGCCGCCTAGTTCCCAAAGCTGTCTCCCGCCACTGGTAGTGACAGGTAGGCCCCTTTCCACATGGCTCTTTAATTTTACTTGAAAAACAAAAACAAAGACAGGCAGTTTCTGTTTCAGTGTTTAAAATCCTGCCATTCATGTGCAAGGGACTTCTTTTTGGGACCTTTAAATGCACCCCACACACCAGTAATTAGCTGATGAAGCATTTGAAACAGAACAGGCTTCTAATGCATGGTAGAGGGTCCACAGTTCCTCAGCCGCTATCTCCTCACTATTATGCAGACCTCAGGGGTTATTTCAGCAAAAAAGAGCAGGCACATGCTCAGTCAGAGCAGGCATTAGCCTCTCTTATCAGTGCTGGCCTGCAGCTGGTGAAAATCATTGCATGGCAGCGTAGAAAGGGCGTTTGGCCTAGTGGATGTACAATTTGAGGCAACCTCTTTGATTGCTTTATGTGTTTTAAGTGTGGGCACAGTATGGCATGCTCATAAGAGTCACATACACAAAACATTCCAGGGAGCATCACATAAGACGCCATTAACCAACAGGGTGGTGATTGGGCAGTGCACAAAACATTGCTACACACATCACTGCATTGATTTGCCATGGACTACTATCTGCATAGTGACACACAGTGAACTCTGCTTTCCTAATAAAGTTGCAAAGTCACATTGAGGTGCCAGCTGGTGTGCGTGCTAGGCAGTGGTTGGCTTGTTTAGAAAATTAAAAGACCTTTGCTGCTAAGCTGATGAATTTAGTCGATATCCCAAAGCAGCCACTAGAATACTCAAGCATGAAAATGACAGTTGACCTTCCCAGGGATGCGCCATATGCAACTAAAAAGTAATATAGAAAAAAAAGATATGTTTTGGTGTGTCAAATATAGAGACATGAACATAAAGTAAATATTTATAAACTTTTATGTGTGGCACGTTAATTCCCTTTGAAGAATGCATAGGTTTGATCAGCTAACTGATACTTGTGCTGGCCTGGTGAATAAAAATGACCCATGTTCAGTTCTTAACACTGACATGTTAAGCACATGCTCTAACAAAACCATGGCCTTTTAAATGAGCCATCACTTATAAATTGCCCCACTTAAAAGGCTGTCAGCAAAAAGAATGAGGGGCATGGGGTGTGTCTTCAGAGCTTCTCCCATGCTCCGTTTGGAATATTCATTCCTTTGCATATTCCGAACACATTGCAGGCGGCAGAGATCAGCCAGCCGCACATGACAAAGGAGCATTCACCGGCACAGCAGGCTGCTTAATCTGTTGTCCAGCAAGATCGGAAGCAGCTTTCTGGGTGGGCCCCTTACTGTGCCCCCAACCTCCTGACATATTTAGCTCGCTGCCCCGGCCATCGCCCGCTCAGCCTGGGGCAAAAAACAGGGCTGTATGTAACCGAACATAGGTCACCAATGAGGCCATTGTCTTTTGACTACGCAGGCAGCCTTCTTTGGGATTACTGCCTGGCTCTTCTTAGCGCATGTTATCCTGTCTGGGAACAAGCTATATGATGTTGGGGATCCTGCAGTGAGCTTTTTTCGGACCAAGGTAATCACCTCTCTTAATTTTTCCGTGTGATCTCTACACTGTACAGCGCAGTTCATCCACAGGGCGAATACATAAGCTATTGAAACCGCCAAATTTGTTTTCCAGCGGGGGAGCAAAGCTGTAATTTCATTTCGAAAATTATAGTATCAGCAAGCACGCTGTGCTTTCTTTATGTTTGTAGTCGCAGTGAATTGAGTGAACACAAAATGGAGAAATTCACCTGTACACAAGTGTTTCCGGGTGCCACAGGGCAAAACAAAGGCAGATTGGGACATAGGAAAACAGTAACGGTCATACTAGGCCTTGTGATGTTATTACTGTGTAGGTGCGGAGTTAACGTCTGCAGGGGAGGGTGGAGGTAGAGGTGCAGGTCTGGGAAGGGAATAGGGGGTAGGGGGTGAAGTGCACGAGTGGGGGACCCATGGAGCTGAGCAAGTGCCGAGGAGAGACACAAATGTAAGTACCAGGGGAGAAAGGAGTAGGGAAACAAGTGCGATGGACAGGTTGGGATAGATTTCAGGTTAGTCCGGGAAGGCTGCCGCGAGGAATTCGACCATCCACATGGGGAGAGTATGTTCTCCTGCACATTTTTGATTTTTTAAATAATGAAAATGAATGATGGGAGATCAGCCTCAGAGAAATATGTGAGGCCATTGCACACACCGTTCATCTACTTCCTGCACAAAACGCATAGTCACATGTACTCCAGGAAGACGCAGCCAACAGGCGCTGTCTTCTCCTGTCATATTCAGCTGGAATGTGACAGCCCCGGGTCCATCAAAGCATCTCCAGAAGGGGGAAGACGTACTTTCCTCCAGCCATGAACAGCCTAATTTATATATCCAAGGCTCCATGGATCTGCATTTCCTTTGTCCTCCAGCTGGTGGCAGTGCATACTAATTAGAGATAATTGAATCAAGCTTGAAGGGCTTGGTTGCCGGAATGGACAAGAAAGGTAGGACTAACACCCCTTTGGTATGCAATGTGTCAACTTGAAGCTAGTTCCCACCTCTCTTTATTTCATAGACAGTGAATGGCCTGTCTGGGTCTAGCAGTTACCACAGGTGTCTCTGCAGAGCAGACCTCTTTCAGAGGGATGAAGGATGTGATTTTGGAGGGACAGGAATTGTGCTCCCAGCACATACTTCAAGGGAAGCCTGCACTTAAATCAAGAGTCACAGAGGGCTCAGTTAACCAGGGAGACACTTTGATCTACAACGGACAGGAAGATGGTTGAGACCTAGGTATATGTTGTCACCCCTTGTCTGTCCTGTTTCCGAGCATCCTGGTCCTGACCGCATGCATAACAGAAGTTTGTTGGTGGGGACCCAGGATTGGTTCATTAAGATAGGCTTAGCCTGCACCAATCACTGTGGCCCACATGGCTTTAAAAGAGGGCTGAACCCCTCACTTTGCAGATCATCTGAAGACTTCGAAAGGAGTAAGAAGGAGGAATAATTTGGACCCCAGCTGAAGGTAAAGTTTACCTTACCTCTTCCACCAGTGACGGAAGGCCAAGAGTTCCAAGAGGGAAGCAAGATCCTGCCCCTAAACATCTCTTAGGGAACAGAGGGAGATCCTGGTCTCAGAGGACCCATCCAGCAACCCCAGCGCCGGTACCCAGCCAGCACACAGCATACCCTGCTAGGTTCTGCCAGCAAGCTTCCTAGCTGGGAAGTGCCAGAGAGTATCTGAACTAAGGAAAAGGCCATTCCCTCAAACACCCTCCTGAGCTTTGGGCCATCTGCCTTGAAAGGAAACGAGCCCTGCGAAGAAGCTAGGAGGAGTGCCACATAAGCATCATCCAGCGTGCATCTTTTAAGGACATTTTCGAGACAGAAAAGTCCTTGAACCGCATCCGGCTGCACTGCTGACTGTTGTCACGCCGCAGTCACCAGAGCTGTCCGAGACGCCTCGACCAGCATTCCATATCCGCCAACCAGCACAGACGATTCTTGGCCCGAGCTGCTGCGTCAGACAGCCTGCAGACATCCATCCAGCCTCGCTTGCCAAATGGCCTGCCGCCTAGTTCCCAAAGCTGTCTCCCGCCACTGGTAGTGACAGGTAGGCCCCTTTCCACATGGCTCTTTAATTTTACTTGAAAAACAAAAACAAAGACAGGCAGTTTCTGTTTCAGTGTTTAAAATCCTGCCATTCATGTGCAAGGGACTTCTTTTTGGGACCTTTAAATGCACCCCACACACCAGTAATTAGCTGATGAAGCATTTGAAACAGAACAGGCTTCTAATGCATGGTAGAGGGTCCACAGTTCCTCAGCCGCTATCTCCTCACTATTATGCAGACCTCAGGGGTTATTTCAGCAAAAAAGAGCAGGCACATGCTCAGTCAGAGCAGGCATTAGCCTCTCTTATCAGTGCTGGCCTGCAGCTGGTGAAAATCATTGCATGGCAGCGTAGAAAGGGCGTTTGGCCTAGTGGATGTACAATTTGAGGCAACCTCTTTGATTGCTTTATGTGTTTTAAGTGTGGGCACAGTATGGCATGCTCATAAGAGTCACATACACAAAACATTCCAGGGAGCATCACATAAGACGCCATTAACCAACAGGGTGGTGATTGGGCAGTGCACAAAACATTGCTACACACATCACTGCATTGATTTGCCATGGACTACTATCTGCATAGTGACACACAGTGAACTCTGCTTTCCTAATAAAGTTGCAAAGTCACATTGAGGTGCCAGCTGGTGTGCGTGCTAGGCAGTGGTTGGCTTGTTTAGAAAATTAAAAGACCTTTGCTGCTAAGCTGATGAATTTAGTCGATATCCCAAAGCAGCCACTAGAATACTCAAGCATGAAAATGACAGTTGACCTTCCCAGGGATGCGCCATATGCAACTAAAAAGTAATATAGAAAAAAAAGATATGTTTTGGTGTGTCAAATATAGAGACATGAACATAAAGTAAATATTTATAAACTTTTATGTGTGGCACGTTAATTCCCTTTGAAGAATGCATAGGTTTGATCAGCTAACTGATACTTGTGCTGGCCTGGTGAATAAAAATGACCCATGTTCAGTTCTTAACACTGACATGTTAAGCACATGCTCTAACAAAACCATGGCCTTTTAAATGAGCCATCACTTATAAATTGCCCCACTTAAAAGGCTGTCAGCAAAAAGAATGAGGGGCATGGGGTGTGTCTTCAGAGCTTCTCCCATGCTCCGTTTGGAATATTCATTCCTTTGCATATTCCGAACACATTGCAGGCGGCAGAGATCAGCCAGCCGCACATGACAAAGGAGCATTCACCGGCACAGCAGGCTGCTTAATCTGTTGTCCAGCAAGATCGGAAGCAGCTTTCTGGGTGGGCCCCTTACTGTGCCCCCAACCTCCTGACATATTTAGCTCGCTGCCCCGGCCATCGCCCGCTCAGCCTGGGGCAAAAAACAGGGCTGTATGTAACCGAACATAGGTCACCAATGAGGCCATTGTCTTTTGACTACGCAGGCAGCCTTCTTTGGGATTACTGCCTGGCTCTTCTTAGCGCATGTTATCCTGTCTGGGAACAAGCTATATGATGTTGGGGATCCTGCAGTGAGCTTTTTTCGGACCAAGGTAATCACCTCTCTTAATTTTTCCGTGTGATCTCTACACTGTACAGCGCAGTTCATCCACAGGGCGAATACATAAGCTATTGAAACCGCCAAATTTGTTTTCCAGCGGGGGAGCAAAGCTGTAATTTCATTTCGAAAATTATAGTATCAGCAGGCACGCTGTGCTTTCTTTATGTTTGTAGTCGCAGTGAATTGAGTGAACACAAAATGGAGAAATTCACCTGTACACAAGTGTTTCCGGGTGCCACAGGGCAAAACAAAGGCAGATTGGGACATAGGAAAACAGTAACGGTCATACTAGGCCTTGTGATGTTATTACTGTGTAGGTGCGGAGTTAACGTCTGCAGGGGAGGGTGGAGGTAGAGGTGCAGGTCTGGGAAGGGAATAGGGGGTAGGGGGTGAAGTGCACGAGTGGGGGACCCATGGAGCTGAGCAAGTGCCGAGGAGAGACACAAATGTAAGTACCAGGGGAGAAAGGAGTAGGGAAACAAGTGCGATGGACAGGTTGGGATAGATTTCAGGTTAGTCCGGGAAGGCTGCCGCGAGGAATTCGACCATCCACATGGGGAGAGTATGTTCTCCTGCACATTTTTGATTTTTTAAATAATGAAAATGAATGATGGGAGATCAGCCTCAGAGAAATATGTGAGGCCATTGCACACACCGTTCATCTACTTCCTGCACAAAACGCATAGTCACATGTACTCCAGGAAGACGCAGCCAACAGGCGCTGTCTTCTCCTGTCATATTCAGCTGGAATGTGACAGCCCCGGGTCCATCAAAGCATCTCCAGAAGGGGGAAGACGTACTTTCCTCCAGCCATGAACAGCCTAATTTATATATCCAAGGCTCCATGGATCTGCATTTCCTTTGTCCTCCAGCTGGTGGCAGTGCATACTAATTAGAGATAATTGAAGCAAGCTTGAAGGGCTTGGTTGCCGGAATGGACAAGAAAGGTAGGACTAATACCCCTTTGGTATGCAATGTGCCAACTTGAAGCTAGTTCCCACCTCTCTTTATTTCATAGACAGTAAATGGCCTGTCTGGGTCTAGCAGTTACCACAGGTGTCTCTGCAGAGCAGACCTCTTTCAGAGGGATGAAGGATGTGATTTTGGAGGGACAGGAATTTTGCTCCCAGCACATACTTCAAGGGAAGCCTGCACTTAAATCAAGAGTCACAGAGGGCTCAGTTAACCAGGGAGACACTTTGATCTACAACGGACAGGAAGATGGTTGAGACCTAGGTATATGTTGTCACCCCTTGTCTGTCCTGTTTCCGAGCACCCTGGTCCTGACCGCATGCATAACAGAAGTTTGTTGGTGGGGACCCAGGATTGGTTCATTGAGATAGGCTTAGCCTGCACCAATCACTGTGGCCCACATGGCTTTAAAAGAGGGCTGAACCCCTCACTTTGCAGATCATCTGAAGACTTCGAAAGGAGGAAGAAGGAGGAATAATTTGGACCCCGGCTGAAGGTAAAGTTTACCTTACCTCTTCCACCAGTGACGGAAGGCCAAGAGTTCCAAGAGGGAAGCAAGATCCTGCCCCTAAACATCTCTTAGGGAACAGAGGGAGATCCTGGACTCAGAGGACCCATCCAGCAACCCCAGAACCGGTACCCAGCCAGCACACAGCATACCCTGCTAGGTTCTGCCAGCAAGCTTCCTAGCTGGGAAGTGCCAGAGAGTATCTGAACTAAGGAAAAGGCCATTCCCTCAAACACCCTAATGAGCTTTGGGCCATCTGCCTTGAAAGGAAACGAGCCCTGCGAAGAAGCTAGGAGGAGTGCCACATAAGCATCATCCAGCGTGCATCTTTTAAGGACATTTTCGAGACAGAAAAGTCCTTGAACCGCATCCGGCTGCACTGCTGACTGTTGTCACGCCGCAGTCACCAGAGCTGTCCGAGACGCCTCGACCAGCATTCCATATCCGCCAACCAGCACAGACGATTCTTGGCCCGAGCTGCTGCGTCAGACAGCCTGCAGACATCCATCCAGCCTCGCTTGCCAAATGGCCTGCCGCCTAGTACCCAAAGCTGTCTCCTGCCACTAACTCTGTCTCAAAGGCTGCAAAGCACCCTGGCAGTGCCTCAGCGCTGTCGAGTACCAAGAGCTTCTTCAGCACCAGGTACATTGTGGTTCTGCCCCCGGTCCTTCTCCGAAGGCCACTATAGACAGTTACGACCCTTTGCCCCCTTGGTGCTGGAACCAAACAACCTTGAAAAATAAGACTAATTACTTTACCAACAACCCTCCTGTCAGTATCCAGAATGAATCCCTTTCCTTTGTGAAACTGTCTGTCCTCTGTGTTTCTTTACAGGGAGGGTTGTATCTTGTAGTGTGCTAGAACTGTCTGTTGTAGTAATAATAAAGTAGATATTTTTATACAACCTTGACTGGACAGTCCTTTTTATCATTTGGTAATAATTGTATTTTCACTGTGTTGAAACTAACCAATGATCCACAACCTTGCAGAGATAAGGCTGCCGTTCCGTCTACGTTAGCACAATTGGACAAGGAGGTCTTATAATTCACTTGTATTCCAATCTGTTTGGATGCCTTCTGGTGTACTAGAGGTGTGGGGTTGATTGATGGTTTAGAAACCGATATTCATCCCTGGACCACTGGTGCTGCGAAAGTTGATTTTTCACAGCGCCCAATGGGAAGCGCTGATTAGGGATGCTGTGGGAGACTTGCCAAGGAGCATCGGACTCCCGGTAGACTCATAAGGGACCAGGCACCAGTTGCAGCAGCAGAGGGGCATTAGCAAGGGAGGGGGAGGGGGAAGGAGGAGGAGAACAGGAAAGTCTTGAGAAGTTTCCAGAATTTAAAGAAATCCAGCTCAAGACTGAGGGGCACAGGTAGGCCATTCCAGAGGGCAGCTCCTGCTGAGTAAAGGGATCTACCTCCCACTCTCTGCTTGGAGAAAAGTCTGACCTACAGAGTGTTGGAGTTAGAGGACCAAACAAATCTAGCAAGGAGGTATTTAGGGAGAGATTGCTGGACGTAGAGAGGTCACGGTCTGCAGACAGCCTTGTGGATGATGCAGAGGATCTTGAATTTGATCCTTGCGGTCACCGGAAGCCAGTGGAGAGAATTTAGGGCTGGAGAGATGCAGCCCCTGGGCTTGAGGCCAAGGATATGTCTTGCAGCTCTAGTCTGGATTAGTTGAAGAGGGAAACGGGAGGAAAGAGGTAGATTGAGGAAGAGTCTGGTGTAGTATTCCAGCCTAGAGAGAGCTACAGCTATGGAGACATTGAGCTTCTGGGCGAATGTGAGGAAAGACAGAATGCCTCTGAGGCGGTGGAGCTGAAAGTTGGACTATGATGTAAGCAGAGAAGGAGTTGGTGAGGGGAGGGGACCCAAGGAGTGTTGCTAGCGGGTGGGCGGGAAATAGGGAGCAGGCATCCCAATGAGAAGGATCTCTTTCCTACTGGCATTAAGTCAGAGATTGTTAGCAGAGCACAACTTCTGGATAGCAGTCAGGCAGTCCGGTATGAGAGAGGAAGGAGAGGTGGAAGAGGATGGAAGCCTAAAGGAGAACTCTCTGTCATCAGCATAGCACAGCATAGCACTGGAAGTGAGGAGAGCTGGTGGAGATCAAGTGATTGACAGTCTCAAAGGCAGTAGATCGAGAAGGATCAGAACAGATGGAGGGTTTGAATCCAGATACGAGAGAAGGTCTTCACGGGTGTGCAGGAGAGCAGTTTCTGTGCCTCTGGACGATCTGAAACCAGACTGCTGGTCATAGAGGCACCCAGCTGATTCGGTGTGGTGGGTCAGTTGGGGAATGACCAACTTCTCCATGAGTTTGCCCAAGAAAGGGGTGATAGAGATAGGACGATAGTTAGCCGGGCATGAAGGGTTTGCAGATGGCTTTTTAGGAGAGGGTGCACAAGAGAGTGCTTGAGGAGTTGTGGGAAAGGGCCAGTGCTAAATTAGTGATTACAAAGGTCAGGTAAGGAAGGGGCGATGGGGAGATGTTGTCCTTGATGGTTCTGGAAGAGCAGGGGAGCACCTGTTTAGAGGAGATTTTCATAGAGCGGACTACTCTGCAGACCTCATCCAGTGCAATGGGAGAGAAGGAGGAGAGTATTGCGAGGGCAAGGGAGGCAAGAGAAGAGGGGGGTGAGGAGAGGAGTAGAGGACAGTGAGGACTGGATGTCCTGATTTTTGGTGGAGAAGTGGGAGGCCAGCACAGTGCAGAGGGCCTGGGAGGGAAGAGGGGAGGAGGATAGTGCAAAAGGATTGGCAAGTTCCTGGCAGATTTTGAAAAGTTCAGCCATGTTGTTGGTGGCTCCAGTGATGCAGGCTTGGACATGAGCCGACTTCTTGGAGCGGATAGCGAGACGATAATGACTTTGGAGCAGGCAGCATGCCAGTTTGTCAGAGGATGTACCTGAGGCCTGCCATTTCCGCTCAGCAGCTTTGCACTTGCTTTTCAAAGCTGCCAAGTCAGAGTCATACCAAGAGTTTCATTTGGTAGCAGGTTTAATACAGATCCTTATGACAGGGGCAAGGATGTCCAGGGTGTTAGAGATGGAGAGATGAAGTGAGCCAGAGCAGAGTCAGTAGGAGAGTCAAAGGTAGGCGTGGGAGGAGGAATGAAGGTAGCGGCAAATGCTGTGACTGACACGTTTCATTGGTCGAATGACGGAGAAGGAGACTGGCAGTGCAGGCAGAGGCATTGTCTCGGGACCAGAGAGCTCAAGGTGGGAGGAGAGGAGAGAGTGGTCAGTCCAGGAGAGAGAAGTAGTTAGAGGTTTGGAGAGAGGGATGTCTCTTGAGATGAGAGCATCCAAGGTGTGTCCGGCAGAGTGGGTTGGGTAGAGGGAAGAATTTTGAGGGAAAGAGAGTCGCAGAGGTCACAAAAGAGTATAAAGGCCAAATCCTCAGAGTCAAGTTGGATGTTGAAATCCCCAAGGAAGAGACGATTGGGGAGGAGAGAAGCGAGGAGGAGAGGTCTGCACAGTCAGAGAGGAAAAGGGGTAGGTCCTGGGGGACTGTAGATGGTGGTGAGAGCCAGGGAGAGGGTAGGAGAGACAGAGAGCCTACAGATGAGGCATTCGAAGGAAGGAGGAATAGGATTGAGTGGGAATGACGGTGGCTGTTCTCCACTGAGGGAAAATTAGGGCCACCCCACCACCAGATCGTGTGGGCCTTGGAATGGACATTATCTGGCAGCCCTCAGGAAGAAGGGTGTCAAACCCAGTGACAGAGCTGGGCTTGAATGATATCTCAGTGAGAGCAAGGACATCAAGGTCAAGGTCTTCAAGGAGTAGACAGATCTCTGAAGAGTGTTTGACAGTGGAGCAAGTATTGAGGGTAGCTAAGTGAAGCTGGTTGCCACCTGTGAATGTTTTCCAAGGTGGGGTACAGGGGCGGGGTACCACAACTAGAGCAGGGGAAGGAGTGGGGATAGAAGAGGGTGGGGGGAAGCTGAAAAGAGACAGTAAACGCCTGTCAAGGAGGAGGAGTTAGGGCAGAGAGCTCTGGGCCATGTTCGTGCCATTGCGATGGACATTGATGATGCACCTGAATGATGAGAAATGTGCCAAGAGCACTTGCAATCTGGTTGCGCCATTAATGGGTCTTGAAGAAAAAGGGGAGGGGCAGAAAGCATATGGGGAGTCCATACGTCAGGATAAGGCACAAAAAGAGAATGTCAGTGACAGTCTACCAGGAGGAAGCCTTGACGTAGGTGCCGACTATGGGCAGACCAGGTTTAGAGGCCACGAGAGCCTTCTTAAATTTCTTCCTTCCAGACTTCGAGAGAGGGAGGATAGGTGATGGAGATGCATTGGAATAGATAGGAGAGATAGATAGCATCATAGAGGTGAGGGGGGGAATCAAAATGATGCACAGGGAAGGAAGAGGGGCAGAAATGCACAGTGCACGACAGAAATCACCAGGCGGCCTAACAGCCAAACAAGAGCAGAAAAAAGTAGGCCCAAAACAAGATCCCAGTGAGGGCAGCAGAGTTAGGGATACAAGAGGTGCAGTTCAGATGTACATGAGGAGTGTCAGACCAGCAGATCATAGAAAGTGATGCTTCACAGTACAAAATGAGTTTAGTTTCATAGGGGCTCAAGTAGTAGTGGAGGACCGTGACAGGCAAATACTCAATAACGATTCATTTAATAATATATATATATATATTTTTTAATTTCAATTAAATCAATCGATAAATAAACAATCCACAATGTGTGAAAATGCACATAAACATGTTGTAAACATGTACAAAAGTGTTTTTATATGTGCAAATCCGCAAGTAAAATGTGCAAATTTGCAAAATGTATATGCCGACGGTCTTAAATAGGGACCGAAGGTATCAACAATCATTGTGCCAATATACACGTACGCTGCTGCAATCAACACGAATCATCAAAATAGTCACAACCTATTCTCAACATTTAGTCAACCAGAGCTAACCTAGAGGGGCACAATTACAAATGGACAAGCTCCTAAATTCTTAATGCATACATTTCCTATTCTTAGTTTCAACGTTGCAACATCTAGTTCAATATTAGAATCTGAGGTGACCTGGCCCCTTGGTGGTGGTTGTTTTTTTTTAAATAAACGGCCGTTTTAGTAAAAACGACAATTTTTGTGGGTGTTTTTTCAAAAACTGCCGTTTTCCAGCATTTAGCAGGATCTTGAAATTGCGATAAGGTGGATGGTCTGCCTAATGGGCTAAGCACTCCCTCAGCTGCAGTAAGCAGCTGAGGGAGCTCTCCTGTGCTGGCTTTAAATGTTCAAGGGAATTGTAGTTCACTTTACAGGTTTCTGTACCCGCGTGCATGCCCAAAGGGTCATGCAAGGCTAGGGGAGTTTTGCTTCCCCAGCCTTGCATGGCACATTAGGATTGCGGACTGTGGTATTGCAGGGAATAATGAGTGTAAGGGACATATCTTTTTGATTGCTTGCACCACAAAGCGCAGATAAATGGAAATTCTGGCTGACCAAGTTACAGTGCATTGTTTGAACTTGGTAGTGCAGTCGTAAATACCTCCTTCCATGTATGTACTTGACATGAGTTCCTATGGAATTCACCAGCTTTTACCAGTTGTTAAGTGCTCACAGATTCCGTAAGAATCTAATCGAATATGCCATCATCAGAATCGGATGCTGCCAGATTTGCCTACATTTTTGGAAGGTGTAGCAGATGGGGTGGTGGACATGTACGTTTCATCCTGGGGGCCCACCAGAGCCAGCCACGGTCTTGGAAATCCCCATAAGTGGCAAACGAGGTAAAAAACACGCGTAACTCATTTACACGTGTTTTTTATTTGAGAGATTGGAAAATGACCCCCTAAATCTGGCCCATTGTTATGGAGGGAAAGGCAGAGTGAGATAATATGGTTTGCCGAGGATCACACACTTTGCTTAAGTGTGGAAACCAGGATATGTGGCCAGTCAGAAATGTAAGCACTTGGCAACATGTCTTCCCATATATAGTTATGTAAATATGTGTTAAAGTTTGGCTTGAAAAGATGAAATGCTAGTTTTATAGAATGCATTTAAAAGTAAACAAATTACATAAGGCACTAATTATATAAATCGTTTTAGACACATGTGGAACAAAAAACGGATTCTAGCTTTATTTTACCTAACCTGACTAGATTAGTAAAAGCCTACACAAGTGTATGAGTTTTTAAAACAATTTTCATAGTGAAAGCAAATGGGTTTTAAAACTGTATGCACAGTGAAAGAAAATGCAAAGCACTGCAATGTCATCGTCTCAAGTCTTTCTTTCACACAGAATGCAACGTTATTTTTCTCTCCATTTTATTATCACCCCGTTCGCTCCTCTTAATGGCCTATAGTCCTTCCCCAGGTAACCTTGTTCTGGAACTATCAACCTCTCATCGCCCTTCTTATAATGCTTTATTGACACAAAGCAAAACTTAAGAGGAACGGGTTGTTCTTCCCTCTGCTTTGAGGTTTCACAGGACAAAGTGTGAACGTCGGGTTGGAAAGGCTTTGAACAGCTGAGGTGTGTGGGATTAGGAAATATGGGGTGGTTGGCAACGTTGAGTACCAGCACTGTCAAGCTTGAAGTTCCAGCCCTCAACATAGCCAAGAATAAGAAGTGCAGGTACTGAGGACTGGTTAGCGCGGCCCATTTAAAGCACTGATGTTACCTACAAAAACACATTTGATCCTTGTCATTTGTTGTGATTTCCAGCATAGTTAATGAAATAGGAATGGAGGTCTGAGAAATTGCCACCTGGCAAGGGGGAAAGCCCTGTCTTTAATTTTGGTATTAATGCAGAAAATGATGCGGGCAATTCCATCTCCAAAGGGGTAATCTGTTTACCAGATTCCCCATTTCATCAACTCCATGCCAAAAGCATAGTATGCTTCTGCCCTGCTGTATCAGTAGCCTGATCCACAGTGCCTGCTCTACTTGTGACGTAGAGCAGGTTCAAAAGTCTCAAGATGCCAATTCGACAGCCGCAGCTATAGCCAAGTCTCTGCAGCGCAAGAGCAGCATTTACGATATGCCCTCCTGTACCAAAACTACAATGATCATAAGTAACCCATGATGGTGGCAGGGTAAACGCTAAAATAAAGCTATGCCTGAGTTTAGGCATCTTACATGGTATAATCTTGGCCGCCACAACCCAATTGATACTACACGTGTCAGCTTCTGTGAGTCAGCTCTGCTGTGGAAGGTGATGTGTATTCTGGTGCGCTGCGTGGAGAATGCCAAATGTTAGGACAGGAACCTGGAGGACCAGACCTCTTCTTTCTACTTTTTGTGTAGGCAGGTAACACCTTCCTCCAGAGAAAGCCCCACAGCAGGCAGGTATCAAAGGAGCACACCCATTCAAAATAAGGAGCCTTGCACCAGGGTGCTGCATCTTTAAAGGCCTTTGCCCCTGTGAGAAGGGAAGTGGGCAGGAATGATGGAGTGGGCAGGAGTGCTTTGGTCAATGGAAGGAGACTTCCACCATTTTGTTTCTCTCTGTCTCGCTTTCTCTTTTCTGTCCCCTCCACTTCCTCTAGAGCAAAGCACTTTTGGTTGAGTCATGAGAAGGGCAAAGTCCATTCCGTTCAATAGCATGGATTGGACCACTAAGGCAGGCTAGATTTAGTCCATTCACCTGGGGATGCTTGCCTTTAAAAGAAGGAGTCTCCCACCCCTTCTCAGAGATCATCTAAGATATCCTCTCAAGGCGCAAAGATTTGCTCTGAAGCACCTGAAAAGAACTCATTGGACTTCATTTGGAAAAGTTGCACTTTTCAAAGCCTTCAGCCTGACATGAATAGAGAGTTGTCCAAGGCAGAAGAAAGATCTGCCCGCTATCCACTGCGTGGGCACATTGGGAGTAACCTTTGCTGTAGAAATGAACCTGCCACACTTCACTGGAATCTCCTAAACCTGGGAGAGCTGACCCTGAACGGAACCATCCTGTTGTCGAGTCCCCCTGAGTGACCCTCGCAGCAGCCTGAGGACCAGGCCAGCTGAATCTCCCTGTTCTGCCGAGCCAAACTGGTTGCTCCATGTTCACTGCATCTGGAACAAGAGGGAAGATGCTGGTGCTGGGTTTTGCGCTTCTCCACCAATCCAAACTATTGCCTGTACTTCGAACCAGCTTGACGCTGCATCGTACACTAGCTGAACCCATCTCATGCTAGCCTCGAATCAACTGCTCGATGCAGAATAACTGCTGTGTTACATGCCGACTCTGACGAGGGGTTGCAACCACAGCTGGACCTGGCTAACCATTGAACAGCCGCCTCACCGGCCTGCACATCGATGCCCCCAAGATTGCCACTTTGAACGTTGTCTGTCGACTCGAACCGCTGTAGTGGCAAGCATCAACCCCTGTGGAACTCAGTTTCTTTGTTAGGGTGGGTTAGGATGGGTACATATCTTTTACTGGACTTACAATTGTAAGTTGGTGCACTCTGTCGTGCTAAAAACACACATATTAAGCCATTCTGGGCTATTTATGTGTCTGCCACTGTCCGGATGAAATTCTATAGACTTTAATGAGCTTTCTCCGTCAGGCAGGTGCAAGTCTGTTTCTTAAAAGACTGCAGAGTGTACATTATATTCTCCAGTAAGTTCCCGTTTTGCATCTGAGCATTGAAGAATCTTGTAGGGCTGTTGATGTTTGTTTTTGAGGGTCCTAGTAAGGAAGACCCTGCCTGTGCTTGTTTCCTGAGCACTAGGTCAGGTCTCCCAGTAGCCGACCGGTTTCTGTGGTATTCAGTGGGTAGACCACATTCCTCAGGGCTTAAGGGGGCATCAAAATGGGTGCCTCCTAGTTTACAGTGGCAGCGTCGTCTGCATTATTCAAAGTCCTCTCCCCTTTCCATGGGTGCCTCCTAGTTTACAGTGGTAGCGTCGTCTGCATTATTCAAAGTCCTCTCCCCTTTCCATGTAGTTAGTAGTTCTATGCACGGAAGAGTGAGGCAGCCTGAGACCTGTCAGGTGAACTTGATACACATATAGGTGAGTTGGCGCAATTAGTGACGGCCCGTGACTGAAAGTCAAAGTGTCCACGGGCCGTCACTAAAAGCCGGGACCCGGGGCTGTGGAATCACTGCACGACTTCTAGGGGCGAGAGAAGCCCATAGAAGAAGAGAGCTAGCAAGAGAAGCCCAGATAAGTCGAAAGCTGGCGAGAGATGCCCGGAGAAGCTCAGAGCCAGCGAGAGAAGCCTAGAGAAGCTGAGAACTGCTGAGAGCCACCAAGAGAAATGCAGAAAAGCTGGGAGTCTGAGAGAGAAGCAGCCCGCAGAGCAGGGGTAAGGAGCAAGAGTTTGCATGTGCAGAATCAGTTTTACTTCTGTATATCATCCACAGATAGATGGCTAAGTAGAACATTTAATAAGACCCATCAGAGCATTAAACTTTTAGAGGCGGACAGTAGAAATTGTGACATGATGATCCCATTGGCCCTATTCTCAATCAGGAATGCCCTACAAACCTCCCTAGTATTCTCCACATTTAAACTCTTGTACAGAAGACCTCCACGGGACGTACTTGATATGCTGAGGGAGACATATGAAGAAAGGGACGAGTCTATTGTATGGTTACCTAAAAGAGCTCAAAGAATCAAAAAGCATGTGTTGCTTGTGAGGAATAGTGTGCATTTCCATCTGTCCAGAGCAGAGGATCAACAAAAGGTCAATTATGATAAGAGAACAGTAGCCTGTTTGTTTTCCATCGGGCAGGAAGATCTGATATTGTTTCCACTTTGGAAAATAAAATCTTACATAGCTGGCATGGGCCATACAAAGTGGTAGAATCAACCAGACCATGTAATTGTTGTGGTGCCCAACCTGATCGTAGAAATAAGACTCTGATATATCACATTAATTTGTGAAAAGAGGACCCTGTAGAGCAAACCTCAGTTGTAATGGCCAGGCGCCTATCTGAAGAAGCTGAGAATTATGGGCTTACACTATCAGACATACCCTTGTTCCAACAAAGAGATATACACAAACTCACAAGTTGTTTTCCTGATGGCTTTATTGAAGAACCAAGGAAAGTGCAAAATGTCTGTCATTTCATCCGCACTCTGCCTGGAAAGGTTATTAACTTGAGATCTGGAAAGAAAAAGTCATTCAGTAGGTGGAAAAGATGCTGTCTTCAGATATCATCGAACCCGCTCAAAGTCCCTGGTCATCGCCAATAGTCTGGTGGCTAAGTCAGACTATTGGCCAGAGTATTGGCAAAGCCAGATCAGTTGTGGATGTTCTGCAATGATTTTAGAAGACTCAAAACAGTAACTAATTTTCACAACTATCCCCAGCCAAGGATATATGAGATGATCGATCGGCTGGGAAATGCAGTATATCTCTCCAAGATTGATCTCACTAACAACTATTGGCAGGTGCTGTTTAATCCAGCAGACCGAGAGAAGACTGATTTTTCCACCCCTAGAGGTCAATTTCATTTCAAAGTCCTCCCCTTTGGACTCTATGGGGCCCGACACATTCCAGCGGCTCATGGATCAAGTCCTTTGTCCTTTGTTTGAGCTTTGTGACACCTATTTGTACGATATTGTTATGCATAGTAGAACTTGGGGAGAGCATATTGTCCATATCCACAATGTAGTCCAAGCATTGAGAGAGGTGTGTCTCACAGTGAAACCCAAAAAGTGCCATCTTGCACAGTCGGCAGTGCATTATCTGGGGTTCTTTGTGGGAAACGGCCTGGCCCAACCACAGACAAAGAAAATCCAGGCAGTACAGGAAACTCCAGTACCGAAGACCAAGTGGGATTTAAGAGCCTTTTTAGGATTAGCGGGGTATTACCGAAGATTTATCCCCAACTATTCCACCATTACTACCACTTTAAAGGATAAACTGAAGAATACCAAACCCCAGAAACTAAAATGGCAAAAGGAAGATCAGGCTTGCTTTAACACCTTAAAAGCCATCTCATGTAATGAACCGGTATTAAAAGTCCCTCATTTCGAAAAAGAATTCCTCCTGCAGACGGATACCCCGAAAGTGGAACTTGGAGCAGTGTTGTCAAAAGAATACGAAGGGGTTGAGCATCCTGTTCTGTATTTTTCCCAAAAAACGATTCCCTAGAGAGCGTAATTGCTCTGCCATCGAGCTACAGGCCTTAGCAATCAAGTGGGTGGTGGGATACCTAAAGTATTATCTAGCAGGAAGGCAATTTAGGTTGATCACTGATCATGCCCCTCTTACGTGGTTAAGCATCCGCAAAGACACAAACGCCTGTGTGATAGCTGGTTCCTCAGTCTTCAAACCTTCTATTTTTCTGTGGAACACAGAAAGTGAAACGATCATTGATTTCCTTACAAGATGAGGAAGCCAGTGACATTAGGGGAAGGGTATGTAACACATCCTTCAGTATTGTCGCTACTCCCCCTCATGGGGCCTGGAAGGTGAGGCTGCTACCCAATAGTCTCCCTATGGGTGATACTCAGCGGTGAAGACTATCAAGTGAGAACACAGTATGAGAATGACCACTCTACCCCTAGAGGCACATCCCCACACACTGCTAGGACCACAACATTCTCATCCTCTACACCCATTATTTCTGCTCATAATTACTTTATACATTGTAGACCTACTTAGGAGTGTGAGAAAAACCATACTGTGATGAGGAAGAGTAGGGAAAATTGTGGCTTTGCAAATACTGACTAAGGAAGAATAAAGGAGGAATGAAGAGCCCTCCGTGGAACCAAAACAAACATACCAGCTCACACCTGGACCGTTAAAAGATCCAAAGAGAGGAAGGACTTCTTGCAGGGTATGATCCACCCTGGAGGAACCACATGTTGGAGAGAGCTCCCATGCAGAGAACAGGGACCGAAGGAGACGAGGACGCTGAGCAGCCAACATAAACGTCCCAGTGGAGCACGCCGCTGACACCATCGGACCACGGCAGGAGAAGCAGGTATGTGGCTGTGAGCGGGCGATCAGTAGAAGGTACAGCTGTACCTGTGAGGGACCCAGGGCTGTGGAACCGCCACCTGACTTCAAGGGGCAAGAAAAGCCTAGAGAAGCTGAGAGCCAACGAGAGAAGCCCAGAGCCACCAAAAGACAGTAGGAGGAGCCCACAGACACTAGGAGCCAGCAAGAGAAGCACCGGGAGGATGAAAGCCAGTGAGGGAACCCAAGAGAGGCCAAGAGCTGACAAGAGAAACATGGAGAAGCTGGGTGCTGGAGACAGAAGCAGCCCACAAAGCATGAATAATAAGCAAGTCCTTCGGCTTCAATGAAGCTTTAAATCGAACTGTGATAATGAATGGAAAAGTGCTATATGAAGCAAGGGACAGTGCGAAAAACCGTAATGAGACCCTGAGGGGTGGTATAGAACCATGTTGGGGCATAAGAGATATCCCCGGGATAAAACCAATTGCGAAAAATGATCAGGCTGAGTACAGGGGTCATCATCTTCCTCGTACTAGTACTTGGAAGAAACCCAGAGAACGTTATATGTCAAACAGTGGTAGTGAACCAGGCTCAATGATATTTGTGATGTCATCTTTGATGTCCTAGGTGTTAGTCTTACCAGTGCACATTGATGGTGCGAGTTATGGTTGCTTAGCTTACTATAATGGGGGAATGTGCAGTGGTGTTTAGTTGCACTGTGAAGTATAATATTCCTTTAGTGAATTTTTTTGACTGAATGCACATATATATGTATGGCAGGGAAGGAAAAGAATGGGGCTAAACAAGTGATGTCGTCATTGATGTCAGCATTCACATTTGAGATGGCATCTTTCATGGTCTGGGTGTTAGTGTTAGCAGTGCACAGGGGTGGTGGCAGGGTTGGGGGCTTACTTTACCATAACTGGCGAATATCAGGGGTTTTTCGGTTTTAATTTGAAGCATAAAGGGGAGGAGGACAGTATTTTTTTAGTGAAGTGTACAGGTTTCTGTTAGGGCAACTTAACCATAACGTCCCCTCAACAAAGTTTTTTTTGTTGTGAATTTCACTGGTTTTTGGGAGAGCAACTTAACCATAAGTTTTCAAACTTAGGTGGCCTCTCCACTGGGTACCAAATACGCATTACTGTGTTACTGTGTTCTGATATGTGGTAAACTAGGGCTTTTTTCCCCCCTCGCAGGATTCTCAAACTTAGGTGGCCTCTCCACTGGGTACCAAATACGCAATACTGTGTACTGATATGTGGTAAACTATGGCTTTTCCCCCCCTTGCAGGATTCTCAAACTTAGGTGGCCTCTCCACTGGGTACCAAATACGCATTACTGTGTTACTGTGTTCTGATATGTGGTAAACTAGGGCTTTTTTCCCCCCTCGCAGGATTCTCAAACTTAGGTGGCCTCTCCACTGGGTACCAAATATGCATTACTGTGTTACTGTGTTCTGATATGTGGTAAACTAGGGCTTTTTTCCCCCTAGCAGGATTCTCAAACTTAGGTGGCCTCTCCACTGGGTACCATATACGCATTACTGTGTTACTGTGTTCTGATATGTGGTAAACTAGGGCTTGCCACTCACTCCCTTTCCGCTTGCTCTCGTCTATTCCCCCCCCCTCCTATTCCATGGTGCTCTCTATCTCGCCTCTCTTCTCTAACTGCTTCTCCATTGACTATCCTGCTCTCCTCACGTAATCTGGCAGGAAAAAGTTTAAAAAGGACATCCTGGTCTCCAACCCAGGCCTCCCTATCGCTGACACCTACACCAGTGCCTCCTCCAAGGAAACTCTCATTGACATCCTCTTTTTCGTGCCTTCGCCTGACCTATGGACCCTTCATATGGTCTCTGTGCTCTCTCCTTTCTCCTCTTCTCCCAATATGGTGGCACCCGCTGGGATGTCCTCCTGGCCTCCTTCCACTCTTCTAAGGCCATTATTAATGTCTACGCTAATGGGACCGTCTTGGTCCAAGGCCCTCAGGTCAACCTTCACCTCTTTGATAGTCGCTTCCCGCGCCTCATCAACTTCCTTTCATCGCCTGCTGTCCCCCCTCCTCTGTCATCGGCTACCTTGCCTCCACCCTCCCTCCCTGCTCCCTCTTGTGCTCCTTCTTCACCTCCGCAGGGCGTACCTCTGATCTGTACCCCTCCCCGGAAATCCTTCAAGGCTGGCAATCTTCTCCACATTGCCACTCTTAACTCTAGCTCTGCAGTCAAACATTCCTCTGACATCTGTTGCCTTCTTGAGGAACTGGACCTTGACATCCTCAGTCTCACCGAGACATGGTTCACAGCCAGCTCTGCCACCAGCTTTGACACACTCCTACCTGACGGCTACAAGATCCTCTCCGTGCCCAGGCCCAACCGTGCTGGGGGGGGGTGTGGCCCTTATCTTCCCTGAGTGGATTCCTGCCACTGTCACTCCTACGCAGACCTACTCCTCTTTTGAATGCCTTGTCTGCCGACTCTCTCTCTCTAATAGCCAGTCCCTTACCATGGCTACTATCTATCGACCACCTGGTCATATTTACTCCTTCCTCTGTGAGTGGGCGGACCTCTCCTCCTCACTCCTGTCCTCAACCACTCAACTCCTCTTTCTTGGTGACTTCAACATCCACCTGGATGCCTCCGGTCCCCCCTCTGTACTCTTTCGCGACCTCTGTGACGCTCTTTCACTCTCTATTCTCCCGTCTGGGCCGACTCATTCTGCAGGGCACAATCTTGATGCTCTGATCTCTTCTGACCTTCCCCTCTCTGTCCCTCTCTCCACTCCTCTCTCCTGGAGTGATCACTTTCTCCTATCCTCCCACCTCACCTTCCCTACCCCACAGGCAAAGCCACCCTCATCACTGCCACCCTCCTTCTCGGTCATCCGACCAATGAAGAGCGTGTCAGTTGAGGCTTTCGCTGCCACCTTCTCGCCCCCCGTCCCCCTTCGGCTGACTCCAACCCTGACACAGCCCTCTCCACGCTTCACTCTGCTATATCTGATACTCTTGATATCCTTGCCCCTGTCATGAGAATCCGACTGAAGCCCAAAGCCAAACGTAACTCCTGGTATGACTCGGATCTCGTCACCCTTAAAAGCAAGTGCAGGGTGGCAGAGAGGAAATGGCGTGCTTCATGTGCATCCTCTGACAAACTGGCCTGCCGCCTACTCCAAAGGCAATACCGGCTCTCCGTTCGGCTGAACTCTTTAAAATCTGCAATGAGCTTGCCAACCCTGCTGCAGTCTCTACCGGCCCTGTCCCCTCCCAGGACCTCTGCACGGCACTGGCCTCTCACTTAATTTAAAAAACTCAGGACATCCTGTCCTCACTCTCCTCATATCACCTCTCCCCCTCTATTCCCTGCTCTTCCTCTGGCCCTTCTGCAGCCACCCCGCCTCCCTCCTTCTCTGCCTTTCCCCTTTTTTCTGCTGACGAGGTTTCGAGACAGGTCCGATCTATGTCTCGTCAAAACAGGTCAACCAATGCTCCTCCAAAACCATCAAGGACCACATCGACTCCTTGGCTCCTGCTCTGGCTGACTTCTGCAATCACTCCTTCGCCTCTGGAGTCTTCCTATCCCCCCTCAAGCCCTCCCTTGTGCACCCCCTTCTTAAGAAACCCTCCTCCGACCCCTCCTGCCCGGCTAACTATCGCCCAATCTCTATCACTCCCTTTCTGGGCAAGCACCTGGAGAAACTGGCCATCTCCCAGCTTAATCTCCATGCTGAATCTGTTTGTAGTCTTCACGACCATCAGTCTGGCTTCAGAGCTGCCAGAAGCGAGGAAACTGCTCTCCTGAACATCCGTGAGAACCTGCTCTCGAACCTTGACTCAAACACTCCTTGTGTTCTCATTTTGCTTGATCTCTCCTCTGCCTTTGATACTGTCAACCATACCATCCTGCTCAACCTTCTCCGTGATAACCTGGGTATCACTGGTCAGGCTCTGGCATGGCTGTCATCTTTCCTCTCCAATCGACCCTCCCAGGTCTAACTGGGGTCCTTCCTCTCTGACATCTTTTTCTCTACCTTTGGTGTCCCCCAGGGATCTAACCTCTCTCCCTGGCTGTTCAACCAGTACTTGGCACTTCTTGCCCACCGCATCGCCGCTCTCTGCCCCAATTTTCAGTGCTATGCGGATGATACCCAGCTCATTTTCAGGCTACCCTCGGCCTCCTCTTCTCCTTCCCTCATCTCTGACTGTCTTTCTGCTATCCAGGAATGGTGTGCCGCCAATGACCTCTGCCTTAATGCCAGTAAGACTGAGATTCTACTCATCGGCACACCCACTCCCTCCTTCCCTGCAGCTCTCTGGCCAGCTTCTCTTGGCCCTCTTCCTGCTCCTACCCGCAAGGCTAAAAACCTTGGGGTCATCTTTGACTCCACACTCTCTTTCTCTCATCACATATCTGACGTCTCTAAGAAGTCACACTACCAGCTTCACTTCCTCAGAGGTATCCTTCCTTTCCTCTCCTTCCCCCAGAAGCTCACTGTCTCTAGAGCCCTGGTTCTCCCAAAGCTGGACTACTGTTACAGCCTCTATCTGAATCTGCCTGCCCCTACTCTCCGCCCTTTGCAACTCATCCAGAACAGGACTGCGAGACTTGTCCTTGGCCTCAAGCCCAGGGACCGTATCTCTCCAGGACTGAAATCGCTACACTGGCTCCCAGTGGCTGCGAGGATTAAGTTCAAAACCCTCTGCATTGTCCACAAGGCCTTCCGGGGCCTCGGGCCAAAAAACCTTCAACTCTCTCTTCCTAAATATCTTCCTTCTTGAGCTCTTCGCTCATCCACCTCCAACTCCATCAGGGTCAGCCGCTTCTCCAAGCAACAAGTTGGGAGTAGATCTCTCTCCACTGCAGGGGCCTCCCTCTGGAACAGCCTTCCTGCCTCCCTGAAACTTGAAGAGAACCATCTCCGGTTCCGGAAGCACATCAAAACCTTCCTCTTTGCCTCCGCTTTCTCTCCCCCTCTCCACTGTTAATATTACTGAAACTGCACTGAATCTGCAACTGGGCCACTCACCTACCCCGGTCCGTGGCCCTGCCACTCTCCCCTGCACTGCCTACCTGGCAACCCCTGCACTGTGGGACTGTCTCTGTATCCCTACAGCCCCTCCTCCCAGCACTTGTCTGCACTTATCTTGCACTTGCAACCAGCTGCCCTTATTATTGATCTTGTTCTACTAAACCTGTACTGCACTTCTCCTCTCCCTTTCCCCCTTGCACTTTTCGCTTCCCCACCACCCTGCACTTGCGCGATCTGAATGACACCTGGCCTAGTAGGATCATTTGTCTGTCTCCCCTTGTTCCCCCCCGCCTCGTTGCGCCTTCAAAGACTTGTGTATAGGCGCGTTATAAATGCCATATCATATCATATCATCATAACGTCCCCTCAACAAAGTTTTTTTTGTAGTGAATTTCACTGGTTTTTGGGAGGGCAACTTAACCATAACGCCCCTGTAACAAATTCTTTTTTGTAGGGAATTGTATAGGTTTTTGGAAGGTGGAACTTAAGCATGAAATTGTGGCAATGAAGTCGTTGAGCAGAATATACACTGTAATCATGTGATTTTGAGAGAGATGAGTTGTAATCTACGTACTTGACATACATTTAAGACAGAACATAGAGAACCCCCCTCCCTATTGATATTGGAAAGGGACGGACTGAGCGCCTGTTTGCGGATGTGGTTGGACAGGATCAACATTACCCAAAGAGGCGGGGGATAGCTGAAAATATACTATTGTCTTACACAAAAAATGTGCAACGTAGAAGAAGGACATAGAGATATTATAAGTAGTAATAAGTAAATATGGAAACCTGAAGCTGGGAAAAGAAAATTACACATTTAATAACCATGTAGAATAAAGTGGATGGTACCATAAAAAAGAAAGGATGCCTCCAGCGTATTCACTTCACAGAAACGCGGCAGCCTGGAACGACAGTGGACGGACACAGTAGGACGAAGGGACATTACAGCAAAAGAGTAAGTGCAGGCTATTTTTTTTATATGGGTGATGTTTTTTTTGTGGTATGCGGTGCAGAAATAATAATTTCTTTCTATTGTTTTGACTCAGAAATGGCTAGTACTTTGGAGTGGCTGGAGGAGTATTTCCCACATGAGGAAATGTCTGAAGACGGCGACAATAATGGTACAGAGTGCTCTGCATATGCAAAATAGTGACCAGTATTTTAGAGGCATTCAACTTATGTATTATTTTTTTAACGGACCAGGAAGAAAAGAAGAAAGGGCAACAAATGAGACAGAAGAAAACAGGATAAAAAGGATAGAGCAGAAAATGGACATATTGAACGACAATTTTCAAAGTTTACGGGAGTTTGTGGAGGACTGTGAGAGAGGAAAGGTTCGTAATCATTGCCCCACCTGCACCTGCCCTGCTTCTCCATTCCCTAGTTAACCATCCCCAAACCTTGAACAGGAAAATAGACGTTTTGACGAAATACCCATCCCTTTTCCCCTCACAAATCTTCTCCTCATAACCAGCCCGTGTTGAATCCTAATTCCCCCATATTTGTTTCAGTGTCCGCTTCCCCCGCTATTTCTTCATATTGATGTGTGTGTGTGTGTGTGTGTGTGTGTTTGAAATGTTTTTGTACAGTAGTTGTAGTGAAAGAGCTTGTGTGTAGAATTTATTTTTAAAAAGACGTAAAATGTTCACGAACAGCGCGCCTGTTCGACCTATCAACAAGGAATGGAATGTGGGTGCTGTCTAATGTCAAGTAAGACGGATGTGATGTGTGACTGCACCATCTGTTGAAATTGTGCATACATAAACAGAAAGGGGTGTCCAAAGGATATACTACCTCGGCGTACCGCTTGGAAACGAGATAATACATGTTCGTAGAACACACCAGATGTCCGGAATGGGTGTAAATGAGGAAAATGGGAGTGTGTGAAGGACAATATAGCGGTCCGTTTCGGGCGCAGCCAAAATGGTGCCGTCTGCAGAACAGGCACAGTGACCGGCAAGTTCGTAGGCAACTGGAACTTTCTCCTAAGGACACTGGAAATGTCCGTACAGTGAACATAGCATGCATGCACATGCGCAGTAGAAACGTAAGTATTGCGAACATCGCGCCTGTTCTTAACTGTCCGTCTCACTTGTGTCACACTTTGAAGTAGTTTGAGAACCCGAACACTGTCCGTAGGACACTTGTGCCCATGCGCACGTTTGATTCTTTGCATTTGCTGTCCAGGGGACTTTCATTACTGGGGCGGATGTGTTAAGGACGTCCTCATGTGACCGCACCTACGCTGAGCGTGAGGACTAATTTCCGCGGTTCGTCTGCTTCCGCAACAATACAAATGAACTTGTAGACACAAGGCAAAGTATTGTAGAGTGTAAAAATGTAATTTCACACATCCCAAACAATAGGCCACCTTAGGACTTGCTCTGTAAAATGTGTGTACCGCTTTGTAGGGATGAAGACTGTCACGAGGCACACCCCTGAGCGTATCTTCATTGTCCTTCTAGCTATAGCAGATTGAGATGTGTTGTCTTTACTGCTGTAGTGACCAAAAGGAAACTAATCAGTATGGCTTCCATGGCTGCTGTTGGGTCATTAGCCTCTGCACCACCCCCAAACCCGCCACCACCACCACCACCTCACCAAGGGCCTGCAGAGAGATATATGGGTGAGGATGTAGAGAAGAGGAGGAAGAGAATGAAGTGGAGGAACTCTGCACTAGGAGCACTCGGCGGGAGTCATGGGTGTGGCGGTTGTTTTCCGTTTATGGGAAAGTACCAAAAGCATGTGCGAACCTGGTGAAGTGTAACCAGTGCGAGGTGGTGTTGAGTCGCGGGAGATTTGGAGCGTACAGTTTTGGTACGACAAACATGAAGCAACACCTCACTTTGTTCCACACTGCGGACATTCGCAAGGTGGTGCCATGTGAAGAGCGTAGTCGTTTGAGTTCCTCCACTGCATCCTCGGTATCCGATCCTCCCACCACAAGAGACACTCCTGTGGGGGAGCGCCTCCCTCCAGCTGCCTCATAAGCCATTCGCAATGCTGTTGACCCTTACCTTTCAAAGATGACAGTAGTGTGCACGTATTGTGACGCAATACTCTGCAGTGGGGAGAGTTTTCAAAGTGCTTTTGAGGCTGCAGTCACCGAGCACCATAAGATCTGCTTCTTACCTAAATAAAGCTCACCCTAAATCTTTCTCTGTTCAGTTGCCCTTTTTTATCCCCGTGGCTGGTGTCCCTTCCTCACCCTCCTTTCGCCTCTTCTCCTAGTGTGCCGTGTGCTGTTAAGCAATGAACGTAAAACAACAAAAATTACAGGAAAGGCTCTTTTCAGAGCCACCTTTCTCAGTATAACAATAGAACTATGAAGTGACGGCCGTAGATCCCTGCGGAGTTCTGAAAAAGTTTGCGGACAGTTGTAGAGGAAAAAAGGGAGGGTGCAAGCGGAGCAAACGCAATAAAGTGTATGTTGGGAATAAGTGGCGGCTCGGAAAAGAGCCTTTCGGTGGTGTGTTGTGTGGGTCAAAAACAGTGGATTGGGGAAAGGGGATTGTCAGATAGGTTAGTGTGATTGCAAAAGAGGTCGCAATGCATTTTGTACATTGCGAATAAAAATCTGATTGCCAGCATATGTGAGATGGACTCCATCTCTGCGGAAAATGAAAGTGCTGCGAAACAAAATGTTTTCATTGTGGAAAGAGGACATGCCAACATCTCTGCCTTATTCACATTGCGTCTTGCTTTCTCCATTTGTGGACCAAACGCAGAAGAACGCAGCCATATTTTGGGCAATACGGGAAAAAAGTATTTGACAATTTGGAAACATGTCCATGAGCTTCGCGAGTCCTTCCTTCATTGCAAATTGCAAAGAAATTCCAGATACACGGCCTAAACTGTTTCCTCCACAATGAATGATCAGTATATCTTGAGGACGCTCTGTCAGTAAAGTAACACAAAGAGGTACCAAGTCTAGCCATCTCATACCACGCACGCCATGCCAGTGTACTTCCGCATGTGGAAATCCGAGATTTGTAGATAAACCGTAGCTTTCTGCATGCACCTTCAACCAATGTATCCATGAGTCTCCCAAAATCCAGATAATCTGTTTTCGAGCATGGAAAGCCATGGCTGTGTGGTCTCCTGTGACGGAGAAGACGGTCTTACTAAAGTACGTCGGTCAGAACACACCTACTGAACTTTATGGACCAATCCCTAGCTCTGCTCATTCTCATTTACATGCGGCTCCACCCTTGAATCCCCGGTAGTGATATGTGCTGGCTGCTTACTACCCCCATGTTCGTGGACATGTACAGGATCAGAGCGTGACGACGGTACATTAAAGTACTATTCCCCTTTTTCCCCTTTAAGGTAGGCTCTGAAAAGAGACGGTTTTTGTTTATTTTTAGCCAGATACCGTACAGACATCTGGTATTTTATGTATTTTTTTGTATTTTTGTCCTTGCTTTACTCTTGCAAATATTACAGAACCTTCTCTAAAGCAAGCCTTACGTTCCAAAAGAACATCAAATTTCCCAAAGAAGATAGCGCAACACCATCTCCTTCAAAGTAATGCAAATTGCTTGGAGCAATGTTATCATGGCTACAAAAAAACATACCAACTCGTAGCATAAATGCACGCATGCCAAGATTGATGATACACCTCCCGATGCTTTGATCTGGACAGAAAACAGAAGTGTGGTTTCATTGTACTCTCGGGAGTAAAGCTGGAAAAATGACTTTAGTTGTTGGGAAGATGGTCATGAGTGCTTCAACCAACTGTGCCAAATCTGCCAACAAAGTACGTGAAGTCAGGTATCCCAAATGGCAAGCACCGTAGTGCAAAATTACCACATGAGGAGTGGTCATTCTACGCATGTCTCTACAAACTTGCAGAATTGCTGCAGCATTGGCATCAGTGTCAGCGCTCCACACCACCTCCACTCCTCGCACATCGAAATGGTGTGCCACATGCCTACTCTCGGCATAGTGTTGTAAGCCTTGCACACAAATGTCTCCAAGCATCAAAACCCTGACCCTCTCCACCTCTGCCATCTTCAGTGTGTGCACCGTCTTTGCACACAAAAGAGTAATGTGAACATCAGATTGGCTGATGCCTACAGTCGCCTTTCCGTGCAGGATTTGCTGTAGAAACCCTATGTGACACGCCCTACCAGCAGACAAGCGTTGCCTATGTGCGGCAAGTAACTCTTACCCAGTTCTTCCACCCTTTCTGCAGCGGTACCAAAGTGAGTCCCTCATTGGACACAACTAAGCGGTCGCACAATCATCCACCAATCACATAGAACATCGCTGATTTTAACTCCGTCATCAACATTGCACACTTCAAAATTACTGTCAATGATTCTGAATGGAAGTCGCATACCATTGCAAAGCACCTACTTCACAAGCTACTGTGCAAGGATTGCAAATTTCTACTTACAGCTCCATACATGTCCACATGCATCAGTATAGAGTACAGGTATGTATATTTTAATCAGAGAACATGTGGAAGCCTTACAATTTCAATTAGACAGAATAATGCTGCTAAATGTCCATAGGGAATACATAACAACGCTCTCCCTTTGAAGTGCAAGATTGCCGATTTGTCATTCACAAATCGCACGACTGCTTACTGTCTTCCGCATAACCTGTACATACGTTGCAAGCATGCCTATTTAGGGCAGACCTGAATTTTGTATGTGAAAATATCAGACTTCTGTACTCTGTATGGCCTACAGCAATGCTACTTGCAATGTGATCGTACGAGAATAGTAAGCGCTCCCGATTGTAGTGCTGACATTTCCTTCTGAGGGTCTCCCGATTTTCCGACATCATGCTTTTCATTAACAAGTACAAAATGTTTCCCCATCAAGTACTTTGCCCTATCGCCTAGAAACCTCTCCCCTATGTATAGTACACTTTGTAAAGAACAAGGCATTTCCATACCTGTTACGAACCGTTCTCAACGGTGGTCCTTTCTACGCCGATGGCGCTTCATGCCATCCATTCACACCGTCACCCCCAAGATGGCGTCGCGTAATGGAGTGGACGGTCTAGAACCCAATCCAGCCATTGAGGAAACTCCGCCTTGTGAGTCGATCACGGTACTTAAACCACCGGAATGGAAGACTCAGCGCGTTGCTACTGTTCTTAGTGGTCACGCTCCGTAAGTCTTCGCTTAGGAGAAATACTGGAATTTCACTTCCAAATTGGTTCCTACCTTCCACCTCCTCCCTTTATTGAAACCTGCTTGTCTTTTCATCTTTCCTCTTTCACAGGCTGACTGTTATCAAGCGCTGTCACTTCATAACATTCAAAGACTCATTACTGGTGAAGTCGCCTTCTGAACCGCTCACTGCCCGTAGGTTCTCCATTCGATTCATATTTCTTCAATCAAGAAGCCCCGTGCTATACTTACCTTTCTTTACTTTCCCTTCATGTATATTGAATAGGAATCTCCAAACTACATCTCCCATCATTCATTCCGGAAATCACCTTTCACATCCACCTGCATACTCAGACGGGGTAGGTTGAGTCAAAACTCTTACACACTCAGACAACCCGTCTTTTCTACATAAAATAGAGCACTGACCTTGTTTTCTTCCTCTTCCAAAGTTCCCGCCGGTTCCAAACCTCTCTACAAACCCTCCTCCGAGAGTCGGCTTAGCAATCGGCGAACTATTGAAGAAACTTCGGAAATAGCTGCACGACTAACATTTCCATCGCGAAGCGGCAGCAGAGGGCTTGAATTCCGATCCACTCAACGCTCTCAAGCGACACAGGGTTTTTTTCCTTCACTAAGGGTTTCCCTGCCACATCCTTCCTTTGCCGAGTTAGAGGCGGAGGGAAGGTGTAACAGGTGAACTCCTGATAGCCTCATTCCACTAATTGAAGACCAGGTAGGAAGTTTCCTTTTTGTTGTGTGGTGTTGGAGGGAGACTGGGAGAGTCAAGGTGTTTACACAGTTTCATCTAAACTCTAAATCTTATCAGATAGCAACGCCCGATAAGGGTGACTGGGTAGCGTTTTGGCTCTCTTAGAGTACTCTACCTCACCACAGAGCAATATGGAGCAACAGGTCCAACAGTTGATGTCGGCTGTACAAACCCTTTCAGGGGAGGTCCAGCAGCTTAGACAGGAAAACCAAATATTACGACAACAGGTGGGTCGGTCTGCCCATAGCTCAGAGGTGCCTCCGGGTCCTCTTCCTTTCGGTAAATTCGATGGAAATCCACATGCAGTTAAGGAATACCTAGAGGCTTGCACAGTTCAGTTTGCCTTTAAGACGGCCTTTTTTCCCACGGATCGCGACAAGGTAGGCCATATGATCGCCCATATGACGGGCGCAGCACTAGCATGGGCGACCCCCCTTGTTACCAATAATAACCCGATTCTGGACTCGTATCCCGCCTTTTGCAACAGTGTCAAAAGCATGTTTAGCAGGCAAGAAATCACAATAGCCTCACAAGAGAGTCTGTTGGACCTTAAACAGGGAAGTCAGGACCTCTTGACATACATTACTAGGTTTAAGCAGATGTCCGCCGACACTTCCTGGGCGGACGACGCTCTCGTAACCATATATCGACAAGGGTTATCTGAAGACCTAAAGGACGAAGTATCACGTATTCCCCGTCCCCACAACTTAACAGAATTTATTGCCTTAACGATGCAAATAGACTATCGCCTCCAGGAAAGACACCGAGAGCGACGCAAGGTTCGTTCACAAAAAGCCTTTTCTGAAGGAACAGTCCCTCTACCCAAGACTTCAGTGTCAGAAGAACCGATGCAATTAGGTTACACTAGAGGTCCTCTTTCTCCAGAAGAAAGGTACAGAAGAAAATCGTTAAATTTGTGCATGTATTGTGGGGCTAGTACACATACTGTAAAAGAGTGTCCTCTTACTCCCAAAAGAAAGTCGGGAAACGCCAGCGCCCGGCCGTGAGGGGAACCACGGTTCAGGGCTCTTTGACAGTTACTGGTTCCCTAATGACCATTCACTCGGATCCCGATCCTGTCCCCAACAGCGCCATGATTGTGTTAGAAGTTACCCTATCCTGGAACAACATACAGCTTCAAAGAGTGTCTGCTCTCATAGACAGCGGAGCTGCAGGGAATTTTATTGACGACATATGGGCAGCACGACATGATATTCCGAGAGAAGCAAAACCCATAGCCATCCCAGTGGAAAGCGTGGATGGTAGCCCCTTAACCTCTGGACCCATTACTAATCATACTGGCCCGTTAAAGTTGGGCGTTTCTAATCACCAGGAATCTCTGGTATTAGACATTATCAAGACAGCCCATTACCCGTTAATCCTCGGATTGCCTTGGTTGAGGAAACACAATCCTTACATAAATTGGACTGCCGGTACTTTGTTCCTAGGCTCAGAACACTGTGTTCAACACTGTTTAGGGTCAAACAACCCGTCCTTAAACCCATACATGTCCCACCAAGGGGTCCATCAGGTGAAGATTCTTCCCCCTGTTTACCAACAATTTCAGGAAGTCTTTACACAGACAGAGTACTCCTCTCTTCCACCACACCGCAGAGATGATTGCGCTATCGATTTAATCCCTGACAGTCCTCTCCCCTTTGGGAGAATGTATATACTTTCTGCCAAAGAAAAGGAAGTATTGAAGGAGTACCTCCACACACATGTACGGAATGGGTTGATTACCGAGTCAAATTCCCCGGCAGCAGCTTCTTTGTTTTTTATTCCAAAAAAAGGCTCTACCGAACTTCGCCCATGCATAGATTATCGGGGGTTGAACAAGATTACAGTCCCAGACCGGTACCCTATGCCCTTAATCCCTGACATATTGGAGGCGGTCAGGGGTGCACAGATTTACACTAAACTAGACCTCAGGGGAGCCTACCACTTAATACGCATAAAATCTGGGGATGAGTGGAAGACAGCCTTTCGCACCCCTTTTGGTCACTATCAGTACCAAGTCATGCCCTTTGGCCTTACCAACGCTCCCGCGGTGTTTCAAAGGTTCATGGACCACTTGTTCGCAGATATATTACTACATTATGTCATCGTATATCTGGACGATATCCTGGTCTTTTCTCCCGATGAAGCTACACACGTTCAACATGTCAAAAGGGTCCTTTCCCGTCTACAAGATAACCATCTATTTTATAAATTAGAAAAGTGTGAATTCCATCAGTCTTCTGTCACTTACTTGGGGTATGTCCTTTCACCGCAAGGAATCTCTATGGACCCGACAAAGATCTCCGCCATTAGAGACTGGCCATCCCCCAAGTCCATCAAGGATATACAGAGGTTTTTGGGATTCGCCAACTTTTATAGACGGTTTATTCCACACTTCTCTTCTCTTTCTCAATCACTGACACATCTGCTCAAGAAAGGGGTCCCATTTGTTTGGACTCCCGAAACCCAGACCTCTTTTAACGCTTTGAAATCTATATTCATTAGAGCACCCATTCTAGCTGTTCCTGATCAAAAAAGACCATTTATAGTAGAATCAGATGCTTCCCATTCGGCACTAGGAGCAGTACTATTACAACCGGATGCACAGAATCTGGAAAGACCCGTCGCCTATTTGTCAAAAACCCTCACTCAAGCAGAACTCAACTATACAGTCTTGGAGAAGGAGCTCCTGGCTATAAAAAGAGCTTTTGAGGAGTGGCGACATCTGCTTTTGGGAGCGAAACACTCGATCGAAGTAAGGACAGATCACCAAAATTTACGAACCTTACAGTATGCTCAAACATGCAATAGCCGCCAAGCTCGATGGGCTCATTTCTTCTCACCGTTCCGAATTACTTTCACCTTCATTCCCGGGAGAAGTAATTTGAAGGCAGATGCTCTATCTCGACGGGAGGGCAAGGATCATAAAAGCTTTAAACCAGAGCCCTTATTCCCCATGGCTAAGTTCATTCCAGTCATACATCTTTTTATGCAGAAGATCCATGATCAGACACAGAGGATGTTGACGGTCAATCCAGACGTTATCACTCAGCACGAGTTGTCTGTTGATAACGGTCTCCTGTTTAAAGGAGATAGACTATTCATCCCAAATGAAACCCTTCAATTGGAGGTACTACGACTATGCCACGATTCACGGATCGCTGGGCACAGAGGAATCTCCAATACCATAGAACTGATCCTCAGACATTTTTGGTGGGCCACGGTTAAGGAGGATGTACGGGAATATATAGCTTCTTGTGCGATTTGTCTACAGACTAAAATTCCTCGCAGACCTCCTGTGGGGAAATTAGTGCAAATGCCACTACCCAATAGACCCTGGCAAATCATATCCACAGACTTTATCGTGGACCTTCCCGAATCGGATCATTGTTCCACCATTATGGTCACTGTGGATTCACTAACTAAAATGGCACATTTCATCCCCCTTCCATCTGTACCTTCTGCCCTACGAATGGCCCAGGTCTTTTTGGATCGCATCTTCTCTTTACATGGTCTTCCCAAAACGATTATCTCTGATCGGGGTCCCCAGTTCACCTCCAAGTTCTGGAAACATTTGTGTAAAACTTTGGGTATCTCACGTGCTCTGAGCTCGGGCTTCCACCCGCAAACTAACGGACAAACGGAACGCCTGAATCAGACGCTAGAGGGATACCTCAGATGCTATATTTCGGCGGCACAAGACAATTGGAAAGACCTGTTACCTCTTGCAGAATTTGCATATAATAATGCTGTGCATTCGGCCACCAAAGTCAGTCCTTTTTACTGTACTTATGGCTTTCACCCTTCCGTATTTCCATCAGTCTCTCCTTCTTCCTCAATCTTCCCAAGCTTGGGGAAGCTTTCGGACTCTGTTCGTCAAGGACACCAAAGGGCATTGGAAGCCTAAAAGGTTGCACAGGATAGAAGCAAGGCACAGACGGACAAACACAGATCCAAGGATCCTCCTCTTGCCATAGGGGATCGTGTATGGTTGGCCGGAAAGTTTTTGCCTCGAAGACTCATCCCTTCTAAACTGTCCCCTAAATACTTTGGACCCTTTAAAGTGTTGGAGCGGAAGGGACTAGCGGCATTCAAATTGGAGCTACCCAAGTCATGTAGCAGGATTCACCCTACTTTCCATGTCTCCCAACTGAAACCAGATGTTCGTAATCGTTTTCATCTTGTCCCTGCCGGTACACCCCCTGCGATACTTCGAAGTTCCGGTCCAGAATATGAGGTATCGGATATATGTGATGCACGTTTTCACAGGGGGTCTCTACAATTTCTGGTCGATTGGAAGGGCTATTCGCCGGCTGAGAGATCCTGGGAGCCCGCCTCTGCGGTGCATGCTCCGCGTTTGATTCGGGCCTTCTATCGCCGGCACCCGGGTAGACCGGGTGCCGCCTCCTTTGGCAGGGGGCATACTGTTACGAACCGTTCTCAACGGTGGTCCTTTCTACGCCGATGGCGCTTCATGCCATCCATTCACACCGTCACCCCCAAGATGGCGTCGCGTAATGGAGTGGACGGTCTAGAACCCATTCCAGCCATTGAGGAAACTCCGCCTTGTGAGTCGATCACGGTACTTAAACCACCGGAATGGAAGACTCAGCGCGTTGCTACTGTTCTTAGTGGTCACGCTCCGTAAGTCTTCGCTTAGGAGAAATACTGGAATTTCACTTCCAAATTGGTTCCTACCTTCCACCTCCTCCCTTTATTGAAACCTGCTTGTCTTTTCATCTTTCCTCTTTCACAGGCTGACTGTTATCAAGCGCTGTCACTTCATAACATTCAAAGACTCATTACTGGTGAAGTCGCCTTCTGAACCGCTCACTGCCCGTAGGTTCTCCATTCGATTCATATTTCTTCAATCAAGAAGCCCCGTGCTATACTTACCTTTCTTTACTTTCCCTTCATGTATATTGAATAGGAATCTCCAAACTACATCTCCCATCATTCATTCCGGAAATCACCTTTCACATCCACCTGCATACTCAGACGGGGTAGGTTGAGTCAAAACTCTTACACACTCAGACAACCCGTCTTTTCTACATAAAATAGAGCACTGACCTTGTTTTCTTCCTCTTCCAAAGTTCCCGCCGGTTCCAAACCTCTCTACAAACCCTCCTCCGAGAGTCGGCTTAGCAATCGGCGAACTATTGAAGAAACTTCGGAAATAGCTGCACGACTAACATTTCCATCGCGAAGCGGTAGCAGAGGGCTTGAATTCCGATCCACTCAACGCTCTCAAGCGACACAGGGTTTTTTTCCTTCACTAAGGGTTTCCCTGCCACATCCTTCCTTTGCCGAGTTAGAGGCGGAGGGAAGGTGTAACAGGTGAACTCCTGATAGCCTCATTCCACTAATTGAAGACCAGGTAGGAAGTTTCCTTTTTGTTGTGTGGTGTTGGAGGGAGACTGGGAGAGTCAAGGTGTTTACACAGTTTCATCTAAACTCTAAATCTTATCAATACCCTTAAAAGAATTAGTTATTTTGAAGGACTTTCAAGTACCATATTGCAAGTACTATGCAGAGACTGCACAGAATGAAGTGAAATGTGCATGTGCACTGGGTTGAAATATGAAAGTTCAGTCCTCTGACAAAAGAAGCACAAGTAATGTCTGCAGTATCATCACTGCTGCAAACACACAAAGTAATTGTTTTTGTTTTTTTAATTCGCAGTGAAGACTACTCTCCTGAGAATCAACAGCATCTACACTGCAGATGACATATCCGAAGAAACCTGGTCATCTTGCACAAAAAAGTAAGTACAGTACAACCTTTATATTGTAACTACTCCTTAAAGAGGCTGCGTGGGTTATTTGTTTATTTTGGGCACCAAAGTAAGCATTGATTTGTAAACCATTCTACCTACAAATATCCATTTATTCAACAAAGAACAGGCAGAATGGCTGACAAATCCCTGTGTTTGGTACTGAAATAACATAGGTAATCCTTAGAAGGTTATATTGTGAAAAGAAGTTGCTGTTGCAAGTTTTTGGCATTTCGGTTATTAATAATGGTTCTCGTCACAAGTAGGCCACTTTGTACTCTCATCTGAAGCACATTGTAGTAGTATACAAACAGTAAAGTAGCCTTACCAAATGATTGTTCACTGTACGTTGACACACAATGACAAAGAGCTTCCCCATCAGACTTATGCATCCATGCACACTGCACACATACATTGGACAACAGACCAAAGTTTATTTTTTTTCTCAACAGACACCAAAGAATGCCTACCAAAAAGCAACTCTGTAGAAAGGAACGCAGAATTAGAGCAAAGAATAATAAAGGTGCCCAATGTAAGCATCCACCTGTATTAGAGTTTGTAGAGAATCTTGGTAAAAAACCAGCTAATGCAGTTGGGTAACATAATAAAGCAAGTCTCAACTACCGAAACTGTACCTCCTCCATCAGAAAGTGTCACAAAACACAGAAATGTTGTCAGAAAAATGGCTGCCAGTACAGCTAACAATGTTACTAATAATCCTCGTAAGAAGAACACAGAGAAAAAAAAATATTTTAGCAAAAATGTTTCGTCACAGAGTCCTTCAGAATCTACTAAGAAGAGGAACAAAATCATCCTCACCCCTTAAAACGTACCGTAGAGAGTAAATTCTACAAGCACTTGTGGACAGTGCAATCCTTCTCAAAAGGAAGTTGTTCATATTAGTGTTAAATAGGATGAAAGCACTAACAAAACTAAGTACCAAACTACAAAAGATCCTCAGCAATAAACGGAATGTGAATAAAAATAATTTCTTGCATGTTTGTGGTGGTGAATGGAGTCACACAACAACCACAGAGCCAAATTTTAATGAAGAAGCATACAAACAAAATCAAACAAACACAATTGCCATCCATAGCAGTGGACGAGGGTATGAGAAAATCAATCCTACCATCATGGAACAAGAAACACTGCTTATACACTATCTCCTGAAAACTCAGAATTACCACTCGATTCAGCAGAACCGCACCATCCAGTATACAAATGGCTGCGCACATCAATGTGTGCCATTCCAAACAAAGCTTTCACATCTTTACGTCAGTTACTCAATCAATATGTAAAAGGTAAAGACAAAAGTAAAATGAAAGTGCTGCAAAATATGGATATTTATGCAGTGCGGAAAGACACAGGACTAAAAGGACATTCATTAGCCTGCATTTCTGGGCCTATTTGCAAAAGTACCTTGCATGATATCAAAAGAATATCAGTACATCATTGCAATGTAAGAAATTTAGTGCATAGAATATGCCATGCAAAAAGTCCGGCTTCAGAATTAGGCAATTTAAATACCACTCTTCTGCATGGTACACCCAAATACTTACAAGAAGAAATGGACCGTATTCAGAAAAAGTATTTTGGAAGTGAGAGCCACGTAGAAAATGCAACAGTTTTAGAACATAGTAGCGACAATTCTGCACATAGAAACCTTCTATTACACACATACAGAAAAGAAATAGTAAAATTTAAAAGGTCATCGGCTGAAGTACCAAATCATGTGTGTGTGTGTTGCCGCAGAACGTTTTACAAAAGGAACACAAAAAATGTGGACATAGCATACACAATAGAAAACAATGAAGACTCTAAATGGTTTGAATTAGCTTTGTACCTTTTAGCTGAAAACAAATATGAAATAACTGAACGCCTAATATGTTGCAGTTGCTGTACTGCAAAATTGGACAACAACCACACTCCTTCATGTGCTATTACAAATAATTTGGAATTGTTTCCATCACCAAAAATCCTGCAACAGCTCAATTTGTAGCAGAGCATAATAATTCAAACAGGTCACCTATTTCAAGCAATTATACACCTTCATCCAAAACAGCAAAATTACCTTCCTCTGAATTGGTGAAAGGCATTCGTGGCAAAGTAGTTTACTTGCCATTAGATCTAACAGAAAATGTACACACTCTAGGAGTGGAACGTTCAATAGAGCATTCTTTAATAGTCTTGGTAAATGGAATACCAACAAAGGAGAAACAAATTTGGCAACAATTAGTGGACTTACACAAAGTTAGACAAGCATTGCAATATCTAAAAGACAATAATGAGTACTACAAGGAAATGAATATTGATGAAAGCTTAAGGCAAAGAACTGAAATAATTCAAGAGCCATCAGAAACTGGACAATTCAAACTTCTGGATCCAGCTACAGTATCCACTCTTTTGGACCATTACACAATTCATCCATTGCATTCCAATGAAAGCATAGATGATACACTAGAAACTTACCAAATGCGACAAACCAAAGGGTCACCAATGAGTATTTGGGGAAAAAAGTATAGAAGCATGTGCGTTTCCACTGCTATTTCCTACTGGCAAAGGTGGAAGATACGATGATAGACCCACTCAGATTGGGGCATCAGAATACTGCTCATTACGAATGTATTTGCACGATCCCAGATTTAGACAAAATGTGGAATACATATTCCACTTACTCTATGAAAGTGAATTAGCAACACTATGTTATTGAGTTGCACACATTTTTAAAACTGGAACGCACTTTCAAAATATGTCAGCTATGCAGTTATTACAAAAAGTACAAGAAAAAGATGAGATTTTACAATCAAGTATAACACATTTGTTTGCAAACATGCATGGTACAAAGGAATACTGGTTCAGACGTCACGGAGATGTGCGTTGCATGATCAGAAACCTTGGACCACCAACTTGGTTTGTTACGCTAAGTTGTGCACAATATGCATGGGAAGATTTGCATGAGTTCCTATGCATAGCAAACAGCAACAAAAATAACATAGATATATTAACACCTGGAGAACTTTGCTCTCTAGATCCAGTTAATTTCTCAAGATATTTCCATCATCTTTTCATTGCAATGCTACACTTTATTTGCAATAAAACTGTTCCTCCCCTTGGAGAAGTGCAACACTTCTTTTGGAGAAAAGAATATCAAGCGAGAGGAGCACCACATATTCACATGCTGTTATGGATCAAAGGTGCACCGAAATTGGGGCACAACAGTGATAGCACTGTTTTGCAGTTTATCCAAAAATATGTCACATGTGAAATCCCTTCACAACAGACACATAGTGAGATGCATGGGCAGATTTTACAATTTCAAAGACACAAATGTGGCAAATATTATCCCTGCAAATATTAAAAAAAAGATAAATACTACACCAAATGCCGCTTTGGTTTCCCTACACGAGTTACAGAAACAGGTGGAGTAAACAACTTCATGTCTTCAGTTCGACATTGTGTTAAAGGTAAATCACCTATAAAAACAAAACACGTATTACATAAAAAGAAGGGAAGAATCAAAATATATCAATGATTACAATGCAATCATTGCCCTATTATGGAATGCAAACATATATGTGCAGTACATTGCAGACAATTCAACTGCTGTTGCACGATATGTTACAGCCTACTTAACAAAAGCAGAAAAAAACAGAGCTTCAAGACCTCTGGGATGACCTAGCATCAGACAAAACATTATCACAGCCTAGGCATAAAAATGCTCTCTCATAGAGAATGCTCTCTCATAGAGAATGTGGGGCCTATGAAGCAGCAGATCGTTTAACTGGCACTGCTTTGTATGGAAAATCAGACAACATAGTATGGCTCAGTCTTGGTCCTGCAAAATCTAGAAAAAGAGTGCTAAAATCATTGAGGACATAGAAACAATTGCCAGAAATGATCCCAACAGCCAAGACATTCTAAAAAACAATTTACTGGACACATACTAGCCAAATAGGAGTGCCACTCTGGAAAGCATGTGTCTATACCACAAACTTTGCATACAAAAATAATGTAAAACCTGATGAAAGCAAAAGTAGATATAGAGTGACCGATTGTGAAGCGAGCTTAGTGAAACTTAACAATCAAAGCTTAATTAATCATGTGAAATTGTCATTAAAAACTCCTCAACAGAAAGAACTATATTACATGTCTCTGTTACAACTTTTCAAACCATGGAGAAAAGAGGAAGACATACCAGATAATTATGAGTGCTATGAAGATGCTTTCAAAGCAAATTAAAGCACTATCACCGATGTGAACTTTATGCAGTACAAAACAATGTTACACAATGAGCAGCAACAGGAAGAAGAACTTCAGGACCAACTAGATAAAGACTCTTCCGACAGTAGTCAACCTTCTGTAACAGGAAGTCAAGAACCATTAGGACAACCACTAATAGCAAATGAGGCTGAAGTAGCCATGGCAGAAGTAGAAAACACCATGTATCAGTATCAAGAAGATACAGAAGTCTTAACTGTACAACAAGCAAAACTTAACAATGATCAGCGCACCATTTTTGAAGATGTAACAAAACAAATTGTACATGGTGTACAACATGAAAATAAAGAATGTACCTGCCAAAATTACAAACCTATACTGCTGTACGTCAGTGGTGAAGCTGGATCAGGGAAAACATTCTTAATCAAAATCATCAGCAAGTTCCTTCAACAATTGACAAACAACAAACTGTCAGCTGTTGTAACAGCCCCCACAGGTTTAGCTGCCTGCAACATAGGCGGTGTGACTTTACACCTATTACTACTGCTTCCAGTAGAGCATCAAAATAAATTAGACTACTACAAACTTTCTGCAGAAGCTGCAATGGAATTACGTAGAGTATTGAAACAAATGAAAATGCTACTAAGAGATGAAGTGAGCATGGTGTCCAACCTAATGTTGGCTTTGATTAATCTCAGATTGCAAGAAGTACTTAAAAATAATAACGAAGAACTCTTTGCAGGGAAACACATTATCATTTTCAGAGATCTTCTACAATTGTCACCAGTGAAAGGTGAACCGATTTTTAAAACCTTAGGCCACAAACTCTGCCAGAAAACTGTTGGTAGCATAGGTAATGTTAACCTTTGGCAACATTTCCAATACAGAGAATTAACTGAGAACATGTGGCAAAGTATTAGAGTTGGTGTATTATGGCAAGAAGCACAAGCTGTATTGAAAAACCGGCATATACATGCACTTTATGGCGATAATGCATGTGCAACTGATGTTTTGGAACAAATAGCGCACAAAAATGTCAATTGTATGGCCTTAATGCCAACTCTTGCAAGCTGTTTCAAATTCAATGAAACAATGTTAAAGAAAGAAATGCAAACAATAATAGAAATTAGTGCCACAGACAAAATAGACGTACATTGTATGACAGTACCCATGTGTGAGCAAGCCACAACAAGATTAAATAGTTTAGAAAATTCAATCTCCAACACAGCTGGGTTCGAAGAAATATTGAAATTATCATTAAAGTAAGGCTTAAATGTAACCTTGATGTAGAGCAAGGGCTAGTTAATGGAGCACTGGGCACAGTTGTTGGCTTTCAATCATACCCACGTGATAGCAACATTCAGTTTGTAAATATTCGCTTTGATAAAGTTTCAGAAGTGAAAAGGATAGGGCGTGTCGGGGTACAGGGTTGTTAGAAGGGGGAATCAGGGCTCAGTGAGGAGCCCCAGGCGCAGGAGAAAGGAACCCAGAACAAGACAAACCCAAAGGAACAGCCTCCAGCCTTATAGGAGGCTTTTCTATCCTTTTTGCAGGCAGAAAAGCCTACGGACCACGATTCCCAGCAGCCTCCAGGGCGGGAACTACTTTTTCATTCCCAGGCTGAGAGGGGCTTGCGCACGCGCATGCGTGAAGGACAAAGGCACAGGGCTTGTGCTTAAGCTTCCGACCGGAACGGACGCATCCACCGGAGCTCCTGCCGACAGGGATCACGCGAGGGGCCACGCCCCAAGGAACCAGCATTCCGGCCACTCGCTCTTAGCAGATAAGTGCAGCAAACTCCCGGCGAACAAGCGCGCAGGGGAATTAGATGCGCAGCTACAGGGGGAGACCACGGAAGCGAAAGGAAAGCGTTGGGGGTCCCAACCCTCTATGGGGCACGCGGAGGGGGCACCGCCCAGCCACATCACGTCCCCTGTGGAGGGCAAAGCTAAGTCTCTAACCGCGTTCTGTTGTATTTAAGCAACACGGTTTTGGTTCGCATGCAGCATTAAGACTAACGCGCGCAGCGTTTATTTACCCAGCTTACTTTCAGCCACGTGCGGCAAACATTGGCAGCACAGAGAGCTTTTGAGCACAGCCACGTGCGGCAAAACGTGGGCAGCATGGAGTGCTTTTGATTTCAAGCCACGTGTGGCAAAACTTTGGCAGCATGATGGATCTTATTCTTTTTAAGCCACGTGCGGCGAACTTGGGCCACATGCTCTGAATCCCTTAACGTAATCGGGCACTCAGCTCTTGTCAGTTCTTGAACACTGTTACGCTCTGTGAGCGGATAACCCTGAATGTGCATGTGCTTGCTGGCATGCCTCACTGTTGTGTGTCTTATGGTTTGTATTGTGCCTATGTGAAGTAACACAGGTCGCTAATACTAAAACTCTCTTGCAGCATTTGAACTGCTCCGAGTTCCAGACCAGAGATTGCGCAGGTAGGAGGCCAGCACTCACACACAGAGCTAAGTGCCTCTTTTGTATCAAAGCTATTTGTAAAGCACTGTGTGAATGTGTGGGGGGAATTGTGTGAATATTATCGTTGTTGTTTTTTCCCATATGTTCCCTTGCCTGTCCACTTTCCCTTTCCTAACCCTCTATCCGGTTACCCGCTGTTCGAGACCTATCCAACCAACGAGATCCTAACCCTCTTTCCCTGCTAGGGTCTCAGAGGCCTGTATGAGCATTGACTTGCAGGTGCCCAGACCGTAGTGGGGTAGTTGGTTCGCACCACTCCTGCACCTGGACTTTGGAGCCGTGACAGGGCGCTTAATTGCTCGATTCCTTCTCTTCAAAGACATGTATGTACGTAGAGAGCCATTTTCTCTAACTCTTGCATTAGAAGTTACCATTCATAAATTCCAAGGTCTTACCCTAGAGAAAGCATTGATAGATATAGGAAACACAGTGTTTAAGGAAGGCATGAGCTACGTAGCATTATCACATACATACACTTGACGGTCTATTGCCAATAAACTTTGATTCAAGTAAAGTCAAAGTCAAGTCAAGTAAAGTCAAAGCTGATATTCCTTGCATTCTAGAATACAATAGATTGCGTTCACTGTATACCCCTCATCTGAAACAATACCCTGTTCCAGATAAAGTGAAACGTGGTAAAAGAAAAGTACATGAAACAGAAATGCAACAGAATGCAACAGCAAATTCAGCAAAGAAAAGAAAAGAAGTTAAAGTTTCATCAATTGCCGCAAACATAGAAGAACCTACTAGGGAATGTAAACCAGGCACTTCGGCCAAGAAAAAAAAATGCACTCAGATACAGAACCTGCTGGCCCATTCAAATTTACAAATGAAAGTGGGGTAAGTTGCTATGCAAATGTAGCAATGAATATTCTATTTCAATTGCCTCCAATTGTTAACAATAGTTACCTGCACAGTACAGACCAATTGTGTTTGCAAATGTTAGTGCTGCATAGAAATGCAACAAGCAATCCTGACAACAGATACAGTGTTTATGGAGCAAGGCAATAATTGGACGACTGTGCTGGAATGGTGAGATTCACTATAAACTCACAAGAAGATCCACAAGAATTTCTAATGTACGTACTATTAGTATTGGAAAACAAAAGCATACTTGTAAATGAAATTTTCCAAATTTCGTACATGTGGAAACATACATGCACTCTCTGTAGCAAAGTGATACAGGAAGAAATCCCAAATGAGCGATTTGTGTATGTTTCCATACCAAATAGTGAGAGCATTCCATTTCAGCAACTTGTACAAAATGCAAACCGTGGCAGATTATGTATTATTTGCAATTCAGACAATTGCTCCACCTTACTGATACAATCACATAGTGCCTACATAATACTTATGCTTCTACGTTATAATGCAGATGGCACCAAAAACAACTGCAAACTGACTGGATTCACACACGGTCAAGTGTTACTTGGAAAGAAAACCTTCACAACAGTAGGAATAATCTACCATGCAGGAGCTACAACCAATGCAGGTCACTACACTGCATACATTAAAAAGAATTCTGGATGGTTTGAATGTAATGATAGCACCATTACTCTAAAGCAGAGGTTGCCAGCTAACCTAACAAATGCGTATTTAATGTTCATGAAGCCAAAATTTACGAAATAATGTGTACTTCAAGATTGTCAACAAAGTATGTGAAAGACTACAAACAGTTAGAATACGCCCACAGGTATCTAACTACCCAACAGGATAGAAGAATGACACAAATAAATGATTATCACAGATCGTTGGAAACAAATGCACAGGTAGAATACGCCTATAGGTATCTAACAGTTGTTAAAAATCGTCAGGAAGGCTACAAAGAAAACATTAATGGGAAAGATGAAGGAAACAGAATATAACGACGACACAAATGAATGAGTATCACAAATCTGTAGGAACAAATGCACAGATAGAATACGCCTATAGGTATCTAACAGTTGTTAAAAATAGGCAGGAAGGCAACAAAGAAAACATTAATGGGAAAGATGAAGGAAACAGAATATAACAACGACACAAATGAATGAGTATCACAAATCTGTAGGAACAAATGCACAGTTAGAATACGCCTATAAGTATCTAACTGTTGTTAAAAATGGGCAGGAAGGCAACAAACATAACAATGATCAGAAAGATGAAGATAACACTGAAAGGAAAAAATGAAGTACTTAGTACCATAGGAAATGAAGGTTTTTTTTAATCTGACAAGGATTATTTTCCCCAGACCCAAGGATTAGAAAAGCAAACACAGACACTGAGCGCAATGCACAGTACACTGGTTTGTAAACTAAATATGAGGGTTAAAAAAAAACATTAACTGTCTATTATGCAATGAAGTAAATTAAAAAAATGCAAACGCTAACACACCTTTTTCTTTCATCAGAGAAATGGAAAAAGTGATACTTCCGCCAAGTACGATAACCAATTAAAAAAAAGTATGTGGATTCTGAACAAAGTAAGGAGTAAGTATATTGGCAGCTATTTTCTACACGTGGGAATCTACACGTCTAATATATGGTACTAATATGCTGCAGTGCCTGTAGGCTGCCCTTCCATCTTCAGTGAGTAACCTACCACCTACACCTTACAACCAAGGTACAAAGAGTATAGTTCCTATCCACAAACAACGGTGCATATGGAAACCGTGGTCCTTGTAAATTAGCTGCTTATAAATTTACTTTTCGGACCATCGTCTGCAGCCATGAAGTTAAAACACTAGGGCATCAACACAACTAGCACATTCCACCACACCCATATTGACTTGTAACTCCACTGCTTATGACTTCAGTCTTGCGAGCATGGGCTTTAGCCATGCACCCAAGAGTGCAGGGTCTCCCCACAACCACCTTGGTGATATGTTGTAGTTGGGGTTTTTCTATAGGTGTGTTATCCTTCTGTACCTCTGCCCAGAGGCTTCCCTCCTAGATGTATGTCTGTAGATCTTACATGGGATGGGTGTGCAGTGTCTTCCAAGTCTAGTACGTACCACTTTCTTCTTGGTTGCATGGCCTTCTGCCATGCACCCAAGACTGCATGCACTCCCCACAACTTGCCAATCAAAATGCAACACTACGGGTGTATGCATGGGTGGCACATGCGGCCGTGGTTGTGGCCAGGGCCTACAGTCTTGGAAGTAAGACCTTCGGCCGACGGCCATGCATCCAAGACTCTAGACCCTGGCCACAACCACCGTAGCATGTGCCACCCATGGCGGCATACGAATGAATATAATAATAGCCATTGGAAAAAAAAATGCATTCACGGCATGTTGTCAATTTCAATGTTCCCTAACACCACACGTGTCCTTACAAATGTAACAACTCCCCTGTGCACTGCACAGGCTGAAATACTGGCCTTATTGGACCCCTCCTTTTCTGTGCGTAAAAAGAGGCCATAGAACATACGTCATTAAGTAGGTATAAGTTTACTGTGCGTACAAGATATCCATAGAAATTACATCATGACGACCGACCCCCAGAACAAATGCATTGATCACCCATATCTTAAGACTCTAGCCCCTGGCCACAACCACCGTATCATGTGCCACCCATGGTGGCGTACAAATGAATATAATAGCCATTGGAAAAAATAATGCATTCACGGCATGTTGTCAATTTCAATGTTGCCTACCAATATGCGTGTGATTTCAACAGTTACACATTTCCTGTCCACTACATGGTCTGAAGTGTTACAAATTCCCTGCCCACTACATGGACTGAAGTGCTATCGTTATCACACCCCACATTTACTGTGCGTACAAGGTGTCCATAGAAATTACATCATGACGACCTAACAAAAAATGCATTTATCACCCATGTCTTACTGTCTGAACCTTTCCCAATGCTCTGGGACACAGCAAAATAGTTTCATGAAAAAAGCCTTTGAATGCTGCTTGTTGCTCTGCTTTCCACGGATCCAAGATGTCGGGCGCATCCAAACCATCTGACACAGAACACATCTCGCAGCAACCAATGGGCAGAGACGTCGCGTGTCCGCGGTCATGACACCAGCCCCCTAGCCAATCGGTATCTTGTTCGTCGACCGAACAGGGAAGTGTGACCGCGGAGCGAACATAGATATCACTAATTATTTCAGACCTACTTTTTGATAATTATAAAGAAACATACTGCACGGATGGTGAACAAATTTACAAAAGCACGCTTTCTGGACCAAGCCCCTGTACCTGCCGCAGATTTCCTCAAAATCCGTCCAGCGGTTTCACCTGTAGCCGTGCACAAAGTCATCCCCCCATTCAGTCTATGGGGAAATAAAGACGTTTTGGGACCCCCCCTATAACTTTGCCCCCCCTGGCCCAAACATCTCCAAACTTTGCAAAATAATTCAGAGTGGCCCATATACTATTTTATGCAATTCAATGGACAACCGTTGTTATAGGGACGTTATGGTTACAGGTAAAACCAAAACCCCCCAAAACTAGGTAACCATAACTCGCACCACCAGTGTGCACTGCAAGGGCTAACACCCTTGACATCCAAGAGGCCATCACAAATCTCATTCATGACATCACTGATGACATCACATGTGCATTTAGTTATCATGGGAAGCCTCCACAAGGGATTGGTATGGTAATGGTGGCAGGAAACTATGAAACATCATTGGAAGAGCCATCATGAGATAAGTAGTTTATTGAGCAATGCATTGCTACACACACCATTGCATTCCAGACTTCTTTGCACAACATAAACAACTCATGTAAACCGTACCCATTGTCCGCACCATGCCCTATACAGGTGTTATCTTGAAAATCTTCCCATTTTATATAGTGAAATCATGAATGCTTTAGTTTTACAGTTTCGGGTACTGTGAGGCATGGAAGAAGTAGTAACCATTGCCTTAATAACTACATAAGTGCACTACTGCATATAAACATGAGCATACACAGGGAAATTAAAGTAAGCAAAAAAGGAGCAGTATGAGCAGAAACATGGCCATAATATAACTGATTATCTTCATGCACAGAAATCATGGCAGTGTTGTACACTATCTTGTTCCCCTAAATGTGTATGTATCATATCATATGATGTGAGTGTACCATAAGGAAAGTAGTGTAAGAACATATGAGAAGGATGCCGTACACCAAGATAAACCCTTTTGAATTGTTAGTTCCTGACTGTTAGTGAAGAAGAGCACCAGTGATGAAAAAAGAGGGAGCCACACATGTGATGTCATCAATGATGTCATGAATGTGATTTGTGATGGCATCTTTGATGTCATAGGTGTTAGTTCTTGCAGTGCACACTGGTGGCACGAGTTATGGTTGCTTAGTTTACCATAAATTGAGAATTTAATTTTTTTTTCAGTTTTACCTGTAACCATAACGTCCCTATAACAACGGTTGTCCATTGAATTGCATAGGTTTTTGCTTGTGCAACTTTACCATAACGTTCCTGTAACAAAGTTTTTTGCCAGTGAATTTCATTGCTTTTTAGCAGGATACCCTTAGTTTGTAAAGAACAAATGTGCAACATAGTGAAAGTGCTGGCAGAATGTTAATGCAGACAGCACTCGCGGACTATACATCTGTTTGCGAACATTGGGTGGCATCCATCCTGCTAAGGAAGGCAGCTACTCTCTAACATATTGGTAGTAAGCACCAAACGCAAAAATATATATGCAAAGAGCACCGTGGCGAGCAATGGCAAGCAAAAACAGAGTTGGTTTACAAATTGTGTACGTACAAAGCAAATGGGAGGAGGTCATTGGGAAGACAACTTGAGGGAATGCATCAACAACATAATTAAAGTTGGCCTTGACCAATCGTTCTGCACAGTTACCGTACATGCAAGCAAAGAAGTAACGGACAGAGTCACGAATGGCAGGAGGTAAGAGGACAACCTCAGTACAATGTAGTAGTGAAGCAGAACTTTTTCTAGTGATCGCACTGATGTTGCATTGTGCAACATTACATATGTATAAGGTGTCTTTTTGTAACGCAGCAATGGCAAGCACCTTCGAGTGGCAGGAAACAAATGTGCCTCATAACAGAATTACTTTGTACAGTAACCCCATTGCTATCACTGTAGTTTGAAGCGTACATTGTGGACTGTATATTGCTGCATTTACAGCAACCAGATTCTGTGTTTGGTAAGAAAGCATATTGGAAAGGAAAGCAAGGCAGTAGACGGCACAACCCTTCCACAACAAGATGTGCACATAGCAAAAGAAATAAACTGTCTAAGTACGGAAATGGAAAGGCTGGAGTGCAAAGTGAAAACAATAGGCAACAATTGTGCCGCCTTACAAGTTGCGTACAAAGAAATGTTTTGATCACAATGAAATGGCAGTGGCACACCTGCATGTGTATTTCTTCCCCATGTTGCAGTCCGCCATCCCCTCAAAAATCGTGTAATGGGAGACGTGCCAGTGACACTTCAATCTCTTCTGCCCTAACAACCAAGGTCTGCAAATCCACATTTCCCCACAGTAAGTATGCAGTGTTGCTACCCCTTCCCTTGCCTGTCGGGTTGTGGAATGTGGAAAAGAGAATGTTAATAATGGTAATGGAGCTAAGTGTTTGGTTGGTATGCTTTTTTTCGTCAAATGGCGTTCACTCTGCGGCACACAGTCGTCCTTGCAATGCTTGTAATTAACCAAAAGATAGGTGTCCTACAGACTACCCACAATGACAACGGATGCATCCGTACACCGTCAGCAGGCTCCACATGTTAGCATGTTGTCCACCACCTACCAATGCATGCAAGAACAGACGTTTCTGCGTAGTGCAAGTACAGGCATGTGTATGTGTTCCTCTGTGCCCTCATAACATGAGAAATGTGGAGCATATGCGAAAGAATGTTAATGTGGGCGGAGCGTCCACCCATGTCCTACAGATAGCTATGCATAAAAGCATCCCACCTGGTGTACCCTACAAGTAGTCATCATGTTCCCAAAATGGTTGGTGCATGTGCGGTGCTCTATTACTCTGTAGAAAATTGCAACGGTGTACATAGTACACCCATGCACATGCGCACAATGCTGTCCAGGCAAAAGGCGTCCAACGGACTGTCGTCCAAAAGCAGACATGGCAACAATGTGTGCCAAAAAATGTGTAGGAATGGTAAAGTTTCAAAAATTGTACCTACCGTATTGATGACTTAACCGAAAATGAACCCACATGAACTGCACCTGATGAAACAACAGGCCATAGCATCACAGGACATTATGTCACATGACGTCTCACCTTAAGACATCACAGGAAATGGCCTCAGTTGGCATATGGCCTTCAAAACATCGCGTACTGCCTGATGTGCTGCATCCCATATACTGTCACCCATCATAATGGAGGCATGTAGCAAATCAGTGACGTGTGCACTGTCACCACTTTATTCATCACCACAATGCAACTTCCTCGTCAAACATATCGAGAACAACAATGTAATTCACCAGTGACTTTAGATTTGTAGAACTGAATGAAACCTAGTGAATAATGTATGAGAGAACGACACATATACTACTTCTGGACGAATGAACCATTACAAATGGTCTTGGTAAAACAATCTACATGTCAGGGAGTAAAGACGAGCAAGTAAAGAAAGATATAATAGTGTACTCAGTAGGAAAAGTCAGTAACTTTTTAAAATATCAAAGTGTACCTTGAGGTCAAATAGATTTTGTAATGTAGAGGCCTCAGCCTACATTTAAAAAAAAAAAAACACATATACTTGGTGTGACAAACTGTAATGTTACATTGTATTAAGTAAGCATCACTAAAATATGCCCAAAGTATACGCAAACATACAATACAGGGTTCCAAAATCAATCAGGAGAGCTGGCAGCAGTGTAGATGCTACTTGTAGCAGAGAAGGGCCTGCCTACCTTAACACCCAACAGTTAGCGGGAGCAACATTAGACGCCCACACCAACTACTGGCAAACAAGCACAACAATTTGTGGGACAATCTGTAATTAAACAGTCTGCATCAAAATCATTCCACAAAAGAATCCTTAGTTAGTCAACCCATAGTCCTTAACACGTGTTTTACCACAAAGTGTGGAGCTTCAGGTGGTGAAAAGTCCTCCTATGTTGATTTATGCTATTTATGATGTGGAAGTGTGTTTTATAATTTCACCACACAATGTAGCAAAGCTTTTTGTAGTAGTTGAATTGAATGGGTTTTATAATATAATCTTTCTTTCATGGAGGGGAATAAGGAGATACTTCTTTCCTTGGTGGCCATGAGCAGGAGTTTCATTGTTAGGACAGATAATGCTGTAAACTTGCTTTTCTTTTTTACATTGATTGTACTCTTGTGTCTTCCGAGTGGTTAAAGGATTGGATTGTGTATAAGGTCTTTATAAGATTGTAACACTGTAACCATAACCCAAGTATCCCTATGTAACCAAGACAAGTTCATGTCACTAAGACAATGGGCCTCATTACGACTTCGGCGGTAGCCATGTCGCTATTGGCGGCATGGCTGCCGCTGAAATCGAGTCAGGGTCCGGGTCCCCTGAATGGGGAATTAATGGGCCATTCCGATTTCGGAGGGCCTGGTAATTCCTCCCTCCAGGAACCCGGGCCCGGACCTTCCCCATTCCCATCTGAGCCCCCATAGGGCTCAAAAGGAATGGGAGAGGGTGAAAACAACGGCCCGATTACGAGTTTGACCAGGCGTTACTTACCGGGTCCCGCGAGGGGAGCTTGTAATGAGGCAGAACGGGTTTAACGGGTCTGCCTCCTTTAGTGGAGCCCGTTAACCCATTCCGCCTCAGTCGTAATGAGGCCTCAATGCCCTTGGGCTGGTAGGACACATTACAAATCCAAATACATAAATAAAAAAATTAATGAAACATAATGTACCGCTCAGCTTGCTACACAGCCAATGTCATCTCACAAGGAAAAGATACAGTATTAGGGGTTTGTGAAAGGTGCATAGAGGCTCAAAGAACACAGCACTAACTTCCCTACATACTCACTGAGACCTCAAAAGATACAAATACACTGGTGGGGGTCTGTGCGAAGTGCATTGGCGACTTTCATAAGACATCACTCTGTGTCCTACACAATCTGTCAAACTGCACACGGTACACAAACACTGCGGGAGGCCTCTGAATGTTCATCAGCAGTGTGTGACAAATACATGTTACAGGCCTGGCTAGGCTGGGGTAAGAGAGTGTCTCTTCAAACCATTTGTAAAAAAAATAGGATGTATTTCACTTGTCGCAATGCTGGAATGGCTAAAAGTGGTAGCGTACATTGCATCTGCAACTACCAGCAACCATTTTGCTCTGGCTGAGTACACACAGTAGAGGAGAACATTATGAACCGCCCTTCCTCTCACCCACACCCGCAGCAGCAACACTTCGCATTGTCCAAATGTTATAGGTAGCTTGCAGAAAAAGTGAGTGTACACACATGTGTTTACCCAAGGACGGCGATGGCCTTGTTCGGATGAATGTGAAACAGTACTTTTTCCCTTTGCAGTGTCTTCTTTGCAGCATAGCGACATTGCCTATTCGTAAAAAGTTGCGAACGCTTCCACCAATAACATTGAAGAGATCTCCATGTGACAGTATTACTTGTTTACAACAGCACTCTGCATACACACTGCAGCCAGAAACGTAGTTGCACAATCCCGCTGCCTGTACAGTCCCATTCCCATAGCTGCTATCCTGAAAGTCCCTGGATGTGGCTTTCGAGCTGCATGATGACAGCAGTGCCAGCCGACCACACCTATAGTGCGCGTGGACCGTCATTTCGGGGACATGAGCCGGACTCTCAGACAGCGGCAAAGCATAGGGTAGAGGAATGAACACAGTATTTTTTTAAAAGGGCTGTCTTATAAATACATCGCTATGTCCCATTTCACAGGCATGTATGTTTGCAAAAACTGTACGGCCGCTTGCCGGGTGAAAAATGACCACAACAATCCAGCCAAAAGGCACACCGTTGAAGTACTGTGTAATGCGTTTACATCTTTTTTCAGCAGCGGATTACGGCACATAGGTTCGCTCTGCAAATAATGCTGCACCACATCTGCTCACATACAGTGCATCTGCAACTAGTACCAGCCATGTCACTGTGCCAAGGTACGCACACTAGTGGCGAAAATTATGACGGGGCCTTGGTGGCACCCGCAGCAGCCATAGTTCCCGTTCTCGCATTGCCATTGGTAACTTCCAGAAAAAGGGAGTATACTCACATGCGTGTAACCAAGGGCGGGACAGCCTCGTTTAAATGAAGCACACACATTCCTTCTTGCCTTTCCATTGTGTTTTTTTACAGCACGGCGGCATTGCTTTGTGGTGAAAAGTTGCAGTCGCTTCCACCAATGACAATGAAGAGCTGTCCATTTAACAGTATTAGTTGTGTACAACAGGCCTCTGCGTATATACCACAACCACAAATGCTGTTGCGCAATCCCTGTGGCTGTACAGTCCCATTTCCATGGCCACCATCCTCAAAGTCCCCGTATGTGGCTTTGAAAGTGCGTGCAACCATGGGGGAAGAACTTCCAACCAGGGTACGGAAAGTTTGTTGTAGGAGGCGGCTCTCAAAAAACAATTTTTAATTTGTTTGCAACCTTGCAGCAAAACACCTTCTCCTTAGGATACTATTTGCTTTTCTCTTTTATTGTGCGGACAATCTTATAGTACATTCTTCACTGCTTCTTCTAGACGGGCAAACAACACTGCATTACCAGTGGGCCACAAAGAAATGCCATTGTCTTTAAAAAAGTCAGCATTTCCACAACTAATGATGTCACCAGACGCAAAAGTGTGCATGCTACTGTTAGTGAGACACCTTCCTGCCTTGTCTTCCAAACAACATCCAGGAGCAGTGCCCCATACTTTTTGTGGAGTTATGGAAGAGAAAAGCACCTTTGCAGTGGCAAAATGAGACTTCACTAGATTCAGCAACCACCTCAGTCGACGAAATAAACCTTCACAATGCACGTAACCCATATGCATGCCCCCGTGGTGGATGACCACAACATCTGCTGTACCAAAAGTGCAAAGTGCATGCATGTCAGAAAAACTGCGCTCGTACACAGCGTTCCACAATGCGTCCACTCCTTCCAAGCTGAAATTTTCTTTCCAGGGCATGCTTGTGCAGATTTATCACGAAGGCATCACCAAAAGTCCACTCTATGCATTTCGCAATGTCAGCCATCCTGACTACGCACTGTGCAATGCAGAACATTTTTAACGCCCTTTCCTATGAACCACACCCACAGCACCTGATTGGATAATTCTCACAGTCCCATGCCATGCCAACACGGTAAGAAGGACACATTGTGGCACGTGCGGTGCTCAGAACATGGTGAGGACCACACCCCAGTAAACCAGGAGCAGTCTGTCTTCCCTTTCTACCACCTTTTCTCTGCTGTTACCACATTCCATACCAGTAGATGCGCGCACACGATTCCACCAATGCCATGGAAGACGATAGCATGCAACACAGTTTGTTGTAGACAACACTTCACAGATACCATTACAAAATCAACCTGCTACTGTGCTGTCACTGCACAGCATGTGCAGTATAAAAGGTAGTACAAAATTGCAACAGGAGTGCATCCACATTCATCCACATGAGCACCCACCACCACAAAAAGAAGGTTTGAAACCTTTTTGTATACTATATTCACTGCAACCATGTCACTGTGCCTGGCTACGCACACCAGTGGAGAAAATTATAAATGGCCCTTGATGGCACCCACACCCGCTGCAACGGTACTCCCCTTTGTCCCAATTTCATTTGTCGCTTGCAGAGAAAGGGAGTAGACGCACTTGCGTGTACCCAAGGATGGCGACTCCCTCGTTTGAATGAAACACACACATTCCTTCTTCCCTTTCCAGTGTGCTCTTTACAGCACGGCGTCATTGCATACTGGTAAAAAGTTGTACATTCTTCCATCAATGACAATGAAGAGCTGTCTATTTAACAGTATTACTTCTGTACAACAGGCTTCTTTGTACACACCACGGCCACAAACGCTGTTGCGCAATCCCTTTGCCTGTACAGTTCCATTTTCATGGGCGCCATTCCTTAAAGTCCCCGGATGTGGCTTTCCAACTGCATGTGCGTGCAGTGAAATAATTTGCAAGCAGGGTAGGGTAAAGCTGTTCTAGGAGGCGCCTCTGAAGAAAGCTTTTTTTTTTTAATTGCTTGTAGAGAAACACCTTCTCTTTCAGATACCATTTACTTGTTTGTTTCCTTGTGCGTACATTGGTACAGTACTTTCTTAAGTGCATCTTTTAGATGGACAAACAACACAGCATTACCAATGGGATAAATGCTTTTTTCTTGAGAGAACTGCGGTTTTCCATTGCAGTTCCTGACCTAAAATTGTACATGCTTCTGTTAATGAGACACCTTCCTGCATCAGGCTCCGACCAACATCCAGGAGCAGTGTCCCATGCTGTTCATAGTTTTATGGATGTGAAAAGCACCTTCGCAGGGGGGGAAAGCCACTTCACTGGATTTTCAAAGCTCCTCAGTCGACAAAACAAACCTTTGCAACCCACATAATGCATATGCATGCCGAAATAGTGGGTGCAGACAACATCTGCTTTACCAAAAGTGGGTAAGTCTTTGCAAAGTGCATTCATATCGGCAAAACTGTGCTCCTACACAGTGTTCCACAAGGCGTCCACTCCTTGCAAGGTGACATTAGCAGCAAGGTTTCTTTCCAGGGCATACTTGCGCTGATCTATCACGAAGGCATCACTGAAAGTCCAGACAATGGCTGTCTCCATGTCAGCCATCCTCACTACGCACTGTATAATGTCCAACATTATCACCGCCCCCTCCTGTGAAGCACTCTCACTGTACCTGATTGGATAATCCCAACAGTCCGATGGCCATTGGCCAGCATGGTGAGAAGGGCAGATAGTGGCACGTGCGGTGCTCAAAACACCACGAGAGCCACACCCAAGTAAAGTACAACCAGTCCATCTTCCCTTTCCACTACCTTTTCTCCGCAGCTACCTCAATGCATACACGTAAATAGGCACACACAATTTCACCAATGGCAGGCAAGACGTTAGCATGCTACAATGTTTGCTGTACACAACACTTCGTAGGAATCATTACAAAATCAGCCTGCTACTGTACTCTCAGTGCACACCATCTGCATTACAAAAGTTACTGCAAAAATGCACGCTTACTGCATCCACTGTCCTCCGCGTAAGCACCCATCACCAGCAAATTGCGCTACGAACACCTTTTCTACAGTATGGTTTCTAGTGTGCTACAAGTGCCTGTGGGCACAATATGTGACACACACCCACCGTTACGTTCTTTACAAGCATGCCTCTTTGTTCTCCATCCCCTACCCTCAAGTGGCACTTCAGTGCCATGTGTGTTGAACCTTCCTTTTTATCCATATCATACCTTCCAATAGCGAAACAGGATCTCTCTGCTTTCCTGACCACAATGCGACAAAATGTTCTATTCACTACCCCATCGCCCACACACATTGTCCAATGTATGTCACCAACAGCACCATGCAATATACGGTTCCAAGCAACTGCAACTGCACAACACATTATTATCTACAAAACTGTACTCATGTGTAGGCTGCACTACTGCAACAGTCTCTTTTCAAATCTACCACCTTCTACTCTCCACCCTCTGTGACGCATCTACAACAGTAGGGCACGACCTCCAATAACTGTCTCCTGCCCTTAAATATCGCGCATAGCTCCCAGTGACTATGAGGCCCCTTCTGCCATTGCTCTACCCTCCCTACCCGCTAGCCCAACACCACACACAGCACACCCTAACGCAACCCATGTTGCACTCCTCCTATCATGTGTAATGCACTCCCCATTTGCAATGAGCACAGGCAACTTTCACCCTGACCCCATCTGCACATGCATCGCTCCATGATGTTGTGCTGCCTGTGCGAAACGGTATATGCGTAGTTATGTACATTGTCCATATTGTACCTTTCTGCTGCTGATCACTTCCACATTGCAACTTTCTCATGCTTAAAACTTCCTTTGAAGGGAAAATGTGTTCAAACACTTCGTCAAGCAAGCCTCTTAGAACGGCCTACTCATAGCAAACGCAATTGCAGCGATTTGCCGCCCTATTGTTCAATGGGGGCTATGCTGAGCACCATATGGAAATAAACGCATACCACCTCACTTGTGCTGTTCACCCAATTCTACAATGTCCCCTGCAGCCATTCTGTGCACCTTACTTCAAATGCATACCGACTTACAACTGTATGGCAATATTTTGTTCTACTGCCACTCATAAAGGCCTAACCTGCTGGGTACATGGCATAAGGCCTATGGCCTTTGGCCATGCCCCCAACAGTCTAGGCCTTACCCACACCCACCACACCTTAACAGAGCCATGCAGGCCACCGTGTACGCATGTTCCCAAATGACAAAGGCAACATAGCCTCCAGCACTTCCAACTAACCACCGCACCGCAATGCAGGGATCCAAGGACACGTATTCCACTTACTGTGTAGCACACACATATGTCTGTGCTTTGCACCACTATCCACTTGCAATCACAAAGCATTGCAAATATGGCACCTTAGCAGCACATTCTGCACAAAATTTTGCCTGCTATGAACACTGCCCTACGTGCACACAAGCAATGCTGAATTGCAATGTCCAGCACTTACTAATCTGGGCAATGCACACTAGAGAACCACATATAAGAACCAGTACCACCATAACGGCATCGATATGTACAGTACCCCATTGCAGCATGCAGTACACAGACTGGAGGACTGCTCAATGGAACATCTCCACCCACACACATCTACAACTGTACGTTTTTACACCAATCACCACACCCATACAACCACACTCAAACCAACAATGCACCACCTTCTTTGAACCACTTGACATGACACACTGCAGGACTGCTCAGTGGAAATTCTCCATCCACACACATCTACAACTTACGTTGTTCCACCAATCACCACACCCATACAATCACACACAAACCAACAAAGCGACACCTACTTTGAACCACAGCACATACATTTTCAGGCAGTGGACATACCTTCCTCTCCTATGCCTGCAGCCAGGATAGGCACTACTGCATTACCTCTCACAGCATAGGGCACCACCTCTTTAAATGGTATTGTCTTGTGCAATGCTCTCCCCTTTTCCGAATGTGCCTCCCACCACTCTTCACATAAACACACCACCCCTGTAGCACCCATGCCACACTGAAGGCTCCCTGCAAGCTCCACACAAGTGTCTTGCCTACTCAGGTAACCGCCCATAGCCATACTGTGCGCCAATACCACTGGCACACCACCCTCCTCTTCTGGTAACATTTCTCACACAAAGCGCTGCTCACTCGCGCCCTCTTTCCATACCTTCTTGCACACACCTCATTCTGTGTACTATAGTCTTCAGGCCCTTTTGCCGCTGCATTGTCCTCCCACACAACATGCCGCCGTCATAGCTATCTTTTCTGACACATGCCGTCACCGGCCACTGCAGTACAATCACCATCTCGCCCGCGCCCGACCAGCAAAATGGGATGCCAGAGCGGAGCCATATATAACTACTAATTTCAGTGCGCACGATCCTACGTACAAGATGGCCAGCCGCGCACCCTATCTCTTACAACCTTTCCACACACACAACAACACTATGCTCCGATACACCATGGCACTGTTTCTCAAAATGTTTGACACACAGCATGCTTCTAATTTCAGTAGACACAATTCTACGTACAAGAGGCCCAGCCGCGCACACTACCTCTTACAACCTTGCCACACACAGCACAACACTATCCTCCAACACACCATGGCAGGGTTTCCCAAAAACTTTGACGCACAGCACGCTTCCCTCCAGCCAACCACCGGCTGCGTCCACTGCTCACTGACAGCATGCCGTACCACGCACCCAGATATCACTATCTGATACTCAGATATTCATTCCCATCTACCTAGGTGACACCAAGGCCCTCAATGATGTCTACCTGGTCATCCAAGCCTGGATGGCCCAAAACCAGCTATGTCTCAATGACAACAAGACGGAGCTCCTTATCCTGGGCACCTCACAACGCCTTAGCAAACTAGAGCCGTCTGTAATAATTATCACCCAAATATTTTGGCACGGCCTGAACAAAAAAATAGGAAACACCTACCTGAATCTTTTCCTTGGGACTTCTCCTCTGAATAGGATGAGAATGGGGAAATACCTAGAGGTCCCTCCGCTGACCAGAACTACAAGGTCCAGCCAGGGGTGAGCCCTCCAGGGAAAACCCCCTTAGGGGAAAAAACCATGTGCCGGGAAGAGCTGCTAGGGTTCGAGGTTTCCTGATAACAGCTCCCCAGGGATGATCTGGATGATACGGATGTTACTTCTCAATGTGATGAATGATCTTCATGCAGTCAGTGAGGACTACTGGAAATGGGCAACAACATAAGAGGACATTTTAAGTTTAACCCACAAACACATTCATATAATCAAGAATGGAGTAGAAGAAGGAGGAACTGGGAGGCTTACCCAGATCTGGCAAAAGATATGCTCCGAAAGAGGAAAGGCGTGGCCCCAGATCTCAGACCCAGGGTGCTAGTAGGAACTGACCAAGAGACTGTAAAATAAGCAGAGGAGTAAGAACCGGGTAGAAGAGGGAACTTGAACTAAATTCCTAGAGAACTTCTTAGGGAATCTTACCCTCGGAGAAGGATGGTGGAAAGAGATCTGTTCCGAACGCGGGTCGGAATGAATAGCTAAGAGAATTGCCTCCCTTGTGGATGAATTGAAGCTTTTGCCTGTAGGAAAACAGTGAAGGAGATCTATATATGAAGCCACAAGATTCTCACCGCATTGCGAAGAGAGAGCGGATCGGGAGAATACGAAGAGACGTACCCGATCGGCGAGCGTTTGTTGTCAAAGGAGGCGTCTCTGCCACGCTGTGCTGGCAAAAGTATTCTGGAGCGGAGAAGGATTCCTTTCCAGATGGCTGAGAGAAGGTTGGGACAAAAGTCAGACAAAGGGTTAAAGTGACTATCAGGACGGATGTAAAAGAAAGATAATTCTAAGGTATGGTAAGGAGTAGTAGTAAGCAGTTAGGAAACAAACTCACGAAGCGTAACTGGACTCTGTGGAGAGTAGCAACGCGTTGAACTGCCGTCGCCGTCTCCTGATAAGCATTGCGTGCGTTGGGGGGTGTGGCCATGGGTAGGTCAGTCACTGCTTGCAACACTAGTCCGCCGCCTGCAGTACTGAAATCCACCATGTTACAGGAAGGAGACTGGTATTGCGCCGCCAGATCGCCGCGCTGTGTCCTCATCTGGATGGTGTTTATTACAGTATCCCCCCTCCTAAGGGTACTGCCCCCAGGCTTATTAGGATGCTTCAAATGAAAAGAACGTACAAGTTTAGGGGCATGAACAGCCTTTTGTGATTCCCAGGTTCGGTCCGAAGGGGAGTACCCCTTCCAATCAACCAGGTACTGTAATCTCCCATGGTGAAATCTGGAGTCATAAATTCCTGATACCTCATATTCTGAACCTGAGTACCCTCGTAAAGGGGGAGGACATACCGAAATATTCAGATGAAATGTGCTCCGGAAATCTGGTTTTAATTGGGCTACATGGAACACAGGATGAATTCTGGACCAGGTCCTTGGTAGTTTAAGTTTGAAGGCGGCTGGACCCATAGCTGCCACCATTGGAAATGGACCCAGGTATCTCGGTGAAAGTTTTGAGGGCCGAAGATGTCTGGGGAGAAAACGAGAGGATAACCAAACCCAGTCACCAGGTTTGATAACCGGAGCTGGGGTCTGGAGGCGATCAGCAAACTTCTTCACTCTTTCTTGAGACTCCGTGAGAGCTTTTGTGGCAGCGAGATGACCATCATGAATTTGTACCATCAGCTGTTCTACGTCAGGGAATTTGACATCCGAGTGTTTGTTCTTGGGGAATGCGGTCGGATGGAATCCATATGAACAGAAAAATGGTGAGGTTTTGAGTGAGGAATGATAAGAATTATTGTATGCAAATTCTGCCAGTGGTAATAACTCTGACCAATTATCTTGAGCAGCTGAGATGTAATTTCTCAAATAACCTTCCAAGGTCTGGTTGAGTCTATCAGTCTGCATTGGTTTGGGGATGATACCCAGAACTTAAAGCTCGCGTGATTCCTAAGATCTTACAAATCTGCTTCCAATATCTTGATGTGTACTGTGACCCTCGATCAGAGATGATGACTTCCGGTAATCCATGCCTGGTAAATATTGTGTCAATAAACTTCCGAGCCATTTGAGCTGCGGATGGAAGTCCCTTTAGTGGCTTGAAATGTGCCATTTTAGTGAAGGTGTCAATAGTTACCATAATGGCCGAGGGAGGTAGATCTACCATGAAATCAGTGGAGATAATTTGCCATGTTATCGAGGGTAAAGGCATCTTTACTAATGTCCCTACAGGATTTTGACGGGGACTCTTAGTCTGAAGACACATAGGACAAGAATCGACATATTGTTGCACGTCCCTTCTTATCGCCGGCCACCAGAAATAGCGGGAGATCAATTCTCGGGTGGTAATGCGTCCTCGGTGTCCCGAAGTTTTGGAATCATGACACCATTTCAACACTTCCTTCTGTAGAGTCTTTGTAGGTACGTAAACCTGGAGACCATGGAAATAGCAACCCTCCTTTCTGGTCAGCGTCTTCTGTTAGGCGGGAGAAAGTTTCTTCAACACCGCCGGTCCAGACTGTTGTTCCAGACGTGTCACAAACTCGAAGGGTTTGCTTACTTTCAACGTGGAGCAAGAAAAGATGGGTTCTGATCGGAAGAGGCTTGAGGGAGTAGGGTCCTTCCTAGACAGGGCATCCGCCTGCAAATTGTACTTCCCAGGAATAAACGAGAAGGAGATCCGGAAAGGGGAGAAAAAGTGAGCCCACCGAGCCTGTCTGCTTTTGCATGTTTGCGCATATTGTAAAATGCGCAGGTTGTGGTGGTCTGTTCTAACTTCCACTGGAATGACAGCCCCTAATAATAAATGTCTCCATTCTTCGAACGCTCTTTTGATAGCCAGAAGTTCTTTTTCCAAGACAGTATAGTTCCATTCGGAAGGGGATAGTATTTTAGACAAGTATGCGATAGGTCGTTCTTGGCCCTGGTCGTCTTGTTGTAGCAAGACTGCTCCTACAGCATGTTGGGAGGCATCAGTCTCGATGATAAAACCCTGATTTTGATTTAGAGTCTTCAGTATTGGAGCGGTGGTAAACCGATTCTTTAATTCCTCAAAAGATTCTTGAGTGATCTTGGTCCAGTCAAACTGAACACCTTTCTTTAGTAGATTAGTCAAGGGTTGTGTAAGGGAGGAGAAATTTGGAATAAATCGCCTGTAGAAATTAGAAAATCCCACAAATCTCTGGATCTCCTTACAGCTTGTGGGTACTGGCCAATCTTTGACGGCAGAGACCTTCTCCGGGTCCATCGCAATACCTTGAGCAGACAATATGTACCCCAAATAAGTCACCTGTGGTTGATGAAACACACACTTCTCCATATTGCAGTATAAATGGTTCCGGCATAGTCTGCTAAGGACTTCCTGGACCTGGGATTTGTGATCTGGAAGATTGTCTGAGAAAACCAAAATATCGTCAAGATAGACGATAACTGAATGAAGGAGAAGGTCGGAGAAGAGATGGTCCATGAACCTCTGGAAAACTGCCGGGGCGTTCGAAAGACCAAAGGGCATCACTTGGTATTGATAGTGTCCAAATGGAGTCCTGAATGCAGTTTTCCATTCGTCTCCTTGTCTAATTCGTATTAAATGATATGCCCCTTTCAGATCAAGTTTGGTGTATATCTTGGCCCCTTGGACGGCTTCTAATATATCCGGAATTAGGGGCATTGGATATTTGTCCGGAATGGTGATCTTGTTAAGGCCCAAGTAGTCTATACCGGGTCTAAGCTCTGAAGAATTCTTCTTTGGAATAAAGAATAATGATGCTGCCGCCGGGGATGTGGACTCAGTAATCAACCCGTTCTTTAAACGAGTGTTTAAATATTCTCGAAATACTTCTTTCTTGGTGTTAGAGAGAATATACATTCTACCAAAATCGGAGAGGCTGTGCAGGAACCAGCTCAATGGCGCAATCATCGCGACGATGAGGTGGTAGCTTTGTATATTCTGAGGTAGAAAAAATGTCAGCGTTATTCTGATATTCCTTCGGTAAACCTGATATGTAGCTGACCATCTTAGTCCTCGGACTCTCTAGGACTGAGAATTTTGGAGCTTCTATTTTCTTTCTCGGTCTCCGATACAGTGACCCACACAGAACTCCGACCCTAAGAAAAGGGATCCTGCCGTCCAATTAATAAAAGGGTTGTGTTTTCTTAACCAAGGCAACCCTAATATAATGGGATAGTGGGCGGCATGTCCAGAGTTATGATTTCATGATGAGAGGATATTGACATAGTCAAAGGATTAGTCTGACTCATAATTGGGCCAGAGATAAGAGGACTCCCGCCCACAGTCTCGACAGGAATTGGTTCGGGCTTCGCAGAGCGGGGTATGTTCTTTTGTCTAGCCCATTAGTAGTCAACGAAATTACCAGCGGCTCCACTGTCCACCAATGCTGAGATCTCGGGAAGGAAATGTTCTCCGAATCTTAAAGTTCCTTTAAGAACCAACATATAGGTCGGAGAGGAATCGAGACAAAGGAAATATTGCAATTTGTGTGAGGAACCTGAAACTAGAGAGGGTTCCCGAACCGTGGTTCCTCCTACGGCCGGGCGCTGGCGTTTCCCGACTTTCTAGGGGGAGCGACGGGACAATCTTGTACCACATGAGTATGTGCTCCGCAATACATGCACAAGTTATTGGTTCTCCTCCGGGTATGCTCCTCTGCGGATAAAGGACCTCGAGGAGTAGTGGTTCCCAATTGCATAGGTTCTTCTGTACTGGGTTTGTTAGTGGCCGATGAGGACTGAGAAGGAAAAGGGCGTAAGACTCTGCCTTTTCATCTCTCATTGTTCCGTTCTTGAATTCTATAATCCAACTGCATAACCAGCGCCACTAATTCTGCCAAAGATGATGGGCGAGGTACCCTGGAGAACTCATCTTTTAGCTCCTCTGACAGACCTCTACGGAATATTGTAACCTGGGCATCGTCAGACCATGCTGTCTCGCTAGCCATCTGTTTAAACCGGGTGATGTAGGTTAGTATGTCTTGGTTCCCTTGCTTGAGATCTAGCAAATGTTCTTGAGAGGCCACCCTTATTTCCTGCCTAGCGAACATGGTTCGGAAGCTGTTACTGAATGCTGTGTACGAGTCAAGAATTTGATTATTGGAAGTAACCAATGGGGTGGCCCAAGCTAAGGCTGGTCCCGAAATTTGAGAAATCATATAACCAACCCGGTCCCTATCATTATGAAAAAAAGCATGTTTGAAAGCAAACTGTACGGTGCAAGCATCGAGAAATTCCTTTACCCGATGAGGGTTCCCATCAGACTTTCCCCCTGGTAGAGCCCCAGGGGGAACCTCCGAACACTGAGGGATCCTCCCGCTTGCAGCCTGCTGTACAGCCTGCTGTTGTGCAACTTGTTGCTGGGCAGCCTGTTGGGCTGCCTGCTGCTGATTCTGCAATAGTGTAGCATTTTCCTGCTTGAGGGTCTGAACTTCTTAAAGCTTGTACCGCAGCTATTAGCTGCTGGATTTGCTGATCATCCTACTCTAGGTGTCACCTAGATATGTCCAAGCCATGTCAAAATACTTTCCCTTTTTTGGGCGTTGCTAACTGTAATAATTATCAAACAAATATTTTGGCACGGCCTGAACAAAAAAATAGGAAACACCTACCTGAATCTTTTCCTTGGGACTTCTCCTCTGAATAGGATGAGAATGGGGAAATACCTAGAGGTCTCTCCGCTGACCGGAACTACAAAGTCCAGCCATGGGTGAGCCCTCCAGGGAAAACCCCCGTAGGGGAAAAAACCCTGTGCCGGGAAGAGCTGCTAGGGTTTGAGGTTTCCTGATAACAGCTCCCCAGGGATGATCTGGATGATACGGATGTTACTTATCAATGTGATAAATGATCTTCATGCAGTCAGTAAGGACTATTGGAAATGGGCAACAACATAAGAGGACATTTTAAGTTTAACCCACAAACAGATTCATATAATCAAGAATGGAGTAGAAGAAGGAGGAACTGGGAGGCTTACCCAGATCTGGCAAAAGATATGCTCCAAAAGAGGAAAGGCGTGGCCCCAGATCTCAGACCCAGGGTGCTAGTAGGAACTGACCAAGAGACTGTAAAATAAGCAGAGGAGTAAGAACCGGGTAGAAGAGGGAACTTGAACTAAATTCCTAGAGAACCTCTTGGGGAATCTTACCCTCCGAGAAGGATGGTGGAAAGAGATCTGTTCCAAACGCGGGTCGGAATGAAAAGCTAAGAGAATTGCCTCCCTTGTGGATGAATTGAAGCTTTTGCCTGTAGGAAAACAGTGAAGGAGATCTATATATGAAGCCACAAGATTCTCACCGCATTGCGAAAAGAGAGCGGATTGGGAGAATACGAAGAGACATACCCGATCAGCGAGCGTTTGTTGTCAAAGGAGGTGTCGCTGCCACTCTGTGCTGGCGAAAGTATTCTGGAGCGGAGAAGGGATTCCTTTCCAGATGGCTGAGAGAAGGTTGGGACGAAAGTCAGAAAAAGGGTTAAAGTGACTATCAGGACGGATGTAAAAGAAAGATAATTCTAAGGTATGGTAAGGAGTAGTAGTAAGCAGTTAGTAAACAAACTCACGAAGCGTAACTGGACTCTGTGGAGAGTAGCAACGCGTGGAACTGCAGTCGTCATCTCCTGATAAGCGTTGCATGCGTCAGGGGGTGTGGCCGTGGGTAGGTCAGTCACTGCTTGCAACACTAGTCCGCCGCCTGCAGTACTGAAATCCACTATGTTACAGGAAGGAGACCGGTATTGTGCCGCCAGATCGCCGCGCTGTGTCCTCATCTGGATGGTGTTTATTACAGTATGCCCCCTCCTAAGGGTACTGCCTACCAGTCGTTTATCATTGATGGCAATACCATCCAAGTTTCGAAAGACACAAAAACCTTAGACTTTTACCTTGACGCCACTCTATCCTTATCTCGTCAAACTAATGCAGTCAGATCAGCCTCTGCATACACCTGTAAACTCATTGAAGCCTGCAGGCCGTTTCTGACTACTACGAATAGTGTCACACTAGCCAGAACACTCATTATCTCCAAAATTGACTATGGTAGCGCCCTCTACTTAGGAACTAGCCAAGAGAACATGAATAAATTACAAATCACCCAGAACAACGCTATCAGAGCTTCCCTAAACATCCCTCGAAACCACCACATCTCTTAATCCAGATCCAATCTACAGTGGCTATCCGTCAGGCAGAGAATCTCACTGAAAACCCTTGCCCTCACGCACAAATGCCTGGCTAACAAGGCCCCCCGTACCTCTGCAGTCGGATATCCCGCCATGCGCCTACCCGACCTCAAAGAACCGCCCAGACCCACTGTCTCTCGATCCCCAGGTTCAAACTCCAAAAAGCGGGTGGCACAAGCTTCCCTGTCCTTGCCTCCAAGGTATGGAATGCCCTCCCTATCACCATTAGATCTGAAGATTCCTTTAACTCATTCAAGTCCAAAACGAAATCATGGCTCTTCAATCTGCACTGAGACATGTTCTGTACACCACAGCCCTGCTAGCATTGAACCACTGATCCCGCCTGTTGTACACTCTTGTCCCTATGTCTCAGGTCAAACACTGGCTTTGTAAATTATGTATATTGATTCGTTGAGTATCCTTGCTTAAAATGATGTATGTATATACGAGCTCTGTTTAAATTATGGATGTATATATTCTCTGTATGTAACCTTGTACAAGTTGCGCCCTTGCACAAGCCTGATGGTGCGAGTTACAAATAAAACAAATACAAATACAAATACAATTTTTTTCGGACGTACATTTCAGTACTTTGCAACAAAAGTACTGGTCCGATTTCCACCAAACGCACAAAAGCACGCTTTCTGGACCAAGCCCCCACTCCTGCTGCAAATTTTGGTGAAAATCCATCCAGCCGTAAGGCCTGTAGCCGTGCGCAAAGTTTTTCCCTATTCAGTCTATGGGAATAAAAATGTTTTTTGGGACCCCCCCCTATAACTTTCGCCTCCCTGCACGAAACCTCATCAAACTTTCAGAAAAAATTCAGAGCAGGCCATATACTTTTTTTTGTGCAAAGTTTGGTGCGGATTTCTCCTGGGGGAGCGAAGTTATAAGCTGCCGAAAAAGTGCTCTTCCTATGGGTTTAGCAACTTAACCATAACTACACGGCCGCTACCGCAGGCCGTGTAATATATGTAATTTGCTTTCTTAGCACTGACTTTTGATCATGCAAATCGAGTTGCACTCTCTGCGGCGATCATGATAAAGATCTGGATACAAGTTTCTTCAAAATACCATCTTCCTTTATTAGTGTTTCCGAGAGAAACAAACACAGCAAACAAAAAATGAATTAAAAACCTTCAATTAGTTAGGCGTTTTTTATATATATATATATATATATATATATATATATATGTATATAAATATACACATATTACACAGCCACCGTAGCCACCGCGGACAAGATACTGACCGGCTAAGGGTCTGGTACCATAAACGCGTGATACGCGACATCTCTGCCGATTGGCTGCAGTGAGCCGTGTTAGCCGATTGTTTAGATGCGCCCGACATCTTAGATCCGCCGACAGCGCAGCAGCGACCAGCAGCAAAATGCTATCTCGAAAACTGTTTTGCTGTGTCAGAGTGCTTGAGGAGGTTCAGACAGTAAGAGATGGGTGAAAAACTGAATTTGTTCAGGTGGTAGCTGTTAATGATATATTCCCTATGCCCGCCTTGTTCGGGATGTTTGTAAGTACAGAAAATGAGGGGTCTCATAAGGGTAGTATTTCAGTCTGTGCTGTCGCAGGCAACTTGAGACTGTTCTAAGGACATGCGTGGTGTTAGTGAACATTGAAATTGAGTACATGCCGTAATTAAATTATTTTGTCCTATGGGTGTGCTATTGATTTGTATGGTGCCATGGGTGTGACATGCTGCAGTGGTTGTGGCCAGGGCCTAGAGTCTTGGATGCATGGCCATAGGCCATGGATATAGGTATAAGCCACTGCACACCCATACATTGCAATATCTATGGACATGCAGCTAGGAGGCTAGCCTCTGGCCACAACCACTGCAGCATACCACACCTATAGCTACACCCGTTTTACAGCACATCACTCAGGTGGTTGTGGGGAGGGCCTGCACCCAAGAACAAACGTGTAAGCTCTAAAGTTATAAACCAAAATGGTTTTTATATATTGCAGTGGTTGTGGACAGGACATAGACTTTTAGGTGCATGGATGCAGGCTGTAGGCCATACACCCAAGAGTGTAGAGCCTGCCCACAACCACTGCAGCATATGACATTCAAACATCACACCCATACATTTGATTATGTATCTGATAGGTGTGGGCAGGGCCTAAAGTCCTGGGTACAAATTGAGTACATGCTACAGTTATAATGCTTCATTCTATGGGTGTGCTAATGATTTATAAGCGACCATTGGTGTCATATGCTGCGGTGGTTGTGGCCAAGGCTTAGAGTCTTGGGTGCATGGCCGTAGGCCGTAGGCTGTAGGCCATACTTCCAAGACTCTAGGCCCTGGCCACAACCACTGCAGCATGTCACAGCAATGGATACACCTGTAGTATTGCTTATCCATCAGATGGTTGTGGAGAGTGTGTAGAGTCTTGGGTGCATGGCCAAAGGACATACACCTAAGACTTTAGGCCCTGGCCACAACCACTGCAGCATATCACAGCTATAGATACTCTCGTAGTATTGAACATCACTCAGGTTGCTGTGGGGAGGGCTTGCAGTCATGGATACAAAGGCCATGCACTCAACAGCACATTTATACATAGTGTAGTTACAAGCCACAATGGGTGTGATATGGTGTGGAAGTTGTGGCCAGGACGTAGAGTGCTTGGTGCATGGCCAAAGAACAAAGTTATAAGCACTGCAGTTATCAGCTACTATGGATTTTATATACTGCATACACATACATTGAAAAACCTATAGCCTTACACCCAAGACTGTAGCCTGTGGCCACAACTACTGCAGCATATTAAAGGTATAGGTACACTCGTACTATCAAACATCATTCAGGTGGTTGTGGGGAGGGCGTAGCGTTTTGGGTGCATGGCCAAAGGCCATGCTCCCAAACCCAACTTTATACGTAGTGAAGTTAGAAGCCACAATTGGTGCGATATGCTGTGGTGGTTCTTGCCAGGACCCAGAGTCTTGGGTGCATGGCCAAAGACCATGCACCCAAGACTGAAGTCATAAGCAGTGAGGTTATAAGTGAATATGGGTGTGCTGTGGTGCGGTGGTTGTGTGCACGACACAGCGTCTTAGGTGCATGGCTGCAGACCACGCACCCAAGAGTAAACTTATAAGTAGTGAAATTACAAGCACCATGGTTTTGATATGCTGCGATGGTTGTGGGTAGGACCTATAGTCTTGGTTGCTTGGCGGTAGGGTGTAGGTGGTAGGTTATACATCCAAGACGCTAGGCCCAGCCTATAGCCACTGCACCATATTACTGCCATAGATTAGACGTGTAGATTTGAATATGTATGACATGACTGTAATTATACTTACTGTTTACTTTGTTCAGAATCCATATATTTCTTACTTGACTTTAGTACTTGGCGAAAATATCCTTTTTTAATTTCTGTGACAAAAGAAAAGAGCATGTTAGTGTTTGTATTTTATGAAGACTTTTTACATTGTATAATAGACAGTTTAGCTTTTTTTTACCCTCATATTTAGTTTCCAAACCAGTGTACTGTGCATTTTGCTCAGTTTCTGTGTTTGTTTTTCTAATCCTTGGGTCTGGGGAAAACAAATCCTTGTCGGATTAAAAAAAACCTTTATTTGCTATGCTACAAACTATTTCTTTGTTTCCTTTGAGTGTTTCCTTGTTCTTTCTGATTAATGTTATGTCTGTTGCCTTGTTGCAGATTTTTAACAACAGTTAGATACCTGTTGGCGTATTCTAACTGTTTATAGTCTTTTACTTGATTTTTTGGTAATGTTGAAGTACACATTAGTTATTACTTTTTGGCTTTAAGAAGATTAAGTACGCATTTGTAAGATTAGCTGGCAATCTCTGCTTTAGAGTAATGGTGCTATCATTTCATTCGAACCATCCACATTTCTTTTTAATGTATGCAGTGTAGTGAACTGCATTGGTTGTAGCTCCTGCGTGGTAGATTATACCTATTGTTGTAAAGGTTTTCTTTCCAAGTGACACTTGACCGTGTGTGAATCCAGTCAGCTTGCAGCTGCTTTTGGTACCATCTGCATTATAACATAGGAGCATAAGTATTATGTAGTTACTATGTGTTTGTAACAGTAAGGTAGAGCGATTGTCTGAATTGCACATAGTACATAATCTGCCATGGTTTGCATTCTGTACAAGTTGCTGAAATTGAATGGATTCACAATTAAGTATGGATACATACACAAATCGCTCATTTGGGATTTGTTCCTGTATCACATTGTTACAAAGAGTGCATGTATGTTTCCACATGTATGAAATCTGGAAGATTTCATTTATAGGTATGGTTTTGTTTTCCAGTACTTGTAGTAAGTACATTAGAAATTCTTGTGGATCTTCTTGTGAGTTTATAGTGAATCTCACCATTCCAGTACAGTATTCCAATTCTTGTCTTATTCCGAGAACACTGTACATGTAGTCAGGATTGTTTGTTGCATTTCTATGAAGGACTAACATTTTCAAACACAATTGCTCTGTACTGTGTAAGTAAATAGTGTTAACAATTGATGGCAATTGAAATAGAATATTCATTGCTACATTTGCATAGCAATTTACACCAGTTTCATTTGAAAATTTGAATGGACCAGCTAGTTCTGTCTCTTAGTGCTTTTTTCAGAGTTTTTGTTCCTTCTTTGAAGAAATACCTGATTTACTTTCCCTAATAGGTTCTTCTTTGCTTGTGGTAATTGATTAAGTTTTAGCTTCTTTTGTTTTCTTTGAAGGATTTCGTCAGATTCTGTTGCATTTCTGTTTGAATTAGTTTTCTTTTACCACGTTTTTCTTTTTCTGGAATAGGATATTGTTTCAGATGGGGGGTGTACAGTGAACACAATCTATTGTACTCTAATATGCAAGGAATATCAGCGTTAAGTTTACTTGCATCAAAGTTGATCAGAAATAGACCGTCAAGTGTACATAAGCGTGATAGTGCTACGTAGCTCATGCCTTCTTTAAACACTGTGTTTCCTATATCTATCAGTGCTTTGTCTAGGGAAAGACCTTGGGATTTATGAATGGTGACTGCATATGCAAGAGTTAGAGAAAATAGTTCTCTACGTACATACATGTCTTTGAAGAGAAGGAATCGAGCAGTTGAGCGCCCTATACTTTTCACTTCTGAAAGTTTGTCAAAGCGAATAATGACAAACTGAATGTTGTTGTCACGTGGGTATGTTTGAAAGCCAACAACTGTATCCAGTGCCCCATTAACTAGCCCTTGCTCCACATCAAGGTTAAGTTTAAGCATTACTGTACAATTTAAGGATAATTTTAATATTTTTTCCAACCCAGCTGTGTTGGAGATTGAATTTTCTAAGGTATTTAGTCTTGTTGTGGCTTGCTCACACATGGGTAGTGTCATACCATGTACGTCTAGTTTGTCTGTGGCGCAAATTTCCATTATTGGTTGCATTTCTTTTTTTTAACATTGTTTCATTGAATTTGAAACAGCTTGCAAGAGTTGGCATTAAGGCCATACAATTGACATTTTTGCGCGCTAATTGTTCCATAACATCAGTAGCACATGCGTTATCGCCATAAAGTGCATGAATGTGCCGGTTTTACAATATTACTTGTGCTTCTTGAGATAGTACACCAACTCTAATATTTTAAAATGTTGGCATAAGTGAGATCTGCAGATTGCCACATGTTTTCTGTTAATTCTCTGTATTGGAAATGTTGCCAAAGGTTGACATTTCCTATGCTGCCAACAGTTTTACGGCAGAGTTTGTGTCCTAAGGTTTTAAAAATAGGTTCACCTTTCACTGGTGTCTATTGTAGAAGATCTACGAAAACGATAATGCGTTTCCCTGCAAAGAGTTCTTCGTAGTTTGTTTTAAGTACTTCTTGCAATCTGAGGTGAATCAAAGCCAACATTAGGTTGGAGACCATGCTCACTTCATCTATTATTAGCAATTTAATTTGTTTTAATACTCTGCGTAGTTCCAATGCAGCTTCTGCAGAAAGTTTGTAATAGTCTCATTTCTTTTGGTGTTCTACTGGAAGGAGTAATAATCGGTGTAAAGTGACACCGCCTATGTTGTAGGCAGCTAAATCTGTGGGTGCTGTTACAACAGCTGACAGTTTGTTGTTTGTCAGTTGTTGAAGGAACTTGCTGATGATTTTGATTAAGAATGTTTTTTCTGATCCAGCTTCACCACTGACGTACAGCAGTATAGGTTTGTAATTTTGGCAGGTACATTCTTTATTTTTGTGTTGTACACCATGTGCAATTTGTTTTGTTACTTTTTCAAAAATGGTGCGCTGATCTTTGTTACGTTTTGCTTGTAGTACAGTTAAGTCTTCTATATCTTCTTCATAGTGACACATGGTGTTTTCCACTTCTGTCATAGCTAATTCTGCCTCATTTTCTATTAGTGGCTGTCCTAGTGGTTCTTGGCTTCCTGTTACAGAAGGTTGACTACTGTCAGAAGTGTCCTTATCTAGTTGGCCCTGAAGTTCTTCTTCGTGTTGCTGTTCATTGTGCAACATTGTTTTGTACTGCGTAAAGTTCACATCGGTGATAGCGCTTTCATTTGCTTTGAAAGCATCTTCATAGCAGTCATAGTTATCTAGTATCTCTTCCTCTTTTCTCCATGGTTCAAAAAGTTATAGCAGAGACATATTATATAGTTCTTTCTATTGAGGAGTTTTTAATGACAATTTAACACGATTAATTAAGTTTTGTTTGGTAAGTTTCACTAAACTGCCTTCACAATCTGTCACTCTATATCTACCTTTGCTTTCATCGGGTTTTATATTATTTTTGTATGCAAAGTTTTGAGCTATGTGGTATAGACATATGCTTTCCAAAGTGCTACTCCTGTTTGGATAGTATGTGTCCAGTAAATCGTTTTTTAAAATGTCTTGGCTGTTGGGATCATTTCTGGCAATTGTTTCTATGTCCTCATATGATTTCAGAACTCTTTTTCTAGATTTAGCAGGACCAAGACTTAGCCATACTATGTTGTCTGATTTCCCATACAAAGCAGTACCGGTTAAACGATCTGCCACTTCATAGGCGCCACATTCTCTATGAGAGAGCATTTTTATGCCTAGGCTGTACGATTTATGAGATAGTGTTTTCTCTGCTGATAGGTCATCCCAGAGGTCTTGAAGCTCTGTTTTTCTGCTTTTGTTAAGTAGGCTGTAACATATCGTGCAACTGCAGTGGAATTGTCTGCAATGTACTGCACATCTATGCTTTCATTCCATAAGAGGGCAATGATTGTATTGTAATCATTGATATATTTTGATTCTTCTGTTCTTTTTATGTAATACGTGTTCTTAGGTGATTAACCTTTAACACCATGTCGAACTGACAACATGAAGTTGTTCACTTCACCTAGGGAAACCAAAGCGGCATTTGGTGTAGTATTTCCCTTTGCTTTTGTATTAGCGATGACAATATTTGCCATATTTGTGTCTTTGAAATTGTAAAATCTGTCCATGCAGGTCACTATGTCTCCGTTGTGAAGGGATTTCACAAGTGACATATTTTTGGATGAACTCCAAAACAGTGGCATCACTGTCGTGGCCAAATTTAGGTATACCTTTGATCCATAAAAGGATGTGAATATGTGGTGCTCCTCTCGCTTGGTATACTTTTCTCCAAAAGAAGTGTTGCACTTCTCCGAGGGGAGGAACAGTTTCATTACAAATAAAGTGTAGCATTGCAATGAAACGATGATAGAAATATCTTGACCGATTAACTGGATCTAGAGAGCAAAGTTCTCCAGGTGTTAATATATCTATGTTGGTTTTGTTGTTGTTTGATATGCGTAGGAACTCATGTAAATCTTCCCATGCATATTCTGTACAACTTAGTGTAACAAACCAAGTTGGTGGTCCAAGGTTTCTGATCATACAACGTACGTCTCCATGCCATCTGAACCAGTATTCTTTTGTACCACGCATGTTTGCAAACAAATTTGTTATACTTGATTGTAAAACCTCATCTTTTTCTTGTAGTTTTTGTATTAATTGCGTAGCTGACATATTTTGAAAGTGGGTTCCAGATTTCAAAATGTGACCAACTCCGTAACATAGGGTTATTCCACATTTTGTCTAAATCTGGGATCTTGCGAATACATTCGTAATGAGCGGTATTCTGATGCCGTAATCTAAGTGGGTCTATCATCGTATCTTCCGCCTTTGCCAGTAGGAAATAGCAGTGGAAAAGCACATGCTTCTATATTTTTTTCCCATATGCTCATTGGTGACCCTTTGGTTTGTCGCATTTGGTCAGTTTCTAGTGCATCATCTATGCTTTCATTGGAATGCAATGGATGAATTGTGTAATGTTCCAAAAGAGTGGATACTGCAGCAGGATCCATAAGTTCAAATTGACCAGTTTCTGATGACTCTTGAATTATTTCTGTTTCCCTTAAGCTTTCTTCAATATTTATTTCTTTGTAGTATTCGTTATTGTCTTTTAGATATTGCAAGGCTTGTCTAACTTTATGTAAGTCCACCAGTTGTTGCCAAATTGTTTTGTCTTTTGTTGGTACACCATTTACCAAGACAATTAAAGAATGCTCTATTGGACGTTGCACTCCAAGAGTGTTTACATTTTCTGTTAGATCTAATGGCAAATAAACTACTTTGCCACAAATGCCTTTCACCAATTCAGAGGGAGGTAATTTTGCTGTTTTTGTTTAAGGCGTATAATTGCTTGAAATGGGTGAACTGTTTGAATTATGATGCTCTCATACAAATTGAGTTGTTGCAGGGGTTTTGGTAGTGGGAACAATTCCAAATTATTTGTGATAGCACGTGAAGCAGTTTGGTTGTTGTCCAGTTTTGTAGTGCAGTGCCTGCAACATATTAGGGATTCACTTATTTGGTATTTGTTTTCTCCTAAAAGGTAGAGAGCTAATTCAAACCATTTGGAATCTTCATTGTCTTCTATTTTGTATGTTATGTCTATATTTTTGGTGTTCCTTTTGTGAAACGTTCTGCGGCAACACACACACACATGGTTTGGTACTTCAGCCGATGCACTTTTAAATATTAGTATTTCTTTTTTGTATGTGTGTCATAGAAGGTTGCTATGTGCAGAATTGTTGCTAGTCTGTTCTAAAACTATTGCATTTTGTAAGTGGCTTTCACTTTCAAAATATTTTCTCAGGATACGGTCGATTTCTTCTTGTAGGTATTTGGGTGTACCATGCAGAAGAGTGTTATTTAAATTGGCTAATTCTAAAGCTGGACTTTTAGCATAGTATATTTTATACACTAGATTTCTTACATTTGAATGATGTATTTATATCCTTTTGATATCATGGAAGGTGCTTTGCAAATAGGTCCTGAAATGCAGGCTAATGAATGTCCTTGTATTCCTGTGTATTTGCGCACTGGACAGATATCCATATTTTGCAGTACTTTCATTTTAATTTTGTCTTTACCTTTCATATACTGATTGAGGAACTGACGTAAAGATTTGAAAGATTTGTTAGGAATGTCACTCATTGACGTGCACGGCCATTTGTATACTGGACGATCTGGTTCAGTCGAATCGAGAGGTAATTCTGATTTTTCAGGGGATACTTTTGTAAGCAGTGTTTCTTGTTCCATAATGGCATTATTGATTTTTTCATACCCTTGTCCACTGCTATGGATGGCAATTGTGTTTGTTTGATTTTGTTTGTATGCTTCTTCATTAAAATATGGTTCTGTGGTTGTTGTGTGACTCCATTCACCTCCACAAATATGTAAGAAGTTATTTTTGTTGACATTCCGTTTATTGATAAATTGCTTTTGTAGTTTAGTACTTAGTTTTGTTAGTGGTTTCATCCTATTTATAAACAACTTCCTTTTGAGAAGGATTGCACTGTCCACGAGAGCTTGTAGGATTCATTTTCTACGGTAGGTTTTAAGGGTTGAGGATTATTTCGGTCCTCGTCTTATTAGATTCTGAAGGACTCCGTGGTGAAACATTTTGCAAAAATACTTTTTTACTATGGGTTCTTGTTACTATATCAGGATTAATAGGAGCATTGTTAGCAGTACTGGTAGCCGATTTTTTGTGAAGCGTTTTGTGTTTCGTGCCACATTTTGCTGGAGGAGGTAAAGTTTCGGTAGCTGAAGCTTCCTTTGTTGCGCTAAACGACTGTATTAGCTGTTTTGTTCCAAGGTTCTCTACAAACTCTGCTACAGATGGATGCTTACTTTGGACACTTTTATTTTCATTTCCTCTATTTCTGTGTTCCTTTCTACGGAGTTGCTTTTTGGTAGGCATTCTTGGGGGTCTGTTGAAAAAAAGAAGGCATGGTTTGGTCTGTTGTACAATGTATGTGTGCTGTGTGCATGCGTGCATGAGCTTGATGGGGAAGCTCTTTGTGGTGGTGTGTGAATGTGCATTGGGCTGTTACAATGATTTGTGCTTCATATAAGAGTACAAAGTGAGCTAGTGGTGAGGAGAAGCATTAATAGTAAATGTAATGGTATAAAATTGAAACAGCTATTTGTTTTCTAGTACTAACATTCTAAGGCTTCTGTATGTTATTTGAGCTCCAAAAACACAGGGATTTGTGAGCCATTCTGCCTGTTATTCTTTGTTTAATAAATGGGGATTTGTGGGTAGAAAGATTCAGAAATCAATGTTTGTTTTGGTGCACTAATTAAATAAATAACCCACACAGTCTCTTTGAGGAACAGTAACAACATAAAGGTAGTACTGTACTTACTTTTTTCTGAAGAATTACCAGGTTTCTTCGAATATGTCGTTTGCAGTGTAGATGCTGTTGATTTTCAGGAGAGTAGTCTTCACTGCGATTGTAAAAAGAAGTTAGTAACTTTGTGTGTTTAAAGCAGTGATGTTACTGTACACTTTAATTTTGCATCTTTCGTCTGAGTATTCTCCTTTGATATCTCAACACAGTGCATGTGTGCATTTCAATTCACTATGTGCTGCCTTTGTATGTTATTTGCAGTATGTTAGTTGAACGTGATTTGCAAATGAGTACAATATTTAGTTTATGAAAATGCCTTGTTTTTTTTTAAGCTGTGTTGTCCATAGCAGAGAGGTTTGTAAGTGATAGGTCATTCTAGTACATGGAAAAAATTTCACTACTTTCATATTATAAGTACGAATCCGAAAAATCGGGAGACCCTCAGAGGGAGATGTCACCACAGCAATCGGGAATGTTTATTTTTCTCATACGATCGCATTGGAAGTAGCATTAAAGTACGCGGTAAACAGTAAAAAACTGACATTTTCTAATGGAAAATTAAGTTTCACGCTAAATAGGGAGGGTTGTTACATATGTATAGGTTATGCGGGAGACAGTAAGAAGTAGTGCTGTTTGTCAATGAAAAATTGGAAGTCTTGCACTTAAAGGGGGAGCGTTGGTATGTATTGGCTATGCAGATTTAGTGTCATTAGTTTGTTTGAGTGAACTCATAAGGGTTGCACATGTTCTCTGATTATAATATGCATACCTGTACTTTATACTCATGCATGTGCTCATGCATGGAGCTGTACGTAGAAATCTGTTACACTTGCACAGTAGTTTTTGAAGTAGGTGCTTTGCATTGATATGCGACTTGCATTCAGAGTGATCTAAAGTACATTTGAAGTGCGAAATTTTGATGACGGACTTAGATGTAGAGATGTTGAATGTGATTGGTGGATGGTTGTGTGACTGCTTAGCTGTGTCCAATGAGGGAATGGATTTGCGAGTGATTTGGAAAGGGTAGAAGGACTGTCTAACAGTTACGTGCCGCCGTAGACAACGCTTGTCCGCGGGTAGGGCGTGTCACATACGGGTTCTACAGCAAATCCAACATGGAAAGGGGACTGTAGGCATCAGCAAATCAGAGGTTTACAATGCTCATTTGTGTCGAAAGACGGTGCGTATACGGAAGATGGCAGAGGTGGAGAGAGTGAGGGTTTTGGTGCTTGGAGATGTCTTTGTCCATGTTTTACAGCACTATTCCGAAAGTAGGCATGTGGCACACAATTTCGATGTGAGAGGAGTGGAGGTGGTGTGGAGCGCTGAGACTGATCGCAGTGTTGCGGCAATTCTCCAAGTTTGCAGAGACATGCGTAGGATGACCACTCCCCATGTGGTAATTTTGCACTGCGATGCTTGCCATTTGGGCTATGTGAGTTCATGTACTTTGTTGGAAGATTTGGAACAGTTGGTTCAAGCAGTCATGAACATCTTTCCAACTGCAAAAGTATTTTTTTCTGGGTTACACCCTAGAGTAAAATGGGACAACAGTTCTGTTTTCTGTCCTGATCAAAGTATTGGGAGGTGTAACATCAATCGCGGCATGCGTGCTTTCATGTTACGAGCTGGTATGTTTTTCTGCATCCACAAGAACATTGTTCCCAGTAATGCGGCTTATTTTGAAGCAGATGGTGTTGTGTCATCTTCTTTGGGAAATGCCAAGTTCTTTTGGAATGTAAGGCTTGCTTTGGAGAAGGTCCTGTAATGATTGTAGGAGTAAAGTAAGAAGAAAAGAAGAAAAAATATCAAAAAAACGAAATAACAGGTGTCTGTAAGGCATCTGCCCAAAAAACAAAAATAAACGGCTCTTTTAAGAGCCCCCCTTAAAGGGGAAAAGGGGAATAATATTTAAATGTACAGTCGTCACGCTCTGATCCTCTACGTGTCCGCGGACATGCCGGTAGTTTGCAGGCAGCGCGTATTACCAACAGGGATTCTGGGGTGGAAACGCATGCAAATGAGAACGTGCGAAGGTAGGGATTGGTCAGTAAAGCTCAGTGGGTGTATTCTGAATGAAGAAATTTAGTGAGAACGTCTTTTCCCTGACAGGAGACCAGACAGCCATGGCTCTGTGTGCTCGAAAACAGAGTATCTGGATTTTGGGAGACTCATGGATACATTGGTGGAAGGTGCATGCAGAAAGTTGCAGTCTATCTGCAGATCTTAGATTTCCTCATGTGGAAGTGTACTGGCACGGCGTGCGTGGAATGAGGTGGCTGGACTTGGTACCTCTCTGTGCTACTTTACAGAAGAGCTTCATCCAGATATAATTAACATTCATTGCGGAGGAAACAGTTTAGGCCATGGGCCTCATTACGACCCTGGCGTTAAGGGTTTAACAGCGCTGTAAAAGGTTTTGGCGCCATTAAACCCTTAACGCCTGATTACAAGGTCCCTTCGCGGAACCCGACCTTAATGGCTGGTTTTTTGGTGCTAATAACGGTACCGCAATTTGCAGTACCGTTTTTAGCGCCTACCCCATTCCCATTGAGTATGGGGCAAAAATGGGAATGGGGAAGGGACATGGCGGCATGGGGAATTACCGCCCCACCAACCTCGGAATGGGGTGCTAATTCCCCATTCCGTCATGGCAGACACCGGCATGGACCATGGTGCTAATAGCACCATGGTCCTCCACCTGGGTCGTAATGAGGCCCCATGTCTCTGGAATTTCTTTGCAATTTGCAATGAAGGACGGACTTACGAAGGTCATGGACATGTTTCCAAATTGTAGTTTCTTAAGAGAGCTTGGCTATGCTGGTCAGGTCTAACATGGCGACATCTTTTTCAGAAATAATTAAGAGATGTTCTTTTCTCTAGAACAAATTCAATGCGGTCGCGTCCCCTTGGGGAGTGGTTTAGCCAAGTGAAAACCGCATCATTTCAGTACGACACCGTAGCAGTTTATCTCATTATGAGAATTGTAATGCTCGTATTGCTACTCGTAGTGAGTGATATCACTTAAATCAATGTTAGTAGACAGTGAATCTTAAGCTGTTGCTTGCTTTAATCATATTTATTAAATGAGACCGGAACCCATCTAAAAAATATGCACAACAACTACGTAATTGTAAGTAACAAGGATTGTTCAATAAGGTTGCGTGTAGAAATATTATGGTGACTTCCATTTAGAACTAATACACTACCAACACTTATTGTTAATATATCAAGAGAGATTGTAAATACAGCAAGAAACATGTACGCAATGAATCAGTGTAATGATACAAACACTAGCTTAAAATGGCCGCCATGTTAACACAGGAAAGATGCTGTTACACAGAAAAAAGAAAATGGACCAGAGCAAGGATCTGTTTCCATGACAACTAGAATACACTAATGAAGGGCTAAGCGCAGCCGCTTTCCCCTCAGGAGAAGTCACCGCACGCGATTAGACGCGAGAACCAGGCTGACAGGTAAGAGACCATCCCAAGTGTAGCACACGCTGCGCTGGATAGATTGACTTGCCATGTCCTCGGAATTGACTTTCAGACGCTCGGCAACTTTGCTATTGTTTGCCGTGCGCAGCGAATCATGCGTGCACAGTTTTAGTTTGTCAGAACACTTTTGAAGCCATAAACTGAGTCAACAAAGAACAGAATGATAATGAAAGGTGATTACTTTCTCACAAACCTATGTATAAAATAGACAGATACACACAGTATTATGAATAAGGCAGTCTAAGTAACAGATATTTGAGTTTATTCATCTATACTATCTCGTTCATCAATTTACAATATCTCGTAGTATGAGTGATATCTATGGTGATTTGACACATACAATTGGAGGTGATATATTTGTTTGATTTGTATTTTTTATGAAGGGATCTAACCCGAGACTTGAAGAGAGACTACTATTGGCTTTAACCCTAAGGGGTAGTATATACGAAAATAAGGTAAAAAGAGACAACCTACATTTAATTTTTCTTGATTGATGATGTGACACTACATGTAACATTGACTAACGAAAATGTGGTTTTGCCTTTCTCTTGACCCCCATCAATCCTCCCTTTTCCCCAATCCATTTTTTATCTGGTATTTTTGTTTACTTGGATTTATTAACTGTTGCTACTTTTTATGGCTTGTTCCGATTCATCTACTTTTTTGTTGCAAATGGTTTAACATGTGAATGAACATTTTTTGTGACCTTCATTTTTCCATGTTTTCATATTAATTTGGAACTTATTTTCAAAATTTTGCGACCACTTATTTTTGTTTGATTCATATTTAAAACTAGCCCTGATTTGAAAAAGGTCCAAGAGGGACCGAAACATGTGTCATCGTAAAGGGCATCCATACAATAAAACACTTGTTCAACAAACTGGGCGCAGTCTCAACTTGGGATTTTCTTCTTTTTATTTAAATGTTTCCAAATTGGCAAATAGTTTTTTCCCGTATTTCACAAAGACAAATATGGCTGCGTTCTTCTGCATTTGGTCCACAAATGGAGAAAGCGAGGCACAATGTTAATAAGGCTGTTTGTGCCTTTCTAAGAGATGTTGGGATGTCCTCATTCCACAATGAATACATTTTATTTCGCAGCACTTTCATTTTTCACAGAGATGGAGTCCATCTCACATATGCTGGCAATCAGATTTTTCTTCGCGATGTACAAAATGCATTGCAACCTTTTTTGATTCATAGTCACCTATTTGGAAATCAGTTTTTTCCAATCTTGCAACACACAAAACACCACCGAAAGTTTCTTTTCAGAGCCACCACTTACTCCCAGCGAAAAGTGCATTGGTTTTGCTCCGCTTGCACCCTCCATTTTTGAGCGTCCTACGACTGTCTGCTCACTTTTTAAAAAATGCACGGGGGCCTACAACGGTCACTTGATAGTTCTATTGTTAAAGTGAGAAAGGTGGCTCTGAAAAGAGCCTTTTTTGTAATTTTTGTTTTCCAGTTTTCTTTTGAGCACACGACACACTAGGAGAGGAGTGCAAAGGAGGGTAAGGAAGGGACACCAAGCACGGGGATAAGAAAGGGCAGGTGGAGAGAGAAAGATGTAGGGTGGCCTTTACTTAGGTAGGGGGCAGTTCTTCTGGTGCTCCGTGACCGTAGCCTCAAAAGCCCTTTGAAGACTCTCCCCCCTGCAGAGTACTGCATCGCAGTACATACACAATATTGTGACTCTCGAAAGGTAAGGGTCAACAGCATCCCGAATGGCTTGTAAGGCAGCTGGAGGGATACGCTTCCCCACAGGAGTGTCTCTTGTGGTGAGAGGATCAGACACAGAGGATGCTGTGGAGGAACTCAATCTACTACGTTCTTCACATGGCACCACCTTTTGAATGTCCGCACTGTGGAACAAAGTTAGGTTTCGCTTCATGGTTGTTGTACCAAAGCTGTACACACCAGGTCTCCCGCGACTCAGCACCAACTTGAACTGGTTACACCTGACCTGGTTCGCACATGCTTTTGGTACATTCCCATAAACGGTAAACAACCGCCACACCCACGACTCCCAGCGAGTGATTGGAGTGCGTAGTTCCTCCACCACATTCTCTTCTTCCTTTTCTTCCTCGCTCTCCACATCCTCACCTGTATTTCCCTCTGCAGGCCCTTGGGGAGGTGGTGGCGGTGGAGGGTCTGGGGGTGGTGCTGAGGCTAATGAAGCAACAGTAGCCATGGATGCCATAAGAATTAGTCGACTAAGGTTCGCTACAGCAGTAAAGGCAGCACAACTCAATCTGCTATAGCCAGAAACACAATGAAGCTGAGCTCGGGGTGTGGCCATTTATAGGGGTAGAGGGGTGCAGCTCATGACCATATTAATCACTCAAAAGCATTGCGAAAAAAAAGGGCCATTGTATGGGACATGTGAAATGGTGATTTTATACTATAAAATAATTTCCCATGTTTGTATAAGTTCTTTTGAAATGTTGCGGAAGCAGACAAACTGCGCAAATTAGTCCACATGCTCAGCATGGGTGCGGTCACATGATGACATCCTGAACACATCCGTGAGGGACATGGGTGCCCACTGGACAGCAAATGCAGAGTAACGGACATGCGCATGCGCGCTGTTGTTCTATGGAAAGATACCAATGCTTTCTGTGTGTGAAGACAATCAGTAAGGTTATCAACATTTTCTTATTGGTCTGCTGTTTTTTTTATTACTGTACTTTCTGTGGATATGCTCATATTTGTATTTGCATTATTCTCTTTAGGGTGCAGTCACATCATGTGATAGTTATTAATAGGGAAGTAGTAGGTTTGAAGCAGAACAATCATTTCTGTGTATAAAAATAATCAGGTAGGTTATGAACAATTTCTACTGCTGCTTTTTTGCGTACTTCACTTTCACTGTATATACTCATTTTTGTATTTGTTCTTATGTCTATGTGTTTTTTGTGTAATAATGAAATTATATAGGAAGTGCTTTTCATTACCTATTTATAACATATTGCACAGTACACAAAACTCTAATAAGAAAGCATTTACCATTTCACTATTTAACCTGGGAAGATTATGAATATTGCACCTTCATCATGTATGCTGCATACAATGCTTATGTCTATACATGACTACATTATTACACTGTAAAGAACTTCATAATAGAATGCTATTTATGTCAATGCATTGCTTAATGCACCACATAGCTCATGTCATCTATTCCAATGACCCTTGACAGTTCTTTTATCAACATTATAATAAGACTCCTTTGCGCAGACTTTTCATGAAAAGTACATGCACATGTGATGTCATCAGTGATGTCATCAATGACATTTGTGATGTCATCTTTGATGTCCTTGGCATTAGTCTTAGCAATGCACGTAGGTGGCGCGAGTTATGGTTGCTTAGCTTACCATAACTAGCGAATGTCAAGGGATTTTTGGTTTTACTTTGAAACATAACATCCCTTTAAAATAGTTTTTTTGCTGAACACATATATATATATATTCATGTTTTATATATATATATAAATAGCAGTGAACAAAAACAAAGGGGCTACACATAGCTCATGTCATCTATTCCAATGACCCTTGACAGTTCTTTTATCAACATTATAATAAGACTCCTTTGCGCAGACTTTTCATGAAAAGTACATGCACATGTGATATCATCAGTGATGTCATCAATGACATTTGTGATGCCATCTTTCATGTCCTGGGTGTTAGTGTTAGCAGTGCACAGTGGGGCGGGCAGGTATGGTTGCTTAGCCTACCATAACTGGCGAATTTCAGAGGGTTTTCGGTTTTACTTTGAACCATAATCTCACGTTTGTAAAGTTTTTTTAGTGAATTGCACAGGTTTTCAGTAGGGCAACTTAACCATAACGTCCCCTTAACAAAGTTTTTTTTTTTAGTGAATATATATATATATATATATATATATATATATATATATATATATTGGAAGTGCACAACATATGTAAAGGGTATAATGTGATAGTATAAAAGAGAACATGTTTAAAACGAACAACATCAACAAAGAAAGAATAGCGCAAACAAATAAATAACTATTTTTTTCATTACACTTTTTTGACAAAGGATTGACGTCAACCAAAAAGCTAGAATTAGACGAAAGCAAAATAGAAGTAAAAAAGACAGCTTGAAGATATTAAATAACCAACCACGATATAAAAATTATTAACGGAAGGTGTAAACGAAAGAGCTAGAAAAGGTGTCAAATCCATTTTGTTTAAAAAAAAAATAAAGAAAGGTAGGGAAAATATAATGATCTGCTTGAATTGAGTGGCTATTGATGGTGCCTGCCTACTCAAATATATTGAAATTATATATTTAATTAATTTGGAAGTAAGAAAAAATGTGAGTAAGTATTGACACTCTGAATCGACTTGTCGTAATGGAAGAAACACCTCTCATACATCTATGCAGAACACTGCCAAGAAATACAGCCAAGATTATGCAGAAAACACGATGAAAGTAAACAGTGTGATGAGAAAAAGGATAAATAGAACAAACAGATAGAGATAGAAGAAGAGGCAGAGAAACAAAGGAAAATAAAAGATACAGCTAAGGGTACAACAATAGTACAGAACAAATGGATGGGAGGACAAATATTACTTAAACTAGATGACAAAGGTATTGGTGGAGTTTGAGAAAGAGAAGAGAAAGAGAAGAAAGTGAAGAGCAAGACAAGAAGGCGAAAGAGAAGGAAGATGAGAGGTTATACAAACAAGAAAGAGACAAGGAATGTAAGCAAAGGTAAGAACAAAGAATATGAGTCAAAAAGGGAGAAGGAGAGGCTAGAAGAAGAGAAATGAGAAGAAATAGAAGCCCAAAGATTGAAAGCACATAGGTTACAAAGAAGGCGAGAGGAAGAGGAATTAAGGGAAATAAGGATAAGGGAGGAAGATATGAACAGAAGTAGGGGATTTAAAGATTATGAGATTGAATATATATGGCATGTAAGCATGATACCCATAAAAAAGCAAGAGCAAACCAAAGAAGAGAACGGGTCACAACCGTCCCATGGAAGGTGGTGAGGATCATACATGGAGAAAAGAAAAAACAGACTAGAGGAACAAGGATGGGGAAACTATATAGATAAATGAGAAATAAGGAAGGGTATAGAACTCAAGAGGGCGAACAAGGAGCATCCTTTAAAGGAACAGGAGGAAGCTTAGATGACATCAGAATAAATGATCATAGAACTATATCCTTAAGTGCGTTAGATCTTGAGGATGTGGAAGAGGACAATAGTCATACGAGTTAGGGCATAATAATGTCAGACGAGGAAAGGAAACAAAATAGGAAGACGTGAGAAGAAGGTGCATATGGGTTTTCAAGACAATCAAGAATAGATAAAGGGGTAACATGGTTAGATATATAGGACCCTATAAGAAAAACACCAGAACCAATACCATATACTGAACAATCACACGTATGATTGCATAGTACAGGGGATGTGTCCCTGCCCTATGTGAGCAGATGAAGGGCATGTTATCTAAATTCATCAGACTCACTGATGAAAACCCAGTCACTCTCAAGAGGTCTGAATCAACCCCTTTCACAATTTCTCATGAATTCCATATGTCAAAAAGAAAAAGAAAAACGCTTCAATTGATTCCACATAAGGAAATGTTTATATATATCAAATCAATTCTTCATGGATGAATAGTCAATTCATATACACATGAGAGTTAAATAAATTCAACTACTCCTCTTCTCAAATCATTGTACGGAAGAGATAGCATCAAAACATGACATTTCAATTTAATCATATCATACATCAAAGTAATTATACATGTGCAATTTGAGCATACATAACAGCTCTGTGTCGATTACAAGCAATACCACATCAGCAAAACTAATGTTTCTCGATGAGGTGCCTGCTGTTGACGCCACACTACGCGTTTCGGGACCTTCTGTCCCTTCTTCAAGTTTGTATGTTATCTATTCTTATAATCTAAACAGGACATAAAAGAAAAGTGTCCATCAACTTCTTTCACTGTTCTGTCATAGTTCATTCTATCTAATCCTAAATGCCAGAGTACTAACCTGTCCGTTCTTATAATGAATGGTCGATTCTTCAATTGATTGAAAAGATTCACCAACTAGAGGACTGTAAAAGTGTAAATTAAATCTCTCACTTTCTGCAACTCCCTCTTTATTAACACATTAAATACATTGGACGAAGCACAAGTGAAATTATTTCCTTAGACTAACGTGATTCAAGGTGGGGAATATCCAAGTTGTCTGCCCAGTTCTACACCTGCCCCAACCAGTTCTCCAGTTGAAGTGCTGAAAAAATGTAAATCCAGTCTCTTATCCACTGCAGAGACTTCACCAATCATGTGTCATTTGTGCAGAGCACAATATTGATCTCATTGTTACCCTTGAACTGACCTGCTTCAGGATGGTAAATGGCCAGATGGTGCTTTTTCTATCTGATACTACGCACCATATCACTCCCTCTCTCTAACATCATACCTGTAAGTAAAACAGAGTGACGAACAACGGATAGTTATTGACCACATCCGTACATAATATACTACTGCGTCACTGTATCGCATTGCATTTGAAAAGAATGCTTAATTTCTCACTTTGCCTGGAATTATTCAAATGCCTGATGCAAGATCAGGGAGGCGTCTGTAAAACAGCCTCCCGTCCTGCATCAGCATTTTAAATTACGGCATTACTATCACATGACGCAGAAAGCCAATCCAACATCTGGTGCGATAAGGGATTCTTGAATGTATTTATCACAAGGCCACATTGGAATGGTTAAACTGACAGCCTGGGTTTTCATGAATCGCCCCATTCTCTTTGATATTGGCATCAGTGTGACTTATATTACGCCCCTATTGATTCAATACACACTACCTTTGCTTTAATGAAAAAATAATTTTGGTGAAAAAGTAATTTTTTCTTTGATTTATAACAAGAATGAATCGAACAGGATATACTGTTTCAAATGGGTCGAGATAAAACCCTCTCTATGAATTTCCATTCAACTTAAATCTCCCTGTTATGTTGAAAACAATGAGTTGGTTTACTACGGTAAAGAAGTAAGGAATTATTTGGAGATTCTTAGCAGCAATCTAAACTACTACTATCAGTCACTCTTGCTGTAATCTCCATACAAGAGAAGGTGTGATAATATCTGCTTTGATTGGTTCTCACCTACTATGTAAGACGATCTGTCCCGATCTATGTTCACTGCTGACTTACTTCTGATGGTGTGCTCAGTGCTGTACATGATCATTAATATTATTAGTTGCATGTAGCAATTATGATATCAGCTTTAGTTACTTGTCCCCAACTGAGTCGAATAATGCCTTGTTATATTGACATCATAACATCTAGCCAAGTCTACAATTGTTTTCCGGTGTTAGGATGGTTAATGATACTCCCCTTTATCAAATTATTACAATGCTGACAATTGTTACATCGAAGAGTTCCCTTGTGAACAATCCTTTGCTGTTTCCCTTCAATGTGGTCATCTCTGATTAGGTAGTCTTCTACTGCTTTACTTTTTTGTATGCAAAAATCAGTGTTTCCTCAAAGAGCTGCGCAAGTAGTGGATCAATTTTCAAAAGCTCCCAATTGGTTTTCAGTATCCATGAAAACAAATTTTGTTTTCATGGATACTGAAACAAAGGCTCCATTTTCGACCTTATTCAATCTACATCTGGGTATAACTAACATATTCTGGTTATTAGATTGGAGGGATCTGCTATTAACCTTTTTAAAGATAAGGTTTTGCAAATACAGGGGCAGAAGGCCGGATCTGCATTTAAAAGTGATGACCAAAAGGCGGAAGCAAATTCGTGCTTCCACTGGGAGCCAATGCAGAGCCCGCCTTGCAGCTGAAACATGGTCCCGGTGAGAGAGTCCAACGACCGCTCGGACCGCTCTATTCTGGACAACTTGGAGTCTGTTTATGTCTGTTTTACAGAGGCCCACCAGAGTACTACTACAATAGTATATCTTTAAGCAGATGATAGCTCTTGCTATGGTTTCGGCGTTATCCTGGGACATAATAGGTTTCAGGTGTGCCAACAGCTTCACATAGTAGACATATTTTTGACATATTTAAGAAGGATTTTGTACACATGGTTCTCCAAAATCTTTGCTGTGCTGGGCAGGTTGGATATCGGTCTTCTGCGCTTTCGGACTCCTTTTTTATCAGTGGTTTAATGTATGCTGATTTGAAGGAGGATGGTACTATTCCTCTTTTGAGTGATAGATTCATTAGATTCTGGAAGTGTGTTGCCAGAGTTCTGTGGTTGAGAATTCCTTTGAACATGTCATGGGTCCAGGGGTCCCTTGGGGATCCTGCAAGGTTGGTGTCCTTGATCATTGTGGTGAACGTTTCTTCTGTGATTGGTTCTAGGCAGGTGAGTTTTGCTGTAATCAGTGTTTCACCCCGGTGTCTGTTATCCGGCAGTCGTGGTTGTAGTTGCCTCAGCTAGGTTGATGGTCTCCTGGAATGTATCTTTTTTTGATCTCAGCTGGTTGGTGATGTTGTAACAAAGTGCTTGTGTTGGCATGATGGAATCCTTGCAGGAAGAAGGTTTTTTTTATCTCTCTGATGATTTTTAAGAGTTATTTATGTAGATTGTTTGCCAATTCTATTCTTGTGGTGTAGTAGAACTTTGTTGCTTTGAGTACTGTGGATTTGTATAGTTTGCATTGTCTTTGGTATTTTATTTTGTCTCGTTGGGTGTATTGTTCTCTCCTTCTTTTTTCCACTTTGCGGGGTTTTTTTTTCTAGTTCCTTCAGTTCCTCTGTGAACCATTTTGCTGCCAGTTTTTTTGGGTGTTGCTTTGAATGTTTTTTGCTGGTGCCAGTTGGCCAAGGGCCTTGGTGATCCATTTATTGAGTGTATCTTCTCCTGTGTCTCCTGTGTCTATGGTTGTTTCGGTGGGTTCTGTTTCACTCAGAAGAGTTGATTTTAGAAGGTTTCTTAGGGCCTCTCGGTCTAGGATTTTCCGGTTTCTTTTCTTGCTGGTATGGAGTATTTCCTTTCTGACTGGTAAACCGGTTTGGGATGTGACGTAGAATGGTATTAAGTAGTGGTTGCTCCATACCGTTGGTGTGGTTGGTGCGGATCCACACAGTCCTTCCCTGCAGAAAATTGCATCCAGGTTGTGTCCAGCGTTGTGGGTGGATCCATTTACTATTTGCTTGAAATGCCATGTTTCCAGGAGTGCTCAGGGCGAGCTTTTTCTGTGGACTTGTTTTCTTTTTTTAACCATATGTTGAACTCTCCCAGTATGATTAGGTTGTCTTTTGGTCTGATAGGATACGGCCGCTAGTTTCGTTGCAAAGTTGGGGTTGTAAAAAGGTGGTCTGTAGATCAGAAGGAATACTATGCTGGTTTGGTCATTGTGTTCTATCTTGATGAGGAGGGATTCATAGTCTTCTGCGTTGGTTGTGATGAGTTGAGATGCTTCGATGTGTTCTTTGTGTACGATTGCGATTCCGCCTCCTCTTTGGTTTTCTCTGTTGGCATGTTTTAATTTATAATTGTCCAGTATTGCTTCGTTAGTGATGGCTTTATAGTTGTCTGATAACCAGGTTTCTGTGAGAAGGAGCATGTCTGTGCCTCATTCGCTTAGAAAGTCATAGGTTTCTATTGAGTGTTTTGTTATGGATCTAACATTGAGGAGGCTAGTGTTGTTTTTTGATTTTCCTTTAGGGTTGTTGTTTGTATTGTTTGTTCGGCCTGTGCGTTGTCAGTTGGGTTTCTGTTGCTGGTGGATTTTTACTGGTTGAACCTGTTGGGCAGTGTGGTTCTTTGGTTATCAGTCTCTTCGTTGAGTAGCATGATAAGGTTTATGGTGGGGCTGGTTGGTTTTTGTTTGTTCCGGGTAGTAAACTGTGTAGGTACCGTCCATTGTTCCAATCTTTGGTGAAGTAGAGCGTGTAGAGGGTGATGGATTCCGCTTGTCCCAGACTCTGATTGGGGTATTGCACATGGTGTAGACCAGTTTGGGGCAGTTATTTTGTTGTCATGTTGTGTTAGGTGTCCTGGTAGGGTCTGCATTCGTAACACTTGTTGGCTGTCAGTTTGTTGTTGCTGGGCGGTTTTTGCTTATCACGCAGTCATATGTGGAGAGGTAGCGAGAGGTTTAGTCTGTCTTTGCTCTGTTATTTGTGTGTCACCTCGGGCCGTCTGCGCTATTTGTCAAATTTTCCATCAAGTTGTTCAGAGTTGTGGGATCATGCTGGTTGGCACCTTCCCAAGAGGTTTGGTTTTCTTATTATTCCTGTTGTCTGTTTTGGCTTCTTTGTCTTTCTTGGGGTGAGGCATGGTGTTTGGGTTGTTGGTTGTGTTCCTTTGAGTGGGCGTTCTCTTTGGATTGGTGTGTTTCCTGGTCCTTGGGATTTAGTCTTCACTGTTAGTGGTTAGTTGTTGCTTGTAGTTGGTGAGGTTGTAGATAGTTGAGACCTCGATTGAAAGACCTCTGTGGTTGAGTTTGTTTATTGTTCTTTCCTTTCTGGTTCACATCTGTTTTTTTATTTATCATGGGGTCCTTTGGCTGTGGTTGTTGAACGAGGGGTAGTAAACCCTCATGGCTCGTTCCTTTTGATGGTCTTTTCTTTATGGTGCCAATGTACGAACCCGTAGTGGGTGGAAATATCTGGTTAGAGATAAGAGTGATTGCTCAAAGTGCACCTTAGCTGCCGGGAATTGTGGGCCCCTGAAACTTAGATACAAAGGACTGTGTGGGGTTCAACAATAAATGCAGTAACATCTAGACTTGGGATATCTGGTTAGAGGGAGGGGGGTTATGGGGCACAACAGACAATGCAGTCATACCTAGAATTGGGACACCTAGACAGAGTGAGAGGGGCCTAAAGAGGGGTAGAACAGTCAAAGCAGTGACGTCTAGATTTGGGACACCTGTCTAGAGGGAGAAGGTCCTAAAGAAAGGGCACAGCAGTGAATGCAGTCACACCTAGAATTTGGACACCTGTATAGAGGGCGAAGGTCCAAAGGGTTTCACAACCGTCAACACAAAAGCACTTCGATCTGGGACACCTGGATAGAGGGCGAAAGGCCTGAAGGGGCCCACAACAGTAAATGCAACATGACTATGATTTTGGGTTACCTGGTTAGAGGGCCACAACAGTAAATGCAGCTACCTTAGACCTGGAACACCTGGAAAGAGGGAGAAAGGCCTAAAGAGGGCACAACAGTCAATGCAATAAATTTGGGACACCTGGGTAGAGGGCCACAGCAGTAAATGTATCAACCCCAAACTCTGGACACCCCCACAGAGGGAGAAAGGCCCAAAGAGGGGCACAACAGTCAATGCAACAATTATTTGATTTGGCACACCTGGTTAGAGAGCTAAAGCAGTAAATGAAGCAATCCCAGACCAAGGACACCTGGATAGAGGGTTAAAGGCCTAAGGAGGGGCACAGCAGTCAGATCAATACCTCCATGCATGCAATAACACCATGCAATAACACTTTGATTTGGGACACCGGGGTAGAGGCCACAACAGTAAATGCAGCACCTTTAGGCATGGAGACATCGCTGGCTAGACACTCTGTGTAAGTTATCCATATCTCTCATTTAGACAATCAAGCTAAATGCGAGATATGGCTAACTTACACAATCAGGCTAAATGCGAGACATGGCTAACTTACATAATGAGGCTAAATGCGAGATAGGGCTAACTCATACAATCACGCTAGCTACTCAGTCAGGTTAAATGCTATTAGATAAAGGATAAGATAACATTGGGTCGGACAGTCTAATGGGGAACACTGATTGCTGGTCCCCCTGTCTAGACCACACCCACCTTATCTGTCACTGCCAGTTGATGGCTGCCGGCTCCTCAGGCTAACACGGGCCAACACGGTCTGGAGCTGCTTCTTCTGAAGCTGTCCTTTGCCTCACGGTCTTTCACCGCAGGAGCTGCATGGGCAGAGGGGCTGCCCTGGAGGGTTGTGTGATAAGGAGCTAAGACCCAATCACAGGGAAAGGGGGCAGGTGGTAGATGAGAGCAGAGAGAGTCAACAAGGAAGGGAGGCAGAGGGACCAGTGCACGCTAGTGCGCAAAGCTGTGCTGGATGCCTAACAAAACCACAGCTAAACCTAACTTTCAAGAGGATCAGAGACCCAGATGCAATTTTACCTGCAGGCTGGAAGCTAAATGAGGCTCTGTGTAGGTCACAGAGTCTAAGGACCTTGAAGGTGCTATCACAGCAGAAGGCCCAATAACAGGGAAGGAAGGAGGGCGGGCGGCAGGCAGGAGCAGGGAGGGTGTTGTATAATAATCGGGGACACAGTAACTGGTAGCAACAGGCTTTCTTTATTCTTCTTTTGCACAAACAGGCATAGCTGGTAAATGAGTCCACAGGGTGTCTATAGCCTGCAGGTGCAAGGCAGGCAGTGCGTTGTTTAATGAAGAGGAACGTCGGGAGCCGACTGCTCCATGTCGATTGCACCTTCGTAATCCTGCTTGGCTGCTTTGCCTGGGAATCCGAGCATTGCCGCAAGATCTTGCAAGACTACGGTAGTGCCGAGATCTCGCAAGGTCTCTACACACCTCCCTTTGGGAAACAACAATGTCAATTCCATGATAAAGTCATCATACTTAACTGGTCTTCTGTGATCTCTTCTAGGATGACCCGCTTTCGTCCCGGCTGCGTTCGGTGCTTTTATTGTTCCACAAGACACTTTGGCATTTTGCTTTCGGACTCATTTGCTATGACCTCGTCCGCTGATGCTTCTCGCTCTTGTTCTTTCCTTGCATCACGGTCTTTGCAGTTTCCAGAATGAGTCTCATCTTGCGTTTCCTTAGTGGTCTGTTGCTTCTCAAACATTGTCATGCGTTCCATGTTCCACATGCGACTATTTTCTGTGCGGTTGTGATTAGTTCCTCTGTGTATCACCCTTATGGGCTTGCTAAGTCGTTTGATCCTTATAGTGTACCCACATTTTGATCCAGTCTCCTTCCCTGACATCACAACCCTGGGTCGATCTTCTCCGGTTGCCCCATTCCATCATTCTTGCTTCGTTACTTTCCAACATCCAGACAACCTCTTCCATGCTTACTTCATCATCTTCTTTTACCTTTGTCAACCACGGCAGTACCAGTGTGGACGCTGCTCTTCTCCCCCTAAAGGGCAATACCTAGATGACACCATTTGAGGTTAATCTGTGGGCTGCTAGGGCCTCCTTGACGGTTTTCAGGGGATCCATTCCTGATGCCATTGCTACCTGGATTACCCCCTTGATAAACCTGTTGGCCCTCTCAACCAGTACATTTGCCTCGGGGTGGTACAACGCAGCCTTCCTTTGCCTTATGTTGTGTCTCTGAATAAATGACTCCATCTCCCATGAGACTAGTTGAACTACGTTACCTGTGATAAAATAAAATATCTTTTGGTGGACCTCCTCTCTGAAAGATGGATGTGAGAACTTCTATAACTGTTGCGATAGTGATATTGGGGACAAATTCCTCCTCTACCCATTTTGACAGATGGTCTACCATTACTATTCCATACCGATGCTCTGGAGCCATCACTTCTAACGTACCGATGAAATCCAATCCTACTTTGTGCCAGACTGCTTCAGGGATCTCTGAGGGAATCATGGGGGGCCGTCTGGTCTTTAAATGTTTATCACTGTTCCTGCATTCGTGACATCTCTCAATCATAGAGCGAATGTCCTGATCCATCGCTGGCCACCAGTATGATTCTCTTACTCACCGGTGTGTCATAGAGTTCCCAAAATGCCCTGAGTGGGCTATGCACAGGATGACCCTTCTCATTCCCGTAGGAGGTGTTACTTGGTCGCCCTTGAGATTCAGTCCTTCTGCCTCTCATATTTCTTCCGCCACCTTCCAGTCGGGCATCATGCCTTCTGGAATGGCTCCTTCTTCTGGCCCCCCACTCCTGACACATTCTCTGACCCTCTCCATGGTGGGGTCTCAACTGTCCTCCTCGTTCCAGTGAGCTTCACTCATCTCAAGGAACTCTCGACATCTCAGGTCTTGGATGGATGGGACGATACGCTTGTCCTTGAGGAACGAGGTGGCGCTATCTTTGTTATTGGGAGCCTAGACATGTAGTTCACTTGGGCATTCTTCCAGCTGGCTATGTGGGTTATCTCGAACGAATACTCCTGAAGTTTTGTCGCAATGCACGCTAAGCGGGTGTGGACGACTTTGTTGCCCCTGGGCTGAGCATGTGGATCAGGTGCTTCTGGTCAGTAACCAATTTGAATTTGGTACCCCATATGTAAGTCTTAAAATGTTCTACCGCCCAGGCACAGGCTAACATCTCCTATTCAACAGTGTAGTAGTTCATCTCAGCTTTGGATAGGGCTTTGGAGGCTATGATACCACATGTTCAGTATCACCTTTTCTCTGGGTGAGTGTAACGCTCACCTGATTCCCACGGAGGCGCTGGTCTAGGCAGGAAGGAGTCTGTGACTCGAAAAGTGATGTGCAGGACTCGATTGGCTTCTGGGGCTGAGCCTCTTCGCAAGGTGTGTCGAACTCGAAGGGTGAGATTTCTGCAGATGAAAGAATATATGGGGTTAAAGATATGGGCAATTGAGTGTCCTTCTCTCTCTCTCTCTCTCTCTCTTTCGTCTAAGCTTCTCCGTAGAGCCCCCAGGTAAACGTGCTCACCTTAGATAGGTGAATGCTGGGCTCTCCATCTGCGTCTGGTGCAGGGTGCCGTTGCCAGTTCCTTCACTGGGTGAAATGTAGGCCTTTTAACATCAGAGGATCGCAATCGCCGTTAACAGCACGAGCGGTGAGTTTCCGGACACCTTTTAGTCCATATAGTCTTTAGGTGCGTGGACACGTAAGTATTGAACAGGGCTCGGAATAATGCTTTGTTCTATTTGTTTTGCAGGGCTCTAGCGTTAGAAGATGGTAAGAAGAGAGCCAAAGCTGGAGCCAGAGCCTTGGAAAGAAGCGCTTGGAAATGCGTGAGTATATGCAAGCGCTTTAACTGTCTCTTTCCTTCATAGCTGTGAGTTTGTGCTGAAGAGGTGATGGAAAACGCCGGAGTGGTTGCAGGCGCTCTGTTGTGGAGAGCGTGATGGGCGTAAGTAAATACCTGTCTAATGTCTCTTCTTTTGTCTTTCAGATGCTGGGTTGCAGTGTTGAAAACATCCGGAATTCTCGGATTGCCGGTAAGTAATAACTATGCTTTTGTCTCCACAGGCGGAGGTGCGCATGAAGAAATGGTCGCTGCCGATGGACCAGGGAAGGAATGCGTTGCATGTGAAGTCGTCGTGCTAACCTGTTGTTTCTTGTCTTTTACAGGCGCTGCTGAAGACTGGATACTGGAATGGTAAGTATTGTTCTTGCAGGTAGAGGATCGGAAGAAGAAAAGCTGGAACAGACTCGGTGAGCGTTCTGCTGCAGATGCAGAATAACGCGAAGCACGCTTCATCAATCGGGTGTGGTTTAAATAGCCTATGAGTGATGAGGCGTCTTTCTCCACGGCCCCGCCTAGGTAAGAAAAGAGTTCCTGTTCCAGAAGAGTTCCAGTGTTGTATCCAGGGCGTGGAGCTTGCCCCACCCAGGTAAGAAAATAGTTCTGGCTTACAGAGGATTCCTATGTAGCTGGTAAGTAAGCAGCATGGTCTGCTGCAGGTAAGTCCACCCAAGCATCTTCACACATATTATGAGCCCGGCGCTTCCAGTGCCGGGACCGATGGCTTTGATGAGCCTGGTGCCACCGGCGCCAGGACAAGGTCCAAAAGGTCCCAGTAGGGACCGGCTGGTGTCTAGGCATAGGATTAGGGGCCTGCTTCCAAGGACGTTGGGCTGGTCCTGGCTCCTTGGAAGCAGTGATCATGACAGAACCCCCCCTCAAGGCCCCTCCTAAGCGTGTCTTCTCCGGGGGTTTTGGCTTGTCGGGGTGATTCAGATGGAATTTCTTGACCAGACGAGGTGCGTGGACATATTCTGAGGGTTCCCAAGATCTTTCCTGGGGGCCGTATCCTTTCCAATCAATCAGGTAATATAATTTAGATTTGGTGATTTTGGAGTCTAGGATGTTCTTTACTTCGAATTCAAGTTCTCCTTCTACCAAAACAGGTTCTGGGAGTTTAGTCAATCGGGTTCCTGGTTGTACTGGTTTTAATAAGGAGACATGAAAGACTGGATGTATTTTCATATGCGCAGGTAATTCCAATTTGACAGCCACCGGATTAACTATGGCAGAGATGAGATAGGGTCCAAGGTATCTTGGGATGAAGGTGCGGGGTCCTTTTAGAGGCAGGTGCTTAGTGGATAACCAGACCTGGTCTCCTACTGCGTAGTGAGGGGCCTCTTTACGGTGTCGATCTGCTCCTTTTTTGAATTGAGCTTTAGCTCTTTGCAGATGGGCAGTGGCTTCCTTAAAAGCACGAGTGATCTCCGAGTGCAAGTAATCCACAGCAGGTGTTTCGAATTCTTGGGGAGGATCCAGGTTAGAGGTTCTAGGATGGTGTCCGTACAATAGGAAGAAGGGAGTCTTCCCGGTTCCAGAATGAGTCGAATTGTTGTAAGCGTATTCAGCGATCCAAAGAATATCCTTTAAGGGTTTTCAGTTTGTTGGAGCATGCAACGTAGATATTGCTCTAAAGTCTGATTTGTCCTCTCGGTTTGTCCGTCAGTTTGGGGATGGTGACTGGTTGAAAGTCTTACATCAATTTGGGCTAGACGACAGCAACTTTGCCAAAAGTGGGAGATGAATTGACTTCCCCTATCGGAGACCAAAACCGAGGGAAAACCGTGTAACCGAACGATGTTTTCTAAGAATTCTCGGGCCAATACTGAAGCTGAAGGTAGGCCCTTCAGGGGAATGAAGTGAGCCATCTTGGAGAATAGATCCACGACTACTAAAATGGTATTATACCCTGAGCATGGAGGTAAGTCCGTGATGAAATCCATGGACAGGGTATGCCATGGACAGGGAGGGATGTCTAATGGGTGTAATAGGCCGGCTGGTTTCTCCTTCTGACTTTTATTCTGGGCACACACACCACAGGAGATTACAAAGTCTCTAATATCCTTCTTCCATGATGGCCACCAGAAATGTCTTTTGATCTTTTCCATGGTTTTGGTAATGCCAGGGTGACCCTCCATTAGAGAGTCGTGATAACAGGAGATTACTTGTTTTTGTATTTTCTCACAGGGCAAGTACAATCGTCCTCGGAAATATGGTAGGTCTTGATTCACTGGGAATTCTTTTCCCTTTAATTGCCAGTCCTGCAAATCGGCCGGATTTAGGAGTGATTTGACTGTAGTCTTGATGTCTTCAAAGGATTGAACGCTGACCAAACCCAAAATCCTTTGTTCTGGGATTATGGGTATTGGTTCTGGATTGGTCAAATGTTCATTTACTCCCATCCGGGAGAGAGCATCTGCTTTTCCGTTTTTACTGCCTGGTCGATAAGTAATTATAAAGTCAAACTCAGCCAGAAACAGAGCCCAGCGAAGCTGTCTGGAAGACTGAGCTTTGGCTGTCTTCAGATATTGTAAATTGCGGTGATCAGTCATTACGGTGACTGTGTGTCTGGCTCCCAAAAGATAATGCCGCCAGGCTTTAAAGGCCGATCTGATGGCTAAATGTTCCTTGTCTGTAATTGAATAGTTGATCTCGGGAGCCGAGAATTTGCAGGACCAAAAGGCTACAGGATGTAATTGGTGTGTGACCGGATCTCTTTGTGATAAAACTGCCCCCATAGCAAGACTAGAAGCATCCGTTTCCACAATGTAGGGGAGTTCTGGGCGAGGATGTTTTAGAACAGGTGCAGAAATGAATTTAGCTTTTAAGTCCTGAAAAGCCTGTTCTGCTTCAGTAGACCACTCAAAACGTTTGTTCTTCTTTAACAGAGCGGTGATGGGCTGGACTATCCGAGAGAATTCAGGATTGAATCTGCAGTAAAAGTTAGCGAAGCCTAACATGCTTTGAACTCCTTTTACAGAGGTTGGTGATGGCCACTTAATGATTGCATCGACTCCATATGGACTCTGTCAGGTGACAATATGAATCCCAGGAACTCAACTTCAGTTACGTTGAAAACGCATTTTTCAAGCTTAGCAAAAAGGTTATGTTGACGCAATCTCTCGAGAACCTCTTTGACGTGTCTCTGGTGTTCCTCTTCAGATGATGAATAGACGAGGATGTCATCAATGTAGACAACAACACACACATCTATGAGTTCTCTAAGGACATCGCTCATAAAATACTGAAAAGCGGCAGGAGCGTTACAAAGTCCAAAGGGCATCACTTGATATTCGAACAGCCCATACTTGGTGCGGAATGCCGTCTTCCATTCATCGCCCTCTTTTATTCGTACCAAGTGGTAGGCTCCTCTGAGATCCAACTTTGTATAAATACATGCGTCTTTGACTTGGTCCAGGAGTTCAGGGATCAAAGGTAACGGGTATCTGTTTTTAACGGTGATTTGATTCAGGGCGCGGTAATCTATGCAAGTCCTAAGGTCTCCTTCCTTTTTCGGAATGCAGAACAAAGCCGAGGAAGCTGGAGATTTTGAAGGACGGATAAACCTGTTAGCTAGGTATTGGTCCAGATATTGTCTGAGGTGAAGATTCTCTGGCTCGGTGAGGGCATAAATCCTACTACAAGGAGGAGTTGTTCCGGGTATCAGGTCTATTTGACAGTCGTAGGACCTATGAGGAGGCAGGGTGTTAGCTTGGTCCTTCCGAAAGACGTCTTGGAATTCCTGGTATTCGGGAGGTAATGTGGGAACCTCGGAAGAGATCGCTGCCAGTGAAACATCAGGCCGAGGATAACAAGTGGTAAAACATTCTGGAAACTGAACCGTCTTTGCACGCCAATCGATCTGAGGATTGTGCTTCTCTAACCAAGGAATTCCCAGAATGATCTGGAACTGAGGGGCCTTGATCACATCGAACACGATTTTCTCCCGGTGTCCATCTTGGCTCACTAACGTCACTTCTTGGGTGGCATGCGTTACTGGTCCGGAGGCTATCTCCGTGCCATCCACTGTAGTAATGACGTCTTTTACTGCCTTAGGGACAAGAGGTAGATTCATCCTTGATACCATTTCACGGTACACATAATTACCGATTGCTCCGCTGTCAATGTAAGCTTCAATTGCATGCAAACGATCCGGACGTTCTGGGCTAATGAGGACCATAGGCACCACGAAATGCGAGGTCACGGGACAGATTTTAACGCTCGGCAAGAGGACCTCTACACTTGTCGGGCTAGGTCGTTTCCCTGCTCAGAATTTTGGGTACAGGTATCTGCGGCTCCTACAGCCTTCTTAGCTGGTTTTACTGGGCAGTCTCGAAGAAAGTGCCCCGAGTTTCCGCAATAGAGGCATAATTGCAGCTGTCTTCTTCTTTCCCGCTCCTTTTGAGTTAAAGGTCCTTTCATGCCCCCTAGTTGCATGGGTTCCACGGTGTCGGATCCCCTAGTAGAGGTCTGTGGTTTAGCAAATACTCGGGTATCAAATTTGGAACGATCAGCCTTCCTGTTCTGTAATCGGTGGTCTAATTGGACAACTAAGTCAATATAGTCTGAGCATTCTTGTGGAGGATTCACAATTTGAGCTAACACATCCTTGAGCTCTCCACGCAGGCCTCTGTAGAAAAGCCTTATTCTTTTATCCTCCGGCCATTGAGTTTCCACTATAATTCTATTGAATGAGGCAATATAAGTCAAGAGGTCTTGATTACCCTGTCGTAACGAAAGGAGTTCATTGTCCAAGGCCTGCCCCTGGGCATGTCTTGCGAACAGTTTCTCCATGCTGGACTGGAAGGCCTGAAAATCGTGAAGGACCGGATCATCCTGAGTGACCAAAGGGATCGACCAATCTGCGGCACTGCCAATGAGATAAGAAAGCACGAAGGCCACCTTGGTCTGGTCTGTTGGAAAGGCAGCTGGGCGACATAAGAAGTGCAGGCGGCACTGGTTGATAAACACTGCAAATTTCTTTGCGTCACCAGAAAAGCGTTCGGGTGGAGCCAAAGGCACATTACCGGGTAGATTGATTTGCACTGGATTTGAAGATGCTGAAGGGTAACTTACTCCTGGAGCGGGCAAAGGAGTCTGTCCTGCCTGTGTTTGTAGTAATTGCCTAGCGAGGTCCTCCGTTCGCTCCTTGGATATTATCAGCTCTCTTCTCATAGAGTTTGTTTCCTGACGAGCTGCATGTACCTCTGCTCTTAGTTCCCCAAGCAATCGGGCCAGTTGGTCTGTGTCCGAGGTTTCCATTGCGCCTCGGTAGGAGTTTTGTGGTGGGCTTCGCGTTCTGTAACGCTCACCTGATTCCCACGGAGGCGCTGGTCTAGGCAGGAAGGAGTCTGTGACTCGAAAAGTGATGTGCAGGACTCGATTGGCTTCTGGGGCTGAGCCTCTTCGCACTGTGTGTCGAACTCGAAGGGTGAGATTTCTGCAGATGAAAGAATATATGGGGTTAAAGATCTGGGCAATTGAGTGTCCTTCTCTCTCTCTCTCTCTCTCTCTCTTTCGTCTAAGCTTCTCCGTAGAGCCCCCAGGTAAACGTGCTCACCTTAGATAGGTGAATGCTGGGCTCTCCATCTGCGTCTGGTGCAGGGTGCCGTTGCCAGTTCCTTCACTGGGTGACATGTAGGCCTCTTAACATCAGAGGATCGCAACCGCCGTTAACAGCACGAGCGGTGAGTTTCCGGACACCTTTTAGTCCATATAGTCTTTAGGTGCGTGGACACGTAAGTATTGAACAGGGCTCGGAATAATGCTTTGTTCTATTTGTTTTGCAGGGCTCTAGCGTTAGAAGATGGTAAGAAGAGAGCCAAAGCTGGAGCCAGAGCCTTGGAAAGAAGCGCTTGGAAATGCGTGAGTATATGCAAGCGCTTTAACTGTCTCTTTCCTTCACAGCTGTGAGTTTGTGCTGAAGAGGTGATGGAAAACGCCAGAGTGGTTGCAGGCGCTCTATTGTGGAGAGCGCGATGGGCGTAAGTAAATACCTGTCTAATGTCTCTTCTTTTGTCTTTCAGATGCTGGGTTGCAGTGTTGAAAACATCCGGAATTCGTGGATTGCCGGTAAGTAATAACTATGCTTTTGTCTCCACAGGCGGAGGTGCAGCGTGAAGAAATGGTCGCTGCCGATGGACCAGGTAAGGAATGCGTTGCATGTGAAGTCGTTGTGCTAACCTGTTGTTTCTTGTCTTTTACAGGCGCTGCTGAAGACTGGATACTGGAATGGTAAGTATTGTTCTTGCAGGTACAGGATCGGAAGAAGAAAAGCTGGAACAGACTCGGTGAGCGTTCTGCTGCAGATGCAGAATAACGCAAAGCACGCTTCATCAATCGGGTGTGGTTTAAATAGCCTAGGAGTGATGAGGCGTCTTCCTCCACGGCCCCGCCTAGGTAAGAAAAGAGTTCCTGTTCCAGAAGAGTTCCAGTGTTGTATCCAGGGCGTGGAGCTTGCCCCACCCAGGTAAGAAAATAGTTCCGGCTTACAGAGGATTCCTATGTAGCTGGTAAGTAAGCAGCATGGTCTGCTGCAGGTAAGTCCACCCAAGCATCTTCACACATATTATGAGCCCGGCGCTTCCAGTGCCGGGACCGATGGCTTTGATGAGCCTGGTGCCACCGGCACCAGGACAAGGTCCAAAAGGTCCCAGTAGGGACCGGCTGGTGCCTAGGCTTAGGATTAGGGGCCTGCTTCCAAGGACGTTGGGCTGGTCCTGGCTCCTTGGAAGCAGTGATCATGACAGCACCTGTGGTGATGACCGTGTCCCATGCAGGATTGAATTGCTGTAGGCAGGGGGCTTCTATTATCCTTCCTTTTATGATTTCCAAAGCCTCCTTCTGGGCTTCAGACCAGGTGAACTCTGCTCCTTGGGATGAACTTGGCATAGTATTCTTCAAGTCCCTGAAACAATCTTACTTCGTCTTTGCTGGCAGGCTCTGGAGCTTTGATAATGGCCTGCATCAGGTTTTGTTTAGGGCTGATTCCTCTAGCGGATATATTGTATCCCAGGTATTCGACTTCTTGTGCTTTCAAGACGCACTTCCCATATCTTAGAATCACCCCCGCATTCTGTAATTTGGTGAGAACTTTTCTCAGTGTGACATCATGTGTGTCCTCATCATTGGCATACACCAGTATGTCGTCCTGGAAGTAGGAGACATTACCTATATCTCACAGTAGTGAGTCCATCATATGGTAGAATGCTGAGGTTGCTGATGATAGGCCGAAAGGCTTCTTGGTGAACTGGAACTTCCCAAATGGGGGGATGAATGCTGTGAAGGGCCTGGAGTCTTTGTGGAGATGGATCTGATGATACGCATTCCTCATGTCTAGTTTTGAAAACACTTTAGCCTCTTTCATCATGAGTTCATTTATACTGGGGAGGGGGTAGTTGTCTGCAGTAATCTCCAGGTTGAGGCTGCGGAGGTCAATGCAAAGCCTCAAGTCTTCTGAGTTTTGTTTTTTTATCAGCACAACCGGGTTTAGCCACTCTGAGGCTGCCACTTCCTCGTTGGTGCCCTTTTTCAACATCTTGCTGAGTTGATTTTTTAGTGTATATGTTGGGAAGGAAATGATCCTATCCCACCCCACTAGCCACAAGATACGTGGGTAAGTCGAAAGGAGAAAAACTACTCCCCATCTGATACGCGCAAAGAGCCTGTAACATAGTGAATTAGATGAATAACCTTGCCTATGGCTTCGTACTAAAACTCCATTCTGTATTATGCCTATAAGGCATCTTTTACTAGGCCCAAAAATCCCCACTCTGTGAGGCTGCGGCACTCGCACCCCCGGCCTCTCCTGCAGAGGGTGCAAGCCTTCCACACATCAGGCCAGCTCCACATGTTCCCATGGAAACTCATCCATTCCCTGTCCTCTCAATATTGCAATTACATAGTATCGTTTCTAAAACAATGTGCTCTGCGGACAGCGTGAGACAGAAACGGGCCCAAGCACAAATCTGCATCCTTCTCCACTAAACTGCCCGTGCCCTCTCAACCCCCACCCCACCAGGCCCGAGCCCACCAGTCCCGACCTCCCAATCCTTTTCATGCTGATAAGCATCTAACCCCCTCGCCTTGACCATTCCAGAACACACACCATAGACCAAATCATGGGTAGCAATATATTCTCTCAATGGCAACTCATGTCTGATCGTAGCATGACGCACCAGGGAAAGTAGGCAGTAGATCAAGCCCCCAGGCGAGACCCTTGGGTGCAGGAACTGCAGTATAAATGAAGCCCTGAATGTGGGGATTGGCATGTCCATATGTTACTCTCTGTCTTTGTAAGACCCCCTTCGAAAGGATTGTGTCCTCGAACGTATTCCTCGTCTTTGACACGTAGTGGGCAGCATTCGGCTGCTGCGTGAAAAAACGTCAGCATAGGGTGCCCTGCATCGATGGCATCTAGTCGATGTCCCTCGAAGGTCTCCATCAAGGGTGACGTCATCATGTGTTATAAGTAGCACGCACGTCGCCCGTTGGCCTCTGTTCTGTTTTTCCGTAAATGTGTTTGCTTTGAAACTCGGCGCCTAATACAGTTTGTTGCGTAGTTACCTCAATTGCGCAGTTACCTCGAAAATGTCTTCATGTTCAACACCGATGACCCCACGTTCTAGATTAAAAAAATGCAATGAGTGCGGCTCCATGATGTCCATCACGGATCTGCATCATCTATGTCTGTGGTACCTGGGCGAGGGCCACAACAACAATTCCTGTTCCAAGTGCCAAGCTATGACAGGGAAGGCCTTGTGGGAACGAAAGGGGAAGTTATAGATAGGGAAAGTATAAAAATCCCATAAGTCCCGACCTGATCGTTCTTCGACCGCCGAATCGAGAGGAGACTCTCCTCGGCGTAAAAAGCGCTCACGGTCCCAAAGTGGTTCCCGCCATTCTTTGTCCTCGATGAAGCGATTGAGGAGTAGGCACCATCGGTCGCCTTCCTCGTCATCCTCATCAGGCGTCACCCCCGAGTGGGGGAAATGCCCTTCAAAAAACTTGACGCCTGCGGAGTGGGAAGCATTCCATGTAGAAATGCTAACCATTTTTGAAACACTGGTTAAAATTCCGTCTGCGCCTTCTGTGGAAGCCAGCAAGGAGCGGTCTTGACCCGAAACTCGGGTGCCGTCGAGCCCGGGTGGACGGCATGATTCGCCTTCAGAGCCATTGAGGCCTTGATTGAACAAGAATCAGTCGAGACATGGCGAGCGTTCGAGATCATCAACACATTCGAAGACGGCAAAACCCTCGAGGCCCTCGGCGCCAAAACCGTCGAAGGCGCCTGATGAGTCGTCAACGCCATCTAGGCTCTCTAAGCCATCAACACCATTGTTGACGTCAACGACGGAGCCTTCAACGCCGAAACAGTTGACAACAATGGTACCTATTGTGATGGTTCAACACCCAGGGCCGGGGGAGCCTCACAAGAAGGCTAAAGTAAAATCTACGTCGACGCCTTCGAGACCAGTGAAAAAATCTTTACTCGTCTGCCAAAGAAGGATTTTTTTAAGTCCCTCTCATCCATTTTTGAGGAGGAAGAACAATCAGATGGGGAGGATGGCCTTTTGGGCTTCAGTATGGAACTCCCAAGGTCCCTGAATGCCTGATACCAAAGGAGAGCAAGATCCAAGATCTCTGTGACACATTGCATAATGCCGGCAGCATTGACACCTCTCCTGAATTGGAGTTAGGCAGGCCAGAGCCAGGAGAGCACACTGGCTCCTCATACCGGCAACTGATGTCCAGAGTGGTGGAGTACCTGGGCTGGGCAAGGCCCCCAGTACAGTTTGATCAGGATGATCTGACCAACATTTTAGACCAAGGTCCTCCTACAGATCCTATGTTACCCTTCCATGTGGCTCTGCAGAAAAGAGTGGCCAAGAATTGGGAGACCCCGGAAGCCAATCCTGCGGTGCACAAGTCCCTTACAAGAAAATACTGCCCTTCCAGTAGCGACCCCGGCTACCTGTCCAAACATCCTACTCCAGAGAGTCTGGTGGTCCAGGCAGGCACAGCTACCTCGAACAAGGCAACATACCATACCATCCCTCCTGATAGGGACGACAGGCGCCTGGATGGATGGGCACGGAAGGTATTTTCAACTGGGAGTAAGGCACTGAAGTTGGCCAATGGAGTAAAAGACCCCATCGCCCATAGAACATATTGACATTCAAAGGAATTACACACATTCATGTCACACATTCATGTCCAAGAGTGGGAGGAAAAGAGTCTCACTCTTGGCAGGATGGAAAAAACAAACTCCAGAAATCCAGCAAAGCTGCTGGGGGACTCACTAGGTTAGGAAATTCAGCCTAAACAGAGAATTCTCCCTGACACTCGCCCCCCCCCCAGACTAAGGGACAGGAGGATTTAATCCACTCCTGGATGAATCTCATACCTCTAGTCGATGACATACATCCTAGAGAGACCATCAGCATTTTGGAGGTGACATCCTGACCTGTGCTCAATGGTGAAATCAAACCCTTGCAGGCAGATCGACCATCTCAATAGTTTTGGGTTTTCCCCTTTCATTTGCATTAACCATCTCAAGGGTTGGTGGTCAGTCTGAATGACAAAAGTGGAACCATACAAGTACGGCCTAAACTTTTTCAGAGCCCACACGATAGCAAAGCACTCTCTTTCAATTGTTGCCCACCTTGTTTCAGGATCCTTCAGCTTGCGGCTGATGAAGCAAACGGGGTGCTCCCCACCTTTCCCATCCAGTTGACTGAGTACGGCACCTATCCCTACATTTGAAGCATCTGTCTGCACAATGAAGTGTTGGCGGTAATCAGGAGCTCTGAGTACTGGGGCTTGGCAAAGAGCCTTTTTCAGGTTTTCAAAAGCCTGATTGCACTCCTCGTTCCATTTAACTTTTTTAGGAAATTTGGGCGAGGAGATGACATTCAGTGGAGAAGCTGTGGTCCCATAGTTCTCTATGAAATTCCTGTAATACCCAGTGAGGCCTAGGAAGGCTCTCACTTGGGTTTGAGTAGTAGGTGTTGTCCAATTTTGCACAGCTTCAATCTTACTGAGCAAAGGCCTTATTTCTCCACCTCCTACCTCATGTCCAAGGTAGACTACCTTACTCTGTCCAATTTGGCATTTACTCGCCTTTATGGTCAGATTGGCTCGTCCAAGAGCCTGCAAAACATCTCTCAGGTGGGTTACATGTTCTTCCCAGGAATTGCTGAACACTGGGATGTCATCCAAGTATGCCATGCAGAGGTCCTCCATCCCATTCAGAACCTGGTTTACCATCCGTTGAAACGAAGCAGGTGCATTCTTCAATCCGAAAGGCATTACCTTAAACTGGTATAAGCCAACGGGGGTAGACAATGCAGTTTTCTCCTTGGCATGGTCTGTCAGGGCTATCTGCCAATAGCCTCACGTCAAGTCAAATGTGCTGAGGAACTTGGCGGCGCCAGGTTTATCCACCAACTCATCTGTTCTTGGCAAAGGGTGGGCATCAGTCTTGGTGACTGCATTAAGAGCTCTATAATCCACGCAGAATCTAAGCTCTTTAGATCTGGCCTTTGGTACTAACACAACTGGGCTAGACCATGGACTAGTAGAGGGCTCTATTACCCCGAGATCAAGCATCTTGCTGACCTCACCTTTGATGTGGGTTTGTACGTTTTCTGACATTCTGTATCCTCTGCTTTTGACTGGCAGACAGTCACCAGTGAGTATGTCATGCTGGCCCCAAGGGGTCAAGCCTGGTGAAAGTGAGGACATAGAGGCAAACTGATTCAACATGGATTTGCACTCTTCTTGTTGCTCGGGTGTCAGATTGGAGGAGAGATTTACTCCTTCAATTTGTTCGTCTAAAGGTAAGCCTCTGAGGAGATCCGGAAGAGCTTCACTCTCTTCTTCTTCCTCGGATGATGCTAGAAGCAACGCTCCTACATCAGGTCGTGAGACATCCGCTTTGAGGCGGTTGGTGTGGAAGACGGTCGGAGCCTCCTTGGGATTGCCCAAGTCCACCAGATAGTTAACCTCTCCGAGTTTACCCACAACTCTGAAGGGTCCCATCCACTTATCTTGCAAGGCCCTCTGCCTTGTTGGGATCATAACGAGAACGAGCTGGTCTTGAGCGAACTCAACCATGTTAGCCTTTTGATCGTGCCAGTGCTTGACCAATGCTTGTCCAGCTTTCAAGTTATCGCTTGCTTCCGTCATCATGTGCGACATTCTCCTCCGGAGACCTATCATGTAGTCAGTCACTCTGACTGGCTTGGGGGAAGGAGCACTCTCCAACCCCTCCTTAATCAGGGCCAATGGACCTCTGACGGGATGACCATAGAGAAGTTCGAAGGGAGAGTAACCTACTCCCTCCTGAGGGACTTCTCTATAAGCAAAGAGAAGGCATGGCAGTAGAAGGTCCCACTTACGCTTAAGGGGTTCTTCTAAAGCACCTATCATGCTCTTCATGGTTCGGTTGAACTGTTCTACCAACCCATTGGTTTGTGGGTGGTAAACTGTTGAGAACTTGTAAGTAACTCCACAGGTTTTCCACATGGCTTTCATGTAGTGGGACATAAAGTTTGACCCCCTGTCAGAGATTACTTCCTTAGGAAACCTGACCCTAGTAAAAAATACCAAGGAGGGCCTTAGCCACAGCCGGAGGTGTAACAGTCCTCATAGGAATTGCCTCAGGATACCTAGTAGCATGGTCTACTACAACAAGTATAAACCTGTTGCCTGAGGAGGTTGGAGGATCAAGGGGACCAACAATGTCAATCCCTACTCTCTCAAATGGGACTCCCACAACTGGGAGAGGCACTAAAAGTGCCACAATCTTGGAGCCAACCTTACCAGAGGCCTGGCAGGTGTGGCAGCTCCTGCAGTGTTTTTCTACTTCGGCCCCCATCTTTGGCCAATAGAAGTAGAGAGAGAGCCTTTCCTTAGTCTTCTTGAAACTCAAGTGACCAGCCAAAGGAATCTCGTGGGCTAACTGCAAGAACTGTGGTCTGTTCCCTTGGGGTACTACAAGTCGTTTGTAGTCTCCAGGTGCAGACTCGGTCAGTTCACTGTAGAAGAGGCCATCTTCCCAGTGCAACCTGTATTTCCCAGGCTCTTGCCCTTCAGCCTGAGCTTCTGCCTGGTGGCGAAGACCTTCCAGAGTTGGACATTCTCTCTGTCCCTTACTGAAGTCTGCCCTGCTGGGTCCACCTTCTGCCAGTAAAGACTGCAGCTCAGGATGGTCAACAGGATCCAGATCTCCAATGAGTTCCTGGCCTTCTATTAGCTCTTCCTCAGAGTCTAATTATACCACACAGGGTTGTACCTCCCTCTCAGCCTCAGCTGGAGGTGGAGCTACGGGTGTAATTTTGGACAACCGCGGGGAAGTCCGTGTTGGCTGCACTGAAATGCTGGCTGCTGGTTTCGGGATAGAAGTCTTAGGTTTCCCTCTCGCTTCTGATTTCTTGGAGACAGCTGCCGATAATTCCAGTGGAGCAGGAGTGATTTCTTTCTTCATCATCTCCTGGAGAGTACCACGCATGGTCCTCTCTCTTGCGGGTCTGGTTAGCTCCTGTAACCGTTTACTAGGAGGTCTGGGAGTATGCGATACAACTCCGAGAGTTTTCAAATCGTTACCCAACAGTATGCGTCCTGGTACCTCACTCTGCATGCTGACAGGTATCTTCACAGTCATGTCGTTACACTGGATGAGAACTGGTAATTGGGGAAGCATCTGCACAGGCCCTCCATCTAACTTGGTGAAGCGTTTGGGTGGCTTAGCAACATCCTCGGCCTGAAAAAACGATTTATCCACCACAGTTATGCTGGCCCCAGTGTCCCTAATGGCAGGAGTCTCCTGACCATTCACCTGGACACTGTCCTTATAATACTCTTTGGTATTATCGGGGATAGAATTATAAACATCTAAATTCTGTTGTTCCCACAACCCCAGAGATACTAAAGAAACGCTGGCTGAGACTCCAATGGGTTCGTCAGCTAGCAGTAGAAAGTTTCCACTTGCCATTTGGACTTCCTCCTCTGGAGCGAAGGCTAAGGAGACAAGCTGGACCCCTGAAGGTTTACCCTTACATCTGGGATCTCCTTTCACGTGGTCAGTCGAGCCACAAACAAAGCATTTACCGAATGCTTTTTGGAATGGTGGCTTGTTCTGACCTCCTTCCGGTTTGGCACCAGAAGACACACTATTCTGCTGTGGTTTTCCCGGTGGCTTACCCTTCTGGTTTTGTTTGGGGCCCTCTTTGGAATTTGAGTTATTCGAATTCTCTTTTGAGTCTTTTTTAGGCTGTTTTCCCTCATCCTTTTTCTGAGTTGCCCCAGAATCCTTATGAGTAACCCTGTTGGCAACCCATAAGTCAGCAGCCTTAGCTAGCGTCCGGGAATCCAATTCCTTCGAATCAGCCAAGTGCTGTCTGAGCTCAGGAGAACATGCATCATAAATCGACTCCAACATAAAAAGATTCTTCATACCCTCATAAGTGTTCACTTTGTAACCCTTAATCCATCTCTCTACGTTTTTCAACCCTTCACTCACCCAGGCAGCCCAAGGGGTACCATCATGCTTTTTGAGGGTGGGAAGGGGTCTTCCCGAATCTAGCTATTAAAGCTAGTTTCACACTTTCGTAATCCGTCTTATCCGCCTCCCCCAACTCCATTACCACATCAGTCGCAAAAGGAGGGAGCCTAGAGAACAACCAGGGAAGTAAATCATTCCCGGTGATGTCCTGGAGCCCATGATTGTACTCAAACAGTTTTAACCAATCCAACACATCCAATCTCGGTTCATACATACCCACTAATTCCTTCGGCATCCGGGGTCTTTTGGGACTGGAGCTCCTAGAGGAACCAGAGGAGAGAGAAGCATTTTCTATAGACAACTTTTTCATTTCTAACTCGTGATTAAGTTCTATTTCCCTGAGTCTTAACTCGGTTTATAGTCATAATGTCGAAAAAAAAATGTCGACAAACAAAAATGTCGAAATTTTTTTTTCGAAAACAATAATGTCGACATCCTATACTTAGAATGGAAAAAGTCATTTTTTAGAAAAAAAAATGTCGACAAAAAAATGTCACTTAGAACTATCAACATCTCACCCAACACCCCCCTGCCACCCCCCCCACACTCCCCACCACCACCCTCCCACCCCTCATACTAAACACACTCTAATTATATATTTATTTATTTATTTATTTTTTCAATAAATAAATAACCAAAAAGAGTATCATTTACTATTGGGGGGGGTCCCCCCAACCCCCACTCACCCAACACCCCCCTGCCACCCCCCCACACCCCCCACCACCACCCTCCCACCCCTCATACTCAACACATTCTAATTATATATTTATTTATTTATTTATTTATTTATTTTTCAATAAATAAATAACCAAAAGAGTATCATTTACTATTGGGGGGGTCCCCCCCAACCCCCCTCTCACCAAAGACCCCCTGCCACCCCCCACACCCCCCACCCCTCATACCCAACACATCTTAGTTATATATATTTATTTATTTATTCATACAATAAATACAAAATTTCGAAAAAATATCGAAAAAATGTCGACATTTTTGTTTGTCGACATTATTTTTTTCGACATTTATTTTTCGAAATTTTGACTGTCGACATTTTGACTGTCGACATTATGACTGCCCACCTCTTAACTCAGCTTGCTTCTGCTCAGCCTGGGCAATCATCCGTCTGAACTCGAGCTCTTGGTTTCGTTCAGATTGAGCCAAGAACCGTTTGTATTCTAATTCGAGCTTCATTTTTTCAAGTTCAAAATAAGCAGGGTTACTTGTGGAACCTGGTATGGGCCCCGTAGGCACAGCTGGTAAGGCAGGTAGAGGAGCAGGGGAGACAGTTTCGTTAGCCTCTCCGTCCTCGTCAGCCTCTTCATCGCTATCATCAGAATTACGATTCAGATCAACACCATCACTGTTATCTACATTTGCTGGAGAAATTGGTTCCTCTGAACCAGTACCCAGACTTTGGTTCGCCAGCAATCTCTCTATTAATTCTAACTTCTTGCCTCTTACAGAAAGATTCTCTTGCCTACAGAGAGCTCGCAAACTCTCAGTATTTTCAGCTGACAAGGATTCTTGACTGTGAGTTTCCATCGTAGATATGTTTTTGAAAGTTGCTTTTTAGTGCTAGCTTTGTGGTTAGTTATCCTAAAGTGTCGAAAAAGCACTCTAAACTGTATACTCGATACAAATCCCACCGCTGTACACCAGTGTTAGGCGGAAACCTGTGCAATTCCCTCTGGGACCACTGCAAAAGATTTAGGACTACAGGTGTTTGGCAGTAAACCCACTTGGTAGCAGTCTGTACCACACAGATTCACTTGGTAGCTGTGGCTGAGCAGTCAGACTTCCCTCAAGAAGAGTTAAGCAGTATGTGGAGTATACAAGATAGGGCAATTCTTCACAGTAAGACAAGCAAACATGCAACGAGACTCAGTGTAAAGATATTAAGGTATTTATTTATAACGGAACATCTATGAAAAACACTATGGCACTATAACGGCAAACACTTCAATCACAATTACTCTACGAAGAAGAAACGATCAATCCCCCTAACAATATTTCGACAAGTCTAGGTTCTACCAGTATCACTTATTTGCAGATAAAGGTGTATGCCTCAACCTAGATGGCACTCTAATATTAGTTAGGACGGGAGAGAAAAAGAAGCAGGTTATGAAATCAACACAGTTCAATACTTCACGGGAAAAATGCAAGGCAAGAAGGCAAGAACCACAATAGATCATAAAGTTCAGAGGCCAGGCCCACTCGGAGAGAGGCAAGGCGATATGTCCCAAAAAGTCTCTAGAGGAAATGCGTTCGAGTCTTTGTAGCAAATTGTTATCGGCAGATTGAACCAGTTCAGAACAATACGTGAGAAAGCTTGGAGACGACCCGACGGAAAGGAGAGGATTAAGACACCTCACTCGAACCGATCGAAAGGGAAGCCAGGTGGACACGGTACCTTGTTTGTGTAAAGACGGCTCTGGCGGGGGCAGTTGTTCCTGGTGGTGGATGCACGTCGGGTCTTTGCTAAGAGTAGAGATGATCTCGTTGTCGAAGAAAAGTGAAGTCCGGTGCACCACCAGGGAAGAGACCAGCCGCGGAGTGCTCCGTCACAAGGCACCACCTTTTGGTCGCGGTACAGGGGTAGTGGCTATCCGGTTGCCAAGGTGTTCTGCACTGGCAATTCGACCACTGCGTCCTGAGGCGAAGAAAAAGCAAAGGGGACTGGTTGTTCCCACCAGTCAGGGGAAGAGATTCTCCGGCAGGGAGATCTCCTCTGTCGTCGGGAAGTGGTGAGTCGGTTCCACAGGGCTCCACCGGAGGTGTCGTCGTGCAGGTCGGCTCAGCGTTACCCTCGTCGGATTCTTATGTCCTGTGGCGACTTCTGAAGATCCAGTCCCAAAAGCCCTGCTTTTATGCAGAAAACCCCCATTCATTCAACCTAGCTGTCAATCAACACTCGCTAAGTGGTGAGCGGGGAGGCTCACCACTTGGGCCAATCACACCAGAGTGCGACCGGAGTTGGCAAGGCAACTCGGTCCAGGGTGCCTAAACCCCCTCCCACACCCCTGTGTAACCCAGACAGAATGGCACCACTTTTGAGGGTCTCTGTACAGAGGCCCACCAAAAGTGGAACAAAGGGCTCAACCTTTGGTTTAGGAGTCACAGAGACAATCACAGACGCCATTTTAAAAACCGAGTTCTGGCAGAAAATACCATCCGATAAACTTATTTAAGATAAGTAGACCACGTTAGAGATTAACGAGGAAAAGTATCAATCTCTAACAATGGGACGAATCCTATAGGGTTATGTTCGGGGTCGAACATAACAAGTAGTTTCCACTGTCACCAGCCAAAACTCGACGAGGGGGGACGGGACAGTGCCCCCTCGAGTAACAGACCCAGGAGTAATCGAATTACCCTTACTAGCACGTTCACAATAAGATGGTTTGTACTAGTTCTGTTAGTAAATTTAGGTCTAGTAAAGCCAATGGTGACTTTACATGCCCGGGGAGACAGTAGTCAGTCCCCAGGTATGGAGTCTATGGTGGAGGTCCGCTAGGACGCCCCAGTGTTACGGCACGTAGGGTGCGGTGTATCACACATAGAAAAACATATGAGACCCTATGGAGTGAAAGACCCCACAGCCCATAGAACACATTGACATTCAAAGGAATTACACACATTCATGTCCAAGAGTGGGAGGAAAAGAGTCTCACTCTTGGCAGGATGGAAAAAACAAACTCCAGAAATCCAGCAAAGCTGCTGGGGGACTCACTAGGTTAGGAAATTCAGCCTAAACAGAGAATTCTCCCTAACAGCTGTTTCAAAACAGACTTTTGTCGAGGTCGATCATCTTGACGATTTCAGAATGTTACAAACTGGCGGGCAAGGACCCATCAGGGGGTTTGCGGGCACACTCCACCAGGGCCATGGCCTCTTCCACAGCCTTGCAAAGGGGAGTCCTCATTAAAAACATCTGTGATGCTGCAACATGGTCATTGTTGCCCACATTTACCAAGCATTATTGCTTGGATACTTCCCACACAAATGACATCACTTTTGGGAAGGCAGTAATTTATTCTGCCCTGTGAAAATTGCTAAATCTAAGTTCTCCACGCTCCTCCAGTCTTGTATACTGCGTTGGGAGTCTGTCAAAGATGAGGAATACATTGGAGGACACAATCTATTTGAAGAACAAGTTACTTACCCACTGGTAATGTTCTTTCGACTGGATGTTCCTCCAAAGTATTCCTCATCGCCCTCCCATCCTCCCCCTCTGTAGAATTTCCCATGCTATTGCAGCTTTTGTGCCAACAATGCTGAGTACTGCCTGCCTGCACTAACAGGCAATTTCGATAAACAAAGAGGGGAAAAACAGAACTGAGGCCAACGGGCAACATGCGTGTTACTTATAACACCCAATGACGTCACCCTCGACGGAGACCTTCGAGGGACATCGACTCAATGCCATTGACGCAGGGCGCCCTCTGCTGAAATTTCTTTCCGAAGCAGCCGAATGCTGGACACTACGCGTCAAAGATGAGGAATACGCTGGAGGAACATCCAGTCGAAAGACCGTTACCAGTTGGTAAGTAACTCGTTCTTTTATGTGATGCTCAGGTATATGCCATTGTTCATAAATGTTCAGTTCCTTTTGCTTAGTTTAGATTAGTTAAACATGTAACGCCTGCATGAACTGACCTTCACTGCGATGATGAGTCCAGTTGACCCACGTGCACCAGGATCAACTTGGATGCTGCCGCCAATAGGCGCCTGGCATCCCCTAAGGAGCAGTCGCATCCATATGTTCCCCAACAACCAGCAACGTGACATCTGCCTAAGACTAAAATCATCAGTGATGATGCATTTGTCTTTTATAGTGTGCTGCCCATGTCATTTTTGGCAGAGCGCTCTCGGGCAGCAGAGTTCTTTGCTGGAGCTTTCTATATTATATAAACTTTGTTATCTTTGCAACCTATCTCTTGGTCTTATTTCCTGATGGGGTGTATTATTATTATTATTATTATTATTATTATTGGGACACGTGTGTGAGATCGGTGCCTTCATTTGGTGCCCTTTTAGCGTGATTTCCTTAGCCCACCAGCGAGATCCAGGCCCTCTCTGGCAAGGCTGCGGCCACCTATAGCTGACCAGTCCCTCTAAAACGCGTATGCAGAAGAAGCGGTTTGTGTGGGTCCTGGCGTTGCGAAGACCCTGCTGCTTGGAGCCGGGTGCGGCCCCTGGGAAAGGCCCAGGTGGTGTGGGTTAATGGCAAACTGAGGATTTTGGAAGAACACAGGCACTTAGTATAAATTGCAAGGAGAAACAAACGCTGGGGTTTTAAGGGATACAGAGCAGTGTGATTGAAGAGAACACGCTGGAGGTGAATACAAGTGAAATGGGTGATTAGGTGAGGTAAAGCACTTTCTTTTTTATATGGCCATTTGTTATTCTTTTTTATTAGAGGAGTGGAGAGACTATAAAGAGTAGAAACGGGAACCTACCCCGAGAGGGGCTAGGAGGCCACATTTCACTATCTCGACCAGTGCAGAGAATACAATACGGAGACAAAGAAGGAGCCCCATATAATTACAGGGCTCGGGAATAAGTAGTGGTTATTATTTTAACTATCCCACATGTGTAAACACCTCCCCCTGTACAGTGAACGTATCAGAAAGTACCACAGACAGTGGGTTACAGAAACAAAGGGGGAGGGACTATCTCATGATTGGCCAGAAGATGGGTCCTTTGATAAGGGAACATTAGATCACTTGTCCCCTTATCTGACAGTTAAGTATAAGGGGAAACAGTTACAAAATAGAAGGGAGATATTAGATCTGTGGCAGATGTTTGAAGAAGCACCCTCCACAGATAAAAGGCAGAAGGGGCCAGAAACATTAACGTGATGGCAGGCGGTGTGGGAGAGAAAGAGGAGGTGGAGGAGGAGCCCAAGAAAATATATCCAAAGTTCACACGGCGGGCAGAGGGGGTACTCAAATCCAACTTATGTGTCAGGGGGAAGTGCACATGCAACGTCGAGCACAGCCCCACCTCCGCCCTATGACCCATCGACCACAACCCCCACCCACACTGCAGTAAGTGCTAGGGATATTGAGGTGGCATGGGCGTCCACCCGCACAGAATTGGCACAATTGCGAGCCACGTGCGAAGCAGCTAGAGCACCAGCGAGTGGGCCACGACCCCTGAGTGCCACCCCTCCCCTTCCAGAAGATGAATGGAAATTCAGGGATTTTCTCTTCAGGATTGACAGTGCGCCGATACAGGCAGTGAGGGTGGAGATGGAAGGAGAAACAGATAGTTTGGCATATGAGAATGTGGGATCGGTAAGGGATGAAGAGTACAGGATTGACTTTGCTGAGGCAGAAGAGGGTGCAGTAGGAGGAGTACAATAGGTGCAATGGACTACCCCCCAGAGTGGTGGATGCATGGGAGGGAAAGCTCAGAAGCAGGCTTGGGTGGATGGCCGTAGCCAAAAGGAAAGGAACTGGGGGACGAGTGGAAAGGTGAAATCAAAACTGCAAATGCCCCTCATCCACAAGGGAGCTGGGTGGCCCCATTATGTTCTGTGGGCACAAATGGATGAAAACAACCTCCTTAAGTCCCTCCCTCCGCTTACGGTGGGCACAGGGAAATGGATATATGGGTTTGAGAAAAACACAGCAGGGGTGACCCTTACCATAGTAGGAGATATTAAGAGCCTCTTGGTGTCTGCAGTTGGGGATCAAGCAGAATCAGTGTGGGTAAAAGCAGGTTATCTGGGTGTGACTATAAGTAATGACACCCATGACAGGGCATCATTCAATAATGTTCAAGCACAAGTTTGGAATGCACTGCGGAGGACCTTCCCTGATAACCCCGATTTGCACTCCATAATGCAATGCACCATGGGGGGCGAGGATGATGCTGCGCAGTTTATTTTCTGGGTTCAAGAGATGTGGCACGCAGAGACAGGTACTTCGTGGGACCAGTCCACCTCCATATTTTATTTCATTATAAAGCGAGGACTGCCAAAGGAAGCACAGAAGGCCCTTGACAAAATCACAGGAATAGAAGCCAAGGGTTGTCCTGAAATTCAAAGCATTATAGTACATCATTGCAGGAGGATCAAAGAAAGAGAAAAAGTAACTATTCAGAGGAGTTTAGCGGAGGAAGCGAAACTCGTGCAGACAACACTAGTGAAGATGGTGGCTGTAACAGCAGCGCCACCCCCAGAACAGATGAGGGATGTGAGGGGTGTCTCTGTAGCCACACAAGCGAGAATGGCAGTGGTGTGGGCATACAATGGGCAAGAACAGTGGGGAGGAAAGCAACAATACATGGGTCCCCAATGGCAAGGAAGACCAGCAAGAGGACGAGGTGGGTCTCGGGGCAGAGGGGAGGAGGATTCGGAGTACAGGGCCCCAGGTGAGGGAGCCAAGGGAAATGGTGGGCCTGCGGGAGGTGGGGGCCCTTTGCACGGGAATGCCGCAGCAGGCATGGAGGGAACTACCAATATAATCAACCTTACTATCACCAACAACAGTATGGAAACCCCCACCCAGGAAGCCCACAGGCACCTGTACAGGGAACATATGAGACACCTCTACTGTATACACAGCAACCTCAACGACGCCTGGCTATAGTATGCTCAGTCACCCACCGCACATGATGCAATAACCCCAGAACTGCCTTTCCCAACAAATGATGAGAAACAATAACCCTTTTGCCACCTCCCCAAATGGTGCACCTGCACCTTATCAAGGAGCATGCATGCTCGAAGGGAACATCTTCTCTTGCCCAGGGACAGACACATATCCCGATTAGGACAGCCCACAGAGAGCACTTGCATGTCCGGTACTATCCACTACCTTGCATCCAGAAGAGGAACTACTGATGGGGCAGAGATAAGAAACAAACAGTTTATCTTCATGGTGGACTCAGGGGTGGAGAAATCATGCATTTGCGAAGACGATTTTCTGTTATCTGGCCAAACTCTTGATATGCAGGGATTCTCTGTGGCTGTGGTCACGGTTCCTTACACAGAAGATTTGGATGCTAAAACAGGAGGGAAGGTGCTAGGAGCACCCTTATTGTATTGCGAAAGTTCCCCTGTCAACCTATTGGGAAGAGACTTACTCAGCAAATCAAACATGACCATATCATTCACTGAAAGGGGGATTGTTTGCTCCACCCCAGGATTGTGCCCCTTCAGGGCAATGTTGTTAATAGACACTGTGGCCAACAAAATAAGAGTGAGAGGGGTACCAGTAAATCCTGATATGTTTATATATGGGATTAGGGTGCTGGCCAAAGCAGTGCCAGAACTCACGAGGAACGAATGTAGGATGCCCTCTGATTTTGTCTTTCGCCCTGTGGCGACCCCAGAAATAGTGGCTGGTACCATCCTGTCTTTAGATTTGGAAGGGGTGCAAGTGTCTGCTAAAAGAATTGTAATTGGAACTGATATTCATGGGTGTGAGTGGCGCACAGTACTGTGTATTGACCCTAATATACCATTGCGTGATTTAACTGACGAAGAGTTGTTCGCTGATGACAACAATGACGGGGAGATTGTGCTAGAAATCAGTATTTCGTGTGATATTATGGTACAGTACAGAAAGGTGCCAAGCCCCCTCATGCCTATCATCAGCCGACCACTGCCCTTTTACAAGACAGATATACACCAGGTCCCATCTGTGGACCACTAACCTCCATGATGTGGGGTTACTAAGAGAAGTGGCTCCAGTAAAGAAAACACTTAAACCAGGCGCTATACTGCCCAGAGTGAAGCAATACCCCCTCTCTAGAGAGGCTGAGGAAGGGATTCAAAAGACATTACGAGCACTCCTACAGCAAGGCATCATTGTCCCCTCTTCCTCCCCATGCAACACGGCTGTGTACCCCATTAAGAAAGCGACAGGGGGGAGTTGGTGTATGATCCTGGACCTCTGCCCCCTCAATGATATTGTCCAAAAAGAGTTTCCTATTGCCCCTAACCCTAACTCCATTTTGTGCAGCATCCCAAAACAGGCCACCCACTTCACTGTGGTGGACCTGAAAAATGCCTTTTTCTCGGTGCCCCTTGACCCAGAATCACAGTATACCACAGCCTTTACCCTGAGTGGGAGAAGGTATTAACACCGCCGTTTGCCCCAGGGTTTTTGCGAAAGTCCAAGCATATTCAACAGGATATTGCATGATGATCTTGGCAATATTCAGGTTCTGAGTGCCATCATTCAATATGTAGATGATTTATTAATGTGCAGTGAGAGTGAAGAAAGTTGTCGAAGAGATTTCATTGCCATCCTCCAACTCCTCGCACAAAAAGGGCACAAGGTAGACAAGAAAAAACTGCAGTACTGTTTGTCAGGGGTCCTGTATTTGGGCCAATTAATTTCAAAAGATAGTAAAATAATAATTCCTGACAGATCATCAACAGTGCAGGCCTCTGTCAAACCAAACACAGTGAAAAACATGTAGAAGGTTCTAGGACTCTGCAATTACTGTAGAGCATGGATTCTTAATTGTGCAGCATACACAAGGCCTCTCTTGCAAGGACTAAAAGAGGCACAGAAGGAAAAAATGCATATCATCTGGACAGCAGAAATGAAAACAGCATTCAATGGCTTCAAAGATTTGATCTCCACAGCCCCAGTCCTAGCAACACCTGATTATGATCAGGAGTTTTATCTTTGTTCACATTCCAACGGCACGCTCATGACAGCAGTATTAACACAGAAAAGTTCAATGGGTCACAAGCCACTCGCCTATTACAGTGGCACACTCGATTCAGTAATGCAAGGCCAATTTGCGTGCAAACAGGCTCTTGCAGCAGCCACCTTTGCTATTGAAAAAAGTTTGACAATTGTCATGGGCTGCTATTGTCAACATCTATGTTGAACACTCCCTGTTTGCAATACTAGAAAGATCAAAATCCACCCTCACTACACAAAGAGCATCAGCGTATGAACTAATACTGTCCAGTCCAAATATACATGTGGTAATGTGTAAGAAGTAAACCCTGCCTTGTTCAATGTAGAGCCATGCACCGTCCAAGACATGCAAGAATATGACTGTGCCAAATACGAGGGAGAAGGAGATGACCTTCCCAAGGCAAGAAAATATGCCTTAGAGGAGGGAGAAGTGTTCTTCGTTGATGGGTCAGCGTCCATTGACCAAGAAACAGGTGAAAAACATGTAGGGGCTGCAGTAGTAAGGATGGAGGAAGGAAAATATGAAAACGAACCCCATTCACTATTCTGCACACACAGCACAGCTCATAGCAGTGATTGAAGCACTCCATGCAGCAAAAGGGTGCTCTGTGATGATCTATTGAGGCTCGGCATATGCAACCACAACGGTACACGCTGGACTATCACGATGAAGGAGAGATTTAGGAGAGCCGATGGGTCCCTAGTTCAACATGCAGAATTACTAAATAAATTGATTGACGCCCTTGCACAACCCTCTGTAGTAGCAATAGTGAAGTGCCAAGCACACACACAAAACAGAGACAAAATATCTTTGGGAAACGGTCTCTCCCACTACCCATGAGCACAGAATGTATTCTAGTAAGCAAAGCAAAAGGGCCCAAAGAGGACGGTCACAATGCATTACCCATTGCACAAGTGATAGGATGACAAAGAAGGGCACCAGCAGCAGAACAAGAAGTGTGGCTCAAACGAGGGCGCACCCAATCCCCCATGGATTTATTATGAAGACAGAACACAACAGGGAAAGTTGTCATGCCCATCGACCTGTTATATGTAGCATTAGAACAACTAAATGTTCTCACACAAAGTTCGAAACAACACATAGCTGCCGATCTCCAGGAAGATTTTTTATTCCAAACCTCCAAGAGTACCTCAACAAGATGGTGTTTCAGTGCACCACGTGCCAAGTATTCGGTACAGGGTTGACCTTAAGAACAATGCGTGGCACCCTGCCGCGACCTGTAGGGCCTTTTTACGGAACTGCATATAGATTATGCAGACATGGGAGAAAGATGAAATGGTGCCAGATATTTAATTGTGGTGGTGTGTCCCTTTTCTAGATGGGTGGAAGCAGGACCCTGTGCCCACCCATATGCAAAGTGTGCTGCCAAGTTCCTAGTAAGAGAGGTATTCCCCACAATGGGGAGTATGTGGGGGCATTCGATCAGACAATGGAACCCATTTTTTCAACAAGCTCTTTAAAGAAATGACACTAATGCTGGGAATAAAACACAAAATGTGTTCAATTTACCACCCGCAAGCGAATGGAATGGAGGAGAAAATAAATGGCCTGCTCAAAACCAGATTATCGAAACTATGTACTTCCCTTAAGAATAATTGGGTGTATTGTCTGCCCCTGGCACTATTTCAACTACGCACACAGCCTAGTAAGGACCACCACCTGTCCCCTTATGAAATAGTAACTGGTAGACGCATGCAAATGCCACTGTCTCCAGTAAGGAGAGCTTCTGATGCCCATCAAGCAGCTACAGTACTCAGGGAAGAGTTCAAAGAGTACCTAACATAACTCACTGAGCCATAAGATGCATATCAAAACACATTGCACCGCCAATCACTGTAAATGGGGAAACAACCACTGGGACCCCAACAGAAAATGGCATTGCACGACCTCTAATTCCAGGAGAATTAGTGTATGTGCAGAGTTCTGTCTGCAAATGGAACTCTCAGATTCCATGGGCTATATGAAGTTATCTATTGCTGTAAAGGTGACGGGACTGTGGTACTGGATCCATCTTTCAGATATCAGAAAAGCACAAGGTGAAAGCACACTCAATATGAGAGCCAAACAACTGCCACGGTCCATCCAGAACATGAGGACGATAAGTGATGTGTTCACTATTTTCAGAGAAACTGTTTTAAAGGAGAGAAGCAATGTTAACAAATTGACATACTCTCTCTCTCTCCCCTCTCTTTTTCATATCCCATCTACAGTCCTATTAATGGCCACCCCATGTTACCCCTCTCTCTAGGTACAACGATGTTGGAGTTGATGCCACTGAAAACAACTGTTCAGTTAGATAGCAGTAAGAATAGAATGGGTGCAACCCGCACATATAATTATCACTGCGGGTTGTACTTTAGTGCTATATTATTTGTGATCCTTATGTTTAGTTTGGGGATTTATTGGAGAACATCTTTTATTTGGGGTCAAGTGGGTGTTCAGCAGCAACATGTCATTGAATTTAACAAGTTTACACAAAAATGTAACAAAAGTAACCCCAAATGTTTTTCTATCTGCATATAATGTGACTGAAAGTATACCTGTTTCTCCAAATGTTATGCTGCCACCCCCTACCATGTTTACAGTTCAGCAAACTACCTCACAACCTAACATGTCTACCTCAATGTTTGATAAAAGGTCTTGTGTTACTGACCCCAGTTCCCAGTGCCACACCCAGTACCTTTTTCCCCACTTTGATATATCAACAAGTTAATGTGAATACTGAGGTTTTCCCACTGCATAGCAAACAACCTACAATGCTTGCTACCACTTATACACTGTGTAGCGGCTCCCAATCCACACTGTGTAGCAGCTTAATGGTTCAGTTATTACCATCTAATGTACAAAGATCACTAGGCAACAATGACATAGAATGCAGAAGATTGACAGGAAAGCGACAATCTCTCCTGCATAATAGTAGGAGAAGGCAGACATGCCAGTACAAATATGATGCCTATCATGGTTTAGGATTAGACAAAGTAAAGAACCTTCGCCATTCTGGGTAATCTAACAGTTGGTACTCAGACATGAGTGCGACGGGAAGGCGACCCACCAATGAGAGTTGCTACATGTGCTCTTTAATACCACATGCATCTGGGGTGCCCATGGTTCTAGTACCGCAAGAAGTACCCTTAGTAGAATCACAATGTCTCATCCACCTTGCACTAGGTAGGATAAAGGGCACCTTTCAGGCACGCGCAGTTAAAATGAAGCTTCTTCCGCCAGGCGACAGAAAATGCATGATGGGATCAAAAGACAATAAATGTTTCAAAGAGCCGTTGCTGGCTATTGATGGCACAAGTTTTTCAGAAAATAAGTGGGATGAATCGACCTTTATGTGCAAAGCAGAGGGGATCTGGGTCCTTTCTGATGAAAAACTGGACTTTGTAGAAAAAACATGTGAGCACGTATAGACAGAACATATCACAAAATTAATGTGGGTCACTGCTCTTGAGAAACCGATCAAGCTACTGTAAGAATAAAGTTATGAACTTTGTTTCTATGTCGAAGGAAAGTATCAATGGGCTCAAACAAACACTGCAACAGAACGATCATTATTCCAAACCTTCCAAAAGGAACTGCAGCGCTAATGGACTATTACTGGGTTTGCGGCAAGAAGGGTACCTGCACCTCCCACCATCCTGGAGGGGCTATTGCGCTCTTGCAACACTGCATTCCATGCTGCTGGTCGTACCCGAGGAGCACCTAAAGGGGGAAGCTGTGACTGTAGAGGGACAAAAATCACCCAGAACGACAGAGTCACTACCAACAGCACCACCTCCCCATCTTTCGAATACTGTCAGAAGATGAGCGGCATGATCGTCTGTTCTGGAGAAAACACTCCTCAAACTACCTGTCCCAAGAGTCATCTGATTTGCTTGCACAGATTCCAAATGAATACAAACTTTTCAACTCAGCAGAGACATGTTTTGTTTCTCTCATGATCAGTGTTCAAACAAGGGCAAATGCCAAATGGCTCCAGATTGTCAGGTGGGAGCTGATCCAGTTGGTGAATGACACAGAAGAAGGATTTAACGTCATCAAGGTGAAACTAAGGGCACTCCGACTAATGACGATGCAGAACCACTACGCCCTCGACCTCCTCACAGCTATGGAGGGCGGCGTTTGTAAAAAGATTGGGAATTCATGTTGCATGTTCGTACCTTCTGAAGATGCTGATAATGGGACACCATCACACGTGATAGCAGCAGTACATGAGTGGAGCGCCAAAATGAAAAAGGAGGCCGGAGTGCAGGAAGATGACTGGATCAACATGGCGTTCAGCTGGGTACCCTCATGGCTTGGGACAATTATGAAGATGCTGATCCTGTCATCATGTTTATCATGCTGATCTTTTGTGTGTGCCAGTTTGGTCCCCGATGGCGTACAAAAGCAGTAGTGCATTGATGATGGTGACCATTGGAAATATAAATAGTAATAGGGTGCCTCATGATACTCAAGAAGCACAAATACAAACAGGAGAAATTGACAAGCCCAAATACCGAATGGTAGCAGTATACCACAATGGGGATGAGTTGGACAATTATTACCACACAACTATTGCACAACCACAGGACCTTGAAAATTAAAAAGAGGTGTGGGTAGACTTGGATGGGGAGAGGGGATGTGTATATATATATATATATATGACTTGTACTCCTGAAGAATATGCACGACATGGGTAAAGCTTGAAGTGTATGTGGCGGGTGGATGCCCATAAAAGGTAGCCCTGCTTGGGAGGAAGCAGAAAGAAGGTCTCATGAACATAGAAATACTGGGGGAGGGTATTTGTTATTGTAGGAGTAACGAAAGGGGGGAATGTTGGGAAGGAAATTATCCTATCCCACCCCCCTAGCCATAAGATACATGGGTAAGCCAAAAGGAGAAAGAACACTCCCCATCTGACACACGCAAAGAGTCTATAACCTAGAAAATTAGATGAATAACCTCACCTATGTCTTTGTACTGAATTTGTACTAAAGCTCTATTGTATATTATGCCTAGACGCCATCTTTCATTAGGTCAAAAATCACCACTCTGAGGCTGCAGCACTCACACCCCCAGCCTCTCCGACAGCCAGCTCCATACAAGCCTTGTTCTCAGGGAAGCTCATCCGTTCCCTGTTCTCTCAATGTTGCAATTACCCAGTATAATTTCTCAAAGAATGTGCTCTGCGGAGAGCGTGAGACAGAAACAGGCCTCAGCACAAATGCCCATCCATCTCCACTAAACTGCCCACACCCCCTCAACCCCCACCCCGCCAGGCCAGAGCCCACCGGTCCCGATCCCCGAATCCTTTTCCTGCTGATAAACATCTAACCTCCTCGCTTTGACCATTCCAGAACAACCACCATAGACTTAATCCTAGGCAGAAATATATTCTCTCAATGGCAACACATGTCTGCTCATATCATGAGGCACCACGGAAAGTAGGCAGTAGATCAAGCCCCCTGGCCAGACCCCTGGGTGCGGGAACTGCAGTACAAATGAAGCCCTGAATGTGGGGATCGGCATGTCCATATATTATTTTCGGTCTTCATAAAACCGCCTCTTATGTGATGCTCACCTATGTGCCATTGTTCATAAATTGTCAGTTCCTGGTATTTAGTTCAGATCAGCTAGAAATGTAATGCCTGCATGAACTGAACTTCACTGCGATGATGAGTCCAGCTGACCCACGTGGACCAAGATCGACTGGCAAGTAGCAGCCAATAGGCGCCCGGCATCCCCTATGGAGCAGTTGCATCCATATGTTCCCCACCAACCAGCAACGTGACATGTGCCTTAGACTAAAATTGTCAGTGATGATGCGTTTGTCTTTTATAATGTGCTGCTTGTATAATTTTTGCCAGAGCGCTCTCGGGCAGCAGAGTTCTTTGCTGGGACTTTCTATATTATATAAACTTTGTTATCCTAGCGACCTATCTCTTGGTCTTATTCCCTGACGGGGTGTATTATTATTATTGGGACACGTGTATGAAGTTGGTGCCTTCATATCCCTGGCGGTTGCTCTGCTTGACAGGGACAGCGTTGTCCTTGAGTATTATTCTGTGAACAAAGTTCTTGATTTTCCCTGGTCCCTCCAAAAAACAATCTTGGGAAGTCTTCTTTGACTACCAGCACTCCTCCTGTATTGACTGTCAATATCTGATCTTCCGTGCTGGGATCTAGTTTGATCTTGAGTTTTGCTTGGTCTTCTCCTCCTAGGACGGCTGGGCCTTCTCTGAACTATTATACTCTAGTCATGGTCTCTCTTCCTTTGAACTCCACAACACCCTTTATGTACCTTAACATGTTCACTGCCGCACCTTCAAACACGGTGGGCTTGTGTCACATGCTAAGTACTTCCACTCTGTCGGTTCCCATCATTTCTTTTTATGTGTGTAAGGATAAGATGGTCAAATCTGAGCCTGAGTCTGCCATCACTCTGCCGTTTACCCTGATTGTGCATTAGAGCTTCTACGTTCTGTCTCGTGAACTGTTCACCATCAACATCGTGGGTCTCCCTTCTTTTTCTGACAAGGAATCGGCTTCCACGTTGTGTTCTGTATTTATGGATGTCACTTCTTTGTTGCGCCACATGCAAACCAAAGCAAAGTGTCCCTTTTTTGCATAAAGAGCACTCTTTGTCCCTCGCTGGACATTCTCTGTCATTGGCTAGGTGTTTGGTGCTGGTGCAGCTGTGGTACTTTAGCGGCTCCCTCCTTCCCCACTTCCCTTCTCTTGCATCAGTCCCTTGCTTTTCTTTTCTGTTTTTATGGGTGATCCCCTGGACTTCTGCTGGGGCAGAGCTGCCTGCAAACTCTTTTTTGGCCCGTGGTCTCTTCTACAGCCCTCGCTATCTCTACAGCCGTGTCTAGCTGGAGTTCTAAACTTATCTTGCACCTTCCTGCTGTTGGTGTGGACCGTTAACATGTCTCATATCATACCTTCTGCATTATTTCCGAAGTTGCACAGTGCGTCTAGTTCCCTTAACTTGGTTACATAATTCTAGTTCCCTTAACTTGGTTACATAATGTCCACGGGCTCTGGCGCTTCTTGTTTGCGTCCATGGAATAGAATCCTGTGCAGCACCGTGTTTTCATTGCTGGCAAACTGCTTCACAATTATTCTCACAGCCTCCTTGTTCACATCGTTGTTCTCACCACCTGCTTTGGGCGTAAGGCCTCTGAATACTTGTTGCCCTTCCACTCCGAGGGCATTCAATAACATTGCTCTGTGCCTCGCAGCGGTATACCTCGCACCTCCTAGTGACTCCACATGTGTCGTGAATAGAAGTTCCCATTTAGGCCATGGGATGGCAGGCCTACCTTACCTAGTGTTTGCAGGAACGGCGGGGGAGGCGTTGCTCTTTGCATGATGATGTGTGGGTGTCAGTATCCCGTCCTCATCGCCAAATATGTTGTATAATAATCAGGGACACGGTAACTGGTAGCAACAGGCTTTCTTTATTCTTCTTTTGCACTAATAGGCATAACTGGTAAATGAGTCCACAGGATGTCTATAGCCTGCAGATGAAAGGCTATAGGGTTGACATCCAGGCTCTGTGGCAAACTCTGTGTCCTTTTAAAAGAGGAGCTTCGGGAGCCGACTGCTTCGCGTTGATGGCGCCTTCGTAATCCTTCTTGGCCGCTTCACGTGGGAATCCGCACTATGCCGCGAGATCTCGTGAGACCACAGTGGTGCCGAGATGCTTACTTTCAAGGGGTCAGAGACCCAGTTGCGACTTTACCTGTGAGCCGGAAGCTAAATGATGGACAGAGTGCACACTAGTGTGCAAAGCTGGGCTCCATGTCTAACAAAAGAGGAAACCTAAAAGGACCCAACATCACAACATCACATACTTGTTTAAGTCCAATGTAAAAGTCCTCAATTTCAGATATTTAAAAATAAATAAATGAAAGTGTGGTTCTGATTATTAAAATGTTCAATTCATTATCTGCTTATGAAACGTGTATATTCATAGTCATTTTTAAGAGTTTACAAAGAGCGTAATGGCCATTACAGTACATTAGTTCCTGGGCGCCTTCATAGAATCAAGTGCCCTCTGCCATACTTGAAGTGCGATGTGCAGGCTTCTGTTTTAGTTTAGGCAATACTACCAGAAAGCTGGCTCTCATTTGCTATCATAACGATGAACAAATCTGCCTACGGCGCACATGTATATTGGCCCTTTTGATTTACATTCTGTTATCACATGTATAATAGTTTCCCTCATGTTGGTGAATTTACGCATACGACAATACCTGGCAACATCCGGTATGCCAAGCTCAGGACCAATGACTGTCAATACTGGCAATCTATGTATGCACAATAGTAACATAAATCTCATTAAGGAGCTTGCAGGTGACAGCATTAAGTAGCTCTGGGGCTTTTTGAACGTATGCACGATTCCCTTTCATTGTAACAGTTCAACTTAGCAATATGTGGCTAGTTATATGCCCTGTCTCAACCGGTGTTTTTTAATGAAAGATTTTTGCAACACATGATATTCATTTTTCCAACGTATCTTACATTGAAATTCATTGAAGGACATCCTGGCCAATTTGCTATATTTGTCCATTTCATTTGATGACAACCCCAATAGTTCTAACAAAGAACAAATTCATCTCGTTCTATATTTGATGTAAATTAGACATCTTTTCTTAATAACAGTGGCGGGGAATGATATTAACCCCAACTCCAGTCTCAATAATTCGATTGAGACTGAGGGCCCAACTCCAAATATCTTCCTCCAGAATTTTTCTTTTATTGTCTTCTGTCAAGTCAAATCTTTCATGACCAAGGCCGCTAGTCCGTATAGCATCACAGGACAAAAACACTTTGTATCAAAGTAGTACCCCTGCAAGACTGAAACTGGAAGTTTCACCTGTAAACTTGGCTATTATAGATATAAGTATTGTAGATTTCCTATGTTTAGTGGTTATAAATTCACCATAGTCTCCTTTGAATGTTATTTCAACCCCCAAGTATTTAACTACTCACATATTCAATGTTGTTCCCAGCCATGTCGAGTCTGTTTATTTACTTTTCTGTGATTATATGTACACCATTTTGGTTTTCTCTAGGTTAATGACCAACCCGTTATTATCCGTGTACTTAAACAGTTCTGTCATTTACCTTTTTATTCCAGAAAATGTACAATCAAAAATAATCAAATCATTTGCATATGGTGGATAGACAACTTTAGTACCATTTACTCGTGGAGGGCAGTTTGTGGCTTTACTTAAGTCCTCTAGTAGTTCAACTAAATAGATATTAAACAGCAGGGGGGCCAGCAGGCATCCCTGCTTCACTTTCATATTGGTGCTGTTTGGTTGCTTGATGGCCGCCCCTGCTGTCCAATCTAATTTGAATGCTGCTTTTCCATGCAACATCCAAATTGCTCTCAATAGGCTTTCTGGACAGCGAAGCTGTTCTAACTTTATCTATAATGTTCCTCCGTCGACCTTATCGAAAGCAGCTCGGAAATCGACCAGTACAATGTAGAGGCCTGTGTTCCATTTGTTTGCACACTGTATCATTCTGTCTACCAGCCTTAAATTGAGTGTCGCCCCTCAGCCTTGCCTAAAACCAGTTTAGAACATGCCAACACCTTCAGTGTTCACCCATGGTGCCATTCGTCTAATAGGAAGGAGCCGAAAATTGTTCCTGTAATATCAAGCACAGACAGTCATCTAAAGTTAGCGGGGTCAGATCGGTTACCTTTCTTGTACACAGGTACAAGTAAGGATTGTCGCCATGACTCTTTCATTTTTCCTTCCCTGCATGCCTTATGTATAGCGTCTGAAGCAGCGTTGCCCATATTTCAGGATCGTTCTTTAATGCTAGATTGGCTAGGCCATTTGGGCCTGGTGACGGAAAGCTTTTCAGTTTCACTATTTTTCTGAGTATCCCTTGTCTATCTATGGATATATTTAAGGCCTCCTTCACAGCACCATCTATATAGTCTATCTCTTTCTCCCATGTAAAGTTCTGTCTTATATCTTACGTCCACTGATCTTTGCTGATGGAATTTACGACAAGATGATCTTTTGTCGATTTATATCTGCCCGGAACCTTCCATATATTCTTGAAATGTCCAGTATTGAGCACAGCCACTAATTTCTGCCACTTTGCATTTTTACAGGAATGGTGGCACTATTTAACCCATCGCCTGTATTGGGTTTTTGATTTAATGAATTAGTTTGGTTTTATGAAGAGTCATGGAGCCGTCTGTCTTGATTTCACGGATGGCCTTGCGCATTTCTCTCTTTTTTTTATCTCTAACATCCCTATGGAAGGCAAAGTGTGTGTTTTGATTTTCAAATATTTTATAGCGCCCTTTTTGCATAGCTATGTCTCCAATAGTTTGCTTTAGCCACGAGTCAAGACCTTCCGCAGTTAATCCTGAGAGATACTCAATCTTTCCCAGTGTCATGCTCTTTGCTAGATTTCTAGCTTTTTCCACGTTTTTGCTAGTCCAAATAATCTTGTTCACTCCATGATTGACGTTTAGATCACGCAGCCTCATTACAAGTTAGGAGGTAAGCCGTAAAATTAGCGGTAAATGAGTTACTGCCAATTTTACCAGTATGCCAAATGATGAGTTTGTGTTTTGAGTGGAGGATTCACCTCCAGCAAAACCCTGGAGGTAAATTTTCCCACTCAATGCTGAAGATTCTGCAGATTTGGCGGAATTACAGTCGAGGTAACTCTGCAAAAAAAGCCCCATTGGGTCCATTGCACCCAAAATAAATGGGGAATTACACTGCTACCACCACTTGTCATCAGGCGGAAATTCCGCCTGACCAAGTGGCGGTAACAGTAATTCCTCAGGGCTATTTTTTGGAGGATTTATCTCGTGATTTTCTGCCTGACTCTTAATGAGGCCCACCAATTTTTTCTTTCAAGTCTTTTGGCCGCCAGCCTGCTATGCTTAGTGTAGGAGCAGAACGATCACCATATGCTTTTAATTCTGCATGTAGGTCTTTTACTGTGGCTGTCAGACGATTAGCACAAGCATGATCTAGTGGGGCTACTTCATTCTTACTTCTCCACGTGCATTACCCCGGACACCTGATGTTCTTCCATTCAACATACAATACCGCCATTCATGGTAGAATTGATACCCTAATTTCCTAATTTCCCCAGTGCGTTGGGACTGACCTGCAGCAAGATGCTTTTACCACTGATATGCTCTGTTTCTGGGAATTAATTTCTAGATACACAACGTGCGTTAAGGTCCCCAAAAATTGCTATTGGCACATTACGCCACATTTCAGTCCCTTTTAAGAATAATTTAGAGACTGTTTCCATAATGTCTTCTGTGTGCTCTCATCCAGCAGGGGCATTTATATTAATAATGACTAGTTGATCGTTACTGGTGAACGTACTAACAATAACCGCAAGAACATTAGAGTCCGCTTTAAGAGTTCCAATAAGGCTGGCATTCATGTAATTCTAACTCCTATGACCTGACCTCCATAAGGACGCCCTTTGATCCCTTTATTGGCCAACTTTTGTTATATTTGGTAGGCCTCAATATGGAGGACGTTGGTGAACCAACATTCTTGCAGCACAAACATGTCTTTAGATTGGAGCAGGCCCAGAGAACCTGATTCATGAAGAAGATGGACCAAACCACGTGTGTTCCAGGTTGCCAGCAGACATAATCAGGCTTCAGCTGCGCCTTCTACCGTTACCGCGTCAAGAAGCCACTTCAATATTCCTCTGACGTCACCCTGTACGATTTCACTGTGGCCTTTTTTTTCAGACGGACCGCTGAAAGTACTAACCCACTCCATTCGTTTTTGTGCTTTTTGTTGTTCTTCAGTCAATTTGACCCCTTCTTCTGTGTCCAGTTCATAGCCCAGGTCAAAGAACCTGGTTTGATGTGCACGAATCAGTGCAGCCGTTTCTTCCGTTTTGCAATGAATTTGTGTCAAATTTGGGTTGGGGTATCAAGCGGCTCCACAAAATAAAAATAATCTGATTCAAGTACTCGTAGAGGTAATATGGAGCGTAGCAATTTTAAGAGACCTGATGGTTACCGAGGTAGGATTGTGAAAGTCTTAGGGTCTTGGTTGTCATTAACAGTCACACTGTTAGCTGGCTTCTGTTTAGGGGTCAAGGTGTCTTCATATTTTTACAAGGCATCCGCTAGAGCAGCGTCATCCTGAGGCCTGTTACTACCAATTTCATCGACCTCTATTCGGTCTCTAGAGTCCAACTGCACTCGTCTTGTGATGATAATAACCAACAGGACCAGAGAATAAAAGGAGATAAAATGAGAGGTAGAATGAGGGTGGCGGGGTGAGTTCAGGATATGTGATGGTGGACCGAGGGACCAGACAGAGGACGGACAGAGGAGAGGAATTCTGAAGAGTTGGTGTCAGAATTGGGGCGAGGGCAGGTGAGGTATTTGGGACAGAGAGTGGTAACGGTTGTGTTTGTCTTGCAGTGCGAGGAGGGTCTGTGTAAAAGGTGAGTGGGGGAAAGAGTAAGATAGGTAGAAGTGAAGGGGGATTTATAGATAGAGTGAAAGTGAGAGAGAGGGTATATGTGATGTGAGGGGTGGAGAACGTGTATTTGGAGTAGTGGTGAAGACGGAGGAGGTTAAGGCAGGGGTAAGAGATCGACGCCGAGAGAGTGGTATCGCATGACTACAGAGGAGGGGTGGAGTTAGAAGAGATGAAAGGGGTCTAGTGAGTGGTGAGAAGACAGATAGGTGTGCAAAGAGGTGGGGAGTGGTTCAGTGACATGTAACGGGTTAGGGAGGAAGGTGAGAGGAGAGAGAGGGTATGTAAACACTAGTGGGTGAACAAGAAATATATTTTTTGTTTCAGCACTTGATTAAGAGCGGAGCCTGGAACGCATGTTCTACATTAAAACTATAAAATGTTCAAGAGAATATCAAGACACTGATTGAGCTTTCATAAAGTTTAGTGATGTTGCTTGGAGTCTCATTAAAATCATTCCTTTGGAATAGTGCTGATTTTCTCAAATCTACCTTCTATACTATAGTGCAGGCTAGGCTGAGAAATGGGGACCGTCTCAATGTTCCTTCTGTTGATCCTATCTAGGAGTGTAAAGTCTAGGCACCAAATTAAAATATACAGTACAATTTTTCTATTCATTGAGACATCATGCCACAACCGCAGGTGGAAGGAAGTGGGATGTGGCCGCGTGGTGGTGGCATGCAGGAGTGTTGCTAGTCCTGGAAAACATCCAGGGCTACGCTAATGTCGCGACTGTCGGGACTCAGGGACTAGCTAGCCTTTTGGTTGTAGCCCCTGAGCTTGTATCAGGGGCTAAAACCAAAAGATATGCGGGGCAATAGCCCCTTCACCCCTACCACGCCCCTCCCCCAGGACCCAATAGCAAAGCCTCCGATTCCATGTAATCCGCTATAGAAGAATAAGAACTTCACTTTTCATTTGGCCTCTTGTGTGTTCCTCGCCTCAACACCTGACTTAGCAGGTGCTGTCATTTAGGATCTTGTGACGTCGAATCGAGATCCTGACTGCAGGTTGCGGCCTGTGTTTGCTGGCACAAGTGCGGCCATGCACTGGTGAGATGGCACACGCTCCATTTCGGAATTCGCAGGCCATTATGCATTCCCTGCACTCCATTAAGCATAGAGAGGACAGTAACTTGGCTGCAGCACGGAGCTTGCTCTAATAACCGTCATCTCCCCTTCAGGTGTGAACTTGGACCCAAAAGAAGCCCTGGAAATAATTTTCAGAATGGCCCTATATTACGCAATTTCCGCAAGCCCAAGGCTTTTCCCAGGAGAAAATGTGTGAATGCCACACAAAAGAGGCCCAGGGTGCAGAGGCCTACCGGGAAATCTCTAGAGTTCCCTATAGGCCAGTCCACCCCTGCTCCCCTTGCAGTAATAGTGCCGTTCGGGTTATGGAAATGCCAGCTAGCAGGGTATTTATTGAAGCTGGACAACGAGATTCCGAAATGCCAGTGTGATGGCAAAACAGAGCAAAGCATAGGACATTTTGTTATCCTGCGTCATGCTATGATTTCCCACTCCCTGCCACTCAGATAACTGACATTTGGTTATCAGCATATATGATTATCCCCGACATTGGATTCTTATCGCTGATGGATAAATACACTTTTTGTGAAGACTGCACTGTAAAAGTGGAACTTTGGCTAAAACATAATGCACGTTTTAATGACTTCTGCATTATATATCAGTTCACACCAATTGGGAAATACATGGTTACAACTAAGCTATAATAAGATATAAGTGTAATACAAGAAATAACCATTTGTGGCTTCAAAATATACTGGCTTCATAGGGAAGTCAACAGTTAAAAAGGTGTTCTTTCCACCGGCATGACGCCCATTCGCAGAGAATGCGAGTAGCCCTCTTGAAATTCACAAGAACTTCGTGAAGCCTTGCTGCGTATGTGCAGCAGATCCACGCGCTACTTCAGCTCCTGTCTACGTCATAAACGTCTCACCGAAAAGAACGCAGTGCGTATTCTCTGTCAGACTGGAAGAGCCAGACGTCACGTAAAAAGTGGCTGTGACGTCATTGTTTCCAGGACTGGCCCGTGAAGAAGTGGAGGAAACTGCGTTCCGGTACTTCACTTGCGCCAATGGTTGCAAAAAGGGAAGGATAATCTTCTCGATTGTTCGATATGGAGCCCGACGAACCGGGGGCCGAGATGCACCAAAGAGCCCTAAGCCCGGGCAGCTTCACGCACAATTTGGAGAAGTTCCAGGCTCTAGTGAAAGAGACCGCAGCCCAGAAGCTAGCGGAGAAGGAGGAGGAGACGCTCGAGCCCAGCACCCTACTCCGAGGTACGTGGGCTCAACATGCCAACCCTCCCGATTTAGGCGGGAGGCTCCCGATTTTTGCGTGAAAAATAATGCTATTTTTCACGTTCTCCCGCCTAAAATAAATCTTTGCCCAATGCATTCCTATGGGAAAATCCTTGGCTCCCGATTTTTCTGACGTAATCTCCCGCACAGGTGGGTTGAAATGTTGGCATGTATTGGTCTAAAAGTGGGACCCAGCCTCCAGTCCTCAGCTGCAACACACGAGTGCTCTCCTCAACATCTTTTTAAGAGCTGCTGAGTGAACGTGCAGGCACGAGTGGGAATATGTCTGCTTGTTTTTGTTATTCCAAAATTCTATTCAAAGGGCGAGTCATGGTTTGCAGTTCCGTGTGTTATTTTGTAGAAATGGTGGGTTTCGTGTTTTCTGTGTAAGAAACCAACAGTTAGGACTAATGTCCTGTAAAGAGATTGTTGCTGAAGAAACTGGCCATTCTTTTGGCTGCAAACGAGATTCCTTTGAGCGCTGTGCACCTGCCCCTGCGAAGTAGTATGTTGAGAGACAGCGCCAGTCTTCTTAAGAAAAAACAACTGCTAGACCACTGCTAGGTTTAGAGTGGTCTCTGTATTCTTTTATTATATATGCATTCTATTATAGTTAACATGTTATTGCATTGTGATGTTTAGACATTCTTTGCTTTGTTGTGTGCACTGTGAGGAAAATGCCTACCCGCTATAAAGATTTTTGTTGGGAGTACATTTCCCAATTTTATTGTCATTCTGTAAGGAGGGAGCTGTGTTAGGTTTAGAGTGGTCTATGTATTCTTTTATTATATATGCATTCTATTATAGTTAACATGTTATTGCATTGTGATGTTTGGGTTCGCCCAGGATTTCTAGATGGATGATGGGTTTGCTGGGTTACAATTTTAGAATTAGCCATATGCCTGGTAGGGAAAATGTGGGTGCTGCTGCCTGTCTAGACTTCCTGTGGACAATGGAGACATTACTGAGGTGATGAGAGAGCAAGATGTGGTCATAACTGAGGTTGCATGTAGTGCTGTGGAAAAGAGTGGCAGGAGGCTGACAGAGAGGATGTCATTGTGACCAAAGTCAAAGAATGGACAACAGAGGGGTGGCCCAGCAAAGAGAATGGGAAATCCCCCTCACTAACGTGACAGGGGGTTTAGATTCTATTGAAGACAGGAGGCGAGTATTATGCATTTCCATCTTTACTCTGAAACCACAGCAGCAAAGAAAAAACTTTACAAACAAAAAGTTTCAACAACAGAACTAGATAAGAGTTCAATGTCCATGCATGGGGAACTCCCCAAACCATCATGGAGGACAGGTCATGCCCTGCAGGGAACCAATGAGCAGGGACCCTCCTCTATATATATCCATTACTCTAACCCCAACCCCTCTTTCTGCAGCTGTCTTGCACCAGACGTCCAATGAAACGGTTGAACTGCGTAGCGCGGAGAAAGGGTCCAGCGAAACTGGAGATCTCAACCTTCCCACAGCCTGAATCTATGACGAAGTTCTTCTGGATAGGACTTCTCACCCAAATCTGAAACAATATGAAATATAACAGGGTGGGTGGGTGGAAGCAGAACAGCCAATACAAAGGGAGGGTGGGTGGGATAATACTCGCCTCCTGTCTTTAATAGAATCTAAACCCCCTGTCAAGTTAGTGAGGGGGATTTCCCATTCTATGGCATGACAGGAGGCTTCATATTATGCAAGTTCAAAGCCCTTGCATCCCAATCCAAATCCCAACCTGAGCAATACACTAGTGATAAAATAAAATTATTATTCCAAATATTATTCCCATGACCAAACAGCTGCTTTGACAATTCCCTCCTCCAGGAGAGCATCTTAAACACTATAGCATCTTCCATTGAAGGACCAAGGAGCAATTAACTCCCTTTCTCTGCAAATCTACTTAATCCATATGGCCCAAGGGTAAGAGACCCCACAATAATGTTCCCACAGGAAAGCAGCTGAGAGGTATTTGGGGGTTAAGTCCAACTTAAGCATTTAAAAACACTTAAAACCTTATACATTAGAAAATGACCCAGACCTGGATAATAAATGGAGGAAACCCTATGGGTACCCAATCTGGCAATAAATCCTGACCCCTGGGAGAACATTGCACTGTCCATATCTAAAGGACTGAAACAGGAGATGTACTTTAACAGGAAAGAAACTCCACATGGATAACTTTGAAAACAGTTGTAGCACAGACAATCCTTACTTGAAAAAACAAAGATGTGTTAATACCATATGATATAATCGAAGCCGATAAGAAACACCTAGTCAAGGTGGAACCCCAAAACCAATGGACCTGAAGGTCCTGCGCACCAAGTACTGCCAACCACCGTTTTCACCCTTAGCGACCATGTTTCGCTGCGATAATGGCAGTAAAATGCAATCATTGGCATGTAAAGTATCCTTCGTAGGCCGTTCTACCAGAACAACCTATTTCCGTTAAGGGAGAAACAGAAGCAAAATCTTATCACATACCCATTCACTGAATAGCCGCCATCTAAAAGAAAACAGGCTTATTAAAGGCTTTCCAAAAGTCCTTGATGACCCAGATAGTGCACTGCGCAAAGAACTTCTGAAGCCCCAGAAAAAGATGAAAATATATTCTAATGAATAACAGAGGAACCATAAGAGAGAAGTGACAGGTAGAGATAGAGAAAGGTGGATAGGGGTGACACTAGACAACATGCACCGTAAAATCCTATAGGGATGGGAACCATCCCCCTCCCGAGAAGGCCCCAAAAGGAACCGAGCAATCCCAGAGGAACCGTCCAAAGACAGTGGACTGGCATCCACCTTCTCACAAGGAAAAGAGATCACCCAATCGGAACTCCAACCGTACCAGATTGAGGCCAAGAGAGAGCTAATAATGTAGCTTTCATAAAGCGCTACAAACCATCAGGCATCTGAGCCCTGCTTGTTATAACACACGGTGTGTGGAGCTCATTTATCGATCTCGCAAGTATGAAAGGCTGAGTGTGGCTCTGCCCATTGGATCCTGCATCAGCAGGCTTTGCACAGATGTTAAAGCGAGTGATGCACTTGCTGAGTTATCGGACCGACATCCTGATTGACAATATGTTTCTTCAGTCACGGAGCTAACTGGAATTGATCTTAGAGAAAGGCTCTTGTGTGTAACAGGTTTAGGTAACTGTTCCAAAGGCTGATCTAAATGCGAGAGCAATAGATTCTCGCGGGGTGCTTGGAACAATGACACGGAAGGAGCTGGCCCTCTGCCCATCTAGGTTAACTAGCTAAGGGAAATAATCACCCTTTCCAGGGGAGAAAACTGCTAACTCCTTACTTAAGTACAGTCTATCATCCCAAAGGATAAGATGCAGAGTTATAATGACGTGCCTAAAACCAAGAACAAACTCTGTGATTGTGGAAGGGACATCTCTAACTGTATCCAAGAAACAAATATATATATATATACACACACACACGCCAGAACCTTTGGAACCTCGGTGAGTTATCACCTTCTTCATTAACTTGGTGACACCAGGGGCTGAAGGGAAAGGCCAAACCTAAAGGGAGGGACAATGATAAGAGTGAACCCATCAGTAGAACTGACGCTGAAACTCTTGAGGGGAGGAATAATGGAGGATACCCCTCAACACTAACCCTCGAGGTCTAATACAACCATACCATCTGCCAGGAGACAGGAAACAATGAGCATAACAATACTTCCACAAATATATGTTAAAACTTGTAAAATACTTATTATTAGAAGTATCCTATACGTCCACTCCCAATTAGTGAGAGCATATTTATCTCATTCATAATTGAGAAACCGTGAGGGAGGTTCTTATCACCGCCCCTTCTAAAATGAGGGCAAGGGAAAAACTGACAGAGGAAGAGCACAAATAGGATCCTTGTTAACCCACAGCAACCCCCAGGGGTTTGAGATGAACATCTTCTACGAAAAACCTAGTGAACACCAAAGGCATTACTGGAGATATCCTATGACTAGCAGGACTAGTCGGCACAATCCTTCCAAAGGAACCAAAAAACACCATGCTCAAGCCCCTCGAGCAGAGGAGTAACTGTGCGCACTTCTTGATGCACCTTCTACTGGATAGGTAGACTCAGGAAAACCTCCAAAGGATCTGCTCCCTTCTCCTGAGGGGCAAGATCTTAATAAAGCCACCTGTTCAATAATAATTCGAGATGAAATCGCACGGGTAAGGGCTTAGGTCATCCTGTGGCCGTGAAGGTTTTCCATCGAAGCCGAGCAGGCAATCGCTCTTATAATCCAGTCCTTCATGATCCGCACATTTTCAAGTGCTAGTATTATAATCCGAACCTGGATTGTATAGTTTAACCTCTCAGAGGACTGCATTGCCCTTGAGCCATCCCTTCTCACAAGAGGGGTAACTACGCAGCTCCGTAAGAGCAGAGGCGCCATCGTTGCCGAGCAGGCAAACAGACCTCGATCAAGTAGCCCAGCACTTGCACATCAAATAGTGAACATAGAGGTTACATCCCTCTTTAGCCAGTGAGCAAACTGGGTTATACATGTCCTAAAAAACCCAGATACCCTCTTCCTTCGTAGGGTCCTATCCCTTATGTCCCCTAGGGCAAAGAAGGATACCCAGGACTGTGCAATCAATGTCGAGAGGGTTAGCTCACAAAACAAGAGGATGGCACTGTCTCCCAAGACCGCCCCCCTGATGAGGGAAGAAGGCTAAGGTTCTTAACGCCTCATGAAGGCAAGTAGGGTCCGCCAAATTAACGGACACAGAAACCAAGGACCATGCATTAGGGGAGATATATATTAAGAAAACAGGATATGAGGAACAGACCAGAACTGTAGGTACACCCCCTAACCTGCGAACTTAACCCCTTCAGGGGAGGAGAAACCTAAAGGAAAACGGACTGAGTTGTCCTGAACTTACCTAACGGAAAAAGAGAGAGAGAGGGGTAATTAAGCAGACATTTCTTTTCCCCCGTAAAGGGACATGAAATATCATTCTAGTACAGGATTGTGCCTGAATGATGGCTGGATAGGAAGGCTCAAGCCCCCTCTAGGTCATTTAACAACCTCCTCAACCAACCCCTGTCTTTTCTTTGAAGGATAAAGTAAAAAAACAAATAAAACAAACAAAATAGTTGTTTGAATAAAGAGAAGCGGCAATGCTTCACACACAGCTTAACCATTGCTGTGTCAAAGGAATACGCCAAGCAAGCGCACCACAAGCTGCTTACCCGAGCAGGGTATCGAAGTCAGCAGCACGCCAGGGAACAACCCTCGCATCCCAACTCAGGTGAAACCTGAAGCCGAGCAGGCAGCGGCAATCAAAATAAAGGTTATGAAATTCTGACGCAAGATACCCAAAAATAGTGAGACACTTGGTAGTATTTTGTATTTCATTTCTAAAATGTAAAAGTGGTGCATGGCGCTCCCCTCACCTGCACTTTAGTAAGCAAAGCTGTTGCCAGGGCGCGCATGGGGATTGAAATGGGAGACCCATATGTGGAAGCCTGCACCTTTCCCATAAGGATTACTTTAAAGGGAAAAACCCCTTTTATCTCATTTGGTATAAAGTGAACAATTTAGCATTCATAAGTCAGCAATTATATATATATATAGCGCTACAAACCCACAGGTATCCGAGCGCTGCTCAACCCTACCCCTGGGTCAGGGCAGCGTATAAGAAAGGAAAATTCCCTTATGGATAAATTCAAAAATTTGACATTCATAATTCAGCATAAAAAGAATTAAATTTGTTTTTAAATCATGCCCAGGATGTTCCAGACCTTGGATAAGAACTTAGGTCTCCAGCATTCCAAGACCAAGCACTTACCATTTGAGCCACTGGTGGCTGTACTAGCTACAAGAGAAGAAAGCGCTCCCCAGCCCTACCCCTTGGCTGTGCGTGCGAGGTCCGAAGCAAAGGCTTAAAAGACCCCTGCTGACAAAGACTCTCAAAATAAAAGAAAACATAACAGGGCGCACTAGGCACACCAACCCACGCATGACAGGCCTGTAAGCAACAGCTTCTAAATGGGCCTCACGTGAAAAATAAACAAGATAAACCAAGGGTGTGCACGGGAGGTCTGAAGCCCAGGCTTCAAAGACCCAGCACAGCTGACATTCTGTAAATAAATCACGCTCGACAGGCCTGAAGCTAAAGCTTTAGCTTCCACAGGGGCCCATGCGACTGCTCGCATTATCTCAGAAAGAAAGTAAAATAAACACACAGCTCGGCGCTGCCAGGCGCCCCAAACCCATAAAAGGAACCATACTGCAGGAAGAAGCACGGGCGCTCGTGGCCCATTAATTCTGTTAGACGCCACAAAGTAAGTGGCCGTTCAAATAACACAGCAAATAAATTTAAAATAAGGAAACACAATTTTCCAAAGTGAAAGCCGCAAGGCACACATATATATGCAACACCAATTAATATGGCAAACACTGACTAACATGTAAGACGCAACTGAAAGGGGTGACTTAGCTCTGTGGAGTCAGCAGCAAAGAAAGAGGGGTTGGGGTTAGAGTAATGGATATATATATAGAGGAGGGTCCCTGCTCATTGGTTCCCTGCAGGGCATGACCTGTCCTCCATGATGGTTTGGGGAGTTCCCCATGCATGGACATTGAACTATTATCTAGTTCTGTTGTTGAAACTTTTTGTTTGTAAAGTTTTTTCTTTGCTGTTGTGGTTTCAGAGTAAAGATGGAAATGCAAAATATGAAGCCTCCTGTCATGCCATAGAATTTGGATAGATGTTATGATAGATACTATGAGGTGAAATTAGAACTAAGTCTGTCTGAGGATGGGGGCAGGCTTAGGAGAGGATCTAAGATTGTGCCTCTCCTAGGTATCAGGGCCCGGTTGGTAAATTTAGCCCACCAAGGTCATGACGGACGCCGATCACACTACCAATCTGCAGCCAACAGTAATTTAGGGCGCACCATAGACAAACAGTGCCAGCACAAGAAGTAATTCACGTTGGATTCCCAATGCGCTGATGTTCCGCTCATAAAACCATCTCCCTCATTACGAAGATCCCAAACACTGACGCTTAGTGAATGTGCAAAGGTCTTTGCCCGGAACCCCACACCACTTGCCATTTGCAGTTCATATAATTTTCCAGCTCATAGAGATGCTTCAGGCACAATGTAGTGTTCCATACTTTTACATCATGGAAAAACTCGCAGATCCTGCTCGTCCGGTTGTTCCAAACGGCTCAGTTCGTTAGATGAGTTTGAAGCCAGCAGGGCCTGCTGCCTGCGTTATTATAACTTAATAAAGTTCCTCTTTTACAACTCATACCAAGTCCTCTCAAATTTAACAACCACATTGAGGTTTTGTAAGTTCTTACTGGCATGTTTTATTACAATGTTGATGGTGCTTTAAGTGGGATAACGTATCAAGGGAGGGGGTGGTGTGGACAGGTCACACAATAATCGTGTGCCGGTAGTAAGAATAGGGGCGCAGTCAGCCCCACAATTTTGGGGGGACTGGATGGCAGTTTTTTAAAGCTGGTAGTGAGTGGGGCCATTGCACCTATTGCACTGTTGATCCCCCACCCCGAGTCCAGGAAGCTGAATAGATGTTACGCCTTCCTTTGGCCCATTAAATGCATCTTCCACCCCAACTCACCCGGGGTGTAGCCAGGATTGTGTAACAAGTGACTCCTTGAGATAATGTAGTAGGGCTCACCCTAAGAGGAGCCCAAAGAGGGAACCCGCCTGAATCCGCAAACCACTGAAGATGGGTTTGGAAGGGTTCCCCCCCCATAAGGGAACAATAATTAAATAAGGGCTTACAATGGTGCATTTTACAGTACACTTGCTGTGATACATTAGGTAAAAAGCCACATGGTTTAACATTGGGTTTGTAGGGTAAGACATGAAAGAAGTCTATTGGAAGCCTAGTCACTAATGCCAATGCAGAGGAGTATTTTCAAACATATTTTCAAGATGTCTTTGCCCACTGTATGCCAGTACTCCCCTATAATGCCAGAAATGATACTTTAACAAAACATGTTCATGCTGGCTCTGCCAATACATGACGATATGCTGTATCCTCACGTAAGAATACACGCCTGTTGGTTTTGCCTTAATGCCAGTAAAAAAAAGCCATGTCACAGTAAGAAAACATGCCCTTCTGGCTAGCTGTTAAGACAGCACAGCGGGTTGAACTTTTGCTGCTGCAGACTGAGTGTGATCCGCAGGTTCAAATCCAGGCAAGGCCAGCTCAGCCTTTCCTCCCTCTGAAGTAGGTACATCAATTTCAACTTCAGTTTGGTGATCATTTTATATAAATATGCTCTCTGTAAAGTGCTTTGGCAAAAGCGCTATAAATAATCATTATCATTACACAAATCACCCATGTAAGAATGCTCATCATGTTGTATTTGCCCCCAACACCAGTACAAAATGTCATGGCACACTAAGAAAACATTGCCTTGTGGGCTGCTCAATGCCGCCCCACACCTGTGTAAGAACACTTATCATGTTGCCTTTGACCTTAACACCAGTTAAATAATGCCATGTCACAGTAAGGAAAAATGCCCTCCCCATGTAAGAACACTCAGGTTGGCTTTGCCCTTAATGCAAGTCCAAAATTCCATGCCACTGTAGGACCAGGCTATCCCCATTGCAGTACCCTCCACCCACTCCATTCCATCATTCACATAATAGCACTCTAGTTGGCTTTGCCCAAAAATCCAGTAAAACATGGCATGCTCCTGGCAAAAAATGTTCATGCTCCAATGCCCCTTCTGTGGATCCCAGCATCACAGATACAGGAGCTATAGAGACACACACAAATAAGTACACACACACACACACACACACACACACAAACATTCAGGCACCTACACCGCTTAAGTCATTCAAACACGCACCCATGTACACCATTCACACTGCATTCATTCATATGCATGTGCTTACAGACACTCCCTCACATACAAACATAAACACTTACACACTCCCTGACATGCCTGCATGGATACATTCATACATGCATACAATCCATGCACGCACACAAACACTTTTGTTCCTTACCTGTTTCCACCTGGACCAGCTCAGGCCTTACCCTGTCTACGCCTCTGCATCTCATAGACCATATAGTTAAGAAAAGCATAGCTAATGAAGATTACCCATACGTAGACGTGCAGGTAGTCTTGATTCTATTAAAGACGCAGAGGCAAGCATTATGCTAAAGAAAAAATATCTGCGTCAGGCTGTTAAGATGGATTTCCGAACTCTGACCTGGTGGGCAGAAGTTCAGGAGGGCAGCCTAGTTTCTTGGCACAGGGTAACCTTCTGGACAAGCCAGATCAATCAAGGTAGCTTGGTGGCGGTCAAGACTAGGGGCTTCATTACGAGTAGCCCGGTAAAAGCGGGTTCATTACCGGCATGCCGGAATGAGCGGGTCCGTGCTCGTATGAACCCGCTAATAGCGGGTGATTACGAGTGCACGAGCATGCGCGTTCCTCCATGCCGGTAATGGCAATACCGCCATGCCGCTAAAGGGCCTCTAACTCCCCTATACCGGCATCGCGGGACCCGCCCATAGCGGTACCGCCTCATACCAACCCCTAAATACCGGCACGGTAATACCACCATGGTAATACCGTGTTCGCAAAAAACGGACCCGCAAATTACGACATCGCGCAGGAACGGAAAATGGGGCGGTGGCCATCTTTAAAAACACAATCCATTGCTATCCTCCCCAACCACCAGTCATTTGTGTTGTGCTGTGGCAGAAAATAACCAGGATGTCCAAGGCAACCAGGAAGATGACCCCCAGGAAGCGCAAACAGCGTTTTCAGATGCTGAGCTTAATATGCTCGCTGACACCCTGGCCCAGCATGTGGACATCATCAGGTGTACTGACATGAAGCATGCGGCCCAGATCAAAAAGAAGGAAGTCTGGCAGGAGGTCGCCCAGAGGGTGTCAGCAGTGGGAACCACCCCAAGGACTGTGCGCGACTGTCGCAAGCGGTGGGATGACCTCCGCCACAGGGTGAGGAACATCCTGGCAGACAACAGGAGGGCCGCCATGGCGACAGGCGGAGGGCCACACTCACCAGTGAAGCTGATGCCATGGGAGGAGGCAGCCAGTACCTTCATAGATCCTGAGTCCATAGAGGGATTCGGAGAGCAGGAGGTGGGCGCCGCATCATCCCCAGAAGAAGGTGAGTGACCCATCACATACCTGTAGGGTAAACCATGATGTGGCACAAGTGACGTCGAAGTGAGACTAGGCAAGGCAATGCATGACCCGGGCCCACATCAACATATCCAGTCAAGAATGTGTGCCACACCCTGCCACACACAAATGCATGCTGAGTGCCAATCCCAATCCCAACACATGTGCAACATGACTCGACCGTGCCCATGTAACTCACCACACAGACACCATACCAATGCCATGCCAACAGCCATGCATTGATTGCCCACATGCCCCCTCAGAACATCAAATGCCACATCCCTGTAATAATTGGATGCATGAATGTATGAACATATCACAGCGCAATAGATTATCGCTGCCATGTGACACCATCACTGATGACCTGCATCTCTTCTATCCCCGAGGCACCGATGAGGAAGATGGCAGGCAGTACAGGGGTGCAAGTGCATCTACTTCACAGCAAGGGACCAGGGCCACCGCCACCCCCAGCCCCAGAAACTGCCCAGACCAACAGGCAGTGTGCCACACCGGGCAGAAACCCAGCAGGAAACACCTGCAGCCAGAGTCCAGCAGCAGCCACCCACAACAGTGGGAGGCGTTTCCGTTCCCGCTCCGCCAACCACCACGGACGTTGCGGATGCTGATGTGGAGAACGAGGGTGACACAGTCGTGTCCACCACACCCACCCCAAGCCCCATTACTAGCCTCCCTCCCCCTACAGAGGCCGAGAGCAGTGGCGATCCATGCCTCCACGACACGGACCTCGGAGAGTCTGACATATGCCTTTTTGAGGAGGACTGTTCCCTGGACGTGGGCCCCACGCAAGCGCCATCCACCACCCTGGCTACCACCACGCTGGCTACCACCACCCTGGCTGCCACCATGCTGGCTACCACCACCCTGGCTACCAGCACTCCTGCTGCCAACGACTCCTTTGAGGCTCGCCTGTCGAGGGTTGAGGCACGACAGGAGTCGATGCTTGACCTAATGCGGCAACAAATTGCCGATGGTAATGACTCCATGAGGGCCATCGCTACAGCCATCGCTGCAAATACTGCTGCCGTTGAGGCATCCACAACTGCCATGATGGAGTGTCTGGGGGCACTTACGCAAGCCCTGATGTCAAACCTGCCTCAAATTCAGCGCCCACACCTTGGGGCAGGCATGGGACCGGCCACGGACACCTCCACTACCACAACCCCTTCAACCTCAGCCCAATCAAGCCCCTGTGCGGATGACGCGGAGGAGTGAACGGCGCTTGGACATGGCACCCCCGGATCCCAAAATAGCGAAGAAGTAGAGTGGGCAGACAATGCCGTTGGACAAATGGACGTTGGTCAAGGGACCAGTGTTTGGTGTACATTTGGGGACATTTGGGGTTTGTAGGGTGGGAGAGGGAGTTCACTGGGGTATTTTTGGGGTTTGTAGAGTGGGTGAAGGAGTTCACTGGGGTATTTGTGGGGTTTGTAGGGTGGGTGAGGGAGTTCACTGGGGGTTGTGAGGGGAATGTTTACATTATTACGTGTCTGAAAAATACACCAGTTGTTTGCAAGAAAATCAATGGCTGGACATACTTCATTTTGTGCATGTACATTTAATGTGTGATGGCGTACCATGGCAAACTTCTAACTGAACAAGTGTGCATGTCCACATGCAGCCAGTGTGTCACTGGCACATTACTTTCATGGTCCCTGCATTTCAGAAGTATTCGTGGATTAGTGCTTGGCGTACAGCATGGCCATCCCGTGCATCACGTACTGGCAGGGGGGCTCCTTCGCCTCCGTCTCCATCCCCTTCATCCTCACCCGGCCCATGCATGTCAATGTCAGGTGGCAGTGGTAAATTCCTCCGGACGCACATGTTGTGCAGCATGACACAGGCCATGGTGATCGTTGTCAACTTCTCAGGCCTATATAGGAGTGACCCACCAGACCTGCTTAGGCAGCGGAACCGTGCCTTCAACAGGCCAAAGGTCTGCTCAATCACAACACCTGGTACGAGTGTGCACACGATTGTACTCCTCTTCATGGCTGTTCTGCGGGTTCCGCACAGGGGTAAGTAGCCACGGCCTCAAGGGATATCCTCCATCACCTGCAAGCAGATACAAATAGGTGTGTGTCACTCTGAACTGCCACCTTCAGGGAGCACAGTCATGGCGGCAGCTATTTGGTGTGGGCATGCAAATGTCCCTGTACGTATACAAAATAGTCACCTAGATGTAATGTATACTGTAATGAGGTGTGGTACACTGGATGGGGTTAAATAGATGATGCAGGGTGTAATCATGCATGCTGAGGCAGATGTGCTGTGGTAGTGCGACAATGCTTTGCCTCCAATTCATGCTGTATATTCTTCACAATGCATGGTCACACTAGCCACATTGCCACAGTTGCCATCCTGTTCAGTCATGCATTGCTTGCTTTCACCATGGTGGCCTGGTTGTGCCTCTTACTTGTTGTCATCCATATGTATTATTTGTGATGTGTGGCCAAGTGATGTGTTATGTTCCGTTTGGCTGGTTCAGGTGAGGAGTGTTTAGCTGTGCATGCATTCTCCACTCACTCGCTCTTGCCACCCAGGTGCACTATTACCCCCCCTTTCCCACCCAGGTGCACTATTCCCCCCCTTTCACACCCAGGTGCACTATTCCCCCCCTTCCCCACCCAGGTGCACTATCCCCCCCCCTTCTGCATCCGCACACATCAGTACCCCACAGCACAGCCATGGGACAGCAACTCACCAAGCAGCCAGGCACGTGGTCCAGCATGTCGCTCCATGTGACAGGGTAGCGTGGAGATGCGCAGTACCATGGCATCATGTGTGGATCCAGGAAATCGGGCGCAGCAATGGGTGATGATCTTGCTGGAGTCACATACCATTTGCACATTGATGGAGTGGTATAGCTTGCAATTGCGGTACACCGCCTCTATGGCATGGGGGACTACCAATTCCACATGGGTGCAGTCGAGGGCACCAACACAATTGGGCATGCCTGCCAGTGCATGGAAGCCTACTTTGGTTTCGGCTATCTCCTGGGCAGTCCGTGGTAGGGATATGTGGGTGCTTGTGTGCTTCAGGAGGGCATCCAGCACTTGGTTCAGCATGCGTGAAAATAGTGGTTGTGAAATTCCATGCAGCTGCCCCACTGTGTGTTGGTAGGTGCCTGTGGCCAGGAAGTGTCGCACAGGCACCACCTTTAGTAGCGGGCGGATGGCAGTGCGTATTTCTATGAGGCTGGCAATGTCGTTCTGTATCATGTCCAGTATGGTGGTGATGGTGTCACGGTCCAACCGGTACAGGGTGTGGATCTGCTCAGGGGTTAGGTTAAATGGGCTGGGTCTGGTGCGAGGGATTGGTGGCTGCCTACGAGGCACTAGTGGCTGCACTGGTGGTAATTGCTGGGCCTGTCTCACCCTCCTTCTCCTCCTGCGTCTCCTCTGTGCTGCCTGTTGTTGCTGCTGTAGTTGTTGTTGTTGTTGCTGTTGTTGCTGTTGTTGCTGTAGTTGAAGCAGTATGGTCGTGTTCTCCAGCGACATGATTGCAACAGCTAGTGGTAGCATTTTGGTGTTGGAAGGGGTGTGGTGTTAGGCAGAAACCTGTGCAGTTCCCTCTGGGACCACTGCAAAAGATTTAGGACTACAGGTGTTTGTCAGTAAACCCACTTGGTAGCAGTCTGTACCACACAGATTCACTTGGTAGCTGTGGCTGAGCAGTCAGACTTCCCTCAAGAAGAGTTAGGCAGTATACAGAGTATTCACAATAGGTCAAGAGAACACAATAGAACAAGTAAACACTGACCAGGGCTTGGTGTAAAAGAGATATAATTATTTATTTAAAACCACATCTAGAAAAACACACAGGCACTAATAGTAAGCAATTCAAAAACACAGTCACTAAAAGATATACACTCCCTTAAAAGAATATTAGACAAGTCTTAAGTAAAGCCCCACTTATTTTCAGACAACGGTGAGCGCTTAACGTAGATGGCACTCTAATAATTTGTTTTAAAAAGGGAGAGAAAAGCAGGGAATAAATTGCAACAGATCCCAACACTTTTTCACGAACACAACAAGAGAGGAAGACAAAGTAACACAGTGAATTCAGAGTCAGTAGACCCGATCCGCTTTAAGAGGATCCAAACGAAATGTGTCCAAGGTCACACGGTTGCAGTGCACAAAAGTCTTGTAACGGTTCAAAAAGGAGTTGGACCAAAGAAAGGGACCAGTTAGAGGGTCAAGGCAGCCAGCCCAGTCCAGAAGGTTAAGGGGTTATCATTACCTTTTAGCAATCTTTAGAAAGGGAAGCCTGGCGGACACAGTACCTGAAAGTGGTGAGAACACTCCAGCGGGGGTAGTTGTTCCTGGCAGCGGATGCAAGTCGGTGCTTCGTCCGGGGGAAGAGAGAATCTCGTCAGGGAGGAAGACAGGAGTCCGTTGCACTGCCAGGGAAGAAACCAGCCGCTGAATTTCTCAGGTACAAGGCGCGGTCCGATGATTTGCTGTTCAGTGGTAAGTGGCTATCCGGCTGCCGGGGTGCTTGGCACGGGCAGTTCGACCACAAACCGATCTGGGGTGCGAAGAAAAGAAGGTAAACTGGTTGTGCCCACCAGTCAGGGGAAGAAGCCTCTCCAGCCGGGAGATCTTCTTTGTCGTCGGGAAGTGGTGAGTCGGTTCCGCAGGGCTCCACCGGTGGTGTCGTCGTGGTAGGTCGGCTCAGCTTCTCCCTCGTCGGATTCTCAGTTCCTGTGGCGACTTCTGAAGTTCCAGTCCCCAAAGCCCTGCTTTTATGCAGCACACCCCCATTCACTCAGCCTAGCTGTCAATCAAACATGCTAAGTGGTGAGCCGGCCGGCTCACCACTTGGGCCAATCACACAAGAGTGCGACTTGAGTTACCAACGTAACTCAGTCAAGGGTGCCTAAACCCCCTCCCACACGCCCTGTGGCACCCAGACAGAGTGGCACCACTTTTGGAGGCTTCTGTGGAGAAGCCCGCCAAAAAGTGGAACAAAGGGCTCGACTTGGGTTGGAGTCACAGAAGAGAACACAAACGCCATTTTAGAATCGAGTCCTGGCAAAAAATACCAACCGGCGAATTAATATTAATTAAATAAACCGGCGTTATGTTCGAGGCTATGAGAATTAAATAATTAAAGTTGGTAGCCTCAAACAATGGGAAAATCCCATAGGGAAATATTTGCGGTCGAATATAAAAAGTAGTATCCACTGCCACCAGCCAAAACTCGATCAGGGGGGATGGAGACGTGCCCCCTCGACTAACAGACCCCGGGGAAATCGAATTGCCCCGACCAGTACGTCCACAATATGATGGTTTGTACTGGTTTCTGTTAATAATTTGGGACTAGTAAAGCCAATGGTGACTTTACATGCCCTGGGAGACAGTAGTCAGTCCCAGGGTATGGAGTCTATGGTGGCGTGTCACTATGACACCCCTGTGTTACTGCACGGAGAGTGCTGTGTAACACACATAGTAAAAACACATGAGACCCTATGGAGTAAAGGGCCCCATAGCCCATAAAACACATTAACAGTCAAAGGAACACCATGAATCATGTCCAAGAGTGGGAGGAAAAGAGTCTCACTCTTGGAAGGAGAGGAGAAAAAAACAAACTCCAGAAATCCAATCCAGCAAAGCTGCTGGGGGACTCACTAGGTTAGGAAATTCAGCCTAAAGAGAGAATTCTCCCTAACACTCGCCCCCCCCCCCCAGACTAAGGGACAGGAGGATTTAATCCACTCCTGGATGAATCTCATACCTCTAGTCGATGACATAAATCCTAGAGAGAACATCAGCATTTTGGTGGTGACACCCTGACCTGTGCTCAATGGTGAAATCGAACCCTTGTAGGCAGATTGACCATCTCAATAGTTTTGGGTTTTCCCCTTTCATTTGCATTAACCATCTCAAGGGTTGGTGGTCAGTCTGAATGACAAAAGTAGAACCATACAAGTATGGCCTAAACGTTTTCAGAGCCCACACAATAGCAAAACACTCTCGTTCAATGGTTGCCCACCTTGTTTCAGGATCCTTCAGTTTCTACTGATGAAGCAAATGGGGTGCTCCCTACCTTTCCCATCCAGTTGACTGAGGACTGTACCTATTCCTACATTTGAAGCGTCTGTTTGCACAATGAAAGTTTGGTGGTAGTCAGGAGCTCTGAGTACTGGGGCTTGGCAAAGAGCCTTTTTTAGGGTTTCAAAGGCTTGATTGCACTCCTCATTCCACCTTGACATTCAGTGGAGAAGCTATGGACCCATAGTTCTCAATGAAATTCCTGTAATACCCAGTGAGGCCTAAGAAGGCTCTCACCTGGGTTGAGTAGTAGGTCTTGTCCAATTTTGCACAGCTTCAATCTTACTCGGCAAAGGCCTTATTTCTCCACCTCCTACCTCATGTCCAAGGTAGACCACTTTACTCTGTCCAATCTGGCATTTACTTGCCTTTATGGTCAGATTGGCCTTTCCAAGAGCCTGCAAAACATATCTCAGGTGGTCCACATGTTCTTCCCAGGAATTGATGAACACTGCTATGTCATCCAAGTATGCCATGCAGAAGTCCTCCATCCCATTCAGAACCTGGTTTACCATCCTTTGAAATGTAGCAGGTGCATTTTCCAATCCAAAAGGCATAACCTTAAACTGGTATAAGCCAACTGGGGTAGAAAATGCAGTTTTCTCCTTGGCATGGTCTGTCAGGGCTATTTGCCAATAGCCTGACGTCAAGTCAAATGTGCTGAAGAACCTGGCTGCACCAAGTCTATCCACCAACTCATCTGTCCTTGGCAAAGGGTGGGCATCAGTCTTAGTGGCTGCATTAAGAGCTCTGTAATCCACACAGAATCTAAGTTCTTTAGATCCTGCCTTTGGTACTAACACAACTGGGCTAGACCATGGGCTAGTAGAGGGCTCTATTACCCCGAGATCAAGCATCTTGTTGACCTCACCTTTGATGTGGGTTCTTACATTTTCTGACATTCGATATCCTCTGCTTTTGACTGGCAGACAGTCACCAGTGAGTATGTCATGCTGTCCCCAAGGGGTTAAGCCTGGTGAAAGTGAGAACAAGGAGGCAAACTGATTTAACATAGACTTGCACTCTTCCTGTTGCTCAGGTGTCAGATTTGAAGAGAGATTTACTCCTTCAATCTTTTCGTCTAAAGGTAAGCCTCTGAGGAGATCAGGAAGAGCTTCACTCTCTTCTTCTTCCTCTGATGATGCTAGAAGCAAAGCTCCTACATCAGGTCTGGAGACATACACTTTTAGTCTGTTGGTGTGGAAGACTGTTGGAGCCTCCTTGGGGTTGCCCAAATCCACCAGATAGTTGACCTCTCCAAGTGTACCCACAACTTTGAAGGGTCCCATCCATTTGTCTTGCAAGGCCCTCTGCCTTGTTGGAATCATAACGAGAACTAGCTGGTCCTGAGTAAACTCGACCATGTTACCCTTTTGGTCATGTCAGTGCTTGACCAATGCTTGTCCAGCTTTCAAGTTATCACTTGCTTCTGCCATCATTTGTGACATTCTCTTTCGGAGACCTACCACATAGTCAGTCACTCTGACTGGCTTGGGGGAAGGAGCACTCTCCAACCCCTCCTTGATCAGGGCCAATGGACCTCTGACCGGATGACCATAAAGAAGCTCAAAGGGAGAATAACCTACGCCCTCCTGAGGGACCTCTCTAAAAGCAAAGAGAAGGCATGGCAGTAGAAGGTCCCACTTTCTTTTAAGGGGGTCCTCTAAAGCACCTATCATGCTCTTCATGGTTCTGTTGAACCTTTCAACCAGTCCATTTGTCTGAGGTGGTATGCGGTTGAGAACTTGTAAGTAACTCTGCAGGTTTTCCACATGGCTTTCATGTAGTGGGACATAAAATTTGACCCCCTGTCAGAGAATACTTCCTTAGGAAACCCAACCCTGGTAAAAATACCAAGGAGGGCCTTAGCAACAGCCGGAGCTGTAACAGTCCTCATAGGAATTGCCTCAGGGTACCTAGTAGCATGGTCTACTACAACAAGTATAAACCTGTTGCCTGAGGAGGTTGGAGGATCAAGGGGACCAACAAAGTCAATCCCTACTCTCTGAAATGGGACTCCCACAACAGGGAGAGGCACTAAAGGTGCCACATTCTTGAAGCCAACCTTACCAGAAGTCTGGCAGGTGTGGCAATTCCTGCAGTATTTATCTACTTCAGCCCCCATCTTTGGCCAATAGAAGTAGAGTGATAGCCTTTCCTTAGTCTTCTTGAAACTCAAGTGACCAGCCAAAGGAATCTCATGGGCTAACTGCAAGAACTGTGGTCTGTTCTCTTGGGGTACTACAAGTCGTTTGTTGTCCCCAGGTGCAGACTCTGTTGGTTCACTGTAGAAGAGGCCATCTTCCCAGTGCAACCTATACTTCCCAGGCTCTTGCCCTTCAGCCTGAGCATCTGCCTGGTGACGAAGACCTTCCAGAGTTGGACATTCTCTCTGTCCCTTACTGAAGTCTGCCCTGTTGGGTCCACCTTCTGCCAGTAAAGACTGCAGCTCAGGATGGTCAACAGTATCCAGATCTCCAATGTGTTCCTGGCCTTCCACTAGCTTCAGAGTCTAGTTCAACCACACAGGGTTGTACCTCCCTCTCAGCCTCAGCTGGTGGGGGGTGTTACTGTTGTAACTTTGGACAACCTAGGGGAAGTCCTTGTTGGCTGCACTGGAGTGCTGACTGCTGGTTTCCTGTTAGAAGTCTTAGGTTTCCCCTTTGCTTCTTGTTGCTTAGAGACAGCAGCTGACATCTCCAGTGGAGCAGGAGTGATCTCTTTCTTCATCATCTCCTTGGGAGTACCTCTCATGGTTCTCTCCCTTGCAGGTCTGGTGAGCTCCTGTAACCTTTTACTAGGAGGTCTGGGGGTATGTGACACTACTCCAAGAGTTTTCAAGTCATTACCCAGCAGAACCCTTCCTGGCACCTCACTTTGTATGCTGACAGGTATTTTCACAGTCATGTCATTACACTGGATGAGAACTGGTAATTGGGGAAGCATCTGCACAGGCCCTCCAGCTAACTTGGTGAGGCGTTTGGGTGCCTTAGCAACATCCTCAGCCTGAAAAAACGATTTGTCCACCACAGTTATGCTGGCCCCAGTGTCCCTAATGGCAGGAGTCTCCTGGCCATTTACCTGGACACTGTCCTAATAATAATCTTTAGCATTATCTGGGATAGAATTATAGACATCTAAGTTCTGTTGTTCCCACAAACCCAGAGACACTAGAGAAACACTGGCTGAGACTCCAATGGGTTCATCAGCCAGTAATAGAAAGTTTCCACTTGCCATTTGTACTTCCTCCTCTGGAGCGAAGGCTAAGGAGACAAGCTGGACCCCTGAAAGTTTACCCTTACATCTGGGATCTCCTTTCACATGGTCAGTGGAGCCACAAACAAATCATTTACCAAATGCTTTCTGGAATGGTGGCTTGTTCTGACCTCCTTCTGGTTTGGAACCAGGAGGTACACTAGCCTGATTTGGTTTCCCTAGTGGCTTACCCTTTAGGTTCTGTTTGGGGCCCTCTTTGGAATAGGAATTATTAGAATTCTCTTTGGAGTCCTTCTTTGGCTGTTTTCCCTCATCCTTTTTCTGAGTAGCCCCAGAATCCTTGTGAGTGGCCCTGTTGGTAACCCACAAGTCAGCAGCGTTAGCTAACTTCCTGGAATCTAATTCCTTTGAATCAGCCAAGTGCTGTCTGAGCTCAGGAGAGCAGGCATCATAAATTGACTCCAACATTACAAGATTCTTCATTCCTTCATAAGCGTTAACTCTGTAACCCTTAATCCATCCCTCTACGTTTTTCAAACTTTCACTCACCCAGGTAGCCCAAGGGGTACCATCATGCTTTTTGAGGGTCCTAAACCTCTTAAGGTACTGGGAAGGGGTCTTCCCAAATCTAGCTATCAAAGCTAGTTACACACATTCATAATCCTTCTTATCCACCTCCCCCAACTCCATTACCACATCAGTTGCAACAGCAGGAAGCCTAGAGAACAACCAGGGAAGTAACTCATTCCCTGTGATGTCCTGGAGCCCATGATTATACTCAAACATTTTCAACCAATCCAACACATCCAACTTAGGTTCATACATACCCACTAATTCCTTAGGCATCCAGGGTCTTTTGGGACTGGAACTCCTAGAAGAACCAGAGGAGAGAGAAGCATTTTCCACAGACAACATTTTCATTTCTACTTCATGATTAAGCTCTATTTCTCTGAGTCTTAACTCAGCTTGCTTCTGCTCAGCCTGGGCATTCATTCCTCTGAACTCTAGCTCTTGGTTTCTTTCAGATTGAGCAATAAAACGTTTGTACTCTAATTCAAGCTTCATTTTTCAAGTTCAAAATAAGCAGGGTTACATGTAGGACCTGGTATAGGCCCAGTAGGTACAGTAGGTAAGGCAGACAGAGGCTCAGAGTGGCTAACTTCATTAGGTTCACTTTCCTCTTCTGACTCATTATCAAGACTTTGATTCAGATCAATACCATCACTGTTTTCTACATTTGCTGGGGAGGGGGGTAGATTCCTCTGTACCACCCAGACTTTGGTTTTCTAACAATCTTTCTATAAGTTCCATTTTCTTGCCCTTCTCAGAGAGATTCTTATGTCTACACAATACTTTTAAGCAATCAGCAGTTTTGGCAGACAATGATTCTAGGGTATAACTCTCCATAGCAGACATCGTTAGAAAATCAGCTTCTTAGTGCTAAGCTCTGTGGCTAGTTGTCCTAAAGTGTTCAACAAGCACTCTAAAGTGTATACTCAATACAAATCCCACCGCTGTACACCAGTGTTAGGCAGAAACCTGTGCAGTTCCCTCTGGGACCACTGCAAAAGATTTAGGACTAAAGGTGTTTGGCAGTAAACCCACTTGGTAGCAGTCTGTACCACACAGATTCACTTGGTAGCTGTGGCTGAGCAGTCAGACTTCCCTCGAGAAGAGTTAGGCAGTATACAGAGTATTCACAATAGGTCAAGAGAACACAATAGAACAAGTAAACACTGACCAGGGCTTGGTGTAAAAGAGATATAATTATTTATTTAAAACCACATCTAGAAAAACACACAGGCACTAATAGTAAGCAATTCAAAAACACGGTCACTAAAAGATATACACTCCCTTAAAAGAATATTAGACAAGTCTTAAATAAAGCCCCACTTATTTTCAGAGAGCGGTGAGCGCTTAACGTAGATGGCACTCTAATAATTTGTTTTAAAAAGGGAGAGAAAAGCAGGGAATAAATTGCAACAGATCCCTACACTTTTTCACGAACACAACAAGAGAGGAAGACAAAGTAACACAGTGAATTCAGAGTCAGTAGGCCGGATCCGCTTAAAGAGGATCCAAACGAAATGTGTCCAAGGTCACACGATTGCAGTGCACAAAAGTCTTGTAACGGTTCAAAAAGGAGTTAGACCAAAGAAAGGGACCAGTTAGAGGGTCAAGTCGGCCAGCCCAGTCCAAAAGGTTAAGGGGTTATTATTAGGCCTGGCGGACACGGTACCTTAAAGTGGTGAGAACACTCCAGCGGGGGCAGTTGTTCCTGGCAGCGGATGCAAGTCGGTGCTTCGTCCGGGGGAAGAGAGAATCTCGTCGGGAGGAAGACAGGAGTCCGTTGCACTGCCAGGGAAGAACCAGCCGCGGAGTTTCTCAGGTACAAGGAGCGGTCTGTTGATTCGCGGTTCAGTGGTAAGTGGCTATCTGGCTGCTGGGGTGCTTGGCACGGGCAGTTCGACCACAAACCGGTCTGGGATGCGAAGAAAAGAAGGTAAACTGGTTGTACCCATCAGTCAGGGGAAGAAGCCTCTCCAGCCGGGAGATCTTCTCTGTCGTCGGGAAGTGGTGAGTCGATGAAGAATAGATTCCCACTATTCGAGGAGGGTCTCCACTTGAGGGCAGAATCGATTCCAAGAGTTGGGAATAGTTTGCATTAGCAGTGGAAAGAAGAGGGGCCCTCAATGGCCACTCGTGCGTAAAAATGGATGGAGGCGCTAGGGGCCACCAGTTAGGGTTGCAATTACTCACCAACACCCCGCACACTCTGGACCAAACTTCGGCAGCCAAGTGCACTTTGGCTGCAGGTTCTAGTGTAGCAATTTGGCGGCTCTGCAGCTTTCAGCAGCGAAGATACAGTGATGATTCCCAAACAGGACAGTGGCTATTTCTCTGCTCCTGGTGGATGGATCAGGCCAGTTTAACTGCAGCAGGCTTCAGGGGCAAGAGGGGCACAAATGCAGCGCACCTGAAAAGTTCGTCACCATGGTTGGGCGACACGGTAACCGCGTATACTCCGGTTGTGGTGCACTCATCTCACTTCAGACCTGGGAATGCCAAGTATACGAAATTCGGTGTGAGGGTGCCGTGAAAACAGAGCTAGTGATAATCCAAGTTTCAAGGGCCTCCTCGAAACAGCGGCAGAGACAAAGCAAAGGTCCTGTGTAAGCTGGTCAGCCCACTGGTTGGCCCAGGGGCACTTCCGAGAAGGTTTACTTGCAGGGTTTGATGAAGGTGCCGCGAATAGCTAATGCCACTATTCCAATGGGTCAAAGCATCTTCGCAGACCTTCTAGGATGACCAGATGCAGAGGGGTCCCACAGAATGACAGCGGGCTCAATGTGCCAAACCTTCCAGCGGGCCACCAGCGGTTCCTCGACTCAGCTTCTTAGTTTCAGGATACTTGGATCCTATCCTTCGTTCAGTGAGAACCTCCGAGATCAACATGGTATGGGTGTTTGGGGCCTTCTCTTATCCAGAATCTCCTTCGCGCCAAAACGAAGAGGACCCAATGGGAGATCTGCTCACATACAGGCATACAATATGTGGATCAATCATGGACCACAGTGGTCCCAGGCATTCACAGCACTCCAGACTCTCTGGCACCCAGGATGTGTATTGGAACCCGATGTTCAAGCCCACATCCTAGACACACACACACAAGGCATGCAGAATCCCACGAAAGCTTACTATTTTGCGTCAGAATGCATGCCCAAATAAGGACTGACCCGGGGTGCTTGGCACGGGCAGTTCGACCACAAACCGATCTGGGGTGCGAAGAAAAGAAGGTAAACTGGTTGTGCCCACCAGTCAGGGGAAGAAGCCTCTCCAGCCGGGAGATCTTCTTTGTCGTCGGGAAGTGGTGAGTCGGTTCCGCAGGGCTCCACCGGTGGTGTCGTCGTGGTAGGTCGGCTCAGCTTCTCCCTCGTCGGATTCTCAGTTCCTGTGGCGACTTCTGAAGTTCCAGTCCCCAAAGCCCTGCTTTTATGCAGCACACCCCCATTCACTCAGCCTAGCTGTCAATCAAACATGCTAAGTGGTGAGCCGGCCGGCTCACCACTTGGGCCAATCACACAAGAGTGCGACTTGAGTTACCAACGTAACTCAGTCCAGGGTGCCTAAACCCCCTCCCACACGCCCGGTGGCACCCAGACAGAGTGGCACCACTTTTGGAGGCTTCTGTGGAGAAGCCCGCCAAAAAGTGGAACAAAGGGCTCGACTTGGGTTGGAGTCACAGAAGAGAACACAAACGCCATTTTAGAATCGAGTCCTGGCAAAAAATACCAACCGGCGAATTAATATTAATTAAATAAACCGGCGTTATGTTCGAGGCTATGAGAATTAAATAATTAAAGTTGGTAGCCTCAAACAATGGGAAAATCCCATAGGGAAATATTTGCGGTCGAATATAAAAAGTAGTATCCACTGCCACCAGCCAAAACTCGATCAGGGGGGATGGAGACGTGCCCCCTCGACTAACAGACCCCGGGGAAATCGAATTGCCCCGACCAGTACGTCCACAATATGATGGTTTGTACTGGTTTCTGTTAATAATTTGGGACTAGTAAAGCCAATGGTGACTTTACATGCCCTGGGAGACAGTAGTCAGTCCCAGGGTATGGAGTCTATGGTGGCGTGTCACTATGACACCCCTGTGTTACTGCACGGAGAGTGCTGTGTAACACACATAGTAAAAACACATGAGACCCTATGGAGTAAAGGGCCCCATAGCCCATAAAACACATTAACAGTCAAAGGAACACCATGAATCATGTCCAAGAGTGGGAGGAAAAGAGTCTCACTCTTGGAAGGAGAGGAGAAAAAAACAAACTCCAGAAATCCAGCAAAGCTGCTGGGGGACTCACTAGGTTAGGAAATTCAGCCTAAAGAGAGAATTCTCCCTAACACTCGCCCCCCCCCCCCCAGACTAAGGGACAGGAGGATTTAATCCACTCCTGGATGAATCTCATACCTCTAGTCGATGACATAAATCCTAGAGAGACCATCAGCATTTTGGTGGTGACACCCTGACCTGTGCTCAATGGTGAAATCGAACCCTTGTAGGCAGATTGACCATCTCAATAGTTTTGGGTTTTCCCCTTTCATTTGCATTAACCATCTCAAGGGTTGGTGGTCAGTCTGAATGACAAAAGTAGAACCATACAAGTATGGCCTAAACGTTTTCAGAGCCCACACAATAGCAAAACACTCTCGTTCAATGGTTGCCCACCTTGTTTCAGGATCCTTCAGTTTCTACTGATGAAGCAAATGGGGTGCTCCCTACCTTTCCCATCCAGTTGACTGAGGACTGCACCTATTCCTACATTTGAAGCGTCTGTTTGCACAATGAAAGTTTGGTGGTAGTCAGGAGCTCTGAGTACTGGGGCTTGGCAAAGAGCCTTTTTTAGGGTTTCAAAGGCTTGATTGCACTCCTCATTCCACCTTGACATTCAGTGGAGAAGCTATGGACCCATAGTTCTCAATGAAATTCCTGTAATACCCAGTGAGGCCTAAGAAGGCTCTCACCTGGGTTGAGTAGTAGGTCTTGTCCAATTTTGCACAGCTTCAATCTTACTCGGCAAAGGCCTTATTTCTCCACCTCCTACCTCATGTCCAAGGTAGACCACTTTACTCTGTCCAATCTGGCATTTACTTGCCTTTATGGTCAGATTGGCCTTTCCAAGAGCCTGCAAAACATATCTCAGGTGGTCCACATGTTCTTCCCAGGAATTGATGAACACTGCTATGTCATCCAAGTATGCCATGCAGAAGTCCTCCATCCCATTCAGAACCTGGTTTACCATCCTTTGAAATGTAGCAGGTGCATTTTCCAATCCAAAAGGCATAACCTTAAACTGGTATAAGCCAACTGGGGTAGAAAATGCAGTTTTCTCCTTGGCATGGTCTGTCAGGGCTATTTGCCAATAGCCTGACGTCAAGTCAAATGTGCTGAAGAACCTGGCTGCACCAAGTCTATCCACCAACTCATCTGTCCTTGGCAAAGGGTGGGCATCAGTCTTAGTGACTGCATTAAGAGCTCTGTAATCCACACAGAATCTAAGTTCTTTAGATCCTGCCTTTGGTACTAACACAACTGGGCTAGACCATGGGCTAGTAGAGGGCTCTATTACCCCGAGATCAAGCATCTTGTTGACCTCACCTTTGATGTGGGTTCTTACATTTTCTGACATTCGATATCCTCTGCTTTTGACTGGCAGACAGTCACCAGTGAGTATGTCATGCTGTCCCCAAGGGGTTAAGCCTGGTGAAAGTGAGAACAAGGAGGCAAACTGATTTAACATAGACTTGCACTCTTCCTGTTGCTCAGGTGTCAGATTTGAAGAGAGATTTACTCCTTCAATCTTTTCGTCTAAAGGTAAGCCTCTGAGGAGATCAGGAAGAGCTTCACTCTCTTCTTCTTCCTCTGATGATGCTAGAAGCAAAGCTCCTACATCAGGTCTGGAGACATACACTTTTAGTCTGTTGGTGTGGAAGACTGTTGGAGCCTCCTTGGGGTTGCCCAAATCCACCAGATAGTTGACCTCTCCAAGTGTACCCACAACTTTGAAGGGTCCCATCCATTTGTCTTGCAAGGCCCTCTGCCTTGTTGGAATCATAACGAGAACTAGCTGGTCCTGAGTAAACTCGACCATGTTACCCTTTTGGTCATGCCAGTGCTTGACCAATGCTTGTCCAGCTTTCAAGTTATCACTTGCTTCTGCCATCATTTGTGACATTCTCTTTCGGAGACCTACCACATAGTCAGTCACTCTGACTGGCTTGGGGGAAGGAGCACTCTCCAACCCCTCCTTGATCAGGGCCAATGGACCTCTGACCGGATGACCATAAAGAAGCTCAAAGGGAGAATAACCTACGCCCTCCTGAGGGACCTCTCTATAAGCAAAGAGAAGGCATGGCAGTAGAAGGTCCCACTTTCTTTTAAGGGGGTCCTCTAAAGCACCTATCATGCTCTTCATGGTTCTGTTGAACCTTTCAACCAGTCCATTTGTCTGAGGTGGTATGCGGTTGAGAACTTGTAAGTAACTCTGCAGGTTTTCCACATGGCTTTCATGTAGTGGGACATAAAATTTGACCCCCTGTCAGAGAATACTTCCTTAGGAAACCCAACCCTGGTAAAAATACCAAGGAGGGCCTTAGCAACAGCCGGAGCTGTAACAGTCCTCATAGGAATTGCCTCAGGGTACCTAGTAGCATGGTCTACTACAACAAGTATAAACCTGTTGCCTGAGGAGGTTGGAGGATCAAGGGGACCAACAAAGTCAATCCCTACTCTCTGAAATGGGACTCCCACAACAGGGAGAGGCACTAAAGGTGCCACATTCTTGAAGCCAACCTTACCAGAAGTCTGGCAGGTGTGGCAATTCCTGCAGTATTTATCTACTTCAGCCCCCATCTTTGGCCAATAGAAGTAGAGTGATAGCCTTTCCTTAGTCTTCTTGAAACTCAAGTGACCAGCCAAAGGAATCTCATGGGCTAACTGCAAGAACTGTGGTCTGTTCTCTTGGGGTACTACAAGTCGTTTGTTGTCCCCAGGTGCAGACTCTGTTGGTTCACTGTAGAAGAGGCCATCTTCCCAGTGCAACCTATACTTCCCAGGCTCTTGCCCTTCAGCCTGAGCATCTGCCTGGTGACGAAGACCTTCCAGAGTTGGACATTCTCTCTGTCCCTTACTGAAGTCTGCCCTGTTGGGTCCACCTTCTGCCAGTAAAGACTGCAGCTCAGGATGGTCAACAGGATCCAGATCTCCAATGTGTTCCTGGCCTTCCACTAGCTTCAGAGTCTAGTTCAACCACACAGGGTTGTACCTCCCTCTCAGCCTCAGCTGGTGGGGGGTGTTACTGTTGTAACTTTGGACAACCTAGGGGAAGTCCTTGTTGGCTGCACTGGAGTGCTGACTGCTGGTTTCCTGTTAGAAGTCTTAGGTTTCCCCTTTGCTTCTTGTTGCTTAGAGACAGCAGCTGACATCTCCAGTGGAGCAGGAGTGATCTCTTTCTTCATCATCTCCTTGGGAGTACCTCTCATGGTTCTCTCCCTTGCAGGTCTGGTGAGCTCCTGTAACCTTTTACTAGGAGGTCTGGGGGTATGTGACACTACTCCAAGAGTTTTCAAGTCATTACCCAGCAGAACCCTTCCTGGCACCTCACTTTGTATGCTGACAGGTATTTTCACAGTCATGTCATTACACTGGATGAGAACTGGTAATTGGGGAAGCATCTGCACAGGCCCTCCAGCTAACTTGGTGAGGCGTTTGGGTGCCTTAGCAACATCCTCAGCCTGAAAAAACGATTTGTCCACCACAGTTATGCTGGCCCCAGTGTCCCTAATGGCAGGAGTCTCCTGGCCATTTACCTGGACACTGTCCTAATAATAATCTTTAGCATTATCTGGGATAGAATTATAGACATCTAAGTTCTGTTGTTCCCACAAACCCAGAGACACTAGAGAAACACTGGCTGAGACTCCAATGGGTTCATCAGCCAGTAATAGAAAGTTTCCACTTGCCATTTGTACTTCCTCCTCTGGAGCGAAGGCTAAGGAGACAAGCTGGACCCCTGAAAGTTTACCCTTACATCTGGGATCTCCTTTCACATGGTCAGTGGAGCCACAAACAAAGCATTTACCAAATGCTTTCTGGAATGGTGGCTTGTTCTGACCTCCTTCTGGTTTGGAACCAGGAGGTACACTAGCCTGATTTGGTTTCCCTAGTGGCTTACCCTTTAGGTTCTGTTTGGGGCCCTCTTTGGAATAGGAATTATTAGAATTCTCTTTGGAGTCCTTCTTTGGCTGTTTTCCCTCATCCTTTTTCTGAGTAGCCCCAGAATCCTTGTGAGTGGCCCTGTTGGTAACCCACAAGTCAGCAGCGTTAGCTAACTTCCTGGAATCTAATTCCTTTGAATCAGCCAAGTGCTGTCTGAGCTCAGGAGAGCAGGCATCATAAATTGACTCCAACATTACAAGATTCTTCATTCCTTCATAAGCGTTAACTCTGTAACCCTTAATCCATCCCTCTACGTTTTTCAAACTTTCACTCACCCAGGTAGCCCAAGGGGTACCATCATGCTTTTTGAGGGTCCTAAACCTCTTAAGGTACTGGGAAGGGGTCTTCCCAAATCTAGCTATCAAAGCTAGTTACACACATTCATAATCCTTCTTATCCACCTCCCCCAACTCCATTACCACATCAGTTGCAACAGCAGGAAGCCTAGAGAACAACCAGGGAAGTAACTCATTCCCTGTGATGTCCTGGAGCCCATGATTATACTCAAACATTTTCAACCAATCCAACACATCCAACTTAGGTTCATACATACCCACTAATTCCTTAGGCATCCAGGGTCTTTTGGGACTGGAACTCCTAGAAGAACCAGAGGAGAGAGAAGCATTTTCCACAGACAACATTTTCATTTCTACTTCATGATTAAGCTCTATTTCTCTGAGTCTTAACTCAGCTTGCTTCTGCTCAGCCTGGGCATTCATTCCTCTGAACTCTAGCTCTTGGTTTCTTTCAGATTGAGCAATAAAAAGTTTGTACTCTAATTCAAGCTTCATTTTTCAAGTTCGAAATAAGCAGGGTTACATGTAGGACCTGGTATAGGCCCAGTAGGTACAGTAGGTAAGGCAGACAGAGGCTCAGAGTGGCTAACTTCATTAGGTTCACTTTCCTCTTCTGACTCATTATCAAGACTTTGATTCAGATCATTACCATCACTGTTTTCTACATTTGCTGGGGGGGGGGGTAGATTCCTCTGTACCACCCAGACTTTGGTTTTCTAACAATCTTTCTATAAGTTCCATTTTCTTGCCCTTCTCAGAGAGATTCTTATGTCTACACAATACTTTTAAGCAATCAGCAGTTTTGGCAGACAATGATTCTAGGGTATAACTCTCCATAGCAGACATCGTTAGAAAATCAGCTTCTTAGTGCTAAGCTCTGTGGCTAGTTGTCCTAAAGTGTTCAACAAGCACTCTAAAGTGTATACTCAATACAAATCCCACCGCTGTACACCAGTGTTAGGCAGAAACCTGTGCAGTTCCCTCTGGGACCACTGCAAAAGATTTAGGACTAAAGGTGTTTGGCAGTAAACCCACTTGGTAGCAGTCTGTACCACACAGATTCACTTGGTAGCTGTGGCTGAGCAGTCAGACTTCCCTCGAGAAGAGTTAGGCAGTATACAGAGTATTCACAATAGGTCAAGAGAACACAATAGAACAAGTAAACACTGACCAGGGCTTGGTGTAAAAGAGATATAATTATTTATTTAAAACCACATCTAGAAAAACACACAGGCACTAATAGTAAGCAATTCAAAAACACGGTCACTAAAAGATATACACTCCCTTAAAAGAATATTAGACAAGTCTTAAATAAAGCCCCACTTATTTTCAGAGAGCGGTGAGCGCTTAACGTAGATGGCACTCTAATAATTTGTTTTAAAAAGGGAGAGAAAAGCAGGGAATAAATTGCAACAGATCCCTACACTTTTTCACGAACACAACAAGAGAGGAAGACAAAGTAACACAGTGAATTCAGAGTCAGTAGGCCGGATCCGCTTAAAGAGGATCCAAACGAAATGTGTCCAAGGTCACACGATTGCAGTGCACAAAAGTCTTGTAACGGTTCAAAAAGGAGTTAGACCAAAGAAAGGGACCAGTTAGAGGGTCAAGTCGGCCAGCCCAGTCCAAAAGGTTAAGGGGTTATTATTAGGCCTGGCGGACACGGTACCTTAAAGTGGTGAGAACACTCCAGCGGGGGCAGTTGTTCCTGGCAGCGGATGCAAGTCGGTGCTTCGTCCGGGGGAAGAGAGAATCTCGTCGGGAGGAAGACAGGAGTCCGTTGCACTGCCAGGGAAGAACCAGCCGCGGAGTTTCTCAGGTACAAGGAGCGGTCTGTTGATTCGCGGTTCAGTGGTAAGTGGCTATCTGGCTGCTGGGGTGCTTGGCACGGGCAGTTCGACCACAAACCGGTCTGGGATGCGAAGAAAAGAAGGTAAACTGGTTGTACCCATCAGTCAGGGGAAGAAGCCTCTCCAGCCGGGAGATCTTCTCTGTCGTCGGGAAGTGGTGAGTCGATGAAGAATAGATTCCCACTATTCGAGGAGGGTCTCCACTTGAGGGCAGAATCGATTCCAAGAGTTGGGAATAGTTTGCATTAGCAGTGGAAAGAAGAGGGGCCCTCAATGGCCACTCGTGCGTAAAAATGGATGGAGGCGCTAGGGGCCACCAGTTAGGGTTGCAATTACTCACCAACACCCCGCACACTCTGGACCAAACTTCGGCAGCCAAGTGCACTTTGGCTGCAGGTTCTAGTGTAGCAATTTGGCGGCTCTGCAGCTTTCAGCAGCGAAGATACAGTGATGATTCCCAAACAGGACAGTGGCTATTTCTCTGCTCCTGGTGGATGGATCAGGCCAGTTTAACTGCAGCAGGCTTCAGGGGCAAGAGGGGCACAAATGCAGCGCACCTGAAAAGTTCGTCACCATGGCTGGGCGACACGGTAACCGCGTATACTCCGGTTGTGGTGCACTCATCTCACTTCAGACCTGGGAATGCCAAGTATACGGAATTCGGTGTGAGGGTGCCGTGAAAACAGAGCTAGTGATAATCCAAGTTTCAAGGGCCTCCTCGAAACAGCGGCAGAGACAAAGCAAAGGTCCTGTGTAAGCTGGTCAGCCCACTGGTTGGCCCAGGGGCACTTCCGAGAAGGTTTACTTGCAGGGTTTGATGAAGGTGCCGCGAATAGCTAATGCCACTATTCCAATGGGTCAAAGCATCTTCGCAGACCTTCTAGGATGACCAGATGCAGAGGGGTCCCACAGAATGACAGCGGGCTCAATGTGCCAAACCTTCCAGCGGGTCACCAGCGGTTCCTCGACTCAGCTTCTTAGTTTCAGGATACTTGGATCCTATCCTTCGTTCAGTGAGAACCTCCGAGATCAACATGGTATGGGTGTTTGGGGCCTTCTCTTATCCAGAATCTCCTTCGCGCCAAAACGAAGAGGACCCAATGGGAGATCTGCTCACATACAGGCATACAATATGTGGATCAATCATGGACCACAGTGGTCCCAGGCATTCACAGCACTCCAGACTCTCTGGCACCCAGGATGTGTATTGGAACCCGATGTTCAAGCCCACATCCTAGACTCACACACACAAGGCATGCAGAATCCCACGAAAGCTTACTATTTTGCGTCAGAATGCATGCCCAAATAAGGACTGACCCGGGTTGGTTCGACAAGGGGAAGGGGCAAGATGGCCAAAGGACAGGACAAAGAACCTCGTGCCATGACCATTTTGGAGCCAGTCCACCTATTTGTGCCCAACGCGGTTAACATGGCAAGAAAGGGTTTCAAATATATGAAAAGATAAGCTGCCACCAGTCCTGTCCATAGCACATCCGCAGCTCTCTTTAAAAATCCTTTGAGAGTATCCTGGGCCTTTGGAAATGACTAGAGACCCCAAATGCACTGTACTCTAAGGTACATTGTGTATTTGTAACATGTTGCTAAAAAGTTGCAACACTGACAAGGACTAAGGGAAACAAAGTTTCCCAATACTGACTGTTTTAAGGGCATGTCAGTTTCCCCATATAAACTGAGCGAAAAGCACAGAGGAGTGGAGCAGAAGGAGCTCCTCTGGCAAAGTCAGACTATGGGGTACAAATCAAAGCAGAAAGTTGTGGGGTTGACAACTGGAGGGAAAATTACACATAAATGCCAATCTTGCCTAACACAGGCGTTAGGGTATCACTAGCTAGCCTCCTTAGACCAGGAGAGCAAGTCGGAGATGCAGTGGTGGCTCCAGAACATAGAACCCTGGAACGGGCAACGCAATTTTCAGTGACGTTCCAGATGTAGTTATAGAATCAGACACCAGCAGATCTGGCTGGGGAGCCAGGTGCAGTTGAAGTTTCAATTCTTCTGGGCCCCATTTTCCTCCTGTTTCTAAAGAACCGAACCTGGCTCCCCAGCATGATCTGCTGGCATCTGATTCTGTAACCAACTCTGAATGTCGCTGAAGATTGCGTGCCAGTTCAAAGCTTCTATGTTCTAGAGCCACCACTGCAGCTCTGACTTGCTCTCCTGGTCTGAGGGGTCTAGCTGGTTAAGATGTATTCTAAACTTTCCAGCCATCGCCTCTTTTGTTTTGATACCATAACTCCTGACAGAGATCTTTTATCTTCAGCATAATGCTCTCCTCTGGACTTGACATAGAATTATTGGAGGCATAGACCAACTAAAAGTTGAGCCCAGCAGTTGGTTAAGCCTTTATGCATTGACACAGGGGCTCTACTGATATATCCTGGGCAGGCCTTTGTTCTCTGCGTGTTTGCTAATGCTGCAGATATGGTAACAATGATTTCTCACCTCAGAGAGCACTGTATTTATTTACTTTTAAAGTTTAAAAGTATGTTTAAAAGTAAGTAAATACACTGCCATCATAGGTGAGAAATGTGAAAGCTTCTTGCCGTCTGAGCCCGGGCTGGGCGTCACAGCAGAGTGGTGACTGTTGCCTCAAAGTGGGCGGGCTTTAGCCCTCTCAAGCCCAATCCTGGCGCTGTCCATGCATAAGAATCATAGATATATGGCCTATGTAAGTAATGGTGTAACAGGCGCAGTTGAATTTTCCTACTTAAACAAAAGTGAGAAAAATCTACTTCAAAGGGTGTGTTAGACAGAATATAATTTATCCTGAGTCAAAAAATAGACAACATAAAAACATTTTAAAACATAAATATGAAATTCAATCAAAAAAGCACAATGCACCTTCCATTCCCTCATTTCTTTTGAAGGAAATCCATGATTGTTTTTCATTGTGTTTTCATGGACTTTAACGCAAGAAATCAGTTTAAGGAGGCCCAGCAGAGCCATGTATCGAGGTCTCTTTTTAGGCTCTGCCAGGCTAGCCTCTGCTCACTTAAAGCCCTTACAGTGGATATGTGAAATGCTCAAAAGCAAAACAGAACAGTCAAGGTCAAGGTATTTCCCCTAAATTATGGATCAGTTTCCACACAAACTCTCAAGCAGTTTTGCCAAAGGCCAAAGGCATTGCTGGAAATGAAGAGACTTGTGCAGGTTATCACATCTAATGCCTGACACCTGAAGACCATACAAAGGCCAAAGGCAAAAAAAAAATTGTGATTGATAATTCGACCCGCTTGTTGATTTTAGAGCCGCTTTCGACTCAATTGATCGTGAGCGTCTCTTTATTAAACTCAAAGAACATGATTGTCCTCACACCTTGTTATCCTTAATAACACTGCTCCACTCAAACACATCAATGCAAGTACGCATAACCCTTGATGGGATGCTATCACCAAGGATAGTCACTTAGAGGGGCCTAAAGCAGGGATGTGCCATGGCCTCCTTACAGTTCAATTTCTATATATTAGAAATAGGTGAATTTTTGACTAATTGCGTGGGAGATTCCCCTAAAATAGGAACGCAAAAAGTCCCGTATTTATTATATGCGGACGACTTAGTTCTACTATCACAGACACCAAGGGGACCATAAAACATGCTAGAACAACTTGGCAGTTATGCTCAGATTAATAATCTAAACATCAATACACATAAATCTCAAATAGTCATTTGCAACCCAAAAAGGAAATTTAAGGCAGGCAATCATAAATGGCAATTGCAGCAGTGTAGAATTCATATTGTTGATCAATATCGATACCTAGGTGTAATTATACAACACAAAAAGTCACTAGCACAATACAAGTGCGAAGTAAGAAATAAGCTACAATCTTTGGTGTCTCAATCGCGAATACTTCTTAGAAAGTTTGGGAAATTCTCAATGAAATACATCATTATGTTTTATAAGATGAAAGTAACACCCATCTTATTATATGGTGTCGAAGCTTGCCTCCCCAAAGATCGTATATTTTGGGATGGCATTGAGTCCTCCTATTGGAAGCAAGTAATACAACTCCCAAACAGTACACCCACAGCGTTGATTCGCTACGAGCTGGGCCTCACATCTCTCTATTCACAGGTGGTGTGGAAACAATGCGCTTTTTTTCGGAAAGCGCTAACTGGCCTAGAGACTCCGACCATTCTGAAGGTTGTAGCTCATAATTTACTTACGTCAGATAACAACTTTCCACGGAAATGGTGTAATCATATTTTAGATGCTCTCAGTGACACAGCTATAACTATTGATTTACTCATATCGAATCCCAACCGGGCTAAAGTTAAAGTATTTCAGCATGATTGGGCAGAAAACATAACAAAATGTACAACACACAAAGACTTCAATGTCCTCCTGTTTGGGTTGAAGAAGCATGGGACAATGGCAACTTATCTTGTAAAATATCCGTGCCCTCTCTTTAGGAGGAAGTATTTAAGGTTTAGGTTAAACTTATATAACACTCGCGACATATTATACAGGAGGAAAATCATCTCAAATGAGCAAAATTACTGCCGGTACTGTAAGAAAATAAATCAGATTGAAACTGTGCAACATTTGCTGATAGATTGCGAAGCAGTAAGTGAGGCAAGAAGCAGATGCTTCAAGGATAAATTGATGTTTCAAAATCGCCTACCTCAATTCCAAAAATGGCAAACACTTTTTCCCAATCCAAGAACCTCATTACAAATAGCAATTGTCCAATTCTTGGACATGGTATTGCCGGACATTCTCCCAAATGAGCACGAGAACTTGATTTTTTGTAAATCATAAAACAACGGCAGTTGAGGTGTAACCTCTTTTCATGGATAAGGGAGTTAATTGTGTTGCCATCTATGCCTCTTCTTCCTCTTCTCTTTCTAGCTTGGTTGATTCATCAGAAAGTACTCTTATTATTAACTGTTTTTCACTATTCTAATTTGTGATTATGTGGTATTTTATGTTTATGCTTTGTTTTAATCATGGGTGTTGTTGATGAAAATGAAATGTATTATGAATTCAAAAATTTCAGTTTTTAAAGAGATAATTTGTACTATATAAATCATTTAAACATGTTTACAAAAATGCCAAGGCATTGCTGGACATTCAGGGACCTGTACAGGTTGTCACACCTAATGCCTGACACCTGGAGACCATGCCCAGGGTCAGTTCTAGAATGTGTAAGGTCCTGTATAGTAAAATGGCTGTGGACCCACTAGTTTGCATATGCATTGACATTGCCATAAGTGACAGATCAGAAGATGATGTCACAGGAAGGGACCATGGAAAGGAGTAGTAAAATAATTTGCCATGACTAAGCCAAGAGAAAAAGATTGATATGCACATTCACATGTAAAGTAGATATACATGTGACAGATCACTATTATTGTTACATGGAGCAATATATGTCTATTAAACTGTGATTTAGGCATTTTCAAAAAGCATAAACTTAAAACTAAATCACTTCTGCTGAACCACAATTTTGGCATATAAGACACAGCAAGAGAAAATGATTTGCCATAGGTCACATACTTACTGATCAGCAGTGAAGCGGGTGTTTGGGCAATTTGCATTGTTTTCTTTTCACATTTATTAAATAAAGAATTTATATTATGGTCAACTTCGGTAAAGCAAAGACTGCCCAATGCTAGGATCAAGCCTTCATCAAGATTGTGAGAGGTTGGTTGTGTTGTCAAGAATATAGTTAGAGATTCTTTAAAAGGTTCAAACAAGTAGGAACGGGCATAAACATTTGAAACATGGAACACCTTCCCCCCATCAAAACACCAACACCATCATCACCCTCACTGCCAAAAAAGCCATGCACACTTCCTGCATGAAGCATGCCAACCTCAAGCTTCATCCAATTGCATCATCACCCTTGCTCCCCACTGGCTCATCATCAGCTCCTGTCTTTCACATGGTACTATCCCCACTGCACTCAAAACAGGACAAATCTTGCCCCTCCTCAAAAAAGCAACCCTCGACCCCATGCTCCCTTTGAACTACCACTGCACATTATTATCTCACCATACCTTGCCAGAATCATGGAACACTTTGTAACTTCCCAACTGCAGCAACACAACACCCTAAATAACCTAATCAATCTCTTCCAATATGGCTTTCGACCTGGACACAGCACTGAAACCGCTACTCTTCACATCCCTGATGACCTCCACAGCATCACAGACAAAGGACACACAGCGCTACTCTTACTCCTTGACCTCTCTGCAGCCTTTGACACCATCGAGCACACCATTCTAGTCCACAGGGTGAATCTCTAAGGCACCGTAATCGACTGGTACACCTCCTTTCGCACTGACCCCAGCCCTTTCAAATATGGGGTCCTGCAAGGCTCCTCCTTATCTCCATTCCTCTTCAACCTATATCTTGAATCCCTTGGACTAATCCTTAGCAAACACAACATACATTTCCAACAAAATGCAGATGACACACATATGCATCCCCATGACAACTTCTGTGCATCTCTGTAGTTTTCTACGGCTTCCACTGGCTTCCCAGGTATGCATCAGGAGCTCTAGCGAGCAGTGCTCGCCACCTGTGTACCTCGCTGCAGCAGCCCGCAGCGGTTTGAAGTCTTCTGTGTTCCCCAGCTGGGAACACGTGACACAGGGGATTGCAGGAGCTCTGTTCTCATGACCACTCGGGTCACGGCACCTCTCTCACCCCTTAACACACAGTGTCCTCTCCACCGGCCCCTCTCCAGCCTGCTCTTCGCCTCACAGCCGCGTCCTTCTGACCAGGCAAGTTCCCCCTTTCTCTCTGCCGGCCTCTCCTTTTATGCACCTCTGGCCTTTCAATGGGTTGCAGGTGCAAGTCCTTTACCTGACCACAATTATACCAATTAACAGGACATGCCTGACCCTCCATAGTATTCTTCCTTGTCTCAGTACCATAGTGGTGAAAATGACTAGAGGTCTGCATCGCTACTAGTTGCCTCTTCCTCGTCCCAATCTTAAAGGCACATGATTGTGGGACAGTGGGTCTGCATGGAAGGGAAAAAGATTGGCAATACCCTATGAAGGCAAGGGGAGGGTAGGACTCATTCTCAAAACAGAAAGGGGGACACCATGTCTCACCTGCAGACATCCTCTCCCCACTCCCCAAGGTCCCTCCACCCAGGTGATCATCCCTCGCAAATTCACCCCCCGGGTCAGGATCTAAGAGCGATGGCCTTTCCCAGGCCACCTGAGAGGAAGATCCAATGGGAGTAGATGGCAGGATGCCCTAAGGTTCCTCACACCACCAACATATTCAAACTCAACCCTTCCAAAACAGACAGCTCCTCATCTGCCCACTAAGGTACAAACCCGTTCCCACCCCTTGGAACCAAGAATCCATGCCAGACAACTCACACATATCACTTTCCACACCTGTCAAATTCCTTGGTTTCACCATCAACTCCCACCTTTCCTTCACACACCATATAGCCGCTGTCACCAAAACATGCAATTTACAACTACACCTCGAACGCAAAATCAGACATATCCTTCCCCCTGACAACTTCTGCATCGCAGTCCAAGCACTGGCTATCTCTAAGCTGGACTATGGAGATGCTCTTGAAGAGAGACAGATGAAGGTGTCCATCATTGCAATGGCCCATCTCCTATTTTGGCATTACAGACATGGACAGTGCACATCGCTCCTGGCATCAACCCCTTCCCCACCATTGTACCACCGAAGAGAGATACGCTCCTCACTGAGACAGCCCTACAGATCCTACCCAAACGATGTCACTGAGGCAATAAACCTGCAGACGATGGAGTAACTAAATGAGCTATGATTGTGAAGAAGATAAATGACATCATGACTGAGGCCAGCAAAAATAGGTGCATTAGACACGAAGCACATACACATCCAACACGAAGATATATGAACACTAGGTTAAATTGTACTTAGACACGAAGAACATGTTTGCATCCACTAGGTTAGAAGATAAATACTCTAATTTCTATGCTGAAACGCAGGACACACAAGAATACACATAAAGCTTGCTTAATGCATAACACAACTAAAATTAGTGGCCATCTAAACCAAGGTGAAGGGGAGACACAGAGAAGCCTTAAGACTGCAGAGGGACCCTGTCTCGCTGAGCCAGCAGAAAAGCAAAGCCTGAACAGATCAGACAGCAAGGGTACTGTTTGCCAAGGTTATCAGGGAAGGAAAGCTTGGACCAGCATTAGAAAAAGTACAGACGATAAACAGGTCCCAGAAGTGAGACATAGTTCTCTCAGAAGAAGCAAAAGAAACAAATGTTGCTGGAAGGTCAGATTCCCACCACATCAGGCCTAACATCGAGGGAACAGTAGCTTGAACAAGTCTCTAGAGGCCAAGCGAGGTAGTGACGCTCATAGTAAAAGGGCTCAAATCTTTATAAAATACTGAGTTGCAGCTGGCAGAGAATGCCTATTCATTAGAACCAGACACGGGCAGACAGAGACCTTTGTTTCCATCCATTTCATCGGGACAAAAGATACAATGCAGTATGAATTTGAAAGCTAAAATGTCCTGGCTTGTGGCTTAGGGAACCAGAAAGTGGTAACATTATTGGGACAGGCAGCACATTGGGGCCGTTCCCATCACCTTCAATTGTTGCTCATGTGCTGGTAACCATCCAGGATGCCAAGACCGCGAAAGCCATGCCCAAAAAATCCCTATTCACCTTTAACGCTTGTCTAAACAGTGTTGTAGCCACCACTCGCAGAGCACTCTAAGGACATGTCTCCCCATGTATCTTTTTGTAAGTGGTCTCAGGGGGAGTTAGTAGATAGCTCCTGACCAATAACTGTACTAACCCCTTATACAATGTTTATGTAGCCGATTACTTTTACCAACCCCTTCCCACCTTAGGTTTCTGTGCTGTGACACATCACATATGATCACACATCCCTTAAAAATGCCTTGCTGAGTTCAGAACTGTGAGAGATATGGACATTTTTCTTAATGTTGATGCTGTCCCTGTTTTATGTGGGTTTTGTTAAATAAAACAGTAGTTTGTCAAGTGTTTGGTCTCCTCCGGTGTTGGGCATGGGATTCCCCCTAGCCTGCCCTGTGCTTATCCACAAGGGTCTTTTTCCCATATTACAACACTCTTCTCACTGGACTCCCCAACAACTCTTTCCCCCTGCAAGTTATACAAAGCACAACAGAACGACTCATCCTCAACCTACCCAAACATTCACTCATCACCTCATACCTTGCCCAGCTCCACTGGCTCCCCGTACTCCAGAGAATAGCCTTGAAAAGACTCTTGTTGGGGTGGTCTCAAAAGGTCCCAACGATGAAGAAGGGTTCCTGTTGTGCACACCATGTTTGTCAACTGGGGGTGCGGCATAGTTAACGTGAGATTGCAGTTTTGTAAATGTATTCAGTGTAGTTAAATGTGAATGGGATATGTTACCTTAGTGTTACCTTTTGTTTAAGTTAATACATATTACATTTGCAAGTGCGTAGAAAAATAAATTCCAAAACCGCCAAACGAAATGTAAACCATGATTCAGATATAATGTGCGATGAAGTGCCTAGAGGCTGGGTAGTGAGGAGTTTTATCATTTTATAACGTGCATGTGAGGAAGGGGACTGGTCTTGGAGAACCCACTGTGCCGAAACATGGCAGTTATTAAACATGCATACACACTGATAAACATACACAGGGAATTATAAATCTATATGTAGTTGTTTTTTTAAATAAATTGATTAAACTCGTCAGTCAGGGTTTCGTGAGATGAATTTAAAGTGACTTGGAGAAACTGGTTTTGCAGAGTTTCAGAGGCCAGAGGAAGGATAAATGAGTAACTACAACCTTCGCAGATGGTCAGCTCAGCTAACAAACCAGCCACGGTCTTTATGACCTAGCAGTATCGCAAAAGCAGATGTAATCTCTTTTAAGTGCATAGGAGCTTGCAAAAGGGTTTTGGCCACTTGTTTTGACCAGCAAGAAATATGGGGAGAAGTGACGCCCGAGGCCAGAGTGACCGATACCTGGGGTTTTGATTGTATTCTCAGGATGTGGTGTGCGTGCTGAAATGGTAATAATTTAGATTAGCGTATTCTGGGATGCCAGAAAAGTTGGGGATGGTGAGATAGTTGTCGCCAGTTCCTCATGTCATTTGAAGTATCCATGCAAACCATGTGCAGTTATGTTTAGGGTTAAGAGGTTTCAAGCCAGTTGTGACCTGTAACAAATTATGTTTGTATATGAATGTGTAACAATGTGCTGATGTCGTGACCTACCATGGATTAATCCCAAGCAGGGGTGTGCAATGAATACGATCTGAAAATGGAAGTTAAGAGATCGATAACCAATGAGAATAGATGAATTGGAGAAAGATGGGTTTTCTTTGTATAGGTTTTGTCCAATCACATGTGGGGGTGGATTACAATAAAATATATGCGAGTGTTTTAACTGTTGCAAAAATGTTTATAATGTGTCAATTTATGGGGTTCAGCAAGACTTGGGTTAGTTTGGTTCGACATGATCATCTAGCTCCTCCCCAGATGATTGTACAATAAACTTGCTTTACATACAAATGTGCACTCGTTCCTTAAGTGGTAGGCCTGCATGGGTAAGATGATTAGGGGCCGAGCCACACACTCTGCATTGCAAAGCCATCCGCCTCAAACCTCCATCTTACCTTCATGACAAACTCAAACTCATCACCCACACAATCACCAGACAAGCCAATCAACACCTGCTAACATTCCATTCTGCAAACTGACATGCATACTAAAACAAGCATTTACCCACTGGGCACCCAGGGCATGGAACACCCTACCTCTTCACAAACGCACAGCATCCTTCATCAGCACTTTGAGAAAGAGCCCCAAAACATACCTTTTCCCCCCACACATAACCCTGCCCCCTCCACTGCTATCACTTGTCTATTCTAATCTTTGCATTCTTTCCTGAAAATATTTTGTAACTTCTTTTTTTAACTCCAACTTTTTAAAATTATGAAACATTAAAGGCACTCTGAGATGCTCTGGGTAGGGCCAGCACAAAACAAGAATTCAAATGAAATAAATACAGCAATAATAAACCCTGCATTTGAACGTTTTATCCACAGTAAGTAAAGTGAATGAAAAAACGACCTACAAGCTGTTTTTGAGGTAGGTGCTATGAGCAAATTTAAGACTATGCAGGGTGAAACATTCCAGAACAATCTGGAGGAAACTCCACAAAGCTCCAATTGTCCCCCTTGTCCCCTTTGTGAAGTACTCCAGGCCCCTTGTACCCCTCCCCTACCTCGCTGATCATTGTCTGGTGTATTTACCAAGTCTTGGGATGGTCCTGATTGTTGCTGTTGGATGTATGTGGGTTAAGTTACTACTTCTCCCTCCATGCTGACTTTCGCTTACTTCTGTGTGCTTGGCCTTTTCTTCTGCTGCCTTTTTGCTCTCGCACTTACAGAAATGCACTGTGTACCTGTGTCTCACCCCACTCATTCGTTTTCATGCCTACGATTCTGTCTAATTTCAATTGTACTTCAGTAGGAAGACCTTTTTCGAGGCACATGGTAGAAAAACAGTATATTCTTTTCCCACATTTCTCCTGTCTCCTTTCGCCATATTTCCTTAATGGATTGGATATACAGTGCAGAATCTTTGTCATGCTTCATTGTTCAGTACAAAAAAGAAGGTGGGTGAGGCGCGCACTCCCGGTCCTGGTCAATTGAACCTGTTGCAAAAAATATAGTAAGTAGCTGGGTCAAATCCCAAAATGGACAAATATTCACAGGGTTAGATCCCTTCTGCTGCAAATCAGGTACTCAGTAATAACAGGGTTAGATCCCTTGCTGCAAATCAGGTACTCAATAATAACAGGGTTAAATCCCTCAGCTGCAGTTCTGTGGTCTGTAGTTGTTCTCCTCCTAGCGCTTTCTTATCTCAAATAATCATCAGGGAGGCTGTTGAGCAGGTGTGTCTAATTAGACTCAAAGGATTCTGGTAGCTGTAGTGAAAACGTTTTTTTCTGTTCAGGTGACCAGCAACCAACACCCCTCCAAAGCACAAGTCCTTCCCAAATTTGGGGGAGGGGAGAGAACCATCTTTATGATTCTCCAAAGTGGGGCACAGTCACCCCGTGGCGCTGCCTCTGGAGCCCGGGACTCCCATAGCATTCAGTACAAAAAAGAAGGTGGGTGAGGCGCGCACTCCCGGTCCTGGTCAATTGAACCTGTTGCAAAAAATATAATAAGTAGCTGGGTCAAATCCCAAAATGGACAAATATTCACAGGGTTAGATCCCTTCTGCTGCAAATCAGGTACTCAGTAATAACAGGGTTAGATCCCTTGCTGCAAATCAGGTACTCAGTAATAACAGGATTAAATCCCTCAGCTGCAGTTCTGTGGTCTGTAGTTGTTCTCCTCCTAGCGCTTTCTTATCTCAAATAATCATCAGGGAGGCTGTTGAGCAGGTGTGTCTAATTAGACTCAAAGGATTCTGGTAGCTGTAGTGAAAACGTTTTTTTCTGTTCAGGTGACCAGCAACCGACACCCCTCCAAAGCACAAGTCCTTCCCAAATTTGGGGGAGAGGAGAGAACCATCTTTATGATTCTCCAAAGTGGGGCAAAGTCACCCCGTGGCGCTGCCTCTGGAGCCCGGGACTCCCATAGCATTCAGTACAAAAAAGAAGGTGGGTGAGGCGCGCACTCCCGGTCCTGGTCAATTGAACCTGTTGCAAAAAATATAATAAGTAGCTGGGTCAAATCCCAAAATGGACAAATTGAAGGCTAAAATAGATTTGAGTATGTGCTTTTCTGAAACTTGGGCGAAGGAGAAGGCTTCAAGACATCAAACTGTAAGGGGGACGCTTGTCCACCTTACATTATAAAACTTTGTGCACCCACAATCTCTCCAATCATTACCGACTATGTGAATGCCTCCTTTAAGACCAATACCGTTCCTAACTGTATCAAGTATGCCTGTATCACCTCTCTCCTAATAAAACCCACACCTGATCCTGCCATACCCACTTACTACTGCAAATATTGCAGCATATATTTGAAAGGTGGAATTATACCGGAGGGTTTGCAGGTAAAGATAATTCCGAGACTGTTTATTGATAAAGTAACATTTCAAAAAAACTTTAGCGGAGTATGCAATAAGTGTTCGAGAGATTTGATTATTCTTATAGTTGAGACTGCGGAAGAGGAGGCCAAGGCACAAAGCGAAGAGCTAGAACAGGACCTGGAAAGGATCTTTCCGGCGAGGATGCAGAAATGATTTTCAGTGATGCCCTTTCAGGACCACCCAGTCCCCTGGCAAGAGGCTGTGGCACAGCGTTTCAGGCGGTTGAGGGGAGGGATTTGCTGGCAGTGAGAACTGACAATGAGCAGTAGTCTTTTGCAATATGGCCCAACAAGATTATCGTTCAGTTGTAAGTCACAGAGTTCAGGGGAAGATGGCGGAGTAACTGGCATTCTCATGGGCCTCCCCATGAGTATCATGTGGGGGGAGAGGCTGTGCACTCTATTAACAGTGTTTCTCAGGTCCATGAGGATAAGAGGCAGGGCATCAGGCCATGTAAGGCCCGTTTCATGGCAGACCTTGGCAAGGCAGAGCTTCACGTCAAAGTTTTGCATTCCACTGCCACTGCCGATTGGGGGGGAAACTACAATGGAGGTGCTGCAGGATCACCAAAGCACTGCAAATATTCTGTACAACTTGTCCAGTGAAATGGGTGTCTCTGTCAGAGTTTATGGAAACTGTAAGACCAACACATGGGATGAACTCCTTGAGCAGTAGCATATTTACAAGGGTAGGCCTTAGTCCATCCAGAAAATGTGTCAACAATGACCAGGAGGTACTGAAAGGACACGTACTTTGGTAAGCTAATGAAGTATATTTGGAGATTCACCAAGGGGCAATAAGGGACTTCATGTGCCCCTGGAGGAGTTTTCACAGGCTTTCCAGGGTTGAACATGAGACAGGTTTGACAGTGAGCATAGTATTTCTGAGCAATGAATGGAAACTTACAGGCAAACCAATATCTCTGGACCTCTGAGGCCATCTTTCCTTTGCTGGAATGCGACACGGAGTGAGCAACCCATGCAGGATATGGCAGGAGAGCCAGTGTGGCCACTAACCGGCCCGTGTTATCACTCCATAGGCGATCAGAGCAACAAATACATTAATGATTTTCCCAGCTGTGTTTCTCGGCCTGAGGGGCTGCATCTTGGAGGTCTGCTGGGACCGAAAGAGATGCTATGCCGTCCTCAAATGATAGGGGAAACAGCGGCACATAACCAGGGGCCTGAGGGCCATGGAGGTCTGCATATTTCGCATGTCCGCCAGCCAGCGCATTACCCTGCAAGGTGCTGTCAGAAAGTCGAGTGTGGGCCTTGCACTTCACAATGCCAGCTCGCTAGGTAGCAGTGTTGCATTAAGCAGAACTTCGACATAGGGTGCATTGAGAATTGGAGTACGTTGTGCAGTTAGGTAACCTCTTTAGGTTTCCTGGGGTCCTGTAGTCGTGTGAGATACCAAAAGCGTAATGTGAATCAGTGGATATGGTGGCTGTGCGCTGTGTGCCGATCGTGCAAGCCTATGTGAGGGCAATGAGTTCAGCAACATGTGCTGATCGTACTGATGGGAGCTGAAAAGCTTCTAATACTTCAAAGGAGTTGCCAACAGCAAAACCTGCCTGTATACGACCTATTGAATCTCTAAGAAAAGACCTGTCAACAAAGAGAATGAGGTCTGCATTGGAGAGGGGGATATCCTTGAGGTATGTTCTTGGTGATGATACAACGTCAACTGCTGCAGGCCAGTCGTGCCGATGACCATGATCAGGAGCCATGCAGGAGGGAGGCATGTAAATGAGAGACCCCCAAAAATACAGTTAATTCTCCCAATGGAGTCAATAAAAACGCATCCCAAGAGGGAATGAGACAAAGTGCTGGAGGTAAGAAAAGCTTTATCTAAAATAGGGCAAGCAGAATCTACTCTGCTCACGCCGAGAGCGCTCTACAGAAAACATGTTACAATTTAGTTATATACAAAAAAAAACGTCATCAGCTGTTGGAAGGCCTAGGGGGCACAAATGTAGTCGAGATTGGACACTAAGAGTGGTCACCTATAGGTGCCATAGGGTCGGAGGTACTCGATTGGCTTGAAGGCACGTGGTGAGATGACGTGATGTACCGGGTCAATCGGTCAGCTGGGCTCATCGAGCTGGTATGCCGGGTTGACACTTATGTTTCTTCTGTTGCCCTGACCATGTGATATTTGCCCTTGTGGCCACACACTCCCATTCATTCACTCCCATAATCTGTTTGTCTGGTAACCTCAGAGACCTGTATCTTGAATACTTGTAAAAACATAGTTCAAAGGTAGGTCATTTATTACTGGCCATAGATTAAGCTTCATCCATTAAATACTGCTCTTGACCTGTTTAGATCATTCAGAATATACTGACTAAGGGTTAGAGCTCATGGGGTTATTGTACGGTCCGGGGTGTCCACCTGGTAACAAAAAAGGGGATTCTAAATATATGGCTGAAATGACTGGGTCGCAAAAGGCACATATCACTATGGGTATACATTTCACTGTGAAGATTCAGTGATCGAATGTCCAACATCATTAACTCTCTGCTGACCTATTTTGACACCATGGTGGCATGGGAGAATCAAGACTTCTTTGCGGTACGGTTCCTTATTGCATAATGAAACAGGGTTTTTAGAACACACTTTTACATGCAGGCTGTTTACACATGGCTTGCTGAGTTGCACTTAAGTCATATTAGTTTAAAACATACTATATTTTCCATTTGACTAAATATTCTTATTATAACAAAGAGAAACAACAGAGTTCATTCGAGAAATAAAACATATACTTGGATCAGTCATCTTTTACATATGTAAGGAAAAGAGGAGGCTCATGATTTGCGGCCTGTATGTGTACCTTTAGCAGAGATTATGGCTTGCCGAGAGTGATTAGCTGCTGTACTATGTTTACACTATAGTACACACATATTTACATTTGAACTTATAGTCTAATGGAAATGAGGTAGCTCAGTGCTGGTGTGTACAGTGTTATTATGCATTACATTGTTGCAATTTATTTCCATGAGCATTCTTATGTCCCATATTAATGTACATCATATGTTCATCGTTAAGGTTTAACTTGAGGATTTCTGGTTATACATAAATATATTGTATTGTTCACTAGTATACACATTGGCCCACATTAGGTTTACATGAACCTGTATGCAAGAGGTATGTTGGCTCTGTCTATGTTACAGCATAAATGATCAAAACAAACTCAAGGGTCATTCTTAGCTGTTGACTCTATCCTAAGGGGCATCATGTTTTTTTATGGCCAGGGTCTGTAGGGGGATCAGGCAGGTTTATAGAAACAGATAACTTTTGCTCTGGCACTTGCTCAGGGCTGTATCTGGGTCAATGAAGTAAGACGGAAGACAGAAGAAACACTGTGGATGTTGTTGCATTCTCGTAGCCTGTCTTCTCATGGGAACCGAACAACTGCAGGGACGGCAAAAGGGGGAGGAGGTGGGGGGGGGAACTCGCTCCCTGTGCGTGACTGGCTGGGAGAGCTGCAGGCTCACATTGGAGTCTCACGTTTGTGTTAATATTACAAAATGGAGTTGGTGCTTTACAAAATTAAGTCTTATCCACCTCTGGTTTTATACTGTTATGAGGGGTGTCACAAGGCGGGTCACAGTTCCCAGGGATATTCCTGCACGAGTGCTCCGGGGCCCAGAACTCAAAGCAGCCGCGACTGGGCCTACCTAGGAAGCAATGGAATAGGGGAGGGGGTTCAAATATCCCTTCCTTCCACTCATTCCCCCCTTTCATTACTTAAGTAATGAATACTGTAACTGTCCCAATCTCTTACGTTCCTCCTCTTCTGCTATTGCTTCGTCCCATGCAGGTGTCCCATTTATTGGCATCCATGCCCTACATACTGCTCGGATGCTTTGCCCCCCTCCTAGCACATTCATCTGGGGTGCAGGTCCTATAAATGCACCCTCCTTCACCCTCCAGGTCCACCCAGACTTCCTTGTACCATTGTAACTCTCTAGGTTCCTTTATGGTTGTATGATATAAATTATCCACCGTGTGCCCCGTGTTGTATATGGCAGTCATTCTATATTTGGGCTCTAAGCTGTCTCCCGTTTGTACCTCTGCCTCATGTTTGATTTGTGCCATACCATTTGCACGACCCATTGTTACCATCATCAGTGCACCATTTGGTACTGCATTTGCGTAGCATCGGAGTCCCAATAGGCACACACAAAAATGAGAAGCAAAAAGATGATCAGTGGTATGAGGAGTTTTACCGTCATTCCTAGCCAGGAAGGTACCCAGGAAAAAAGATTGTCAAACCAACTGCTGGGTTGTGCCCCTCCTTTGTCCTTCATCCGCTCTCCGAGGTCGTGTACCACTGCTACCACGTGTGAGAGGGAACGGTTCTCAGCTTCTGCAGAAGGTACAAATGTGCAACATGCGCTCCTGATTCTTCGGCAAACACCTCCATCGATTGCGGTTAATAGGTCCAGTACATATCGGTTCTGCATCGTAATTAACCGCAGGGCTCTAAGTTCCACTTTGATGATATTAAACCCTTGTTCAGTGTCGTTGGCCAACTGGAAGAGCTCCCACCTTGTAATTTGGAGCTACTTGCCATTTGCTCTTGCCTGGATGCTGGGAACGAGGGACGCAAAGAATGTCTCTACAGAGCTGAACAACCGGAATCGATCTGGGATTTTGGCCAGGAGATCTGATGATTTGGCTGAGATGTAGTTTGAGGATCGTTTCTTCCTTTAGAGTGGAGTTTGTACACCTTCCTCATCTATGGCATACATGGGAACCGCTTCGGGCGGCGTTGGGGATTGTTCTTCTGGGACTGCCACACGTGTGCTTCCATCATGGATATGGCTTCCTGGGATCACCATCAATGCAGAATGCAGCGCTGCTAGGCAGCATGTGCCCCTCCATGATTGCGGGAGGTGCAGGTACGCCATGTTGCTGCAAACCCAGTACGTGTCCATCATCGCGGCAGTTCCCTTTTTCATGTCAGGTATTACGAGAGTTTTGCTGCAGTTTTTGTTTCCCCCCAAGTCCCTTTTCCCTTCTCCATGAAAACACAATTCATAACTAATGTCTTTTTGCAATTTGAAGGGTTTCTCGATGGCAGTAACCCAAGTGAGTTTAGTTATATGTTCACTCCATATGAGAGCGCATGTTTTCTGTACCCAGGATAGTTTTTCTTCAGACAGCCCTCGCATCGATTCTGCCTTGCATATTATTTCTTCCGTTTGCCCCTTATTGTCCATGTGCAATGTTCCCTCGATCACCAGAAAAGGCTATTTCACACAAATTACTCCTTGCGGCCGGGAGTAGCATGCCCGCTCGTTCTGCAAAAGTTCAAATGAAACTGTGTGTGTTTTGCTGTGCTGCTCATGTCCGCATACCATTTGTTCGTCTGGTGGGGGTGTTGGGGATCATCAACTGTGTCTAAGCCAAATGTATAATGCTCTTCCCACTTTCCCGGTTGTGGTTCCCTCTTCTTCCTTCTAGCCCATCCATCTCATTTCTTTGGGCATGCTTTTCACCCTCCTTTTTCTCCCATTGTGTATATATGTTGTAATAAGTGATGGCCAATTGGTTGTCATCATTACTCCCTTCCCTAGTGGTTGGATATTTTGAAGTTGCTGTTTCAGGAACTGGCATGGTTGATGGCTATGGGTGATTCTGCAGCCACATGAGTTCTGAAGAAGTTCGATCGTTCATTGTGTATACACTGAAATCCGATTTATTCACATATGGGGACTCTGGGGTGGCTTGTATCGCTGTAATAGGTGCAATACCTGGGGTCTTATTGTACTCATTTTCTATGTCCCCGTAGGCCCCTATCGACTTTGTACCGTCCCAAATTAGATGGGTCCCCTTTCTGATAGTTTCTATACTCACTCCCCCATGGCCAGCATCAATTGAAATATATGCGATGAACCAATACAAGAACAGGCCAAACAATGTGGATAAGAATACTACTGCACACACAAACAACATACACTCATATGAATAACTAGGATAAACATATCTCCTTCTATTTCTATCTACACTATTAGTTGTTGAGGTTGGGGCCTCGTCCATGCCCATTGTAGCTCTTAATAAATGAAATATGAGCATTTGTTAATCATGCATATCACCTTTTACATATTTAACATTCGGCCCCTTAAACTCAGCTCTACCTATTCTCATTTTTTCTTTTCTTTTTGCTTTCATAAGTGAGCTTTAGGGACATCATTATTTTTCTGTTTTGCGTCCTTCCATTTTCCTCTCCCACACCTCAAGTCTGGGAGACGGGAAATGAGGGAGGCAACTCCCTGTTGATTCAATTTACTGCTGAGGAAGAACAATCCATTATTATATACATTTTCAAACGTGAAATCAGGAAAGAAAGAAATGTAAGGAGAGAGAAAAAGAGAAAAAAATAATTCTGTTCTTATTCCATCTTGTTGCGCATACTACCAATGCTTGAAGAAACTATACATTTATTTACACTTTTTCATTTACATGTTCTATGCTCTTGTGTCGTCCCTGACATCTCTTCTTAGATTCCCGCAGTTCCCATTTTCTACGTTTGGGTACTATGCTCGTCCTTGTTACCTTTGTGATCTGTGCAGTCCGTGCTCCCATGGGCTCTACGGGCATCTGTCAAATGCACCCAGTACTTCAAGCCCTGAACCTTAACTGCATTAGGCGTGCAGTATATTACTTTGTATGGACCGTGGAACCTTGGCCCGTTCCACCTCTGCACAAACCTCCTCACGTATACCATGTCGCCTGTCAACAACTGGAGGTCTGGGCTATCTGTGGCTGGGGTTACGGTGTTGGTAGCGTTTTCCCGTGTGAACGTCAAGTTTCTGAGATATTCATGAAATTCTTCTCCTAGAACTGTGGCACTTTGGTGTGTGTCTGATTGCCTGCATAAGGGAGAGTGGGCCGTGTGCATCCTTCTTCCTGCCACAATCTCGTGGGGTGACAGGTGGTGGTCCTTGCTGGGTTGGTTTCTCATCTCAAAAAAGCGCCAGGGGTAGACAATACACCCAGTTCTTCTTGAGTGTATGGCACAATTTTGACAAGCTACTCTTGAGCAATCCATTCATTTTCTCCATGATTCCATTCGATTGCGGATGATAAATGATACAGAGCTTGTGGGTTATGCCTAGCATCGCAGTAATATGCTTAAACATGTCATTCACAAAGTGTGTTCCGTTGTCGGAACGTATGACGTCACAGATGCCGCAGCGGGGGAGCACCTCTCACACAAAAAATTTGGCGGCACACCATGCGTCTGGATGAGCACAGGGGCCAGCTTCCACCCACCGTGAAAAGGCACATGCAACAACAATCAAATATCAAGCCCTGTTAAAGCGCTCTCCCATGTCTGCATAATATATATGCAGTTCTCTAAAGGGCCCTTCGGGTTTTGGCAATGTTCCTCTGAGGGTTCGTAATGTCATGCAGGAGTTGTACGTTTGGCAGGTGATGCATCCTATTATCAACTTTGTCACGTGTTCTTGTACTCTGGGGCAAACCAATTTTCCTGTATGTCTGCAATGATGCACTGCTTTGCATTGTGAGCTGGGAAGTGTAACTGTTTAAATGCAACCTCTAATAATTGTGCTGGCATTACTACCTTGCCAGTGTTATTCTGTCTCCATAGTAGGTCAGTGGATGACTGACTGCACCCCCTTTTTACCCACATCTCCTTTTCTTCGCTAGGTGCATCTTGTTGGAGCTCAATTATTTGAGAGATAGGTAATGAGTTGAAGCCGCCTGTTTGTGCGTCCCCCACTGCCTTCTGTAATATGTACTCACCTGTCGGGGGTTTTGGCAAATAGGAGGCATCCTTTGTGGCTGCGTCCTCTGCGGCGTTTCCTAATGAAACAACTGGTACAAGCATAGGTTACTTCAATGCATCTCTTAATTCCCGTAGTACTGCTGCATGCTGTACTGGGGACCCATCTGCCCTTCGGAACCCTCTTCTTCCCCATCTTGCTAACCCTCCATGTACTGTTGTTGCCATGTAAGCCGAGTCTGTATAGATGGTTACTATGCACCCTTTTGCGGTGTGCAACGCTTCTATGAGCGCTACCAGTTCTGCTGCTTGGGTGGAAAAATGTGGCAGTAATCTTTTTTGCACAATTACTTCAAATTCCCCGTCCTCCACCCGTACTACAGCAGCTCCTACGTGCTTTTCTTCCATCTCACAATCTATAGAGGCCAACCCATCTATGAAATAGATCTCCGCTTCTGACAGTGCATTTTCATGTGCTTTGGGTGTGTCATCATCATCTCCTGTGTATGTAGCGCAGTCGTGCTGTTGCATGTCTTCTTCTGTGCATGCTTCTGTGGTAAATGTGGCTGGGTTTACACTTTTCCACCGCACGATATGAATGTTTGCACTAGAAATAATCAACTCATATGCTGTGGCCCTTTGAGTAGTTAATGTACTTTTCAATCTTTCAAGGATGGCAAACAGCAAGTGTTCTATGTATAACGTGATGGAGCATCCCATCACAATCGTAGAGCTTTTTTCTATTGCAAATACGGCGGCTGTGAGAGCCTGTTCACAAGCAAAGTGTCCTTGCATTACTGCATCTAGTGTTCCACTGTAGAATGCTAGGGGCTTTTGAACCAAGGATGTCTTTTGTGTTAGTACGGCTGTCATGAGTGTGCCATTACAATGTGAGAATAAATAAAACTCCTGCTCATAAATAGGGGTCGCGAGAACTGGGGCAGTGAATATCAGTTCTTTGAGATTGTTAAAAGCTGTGTGCATTTCCTGTGTCCATTGTAAATTTGTGTTTCCTGCTGCGCTTCCTTGCTAGGCCTGCAAAAGGGGTTTTGTGTGTGCTGCATAATCCAGTATCCAAGCTTGGCAGTAGTTACACACTTTTGCATCTCTTTTACTGTGTTTTCTCTTTTACCGCTTTTATTGCTGCTGCTCTGTCAGGTATGATTCTTTTACCGTCCTTAGATATCAATTGGCCTAAGTATAGTACTTCTGTCAAGCTGAATTGCAGTTTTTGTCTATCTACCTTGTACCCTTTCTGCGCAAGGTGTGTTAACAGAGTGATAGAGTCCCTTCTGCACTCATTTTCATCCTTACCGCATACTAACAAATCGTCTACGTATTGAATTATGGGACTTGTTGTGTGTATGTTTCCAAGGTCTTCATGCAATATTCTGTTGAAAATTCTGGGGCTTTCACAGTAGCCTTGTGGCAGTCTGCAGTGCTCATATCTCTTCCCCCCCTAGTGTGAATGCCGTCAGGTACCATGAACCTTGATCAAGTGGAATAGAGAAGGTGTTTTTTAGGTCCACTACCGTGAAATTAGTGGCCTCTGTTGGGATACTGCATAAAATTGATGCAGGATTTTTGACAAGCGGGAACTCCTTCTGTACTACGTCATTGAGGGGGTGTAGGTCCTGGATCATCATCCACGCCCCTCCCTTAGCTTTTTTGATTGGGTAAATGCAAGTGTTACAGGGCGAGTTAGATGGCACTATTATTCCTTGTGTCATTAGTGCATACATTGTGTCTTTTATCCCTTCCTCAGCTTCTCTAGATAGGGGATATTGCTTTACACGAGGTAAAATGGACCAGGGTTTGAGCTTGATTTTCACTGGAGTCACCTCGTGCAGGAACCCTACATCATGTGGGCCTGTGGTCCACAGCTGCTGTGGTACTTGGGACATATCTTCCTCAAAGTATGCTGGTGGAGCTTTAATCACTGGTATGAGGGGTAGTGGTACTTCTCTACTGTGGATCATAACATCACAGGGGATTGCAATTTCCATCTCTACTTCCCGTTCATCCTCTGTGTCATAAAAGAGTTCCTCATCTGTCAGCTCTTGCAGGGCCGTATTGCGATTGATGCACAGCACTGTTCTCCAATGGCATCCCTGCATATCCATTGCTATTACTGTTATTCTTTGAGATGACACTTGTACTGCATGTATGTCTAGGGATACTATGGACCCTGTCACTATTTCCGGGTCTGTGATTGGGCAGAAAACTAATTCTGAAGGAACCCTCCATTTTTCACTTTTCAATTCTGGTACTACCCTCGCGAGTATCCTCAATCCTTGTAAGAACATGTCTGGGTTTACAGGTATTCCACGTTTTCTAGGCAAATTCGCTTGAGTGTGTATCACTAGCATGGCACGGATTGCACATATGCCTGGTGTAGAGCACACTATTCCTCTGTCAGTGAAGGATATGGTCATGTTGAGTTTGCTGAGAAGATCCCTCCCCAGTAAATGAATGGGTGACTCTTCGTAATATAGCAGGAGTGCACGTACGGTTTCCCCCCCCCCCCACCGTTATGTCTAGCTGTTCAGTATATGGAACCTCGACCACCGACCCAGAGAACCCTTGCGTTTCCAAGGTCTGATTAGAAAGCGGGAAACTGCCTTCCTTGAGGCATGATTTTTCCGCTCCCGAATCCGCCCTAAAAACGAATTGTTTGTTTCCTATCGCAGCCCCCACCAGTGGTTCCTCTGCTGCATTACAGGTCGTCGACAGTACTGGACATGAAAGTGCTCTCTGTGGGCTGTCCTATGCTGAATGCCATGGGAGTTCATCCGCATCAAAAACATTTTGTGTCACCATTGTTGTTCCTCTACACGGTGTTGTTGGTGCACCATTTGCTGTAGTGGCGTAAGCGTTATTGCGCATGGGGGTAGTATTGTCATGGCACTGGGGGTGTGGAGACGTATTTTGTGTGGGCATTGGGCGCTCGTTCATATATCTTGGGTCGGGCTGGCTGTCTCGTCTATTCCCGCCCATAGGGGCTCCCTGGGTGGGGGTGCTCAGCCTGGTGTTCGTTTGGATAGGGGTTATCAAGCCTGCTACGACATTCTCTCATAAAATGTCCACACTTCCCACAATTCCAACACTTTCCTTGCATTCCCCATCGGGGCCCTCCATACCCTGCACCTCCTCCTCTCGATCCCCTGAACCCACCTCTATTGCCCGCTCCCCTCCTGATGGCCACTGTGGTCCCTCATATTGATTTTCCCGGACCATTGGTCCTGGCCATTACATGTCCAATTTGCCACCATCTGAATTGGTATTCCCATCTGGCCATCTTCCTCCTACCGCTCCCTTCCTGCCGCGCTGGTTGCCGCCACTGCACTGACCTTCAGTAGGTTACTTTGCACTAATTTAGCTTTGTCTGCCAACCGCCGCTGGGCTATCTCCTTTTCCTTCTCTTTGATCCTTTTACAGTGGTGCACCATGATGCTTTGAATTTCAGGCACCCCTTAGCTTCTATCCCAGCTATTTTATCAAGGGCCTTCTGCACTTCCTTTGGGAGCCCCCTCTTTATAATGAAGTAGAACAGGGATGTTGACTGATCCCAGGCTGTACCCGTTTCCGCTCTTCACATGTCCTGCACCCGAAGAATGAAAGACATTGCATCTTCCTCATCATTCATTGTACATTGCATCACTGATTGTAAATCTGGAGTGTCTGGGAATGTTTCTATCAATGCATCCCACACGAGGCCCCATCATGGCGGTCACAATCTAATGTTATTCCGGGGAACGCCACCTTCGCCCAGACCCTGTTGGCTTGGTCTCCCACTGCAGATACCAGCAGGCTTTTAACATCCCCCACCGCCAAGGGCACTCCTGCCATGTGTTTCTCAAATGAATATATCCACTTGCTGGCACCTCCTGACAGTGGGGGTAGCTGTTTGAGTAAGTTGGCCTTGTCCATTTGAGCCCATGGTATGTAACTTGGCCTCCATGTCCCCCTGTGTATTAATGGCAGCTGTAAACCCCCCCCCTTTTTAGTACTCACCTTCTTCCCTTTCTTCCCGATCACAGCTATGCGCCCTGTTCTGTTCCTTAACCTTCCCCTCCATTCTTCCATGGGAGACAACCCCCCCTCCAAAGGAAGCCCCACCGGTGACATTTCCCAGCCTTCTTGCTTCTTCTTCCTACTCCTCTATGTCACTCCATTATTCTTCCTCTCAATCTGATGCCACCCCTCCCTCTTCTACCTCGCGTTCACTGTCAGCTGTGTTTATTTCTATGATTCGAGTGGGGTGTCATTTATTCGGAATAATCTCTCCCTTCTTCCATCCATCTTCCCCTGTCCCACTTGGCTGGGGCGTCTCATCACGTTCTGGCCGGGGGGTGAGTGACCCCCCCTTTGTTCTCCCATAGCTCTTAGATGGGATAACTTTGTTTGAGCCATCGTCAGTCGTGAGTCTAAGTCCTGTGTAAGCTTTTCAATATAGTTTGTGGGGGTACATACCTGTCTAGTTACACCTTGGCTCTCATAAGGGGGTGGTGCCATGCTGTACGGTTTTACTATGGGAGGCGCTGTGGGTTGTGCTACATATATAGGGTCACTGTATCCTTCTGCAGGCACTGGTTTTGACAATAAGGGATATACACGTGTGACCTCTGCCATTTCCTTGCTCTGTGTGTTCGGCCCTTCACTGCCAGTTGTTGTCAGGAGAGATGAATTATTATTACTGTGTTTTCCCAGGGGCACTTCCTCAAATAGGTGCCACAAGTCCAATATTTCTCTCCTGTTTTGCAACTGTGTCCCCTTATATTTAATGGACAGGCAGGTGGCAACCATGTCTAGTACCGCTTTAACAAAGGACCCTCCCTCTGGCCAGACCTGGGGTAATCCTTCTCCCTTCAGCTCCACGACCCATTGGTCATGGTATTTGTTAATCTTTTCTGCATATCCTGGCAGGGTCCTACAAATATGGGCAAGGGGCGTCTCTGCACCCATTGTGCTTTACTATCAATGTAACTCAGCTGACAATTCTTATACACACTCGCTCACTTATCATATGACCCACTTAATACGTTATGCAATCCTTCTCAAAATAAATGAACTGTTTACTTATTTTTCAATACTTTAAAACTGCATCAACATAAGTACACCTCTTTTCATGCAATGTCAAATCTCTTCATAGATGTTCATGCACAAAGAGACACTGTTTTCCACACAGAGATGAACACTTAACAAGTCTCACATACAACGAAAAACATAGACAACATAAATTGTGCTTTTTATCGTCCCTAATACGCCTTTGACCCCTGTTTAGTTACACTCCCCTATAACAATTCTCTTCCTTTACTTTGTTCCAGTCCACCCACGGGGGAGAGAGAAAGGGATAGGTAAGATGAAGTTGGAAAAAAGCTTTTCTAAAACTACTCCGGATCTTCCCTTGAGACCCCTATCTTATCCTCTTTTTCCTCAATTTTCCCACACTCATATATCCTGTACTAGTTGAGATAGCACTATGCGGCGCCGACTTCCACCCCACAACGGAGATAGGATCTCTTAACCTTTTTTCGCCTTTCACTTTACAGTCCTAATGGCCATATGCAATAGAATGAGAGTAGGATGGAATATAGAGAATAAAGAAATAGCCCAGACCTCTTAACCCCTTTTTGCCCCAGTTCTCTGAAATGTCCACTCCTTTTCACCCAAAATATACTGTTTGTCCCAAGACCCTCTAATCTGACTCCCACCCACCTTTCAGTACCACCCGCACTTGATACTCACGTGTCCGTCTTGATCCGAGACCCTCTGGACCCCATTGGTCAGTGCGCCGCTCCTTGCTCAAAGAAAACGCCTAGCTCTGGTGAGTGGTTTGGTGGGTTTTGTAAAAGGGGATACCGTACCCTCTCGCCCTACTTTGTGCGCATGTCTAGGTGTACTGGTTGCCGTTGGCGGGTAGCTCTTGAGGGAGCACGCTCTGTGTCAAGTGTCAAAGCAGGGGGACGTTCCGTGTCAGATGGATGGAAAAGAACGCTATCGTGTCGGGATCACCAATGTAAGTGAGAGACCACCAAAAATACAGTTAATTCTCCCAATGGAGTCAATAAAAACGCATCCCAGGAGGGAATGAGACCAAGACCAAGTGCTGGAGGTAAGGAAAGCTTTATCTAAAATAGGGCAAGCAGAATCTACTCTGCTCACCCCGAGAGCGCTCTGCAGAAAACATGTTACAATTTAATTATATACAAAAAAAAGTCATCAGCTGTGGGAAAGGCCCAAAATTAGTCGGGATTGGACACTAAGAGTGGTCACCTAGTGGTGCCATGGGGTCAGAGGTGCTCGATTGGCTTGAAGGCACGTGGTGAGATGACGTGATGTCCCGGGTCGATTGGTCAGCTGGGCTCATCGAGCTGGTATGCCGGGTTGACACTTACGTTTCTTCTGTTGCCCTGACCATGTGACATTTGCCCTTGTGGCCACACACTCCCATTCATTCACTACCATAATCTGTTTTTCTGGTAACCGCCGAGACCTGTATCTTGAATACTTGTAAACACATAGTTCAAAGGTAGGTCATTTATTACTGGCCATAGATTAAGCTTCATCCATTAAATACTGTGCTTGACCTGTTTAGATCATTCAGAATATACTGACTAAGGGGTAGAGCTCATGGGGTCATTGTACGGTCCGGGGTGTCCACCTGGTAACAACAAAGGGATTTATAAATATATGGCTGAAATGACTGGGCTGCAAAAGGCACATATCACTATGGGTATACATTTCAGTGTGGAGGTTCAGTGATCAAATGTCCAAACATCATTAACTCTCTGCTGACCTATTTTGACACCATGGTGGCATGGGAGAATCGAGACTTCTTTGCAGTATGGTTCCTTATTGCATAATGAAACAGGGTTTTTAGAACACACTTTTACATACAGGCTTTTTACATGTGGCTTGCTGAGTTGCACTTAAGTCATACTAGTTTAAAACATACCATATTTTCCATTTGACTAAATATTCTTATTATAACAAAGAGAAACAACAGTGTTCATTCGAGAAATAAAACATATACTTGGATCAGTCATCTTTTACATATGTAAGGAAAAGAGGCAGCTCATGACTTGTGGCATGTATGTGTACCATTAGCAGAGATTATGGCGTGCTGAGAGTGATTAGCTGCTGTATTATGTTTACACTATATTACACACACATTTACATTTGAATTTATAGACTAATGGAAATGAGGTAGCTCAGTGCTGGTGTGTACAGTGTTCTTATGCATTACATTGTTGCAATTTATTTCCATGAGCATTCTTATGTCCCCTGTTAATGTACATCATACGTTCATCATTAAGGTTTAACATGAGGATTTCTGGTTGTACATAAATATATTGTATTGTTCACTGGTATACAAATTGGCCCACATTAGGTTTACATGATCCTGTATGCAAGAGGTATGTTGGCTCTGTCTATGTTAGAGCATAAATGATAAAAACGAACTCAAGGGCCATTCTTAGCTGTTGACTCTATCCTAAGGGGCATCATATTTTTTATGGCCAGGGTCTGTGGGGGTGTCAGGCAGGTGAGTTGACTGTTGGAGGAGAAACAAACATTCAGCTTGCCCAGATTGTTGAACCTCTATATAAATACCATCAGGAGAACAATAAATGGTTAAATGCATTTTGCATAGCAGACCAGTAACAGATTTGCAGGTGAGCAAGGGCTGAACAGAAAGGCATGATATTCAGTGACGTGACCAATAGTAACAGACAATTAATTTGATACTGCATGTGAAATAGTGGTGCCAGATATCCCAACAGCATTGACAATATCCCTTGAGACATCCGCATTTGGAAATTCAGCCACTCGCAGCGTGGATCGCCTGCCGCCAGTTTCAATCAAATACTTCACCCTCCTCCCTTGGAAGTCACATTTGAGGTAGGGACCAGACCGGTCTAGTGGGAACAAAGCAGCAGACTGCACGGCAGACCCCTCTGGCAATGTCATTGTGGACCATAGGAGATATGCATGTCCTGGCAGCCCCCATTAGGAGAGGGAGGAGGCGGAGGGGTGGTGCTGGTTTTGTAGGGTAGCAATTGGAACTGTTAGGAGGAATGAAATCATTGCCCGTAGAAGTAGTACCATATTGCCGTGGTTTGGCAGGTTTGGTAGGACATTGCTGGATGAGATGGCCTGTCTGCTTACAATATCTGCAGAAGAGTTTCCCTGGCAGGGGTTGCTGGGCTGGGAAAAATGAATATGCAACGGTCTGCTGTGGCTGGTGGCCCTGGTGAAAAGGTGGCAGAGGATTCTGTTAGGCATTGGGCTGGGGTGAGGTACCTTGTTGTCCCTGGCCCCCCAGGGACAGTATTTTGTTGAGCATACTGTATTTGCAAAGCCATGAGGCGTATAGCCCCGTCTTGCCCATAGCCCTTGAGTTTGTCAAAGAAATGTTGAGCTGCTTACAGTGCTTTTTATTAGATTCAGCTGCCACCCAATGTGAACATTTTAAATATTGTTTGAAATTTCAGGAAGGAGACCATTCACAAAATGAGAAACTAATGCAGGTTTAGCTTGTTACCCAGCGTTTGCTGAAACAGTCAGTCAGTCTTAGTCACCATTAGTCACCCACCCTGTAGGAGTCCGAGAGGGCAATAGCCCTTCTCCCCTGCATCTGATATCTTGCCATAATTTTGGCCACACGGGCCCATCCACTGCACGAGCCACGCCGAGACCTACATAGGGGCCTGGATCACCGGATCATCGGTCCAGCATCTGCCCCTCACGGTGAGCACCCCTGCTGCTCAATCCGTGATCCACTATAATATCTGATGCCGCTGCCCTGATCTGATGATCAGCTGTTTTTCTTCACTGAAGCCGCGCCTGGCCCCAAAATGGCTGTCACAACATGGCCTGACACCGAGGCTTGCAGTGGTTGCTAGGAAACCTTCCCGATTTCAGTCAACCCACATCCGCCGGCCCTAAGAAGAAGGCCAGAGAAAAAAGGCCTTGTTTGCCCTTGTTCGCCAGAGAGCACCGCTTGTCGCCTTGCCTCTCTACCATGATGAGCGTTCAAATTCATGTAAGCCTTACCCAACTGCACGACGTACCATCACTATAGCAAACTCTATGCTTACTGTCCCACCACCTCAACTATGACGAGGCTCATATCCAATACCTACCTCGAGACCTGCTTCTACAAAATCCCACATCACAGGTATTGATGCGCTCTGAGCTTCATCCATCATACAACTATCATCTCTCACATCATCTTTTTGGACAATTTCTGTGATCCAATCACCCACCACATAAGTCACCCTGTTACCACTTTCTGCTCCCCTCTTACCCATTGTTTAATCGATTATACTCCTGATTTCCTGCAGATACCCCATTATTGTCTATGTTGCTACTCTGCTGCCTAGTCGATCCTTGTACTGTCTTATTACTAATGTACAAATCTCTAAACAGCTGGTCAAACATGTTTTCAACTGTTAGCGACACTGTTATCATCTTGCCCAATACGCTAACAACTGAATGAGCTAATTGTAGTTAACCTGCCCATTGTGTTAACTTTTGAATCATCCTATTTCTGATTTTGTTGATATTTTGCCACTGTGATAACTTTTGAATCATCCTGTTTCTGATTTTGTTGATATTTTGCCACTGTGATAACTTGTGAATCAGCCTATTGCTGATTTTGTTGATATTTTGCCACACTGATAACTTTGGATTCAGCCTAGTTCTGATTTTTGTTAATATTTTGACACTGTGATAACTTTTGAATCATCCTAGTTCTGATTTTTGTTAATATTTTGCCACTTTGGCAACTTTCGAACTAGCCTACTGTTGATTTTTTTGCTGATATTTTGCCCACGGTGTTAACTCTCAAATCAGCTTACTGACAAACCACCATGTCCTCATTCCACAGAGCCACACTGGCCTTGGCCTCATTCCTCGCTCTAGTCCATTCAATCACCCCTACATACTTTCTGCCACCGCTTCTACCCACACTCAATCACAAACCACCTTGCATAGCACCCCTAAGCACAGCAACTAGTGACCCACTCAGCCCTCTCGAATGGTTACAGCGCTTTGCTACGCCACCTACGCCACTCATCCCACTTCCAGTCCACACCAGAAACCAGAGACTAGGCTCTTGCTTCTCAAACAATAAAGTCACCCCTAAGTCTAAAAATCCTCGACTCAAGACTGGTAGCAACGCACCGCACATCCCACCCTCCACCAACGCAACCCTTAAAGAACCTAACACCACCCCATTATGTCCCAACATTAAAGGAGCCCTTATCAATGCTCGTTCCCTTGTTGCCCATGCCCTAGAGATTGCAGACCTCATTACTGCAAACAGCCTAGATTTAGCCCAGACTTCTTGGCTTTCACAGAAACCTGGCTACACCAGACTTCAGGCCCAGCTCTCTCACTAGCCCTACCTGAAGGTTATACCATTATCAGGGCTGACAGAACTTCCTGTCAAGGTGGAGGAGTGGCCTTCATTGCCAAAACCCACCTAACCCTCAGAGCCATTCCCCAGACGAGCTTCCTTTCTGCAGAGCTCCTATCGGTGAAACCAACTCTTGCACCCACCCTTACAATACATCTGCATCTTGTCTATCGCCCCCCGGCTCTTCAACCTCCTTTCCACTCACACCAAATTTGGCTCACAAACTATCCTCTTAGGTGACCTAAACCTTAGCCTGCATGACCCAAATGACCCTCAGGCCCTAGCCGTGGATAAGACTATCTCTATAACCTGGGCTTCATACACAGAATCACATCACCCACCCATTCCAAAGGCAGAATGCTGGACTGGGTGTCTGACCTTAACTGCTCTATCTCCATTATCCAAAATAACCCGTAGCCTGGTCAGATCATCACAACATCTTGTTCCCCATCCCCGGATCCTCTCCAGCCAAAGATACATTAGCACCCCCCTTGCTATCTAGAAACTGTCGTAAGATCACCATAGACAGCCTCAGGCCCCTCAGCGACGTCCTTAATGAGACTAAATTCAGCAACCTCGACCCTTTTAACTTGGTAGACCTTTACAACAACACCCTCAAATCTGAACGAGACATAGTGGCACCTCTCAAACTCAGGAAAGCCAAACCCGTGACTCACCGCAACGAGTGGTTCACCCCCGAAACTAAAAAGTCTTAGAAACATAAAAAGGTCAGCTGAATCCAATTGGCGGAAATCTCACTCCATCACCAACAAAATGGCATTTACGTCAGCTTCCGCTATTTATAAAGCGGCTATTCTCTCCGTAAAAAAAGAAACGTACAACTCCAGAATCAATAATGCTAAATCCATTACTAAGGAACTTTTCAGCATCCTAAAAGAGCTTGAATCCCCTGCACCGCCCATACAAGACTGCAACAAAGACGCAGAGTGTTGCACAAAAATCCAGCAAGCCCTCGCAGATAAAATTACTCTGCTCCGAAGTAAGATCGAAGCTAAAAAGGCAAGCCTTACTAGTGGCCCTCAGCCTGCCCCCAATCCAGAAAAAACCTCTCATCCCTGTACTCCCTTCACCTTTTCACCAGTAACCTTAACGGAAGTTGAAGACATCATAAAAAGCCTAAAACCATCCCACCACGAAGGTGATACCTGCTCCGCTACCATCATTAAGACGGGAGAAAAAAATCTAACCTCATTCATCACCACGCTGATAAATATCTCATTCTCTAACAATCATGTATCTAACAACCTCAAGGAAGCTTGGGTTATGCCTTTATTAAAAAAAAAACAACCTCGACCCAAAAGTCCCCAAAAACTATAGGCCCATAACCACCGTCCCATTCCTTCTGAAAATCTTGGATCCGGCGGCCTACCTGCAAGTTCAAAAGCACCTAGAGGAGAACAAACTCCTATGGCTTAGACAATCAGGCTTCAGACCCAGACATTGAACTGAGACAGCACTCCTTGATCTAAAGATCCAAATGGACGAGGTGAAGGACAAAGGTAAGCTAATAATCCTCTTACTCCTTGACATATCTGTGGCCTTCAACCTCGTCGACCACCAAATTCTCACTAAACACCTTAACACAGCAGCAGCTTTCTCCACCAGCGCATCCGACTGGGTTAAATGTTTCTTATCAAATCGGACCACCAGAGTCTTCTCCCCTTCGGCCTCAGCAGACCCCTCACAAATAAACTGTGGTGTCCCACAGGGATCCTGTGTGTCACCTAAACAGGGGTCAAGTCCAAAAAATTAAAGTAGGGGGACTCATCAACAAACACAATGAGATGTGACGTCACCAGAAATTAGCATATCAAGGTGAAATATGAACATTTAATTAAATTGGCTTTGTATGACCACCCAAATTGCACAGGGCGAATGACATTTGCCTTTCATAAAATCAACACACACACAAAACCAAGAGATGCTATTTTCTTCTAATGGTGTTTTTGAAAACGTTAAAAGGTGTGCATGTTTTAAACTCCAAGAACCAATACAAATGTTTTTCTGGAACTTGCAGCACAGAAATAGGATATTTCACCTTTAGTTGTTTGTTGTTTGTTATTTGTTAAATTTCATCAGGGGCTTTAAATCATAAATTCAAAGAAGACGTTCAATGTTTCTCATTTTAGCGGGGGGGGCTGAGTCCACCCTCTGAAAAAAGTGGGTGGACTCCGTCCATCCGCGTGTACCTTCGACTTGTGCCCTGCACCTACATTATATAATATATTTACGAAGATACTCTTCGACCGCCTGGACAACTTGGGTGTCATCTACACCAACTACGCAGATGACACTCAAGTCCTTATACCCCTCACTGGCTACTACGACCATGATTCAAAACTGCTAAATAAGATAAACCTCAAAATCCAAGCCTGGATGGCTACCAACAGTCTTTGCCTCAATGACGACAAGACCGAGTTAATGATCATAGGCACTCAGGCACGTTGGAATAAACTTGACACCAACTACTCATCCTTCACCATTGACGGTAATATTAGCAACGTCTCTAAAGAGATAAAAACACTGGGGGTTTATCTCGACTCAACCCTGTCTCTTAAAAAACAGGTCAACAGTGTAGCGACATCCACGGCCTACACTAATAAACTGATTTACAGCTGTAAATCTACTTATCCACAAGCAGCTGCCTAACGTTGGCTAGAGCACTTGCTTTATCTAAACTTGACTATTGCACCACACTATTCCACACTATTCCAGGTACTCCAGAATAACTCTCTAAGAGCAGCACTTAGTCTTCCCAGATCTTGCCATATTTCCACTCACAGACACAATGCCAATTGGCTACCCATATGTGACATATGTGACAGAATCACATTACGCACCCTGGCCATCATGCATAAATGCTTCACAAACTCAGCCCCAAAAAAACCTGGCTGACAAAATCTGTAAACACCATTGCACACGTACCACCAGATCAACTCATTCCCACAATTTGGTAGTGCCAATATTCAATCTAAAAACAGCTGGAGGAGCAAGCGTCCCAGTCCAAGCTGCAAAACGATGGAACTCTATCCACATCCCTCTCAGACAGGAACCCTCCTTCTTCACTTTTAAAGTCAGTATAAAAAATTGGCTGTTCAGCATGCATCCTCACTAAGATGCCACCATTGTATCTGACCACTGTCTAGTTATGCCCCTGTTCTTCTTCTTGTTTAGCTATACTATTGTACATTATTTCCTTTATCTGACCCATCTGTAACCAGGGTCCCATTTGTTATCTCCTCGTTTATTGTAATTTTCCTGCTTTTTTATGTATGTAACCTCTAAGTTTTTCAAGCGCCCAGTTACCTCAGGGTTCGGTGCACGATACAAATAATAAACAAATACAAAAAATCTACATGGGTAGTCAGAGGGAGATTCAGACTGGTTTTGCTTGCAACCTGCGAAAGATTTTTCTTTGATGAGGGCAGTAAGAGCTGTAATGTTAGCAGTAATAACCTCACCTTCCGCCAGTGTATCAGGCCATTGCAGTTTGTTCATAATTTGTTTGAATAGTGTGTCTTTGGGCACTGCTCATAGGAGTTGTTTAATGTCCCCAATGGTGGGATCATAACAGGCAATCACTGTGTACTAATGTTCCATGAAAGCAGTAGGGTTGTGAGGCAATGTGGGGAACTATTATGTCATATGGTATAAGTCAGTGGAGCTCCAGAGAGTCTGAATCCTCATAGGTTCAGCCTTGGTATTGGCCTGAAGATAGGTTTGCAAAGGCATAAGGGTGGTAGCAACAGTCGTGGAAGATGCATCATCAATAGTGTGCAGCGCCGGGGGTGTAGACCTGGAGGCATGTGGCAACTGGAGTTCTTGTCTAGTTAGTTCTTGCAATACTTTGTAGAGTGGCAAGCCTGGGTCTGCTGCCATGCAATATTTTTGTAAATAGTCAGTGGTCCACCTGTATTCCAGGCTGTTATTGCGGTTATGTTGGGCGGGAGCAATGGGGGTGTAGGAAGCTAGAGGTTTGGCTCTTGCTCTAGCACATAAAAGCTGAGGTGGCGATTGGGGTATAGGGGGTGGTCTGCAGGAGCCAGGGGAGGGCTCTGGGGTGTTGGTGTGGGTGGCTGGGGTGGCATGTGAGCTTGCTGTGGCGTGGGGTTGGTGGTTCCCTCTGGTGCAGGTGGGTGGTGTGCGGGACCTCAGGAGAGGCAAGTATGGTGCTAGTTCATCTAAAAGGTCTAACAGTGGTGCTGTAGGTGCTTCTGAAAGTGAATCTTTACTGCTGTCTGCAGAAACACTTGGGTTAAGGCCTGTTTTGCAAGTGTTTTTCTACTGTTTGGCCAGCTGGCCTCGAAGGGATGCTTGTATTGCCTTAAGCGATCTAGTTTGACTGTCATGCAATCTGTCTGTAGACACTTTGAACCAGGTGAAATAAGCTGACCAATGGCCATCAGACACCTTAGACTTTCTTTTTTCCAAATACTTGCGCAAGACAACAAGGTGACCCTCATGAAATTACCACTGAAGTGGCCACTGAAACTCCTTTTGTACCCACGTCCAAAAATTCCACTCCTTCAAATATTTGCAGGTGAATGCCCCATATGTTGAAAACATGAAAAAGTCATTGTCCCCTACTGCAGGTGTTAGTGGTGTTTTTGAAAGCTCAGAGCACATGGCTAGGTCTAGAAATCAAAAGAGCGGGGAGACACAAAGGGAGGTAGGCCCACAGGTACTCCAGATCAAAAGGGGTGGTGAAAACAACCTCCTGGCAATTGGTATTTACCGGTGGTGACAGCGTAAAGACAGAGCGGAGAGCTGGTACACAAGGGGAGACAGGAGCAAGCAAGGATTTATAGAGTTTACAGAATATAAATATGAAGTAAGACACAAGATGATATGATGTGAAATTATATTTTATTTATATCGCACCCATACACAAGTGTTTAGAGTGCGACGAGGCAGGGGAGGGGAACAAGAGAGGACAAAACAACGATCTTACTAGGCCCAGTGACATTGAGAATGTGCAAGTGCAGGGGAGAAGGGAAGGGGGAAGTGCAAAGGGGAGTTAAGAGAGGAAAGTGCTCAACACATGATCAAAACAACAACAAGTAGTTCTGCCAGCCTGTGATAAGTGCGACAATAGGGTGCAGACAACGGGTGTCAAATAAGTGCAAGAAGGGGACTGTAGGGTTATAGATACAGACCCAAGTGCAACGGTTGCAAGGAGGCAGTGCAAGTGTACTGCAGGGTAAGCAGGGATTGGGCCCAAAATCAGATGGTAGCCAGGTGCCAAGTGCCGAAGCACAGAGAGATCAGCAGGGGAGAGGAAGAGCAAAGATCAAAGCAAAGAGGAAGGTCTTGAGGTGCTTCCGGAACCGAAGATGGTTCTCCTCAAGTTTCAGAGAGGTGGGGAGGATGTTCCAGAGGGAGGCCCCAGCCGAAGAAAGAGATCTACCCCCAACTCATTGCATGGAGAAGAGGCTGACTCTTAGGGAGTTGGAGGAGGATGAGTGAAGAGCTTGAGTTGGAAGGTATTTCCAAAGGAAGAGCTGAAGATATTGTGGACCAAGGCCCCAGAAGGCCATGTGGACAATGCAAAGGGTCTTGAAATTAATCCTTGCAGCCACTGGGAGCCAATTAAGAGATTTCAGAGCTAAGGGATACGATCCCTGGGCTTGAGGTCAAGGACCAGTCTCACAGTCTTGTTCTGGATGAGTTGCAAAGGGCGGAGAGTAGAGGCAGGAAGATTTAGAAAGAGGCTGTTGCAATAGTCCAGCCTAGAAAGAACCAGAGCTCCAGAGACAGTGAGCTTCAGGGGAAGGAGAGAAAAGGAAGAATACCTCTGAGGAGGTGCAGTTGACAGTTTGACTTCTTAGAGACGTCGGCGATGTGTGGAGAAAAGGAAAGCGTGGAGTCGAAGATGACCCCAAGGTTAGTAGCTTCACAGGTGGGAGCAGGGAGAGGGCCAAGGGAGGCCAACCAGAGAGTGATAGGAATGGAAGGTGTGGGTGTGCCGATGAGGAGGATCTCAGTCTTACTGGCACTTAGAGGTTGTTGGTGGCACACCACTCCTGGATAGCAGACAGACAGTCAGAGATGAGAGAGGGAGAAGAGAGGAGCCTGAAAACAAGCTGAGTGTCATCCGCATAACATTGAAAGTTGGAGCAACTAGCGGCAATGTAGTGGGCGAGGGGTGCCAGATATTGGTTGAAAAGCCAGAGAGAGAGGTTAGACCCCTGGGGAACACCACAGGTAGAGAATGATATAGAGGAAAGGAAGGACCCAAGTTGGGGAGGGTTGGTTAGAAAGGAAGGAGGCCAGCCAGGTGATAGACTAGATGAACCACATCATGGCTGCCTCAGCAATCACATTTGGCACTTAACTCCCAAATGGCCAAGGTCCATCAGCATTGCTTCTTTAGCAGAAACTAGAACACAGATATCGACCAAAAGGCTCTGACTCTTGTGGTAGGTAAAGCAATGAAGGAGTGCCAATCATACAAATTTAGTTATGCAGGAACTTTAAGGCCCCCCCGGAAATAAAGCATGTAGGTATTTCTGTTGCACTAAGTTGTCTGTAGCATGTACAGGCCGCTAGTGAATAGTAGGAAAAAATCTTGACAGTGCCCACAATAAATCAAGAAAATAAACACAAAATCAATTAATCAAACTAAAAATCACAATGAAAAGTAACCCAAAGGGAATATGTAAATTCCCTAAATGAGGCAGGCCTGCAGGCATAAAATTAAAGCCGTCAGGCTTAGACCCAGAATATGTGTGGTATTGGCATACCACAGTGATCCACTAATTGAATGGCAAAGGCAAGCCACAGCATGGAGAACAAAACACAAGACAACCCTGTCAGCTGAGACCATAGAAACGGCATCCCACGGGAATGCACAACAATCTTCCAGCAACGACCTTCCGTGAAAGCACTCTTAATAGACAACCAGGGCCAAATGCATCGGAACCTGCATCCAATCCTGGGGTCCATTCGACAACACACCTGGGCCCCCCTAGTCACAAATTGTGGCTATGTGGTGGCACACATTAAAGGGGATGTTCGCTCAGAAATTGTACTGTCCCAATCGATGGGGCATGTCTTTTTAAGCATACTGTTATCGATCTTAAAAATGTTCCTATGCATCTTACCTTAGTTTTCCTCACATTAATACATGCGAAAACAATGGGTTGTGCGCCGCCATCTTGTGCTAATCTTATCCGTTGATATATCGCCCTAGGTTCAAGTGCCCTCACAGCAAGAATATAGATTGCCCGCCACTCAAACTGTTATCACTTGTCCAAACGATATGCTGCGCCTATTTTCATGATGTTCGTGGCCAGTTTAGCCCAACGTACCCTGTCATCACCCACACCATAACATTATCTAATCCAGAACCAGGAAGATAAAAACACACATCCTCTCACAGCGTGAAACTTTTCTTTCATTTCACAAATAGGAGAAGAAAACATTTATTTTGAAGAAAACAACAATAGTCTGCAATGTTACAAGTACCTTTTTTTCACATAACGCTCAAACCAGACAATTACGTCCACGAAAATATTGATATATTTAGCTAATTGTAGTTATAGCTAGCGAACATCGCATACTTCGAATGTTGTATTTAAGTTTCTCTACGCCACCCACGCCACTCATCCCACTTCCAGTCCACACCAGAAACCAGAGACTAGGCTCTTGCTTCTCAAACAATAAAGTCACCCCTAAGTCTAAAAATCCTCGACTCAAGACTGGTAGCAACGCACCGCACATCCCACCCTCCACCAACGCAACCCTTAAAGAACCTAACACCACCCCATTATGTCCCAACATTAAAGGAGCCCTTATCAATGCTCGTTCCCTTGTTGCCCATGCCCTAGAGATTGCAGACCTCATTACTGCAAACAGCCTAGACTTAGCCCAGACTTCTTGGCTTTCACAGAAACCTGGCTACACCAGGCTTCAGGCCCAGCTCTCTCACTAGCCCTACCTGAAGGTTATACCATTATCAGGGCTGACAGAACTTCCTGTCAAGGTGGAGGAGTGGCCTTCATTGCCAAAACCCACCTAACCCTCAGAGCCATTCCCCAGACGAGCTTCCCTTCTGCAGAGCTCCTATCGGTGAAACCAACTCTTGCACCCACCCTTACAATACTTCTGCATCTTGTCTATCGCCCCCCGGCCCTTCAACCTCCTTTCCACTCACACCAAATTTGGCTCACAAACTATCCTCTTAGGTGACCTAAACCTTAGCCTGCATGACCCAAATGACCCTCAGGCCTGAGCCGTGGATAAGACTATCTCTATAACCTGGGCTTCATACACAGAATCACATCACCCACCCATTCCAAAGGCAGAATGCTGGACTGGGTGTCTGACCTTAACCGCTCTATCTCCATTATCCAAAATAACCCGTAGCCTGGTCAGATCATCACGACATCTTGTTCCCCATCCCCGGATCCTCTCCAGCCAAAGATACATTAGCACCCCCCTTGCTATCTAGAAACTGTCGTAAGATCACCATAGACAGCCTCAGGCCCCTCAGCGACGTCCTTAATGAGACTAAATTCAGCAACCTCGACCCTTTTAACTTGGTAGACCTTTACAACAACACCCTCAAATCTGAACAAGAAATAGTGGTACCTCTCAAACTCAGGAAAGCCAAACCCGTGGCTCACCGCAACGAGTGGTTCACCCCCGAAACTAAAAAGTCTTAGAAACATAAAAAGGTCAGCTGAATCCAATTGGCGGAAATCTCACTCCATCACCAACAAAATGGCATTTACGTCAGCTCCCGCTATTTATAAAGCGGCTATCCTCTCCGTAAAAAAAGAAACGTACAACTCCAGAATCAATAATGCTAAATCCATTACTAAGGAACTTTTCAGCATCCTAAAAGAGCTTGAATCCCCTGCACCGCCCATACAAGACTGCAACAAAGACGCAGAGTGTTGCACAAAAATCCAGCAAGCCCTCGCAGATAAAATTACTCTGCTCTGAAGTAAGATCGAAGCTAAAAAGGCAAGCCTTACTAGTGGCCCTCAGCCTGCCCCCAATCCAGAAAAAACCTCTCATCCCTGTACTCCCTTCACCTTTTCACCAGTAACCTCAACGGAAGTTGAAGACATCATAAAAAGCCTAAAACCATCCCACCACGAAGGTGATACCTGCTCCGCTACCATCATTAAGACGGGAGCAAAAAATCTAACCTCATTCATCACCACGCTGATAAATATCTCATTCTCTAACAATCATGTATCTAACAACCTCAAGGAAGCTTGGGTTATGCCTTTATTAAAAAAAAAACAACCTCGACCCAAAAGTCCCCAAAAACTATAGGCCCATAACCACCGTCCCATTCCTTCTGAAAATCTTGGATCCGGCGGCCTACCTGCAAGTTCAAAAGCACCTAGAGGAGAACAAACTCCTATGGCTTAGACAATCAGGCTTCAGACCCAGACATTGAACTGAGACAGCACTCCTTGATCTAAAGATCCAAATGGACGAGGTGAAGGACAAAGGTAAGCTAATAATCCTCTTACTCCTTGACATATCTGTGGCCTTCAACCTCGTCGACCACCAAATTCTCACTAAACACCTTAACACAGCAGCAGCTTTCTCCACCAGCGCATCCGACTGGGTTAAATGTTTCTTATCAAATCGGACCACCAGAGTCTTCTCCCCTTCGGCCTCAGCAGACCCCTCACAAATAAACTGTGGTGTCCCACAGGGATCCTGTGTGTCACCTAAACAGGGGTCAAGTCCAAAAAATTAAAGTAGGGGACTCATCAACAAACACAATGAGATGTGACGTCACCAGAAATTAGCATATCAAGGTGAAATATGAACATTTAATTAAATTGGCTTTGTATGACCACCCAAATTGCACAGGACGAATGAAATTTGCCTTTCATAAAATCAACACACACACAAAACCAAGAGAGGCTATTTTCTTCTAATGGTGTTTTTGAAAACGTTAAAAGGTGTGCATGTTTTAAACTCCAAGAACCAATACAAATGTTTTTCTGGAACTTGCAGCACAGAAATAGGATATTTCACCTTTAGTTGTTTGTTGTTTGTTATTTGTTAAATTTCATCAGGGGCTTTAAATCATAAATTCAAAGAAGACGTTCAATGTTTCTCATTTTAGCGGGGGGGGCTGAGTCCACCCTCTGAAAAAAGTGGGTGAACTCCGTCCATCCGCGTGTACCTTCGACTTGTGCCCTGCACCTACATTATATAATATATTTACGAAGATACTCTTCGACCGCCTGGACAACTTGGGTGTCATCTACACACACTACGCAGATGACACTCAAGTCCTTATCCCCCTCACTGGCTACTACGACCATGATTCAAAACTGCTAAATAAGATAAACCTCAAAATCCAAGCCTGGATGGCTACCAACAGTCTTTGCCTCAATGACGACAAGACCGAGTTAATGATCATAGGCACTCAGGCACGTTGGAATAAACTTGACACCAACTACTCATCCTTCACCATTGACGGTAATATTAGCAACGTCTCTAAAGAGATAAAAACACTGGGGGTTTATCTCGACTCAACCCTGTCTCTTAAAAAACAGGTCAACAGTGTAGCGACATCCACGGCCTACACTAATAAACTGATTTACAGCTGTAAATCTACTTATCCACAAGCAGCTGCCTAACGTTGGCTAGAGCACTTGCTTTATCTAAACTTGACTATTGCACCACACTATTCCAGGTACTCCAGAATAACTCTCTAAGAGCAGCACTTAGTCTTCCCAGATCTTGCCATATTTCCACTCACAGACACAATGCCAATTGGCTACCCATATGTGACATATGTGACAGAATCACATTACGCACCCTGGCCATCACGCATAAATGCTTCACAAACTCAGCCCCAAAAAAACCTGGCTGACAAAATCTGTAAACACCATTGCACACGTACCACCAGATCAACTCATTCCCACAATTTGGTAGTGCCAATATTCAATCTAAAAACAGCTGGAGGAGCAAGCGTCCCAGTCCAAGCTGCCAAACGATGGAACTCTATCCACATCCCTCTCAGACAGGAACCCTCCTTCTTCACTTTTAAAGTCAGTATAAAAAATTGGCTGTTCAGCATGCATCCTCACTAAGATGCCACCATTGTATCTGACCACTGTCTAGTTATGCCACTGTTCTTCTTCTTGTTTAGCTATACTATTGTACATTATTTCCTTTATCTGACCCATCTGTAACCAGGGTCCCATTTGTTATCTCCTCGTTTATTGTAATCTTCCTGCTTTTTTATGTATGTAACCTCTAAGTTTTTCAAGCGCCCAGTTACCTCAGGGTTCGGTGCACGATACAAATAATAAACAAATACAAAAAATCTACATGGGTAGTCAGAGGGAAATTCAGACTGGTTTTGCTTGCAACCTGCGAAAGATTTTTCTTTGATGAGGGCAGTAAGAGCTGTAATGTTAGCAGTAATAACCTCACCTTCCGCCAGTGTATCAGGCCATTGCAGTTTGTTCATAATTTGTTTGAATAGTGTGTCTTTGGGCACTGCTCATAGGAGTTGTTTAATGTCCCCAATGGTGGGATCATAACAGGCAATCACTGTGTTCCAATGTTCCATGAAAGCAGTAGGGTTGTGAGGCAATGTGGGGAACTATTATGTCATATGGTATAAGTCAGTGGAGCTCCAGAGAGTCTGAATCCTCATAGGTTCAGCCTTGGTATTGGCCTGAAGATATGTTCGCAAAGGCATAAGGGTGGTAGCAACAGTCGTGGAAGATGCATCATCAATAGTGTGCAGCGCCGGGGGTGTAGACCTGGAGGCATGTGGCAACTGGAGTTCTTGTCTAGTTAGTTCTTGCAATACTTTGTAGAGTGGCAAGCCTGGGTCTGCTGCCATGCAATATTTTTGTAAATAGTCAGTGGTCCACCTGTATTCCAGGCTGTTATTGCGGTTATGTTGGGCGGGAGCAATGGGGGTGTAGGAAGCTAGAGGTTTGGCTCTTGCTCTAGCACATAAAAGCTGAGGTGGCGATTGGGGTATAGGGGGTGGTCTGCAGGAGCCAGGGGAGGGCTCTGGGGTGTTGGTGTGGGTGGCTGGGGTGGCATGTGAGCTTGCTGTGGCGTGGGGTTGGTGGTTCCCTCTGGTGCAGGTGGGTGGTGTGCGGGACCTCAGGAGAGGCAAGTATGGTGCTAGTTCATCTAAAAGGTCTAACAGTGGTGCTGTAGGTGCTTCTGAAAGGGAATCTTTACTGCTGTCTGCAGAAACACTTGGGTTAAGGCCTGTTTTGCAAGTGTTTTTCTACTGTTTGGCCGGCTGGCCTCGAAGGGATGCTTGTATTGCCTTAAGCGATCTAGTTTGACTGTCATGCAATCTGTCTGTAGACACTTTGAACCAGGTGAAATAAGCTGACCAATGGCCATCAGACACCTTAGACTTTCTTTTTTCCAAATACTTGCGCAAGACAACAAGGTGACCCTCATGAAATTACCACTGAAGTGGCCACTGAAACTCCTTTTGTACCCACGTCCAAAAATTCCACTCCTTCAAATATTTGCAGGTGAATGCCCCATATGTTGAAAACATGAAAAAGTCATTGTCCCCTACTGCAGGTGTTAGTGGTGTTTTTGAAAGGTCTAGAAATCAAAAGAGCGGGGAGACACAAAGGGAGGTAGGCCCACAGGTACTCCAGATCAAAAGGGGTGGTGAAAACAACCTCCTGGCAATTGGTATTTACCGGTGGTGACAGCGTAAAGACAGAGCGGAGAGTTGGTACACAAGGGGAGACAGGAGCAAGCAAGGATTTATAGAGTTTACAGAATATAAATATGAAGTAAGACACAAGATGATATGATGTGAAATTATATTTTATTTATATCGCACCCATACACAAGTGTTTAGAGTGCGACGAGGCAGGGGAGGGGAACAAGAGAGGACAAAACAACGATCTTACTAGGCCCAGTGACATTGAGAATGTGCAAGTGCAGGGGAGAAGGGAAGGGGGAAGTGCAAAGGGGAGTTAAGAGAGGAAAGTGCTCAACACATGATCAAAACAACAACAAGTAGTTCTGCCAGCCTGTGATAAGTGCGACAATAGGGTGCAGACAACGGGTGTCAAATAAGTGCAAGAAGGGGACTGTAGGGTTATAGATACAGACCCAAGTGCAACGGTTGCAAGGAGGCAGTGCAAGTGTACTGCAGGGTAAGCAGGGATCGGGCCCAAAATCAGATTGTAGCCAGGTGCCAAGTGCCGAAGCACAGAGAGATCAGCAGGGGAGAGGAAGAGCAAAGATCAAAGCAAAGAGGAAGGTCTTGAGGTGCTTCCGGAACCGAAGATGGTTCTCCTCAAGTTTCAGAGAGGTGGGGAGGATGTTCCAGAGGGAGGCCCCAGCCGAAGAAAGAGATCTACCCCCAACTCATTGCATGGAGAAGAGGCTGACTCTTAGGGAGTTGGAGGAGGATGAGTGAAGAGCTTGAGTTGGAAGGTATTTCCAAAGGAAGAGCTGAAGATATTGTGGACCAAGGCCCCAGAAGGCCATGTGGACAATGCAAAGGGTCTTGAAATTAATCCTTGCAGCCACTGGGAGCCAATTAAGAGATTTCAGAGCTAAGGGATACGATCCCTGGGCTTGAGGTCAAGGACCAGTCTCACAGTCTTGTTCTGGATGAGTTGCAAAGGGCGGAGAGTAGAGGCAGGAAGATTTAGAAAGAGGCTGTTGCAATAGTCCAGCCTAGAAAGAACCAGAGCTCCAGAGACAGTGAGCTTCAGGGGAAGGAGAGAAAAGGAAGAATACCTCTGAGGAGGTGCAGTTGACAGTTTGACTTCTTAGAGACGTCGGCGATGTGTGGAGAAAAGGAAAGCGTGGAGTCGAAGATGACCCCAAGGTTAGTAGCTTCACAGGTGGGAGCAGGGAGAGGGCCAAGGGAGGCCAACCAGAGAGTGATAGGAATGGAAGGTGTGGGTGTGCCGATGAGGAGGATCTCAGTCTTACTGGCACTTAGAGGTTGTTGGTGGCACACCACTCCTGGATAGCAGACAGACAGTCAGAGATGAGAGAGGGAGAAGAGAGGAGCCTGAAAACAAGCTGAGTGTCATCCGCATAACATTGAAAGTTGGAGCAACTAGCGGCAATGTAGTGGGCGAGGGGTGCCAGATATTGGTTGAAAAGCCAGAGAGAGAGGTTAGACCCCTGGGGAACACCACAGGTAGAGAATGATATAGAGGAAAGGAAGGACCCAAGTTGGGGAGGGTTGGTTAGAAAGGAAGGAGGCCAGCCAGGTGATAGACTAGATGAACCACCTCATGGCTGCCTCAGCAATCACATTTGGCACTTAACTCCCAAATGGCCAAGGTCCATCAGCATTGCTTCTTTAGCAGAAACTAGAACACAGATATCGACCAAAAGGCTCTGACTCTTGTGGTAGGTAAAGCAATGAAGGAGTGCCAATCATACAAATTTAGTTATGCAGGAACTTTAAGGCCCCCCCGGAAATAAAGCATGTAGGTATTTCTGTTGCACTAAGTTGTCTGTAGCATGTACAGGCCGCTAGTGAATAGTAGGACAAAATCTTGACAGTGCCCACAATAAATCAAGAAAATAAACACAAAATCAATTAATCAAACTAAAAATCACAATGAAAAGTAACCCAAAGGGAATATGTAAATTCCCTAAATGAGGCAGGCCTGCAGGCATAAAATTAAAGCCGTCAGGCTTAGACCCAGAATATGTGTGGTATTGGCATACCACAGTGATCCACTAATTGAATGGCAAAGGCAAGCCACAGCATGGAGAACAAAACACAAGACAACCCTGTCAGCTGAGACCATAGAAACGGCATCCCACGGGAATGCACAACAATCTTCCAGCAACGACCTTCCGTGAAAGCACTCTTAATAGACAACCAGGGCCAAATGCATCGGAACCTGCATCCAATCCTGGGGTCCATTCGACAACACACCTGGGCCCCCCTAGTCACAAATTGTGGCTATGTGGTGGCACACATTAAAGGGGATGTTCGCTCAGAAATTGTACTGTCCCAATCGATGGGGCATGTCTTTTTAAGCATACTGTTATCGATCTTAAAAATGTTCCTATGCATCTTACCTTAGTTTTCCTCACATTTATACATGCGAAAACAATGGGTTGGGCGCCGCCATCTTGTGCTAATCTTATCCGTTGATATATCGCCCTAGGTTCAAGTGCCCTCACAGCAAGAATATAGATTGCCCGCCACTCAAACTGTTATCACTTGTCCAAACGATATGCTGCGCCTATTTTCATGATGTTCGTGGCCAGTTTAGCCCAACGTACCCTGTCATCACCCACACCATAACATTATCTAATCCAGAACCAGGAAGATAAAAACACACATCCTCTCACAGCGTGAAACTTTTCTTTCATTTCACAAATAGGAGAAGAAAACATTTATTTTGAAGAAAACAACAATAGTCTGCAATGTTACAAGTACCTTTTTTTCACATAACGCTCAAACCAGACGATTACGTCCACGAAAATATTGATATATTTAGCTAATTGTAGTTATAGCTAGCGAACATCGCATACTTCGAATGTTGTATTTAAGTTTCTCTACGCCACCCACGCCACTCATCCCACTTCCAGTCCACACCAGAAACCAGAGACTAGGCTCTTGCTTCTCAAACAATAAAGTCACCCCTAAGTCTAAAAATCCTCGACTCAAGACCGGTAGCAACGCACCGCACATCCCACCCTCCACCAACGCAACCCTTAAAGAACCTAACACCACCCCATTATGTCCCAACATTAAAGGAGCCCTTATCAATGCTCGTTCCCTTGTTGCCCATGCCCTAGAGATTGCAGACCTCATTACTGCAAACAGCCTAGACTTAGCCCAGACTTCTTGGCTTTCACAGAAACCTGGCTACACCAGGCTTCAGGCCCAGCTCTCTCACTAGCCCTACCTGAAGGTTATACCATTATCAGGGCTGACAGAACTTCCTGTCAAGGTGGAGGAGTGGCCTTCATTGCCAAAACCCACCTAACCCTCAGAGCCATTCCCCAGACGAGCTTCCCTTCTGCAGAGCTCCTATCGGTGAAACCAACTCTTGCACCCACCCTTACAATACTTCTGCATCTTGTCTATCGCCCCCCGGCCCTTCAACCTCCTTTCCACTCACACCAAATTTGGCTCACAAACTATCCTCTTATGTGACCTAAACCTTAGCCTGCATGACCCAAATGACCCTCAGGCCCGAGCCGTGGATAAGACTAGCTCTATAACCTGGGCTTCATACACAGAATCACATCACCCACCCATTCCAAAGGCAGAATGCTGGACTGGGTGTCTGACCTTAACTGCTCTATCTCCATTATCCAAAATAACCCGTAGCCTGGTCAGATCATCACGACATCTTGTTCCCCATCCCCGGATCCTCTCCAGCCAAAGATACATTAGCACCCCCCTTGCTATCTAGAAACTGTCGTAAGATCACCATAGACAGCCTCAGGCCCCTCAGCGACGTCCTTAATGAGACTAAATTCAGCAACCTCGACCCTTTTAACTTGGTAGACCTTTACAACAACACCCTCAAATCTGAACGAGAAATAGTGGTACCTCTCAAACTCAGGAAAGCCAAACCCGTGGCTCACCGCAACGAGTGGTTCACCCCCGAAACTAAAAAGTCTTAGAAACATAAAAAGGTCAGCTGAATCCAATTGGCGGAAATCTCACTCCATCACCAACAAAATGGCATTTACGTCAGCTCCCGCTATTTATAAAGCGGCTATCCTCTCCGTAAAAAAAGAAACGTACAACTCCAGAATCAATAATGCTAAATCCATTACTAAGGAACTTTTCAGCATCCTAAAAGAGCTTGAATCCCCTGCACCGCCCATACAAGACTGCAACAAAGACGCAGAGTGTTGCACAAAAATCCAGCAAGCCCTCGCAGATAAAATTACTCTGCTCTGAAGTAAGATCGAAGCTAAAAAGGCAAGCCTTACTAGTGGCCCTCAGCCTGCCCCCAATCCAGAAAAAACCTCTCATCCCTGTACTCCCTTCACCTTTTCACCAGTAACCTCAACGGAAGTTGAAGACATCATAAAAAGCCTAAAACCATCCCACCACGAAGGTGATACCTGCTCCGCTACCATCATTAAGACGGGAGCAAAAAATCTAACCTCATTCATCACCACGCTGATAAATATCTCATTCTCTAACAATCATGTATCTAACAACCTCAAGGAAGCTTGGGTTATGCCTTTATTAAAAAAAAAACAACCTCGACCCAAAAGTCCCCAAAAACTATAGGCCCATAACCACCGTCCCATTCCTTCTGAAAATCTTGGATCCGGCGGCCTACCTGCAAGTTCAAAAGCACCTAGAGGAGAACAAACTCCTATGGCTTAGACAATCAGGCTTCAGACCCAGACATTGAACTGAGACAGCACTCCTTGATCTAAAGATCCAAATGGACGAGGTGAAGGACAAAGGTAAGCTAATAATCCTCTTACTCCTTGACATATCTGTGGCCTTCAACCTCGTCGACCACCAAATTCTCACTAAACACCTTAACACAGCAGCAGCTTTCTCCACCAGCGCATCCGACTGGGTTAAATGTTTCTTATCAAATCGGACCACCAGAGTCTTCTCCCCTTCGGCCTCAGCAGACCCCTCACAAATAAACTGTGGTGTCCCACAGGGATCCTGTGTGTCACCTAAACAGGGGTCAAGTCCAAAAAATTAAAGTAGGGGACTCATCAACAAACACAATGAGATGTGACGTCACCAGAAATTAGCATATCAAGGTGAAATATGAACATTTAATTAAATTGGCTTTGTATGACCACCCAAATTGCACAGGACGAATGAAATTTGCCTTTCATAAAATCAACACACACACAAAACCAAGAGAGGCTATTTTCTTCTAATGGTGTTTTTGAAAACGTTAAAAGGTGTGCATGTTTTAAACTCCAAGAACCAATACAAATGTTTTTCTGGAACTTGCAGCACAGAAATAGGATATTTCACCTTTAGTTGTTTGTTGTTTGTTATTTGTTAAATTTCATCAGGGGCTTTAAATCATAAATTCAAAGAAGACGTTCAATGTTTCTCATTTTAGCGGGGGGGGCTGAGTCCACCCTCTGAAAAAAGTGGGTGAACTCCGTCCATCCGCGTGTACCTTCGACTTGTGCCCTGCACCTACATTATATAATATATTTACGAAGATACTCTTCGACCGCCTGGACAACTTGGGTGTCATCTACACACACTACGCAGATGACACTCAAGTCCTTATCCCCCTCACTGGCTACTACGACCATGATTCAAAACTGCTAAATAAGATAAACCTCAAAATCCAAGCCTGGATGGCTACCAACAGTCTTTGCCTCAATGACGACAAGACCGAGTTAATGATCATAGGCACTCAGGCACGTTGGAATAAACTTGACACCAACTACTCATCCTTCACCATTGACGGTAATATTAGCAACGTCTCTAAAGAGATAAAAACACTGGGGGTTTATCTCGACTCAACCCTGTCTCTTAAAAAACAGGTCAACAGTGTAGCGACATCCACGGCCTACACTAATAAACTGATTTACAGCTGTAAATCTACTTATCCACAAGCAGCTGCCTAACGTTGGCTAGAGCACTTGCTTTATCTAAACTTGACTATTGCACCACACTATTCCAGGTACTCCAGAATAACTCTCTAAGAGCAGCACTTAGTCTTCCCAGATCTTGCCATATTTCCACTCACAGACACAATGCCAATTGGCTACCCATATGTGACATATGTGACAGAATCACATTACGCACCCTGGCCATCACGCATAAATGCTTCACAAACTCAGCCCCAAAAAAACCTGGCTGACAAAATCTGTAAACACCATTGCACACGTACCACCAGATCAACTCATTCCCACAATTTGGTAGTGCCAATATTCAATCTAAAAACAGCTGGAGGAGCAAGCGTCCCAGTCCAAGCTGCCAAACGATGGAACTCTATCCACATCCCTCTCAGACAGGAACCCTCCTTCTTCACTTTTAAAGTCAGTATAAAAAATTGGCTGTTCAGCATGCATCCTCACTAAGATGCCACCATTGTATCTGACCACTGTCTAGTTATGCCACTGTTCTTCTTCTTGTTTAGCTATACTATTGTACATTATTTCCTTTATCTGACCCATCTGTAACCAGGGTCCCATTTGTTATCTCCTCGTTTATTGTAATCTTCCTGCTTTTTTATGTATGTAACCTCTAAGTTTTTCAAGCGCCCAGTTACCTCAGGGTTCGGTGCACGATACAAATAATAAACAAATACAAAAAATCTACATGGGTAGTCAGAGGGAGATTCAGACTGGTTTTGCTTGCAACCTGCGAAAGATTTTTCTTTGATGAGGGCAGTAAGAGCTGTAATGTTAGCAGTAATAACCTCACCTTCCGCCAGTGTATCAGGCCATTGCAGTTTGTTCATAATTTGTTTGAATAGTGTGTCTTTGGGCACTGCTCATAGGAATTGTTTAATGTCCCCAATGGTGGGATCATAACAGGCAATCACTGTGTTCCAATGTTCCATGAAAGCAGTAGGGTTGTGAGGCAATGTGGGGAACTATTATGTCATATGGTATAAGTCAGTGGAGCTCCAGAGAGTCTGAATCCTCATAGGTTCAGCCTTGGTATTGGCCTGAAGATAGGTTCGCAAAGGCATAAGGGTGGTAGCAACAGTCGTGGAAGATGCATCATCAATAGTGTGCAGCGCCGGGGGTGTAGACCTGGAGGCATGTGGCAACTGGAGTTCTTGTCTAGTTAGTTCTTGCAATACTTTGTAGAGTGGCAAGCCTGGGTCTGCTGCCATGCAATATTTTTGTAAATAGTCAGTGGTCCACCTGTATTCCAGGCTGTTATTGCGGTTATGTTGGGCGGGAGCAATGGGGGTGTAGGAAGCTAGAGGTTTGGCTCTTGCTCTAGCACATAAAAGCTGAGGTGGCGATTGGGGTATAGGGGGTGGTCTGCAGGAGCCAGGGGAGGGCTCTGGGGTGGTGGTGTGGGTGGCTGGGGTGGCATGTGAGCTTGCTGTGGCGTGGGGTTGGTGGTTCCTTCTGGTGCAGGTGGGTGGTGTGCGGGACCTCAGGAGAGGCAAGTATGGTGCTAGTTCATCTAAAAGGTCTACCAGTGGTGCTGTAGGTGCTTCTGAAAGGGAATCTGTACTGCTGTCTGCAGAAACACTTGGGTTAAGGCCTGTTTTGCAAGTGTTTTTCTACTGTTTGGCCGGCTGGCCTCGGAGGGATGCTTGTATTGCTCTAATTCTTCTCTAACCTAGCCTTAAGCGATCTAGTTTGACTGTCATGCAATCTGTCTGTAGACACTTTGAACCAGGTGAAATAAGCTGACCAATGGCCATCAGACACCTTAGACTTTCTTTTTTCCAAATACTTGCGCAAGACAACAAGGTGACCCTCATGAAATTACCACTGAAGTGGCCACTGAAACTCCTTTTGTACCCACGTCCAAAAATTCCACTCCTTCAAATATTTGCAGGTGAATGCCCCATATGTTGAAAACATGAAAAAGTCATTGTCCCCTACTGCAGGTGTTAGTGGTGTTTTTGAAAGCTCAGAGCACATGGCTAGGTCTAGAAATCAAAAGAGCGGGGAGACACAAAGGGAGGTAGGCCCACAGGTACTCCAGATCAAAAGGGGTGGTGAAAACAACCTCCTGGCAATTGGTATTTACCGGTGGTGACAGCGTAAAGACAGAGCGGAGAGTTGGTACACAAGGGGAGACAGGAGCAAGCAAGGATTTATAGAGTTTACAGAATATAAATATGAAGTAAGACACAAGATGATATGATGTGAAATTATATTTTATTTATATCGCACCCATACACAAGTGTTTAGAGTGCGACGAGGCAGGGGAGGGGAACAAGAGAGGACAAAACAACGATCTTACTAGGCCCAGTGACATTGAGAATGTGCAAGTGCAGGGGAGAAGGGAAGGGGGAAGTGCAAAGGGGAGTTAAGAGAGGAAAGTGCTCAACACATGATCAAAACAACAACAAGTAGTTCTGCCAGCCTGTGATAAGTGCGACAATAGGGTGCAGACAACGGGTGTCAAATAAGTGCAAGAAGGGGACTGTAGGGTTATAGATACAGACCCAAGTGCAACGGTTGCAAGGAGGCAGTGCAAGTGTACTGCAGGGTAAGCAGGGATCGGGCCCAAAATCAGATGGTAGCCAGGTGCCAAGTGCCGAAGCACAGAGAGATCAGCAGGGGAGAGGAAGAGCAAAGATCAAAGCAAAGAGGAAGGTCTTGAGGTGCTTCCGGAACCGAAGATGGTTCTCCTCAAGTTTCAGAGAGGTGGGGAGGATGTTCCAGAGGGAGGCCCCAGCCGAAGAAAGAGATCTACCCCCAACTCATTGCATGGAGAAGAGGCTGACTCTTAGGGAGTTGGAGGAGGATGAGTGAAGAGCTTGAGTTGGAAGGTATTTCCAAAGGAAGAGCTGAAGATATTGTGGACCAAGGCCCCAGAAGGCCATGTGGACAATGCAAAGGGTCTTGAAATTAATCCTTGCAGCCACTGGGAGCCAATTAAGAGATTTCAGAGCTAAGGGATACGATCCCTGAGCTTGAGATCAAGGACCAGTCTCACAGTCTTGTTCTGGATGAGTTGCAAAGGGCGGAGAGTAGAGGCAGGAAGATTTAGAAAGAGGCTGTTGCAATAGCCCAGCCTAGAAAGAACCAGAGCTCCAGAGACAGTGAGCTTCAGGGGGAAGGAGTGAAAAGGAAGAATACCTCTGAGGAGGTGCAGTTGACAGTTTGACTTCTTAGAGACGTCGGAGATGTGTGGAGAAAAGGAAAGCGTGGAGTCGAAGATGACCCCAAGGTTAGTAGCGTGGGAGCAGGGAGAGGGCCAAGGGAGGCCAACCAGAGAGTGATAGGAATGGAAGGTGTGGGTGTGCCGATGAGGAGGATCTCAGTCTTACTGGCACTTAGAGGTTGTTGGTGGCACACCACTCCTGGATAGCAGACAGACAGTCAGAGATGAGAGAGGGAGAAGAGAGGAGCCTGAAAACAAGCGGAGTGTCATCCGCATAACACTGAAAGTTGGAGCAACTAGCGGCAATGCAGTGGGCGAGGGGTGCCAGATATTGGTTGAAAAGCCAGAGAGAGAGGTTAGACCCCTGGGGAACACCACAGGTAGAGAATGATATAGAGGAAAGGAAGGACCCAAGTTGGGGAGGGTTGGTTAGAAAGGAAGGAGGCCAGCCAGGTGATAGACTAGATGAACCACCTCATGGCTGCCTCAGCAATCACATTTGGCACTTAACTCCCAAATGGCCAAGGTCCATCAGCATTGCTTCTTTAGCAGAAACTAGAACACAGATATCGACCAAAAGGCTCTGACTCTTGTGGTAGGTAAAGCAATGAAGGAGTGCCAATCACACAAATTTAGTTATGCAGGAACTTTAAGGCCTCCCCGGAAATAAAGCATGTAGGTATTTCTGTTGCACTAAGTTGTCTGTAGCATGTACAGGCCGCTAGTGAATAGTAGGAAAAAATCTTGACAGTGCCCACAATAAATCAAGAAAATAAACACAAAATCAATTAATCAAACTAAAAATCACAATGAAAAGTAACCCAAAGGGAATATGTAAATTCCCTAAATGAGGCAGGCCTGCAGGCATAAAATTAAAGCCGTCTGGCTTAGGTCCAGAATATGTGTGGTATTGGCATACCACAGTGATCCACTTATTGAATGGCAAAGGCAAGCCACAGCATGGAGAACAAAACACAGCTGCGACCATAGAAACGGCACGGGAATGCACAACATTCTTCCAGCAACGACCTTCCGTGAAAGCACTCTTAATAGACAACCAGGGCCAAATGCATCGGAACCTGCATCCAATCCTGGGGTCCATTCGACAACACACCTGGACCCCCCTAGTCACAAATTGTGGCTATGTGGTGGCACACATTAAAGGGGATGTTCGCTCAGAAATTGTACTGTCCCAATCGATGGGGCATGTCTTTTTAAGCATACTGTTATCGATCTTAAACATTTTCCTATGCATCTTACCTTAGTTTTCCTCACATTTACACATGCGAAAACAATGGGTTGGGCGCCGCCATCTTGTGCTAATCTTATCCGTTGATATATCGCCCTAGGTTCAAGTGCCCTCACAGCAAGAATATAGATTGCCCGCCACTCAAACTGTTATCACTTGTCCAAATGATATGCTGCGCCTATTTTCATGATGTTCGTGGCCAGTTTAGCCCAACGTACCCTGTCATCACCCACACCATAACATTATCTAATCCAGAACCAGGAAGATAAAAACACACATCCTCTCACAGCGTGAAACTTTTCTTTCATTTCACAAATAGGAGAAGAAAACATTTATTTTGAAGAAAACAACAATAGTCTGCAATGTTACAAGTACCTTTTTTTCACATAACGCTCAAACCAGACGATTACGTCCACGTAAATATTGATATATTTAGCTAATTGTAGTTATAGCTAGTGAACATCGCATGCTTCGAATGTTGTATTTAAGTTTCTCATGAAACGCTGATTGCGTGCAGCAATCGATTAATTCCTGTGTTTCATTTCTTCTCGCTTCCTTTTGTCCTTCGGTTCCATCGCAGATTTTTCTTTCAAATGCACATGGTGTTCTATTATTCAGAAGATAGAGAGTTGTTTCACTTTCAAACGCAACGCCTTCACATCAGCTTGTTTTCACTTCATAAAGTAAACATGCTTTCGCTATTCATGACTATGAAGGAGGGGGTCGGTTTGCCACTCCCTCCCCATACATTCGACACGAAAGGAACCACCTGCTCTTGCAATAGTGGGTAGACTCCTTCATTGCCCTTCTATGGCCGCAGTGGACAAGTCCATGGCACATACAGAAGTGGGGCTTTTGCAAGATACATTTGCACTCCATTTTGTTTACCCCAGACTCCATCTTTGGACTAGGCCGCATTCTGGTATCTGTGAAGCCTTCTATCCCCTCTGCAGCGTCTCGCACAGCAAGCACTGACAGCCCCCACCTTTTCCCTCCTGCACATGTGCCACCCAAGCCCATTTCTCACGGATGCTCTGGCGCAAATTGTTACAAGCAAACAGTGTATTCTTTTCATCCTTCCTCTGAGATCACTGCCCTGCATGTGACCGGGCCAAATCATGAATTGTGGCCCATCTATCTCAACAAACCCGCTCCTGCACCTCTCACCTCTCATCTCAACTGTTGGAAAATTACTGCCTGGTCAACCCTGTGCCCCTCTAAGCCTTCTTTTGATGTAGCAGAAGTGTGACCCTTCCCTAGAGTGCCCCCAATTAAACCAAGCTCCTGTCATAATATATTCTGTCCTAAACTAACATGTGTCAATCCATCCCCTCCCGCTCTGAAGTGCCAGACCCGACAACTGTTAATCACCCCCCCAACAAGTCACTTGGAGGGCCACACCCCACACCTTTTACCTCGCCAATGACCTGAAGCAGGATGATGTAAAGAAGCGTGGGCAATTTATAGGCCTCTCTTAATACCAAAGGTTTAGTTTATGTGTTGTTATTTACTGCATGTTTTGTGATGGTACGTAGATTAGTTAGACAGTACCAGCCGCCTCTCCCGGACCCAACCTGACCTTCACCACGCACGGACCGGCCCAGCTGAACCACGTGGTGCCTACAAACCCGGCCAGCTGCCAGCCAATCTCGTGGAGCCTGCCCCTATAGAACTACACTAGGACCCATTCCCTCACCAATCAAAATGTAACTTGTAGACTGTATAGAAAACGTCATCTATGACGCTGTAGCCTTTTAAAATGCATTGGGCCTCATTATAACTTTCGCGGTACAGGTTAACGGGCTCCGCTAATGGAGGCGGACCCGTTAAACCCGTCCCGCGAAATTACGAGGTCCCCTCGCAGGACCCGGTAAGGACGCCTGGTAAAACCAGGCTTCCTTACCTGGTCCCGCGAGAGGAAGAGGGAGCTAACAACGGTCTGGTCGTAATCGGCCCATTGTTAGCTCCCACTCCCATTCCCATCTGAGCCCTAAGGGGGCTCAGATAGGAATGGGGAAGGTCCGGGCCCGGGTTCCCAGAGGGAGGAATTACTGGGCTCTCCGAACTCGGAATGGCCCGGTAATTCCCCATTCTGGGAACCCGGTAAAGGAGCCCGGTTTGGTGGCAGCAATGGAGCTAATAGCTCAATGGCTACCGCCAAACTCGTAATGAGGCCCATTGTTTCTGTATTGTTTACCAGAGCGCTCTCGAGGGCACAGAGTTCTCTGGATGCTGAAATTTACATAAAGACTTTTGTTGTCTCTCACAACCAATCTCCTGGTCTCATTCCCTACTGGGATGTGTCCATTATTCTGAGTTTTTTTTGCAATGTAGGGATTGAGCACCTTCACTCTTCACAACCTCGATATTTTCTGCTTAACTGAGACTTGACTAACAGAGGCAAGGGGCCCATCCCTAGACATGCTGATCCCGGAAGGATACTTTATTATGTATAAGAACCCAGCAGCAGGCCAAGGCGGGGGTGTGGCAATTACTGTAAAAAAAACTATTTCCATTCTTTGAAAGCCCTTGTATATGCGACAATTATGAAATTTTGCATCTAAAACTCAGACCCACCCTTTGTAGCGGTTTCAATCTTGTGGTGTATTGTCCACTGCATGAAATGGTGAACTTTAACAAGGACTTGCTGCAGACCTTGAAATCCATATCTGGTCCGAACTGCTCTACCTTGGTGTTGGGTGACCTTAATAGATGGCTCCACAACCGAGAGACATAGAGGCAGTGTCCCTAGAAGAAGCTCTCCTTGAAATTGATTTTAAAATACAGAATAGCGAACCTACAGCAACGTCAGGAAACATCCTTGATTGGGTGATCTCAAGAAATCTGAACGTTGTTATGAAAAACACCTCCCCATGTATTTGGTCCAATCACTGCATAATTGATTTTACCGTACGTCTACAAGCTGTCCCAAGAAAAGTACCCAATACATCCATAGTTGTGTACAACCGCAACTTTAAAAAAGTGAAACCTCATCATTTTCAGAATTGTCTCACAGACATGATGTCCTCCACCAACATTTCAGACTCCCCTGAATGATTGGTGGAAACATACAACTATGCTCTGACCAGCATGCTGGACAAATTTGCCCCTATGACTAAGAAATCAGTTTCGAGAGTGCTCCACCCACAAAAAATGGTTTACACCTGACCTCACAGTCTTAAAGAAACTTAAAAGAAGTGCTCAACAAAGTTAGCTAAAACATCCTTCAGCCCTAAATATAGACAAATGGAAGTCTCTTGAAGCGGCATATAAATTTAAAATCACGGCTGCCAAGAAGAATTTCTTCAATGAAGAAATTGCTGGGGCAAAAACAACTCAAAGAAGCTCTTCGAGATTTTGAAACTTCTGGAAAAACCTAAAGCTTTAGCACATCCCGGCCATCCAACAAACCAAGATTGTGATAATATTCAGCAAGCATTTGCCAATAAAATTGCCACAGCTCATGACAAAATTCAGAAAGACTGGGAAAATGGCACAATCAATCAAGACCCACCTGCACGTATGCGCAAGCAACACGAAGACCTACCTCACTTCACTTTTAGACATGTAACCAATTTGGAGATAGATTCCATCTTGTCTTCCAGACACCGCACCTCTTGCCGAGAGAACATCATCACGGTAAAATTAATACAGCACAATAAAGGGATTTTCACGCCTTTTCTCTCTAGACTAGTAAACGCGTCTTTCGATTACAGTGAAGTTCCAGAAGCCATTAGAGCTGTCTCTGTTACACCACTGCTGAAGAAGGCAGGCCTGGACCCGAAAGATGCAAACAAATTTAGACCAATTACTTCCTGCTGAAGGATCTGGACAAGGTGGCCACTAACCAACTTCAAGCTCATTTTGAATCAGGCTCTATCTTCCACAGCAAACAATCGGTTTTTAGAGCGGACCATAGTACGGAGACCGCACTCCTTGACCTGTAGACTAATATGCGTGAAATGGTGGACGAAGGGATAACCAGGCTCCTGGTCCGTCTTGAGTTGTCTGTGGTTTTTGCTTGATCATGACCGGTCGATCCACACAATCTCAGGCATAAGCAACTGTTCCCCACAAGCCTCTAGTTGGGTTAAATCATTCCTGGTGCGTAGACAGCCAACTGTTTTCTTGGAAAGTGGCTCCTCTAAACCTGCCCCATCTCCTGCGGAGTCCCCCAAGGTGCCTGTATTTGACCCACACTTTTTAATGTATTCATCAGACCACTCTGCCACTTGTTAGAAACCTACAGGGTCTCTTTTACGAATTACGCAGAAGACACCCAGGTGATTCTTGAAATTACTGGGAACTATGAAAAGGACACCAAGACTCTGAACGCCATCTCGGGATTCATCGAACAGTGGATGGCAGAGAATTGGCTCTGCCTGAACGGAGCAATAATTGAACTCCTACTGTTTGGCAGCCCGGCTAGAGAAAAGCTGGGGAAAAAATACTCACGCTTGAGCATCAAGGAGTAGCAGAAAAAGTTAAGACTCTGGGGGTATTTCAAAATTCGACCCTGGGTTCTGAGACTCAGACCAGTTACATCTCAAAAAACTGCAACTACTATCTATGACTTATTAGAAATATCAAGCACTTTATTTCAGAAGATAACTGTCCCTTAATTGGTAGAGCTACCATTCTCTCTCGCCTCAACTACTGCAACTCACTGTCAATAGGGGCCAATAAAACATTTCTGCACGGGCTCCAAATTGTCCAAAATGATGCAGTTCATATCATCAAGTGCATCCCCAAGCGGGATCACTTTTCATCTGGGAAGAAATCACTACACTGGCATCCCATTTCGGCCCCGTATTCACAAGTGTTTATATGGAAAGGCACCAGCTCATCAGAAGACCTGCATCACTCAATACCTACCCACTCGTGTGCTCCATTCCTCCAACCTGGGAGCGAGTAACAAAGATAGATTCAAAAGGGTGAGTGGCCTATGGAGGGCCTTCCCCAACCAAGCTGCACTGATATGCAACTCTCTCCCTAGCACTCTCAGGTTGGACAGTAATGTGAAAACCTTTAGGGCCTCGCTGAAAACTAGTCTCTTCAAATAATCTAGTGGCTCAAAGTCAGGGATGACGTAGCTTCTTGACCGATACTGATATCAATACGTCCTGTTCTTTTGTTTCATCTGTTATGTTCATTTGGTGCCCAGATGCTTGTGGGTTTATGGTGCGGTACAAATAAATAAATAAAAACAATAAAATAAATGCTGTCAGGTTGCTACTTATTGCTGCGACCGCTCAAGGACATATCGTCCCTCATAATGTTAATCACATTAGCGCCGTTGATTATTATCGTCCAATATTGATTGAAGAATCCATCAGACGGGAGCTGGAAATGATGGCATGCGCACGCAGAACAGTAGAATATAGCTATATAAATGACAGAATGAAAGAATATATTTCAGTAGCCGTTTTATAATCGAATATACACATTAAAATATTCTAGCTATCAAGTTATGTTATAATTCAGTACCCTACAAAAACAAATGAGCAACACCCACTCGACACGGAATGAACACAGATGACAAGACATGTGAGTAGGTCACACCACGACATGCAGGGAAGTGCAGGGAGGTAGTCAGACCACCGAATGGGACAGAGTCCCAGGTACCCTGTTTCCCATTGCGGACCCTACCTGAAACTAGGGACAGAGATAGGAACATATTAGTTTGAACAGACAGAGGGCATTATAATTAAAGTGGAAAGAGTAGCGAGCAAACAGTTAACCCCCTGGGTCCAGGGAGCCAAAGAGCACAGGGAAAAGTTTCTGCTCCCGCCTTAACGGTACGCAGAGATGCGATGTGGCTGCACACCGGGATATGCCATGGGACAAAGCAGTGTAGACGTCATTAACCTGAACACAGGTTGTGGGTGCAGGTGTTGGAGGAGTCATTACCACAGTATAGCCCACCTAACAAGGCACAACTAACTCCCAGTGCAACACTCGGGTGGTTATAGCATGCAGTATGAATATTCTTCAACATAACATAATGTACAATGTGCATTGTTTTCATCAAAAAGTACATTCGTCCATCACATAGTTAGTCATCAAGCGCACAGCACACATGCCATTGTCAATCACCCAAATATTATGTAAAGTTACGCTTACATAATTTCAGAGTGTTTCATTCTCTCGATGCCAAGCAGAACAACCGCTCCGAACAACAGATCCCAGTCATAGAAACTGAAGTTTTGTATGTCCACTTTCAATATAGTCAATGTTATCAATTATTTGTGGCTATTCGACACATTGGGCCACATTACAAGTATGGCGGTAAGGCAACAACAGCGCCGGTATCGCTACCGGCACCGTTGCTACCGGACCGCCATACTATGAGTTCTGGTTGTGGGTGCCCTTGCAGCCACCGGGTCTGACCTGGTGGCCGTACCGGCACCAGCAAGCAGAACATGATGGGAACACCGGTACCATTATTAACGGTACCGGTGCTACCACCTTCCCAATTCCCATTCAGCCCTATGGGGGCGAATGAAGAGTCCCTTATTACCGGCACCCGTGAATGGGCAATTACCGGGTCTGCCAAACTCGGCATGACCCAGTAATTGCCCATTCGCAGGTGCCAGATTTTTTCGCAAATTTGGAGGTAGCCTGCCTGTGTTACAGGCAGGCTACCTCCAAACTCTTAATGAGGCCCATTGTGTCCTTCGAACTGTTAGTGCATTTCATTCAAGGACAAATAACAATGCTAACCTGTATTTAGTGAGCTAAGCAATCGAGGGGTAGGTTACGTTTTGGACAAAGAATGCTATGGAAAAAGATGCAGCATAAGACCTTGCGTCTGACACGTGGTTTAGAAAACTAAGGACAGTTAAAAATGGCTATTTACAATATGTGCCTCAACAGGGAAGCGAAAACGCAACAGAAAATGATGTATGTATGTATGTATGTTACCTCTAGGGCTATCTCTGCGCTGTAAGAATAGGCGATCCATACCCCCTTCTCACTCGTCCCTCAGTCTTTCATGGCCCAAAGCATACCCCTGCACCTAGACTACTAGAAATCTACAGACCTTCATTACTAAGTCCCTATTGCACCCTTGATTCATTTGTTCACTACCTACGTTTCTGGCATATATTGTACACCTCTTACTATATTTCCTGCATGTCCGTTCACGCTCACTTGCGCTTCTTAAGCAGCCCTGTGTACCATCAGGCGATACTGGGTGAGATTCCATGCTCACACTGCATATGTCTCCAGTGAGTTTATTCTCATGTCAAGTATCCACACAAACCATGAGGTGAGGATTTAAAACACAGTGTACTCATACCTATTGCGTCTCTAGCGTTTAGTCTCACTTGAAGTGACCATTTCTGCTAGCCGGGAATTCAATGTGGTGTATTTATCGAGGTTTTATTTTATTTTATTGAGCGTTTGTAAGACGCTTTACAGAGCAGAATTGTTTTTCAAAGCGCCAAAATGCTCGATGGGAACAGAACATGTGAAATAATAACAATGGCAAAACAGTAATATACTGTTGTTGTCCTACTAGGCCTTGTGGCATTTGCCTGTGTAAGTGCATTGTGGAGAGGTGCTGGTGAAGGGGATGGATGAAGGAGCAGAGGGGTGGACAAGTGCTGGAGAAGGGCCCGGGAGGGAAGTGCTAAGGGGAGCCAAGGAGGAGAACCTCAGGCTTAGTGCTAGTACTGGCGGAACGCAAGGGTGGTATGTGAGCCATCAAGCAGGGGACTGCATGGCAGTGAAGTGGGGTGGAGGGGTGCTGGTATTGACTTGGAGCATGGTCCTGGGATCCTGTGAGATTCATGATGATCAGGCCAACAGTCACAGCGGCAGTGGGGTGATTAGCAGTGAAGTGAAAGAGGGATGATGCAAAAGTGAAAGAGGGCCTTGTGGATGATGAAGAGGGTCTTGAATTCGATCCTTGCTGCCACCGGGAGGCTGTGCAGAGATTTTACGGCTGGATAGATGTGGTACCTGGACTTGAGGGCAAGGATAAGCCTTGAAGCCATATTCTCTGTTAGCTTGAGGGGGCGAAAGGAGGAAAGAGGGAGATTGAGAAAGAGGCTGTTGCAGTAGTCCAACCTGGAGAGGAACAGAGCTCCAGAGACATTGAGCTTCTGGGATAAGGTGAGAAAAGGAAGAATGCCTATGAGGAGGTGGAGCGGGAAGTGCGACTTCTTGGTAGGGTCCATGATGTGTGGGGTGAGGGAGAGGGCGGAGTCGAACATGACCCAGATTTCTGTGCCTCACAAGATGGTTGGGGTAGAGGACCCAAGAAGGTGGGCACAGGGTAGAAGGAAACGAGGGCACAGGTGTCCCGATGAGGCAATTAGGAACATAGGCCTTTGTTTGATTACAAAATGAATGTGTGCATCTGGGATGCCATCCTTTTCACCACTTTCCATGGCCCTTTCAGAAAATATTTACTCTAGGAGCAATGCACTTCCACTTCGTACAGATTTAAAAAAAACTTTTATTGGTCATACTTATTCCCTCTGCATCACCATATCCACGGATGACCTATGCTTCCATGATTGGAAATATGCATCAAAACTTAGAACAATGGGCCATATGTCTGTACAATAATTGTCAAGTGCACTGAATGTCTTCCGCTCAGTTGTTCGTGGGTGGTCCCCATAGTTATAATTACCATCAAGTGCTCGACCAAAACTTGTTCTCGTGTATCGCGTAACATGAATGGTAAATAAATGTGATCTATCATGTATATGTGAACCAAACCTGGGCAATGGCGGGTGGTGAGTTGCAAGCAAATAGTCAACAAGCTATGTGATCTAATGCAGTCGGGCTAATACGTACAAACATTAGCGCCCATTCGACTTTTGCCTGGTAAGATTGCTTGATTAATATCAAACACACTACAAATGGTTATTGTTCCGTCGAACCTTGTTTGAATTGTATTTATTTTGATTTATTTTTTGGGATGTTTGTAATGCGCCTAAACAACTAATGGGGCCTCATTAGGACTCCGGCGCTAAACAATGGTGCTCTTAGCACCATGGTCCATGCCGGAGTCTGCCATGGCGGAATGGGGAATTACCACCCCATTCCAAGGTTGGTTGGGCGGTAATTCCCCATGCTGCCATGGCCCTTCGCCATTCCCATTTTTTCCCCATAGGGCTCAATGGGAATGGGGAAGGCGCTAATTACGGCACCGTAAATTACGGTGCCGTAATTAGCTCCTAGGTCCCTTTGCGGGTTGGTTGTTTTTTAACGCCTGCTAAAAGCAGGCGTTAAAGTGCAACCCGCAAAGGGACCTCGTAATCAGGCGTTAAGGGTTTCACTGTGCCGACACCTTTTACGCGCCGTTAACCCCTTAACGCCTGGGTTGCAATGAGGCCCATGGTCTCTCAAGGTGCCACAAGACCGAGAAGTGTGAGGGTGGAGGGGGGGTAGTTTGGGACAAGATATAAAGATAACAATAGCTGTCCTACCTACTAGTTAATTTGAAATTGGGATAGTGCAAGTGTATTAATAAGAAGTGCAAGCGTATTAATGAGAAGTGCGAGGAAGACGTGTGGGTGTGAGTGTCAGCTGGCTTAATTCAGAGTGCTAGTGTGCTGATGGAAGTGCAGGGTAAAGAGGAGGGTGTGCAGGTGAAAGGGTTGGGAGGGTGCTGCAGAGGCTAGATGGCAACAGGGGCTGGGGGTCTGCTAAGGGGTGGAAATGAGTGGAAATGCCAGAAATTCCATGGATTGCAGGTGGTGAGGGACAACCAGAGGGGCCAATTTTTATAGACAAGAGTACTTCCTATCTGGTGCTACTATTAATGATCGATGAAGAGAAACGGGAGAGGACAAGTGTTCTACCATTACATTATTTCTTAAATTGATACAGTGTCCAAGCATTGGGTAACATATTGAAACTTGCTTGTGAAAAATGTGTGACGACAGCTACCAAACATTTAAATCTAGAAGTCAACCTCTCAACAAGTTCAGGTTTTGGAGGACAAGCTTCTTTTGCAATGTTCTGTGGCATAGTCTGGGCTCTGGAAACAAAATCTGGATCCATTCCATTTGTATGTATGGCCAGCACATTAAATGTCAGATCTTTCACAAATTCTTTTTTTAAAAAATGTATTTAGTTCATTACAAACTTTAAAAATGTTTACATTCTTCCTTTCTCATACAATTCATTCAACATCTAATCCTTATCATATCATCGTCAAACTCATGTGATACAAAAAAAGTTATCCATCAATCGTGTGTCCAGAAACCTTTTCCAGGCTCATGTTCAATGAGTCTCTTTTCAAGAGCCTCTAAAAAGGACACCAGAGCTTATACTAGTTTTCGATCCATTCCTTCACAAATTCAAAATCCATTTCCTGTAATATTGGCTAGGCTGCCCACTGTTTGCTTCATTTTGTAAACGCCATGTGGTAACAAAGCATCCTGAAAGTTCCTTCAATTTGGGCTTGTTCCTTCCCAACGTTCTTGTTGTGCTTAAGTACAGCCAGTCTTGTTCTAGCCTCCATACCATCTATGCCGAAATGCAACCTTTTTGGCCTGTACTTTAGGCACATAATATGGAACAATATCCAAATCTCCAGTGTGGCAGAATTCGGTGGGTCCCTTCAGGTCTCTTGAAAGTGTTTTGTCATACACAATTTTCTCCAGTGGTGTGTAAGGAGGGAAACCTGACACCAACCACTTCTTCTTACACTCCTGCTCCTTAGTCAAAGGTCCATATCCACATTTGTGGATTTTCTTTTCTCTTCAAGAGTGTATGTTGGAACAATGGTGCATCAATGAACGCCTTTTTTCTTTTAAACATTCTTTATTGACATTTTACAAGAGAAGTCAACAAGAATCCTGCAAATAAATTTCAACACAAGTGTTGTACAATATTTACAGGGAGCGCAGTGCTTGGAAAGTTGAGAAACAGAAAGTATGGACAGAATCTAAGGGCAAAAGAGAAGCAAAGAAAAGAAGGAAAGTGAAAGCAGAAGAGAAAAAATAAAAATAAAAATAAAAAAGGGTGATCTGAGGGATATCACACGTATAATTTGTTGAAGACATTCCAAATTGCAAAGTACTTGCCTATTCTTTTCGATCGCTGATAGCTTATCTTCTCTCTACACGAAAGAATAACATCAATTGTTGGCCTGGTGTCACTCTTCCAACACTTCAGAATCTTATTTTTTGCTATCAGAAATGCTTCATAAAACTAGAAACGTTGGTCAACAGATAATTGGATACCCACTGGGGATAATCCTAACATGCAGGGACAAAGGGAGCAAGGGAGCAATAGATCTAATACAAGCTCCATTTGCCACAAGACCTCCTCCCAAAAACTCACAACTTTTACAGAGGATCAAAACACGTGCAAGTAATTACCAATTTCTATCTTGCAATTCCAGCATGTGTCTACTTGCATAAGCTTGTACTGCTTCATTTTTAAAGGTGTCCAGTATATACCATGTATAATTCTTTGTTGAGTGAACCTCAGATTCAGAACAACCTTATATCTAGACGGTCCTGCACAGATTTGACTCCAATCATTTCTAATATTTCAGAACCCAATTCTAGAGACCACAAACCTTACCTCGCTCTCAAGGGGGTATTGCTACATGCTTGTGTTAGCAACTTATATATAGTAGAGGCTAAGAGTGTAGGGCTCTTGGAGAGGTGGATTAATGGAGGAACATCATGCAATAAGGAATTTAAAGGTGCTAGCACATTGACAGAAACTTCACAGAGGACGCGATAGCGGCCAGCCTCAGAAGCAACAAGCTTATACTTGAATTTAAGGAAATCAAATGAGAGCATTAAAGCACCATCATGCACTTGCGCCAGGCGCCAGATGCCAGCAGTCTGCCAGGAAGACCATGTTAGAGTGCAGTTATTAAAGCATAGCGCTGGGTTCCACCAGATCGAGGAATTGGAACTCAGTAGGTATTTGACTCCAGAATCTACAGAGCAATTTTTCCAATCTTTGAAGATATGCCTGATAAATGGGGTAGATTTATCTGGTGCCATTCATTTGTCTATGCTGAGCAGGCAGTCCAAGGGGATTGGCTGGACCACATTCTTCTCTGTATTTACCCAATTCGGGTAGGTAGCAACATCTTCCCTCAACCAAAAGTGCAAGGTTTGTAAGGAGAATGCTCTATGGTAAAAAACAATGTCAGGGAAACCAAAACTGCCCAATCATACTGGTTTCACAAGTACATCCTTTGGAATCCTAGCCTTCTCTCCGTCTCCCCACAGAAAATTTCATAGAAGTATGTTTATGTCTCTAACCAGGTCTCCCGTCAAAGGTAAGGCAGCGTACTAAAAACATAAAATAACTTCGGAAGCGGGGTCATCTTAATTACATGTATTTTCCCCCATAAACTGAGATTTAATCTGTTCCATTTCAAGCATAACATAATAATTTCTGCAAGCTTATCCCTAATATTGTTTGCTAACAAACAATGTATGCACCTGGATATGTATATACACAGATACCGGAATTCATTCTCTGCCCAGCTTTCACGCCCAACTTCAAAGGGACCTCTGTGACATGATCTTGAAAACGGAAAGATTAGTGTTTTGGATACGTTCATTTTATAATCTGAGACTTTGCCGAAATTTGTCAAAGTTGAAATCAGATCTTTGAAGGAAGATTCAGGATCTGAGATCAGAACGAGGAGGTCATCCGCATATAGAAGAACCTTAGAAATGCTATTACCCACTTGTACACCACTGATATTAGCGTTTTCCCCGATTGCAATTGCCAACGGCTCTATAAAAAGAGCAAACAAAAGTGGGAAGAAAGAGTACCCCTGCCTAGTTCCCCGACTGATTTGAAAACTGTCCGATAAGCATCCATTCACTGTAACCCTGGCTTTCGCAGCTTTATAGAGGGCAGCAAATAGTTTCAAAAAAACTATTAAAGGCCACTTTTCAAGTAGAATTTCTACAGATGCATTAGAAGATTTTGAGCTCCACCAAAGATGGTTGCTGATAGACTGAGACTACTTTAAAAGGTTTTCTGAACCCTTTTTATTCCTGGCAGGTATCATTTTTTTAGAAATTGATTTTGCAATGTGCCATACATTAAATTGATGCTTTATGTGTGGGAACTGCTCTTGCATGGCCTTTGCTATTCCAACGTGCCTGTCAGTGGCTATCAGACCTATTTGCATTCCCCTGGATTTCAGAAGTTTGATTGATTGAATGAAACCATGTTTCTCCATGGCAACAGACAATGTACATTCAATTAACAAACTCACTATTTTTCTTGAAAGTGGTAAGTGCAGTATTATTTAGTGGAAAATCCCAGACTGTCACACTGTCTGTAACCAGCAAGCATGACCATTTTGCCAGCAAGTGTAGTGTCAATTGATATCTGTCCGAGTTTCCAGGTCTGGATAATAGCGGGGAGCAAGAAATCCTTCTGATATTTGTAGTACTGTGTTTTAGCAAGGAACTCAAGTCCCACAAATTGACAAAACCATGAAAATTTACTGAACATTGATCTACTAACAGCAAAGCAGATAAATTAAGTACATTTCCGGCAGGCACCTTTCCAAGCATAGGTTGTACTGACCATGAACATGTGTTATGTTGGTGGACACAGCTGGCCTGGATTTTCAGGTTGGTGCCTTTGACTACACAAGTAAAATTCACCAAGGGCTCCCCGCATATCCTCCTGTGTAATTTATGATCACATTTAATCATTTGTATAATTTCTAGCAGACAGCAGTCGGATATCATGTATTTTTGCTCCTTTAAATGCCAGTCGTCCTGCAGTACTGTGGTTTGCGATTCGATGGTGGTGGACAACTCCCCCAAAGTAGGAATACTGAAGTCAAGATCATGAGCAGATTCGTCAATGAATTGCGAAGATGCTTCAGTTATTTTGGACTGTGATATTTCTGCATGAATTGGAGAAACAGGGATAATATAATGTTTTGTTGATGGCCATTTCTTAGAAGGTGTACACTTTGTCATCAGGTCTGCAAACATTTCCGATATATCTTACGTCTTCAGTTTCATCTAGGTAACGTTTCACAATGTAGCAATGATCCCTGGTTACTTTCCATGGCTCGCTGGTGACATTACATTCATATCCGGGCCACTGGACATCTGCATCATGACTTTGAACCTTGACTGGACCATGCTATGCCTCAAAAAGTAGTTGCTCCATAGTGAAATCTGTTTGGCAAGCAGCATCATTAGTTTGGTTGTTGACTGAGTCTTTATGCTCCTCTTCTTCCTGGGCCTCTAAGAGATTGAAATAAAAACATGCTCAATTTATAGCACATATATAGAAGATAGGATTTAACAACTAAAAAACATAATAATAAAATATCAGCTTAAAAACTTCTCCTAAACAAACTGGTTTGTTCTTTACCCTTGTTTTCTTTACTTTTGTTGAAACAGTGGACTTCAATGTGCCGACCAGAATAACAAGTTGAAAAAAAGCACTTTTACAATGTATAAACCCAGCAAATTTCTTTATCAATCAAAGAAACATATGTACATATCTACAAAACTTACTTTACGTGCATAAAATATTGAAACATAATCAAAATTACAATGCCAATCAGATGTGATGAAAAATTAAATGTGTGTCTCTTCCATTTTGACCACTTCAGTGGTACATTCCTTGGACAAAACATTAAAGAAAAGTTAATAGTCTAGCACATGTAACTGTACAATCTTTGATTTTACACAGTACTTCTTGACTAAGTTGTTTTAAATAATTGTCAACCTGAAATGATAAGGTTAGTCGTTGTAAAACAATTCGAAAATTCTTAGGAAGATCACATCGAACACTTGGAATGTGTGATGTTTTCATCATATATATTTTACATTTCACCTGATAACCTTCCGAGATGTCGCACGGAGTTCATGTGATATCCTGCAAAGCATATTGATTAAAATGTTGCCTCCCAAATTAGTTTGCACTGTAATGTTTTCATTTTAATGTATTCTGATTTGGGTAGGAAGTTAAATGTTATTAACCAAAACAGAAAACGTTCATACAGTGAAAGGTTACATGCATTTCAGTTTCATGGGGAGGTTTTACTTTCATTGTTTCATTTCTATGGGTGATAAATACAGCAAGCTTGTTGATTTAATTTGTCTGCACTTTTCTAACAGTATTTTACATTATCTGAAAAAAACACTTATGTTAATATCAAACCGAATAAAGTAGATCCACAACTACCAATGTAACGCAAATTCAAACTACGCATACCTCATACTCCAGACCGGTTTCAAATGAGGAAGGGATTGTCGTCGAAGTTCCAGCATCCCCCTATAACAACGCAATTGCTTTAATACAGATGTAAAAGCCAAATTAAAATAAAGCATCAGATGCAGACCATTGTTTATATTGAGAGACACTCCTACAGGACACTTCTTGTCAATAACTAATATTATATATATTACTCTTCAATATCTTTCAATTCCAAGTAGGCCACATGCATTTATTGTTCAGTCGCATGTAAAGGATTTGTATAAAATAATTACTTGATAGGTGAGTGATGTTGCTGTTGACTCCTAAATAGTGATCAATGATGAATCTTTCTCCTTTATATAATGTATAAAATCAGAAAATAGTTCAATTGAAAAGGTACATTAGTATTATATTTCTTTATTTCTTTATTTCATTTGTTGTTAGTGCCCAGACCCAGAGGTATCACAGCGCTAGGAAGGTTACAATAAGGCAAGCAGAGTAACTGTTATTTGTTACAAGGTTACAGGTTGTACAAAACAGATGTGAGAAGGGACAATGATGGTGATGCTAGATCCACCAGTTCTCATTCTGGTATATATTGGGGTGATGAGGGATGAGGAGGAAGAGGTACTCAAGTGACGTAGTTTGGGCTTTCTTGGAATGCGATGGGTGAGGTACGGTGGGGCAGTGATGTGGAAGCAACAATGAGAGATAGACAGGATTTTTAAATTCGATACATACCTTAATTGGCAGCCAATGGGCTTCACGTCTCGCTAGTGAGATGTGATCTGATCATTTTAGGCCCCACATTGCCATAGGGGCGTTATTTTAGATTTGTTGTAGTTTTTGGATGTTTTTTTCAGAGGTTCCACCAAGGATGGCATTGCAATATTGAAGTCTACTACCGATGAGGGCTCTTGCTAGGGTGAGGCAATTGCTGGTGGTTAGGAATTTCCTGGAGAGGTTGATACGTTTTGAAATAGGCCGCAGATGAGGTGACCACCTTGACAGGTTTCTGCATTTTTAGCTCTGAGTCAAGATAGACTCCTAGTGTTTTGACATGGGTTGATGCAATGGTTGTTTTCCCATCTATGCAGAAAGAGGCAAAGGCTGGGTCGAAGTGTTTTAGCCTGTGTGCCCAGTTGACAATGAGGAGCTCAGTCTTGTCATCGTTCAGGCAGAGATAGTAGGTGGCCATCCATGCCTGGTTGATGCTGTAGATGAGGTTGATGTTAGCTGAATCAAGTTTATGATTATCCGTGAGCTTGAGGAGGAGCTGCTCATCACCAGCAAAGTTTGTATAGGGGATGTTAAGGCTGTCCAGGTGGTCGAAGAGAGGTTTGGTGTACATGTTGTACAATGTGCATGATAGGCATGATCCTTGGGGGACACCATAGGAAATGGGGACGGGGTCAGCTGCTTCGGCCCCAGAGAAGGCCCTGGAGGATCGTCCAGTCAAAAATGATTTGATCCAGCTAGATGATTCGGTGGATAGGTTAAAGGTGGCAGTGAGGTGTTTGCATAGGATCTCGCGATCAACGAGATCAAAGGCTGCCGAGAGGTCAAGTAGGAGGAGGATGGCAAGATCCCCTCCATCGCGGATGAGGTCATGCTGAATCTTAAGGTTGAGGAGGGCTGATTCAGTGCTGTGTCTGGGCCTGAACCCCAATTTGCAGGAGTCCAGTAAGTTGTTGGTCTGGATGTGGGATTGAAGTTGAAGGTACACTATACGGTCAAGGATTATCAGGAGGTAAGGTACTGTGGTGATAGGGCTGTAGTTGGTGGGGAGGGTTGGGTCTAGTGAGGGTTTTTTCAGTAGTGTAAGCCAAGCTTCTTTGATGGAGTTGGGTACTATGTGGGTGTTAACAAAAGCGTTGATGAAATTGGTCATAGTGTGTGCCAGTGAATCAGCGCACATCTTGATGAGGTGGACCATGCATATAGCCCCTGCACAGTTAGATGCTTTGAGTCGCAGGATGGTAGTGAGCCCATCCATCAGGGTGATGGGGGTGAAAAGAAATGTGGGGAGCATAAGAGTGACGGATGGGGTGGGCCCAGGGGAGTGCAAATCAGGGGAGGGGATGAGGGATTTTTTTAGCATGGTTTTGTCTCTAAGGTTGTGGATCTTGTTGGCTAGGGCTGATTGGGGAGCACTATGCTTTGTCTTTTAGGAAGCTGTCACTCGGAGGAGCAGGAGCTTCAAGCTCCTTGAGAATTTTAAAGAGCTCTTTAGTGTTTGAACTGGATTCTTTAAATCTGTAATTATAAATGCTGGCTTTAGTGGTTAGGATTGCTGTTTTGTATGTGCTAGCATAGGAATTAAAGGCTTCCTTATTACTGGGCGAAGGGATCTTCCTCCAGAGATGTTCAAGGGTGCGTTTAGATTTGCGGAGAACTGTTAGGTCCGCTATGGACCAGTTGTGATGATAGCTTTTTTTGTTGTAGGCAGCGAGAATGGCTTAGGGGTAAATTTGACCACATCCAACGATCAAAAACATTATTACATGTGGCTTGGCCTCACCATTGGGATCATCTACGTGTTTGTGGTTTCCTCATTCGTGAAGGTCTGTACTTCTATCAGTGAGCTCTACGTAAAGACATGTTAACCAACAAATTTAAATAAATTAAGCGAATATGGGATAGACAAAGTAGTCTAAAGTGAACATTTTTGAAAGTACATTGTTTTGAGTCACGAGCACAACTTGTGTAATATAACATTCATGTAAATATTCCCCAAAACGTCAAAAACGGTCATCATGTTATCTTTACACCACACTAATTCAGTAGACTGCGAGATCATTTTGAAGACATATGTATAGCGAGCACTCTTTTTATACACCAACATATCTAACAAATTCTTCATCCACTACTCATGCAGGACTGTGCCAGGAGTTTTGACATGGCTCACAGTATGCTAATCAAAACCGATACTTGAAGGTATTCTTGAAATGTCTGTAAGATCTGTTAAAGAAATATGAATAATTATTAAAATTAATAAAGTATCACTGTGAACAAAGAAAGCAACAATCACATGGCTTTGTTTGTAAACTTAGTTTTAAATGTTTTAAATACTCTGTAATGTCTAATTATCACAGCAATCAGATTATTGTTATAGCACGAATTGAGCCACCAAAAGTAAATAAGCGTTCAAAACATGGGGAGCACTTGCTTTGTCTTTGTCAATGAAACTACAGAACTAAATAGTTGACCAACCCTTACTTGGATGCACAGATGAGCCGATTGAGCAATCAAGTAGATTGATGGCGATATACCTTGTGGATTGCAGAGATGTTCCCTAGTGAACTATCAAGATGGAAAAGTGGGTGTGTATGTGAATGTGTGACATGTTTGTTGACACCCACCAAGCCTCAATGACAATGTTTAACATCCTCATACCCATGTACCTAGCCCCTTCGGGAGTGCATGGTCATAGGTGCGAACTGCCATTGATACTGGAGGGGGACGGATGGGTGTGAAGCGAGCGCAAATGCCCCGGAACAATGTTCAAGGGATACATATTTTGATTCCAGGGACAGGGTCTTCAAAGGGGAGTCTGGAGACACCCGGTCTGGGAAGGACATGTGGACAATGGTCGCAGTGCGGTAAACCCCTTTGAGGTGTACATGGTGTGTGGAACCTTGAGCGTCCCTATCCACCAAGCCCCTTCGGGAGTGCACGGTCATAGGTTTAAACTGCCATTGATACTGGATATGGATGGATGGGCGTGAGGCGAGCACAAATGGCCTGATAAAATGTTAAAGGGATCCATACATATATTGATTACAGGGACGGGATCTTCAAAGGGGATTCTGGAGACATGGGTCTGGGGAGGCAATGTGGACAATGGTCGCAGTGCGGCAGAGTCCTTTGAGGTGTACATGGTGTTCAGAACCTTGAGCATCCCCATCCACCCAGCCCTCTTGGGTTTGCACGGTCATAGGTGCAAACTGCTATTGATACTGGAGGGGGATGGATGGGAGTGAGGCGAGCGCAAATGGCCCGGAACAATGTTCAAGGGATACATACATATGTTAATTGCAGGAACAAGGTCTTCAAGGGGAGTCTGGAGACACCGGATCTGGGGAGGCCATGTGGACAATGGTCGCAGTGCGGAAGATTCCTTTGAGGTGTACATGGTGTTCAGAACCTTGAGCGTCCCCATCCACCAACCCCCCTCGGGAGCGCATGGTCATAGGTGCGATCTGCCATTGATACTGGAGGGGAATGGATGGGCGTGGGTGAGTGTAAATGGCCCGGAACCATGTTCCAGGGATACATACATATGTTGACTGAAGGTACAGGGACTTCAAAGAGGAGTCTGGGGACACCGGCCCTGGGGAGGTGTAAAGGCTCACTCCCCGACTTACACATGCATATTCATAAAATATAATACACCCTAGCGGGGAATGAGACTAAGAGGACAGGTTGCAAGATTGAGTAAGTTTATGTAAAATTGGCATCCAGAGTACTCTGCTGCCTCAAGAGCGCTCTGGGAAACATTACAATTACAGAAAGTTTTAAAGAAAAAAATTGTCATAGATGACGCAACTAACATAGGGTACTACACTAATGCGGGATTGGCTGGACAGCATAGATACATATATGAATATAGGCGCTGCTTCTCCTGGATTGGTTCCCCAGATGGCGGGGGTGGGCATCATGGCGTTCAGCTGCATGTGTCCAGGAGGGGTGAGGGTGAGGTTGTTGCGATATAGCGTTGATACTAACCAAGCTGGCAGGTGAAACTACCACTAGACATACAATAAACAATGATCATTAGTATACCTTTGAATAAATCTAGAAAACCTATAAATTGCATGCATGTGATTATATCATCTTTCATTGGGATTTTTACGAGGTCCAAGGTGTAGTGGGCTTGTCCTCTGTGATAACCTGGGTGACTGCGTGGTTCTTGGCACATCAAGGCAAGTGGGGATTTATAGTGACATGTGTTGGTTTTAGGGCACAATATACTGAGACAGAGGTCTGGGTTTATTGGGGCACTGTGGGGCGGGCTGCACAGCAGGGTCGCACTTCTGATACATCAAGAGAATACCGTAGGAGGGCACAGGGTTATATTGGCAGTCATTTTCCAACAGCGGAGCCATGGGGGCAGGGGCAGGTTTATGAAGATGGATGAGCTACAAGGCATCGTTCGAGCCGGTTCACACACAGGGCAGTGATCACAGAGGAACAGTGGGATGATACATTGTGGTGTTTGTTTCAATTATCCCTGTTGCATCCGTGAAAACGGGAGTTGTGAAGCTTTCCAACAGGGAAGAAAAGGTGGTGGCCATCAGTGCACTGTGTGCGGCGCTGCAGAGGGGAGAGAAGCCTTTTCGTACTATCGAAGTGAGACGTAGTCCCAAGATGGAGTCGAGGGCGCACAAAATGGATGAGAAGTGTGTCCCACTACAGCCCCACCTATGCTAATGTTAGCATAAGGACAATGGAGGCGTCCCCCACAATTGCACAAGCAAATGGTCCATAACGTGCAGAATGTGCGAGGGGGGCCCAAACAAACCCTCGCTCCCACACATTCCCCCTTTCATTACATCTAAAGTAACAAACTAATTCTTACTGTTATTTTCATTTCGATAGTACTCTGCTACTTGCACTGTTTCGTCCCAATGCGTGTGTCCCTTTAATTGACATCCAAGCCCTGCAAACACTTCATAGGCTTTGACCTCTCCTGGCGTATTCATCAGGTGTGCAGGTCATATATATTCCCCCATCCCCATCCAGGTCCACCCACACCTCCCTGTACCATTGTAACTCCCTTGGCTTCTTAATGGTGGTGTGGTATAAGTTATCTACCCTGTCCCCATGCTGGTGATATCCAGCTGTTAGGCGATGCTTTGTTGGATTGGACTCCCCGGTCTGTATTTGAGCATCTATCAAGGTTGTGGTTGCTACTGTTGTCGATCTGTCCATTGTTACCATCATCATTGTTGAACTAGGCATAGATTTTGCACAAAGTTGTATGCCCAGCTGGCACACACAGAAAAATAGTAGCACAAAAACGATGAGGGGGACAAAAATCTTCATTATCACACTGAGCCAAGACGGTATCCAATTGAAGATGTCATCAAACCAGTTGCTTGGCTCTATTCCTCCTTCCTTCCGCAGTCCCTCCCCCAAACTGTGCACAGGCGAGATAACGTGGGAGAAGGTCCCATTGTCTGCGTCTTCAGAAGGTACGAAAGTGCAACATGCACTCACGATTTTTTGGCAAACACCACCGTCAATTGCTGTGAGGAGGTCCAAGATGTACCGGTTCTGCATTGTCATTAATTTCAAGGCGCGAAGTTCCACCTTGATGACATTGAACCCTTCTTCAGTGTCATTGGCCAGTTGGATCAGCTCCCAGCGCATGATTTGCAGCCATTTGGCACTTGTTCGTGCTTGAAGTTGCGGCACTAGGAGGGAAGCAAAGAAGGTTTCAGCAGAATTGACAAGTTTATATTTGTCTGGAATCTCAGCAAGGAGTTCTGATGATTTGCTGGAGATGTAGTTGGATGACCTTCTTTTGCAGGACACCCTGTCTTGTAGCTCGTTTTCAGACAGAATGTCGTATGTGGAAGGATCCGTTGTTGCTGGTTGGGGTGCTTCTGATATGTCAGCCAAATTTTTCCCCCCTTGGATATGGCTTTCTGGAATCACCATTAGCGCTGAGTGCTGTGTGGCCAGGGCACATGTACCCCTCCAGGATGGTGGGAGATGTAGGTATGCTTGTTTGCCACATACCCAATACATGTCCATGAGCTGTGCCCTTTTTCATGACCGGGATGATGATTGTTTTGTTGCATTTTCTGTTCGAGCCCATTTGCTCTTTCCCTAGCCATGGAAGCACAGTTCGTATTCATTTTCTTTCTGCATTTTGATGGGTTTCTCGAGGGCTGTGACCCATGTGAGCTTTGCAATGTGTTGGACCAGACAGGGGTGCATGTTTCTTTGACCCATTGAAAGTTCTTTTCAGTAAATCCTCTCAACGCCTCTGTTTACACATGATCGTCTCGTCATGCCATTTGTTTTCTGTAAACTGCATCCCTCTGATAACAAAAAATGTTTTTTTGATGCAAATCACTCCTTACGGCTTACTCGTGCAGGTTTTTTCATTCTGCAGCATTTCTATTGTAACTGTGTGTGACTGGAAGGTGCTCCAAATCCTACACAATACGAGATGAACTAAACATTGGGCATCCGACAAGGGCACTTCTTGAGGTATAAGTATTTTAGGTGTGCCTGAGGCATGAAGTATGAGAGGGCAGACATATCAGCACTCATTTGTTGCTTGCTTGGCTGTTGCACTCATGTCTGAGTACCATTTGTTTGATTGATCTGGGTGGGGGGGTCTTCAATCTCATCTCATCCGTGGCCATGGTATGCGTCATTATGTTTCCCTCCCACCCCCCTTTTCCACCTCCTCCTCCCCCTTCACTATTATTTATCATTTTCACTCTCCTGTATTTTATGGGAAAGACATCTGCCCATGTTACTTCACTTAATTCACTAGCAGCTTGCCAAGATTGTGATATTGGAGTGTCTTGGGTAATTGGAGTATCAGGGTTAAAGTGCATTACAGTACCTTGTAAGGTTGGTTCTGTGGTTGCATGTACATTTGTGTGTGTGTCAGGTCAGGCTCACCGAACCAGGAATAATCACCATCGTATTGATTAGTCTCATTATCATTGTAAAAACTCATAGCAGCAAGTGAAAAAACAGGGGTTTTAACAGTTCGGTTTTTATGCAGTGTGGTGAGATTACCATGTACAGAGCCATTTTGTTTCCAGATTGTTGTGACTCCAGCCCATATGAGGGTTGAGCCTTCCCATATCAGGTTTACCCCACTCCCCCCTCTTTCGTATCCCCAAATATGAAACAATAGGTCCAGTACAAGGCAGCACAAAATAAAATCACAGAAAATACTATTGAGGCAAATGCCAGGCCACTTTCATAGTTGTACCATTTATTTCTTCTATCATCTACTCTATCACTATCTACATCGTCGTTAGTGGGGGCCCTCCTTTCCGTCATATTTCCACCTGAATGGGCAATATAAAAGGGTTAAGTACATTGCAAAACATTTTTACACTCTTGTGAATTTTTTTTCTTCATTTCAAATATTACTACATTAATACCTAATTTCTCTTTTAATCATTTTTTCTACCTCTTTCATTTCTATTAAACTTCATAAATGTTCTTTTGAAACAGATCAATCTTAATTAGATAACATGAGAAAGTAGTAGTGACAGAAAAATAGAGGGAGAGATATACTGTAAACTTTCAATGCACTACTTTACACATATATGTTTGTCACACAAACTGTTTAAAAAAAAGTTATACTTATTTCGCTTCATGTTACACATCTCTTTTTTAACCACTTGCAACTTCTTCACTCTGTTGCTGCTCGCTTTGAGGGGTTGTACTATAGTGTGCTCTTCTGACATCTGAGAGATGCACCCAATATTTCAACCCCTTCACCTTCACTGCAGTGGGTGTACAATAGAGTACCTCATATGAACCGTGAAACCGCGGGGAAACTTCACACATATACATTCTCTCCTGGGATTAATTGTCCAGTGGGGCTGTCTTGTGCTGGTGTGGTTGTATATGTTTCATTATTTCATGTGAATGCAGGTACAATCTGTTTTGCTTTACTTCGTACCACACGTGTCAAATGGGTAAGGTATTCCTTAAATTCATCCCCCAGCACTGTGGTAGCTCTGTGAGTGTCTGATGCTCTTCTTACGGGTGACAATGGCGTATGAATACACCGTCCCACCACTATTTCGTGCAGGCTTAAATGATGGTCATAACTTGGTTGCGTTCTGAGCTGGAACAGTGCTAGGGGCAAGCAATACACCCAATTCTTTTTAAGTGTGTTACACAGCTTGGACAACTTGCTTTTAAGCAGGCCGTTGATTTTTTCTACCATTCGGTTTGCCTGCAGGTGATAAACATATTTTGTGTTTTACCCCTAACAAGGTGGTCACCTCTTTGAAGAGGTAATTCACAAAATAGGTGCCATTATCTCATCTGATCACATCGCATATTCCCCACCTGGAAAAAACTTCCCGGACCAAATATTTTGCAGCACACTTTGCGTCTGTGTGTGGACATGGCCCAGCTTCCACCCACCATGAGAATGGACAAACTATCACAATGATATATCTTGCCCCATTGCATCTTTCTCCCATGTCCGCATAGTCAATGTGTAGCTCTCTAAAAGGCCCCACAGGACGTGGTAGTGTTCCTCGTAGTGTTCAAAGAGTCCTTCCTGAATTGTATGTTTGGCATGTAGTGCATTCAATTGTTAAATTTGATCAGTGGTCCGGTAAATTTGGTATAAACCACGTTTCATGAATCTCTGCTGCAATGTGTTGTTTTGTTACATGTGTTGGGAAGTGGAGCTGTTGGAATTCTATCAATAATAATTCTACTGGCATCACCACCTTCCCTGTCAGTTCTTGCCGCCACATTAAATCTGTTGGGGATTGTTTACATCTTCTCTTTCCCCATGATTCTTGTTCCTCTAATGGTGCGCGCTTTTGCAGTTCTATAACTTGTAGACTGGGGGTACAGTTGTATCCTTCCTCCTGCACTTCTGCACTTGTTGTTTTTACAATGCACTCTCATGGTTGTGGAACATTGAAATATGCTTCTTCTTTCGCAGCAGCGTCCGCTGCCACATTCCCGAGCGAGATCGCGTCCGTGTTATTGGTGTGTGCCTAGCACATTACCAATGCTACAACTGATGGGTCTGCTGGTGCTTCGATCAAGTCATTCAGTAGTGCTGCATGCTGTACTGGCGAGCCATCTGCACTCCTGAACCCTCTTCGTCGCTATCGTGACAACCCTGAATGCACCGTTGTTGTCACATATGTCGAGTCAGAATATATTGTCACTGCACATCCTTTGGCTGTACGTAGTGCTTCAATTAGTGCTTTTAGTTCTGCTGCCTGCACTGAATAATGTGACGGAGGTGTTTCTGTACGATAACTTCATACCCTTCTTCTTCCATTCTTACCATTGCTGCCCCAACATGTTTTTCACTTGTCTCACTGTGTATTGATGCTGATCCATCCACAAAATATATTTCCCCCTCCTCTAATGCATTTCGCTTGCTTTTGGAATGTCATCTTCTTCTCCTTCGTAAGTGGCGCAATCATGTGCTTGCATGTCTTTTACCGTGCATGGCTCAGTAATTAATATGGCTGATTTCACTGTCTTACATCTCACCACATGAACGTTTGGACTGGATATTATGATCTTGTATGCTGTTGCCCTTTCTCTGGTGAGAGTGGATTTGGACCTTTCTAAAATGGCAAACAGTGAGTGCTCCGCATACAGTGTCACCGAACAACCCATCACAATGGTGGCGCTTTTTTCTATACCAAAAGCCGCTGCTGCGAGAGCTTGTTCGCATGCGAAGTAGCTCTGCATTACCAAGTCTAGTGTGCTGCTATAGTAGGCCAATGGCTTGTGGCCTAATGATGTCTTTTGTGTTAGAAATGCGGTCATTAATATACCGTTGCAATGTGAAAACAAGTAGAACTCCCGATCATAATCTGGGTTCGCTAAAACTGGTGCATGCGCAATGAGGTCTTTTCATTTGAAATACTGGGTCATCATTTCTTGTGTCCATTTTATGGGGTGCTATTCTTTTGTGCTTCTTTTAAAGCTTGCAACAATGGACGTGTGTATGTAGTATAGTCCAAAATCCATGCTCGGCAACAGTTACATATGCCAAGAAACTTGTGCATGTCCTTCACTGTTTTTGGTATTATCAAATGGCGTATTGCTGCTGTCCTGTCTGGTATGATTCTTTTGCCATCTTTCGAAATCAGTTGCCCTAAGTAGAGCACCTCGGCTAAGCAATATTGCAGCTTACCTTTGTCCACCTTGTATCCTTTTGTGGCTAGTAAATTCAGCAATGATATCGAAGCAGCCCTGCGCTGTTCTTCACTTTTACTGCATATGAGCAGGTCATCTACATACTGGATTATTGTGCTCTCTACATCCACATTACCAAGATCTTCATGCAATATTCTATTGAAAATGCTGGGGCTTTCACAGTACCCTTGTGGTAACCTACAATGCTCAGATCTGTTGCCCCCCAATGTGAACACTGTAAGATATCAACAACTCGGGTCAAGTGGCACTGAGAAGAAGGCGTTCTTCAAATCTACTACCGTGAAACAAGTAGCATCTTTAGGTATGCTACACAAAATTGATGCAGGATTAGGCACTAAGGGAAACTCTTTCTGTATGACGTCATTAAGTGGGTGTAGGTCCTGGATCATCCTCCAAGCCCCGCCCCTTGCTTTTTTGATCGGATAAATCGCTGTATTACAAGGGGAAATTGACGGCACTATTATACCTTGTTCTAATAATGCGTTTATTGTTTCTTTTATCCCCTTCTCTGCTTCTTGTGATAATGGGTACTGTTTTACTCTAGGTGGTATTGCACCTGGTTTCAATTTTATTTTTATGGGCGTGACCTCTTGTAATAGCCCTCATCATGGGGGCCGGTTGTCCATAATTCTGGCAGCACCTTTTCCATATCTCCCTCAAATATAGTGGGTGGTACACTAACACTAGCCATGAGAGGATTGTGCATTTCTCGGTGTTGGATCATTATATCACAGGGTACACTTATTTCCATTATAATTTCCCCATCAGTATCACTGTCAGTGACCAATTCCTCATCGGTGAAATCACACAATGCTATGTTTGGGTCTATGCACAGCACTGTTCTCCACTCACATCCATACCTGTCCAGTCCTATCACCGCAATACGTTTGCTTGAAACTTGCACTGCTTCCAAATCAATGGGCATAACTGTCCCTGGCACAATATCAGAATGTACAATGGGGCAGAACACAAAATCAGATGGCACTCTCCATTCCTTCCATGTTATTTTGGGCACAACTCTGGCAAGTACCCGTATCCCATAAATGAACATATCAATATCAATGGGTACCCCTCGTACTTCACTCTCATGTGTCATGGTGCTGATCATTAGAATGGCTCTTACTGGACATATCCCTGGGATAGAGCACACTATCCCCCGTTCTGTAAAGGAGATGCTCATGTTCAATTTGCTCATGACGTCCCTCCCCAATAACTTTATTGTCGAGTCTTCATGGTACAGTAGTGGGGCTCGCACCGTCTTCCCTCCCACCGTTATGTCTAAATCTTTTGTGTAAGGAACTTTTAAAATAGCCTCAGAGAACCTCTGCGTTTCCAAATTTTTTCCAGAGAGTGGTAACCGGCCTTCCATGAGGCACGATTTTTCAGCTCCCGAATCCACCATAAAGATTAACTGTTTGTTGCCTATCTCTGCCCCCACCAGTGGTTCCTCTTCTGCGCATAGGGTAGTTGATAGGACTGGACACGCAAGTGCTTTCTGTGGGCTGTCCTAACCTGCATATGTTTCTGTTCCCGGGACAGAAAAAACATTGTCCCCCACCATAGCTACGCCGCCGAAAGGCAGAGGCGCGCCGTTTGCGCTTGTTGCAAAAATGTTAGTGTTTGCATTTCCCATTGTATTCTGGCGTGCTACCTGTTGTTGCATCCCTTGCTGTTGGGGTTGTTGTCTGTGTGGCATTTGCTGTACCCTTGGCTGTTGTTCATTATAGCATAGCTCATTCTGCCCATCCCCACCCATTGGTAACCCGTAAGGACTGCCTGGATGTGGGTGACCACTGTTGTTCATTCCCCATGGGAGGCTGCCCTTAGTAATATCCCATTGGTCGCATCCTGCATTCTCTTGAAAAATGTCCCCACCTCCCGCAATTCCAACATGACCCTGGGGGTCCTCCTCTCATTTCTTGCCCTCCAAATCCTCTATTTCTCATTCCTCCAAACCCTCCTCTCTAACCTCGGTACCCACCTCGTCCTCTTGTGGGTCTGCCCTGCCATTGGGGCCCTTCGTACTGCTCCTCTCCTTCCCATTGCTTCTGTCCATTTGCGGACCAAGTTGCTGCCATCCTCACTGGTGTATTTCCTGACCCCTCCTCTCCTTCTCCCTGCTTGTCAATGGGCTGCTCTGAATTCATTGCTGCAACCTTCACTAATTTATTTTGAACCAATTTTGCTTCATCTGCCAACCTTCTCTGTACTATCTCTTTTTCTCTTTCTTTGATCCTCCTACAATGGTGAACAATTATGCTCTGAATCTCTGGCCAACTTTTGGCTTGTATTCCAGCTATTTTATCCAAGGCCTTCTGCACCTCTTTTTGGAGCCCTTTTTTAATTATGAAGTAAAACAAGGCGGTTGATTGGTCCCATGCCGTGCCCTTTTCAGATCTCCACAGGTCTTGCACCCGAAGAATGAAATGCGTAGGCTCTTCCTCCTCTCCCATAGTGCATTCCATCACTAAATGTAAATTGGGAGTATCTGGAAAATTCCTCCATAATGCATCCCACACTTGCACCCTTACATTATTGAATGACGACCCATCATGGCGGTCACAGTTCATTGTTACCCCCGGGAAGCTGGCTTTCACCCACACTCCGTCTGGTTGGTCACCAACGGCAGACACCAATAAACTTTTCACATCCCCTATGGCTAATGGTATCCCTGCTGTGTTCTTTCAAATGCATGTATCCACTTCCCTGCCCCACCTGAAAGTGGAGGGAGAAGTTTCAACAGGTTGTTTTTGTCCATCTGTGCCCATGGTATGTAGTGTGGTCTCCCTGCTCCCTTATGTATCAGAGGCATCTGTAGTTTGGCCTTACCTCCTTTTTTACTTACCGTTCCCGTCTTTGTTTTACTTACCAACATGTTTCCTACTCTTTGCCTCAATCTCTTTTGCCACCTTGGGAGGCTTCCCTCCTCTTGGTCAAATCGAAATGGCAGCTGAGACCCTTCTGCTCCTGCCCCCTCTTCGTATTCATCTAAATCAATCCACACTTCATCTATTTCTTCTTCTGACTCCCTGTCTCCCTGTCCCCCTCCTCTTTGGTTTTCTGGCATCTCCGGTCGTATTATTCTTTCTGGCTTGCCGTTTAAATGGAAGAGGAACTCTCCTGACTGCCACTCTTGTTCTTGTCCTTTAGGTATCGGTGCCGGTGGTGGCAGGGATGGTGTAGACCCCCCCGCTACACTTGGCGGAGGTGTAAAACCAATTTCTACCAATGGTGGTACTTCCCCTCCCCCGGGTAACATCTGGCCCTTATCACACAATGCTCTTAGTCGTGTTATTTCCATCTGGGCGTGCGCAAGCTGCCTATCTAAATCTCCAGTTAACTGTGCTAAATTCACTGGAGGGGCACTAGTTGGTCCGTGTAGTCCTCCTGTTTCATATGGTGGTGGGGCTCTGGCACCTGCTGCTGACGGGGTGCTTGGTGCTGGCACATACCTGGGCTCGCTATATCCCACTGCGGGCCCTGTCAATAACGGATAAAGTTTAGTGAGGTCATTCCCTCCAGTTTTTATTGTACATTCATCCCCTGTTACTCCCTCTCCCCCCTCCGGGGCTTTTGGCTTTTCTACTGATGTGTCTTTACTTAACCCGCCGCTAGGGGCTGTCTCCTCGAACATTCTCCATAAGTCTAATACTTCCCGCCTATTTTGCAATTGCTTCCCCCTGTATTTTGCCAGCAAATGGGTCACTACAAGATCTAACACTCTTTTTTCGAAGGACCCTCCCTCTGGCCATATTGTGGATGACCCTTCTCCTTTTATTTCAGTTAGCCATTGTTCATGATATTTCTGTATTTTTTCACTATACAAAGTGAGGTGTTGGCAAATATGCGTTAACAGTGTATCCCCCCCATGACACCTTTATTTTGTATCCTTGTAGGTATTCGCTCTTTTTGTGAGTGTTCTTACACAATGCAATTTATCAAATACACACCTTCTCTGATACCTTTTCTCAAACTTATTTCACGTCATCATCATAAATACCAATAACTGTTTTTACTTACACCTTTTTTGCATTTATCACAAATGATTACTAGCAATTTTCATCAACGCTTATTTCAGAAAACATATAGACACACATGTACTTAGCCACAAAGCAACACAATTTACTTTAACAACATTGAACATGTAACATCAACTGCTTTTTGTTTTAGATCACCCCTTTAGTTTGCTCTTGTTCTTTACCCTTCCTCTTATTTTCTCATTCACTCCCCACCTCTGAGCCCCCTTAGGCTACCTCTTTAAAGAATTCTGCTAATGTGGAAAAAGAATATTCTAAATTACTACTCCGAGCCTACTAAATAGATGAGACTCCTACTTTTTTCTCTTTATTTCCACTTGTTCCCTGCACTGGTCGAGACAATGATATGCAGCGCTGCCTTCTACCCCCCTTCGGAGCTAGGATCCCGTATTCCTCTTGATCTCTTTTTCCACAACAACCTAATGGCCATATAAAGGATAGATAAGAAAAAGCCTCACAGTTTCGCTCACACAGGCCCTAAACCCAACATCCAGTTTTCACCTTCCCACTATTTTCATCACCCTTGCCTTTTACACCCGTATTTCACAATTATTTCCCTCTCCCCTGAGAATCTCGCAACCAATACTCACGTGTTCAGCCGGGTGGTCCGAGAGCCGCCATTCACGGTCTATCTACAACCTGGTCCACACCCCAACCAAGCCGTGACCCACCTCGGAGAGCAGTTAGTTGGGTATTTGCAAAGATGACGGGGACCCTTGGAACCTTTTCGTTTTGTGCGCACACTGGTCAACCGCGGAGGCGATGGTTTTGCTGGAGGCGTCCCGGATCTCGCTGCACGGCACAGAGCCTCGGCGCACCTGTCTCGATCAGGTCGGTGGGGTCACCAAATGTAAAGGCTCACTCCCCGACTTACACATGCATATTCAAAAAATATAATACACCCCAGCCGGGAATGAGACTTAGAGAACAGGTTACAAGATTGAGTAAGTTTATTTAAAGTTGGAATCCAGAGAACTCTGCTGCCTCGAGAGCGCTCTGGCAAACATTACAATTACAGAAAGTTTTAAAGGAAAAAATCGTCATAGATGACACAACTAACATAGGGTACTATACTAATGCAGGATTGGCAGGACAACATAGATACATATATGAATGTAGGCGCTGCTTCTCCTGGATTGGTTCCCCAGATGGCGGGAGGGTGAGCGTCACGGCATACAGCTGCAAGTGTCCAGGAGGGGTGAGGGTGAGGTCGTTGCGAGATAGCGTTGATACTAACTAAGCTGGAATGAGAAACTACCACTAGACATAAAATAAACAATGATCATTAGTATACATTTGAATAAATCTAGAAAACCTATAAATTGCATGCATGTGATTATATCATCTTTCATTGGGATTTTTACGGGGTCCAAGGTGTAGTGGGCGTGTCCTCTGTGATAACCTGGGTGACTGGGTGGTTCTTGGCACATCAAGGCAAGTGGGGAGTTATAGTGACATGTGTTGGTTTTAGGGCACAATATACTGAGACAGAGGTCTGGGTTTATTGGGGGCACTGTGGGGTGGGCTGCACAGCAGGGTCGCACTTCTGGTACATCAAGAGAATACCGTAGGAGGGCACAGGATTATATTGGCAGTAATTTTCCAACAGCGGGGCCATGGGCGCAGGGGCAGGTTTGTGGAGATGGATGATCTACAAGGCATCGTTCGAGCCGGTTCACACACAGGGCAGTGATCACAGAGGAAGAGTGGGATGATACATTGTGGTGTTTGTTTCAATTATCCTCAGAGCATCTGTGAGAACAGGAGTTTTGAAGCTTTCAGACAGGGAAGAAAAGGGGGGCCATGAGCGCACTGTGCGCGGTGCTGCAGAGGAGAGAGAAGCCTTTTCGTACTATTGAAGTGAGGCCTAGTCCAAAGATGGAGTCGAGGGCACACAAAAATAGACGCAAAGTGTGTCCCACAAGAGCCCCACCTATGCTAATGTTAGCACAAGGGCAATGGAGGCGCCCCTCACTATTGCACAAGCAAATGGTCCATAACCTGCAGAATGTGCGAGGGGGGCCCAAACAACCTCTCACTCCCACACAGAGGCCATGTGGACAATGGTCGCAATGTGGAAGATTCCTTTGAGGTGAACATGGTGTTTGGAACCTTGAGAATCCCCATCCACCCAGCCCCCTCGGGAGCGCACGGTCATAGGTGGGAACTGACATTGATACTGGAGGGGGATGGATGGTCGTAATGTGAGTGCAAATGGCTTGCAACAGTGTTCAAGGGATACACACATATGTTGATTGCAGGGACGGGGGCTTCAAAGGGGAGTCTGGAGACACCGGGTTTGAGGAGACCATGTGGACAACGGTCGCAGTGCGGTAAACTCCTTTGAGGTGTACATGGTGTTTGGAACCTTGAGCATCCAGTCCCAATGCACCCAGCCCCTCGGGAGCACATCGACCTAAGTGCAAACTGCCATTGGTACTGGAGTGGGATGGATGGGCGTGAGGGAAGGGCACATGTCCTGGAAACAATGTTCAAGGGATACATACATATGTTGATTGCAAGGACGGGGTCTTCAAATGGGAGTCTGGAGACACCGGGTCTTGGGAGGCCATGTGGACAATGGTTGCAGTGCAGAAGATTCCTTTGAGGTGTACATGGTGTTTGGAATTTTGAGCGTCCCCATTCACCCACCCCCCTTGGGAGTGCACGGTCAAAGGTGCGAACTACCATTGATACTGGAGGGGGATGGATGGGCTTGAGGTGAGCGCAAATGGCCTGGAACAATGTTCAAGGGATGCATAGATATGTTGATTGCAGGGACGGGGTCTTCAAAGAGGAGTCTGGAGACACTGGGTCTGGGGACGCCATGTTGACAATGGTCGCAGTGCAGTAAACCCCTTTGAGGTGTACATGGTGTTTGGAACATTGAGCGTCCCCATCCACCCAGTCCCCTCGGGAGTGCATGGTCATAGGTGCAAATTACCATTGATACTGAATGGGGTGGATGGGTGTGAGGCGAGCGCACACGGCCCGGAACAGTGTTCAAGGGATACATACATATGTTGATTGCAGGGACAGCATCTTCAAAGGGGAGTCTGGAGACACCGGGTCTATGGAGGCCATGTGGACAATGGTCGCAGTGCGGTAAACCCCTTTGAGGTGTACATGGTGTTTGGAACCTTGAGCGTCCCAATGCACCCAGCCCTTAGGAGCACACGGTCTTAAGTGCGAACTGCCATTGATACTGGAGGGGGATGGATGGCATGAGTCGAGTGCAAAAAGCCATCAAACTTCTTTCATGAACCTCCTAGACGGTTGGACGTGTTGTTGACCTACTGAAAAATTCAAACAACTATTCATATACATTCTTTTTTTTACTTTACTTTGGTAAAAAAAACCACATTGTATTGATGCGGTTGTGGCACTGTGTGTAAATGTCCCTTGTACTGTCCGTTGTCACTGGGGAATTTTGCATGAGTGACTGGAACGACACAGGCAGGTATTGATATTGATAGCTTATTTGTATAGCGCCTATACACACGTGTTTCAAAGCGCTTCAAGGCAAGGGAGGGAGTAAGGGAAAATACAATGACATTCTTACAAGGCCTTGAGACATTACAAATGTGAAATTAACTATCGTACTAGGCCTGACGACATTTCAGATAGTGCAAGAGCTTTGACAATGAAAAGGAGAGGGGGGAGGGAGGTGGAGGTAGGAGATGAGACAGGCAACGACTATCATACTAGGCCTGACAACATTTCTGGTAGTGCTGGGGAATGGCAAAAGGTGAGGAAAGGGGGGGGTGGAGGGAGGAAGGAGAGGAACAAAACAAGCGCCTATCATACTAGGCCTGACGTCATTTCTGGTAATGCTGGAACTTGACAAAAGGTGAGGGAGAAGGGGGGAGGCAGAGAAACATAACAAGTGACCATCGTACTAGGCCTGACGACATTTATGGTAGTGCTGGAGATTGACAAAAGGTGAGGGTGAGTGGGGGAGGGAGAGAAACATAACAAGCGACTATTGTACTAGGCCTGACGCCAGGGGTGGACTGGCCTTTAGGGTACTCTGGAGATTTCCTGGTGGGCCTCTGCACCCTGGGTCTCATTTGTGTGGTATTTACAAATTTTCTCATAGGAAAAGCATTGGGCTTGCTGAAAATGTGTCATATGGGGCCACTTTGAACATTATTTCCAGGGCCTGTTTTGGTGCCCTGTAATTATTTCCACGGCCTCTTTTAGTTCCCAGTCCACCCCTGCCTGACGCCATTTCTGGTAGTGCTGCAGATTGACAAAAGGTGAGGGAGAGGGGGGAGGGAGAGAAACATAACAAGTGACTATTGTACCAGGCCTGATGCCATTTCTGGTAGTGCTGGAGGTTGACGTAAGGTGATGGAGAGGGGTGGGTGGGGGAGGGAGAGGACCATAACAAGCGATTATCGTATTAGGCCTGACGACATTTCTGGTAGTGCTGGAGATTGACATAAGGTGATGGAGAGGGGTGGATGGGGGAGGGAGAGGAACATAACAAGTGACTATCGTACTAGGCCTGACGACATTTCTGGTAGTGCTCGAGATTGACAAAAAGGTGAGGGGGGGAGGAGGTAGAGGAACATAACAAGCAACTATCGTACTAGGTATGACTACATTTCTGATAGTGCTGGAGATTGACAAAATGTGAGGGAGGGGGGGTGAGGGAGAGGAACAAACAAGCAACTATTGTACTAGGTCTGACGAAATTTCTGATAGGGTAAGTGCATAGAATATAGTGAGGTGAAGGGGGAGAAGAGAGAAGGGAAAAAACAGGGAGAGGGTGAGAAAACTGAGAAGCAGTGAGTGTGGTGAAAGAGAAGAAGCCAAGCCGGCGAAATACAGTGTTATAGAGCACATAAACAAGTGGAGGGAGCACATCAAGTTGCAGAGGTCCATACTGAACACATAATGTTGCAAGGGATCAGCAAGTGGAAGCCAGGATTCAAGGCGTGGATGAGCGCTACATGTTTCAAGGTTACCATGATTACATGATACTTAAGGAAGTCCAGCATGAGCACGACGAAAGTCAAGATGGGTGAACCACATGAGTCACGTAAATCCAAAAAGTTAAATCAAAGGATCAGAAACAAGACGGTGATGGCCTCACTATAATGTGTCAATACAAACTTCCACAATGGGCAGAGATTGATTGTTGATGCAGGGGTGGGGTTAGCAGGAGAGGGCTGCTTCGGGGGGGACAGCAAGATGAAGGATTCAAGCAAGCAGGCATCACATGCATACAACATGGGGGGACAGCGAAATACAAGTGGCAGGCATACAGGTATTACGCATAAAACAGGGAGGCGGACAGCGAAATACCAGAGGCAGGCATACAGGCATCACACACATACAACAGGGGGGCAGCGAAATACTAGAGGCAGGCACACCGGCATCACACGCATACAACAAGGGGACAGCGAAATACAAGAGGCAGGCATACAGACATCACACGCATACAACGGGGGGACAGCGGAATACAAGAGGCAGGCATGCGGGCATCACACACATACAACAGGGGAGGACAGCGAAATACAAGAGGCAGGCATACAGGCATCACACACATACAACAGGGGAGGACAGTGAAATACAAGAGGCAGGCATACAGGCCTCACACGCATACAACAGGGGGGACAGCAAAATACAAGAGGCATGCATAAAGGCATCACATGCATACAACAGGGGGGCAGCAAAATACAAGAGGCAGACAGTGTTATGGTAACAGACAGGGAGCAGGCAGGGGCCTTAGGAGTGGGCCTTGTGAGGAGGTCCGGCCAAGCCAGCCGGCTCTCCAATAGGCCAAGATGAAACAAGCCCACAAGCCCTCAATATTACTCGTTGAACACGGAATCCAAGCCTTCCATGAATCCACCATATAAACGCACGATAGGCCACCAGCCTGTACCACCTGTAAAAGAGAAATAGACATTTTTTAGTAGAATGAACCCTGTACTTGTTTAATTTGAAACGCCCCCTAAACTTGATGGCATTATTACCCTTAATAAAGTAGCTTTCAAGATAAAGTACTTGTGATTTAAAGTATGGAAAAATTACAAATGTGAAAACCCATTGAAGCAAGGACAGTTTGGGACCTACAGCAATATTGTTTTTAAATTTAAGGTGAAAAGAATCTGATAGTTCAGACGTTAAATCTAGTGATGAAAACTCTGGTCTTACATTAGTATGAGAAATGTATTCAATTTACAGAAAAAAACATTTGTCAGTGATCGATGGAAGTTACAATGATGTAGAAGAACAACATCAAATGTTAGCCGTCTCTGTTGTCAAACATACAACAGAGCTAGAGTAAACTTTACTTGGATTATGACGGCAAACTTTTCACGCATAAGGACCATCATAATCCGCAACACAGATCTTGTGAGGCAGGCTGCCCTGAAGTCATACAGCTTGGTAAGGCACAGCAGTGGTGTCTCTACTTCGGCTATGTAGGCCAAGCATCCAGAGTTTTCTCTGCAGCAGCAATTCTTCACCTCGGTTGGAATAACCTTGCATCCACTGCAGGTACGCCAGGTGGAAACATCTACCATGCCACTGGGTTCCGGCGATTGATCATCACGACTCTCATCTGATTCCCCATTGTTTCCCGTTCTTTCCCTTTCAATATATATTCCTCCTCTGAATATTCGGGCTCTTACTGGTATGGCTGTATTGTTTCCATAGTTACTGAATATTGAATAAGTAGAAAATCAACAGTCAGGAAAATAAGAATTTGTTTGTCTACAAGAACTACTGTTAAAGAAGAAGAGCACACACTGTCATGTTACAAAAACCCATACTGCAAAAACATGAACAATAGGCACCAACTTTGATATTTTGCATTCACACATGTAAAAAACAAGCCTTGTAAAAGTACCATTCAATTATGGTTTGGCAAAGACATTTGCACATAATACAATAAAAATCAACTACTGAGTTTAATCTGTGCATTACCTGCTTGCAGTGTGTCAAACTAGGAAGATAGCTGAACAGAGCAGAAACAAGTCACAGAGGCTCAAAACGAAATACACTGACACGAAGGAAAAAGAAACTCCTATGTTGTGTGATTGACAAGGGTTTGTTTAGACATGTCAAGGAAAGAGGCATCTTGGCATTTCCATGGAGACACGTCAATAGCTTGCTCACAGAGGACATTGACACGAGGCGTGCAATGGCGTTGTGAAAAGAGTGAACAAGTCTAGTGATGTCAGTTTCAGTGGCGGGTGATCTATATACTTGCCGCGAAGGCACTTGAATTTAGGGCGATATATCAACTGATAAGTTTAGCACAAGATGGCGGCACCCAACCCGTTGTTTTCGCATGTGTAAATGTGTGGAAATCTAAGGTAAGATGCACAGGAAAATGTTCTAGGATCGATTAGAGTATGCTTAAAAGACATGCCCGATCGATTGGGACAATAGAATTTCTGAGCAAACTTCCCCTTTAACCACAGGTGCAGTGACTGAAACTGACTCAAGCAGGAGACAGCAGCATGTGTCCATGGTTTGAAAAACAGAAATAGACTGTGACATGACACTGTGGCCCTGTGCCTTAATCATAAGAAAACGCAACGAGGATCTAAACCTCCTCTTCAACCAGTTTGAGAAGCAAAACAAACATTAATCCAAACTGTTAAACCGAACCTGACAAAATGGGAATCAAAACATCCAATGCAACAAGTGACGCAAAACTTAACAGTAGTAGAAACAGAAGCAGTTTTAATCAGAACATGACAAACTGACAGCAATGACATGTGCATGATAGACATGTTTTGTTTTGCAAGGAAGGCACTATAAAATAGAACTACACAGGGATTGCATTATATAGTTCAGAGCTTGTCTTTATAATTGTTCAAAAATGTTTTCAAGAACATTGCGAAAACATTGGCTTCGATGTGAGCTGCAGCAGCCTGCCAGTCAGGCGACTGCAGGGGCCTGCTCTGCAACAATATGAGACGCCTATCTGTTTATTTGACTACCAAAAAACTGTACACTGACTCGTAATCTTAAAGATCTCTCAGAAAATGGCGAAAAAACAAAACAATGTATGCACAGGATAGCCTGTGGCACTAATTTGTGGGAACGCAATTTGAGCTCTACACTGAAGACAGTACACAGTGCATAGAAGCTAAACAGACAGACTAAAGAAAAACATGGTGAATGCAACCGGCAGAGCAGAAAGTATCTGTGGTGCTCAGTTACAGACAAATACAAACAACACCAGCATGTGTAGGGAGAGAGAGCGAATACACAACATAGCAAATCAATTTATAGTCAAAATAAAGTGACAGAACATAAGCCGACGGTTGTATTTACCAATCAGTCAGGGGAACATGTTCACAGACATGCGCTGTGCTGGAGATTCTCGGCGGACCCCTCAAACCACAAAGCAGATTTGGCAACTTTGCTGTCAACAGGTGTACCACGCTTATAAAAGCACCCTCTGATGGTGAGGACCTTGTTTTATTTGGCAATGTGATTGTGGTCGAGGGCAGCCCACAGCATCAGCCTCAGTGTGCAGCAAATAAGGAGATTAGACACAGACTGGTGGTAAACCAAGCTTCTTGTAGTAGATAGCAAATACACAGCATACATAGTGATCAGCTGATCAGCAGGACACACAGCAGGACAAGTGTCCAGGCAGTCGGCACGCAGAGCTCTCCCGGGACCACCCCTAGAGCGTTTATATAGAATATCATAAGCAATCACTAATATAGTATAGCACTTTCACAAAGGGGGGTGTTACTTGGCATGATATTGCAGACATTTGGCAAGAACTGTCGACATCTCACTTGTGACCTTATGAGGGAGCCTTGCGGGTACAACGTGTTGTATTATGGATAAGCAGCATTCACAGAAACCCATAGATGGTGATAATGCTATACTTGTAGAGAATAAGCAGAAGAGAAGGTCTGCCATGTCATCTGCCCAAGAAGGGGCTTGGGCATGTCCAGGGTGCTGCATGCAGTGGGAGGCAGAGGTAAAATCTGAGGCCTAAATGTATGAGAGCGAGCCGGATGTAGTGTACAATAGCATAGTTATAGCATAACAATCCTGCATAGCATACGAATCCTAGCATAACATAGCATCACATAGCAATGCTACACAAGATGTTAAAGAAAAATCCAGAGCTGGTGGCACTAGCTTTGTTGTCACTGTCCCTACATTCTGAAACTCTTGTTCACCTCGCATCAGGGATGATACCTCTTATGCCACCTTCAAGAAACTTACCAAAACCTAGCTTTTCAACAAATATGAGTAATGGGTTTGTCACCATGTGATTGCGAAATGTCATTTCTTTCTTATTTACTGCTTCATTGCACAAATGCTGTTATACCCCTGGGTCTGGGCATACAAATAGTATAAATAAATTAATAAATCAAAATCACACCTACATCAGGTCTATCAGGGTACGTCCTTCTCAGTGCATCCCATACACAGGCTCTGCAATTGTTAAAGGAGCACCGTCATGTGCATCCCTTTCTAATTGCACTCTCATTTCCAAATTGTATTTGTCTGATCTCCAGCTATGCTAGCTAGTAGGCTTTTCATAACCCCAATTGTTAAGGTAGCCCCTGATGTATGTTTTTCTACTGCACTGATACATTTCCCTGCTCCCCCTGTCAGAGGTGGCAGCATTTTGATTACATTATTCTTGTCCCTATGTGCCCATGGTATGTATTGCAATCTACCCACTCCCTTCTGTATCAATGGGAACTGTCTTCCTCGTTTTGGGCTATGATGTTTTCTAGCCTTCTTCCTCCCTTTAACCACTGCCATGGTTCTAGGATGAAGCCTTAATTGTCATTCCAAAGGAGTCCTCTCTACCTGATCCTCTTCAGTTTCCCAATTCTCCTTACTCTTTTCCTGCTCATCTTCACTTTCAATTACCTCTGATTCATAATCTTCATCCTGTGGTTCTGGCTCTTGGGTTTCTACTTTTACGTCTGATTACTGCCTTGTGCAATTTCAATATTATTTCTCCTACTGCCCATGTTTATGCATTGGCCGTAGGGCATGCACCCCTCCCTTTTCCTTGTTGTCCTTCACAATTCTTCATCTGTCTTGCTTATCGCGGCTTCTAAATGTTTGTGCGCTGTATTTTCTAGTTTAACTATTGCTATGTGTCTTATCTGCTGCTTGGTGCGCTTGCTCCTATTAGTGAGTTTGTTTTGGAATATGCTGGGGGTTTATATCGGGGGGTTTGTACATCCTCCAGCTGGTTTTAAGGGATAATGGCCCAATGTGGACAGAGTTTTCGGCTTCGCAGGCGTTGGAGCCTGTGCTGACTGGGTGCCTATCTCTGCACTCGTCTGGGGTAACGACTGCGTAGGCATTGAAGCGTGTGTTGTATTTATGCTACCTGACAGGGGTGAAGTGCATTCCCCCTCAGCACTCCCCTTTCCTTTAATATTGTTCTCATCTTCGTCATAAAGCTCCGAGAGCTCTAATATACTTTGCCTCTTTTTCAGTTTTTTACATGATACTTTTGTCATGCGTTCCCTCGACTGGTCAAGCTGTAAACATTTTCCCTTCTGTTCCTACCGCCCACTTGTTATATGTCATGATCTTCTCCCTGCAGGTTGGTAACTCCCTGCACATGTGCTCTAAATGGGTACTCAGTTCGCTTCTGTTCAGTCAAATGCAAACACAATTCAATGTATATAGCTTTTGAACAAAAACAAAATAAAACAATGTCTTCAACAATATCTTGTAGGGCCGCCTCTCTACGGCGCTGCCCTAACTGGCTTCAAAGGTCACAAAGTATGAATGTCAAATACTAGATACAAAAGTACTGCACGCTCATATGCATAAGGAAACATTTCCAAAAGACACCCCCCTCCCAAATGCAATCTCCAGTGCAATATTTTCCCCACTTCAAAACCTTGTCAGCATTTACCTCTTATTATTTACTGCTAAGAATATGCAATTCAAGAAAAAATCACAGTTATACAGTTGATACTATTCTCTGTGTCTCACTTCTTACCGTGGGTGCGGGGTACAGTCCTCCCTAGCGCAGGACCTCCCACTCTTATTTCTAAAGCAGCGCTGCCCCTCCCTCCTTTACTGAGGGAGGTGTACACCTCAATTACCAAGCTTTGTTTTTTTACGTGACATCACTGCGTCTCGCTATAGGAGCCCTCTTCAATTTCTACTATGAAAAGAGAAAACAAACCAGAGCAAAACAAAACACTCCAGATCGCTCACACCATCATTTACTCAATTTATGCATTTAATCTCACTTCCCACTGTGCTTCTCGGATAAGGTGCATTGGCTCGCTATGGTCATCCGAAGTCTTCCGGCGCTGCTTCTCCCTAAAATGGCCAAAACTCGAGGGGGTGGGCCAGGGGAGCCTGGAGTGATCAGGCAGACCTTTCTGGGTAATCCTGGCACCTGCTACCTCCTCATATTTTTTTGCGCAATCTTCTGCTCTCTCCAGGGGTGCCTCACGTGTCCCGAAAAGTGCAGCGGAGGAGCTCACAGCTTTCCAGAAACACCTGGATCCCGTACTCTGGCCACCAAATATGTTGGGTAAATCCAGATCCAAGTTCAAAAATGTATCCACAAGAGCCAAGGAAAAATTAATGCACAAGATATGAGGCGAACAAAAGTGTCTCAAACCGCCTAGGCAGGGAAACATCCACAAAGACAGGCAATTACATTCTAAAAAATTGCCGTTTTTTTGTGTTTTACAGAAGGGAAAAGACAACAAATGTTATGATTCACTTGCATTTTTCAGGCTTCTGGTTCGCCTGCATCATTTTCACTTTAAGCATTGCCATACATTTCCTAATTCTATTGAATTAATCTAACCACATGACTAACTTTGATTATCAAAAAAGTTCTCTCATTAGCATTGAGCTCATCTCCTTTCTCAGGCGCTCTGATTGGCTAACTCATTTTGAAACATGTATCAGCTACATATGGCTTGTAATTGGTTGTTTCACAAAAGTACGAGTGGAGTGAATGTATATTTTGACCAGTCCCTTATGTGAGATGTGACAGTGTGGGTATGCAGTGATGTTAAAGAATAGATAACAAAGAATGCAATTTTAGATGAAGCCAAAACATTGGGGAAAAAAATAATTAAATGTGGTTAGGAATGTGAATAGTAGTTTTAGGGGTGGGGAAAAAGTATTTTAAAAAAGGGGGATTGAGGGTGTAAAGGAGGAAGGGTCCTTTTGACCCCCCTACATTCTGTATAAGATGGATGTTATGCTCATTCAATTGTTGGAGATGTCCCTATGTCCGGGCTACTGGAGCTTGGAAGCCATTGCATCACACATATCAACTCCATTTTGTAGAACCCCAGACTCCATTTTTTTGTGTCCCCAACTCCATCTTTTCACTAGGCCATACAAAGACTGCTAATAAGCTGTGTCTCCCCTCTTCCAGCACTGTGCACAGTCAGCCCAGCCACCCCCACCTCGTCCCCTGTCTGCACCGCGGCGGTCCTGTTCTCACAGAAGCATGGGTGCAAATTGTTGCAAACTAACACTCTATTCTTTCCTCTTCCTCTCGGATCACTGCCCTCTGTGTGACCGGGCTGGAGCCCGGTGTGCAAAACTCATCTGTCGCCACAAAACATGCTCCTGCTCTTTAGACCCCCGCCTTTAGGAATTATTGCCTGTATAACCTTCGCTCTGCTGCGTTCCTTTCATGTAATAGCTGGTGGGACCCATCCCCATGGGCCACCCTAGATTGCCCCATATAACTAATCCAGTGTGATATATATTGTCCATGTACTAACACCTATCAATACCCTCGTTTGATCAATGAAATGCTAGGTGAATGAATCTCAGAATGACACGCTCAGATAAGGCATTTGCGCATGATTTATAGATGGCCCTGCATTTTTTAAGTTTTATGTCTTACATTAAATCTTGTAAGTCAGTAATCATTGTGTAGTTTAGATTAGTTAGAAATACAACTGCGTGGACTCAGCATGACCTTCACCCCTCCCGGATGAGCCAAGCTGACCTGCATGCCACAAGAAGCAACAAGTTCAGCACCACCCAATCAAGCGGCATCATCACTGTATATTCTATACTGTATCATCTATTTGAGCCAATGAAGTGGCACCATGTAACACATATAGAAATCGTCATGGATGACGGGTGTTATGGATAAAATGTGATGTTTCTGTATTTTCAGCAGACCGCACTCGGAGGTGCAGAGTCCTCTGCATGCCACATTCACTATTATATAAAGCAAATCTTTTTTTGGCTCGCAGTCTTTCTCCTGGTCTCATTCCCTACCGGGGTGTGTCCATTTATTCTGAGTTTTGTTTGTGATTTCTGGGGAATGACCACTTTCACTTGGTGACCCCTTCGTGTGATTGATGCAGGAAGACCCCCGACCATAGCAGCGAGATCCTGGACACCCCTAACAAGGCTGCCCACCTACGGTTGACTGGTAATTAGAAACGCGTACGCAAATACCCAACCTACTGCTCGCCGGAGCCGGGCATGGCTCTTGATTGGGGGTGGCACCCCGATTGTGGATAGACAGCGCACGGAGGCTCTCGGATCAACATGAACATATGAGTATCAATTGCGAGGAAACATTTAAAAAGGGTAATAGTAACGGAAACGGAGTCAGATTAAGTAAGTAACGGGGGAGCAACCTGTTGGGTTGGGATATGTATTATGATTGAGCAACTGATCATGTGGGAGTTCTTTCTTTCTTTCTTATATATATATATATATAGTGACAGAATAAGAGGAGATACTAAAACCTAGCTCCGAAAGGAGGGGTGGAAAGTGGCGCTGCATATGCATAGTACTGTCTTGACCAGTGCCGGATTACAAATGATGAAAAAGAAATAAGTGGGAGTCTTGTATATGGAGAAGACTCAGAAAATATTAGTTACTCTTTTTTCTTTACTCTTTATAGACGCTCTCTAGAGGTCGGTCCAGAAGGGGCCAGGGAAGGGTGAATGCAAGAAGTCAATGAAAGGGAAGACTCTATTTAAGGAAAGTATAGCAGACGAAAAATGTAGGGAGGGCATATGTTCTACGTTATTCTTTGTGAGTAGAGTACGTCAGTGTGTCACGTCTCTGTGTTACATGTTTGATGTTTTGTTTTTTGGCTATATGGCATTGCTGTGAAATGTTCAGAATTTAAAAGTGTGATCAAAAATGTTTTGATATATGGTTATAAAAGGTTTTTGTGGTGACCGAAACATAAAGATATAACAAATGTGATTGACAACAATGTGGCTTTGTAGTCCGTTGCTCTGCAGGGCGACACCTTCCAATCCCTTGGATTAATGAAACAGAAAAATATTGAGTGGGAATTTCTGTTGTTTTGTTGGTCATTAAAGATGTGAACCGGGATGTCGCGGGTCACTGTAACTGGACGGCAAAAAAAAGCCTAACAGTCCCTGAAACAGTATTCAAGAAAAAGAAGTACAGGACTCGGCGCCATCAAGATAAATGTGTATTTGTTCTTAAAGCACAGTTATACATGAAAAATGGAGCCCTTGCGTGATAACATGTTTCGGCTCCGCTGAGCCTTTTTCAAATCCGGGCTACACATAATTATCAATTCAAGCCCAAAATAATAATGTATGCGAAGATCATCACAACATTGGATATTTCCAAAGGTCAAAAATCAAACAACCACACCCCATTTGTGTGCAATTCAAATTGCAATAACAAATTGCCAATGCGTTATTTCATCATGCCACAGAAAATGTGCATCAATACATATTACAAAATAGATACCAAATTTAGACAGAAAACCAGGGATGGGCGAAAGGAAGGATTCAAGGGTATTTGAAAGAGACAGACATATATCATGTATATTATTACGTATGTAAAGTATATAAATGAACCGAACACGAAAGAGAAAAAGGAAAAAAAGATAATCAGAAAGTTAGTCTTGGTTGCTCCATTCATTATGGCTCTAGTCATATTCATGTTAATCACCCATTCCAGGATTCAACAAACAAAAAACACTATGGTGTTCTTACCCAAAATCGAAAGTAACCAATTCTTAGCACTGTTGTACCTGTAGTAATAACGGGGTATTATCCCCAGTCACAATCTGAAACAAAGTTGGGATGAAAAAATGGGTATAACTTATAATGCCATAACCCAAAGTATACATCTTCAATACTAAATCAATATGCTAATTACTCGTTAAGTGATAAAGTCCCATCTTGGTATGACGGTATAGCGAACACTGCTCATATTGCCATGAAAGTGCAAGTGCAAAGAAATAATGTATCCGAATTCTACCCAAACATTACATGTTCAGAACACACGTAATCCTCTGAATAATTCAATCGCACAGAATTATCCTTTGTGCCCTAAATACCATTGCTGTATAATGGCGTGGTACGAAAGTATCGTGGTGCTGCACAAATTACAAAAAATAGTAATGGGGACAAAACACGAAATCGTGTATTTTCCTGGTGCTCTCTCGAGCTCCCTATTGCACTATTAATCTATGTTTTTAAGAAACAGCAACTATATTCTTAATACGCAGTCCTGTTCTTACCTCTGTTCCTCCGTTCAATAATCACACGCGTCGGCAAGCAATACGAATGTCGACTCCGTGCGCCATTTTATATTATGTCATTGGCGTGCGCGGTTGCCATGACAGCGTATGCTCACGTCGCTGTGGCAACCCACATTCAAAATCCATTGTATGCTTGCGTTCGCCGTCGTTTCAGAGACGCCGCAGGCTAGCATTAATGCTGGATTCCCCGGCCGCCATTTTTAAATGGTCCCCAACACCGGGGAAGCATATAACTTCCACTATGTGGATACAGGGTAAATGTATAAATAATAGAGTGTGTTAGTCTAAACCCCACCAATAAATGCGTGGCTTTACAGTATAATTTCACATGAATAGGTTCAATTAAACATGGCAAATAACCCAATGTTAAATGATTGATATAGATTCATCGTTTCATACACTTGGTACTAATTGAACCACATACATTTTTTTAGGAAGGGGTCTCCTTTTCACATCCCATTGAATGCAACTTCAGACAGTGTAATGACACTAGTTTGGTCATTAAATAAACTTTGGACTACAAAAAATATGCAAATATGGTTGAGAATCTAAATAAACCTAAATAAAGTCCCAGGATTGCAGTGTGTTATCCCCTACAAGAAAGAAACCATCTCACTGTCAGTATTAAGGCCTGTATTTGTCGAATTAAAGTAACAAATAGCTTTTGCTTCAGCTTGTCGTAAAGCTTTCAGCCTATCCCCACCTCTCTTATTTAAGGTCACTTGTTGTAACCCAATAAATCTTATCTCTGATTTATGTTGCAATTGGTGTACCTTTTGCCAATGTTCCGCTAGGGAATTGATGGGTCCTGGCTGCCAATTTTGGCAAGGTGCTCCCGTATCCGAATTCTAAGCTGTCTCTTAGTGCTGCCTATGTACATTTTATTACAAACGCAGATGATACCATACACCACAAAATTAGTTTTACAATGAATGCCCTGTTTGATAGTCCAATGTTTCCCATTGTTATCTTCAAATTCCTATTCATGTTTGTGCGCATATTTACATTGCGGGCAAATGCCACATTTCCTGAAACCCACTTCTTTCTGGTGTAACCAAGTGCCTTGTTTTTCTTGTTCAATGTCTGGTAGTAGTGATGGACTGAGAATGAATTTCAATGTACTGGCTCTTCTAAAAGTCATACGTGGATACTCGCCCACGAACTCACTGATATGGTTGTCCAGTTTCAATAAATGCCAATGTTTATTGAGAATTCTGCGTAGCCTTTGGTGGTCAGAACAATATTGAGTGATGAAACTAATCACCCTACTCGAATCTTGGTTAGTCAATTGCTGATGCCCCAGAGTGTCCTGTTGCTTCATACATTTAAGTTTCTTGTAGGCCATTTGTATAACAAATGTGGTAGGAGCGGTTGATAAACACGTACACACACGCACTTTTAACGGTGAAGAAAAATTATGAGTGCAGACACGCCCCTCCTGCATATATGCCAACACCTTCCATTGTATAGTGAAAAGATAAAAAAGTACCACGAGCAATGGTTAATGGATATCAAACGATTTGGGGTGTCCCAAATATGGCCAGAAGGCAGGTCTTTTGATAAAACAGTACTAGATCTTGTGGCAACATACCTATGTATAAAATACAAGGGAAATCAGGTCCAAAACAGAAGGGACATATTAGACCTCTGGCGTATGTTTGAAGAGGTCACACCTGCTAAAAACAGAGGTAGAGAGTCACAGCCTCAGACGTCAGCAACCCAGGGGGAGGGAGGAGAAGAAGAGGGGAAGGGGGAGGAACCTAAAAAGTTGTACCCATTGCTAACTAAACCTGCTGAAGGATATAGCGATCCCCTGTATTTTTCCCCACCAAGCATGCCCCCCATGCGCCGGCAGCAGCACCCCCTGCCCCTTATGATCCTAAAGGGCCGTACGGACTAACATGCACACCCCTAGTACATTTAGGGCACCTTACCCAGGATTTAGAAGCACAGATTACCACAACACAAGTAGAGCTATCCCGTTTAAGAACATTGTGTGAGAGTAGCCAAATGTTGCCCGGGGGTGGGCAGACACCACCGCCCCCGCCGTCGAATACCTCTGTGTGCCCAGCAGAGGAAGAGTAGAAGTCAGGGGACTTCCTATTCCGCATTTATAGTGCACCAGTAAAAGTGATACGGGTAGGGCAAGAAGATGAGCAGGTGAGTATGGGACAAGGGAGTGTGATCTAGACACGTATGAGGAAGGGGCTAGGGCAGGTGGCGTGCCACTGCAGAGGCGGACAATATCGAGCGATAAAGGGGAAGAAGAAGGGTGGCATGTAAGGTTGAGAAGCAGAATAGGGAGGATAGCGTTAGCAAAGAAAAAAGGAACAAAGCTAAGTAAAGTAAAGGGGAGATCAAATTTATAGATGCCTCTGCTCCACAAAGGGGCGGGGAGGCCTCATTATGTACCCTGGGTGTTGATGGATAAAGCCAACTTGTTAAATACATTGCCCCCGCTCTCCGGCGGTGCTTGCAAATGGATATATGCCTTTGACAAAAGCACTGCAGGGGTTCCATTAACAATCAGAGATGTCAAAAGCTTACTAGTGTCCGCAGTGGGTGACCGAGCAAACAGAGTATGGGATAAGGCGGGGTCCCCAGGGGTTAGGCTAGATTGTGACCGACATGATGGGGCCTAGTTAAATAATGTAAGGGCACAGGTATGGGATGCATTGCGCAGAACCTTCCCCGACACCCCAGATTTACACTCAGTAATGCAATGCACAATGGGGGACGATGAAGATGCTGCGCAATTAATTCTTCGGGTCCAGGACATGTGGAGGTCAGAGACAGGCACCGCTTGGACCAGTCCACCCCCCTCTTTTACTTTATTATCAAGAGAGGCCTCCCAAAGGAGTTACAGAAGGCCCTTGATAAAATTGCTGCGATAGAAGCCAAGGGTTAGCCAGAAATACAGAGCATTATAGTACACCACTTTAGGAGGATCAAAGAGGGAGAAGGAAAATGCACAAATAAGATTAGCAGACAAAGCAAAGCTGGTACAAAATAAATTGGTGAAGGTCGTGGCAGTAACAGCCTCCCTCCCTGCTGAGAGACCGGGAGGAGGGGCCAGTGGTAGCACAAGTAAGCATGGCAGCCACCTGGGCAGCAAATGGACAAGAGCAATGGGCTGGAGAAGAGCAGTATGGAGGGCCTGGAAGTGGAAGAGGTTGGTACCAAGGACAGAGAGGAGGGTATAGAGGACAGAGACCCAGAGGGGGGAGGACAAGGAATGTGTTGGTCATGTGGTAGGTGGGGTCACTTTGCGAGGGAATGTCATACCCATCACATACATACCATCAAAATACACAAGGAATGAACTATGAGCAACAGTGTGGCCACCCCCAACCAGGTAGCCTCTATGGGCTGCCTATGGGTGGATACAGACAGGAGAACAGGATGACACTCGCTATACACAAAAGCAAAGAGCACAACCACAAGGGACACAGCAGCGATTAATGCAGCAGAAGCAAATGTTAAACATGCACAGCAGCCCATTCATTACCACTGCTAATGGCACGCCAGCACCTTTCCGGGGAGCGACCATGGTTGGGGAAAATGTTTTTTCTTTCCCGGGAACAAACAAACATCCAGACCAGAGAGCACTTGCGCGTCCAAACCTATCAACCACCCAGCGTCCAGATGAGGAACCACTGGTGGGGGCAGAGATAGGAAATAAGCAGTTCATCTTTATGATGGACTCGGGTTGCGGAAAAATTGTGTCTAATGGAAGGTCGGTTTCTGCTGTCGGACTGGAAATTGGAAACGCAGGGTTTTTCTGGGGCTGTGGTCACGGTTCCATACATTAAAGATTTGGACATAATTGTAGGTGGAAAGACAGTGCGAGCACCCCTATTGTATCATGAAGACTCGCCGATAAATTTACTGGGGCGGGACCTCGTTAGCAAGCTCAACATGACAATCTCCTTAACTGAAAGAGGGATAGTGGGCCTCATTAGGACCCAGGCGCTAAGGGGTTTACGGCGGCGTAAACAGCGCCGACCCTTACCGCCTGATTCCGAGGTCCCTTAGCGCCATGGCGGATTTAACACCTGCTTTTAGCAGGTGTTAAAATCCATGGCGCTAAGGGACCATGTTGTTAATTACGCCACCATAATTTACGGTGGCGTAATTAACGCCTTCCCCACTCCCATTATGCCCTATGGGGCAAAAATGGGAATGGGGAAGGGTAAATGGGGATTGGGGACTTACCGCCCCGCCAACCTCGAATGGGGCGGTAAGTCCGCCAACCACCATGGCGTAAACGTAGTTTACGCCATGGTGGTAAAGGTACGACCCAGGCGGTAACTTACCGCCTGGGTCGTAATGAGGCCCAGTATGTTCAACCCCGGGAATATGTCCTCCCAGAGCAATGCTATTGATTAACACAATTGCAAATGAAATAGCTGTCTGGGGATTACCTATTGATGTAGGAATGTTCATGTATGGAAAACATGTTCTAGCAAGAGTGGTGCCTGAAATAACACGACAAGAATGGAGAATACCTTCTGACTTTGTCTTCCGCCCCGTGGCTGCCCCCGAGGTGGTGCCTGGGACCATATTGCCATTAAGTATACACGGTGTACAAGTATCAGCTAACGTATTGCGATGATAGGCTTGGACACGCATGGATGCGAGTGGTGAGCAGTTCTATGCATAGACCCTAATATAGCGCTGCACAATCTGACAGACGAGGAGCTATTCACTGACAATGACACCGATGGTGAGATAATAATGGAAATGTGTATGTCTTGTGACATAATGATCCAGAACAGACGAATGACAAACCCCCTCATGGCCATTGTCAGTGCACCCCCAAAATATTTCGAAGGAGACATGCAGCGGGTACCCATTAAAATATGGACAACCAATCCCCATGATGTAGGTCTCCTACAGGAAGTGACGCCCGTTAAAATAAAAATCAAGCCTGGTACTGTGCCGCCCCAAGTAAAACAATACCCCCGTCAAGAGAAGCAGAGGAGGGAATAAAAGAGACCATACATGCACTATTACAACAATGTATTTTTGTGCCCTCAAATACACCTTGTAATACGGCGATTTATCTGATTAAAAAAGCAAAGGGCGGGGCTTGGAGAATGATACAGGTCCTACGCTCACTTAATGACGTCATACTGTCATGATCTCTGCTTCCAAAAGATCAGGACTTGCCCGACTCCCTTGGAAGCTGACCCATAACCCCGGTTCCGAGTGCCAGCCAGTCCCAATTGGGACCTTTTGGACCCTGTCCTGGCGCCAGTGGCACCAGGCTCATAAAGATGCCCAGTCCCAGCGCTGGAAGCGCCAGGCTCATAATGCTTGGGTGTACTTACCTGCAGCAGACCATGCTGCTTACTTACCTGCCAGTTGAACCTCTGATCCTCTTCTGTTTGGGACTACTTTTCCTGTTGGGTGGTGCAGGAGCCACTCCCTAGGTACAGAACACTCGAACTCTTCTGGAAAGCAGGAACTCTTTTCTTACCTAGGCGTGGCTGTGGAAGGAGACACCTAAGCACTACAGGAGGCTATTTAAACCACACCCGATGGATGAATCTTGCTTTGTGTTATTCTGCATTCTCTGCAGCAGAACGCTCATCGTGTCTTCTGCTTCTGATCCTGGGCCTAAGGGAACAAAGGCTTACCATCCTGGAATCCAGTCTTCAGCAGCACCTGTAAAGACAAAGAAAGAACAGGTTAGCACTACGGTCTTCAGTGGCAGCGTATCTCTTACCTGGTCCATCGGCTGTCACCAACGCCTCGCGCTGCATTCTGGCATCTGAAAGACAAAGGCTTACCTACTCTTCGCATGCTCCGGAGGTCTTCGCACTGCATTCCGGCATCTGAAAGACAAAAGCTTACCAGCTCTTCGCACGCTCCGGAGGCCTTCGGCGCTGCATCCCGCATCTGAAAGACAAAAGAAGGTGCGTTTAAAGACATTGGGCAACTTTATTACTCACGTGCCATTACTCCTTCCCACGCCGAATCCAGTGGGTATTCCAGTACCCTTCAGCTTCTCTAAAGCTCCGAACTTGTACCTGCAAGATAAAAGGGACAGTTAGTGCGCATCGTGAAGCAGGCTACAAGCGCTTACTTACGTGCTTCCAAGCGCTTCTATTCCTCACGCGGGTTCGATCCTCAACTCTCATCAGCCCGCCATCCGCCATCGCCGGAACCCTGCAAAACAAGAGATATCATTACAAAAGACTTTTAAGACATTTGAAGTGCCCAGAACTTACCGTTCGTGCAGTTAACGACGGACAGCAGTCCTCTGAGGTCAAGAGGCCTGCACCCTTATCCAGTGAAGAAACTGGTTACGGCACCCTGCCCCGAGGCAGATGGAGAGCTCTGCGTTCACTTACCTAAGACATCTTACTCTTCGAGTCAGACATACAGTGCACAGAGGTCCAGCCCAAAGAGCCAACCGTGTGTTACACATCACCTTTGAAGATACGGCATTCACCCAGTCAAGACCGGCGCCTCTGCGGGAATCAGGTGAGCGTTCCAGAACACAAAGCCTACTGCAAAACTCCCACCCAGGCGCTATGGAAACCTCGGATACCGACCAGCTAGCCCAGTTACTTGGGGAACTAAGAGCAGAAGTGCATGCAGCCCGTCAGGAAACGAATGCTCTAAGAAGGGAACTGATTATTTCCAAGGAGCGAACAGACGATCTCGCTAGACAATTGCTAAAGTCACAAGCCGGACAAACTCTGTTACCCGCATCAGGGGCAAATCTTCCTTCAACATCCTCTACGAACCCAGTGCAGATCAACCTACCTGGGAATGTACCTCTGGCTCCGCCCGAACGATTTTCTGGTGACCCAAAGAGGTTTGCAGTATTTATTAATCAGTGCCGGTTGCACTTCTTATGCCGGCCAGCAGACTTTCCAACTGATCAAGCTAAGGTAGCTTTCGTGCTTTCGTACCTTAGTGGCAATGCGGCAGACTGGTCGATCCCTCTAGTTAATCAAGATGATCCGGTTCTCCATGATTTTCAAGCTTTTCAGCTCAGTATGGAAAAACTGTTTGCAAGACATTCACAGGGGCAGGCCTTGGACAATGAGCTCGTTTCATTGCTACAAGGTAATCAAGACCTTTTGGCTTATATTGCGTCTTTCAACAGACTGATAGTGGAAACTCGATGGCCTGAGAACAAAAGGATTACGCTGTTTTATAGAGGTCTACGTGGAGAGCTCAAAGATGTGTTAGCCCAAGTAGTGAATCCCCCGCAAGACTGTTCAGACTATATTGACTTAGTCGTTCAAATTGACCACAGACTGCAGAACAGGAAGGCCGATGGTTCCAAGTTTGATGCTCGAGTATTTTCCAAACCACCAACTCCTACCAAAGGAGTAGACTCCGGGGAACCCATGCAAATAGGGGGCCTGAAAGGACCACTAACACAAAAGGAGCGGGAAAGGAGAAAACAGCTGCAATTATGCCTCTATTGCGGAAACTCGGGGCACTTTCTTCGAGACTGTCCGGTGAAACCAGCCAAGAAGGCAGTAGGAGCTGCAGTTACCAGGGTCACAAACTCTGAGCAGGGAAACAACCTCGCCCGACAAGAATAGAGGTCCTCTTGCCGAGCGTTAAAACCAGTTCCGTGACCTCGCATTTCGTGATACCTATGGTCCTCATTAGCCCTGAACATCCGGATCGATTACATGCGATTGAAGCTTACGTCAACAGCGGTGCCATCGGCAATTATGTGGATCATGAAATGGTTTTGAGGATGAATCTGACTCTTTGTCCAAAGGCTGTAAAGGACGTCATTACTACGGTGGATGGTACGGAGATAGCCTCCGGACCAGTAACGCATACCACCCAAGAAGTGACGCTAGTAAGTCAAGATGGACACCATGAGAAGATTGTGTTCGATGTGATCAAGGCCCCTCAGTTCCAGATTATTCTAGGAATTCCTTGGTTAGAGAAGCACAATCCTCAGATCGATTGGCGAGCAAGAACGGTTCAGTTTCCAGAATGTGTCTCTACTTGTCACCCTCGACCTGGTGTTGCACTGGCAGGAATTTCCTCGGAGGCTCCCCAGTTACCTCCTGAATACCTAGAATTCCAAGATGTTTTCCAGAAGGATCAGGCTGACTCTCTACCTCCTCATAGGTCTTATGACTGCCAGATAGACCTGATACCTGGATCTACTCCTCCTTGTAGTAGAATTTATGCCCTCACCGAGCCTGAGAATCTTCACCTCCGACAATACCTGGATCAATACCTAGCGAATGGGTTTATTCGTCCTTCCAAGTCCCCTGCTTCCTCAGCTTTGTTCTTCGTTCCAAAAAAAGAAGGGGACCTTAGAACTTGTATAGATTATCGCGCCCTGAACCAGATCACCGTTAAGAATAGATATCCGTTACCTTTGATCCCTGAACTCCTGGACCAAGTCAGAAAAGCATGCATATATACAAAGCTGGATCTTAGAGGAGCCTACCACTTGGTACGAGTAAAAGAGAGCGATGAATGGAAGACGGCCTTCCGCACCATGTATGGGCTATTTGAATATCAGGTCATGCCCTTCGGACTTTGCAATGCCCCGGCCGCCTTTCAATATTTTATGAACGATGTCCTCAGAGAGCTCATAGATGTGTGTGTTGTTGTTTACATTGACGACATCCTCGTTTATTCTCATCGGAAACTGAACATCGGAAACACGTGAAAATGGTCCTCGAGAGATTGCGTCAACACAAACTTTTCGCTAAGTTGGAAAAATGTGTTTTCAACGTGACTGAAGTTGAATTCTTGGGATTCATATTATCACCTAGCGGAGTGCGTATGGATTCAAAGAAGGTCGATGCAATTCTCAAATGGCCATCGCCATCCTCCGTAAAAGGTGTTCAAAGCATGTTAGGCTTCGCTAACTTTTACCGCAGGTTTATCCCCGAATTCTCTCGAATAGTCCAGCCCATCACCGCCTTGTTAAAGAAAAACAAACGTTTTGAATGGTCTACCGAGGCGGAACAAGCTTTCCAGAATTTGAAGACTAGATTTATCTCTGCACCGATCTTAAAACATCCTCGCCCAGAACTCCCCTACATCGTTGAAACTGATGCTTCGAGCCTTGCCATGGGGGCAGTTCTATCACAAAAGGACCCAGTAACCAATCAGTTGCATCCCGTGGCATTTTGGTCCCGCAAATTCTCGCCTCCTGAAATCAATTACACTATTACTGATAAGGAACTTCTAGCTATCAAGTCCGCCTTTAAGGCTTGGCGGCATTATCTTCTGGGGGCCCAACACACCGTTACTGTGATTACAGATCACCGAAACCTGCAATATTTGAAAACCGCAAAAGCTCAATCCTCTAGGCAACTCCGTTGGGCACTATTCTTTGCCGAGTTTGACTTCATAATTACCTATCGACCTGGTACAAAAAACGGTAAAGCTGATGCCCTTTCTCGGATGGGAGTGGAAGAACATTTGATCAATCCTAAACCTGTACCTATCATTCCCGAACAAAGAATTCTAGGTGTAATCGCCACACAATCCATAGAGGAAGTTAAGGATAAAGCCAGGCTACTGGTAACTCCAGCAGACATACAGAATTGGCATCTGCAGGGAAAGGACCTTACGGTGAAGGACAACCTATTATATTTCCAAGAACGGTTATACCTGCCCAGCACAGATTTACAGAAAAAGGTAATCTCTTGTTATCACGATTCTTTAATGGAAGGACATCCCGGTATGACCAAGACCTCGGAAAAGATCAAGCGCTACTTCTGGTGGCCGTCTTGGAAAAAAGATATCAGAGACTTTATAATGTCCGCTGGAGTATGCTCCCAAAACAAGAGTCAAAAGGAAAAACCAGCCGGCCTCTTACGCCCCATTGACATCCCGCCTCGCCCTTGGCATATGCTTTCTATGGACTTCATCACCGATCTACCTCCATGCTCCGGATACAATACGATCCTAGTAATCGTGGACCTATTCTCCAAGATGGCGCATTTCATTCCACTCAAAGGCTTACCAACAGCAGCAACTCTGGCCCGAGAATTTCTCGAAAACATCGTCCGACTGCACGGTTTTCCTTCAGTTCTAATTTCGGATCGAGGTAGTCAATTTATTTCTCATTTTTGGCGAAGTTGCTGTCGGTCGGCTCAAATTGATGTGAGACCAGCCACCACCCTCAAACCGACGGACAAACCGAGAGGACCAATCAAACTCTGGAACAGTATTTGCGCTGCATGCTACAACAAACTGAAAAAACTTGGAAAGATATCCTTTGGATAGCCGAATATGCCTACAATAACTCTGTCCACTCGGGAACTGGGAAAACCCCGTTTTTTCTTTTATACGGTAGTAACCCTCGAACCTCGGAGTTGGATCCACTCCAAGATCTTGGAACACCAGCAGTAGACCACCTACATTCTACAATCACCCAAGCCTTTAAGGAAGCCGTTTCTTACCTTCAAAGGGCTAAAGAACAATACAAGAAAGGAGCAGACCAACATCGGAAGGAAGCCCCCCAATATCAAGTAGGAGATCAAGTCTGTTTATCCACCAAATATCTACCTCTAAAAGGACCACGCACATTCAACCCAAGATACCTTGGTCCCTATTCCATCACTACCATAGTAAATCCAGTAGCGGTCAAGTTGGACTTGCCCCCTCACATGAAGATACATCCGGTCTTCCACGTCTCTCTATTAAAACCTGTGCAACCTCAAACCCGACTAACTACATCTCCAAAACCTATTCTTGTTGATGGAGAACTCGAGTTTGAAGTCAAAAGCATCCTGGATTCCAAGATCTCCAAATCTAAACTATTTTACCTGATTGACTGGAAAGGCTACGGTCCCCAAGAAAGATCCTGGGAACCTGCAGAATATGTCCACGCGCCTCATCTAATCAAAAGATTTCATCGAACATTTCCTAACAAGCCCAAACCCCCGGAGAAGCCCGGTTTGGGAGGGGCCTTGAGGGGGGTGCTGTCATGATCTCTGCTTCCAAAAGATCAGGACTTGCCCGACTCCCTTGGAAGCAGACCCATAACCCCGGTTCCGAGTTCCAGCCAGTCCCAATTGGGACCTTTTGGACCCTGTCCTGGCGCCAGTGGCACCAGGCTCATAAAGATGCCCAGTCCCAGCGCTGGAAGCGCCAGGCTCATAATGCTTGGGTGGACTTACCTGCAGCAGACCATGCTGCTTACTTACCTGCCAGTTGAACCCCTGATCTTCTTCTGTTTGGGACTACTTTTCCTGTTGGGTGGGGCAGGAGCCACTCCCTAGGTTCAGAACACTGGAACTCTTCTGGAAAGCAGGAACTCTTTTCTTACCTAGGCGTGGCTGTGGAAGGAGACACCTAAGCACTACAGGAGGCTATTTAAACCACACCCGATGGATGAATCTTGCTTTGTGTTATTCTGCATTCTCTGCAGCAGAACGCTCATCGTGTCTTCTGCTTCTGATCCTGGGCCTAAGGGAACAAAGGCTTACCATCCTGGAATCCAGTCTTCAGCAGCACCTGTAAAGACAAAGAAAGAACAGGTTAGCACTACGGTCTTCAGTGGCAGCGCATCTCTTACCTGGTCCATCGGCTGTCACCAACGCCTCGCGCTGCATTCTGGCATCTGAAAGACAAAGGCTTACCTACTCTTCGCATGCTCCGGAGGTCTTCACACTGCATTCCGGCATCTGAAAGACAAAAGCTTACCAGCTCTTTGCACGCTCCGGAGGCCTTCGGCGCTGCATCCCGCATCTGAAAGACAAAAGAAGGTGCGTTTAAAGACATTGGGCAACTTTATTACTCACGTGCCATTACTCCTTCCCACGCCGAATCCAGTGGGTATTCCAGCACCCTTCAGCTTCTCTAAAGCTCCGAACTTGTACCTGCAAGATAAAAGGGACAGTTAGTGTGCATCGTGAAGCAGGCTACAAGCGCTTACTTACGTGCTTCCAGGCGCTTCTATTTCTCACGCGGGTTCGATCCTCAACTCGCATCAGCCCGCCATCCGCCATCGCCGGAACCCTGCAAAACAAGAGATATCATTACAAAAGACTTTTAAGACATTTGAAGTGCCCAGAACTTACCGTTCGTGCAGTTAACGACGGACAGCAGTCCTCTGAGGTCAAGAGGCCTGCACCCTTATCCAGTGAAGAAACTGGTTACGGCACCCTGCCCCGAGGCAGATGGAGAGCTCGGCGTTCACTTACCTAAGACATCTTACTCTTCGAGTCAGACATGCAGTGCACAGAGGTCCAGCCCAAAGAGCCAACCGTGTGTTACACATCACCTTTGAAGATACGGCATTCACCCAGTCAAGACCGGCGCCTCTGTGGGAATCAGGTGAGCGTTACACATACAGACAGAGTTTCCCCTTGTACCAAATCCAGCATCCATTTTGCGCAGCATCCCAAAATCAGCTACATGTTTCACAGTGGTAAACTTGAAAAATGTATTTTTCTCAGTACCACTCGATTCAGAATCACAATACTTGACTGCCTCTACCGTGGGGGGGAGAGATATGAGCATTGCAGGCTACCCAGGGATATTGTGAGGATCCAAACATTTTTAACATAATACTACATGAAGAACTTGGTAACATTGATGTCAAGAGCACAGTGATACAATACGTAGATGATCTCCTAATTTGTGGTGAAAGTGAGGAACTGTGCAGAGCAGACTCAATCACATTGTTAAATCTATTGGCACAAATAGGGTACAAGGTAAACAGCCAAAAGTTGCAGTATTGCTAAACAGAAGTACTGTACTTGGGCCAACTGATATCAAAAGATGGCAAACGAATACTCCCAGACAGAGCAGCAGCAGTATGTGTGACTATTAGACCACGCACAGTAAAGGACATGCAGAGGTTTCTTGGCATATGTAATAATTGCAGCGCATGGATATTATGCTGCATACACAAGGCCCCTATTGCAGGCCTTAAAAGAAGCACAGAGAGAAAAATCTGCAATTACATGGTCCTAAGAGATGAACACGGCCTTTAACACATTGAAAGACCTCATTTCCACCGCCCCAGTTCTAGCCACACCAGATTATGAACAGGAATTCTTTCTGTTCTCACACTGTGATGGGACACTTATGACAGCGGTCCTGACCCAAAAAACATCCATAGGACATAAACCTCTAGCCTACTACAGCATCACACTTGACGCTGTGATGCAAGGACACTTTGCATGCGAACAAGCTCTCGCAGCCGCCGCCTTTGCAATTGAAAAAAGCGCCACAGTTGTAATGGAATGTTCAGTGACACTGTTCGTCGAACACTCTTTATTTGCAATTCCTGAAACATCCAAGTCCATACTAATAATACAAAGGGCAACAGTGTACAAAATTATACTTTCAAGCTTCAACATTCACATAGTGCGCTGCAAAACAGTAAACCTAGCAACATTTTCACAGAGTCATGCACAGTGGAGGACATGCAAAATCATGACTGTGCCACATACGAGGGGGAAAGTGATGACATTCCCAAAGCAAATAACAACACCCTGGAGGAAGGTGAGGTGTATTTTGTGGATGGGTCAGCTTCCATTTGTCCAAAGACAGGGGAGAAGCACATAGGAGCAGCAGTGGTGAGGATGGAGGATGGGGAGTTTGAGACGATTGTACAGAAACAGTTACCATTGCATTTCTCAGCACAGGTGGCAGAACTTGTAGCATTAATTGAAGCATTACCTGAGGAAAAAGGGTGCCAGTGACATTATATTCTGATTCCGCGTACATGACCACAACGGTACATGGTGGGTTGTCAAGGTGGGGAAGGAGGGGTTGCCAGGCACACACTAATAACAGTGATGTCATCTCATTGGGAAATGCAGCAGCGGATGCCACTGCAAAACAGGTGGCATATTTTCAAAAGCCCCAAAAAGGAGAGTATGAATGAAAGGGAAAACACACAAGAGGAAAGAGGGGGGTGGGATATAACTCAATGCCAGTGGCACAAATAATAGACTTACAAACAAGAGCACTGGTAGAAGAACAAGAAATGTGGTCAAAAAGAGGGTGCACACAATCTGCAAATGACCTCTTGTGGCGCCATGAGTGTACAGGAAAAGTAGTAATGCCCTTAGAATTGTTACAGCTTGCATTTCAGCAGTTGCACTTCCCAGCACATACGGCAAAGAAACACAAAGCGGCAGATATTCAAGAGGATTGGTTTATTCCAAAATTACAGGAACATGTGGCAAAAATGACAATTGAATGTACAACCTGTCAGATATACAATTCAGGAATGATTTTGAGAACATATTGATTATGCAGACATGGGAGAAAGGTGCACTGGGGCAAGATATCTCATTGTGGTGGTCTGCCCCTTTTCATGTTGGGTGGAAGCAGGTCCCTGCGCCCACCCAGATGCGAAATGTGTGGCAATGTTTTTTGGTGAGAGAGGTCTTCCGACGAAGGGGTATTTGTGACGTCATAGGCTCCAACAACGAAACCCACTTTGTAAATGACCTATTCAAGGAAGTGACATCCCTGCTAGGAATAAAACACAAGTTATGTTCCATTTATCACCTGCAAGTGAATGGGGTTGTTGAGAAGATCAAAGGCCTCCTTAAAAGTAGGCTGTCAAAACTGTGTCACACCCTTAAATAAAATGTGGTGTATTGCTTTCCCTTAGCATTATTTCAATTGACAACGCAGCCGAGTAAAGACCACCACTTGTCCCCACACAAGATAGTGACAGGGAGACACATGCAAACTCCAACATCTCTGGTTAGAAGAGCATCAGACGCTCACAGAATAGCCACAATACTGGGTGAAGAGTTCAAAGAGTACTTAACACAATTTGCACAAGCAGTGAGGATAATAGCAAAACAAGTTGCACCAAACTTCACACTTGAGAATGAAACTGATACAAACACTGCAGCTGCAAATAGCACCTACACTCAATGCTTGGGGAGTGGGTGTACATTCAAAGTTTTGTGAGGAAATGGAATTCTCCAATATTTCATGGTCCTTATGAAGTACTGTATTGCGACCCAACAGCGGTGAAGGTTAAGGGCCTGAAATATTGGATACACCTCTCTGACGTGAGAAGGGCACATAACAGCATAACACCAGAGGGAGAACAGCGAGGTGAACAGGAAACTGCTGCACCCTAAGGGAAACAATGAAATTAAAAAAAACAAATGATGTATGTAAAAAGTACTGGAAAGAAATGTAAATAATTGATAAAGATACAAAATGGTAGAACATTTAAATAGCTAAATGTACATATGGGATTATCTCTCTCCCCCTCTCCTTTTTTTCCTAAATACAGTTTCCAGCTCAATGGATCACTCTCCTTTTCTTTCGAAGAATTACAAAAAAGTGATTGAGGGAAATGAATGTGTACTTAACCCCTTATATTTCACTCTGTAGGTACAGACATGGCAGAAACGAGGGCCCGCAATGACAATGCTGCAATTGTAGTTAGCCGTAGGGGAAATATTAGTGCAACTAGACCATACTCCTATGAGTGTGGTTTGTGCTTCACTGCATAGTGTTTTCGTCAATGTTTCTATGTTTAGGACTGTACTGGCAATTCCCTTTATTTGTGAGACAATAAAAGAAAGGGGGGGTAAAACTCGTACAAGAAGGTACTCACCTAGTGTGGGATGGGTTAAAACTGTTTTGGGCCCACATAGTTTCAACAAACCTTAGCACGTTACATAAAATCACAACTGTTAGGCTCCCATTGGTTGAATACTCATTACTTGATGCTGATGAGAATGACTTTAATGTATATAATGCAGATAACCCAACTCCTTATGTGTTAATGTTGTCACATGTTAATGTACATACAGCCTTGACACCTACCTCAAGTGGCAGTTACATGCATTTTGGAATTCAAACTCCCACCCCACTCACCCTTCTCAACACACAGTATTGGCAGACAAGTTACGAACAAAGTGCAAAGGTGGTTGCTGGAATCTTCCCCATCCGCTATCAGTGTTTCATAAAACTATATAATGGCCTAGGGGGGAGCAGTAGACGGAAAAGGGGGCTGGAGCGGAAAACATATGATGCATATCATGGCCTTGGCTTAGATGCAGTAGAAGACCCAAGCCACCCAGATCAATCAAACAAATGGTATGCTGACATGAGCACCATGGCTAAGCAAGCAACTAATGAGAGTTGCTATGTGTACTCCTTGATACCCCATGCTTCGTGAACACCTAAGGACTTGATACCACAAGAAACGCCTATTGCTGGGGCCCAATGTTTTGCACCGTGTAGAATTCGGAGTACCTTCCAAGCACACACTGTTTCATTACAATTGCTTCAAAATGAAAAAACATGCCACAGCAAGCCGCAAAGAGTACTCTGCATAAAGGAGTCATTTTTTGTTATAAAAGGGACAATGTTCACGGACAATAGATGGCAAGAAGAGCAAGTGATGTGTAAAGCAGAAGCATTGCGAGGACTGTCAGGTGAAAAATTCCAATGGGTCAAAAGAACATGCACTCCAATTTAGTCTTAGCACATTGCCACACTGACCTGGGTAACGGCTCTCAAAAAACCAATCAAGATTCAACGTGAACTGCAGTAAGAACTTTGTGGACACAAACAAACATTGCAACAAGATACTCATTCTGCCTGACATGAAGAAAGGAACAGCAGCATTAATGGACACTTACTGGGTATCTGGCAAACAGACGTACTTGTACCTCTCACCGTCATGGAGAGGTACTTGTGCCCTGGCCACGCTGCATTCGACCCTGATGGTAATTCCTGAGAGTCACATCCAAGGGGAGAGGGTGCAAGCAAGATGTCTCCAACACCCTAGTCAACAAATGAAGAACCCCCAGCATATGACCTGCTGTTGGAAGATCAACTGCATGACAGAGTGTCGCGTAAAAGAAGGGCATCAAGCTAAATCTCCACAGTCTCTTCCGAACTTTTGGCACAAATACCTGACAGATTCAAGCTCTTCAACTCAGCAGAGACATTTTTTGCATCCCTCATACCAAGTATCCAGGCTCGAGCAAATGCCAAATGGCTGCTGCAAATTGTCAAATGGGAACTGATCCAACTGGCAAATGACACTGATGAAGGGTTCAACGTCATCAAGGTGGAACTCGGAGCCCTGCGGCTAATGACCATGCAAAATCAATATGTGCTGGACCTGCTCACAGCTATGGACGGCGGTGTTTGCCAAAAAATCGGGAGCGCATGTTGCACGTTTGTGCCTTCTGCCGATGATCACAATGTGACACTATCACACGTAATAGCTGCAGTCCACAATCCAGGTTTAAGGATGAAGGAAGAGGGTGGCGTGCAGGCAAGCAACTGGTTTGACACGATTTTTGAGTGGGTACCGTTGTGGTTTGGAACTGCCATGAAGCTACTGGTACCCATGATAGTATTTTTCCTGCAAATTTTCTGTATGTTCCAGGTAGGGGTTTGATGTTGCGCAAAGTCAATTCCCAACAGTGCAATGATGATGGTGACAATGGACCACATAGAAAAGGTGCCTCAGGCTGCAATAAATGCCCAAGTACAAACATGAGATAACCAGAACCTAAATATAGCATGCCTGAAGTGAATAACACTGGGGATGGAGTAGATAACCTAAACCACACCACCATTAAAGAGCCCTATGAGTTAGAATGGTACAAAGAGGTATGGGTGGACCTGGATGGGGATGGTGGGTGCATCTATTTGACTTGCACCCCTGATGAATATGCAAGTAGAGGACAAGGCCTCCAATCTGTCTGAAGGGCCTGGATGCTCATCAAGGGGACCCCAGCCTGGGATGAAGCTGTACTAGAGGAAGAAGAACGGAAATGTTTGGGAGCCCTAGCATATTTGTTACTTTAGATGTAACAAAAGGGGGGAATGTAAGGGAGGAAGGGTCCTTTTGACCCCCCCTACATACCGTATAAGATGGATGTTATGCTCATTTAATTGTTGGAGACGTCCCTATGTCCGGGGCTACTGGTGACGGAGCTTGGAAGCCATTGCATGACACATATCGACTCCATTTTGTACGTCCCCAGACTCCATTTTTGTGGGTTCCCAACTCCATCCTTTGACTAGTCTGTACGAAGACTGCTAATAAGCTCTGTCTCCCCTCTTCCAGCACCACGCACAGTCAGCCAAGCCACTCCCAACCTCCACCCCTGTCTGCGCTGCAGCTGTCCTGTTCTCACGGAAGCATGGGCGCGAATTGTTGCAAACTAACACTGTATTCTTTCCTCTTCCTCTGAGATCACTGCCCTGTGTGTGACCGGGCTGGAGCACAGCGTGCAAAACTCTTCCATCTCCACAAAACAGGCTCCTGCTCTTTAGGCCCCCACCTTTAGGAATTATTGCCTGTATAACCTTCGCTCAGCTGCATTACTTTCATGTAGTAGTTGGTGGGATCCATCCCCATGGGCCACCCTAGATTGCCCCCCATATAAGTAATCCAGTGTGATCATATATTGTCCATGTACTAACACCTATCAATACCCTCGTTTGATCCATGAAATGCTAGGCAAATGAATCTCAGAATGACACGCTCAGATAAGGCATCTGGACCACCATGCCGCTGTTCTGACTGAGGCCTAGGTCACGAATGTGCACGTTTGCCCACGATTTATAGATGGCCCTGCATTTTATGTGTAAGTTTTATGTCTTACATTAAATCTTGTATGTCAGTAATCACTGTGTAGTTTAGATAAGTTAGAATTACAACCTTACAGACTCAGCTTGACCTTCACCCCTCCCATATGAGTCCAGCTGAGTCCAGCTGACCCACATGCCACAAGAAGCAACAAGTTCAGCACCAGCCAATCAAGCAACATTATCACTGTATATTCTATACTGTATCATCTATCGGAGCCGATGAAGTGGCACCATGTAACACATATAGAAATCGTCATGGATGATGTCTATTATGGATAAAATGTGATATTTCTGTATTTTCGGCAGAGCGCTCTCGTAGGTGCAGAGTCCTCTGCATGCCACATTTACTATTATATAGAGAAAATCTTTGGTTGACTCGCAATCTTTCTCCTGGTTTCATTCCCTACCGGGGTGTGTCCATTTATTCAGAGTTTTGTTTGTAATTTCTGGGGAATTACCACTTTCAGGGGGAACCTCCAAAAACAAAGAAAAACACAATGCATTATTTTTTAAAGATGTTTTTGTTCGTTAAGAGTTGATTCTTTGTTTTGTCATTTGATAAAATCACATGTAACCAACAGTGTGACCTTGCAATTGTAACTTGACATCACTTTCCTATTGACCTAAGCCATTTCGCACCATCTTTCTGTTCTCATCATTTATGAATAATTTGTCTCTTCTACAATTTGCAACTCAGCGTTGGAAACAGTGCTAGCCAAACTTCCTTTCTCATGAGTACTTCTGTCCTGCGTCTGACCTTGCACTTTGGGACTTAACTGTTTGCGAGTTTCATTCCCTTCCATTGGCAAGAATATGAGTATATGTTTATATGCTTATATGAGTGCGCAATTGTATGATTTGTGACTTCAAGAAAGTGCCTTTAGTTCTGTTATGTACATACAGTGAGGGCTATGCGTGAGTTTCTGGAAACCTAATCGATGATTCCTCATCAATCCTACTTCATGTGTCATGGTGTTCTGCATGACTTCTTCCTTACCAAAAGGAACCTTAATGGTGTGCTTTATCCTACAGAGGGCAGTGTTGTACCATGGTCATTTTGTCTTGCCAGGCCAATCTTCCACGGTTATTGCTCTGCTCATACAGGCTTGTGATCTTCATTGTAATACATTTTGACATACTGTTCAGGAACACAATTTGTTATATGTCTTTCAAAGGCTTTGCCTGGGAACTCAACTAGACCTATATATTTTGACCAATCAGTATGCAATGTTCTGTATTTCTAGCACTGGAGTATGCTATTTCTTTTGTTGCTCTTCTTATGATCTCACTCCGCCTTTGAAGCCTGGGAACTGCTTCGTCTATGTAGTCTCAACTAATAACTGTGTGGCATCTTTTGTGTTCTCTGGAAAGGTACAGTTGGGATGTGTTTATGCTTCCTTGCAAAGGTTTGGCTGATGTTTTCTGCTGTGTGGATTGAGGATTGTGATCCTTGCGAAGTGGCTAGCTGGATATCGAGGCCTGCACAGGCTGTGTACTCAGTTCAATTTAAGAGGCTACTGGCATTCATTTTTATGGATACAACGTGCTATACTTCCCTAATTACAGCTAAATACAGCTGTGATCATTATGGCATGTGGCCATATTCTACTATATGTTGAATATGCTATCGTTCACTAAAGCATGGCTGCTCATGTTTTGTTGGGTCTTCATGAGGGAATCTGTTTTGGGTGTATGTATACATGGCTGCTGGCTACCATGCTGTAGACTCATGTTGTAGGGACTTTCACAGCCCCATGTTCGCTTACTGCCCAACAAGATCTAGAACCCCACTATGTAAAGTCAGTTTTTGTTACCTCTTCACAAAGCAGCAAACTGTTCCACTTGAAGAGAAAGCATTCTGTGTTCACGCCTGATTAGCGACCAGATATTGGGGATTTCTAATGTGCGTTTCCTTGTTGTCGCTCTCACATATTCAAAGTTCTCAACTTTTAGTAATACATGTCGAACAGGTCCCCCAGAACCCAAATGTTGCGTTGACTGTATGCCACGGTAAAATTAAAGTTGACTTTTTACGTAGGGAAAGCTTGACCTTCGTTCTTTTCTAAAATATATGCCTTTTTTTTATTAAAACGCAGATACGATCGACTACGACACATTTCAAAATGAAGTTAAATCTCTGTTTGGAGCCAACGTGCATCCTCAAGATATTAAAGATTTTTACAGGAAAATCAGCAGCAACCCAGAAGCCCACGTAGACTGGAGTGAGGTGAACATGTATTTGATATTTGACGTATTGCAGATTGTTTCTTTGCAAGTGATTATCGTGCTTCCCATTCAGAAACCATTGAGGATGTGATTTCTTTTTCGATCGCACGTGGGGCATTTATTGAGTAAACAGATTCAAAGCCAGCGTGCAGAGTGTGACCAGCATTATGTACGTACTGCTCAAAACCTGCCACGCAAAGGTGGGTGACGTCAGACGTTAAGGGTGTCCCATTTCCAATCAATGCAAGGAAATACTTATTTGGAGTATGATCCCGTTGAAGCATAGGAAAGGCATGGGGATTTTTGGGAGGGTGATCTCCAAATGAGGGTGAGATGAGAAGTATGTATAAAGTATGAAAATGTTGTTTATTTATCATCTCTTAATGCCTGTTCCTAGACCACCTAAAGTCTGCCTGCACACACAACCAGTACAAGGAGTCATACGAAATATCATTTTGTCACCCCACCCCCACCACCACCGGTATTCTCAGACCCCCATCCCCTACCCGCTCTTGTGTCCCTTCACATAAGTGTTATGTCTGCCAAATCTCCTTTCCCCACCATGCTTAAAACCTTTTAGTAACATGATAAAATTACAACACACATGCACACACACATGCATGCACACACACGCACAGACATGCTCACACAGTGCAGGCTTGATTCACAAACAGTAAACACTACATCATGAACAGGTTTAGTGCAGGCCTCCATCACAAACATTTACAGTAGGTTAAGAGCAAGCATCCTTCACAAGTATTACAGCATGGGCAGGGCAAGAGGAAACTTCCTCAACAAAGTACAGCATGTGAAGGGCCAATACATTCTTCTTGCAGAAACAGGTACACCTTTAACAGTGCAAGCTTCGATCACACATGTGCACTGCAGGAGCATGGGCAAGACCACTGCACATTTCATTCAGAAACAGGTACAGGTACAGACAGTACAGGTACAGTACAGGTATGTACAGCTTAATCAGTGCAAGCCACCTATAGCACATGATAGATGAGTGTGACCTACGCTGTCATAAACAAGCTTCTCAGACAACCAGTTAAAAGGTCAGGGCGTTGCAAGCCTTCTTTACAACTGTTACATATATAGCATGAGCTAGGCTCTTTTAAGCTTCCCTCACAGACAAAGCACAAGGGACATAACATGGACAGAGCCAGTTTAATGTTCTTTCACAAACAACGGGTACAAGATTGGCGCCGGATTCCATGAAACTTGCATGTTTCCTCGTTTGCCACACACCTAACTTACGTCTCGGCATTTCTTTTAAGTGCCCCTACTTTTGAATTAATTGTCACGTTACCAGTTTCCCATGGGATCCAGCAAATGTTTATTTAGACTAATACATTTCAATGGATGTTTAGTTTGGACCAGCATGTGAACATCAGACGACAGATTTTAAAACTTCAACTGTGCGAGCACTGTGCAGTTACCCTCAGCATGAACATGTTTTCAGCTACCATGATTATTTTGGCTGTTTAACCCGCACCTGATCAGTATATCAAGGCAATCCCTGAGCAGTATGGATAAGCATTGCTAGTACAGTTTTCAAATTAACCTGGTAGCTTTTCATAGCGACATTGCAAATAAATGCTGGACAATGGTTAAACGTGAGACTTTACCCAGATATAAAGTATTGCAACATGAATGTTCCATGTGTGCCCAAAAATATCTACTAGTGCAGTAGTTTTCAAGGTGCACGAATAAATATACTTCACTTTGAAAGCAAACACTACAACACCCCAGTCCGTTGAGCCGGATTCACCCCAGCCGGCCCATAGGACTGGGCGTCTCCAAACAGCCCTTTAGAATGAGCAGCAGCACCCTCGAGATAGATGGGGATGCAGATTCGTACCAAATAATAATGACAACTCAATAGTTTGGCAAAGGGAGTCTGTTTAATGACAAGTACAAAAAACAGGGAGCTCAGTGAAGATCAGCTTCAGCTCGATCTTCCTTCTCTCTTAAACTCCAATTAATTTCAGAAAAAACATGATGTTTATACCAAAAATTCGTCATCACTGACGTGTAATTCTTAAAACTTAGCATGCAACTTGATTGGTTATAGGAAGGTAACTTTTAATATAGGTACTATATCTGTATATGGTAACAGGGAGAGGGTATTGGATAAACAATGTCAGGTAGGGCAACTAAGCCCTTCCTTCAAAATGGCTACTGTAAACATCACTAAAAGTACGACGTCTCATTGGTTCCACTAACTATAGGACCCTTAGATTATGCGGTCCACTATCATTGAGTTGGCATCAACCCCACTCATACTTTTCCACTTGTGCTTAGCAGCATGCATAGTAGCCAGCCAGGTGCAGAGAGTTAGTCTGCACCCCAGCTTTCCTTCAATTATGTTACAATCAATCATCACCTCAGGGGTCATGTGTCAATTATTTCCTTGCAGTTTGGCCTTAAGCCTGTTTCTTGGTCTGGGAAAGTTAAGGAGTATGGGTATGGCAAGGATCCAAGCGTAGGTGTTAAAGTCTCATCCTTTTCTGCCTGCCTGGTCACGTGATTCAGATCGGCGTCTTCTTCATGCAATTTCGTGCATTTGATTTAATTCTGCCAGTCGTCTACCATCTGTGGCTTATCTTGACCTTTCTGAACAGGATACTCTGTTCTTTTTTCTCTTTAATTGTATCGACTTTTGGACTATTCCAGCTGATATGACCATGGCTTCTTGGCATGGTTACCTTCAGCTGAGTTTCTCTCCGTCTTAATTCAAGATTTGTTTTCTGCCGCACTCTCTTCCTGAGACCTTTAGTAACCTATGTTCAATTCTGCTCATGTGCGTATTGGAAGTATACTTATACAAAGTGCCTTTTGAGGTAGATAAATATATAGATGGCGCTTGCCACAATCTATTTCACTGCTAAGCATAAGCAAACTTCACGATTTCTTTGCTTCTTGTGGTTTCCGCCATCTGTACACGTTTAAACTGGCTGAATATCTTCATTGTGCATATGGCATAAGCTTCTTCATCTTGGGTTCAAGATTTCACTTATCCATGGTATTTCGTCGTCTTGTCATTATTCTCAGATCATTATATCTTCTATATGTGCGTCAGTCCGATTTCTCATGACGTCACCATTCATCTTCCTTTAGCATCTTCTCGGCTTCTTCGGGTATTACATTTTGACAACCGTCATTCTGTCTCGCTTGTATATATGGTTTTCTCAATGGGTACCTTACTGTCCAGGTTTTCTTAGGTGGCGGTACTTCAATAGGTGCTGTTATTCTAATCGGCACTGGGTAGAGCCTGACGGCGTCTCGCTGCTGGTTTATTTGCTCATCATACGTCACATATTTTGGCGTGAATGTTCCTGGCACTTCGAAGGGGGTGGCTGGAGTGCGGATGATACTTGGCACTTCCTCTTCACTCCCCCCTCCGGGCGATTCATTGACCACTCCCACTTTCTTTGCATCCATTTTTCGTTCATCTTCTAAATCCAGATATCTGGGTCTGAAGAAATGCTTCTTTGGGATCCATATCTTTATGACTCCCTTCAAGCATCCTGCTGTTCTCACGTGTTCGTCCTTGTTCCATTTCATTAGTTGACATTCTCCATTTGGATTGCAATAGATCCATTTTCCCACATATTTTCTATGATTCTTTGGATATCGAAACTTTGTTCCTTCTGGTGCATAAATGCTGGCTTTCACAAAGTCTCTTATTTCTTCGTCACTCAGGTCCTTGGGCTTCCATCCTGAAGCGACGTCAATCATGATTTTCATCCCTATGGCCTTTTTCTCAGTTTTCTGGCACTGAGAAATTATTATCTTGATAACACAGAATCCAAGCAATATCATCACCAACAGGGCTCCTAGGAACTCGAAATCATCTGCCATCCATTGTGGAACCCATGAAACAAGGATCCAAACCAACTGTCATCATCGACTTCGTCAACTTCATCTATCATCTGAATTTGTAATTGTGTCAGCATACCTATAGGTTTTGTTAACGTTCCATTCTCGTCATCGTGTGATGGTATAAATGTGCAATATGATTCTCCGATTTTTGCACAAACACCTCCATCCATAGCTGTGATCATGTCTAGGACATATCTCTTCTGGAGAGTCATTAGTCGAATCGCTCTTAACTCTTCCATGATTGCATTGAATCCTTTTATGGTTGTGTTGATGGTCTGCACTAACTCCCATCTGGTTATCTGCAACCATTTAGTATTTGCTCCAATCTGAACTCTTGGCATCAGAATTGTCGTGAACACTGATGATGTTAGGCTGCACAACCTGTGTTCATATGGCATTGTATGAAAGGCTTCTTCTGATTTGGCACAGAAGTAATTCTCTCTCTTCATTCAGCTCATCAGTTCCACAGATCTCTTCTTCCTCAGGTGAGCATCTGCTTTCAGGAAACTGTCAATATTCAGATCACTTTTTGGAATCACCAATGCTGGAACATGGATATCCACCAATGTACATATTCCTCCCCAATTCTTCGGCAATCTGATATATGCTTTGGATCCACACACCCAATGATCCATGCATCATTCCTGTAGCATCAAAAATGCGTCTGCAGTTCTGATTTTCTCCCATTTTTCTTGTAGCATTGTTTCTGAAGCACAGTTTGGAACTCTCCAATGGAACTATCTGTAGAGGTCCTCCTCTGTCTTAGACCCAGGTTAGTAGTCTTGCAAGTCTCGGCCATAATGGCTTGCATATCATCTGTGCATTTTCAACTTTATCTTTGTAGTATCCAATGATCACCCATGCTCTGCAGATCACTACTCCTTTCTCCCATCCTTCTGGAGAAAGCACTGTTCCCCAAATTTGCATTTGACCTCTGTCTTTCCATCTTCAAGTTTCTTCCGTAGATTTCCCTGTAACATTCAGCTTTTTGTTTGTTTCTCTTCTGATCTCCGCTCCTTTAACTCCAGGCTTTTCATATCTGATGATAATGTTCTTTGTTTTTCCATTGTTTCTAGTCTTTATGTCTTGGACATAATCATCTTCATTTGGATCAGTCGCTTCAGTTGCCCATTTGAGTGAAGCATCACTTCCCATGAATTGGCCTCTCGTCGTGCACATTGCTAAATGTGATAGGCAGTGTGCTGTCTTGACATCTATTTCAACAGCTACAAAGATTTTTGGCTTCCCCATTCTGTAGGGCAGCAGTGCACAAACAAAGCATTCCTCCTCTGTAGTTTGTCTTCTAACTTCCATCATGTGTTGGTACCATATGCTATTTCCCAAGTGTGCTGTGCTGTCCAGGTAATCGTTCAATTGGTTATTGTCTTCTTGTGTACTTCTTCTAATTCTTAAGGTCTTCCTGTAGTTTGCTATAACCACATCCTTAAACACATCTGTATGGCTACTTCTTGCTGGGCGATTCTCAGGTATCTTCGTCAATGATCCAGGCATTTTCATCTGTACCATTTGAGTAGGTGAAGGTTCGGTAAGTCTTCCTTTATCCTTCTGGTTTTTCCTGGCTCTGTTTATAATCATCCATATTGATTCTGCCAGTATCTCAGCACTTGATTGTCTTGCAGGATTTAAGCTTGTCCTCTTCATCACTGGGTCAGGCAAACTTGTCGGTGCTGTCTCTGTTCGTTTATTCTCCAACGCCTATTGTCTCTTTAAAAGTTCAGCTTTCTCCATTTGGCTCTCAACTTCTCTTAGTGTGGAGCTTCTCATCGTAGGTTGTCCAAACTTTTCCCATTCTATGGAATGTGATTCTGCAGTCATTGACACTAGACCAGGTGTGTATATACTCATCATTTGTGTACGTGTAGCTTTCATTAACCCCTTCTCTGGTTGCCTTTGCTGACCCTGTCTCCGGCATTTCAATCCATTTGTTACCACAAGTGTGTGTCATTGTCAATCACATCCATTTCAAGTTCATTCACTCTATCAGTTCTTCTAGGGACTGGAATGACTATGTAAGGTCTGGGTACTTTTGTAGGTTTCATGCGTACATCATTAGGTGGGTGCACTGGAGTGTGAACGCTTTGTGCACCAATAAAAAATGCAGTTCGAATCGTCAGTGACAATAATATGATAATAAATACTATGCATGTGTAAATGATGCACCTGTAAGTTATCTTACAGCACTTATTCCTGGGTCAATATGAGCGTCCCTCCTCCTGAGGGAGGACAAAGTTACTGTTCTGGTTGCCAATCTCGATCATCTAAGGAAATAAAACTAACACCTGAATGCATGCTACACAGTGTCAAACCTAGATTCTGCTGTCTATGCTTGCAGGTCACAGATTCTGGAACGTTATTCTCTTTGTCCGAGCAATAGACTACATCTGTCTCTGGAAACAGTTCTCCTTTCCATAAACGAAAGTTTCAAATGAGGCAATAAGTTCAGCAAGTCTTTAATTTGCGTGTTCAAACTAGACCAGTTCCCAGTCAATGGGCCTCATTACAAGTAGGGCGCAAAGGGATACCGGGCACCAGTAATGACACCGGTGCCAGTAATCCCTTTGCGCCCTACTACGAGTTCCCTTTGCGGGTCCTTCCTTAACACCTGCTTTTAGCAGGTGTTAAGGACGGGACCCGCAAAGGGACACCGGGGTCAATAACGGTACCCTAATTTAAGGTACCGTTATTGCCGCCTTCCCCCTTCCCATTGAGCCCTAAGGGGGCTCAAATGGGAATGGGGAATGGCCCTGGTGAATGGGGAATTACCGGTCCCTCCGACCTCGGAATGGACCGGTAATTACTCCATTCACCAGGCCGGTGTCCGAACGATTTTGGAGGCAGCCATGCCGCAAATAGCGGTGTGGTTACCTCCAAAGTCGGAATGAGGCCCAATGCCTCTTATCGGTTTCACTCCAGACGACATGTCATTCCTTTGTCAGCATGAGCAAAAGTGAAGTCCTTTGTCAACACCTTCACGATCTGTCCCTCGAAGGAAAGCTTACAATCTTCTCCGGTGATTCTGATGATGATTAGAAAGTTCGACCTGCATTATGATACCACGCAGGAGCATACCCATCTGTGTAGTGTTTGCTGGGTCTCTGATGAAAGTGAGGATATCAACACTGGCAGGTCTCCCCACAAGCTCTGGAAAGTCTTCAATCAGGTGAAAAAATACATTGCTCGCTAGTCTGCTATCTTCTTGTGACAGGGACATTTGTCTTGTCCTCTCTGTACTCCGAAAGCAAAAGAAACTGCTCTGCAATCACTGTGAGCAGCCTCCTTATTGTCTTTTCGTTTTCAGGATCTTGAAGAAATTCTGTAATGTTCGTGAGCCTTCCCACCAATGACGGGTATGACCTCAGTTATACCTCAAAAAAGATCAGAATGTCTTTGGTAAGGGCACTATTGCGTGACAACATAAGTAAGTCCAAATAAGTCCTCTGTGTCGAAAGAGTCAGGATACTGTATTCTCTTCCAATGTATGTACCCTCGATCAAAGTTTGGCATATCTTTTCAAGCTATCTTGTGGCTTATACGTGCTATTTCTTCTGCACCCAACAACTAGGATGCAGAGAGTGTCTGTTTTTTTATGTCCTTCTCTCCTTATTTTGCTCAAAGGAAGTGTCCACATTAAGCCACAACTTGCACAAAAGTTCTTTTCTTTGTATTGCTGGTCAGGCATCCTTTTTCCTCGTCATGGATCTTGTCTGCATGTGCTGTGATTCTTCCCCATTGTCTGTAGTCTCTATGCAGTGGGGTGCGGGCAGAGGCTCTTCTCCGATGTATGGCTTGACGTCACCCAGAAAGATCCAAGCTCTTCTTCCCTGTAACATGACTGCAGAGGGTGTGACATCCTCCACTCTAAAGGGACCGATGAACCTTGGCTCGTCCCACTTTTTTCCTGTGTGATTTCTCACCAGGACCGTGTCCCGAGGGAATAGTTGAGGTACACGTTAATCCAGAACTTTGTTTGTTGTAGTATCTCCTTCTATGTTCTGTGCTGCCCGCACCCTTCTTGTCGTTGCTGCAGCTGTCCTGAAATTACAGTAAGACAAGATGTCATGCAATTCAAGTAGTTTTGCATTTCTGATCCTAGCACTTCTGTTGTCTGAGCATCACATCTAGCTCTATTTTGGGATGTTAATGGCATGTGCATCCTTCTGCCCGTCACAATTTCGTGTGGCATGAGATGGTGGTCAGAACCAGGTTGGTTTCTGAGTACATTCAGTGCCAGTGGAAGACAGTGTAGCCATCCTTTCTTTAGAGTAAGCTTCAAATTGGCTATCCTTTCCTTTAACAAGCCATTGGGCTTCTTGCATATCCCATTCCCTTGAGGATGATACGCCGATGAGAACTTGTGCTTTACACCAAGCAACAAGTTGATCTGTTAAAATACTGCATTAACAAAGTGAGGTCCATTGTCTGACTTCATGTCCTCACACACTCCCCATCTGGGAAACACCTCCCTCACCAGGAATTTGGCCGCACAAGTAGAGTCGGGGTGTGTACATTTACCTGCTTCTATCCACCTAGAGAATGGGCACAGCACAACAATTAGATACCTTTACCCATTACATACTTGAATCATATCGCCATAATCGATATGCAAGTACTGAAAAGTCCCATTAGGCCTTGGGATAACTCCTCTAATCACATGTAGTGTATGCCCAGCTGTGAACTGCTGACAGATTATACAGTTTACCATAAAAAATGCAATGTGTTCTGCCAAGTTCGGTATGAAACAGTCTTCGGCAATTGTTGCTGCTAGATTCTCCTTTGTCATGTGCGCTGGATAGTGTATTTTTAATAAGGCTATAGGCATCACCGGTTTACCAGTGCTGTCTTGTCACCACAAGTTCTCGGAGGGGTTTAAAGAACATGATCTTTGCTTCCATAAGTTCTTCTCTTCCTGTGGTGCTTCCCCTTGGAACTCCATTAACTTGTTTTTTTCCATATTACTATATCCTTCAGTCTCGCTTCGAGCAACAATCATTCTCTCATACACATCAGTTATTTCCACATTCATTATTATTTCGTCTTTGGTTGCCACACGCTTGGCTTCAGTGTCAGCTGCGTGATTTCTTCGTGAGATAAAATCTGTCCCTTTCCTGTGGACGTTGCATTTCACGACTGCTATGCCCACTGGGAGTTGTAGTGCCTTAATGAGCCTGTCCAATCGGGCAGCGTGCTGAACTGGCGTGCCGTCTGCTCGGAGGTAGCCCATCCTTTTCCAGTGCGCTAGGCCTGCGTGCACTTTCGACGTCACATAGGCGGAGTCACTGTACACCGTCACTTCCTGGTCTGCGTGACTCTCGAGTGCGAGTACCAATGCCAATAATTCTGCAGCTTGTGCTGAATAATGTGAGGGTAATCATGCACCGATGAGTACTCGAAATTCCCCATTTGCTGTGTATTTCATCACAGCGGTGCCTGTATACCTCTGTCCATTGTTTTGATCGATCCTCGAAGAACCATCAACATAGACGATTTCTCCTTCTGTCAAAACATTTTCTTTTATTCTGGGAATCTCATCATAAAATTCTTCATAGTTCGTGCAGTCATGTATTGGCTCTCCTTCAGCGACTGTCTCTGCTATAAACATAGCTGGGTTCACTATTTTGCATCGAACTATTTTAATCGATGGATTTGATATGATCACTTCATAAGTAGAAGCTCTCTGAGATGTTAACGTGCCTTTTGGTTTCTCTAAAATGGCAAATAATGCGTGCTCGGTGAACAACGTCATCGGACATCCCATTACAATAGTTGTAGCCTTTTCTATGGCGAACGCTCTGGCAGCTAAACTTTGTTTGCACGGGAAGTGACCCCTCATCACTGGGTCTAGATTCCCACTGTAGTATGGCAGGGGCTTGTGCACCAGCGTGGTTTTCTGTGTGAGTACTGCTGTCATAACACTTCCATTCGTGTGTGAAAACAGGTAAAAATCCTATGCATAATTTGGAATCCCTAAAACTGGTTCCTTCAAATGACCCTTTTTAGTTCGACAAACTAACTTCCATGGTCTCGGTCCACACAATTTTTTCTTTCGTTGCCTGTGCTTTTTTTAAGGCTTGTAACAAGGGCTTGCTATAGGAACTGTAGCCAAAGACCCATGCCCTAACATAATTACATAATCCTAGAAAACTCTGCATTTGTTTTATCGTGTGTGCCTTGGCTGTTTTTGCGATGGTTTCAGCCCTTTCAGGGGTGACCTTTTTCCCCTCATGTGAGATCAGCTGACCTATGTACAGCATTTCTTGTTGACAATACTATAACTTCTCTTTGTCAACTTTATATCCTTTCTCAGCCAATACAGTCAATAGCTGAATAGAATCGTGTCTGCACTTTTCCTCTGTCATGCAGCAAATTAGAATGTCATCCACGTATTGTAAGACAACACTCTCTAATGCAATATTGCTTAAGTCCATCTGTACGACTGAAAATCGAAGGAGACTCACAGTACCCCCGAGGCAGCCTTGTGCTTTTCAGACGAACTTGTCTGAATGTGAATGATGTCAGATCTTGTGAGTCTTTGTGCAATGGGATTGAGAAAAACGCATTTTTCAAGTCAATCACCGTGAAATATCGTGCCTCAACGGGTATATTACATAGGATTCTGGACGGGTTAGGGACTAGAGGGAACTCGACTTCTACAATATCATTTATTGGCCTTAAATCCTGGATTAAAAGCCAAGACCCTCCGTTTGATGTTTTAATCGGATAAACCGCAGTATTGCATGATGCAAATCCCTTCATCTGCTTCCCTAGACATGGGATACTGTCGTGCCTTTGGTAATATTGATCCTGGTTTCAATTTAATCTTTACTTCTCCGACTCCTTTCAGTAAGCCTACATCATAAGGGCCTGTAGTCCATACTGAGCCAGGCACCTTTGCCATGTCGTCAATAAAATATTTAGGACATTTTTGTGCCAGCATCACTCTCTGGGGCACCTCTCTTTTAATCATTTTCACCCATTAAATGAGATTAACCTCAACTGTCATCTCATCTTCACCTATTTGTTCTTCAAATAGATTGTCATCAGTGACGTCAGTCAATCTGTATCCCTCCCCAGTGGCGATCACTGTGCACCATTGTCTGCCGTCGTCATCACAACCATCAAGCAATGCCATCTTTTCTCGCACTGTGGCTGCTTGTATTGTCAAGGGAAACACTCGTCCTTTTTCCTCATGCATAGGTATTCTTGGCCTAAACAGAAACTCATCTGGGGTTTTAATTGTTTTGTCTGTAAGGCCTGGTAGCCATGACATTAATATACGCACTCCATACTCAAATATTTCTGGTTCCAATGGAATAGCTCTCATGGCCTTTTGTCCTGCGTATGCTCTAATCATTTCGCATATGTTCAAATAATGCATTCCTGGAGTTGCCCTTCTCCGTGAACGAGATTGTCATGTTTAACTTCATTAGGTCTCGTCCCAATATATTCATATATTCACCGGGGTTTGCCTTAAATATAGCAGTGGCACACTCATGTCACATTCTCCTGTGGAAATTGGAAGTTCTTTTGTGAAAGGAACACGACTTGTTGCTCCTGTGAAGCCCTGAGTATTTATTGCATCGCCGGACAAATAAAACTTGCCTTCATGTATACACGAGCGTGTCGCACCCGTGTCAACTAAGAACTAATTTTCCTTATCCCCTATAAGGACATCTATCCTTGGTTCCTCGTGAGGGTTTGGTGTCACTGATAAGATAGAACACATCAGGTTTCCCAGTGAGCTGTCCTAGTCCATATATAATTTTGTCCCATATTGCGTGAATGGACTTCCTCCATCAACAGTGTCATTTCTTATTCCAGAATTCCGTGCCTGTCCTGTACTTGTTGTTTGTAACAGGTGTATTGGCGACTGTTGAGACTGTCACTGTGGAAAATTTGACACATTCTGTGGTTGCAAACTTTGCTGTGCTCCCGGCACCTGCTGCTGCACCGTGTGATTTTGTGCAACTCCATTTCCACCCTGCTGCGAGAACGCAGGTGGATTCACCATCTCTCCTCTTGTACCTTTGTCGTTTGGCACCATGCCTTGACTTCTGCATGAGCGTGCTAGATGCCCTATCATCCCACACGTCCAACATATTGGCAGCGGTCTGATTATTTGCCCATTCTGCATATCCAGGTTGCCGATTTGCATGTTTTGAAAACCTCCCTGATTACTCGGGAAGCCTCCCTAATTACTCTGCCATCCTCTTCCTAGAAAGCCTCTTCCTCTTGGGTAAAACCTGTTATTGCCTTGATCAAACTGCCTTTGATTATTTATCTGCTGTGTATGTGATCCGTCTGTGTTACTAATCAATGGCATATTTTGACAATTTTTTCTGTACTAATTTGGCCTCTTCACCTTTTTGTGCAGCATCATTTTTGCGATTTTTCTCTTGCAGCAGCCTGCAATAGTGCGCAATGGTCAACTGTATTTCAGACCATGGCATGACCTCAATTCCTACCAATTTCTTGAGCTGCTTCTGTACTTGTTCTGACGGCCCTTGGCACAGTATATGGTAAAACACGGGTATAGATTTCCTCCAAGATTCACGAGTTTCCAGCACCCAGGCATCTTGGAAATTCTGAATGTAAAGCAAAGTATCATCTGATTCCTTCATTTTCCGTGTCATTATAGCTCCCATTTCAGAAGTGTCTGGGTATAGCACTTGAAGCGCCTTCCATACCGCGTTTCTGCAATTGTCCAACGGCGCTCCTTCATGCGCAGTATTATCTGTAGTCACTCCAGGGTAACCTGCACGTGTCCATACATCTTCAGCTCTATTACCAAGTATGGTGATTAAAAGACCCTTAATATCCCCAATAGCTAACGTGTTCCCTCCCGTCATTTTTTCTAACTCATGTATCCATTTTCCGACTTCCGCTCAACATTATCCTCAGTATCGTACAACTGAGTGCTCTCAAGATGCTAGTCTTCTCCTTTCCCTTGGGGTACCTGTTCTAGCCCCATTTCATCATATATTCTATCAATCATCTCTCTGATTCTTCTGGTGTCGAAGTCATCTTCGATATTTGCTTCAGACGTGCCTGGTACTGAATCGTACTCAGGGAAGAATTCTTCTATATCTTCCCAGTCTACTACTGGATCAGGTTTTTTAACCTCTCTTTCCAGATATTCGAGATCCCGTGCTCTCTGTCTTTGCTTACGTTCTATGTCGTCATCAACCTCTCTACGCTTCCTCGCTTCCTCTCTGACCCTATCTTCTTTTTGTTTAATCGCATCTCTTCGTTCATTTGCCCTTCGCATTTCCTCATCTCTTCGTCTTTTTATTCTCTTCTCCCGTATCTTTTGTTCTTCTTCTATTCTCCTTTGTTCCTATCTATCCTGATCATTAGCTGTTCTCTGCTTATCGCGTTCTTGTTGCTCTTCTGCCTTTTCCTGTTTTCTGACTTGCTCATCACGATATAACTGCTCACGTTTCTGTCTATCCTTTTTCTTAGCCCCTTCGTCTCTCAATCGATTTTCATTTTCCTCCTTTTTCTTTTTTAATTCATCTTGCTCTCTCTTTTGTCTCATATCCTCATATGCTTTTACCATCGAGTTTCAATAAAATCTGACCTCCCATCCATTCGTTCTGTGCAAATCCCGTCTCATCAGTTCTGTCCTCATCTCCTTTCCATCTCGTTCCCTCTCTACCCGTATCTAGAGATGTATTTGCTTGTGCTTGGTCTCCTTTTTCCTTTTTGCATCTCTCCTTGTCCTTCGGGACTTTGGCGGTAATATCTCTGTCTCTGTCTTTCTCTGGGCTTTCGTCACTACTTTGCGAAGGCGACTCAGATGACGGGTTGCTATATCCCGTGGCTGCTTTAAGTTCCCTCAACGGGTATAACCCATCTTTACTAGCTTAATTTTTCGTTTCAGACGCGGCGGGTGGTGCAGAAGGCTCCTTACCCCCTGTATGCATATTCAGTATCCAATCTAATGGTGGCTCCTCCTCTTTTTCCTCTTGGTACATTTTTCCAACATTCTAAACTAGCTAGGCGTTTGTCTAACTTTTTGCCAGTCTACGTGGTGTGCAAATATGTTGTCATGTGCTGCAGGACCATTTTAGATACTGATCCGCCTTGGGACCATGGCATAAACATGTTGTTTGCGGTCCCTTTAACCCATTCTGCACTGTACTGTTTAAGCTTAGGTTCATGTTTCGGCAAGTGTTTACACAAGTGTACCAATGGGGTAACGTCTTCCATTCTCAAACCTGTTTATCCTTTCCTTATATAACACTTTATTATGCTTTACGTTTCACAAACAAAATCAACAATATGAGTGAGCACCAATCGTTGCAAGCTCAGATCCCATTTTTTCAACAATAATTTCACTCTTACTTTTATGAACAACACTCATCAATCCATGCATTGCAACATTTTATCTATTCAATCGCACAATTTTCATATTATTTTAAAATGTTTTATATTTCGTGACGTCATAAAACATAAAACAGACAAGACAGACAAGACTGACTTAGGCCGGCTACACAAATCTCATGCGATCTGCTTCTTTCAGATGCATCCTACCCCTATTTATTATTCTGAAATCGATTCTGGTCTCCTACGTCATCCTATCAATTCAGGACCTTAAAGGAATGGTTCAGTCAGAAATATTATTGTCCCTATGGTTCGGGCATGTGTTTTTAACCATACGTTGATCGATCGTACAAACATTTTCTATGCACCTTACTGTAGTTTTCGTCTTTTGTACACAAGCGAAATCAAGCTATAGTGCGTGGCCATCTTGTGATAATCTTATCCGTTGCCGCATCTCCCAAGCAGGACTGCCTTTGCAGCACTAAATCATATCCGTTGGCCCTGAACCTGGCATCACCAAATCATTGATATTCTCTGCCTTTCTCCCTGACTTTACTGGGCAGCGTAGCCAAACGCGACTTGACGCAGAACCCGGAAAACAACACACATCGTCTCACAACACAGCACGTCACAATTCAGAATATGAAACTGTACTTTAAAAGGAAACAGCAAGACTGTACAATTTGTAAAGTACATTTATTTGACAGTAAACGCTTCGAGAACATTTGGCGATTGACATATTCTATCAAAATGGAACTTTTTGTTCTTTGCTCTCGATCCGCAAATGTTTATTGTGAGTCACGCACTGTTCCTTTTGGGTACACAGGGTGTTCGTTTTGGGTAAAAGAAGCGCTTTGGTCGCACAGTGAATTGTAAGGCTTGTGCATCAACTTGGCACTAGACCACCGTAAAGGTTGTTATGTTGCTCCTAATCCAGTGATTGACATGTAGCTGCAGCTGTCGGTTGAAGAAACCATTGTTTGGGATCTGGAATCGATGACAAGCGCAGAATGGCAGGATGTACCTGTTTGCAAAACATAATAATAGAAATGTGTCTCAGTAGCCGATCTTTATTACAATTTATCATTTTACTTATTAATTTGGCATTGATCTACAACTAACGATTAGCACAGACGTGAAAAAATGTGAACAGAGAGAACACAACGTGGAAAGTACTCCACTATTTGCTTCCGAGGATAGTGCAATGGAGTATGTTCAGCTCTAAACGTGATGCAGAAGCTGAGGCAACAATTCGAGGTGCACAATTTAATGATTTATTAGCGTTGAACCTGGGGGAACCGAGTGGTGGTCTACATGTGTCTCGATGCTGGACTGCCCATGTGCCCGCTAGAAAGACCAGCACACAAAGGTTGAACTTGTGTTTCATTGCAATATGACACACAGAACGAACAATGTAACCCAACAATAATGGTCAGCTAATGATAATTGGACTGGTTCTGGTATAAAATCATCTAAAGTGAAACTTACATTATATTTGGCATTTCCATTCTCTTGGCATAATGCAGACCGTAATGCAGACTCTGTTCGGTTCAACGATTTTTCATAAACTGAACTTACATGTACCTAAGTCCAGTTTTGGAATGGACAACCTTATCATATCTTACGTTATTACATCCCTCTTTCAATTCAATTCCTTTCGGAATGGTCCCTGTCTCTCAAGGTAAAAAAACAATAAAACCTTATACTGTGTGTGCGACGCGTGGGCTTCCTCAGCTCGCAAGCAAAAATTCAAAGCTGGTGACCTTCAATCAGAATGAACATACATTCTTAGTTTGCAACATCTCGTGTCAACGCATCCATGACAACTGGAATTGTGAAGCACGGGCACAGGAGGAAAAATTTAGGGACTGTCACTGCTCGCTGTTCGTGGCACTGCTGAGGGGTAGGGGAAACTTGGCAATGATAGAATGCACCCTACTCTAAAATTGTAGTCGAGGAAAGACAAAAATTGAGTCAAAGTGTGTCTAGCAATAGCCCCACCTCTGCTTATGTCATGGCCTCCCACCCCATGCCATGTTTTGTTCACAGTCAGAACTTCTTGTGTGTCTAGTATCTTATGTAGCCTAGGTCTCATCCCTTTTGTGTGATGAGCAGTTATTCAGCGGCTTGGGTAACTGTATGGTAAGGCAACTGCCGAACCCCAAAGATTCTTACACACTGTTATCCATCTGGCCCTACCATGATTAGTGAAGGTCCCACAGTAGCTTGACGAAACTGTGAAATGTGAAAGCACAGAGTTACATTGTATGGCAATCGTAAAAATTGTACTATTTGAAGAAAAAAAAGGACAAAGAGTATAGATTTCAAAAGAGAAATTGCATACTTTATTTGGACACTTCATAAAAACATTGTTGGTAAAAATAAAAACAGATGGTAATCATTTGTACCGGGATTTGAACTGTTCAACAAGCTCTGCTTTAGGTGGACAGGGCACGTTGGCAATGTTTTGTGGCAGGTATGTGTGCTCTGAACAAAATCGCGTGCAATTCCATGAGTATGCATCTCCAAGCCATTAATAATAAGATATTTCACAAAATCGAATTTCATTTCCTCATATACTGGCTTGACCACCCATTTTGTGCTTCTTTTCATAAAGGCCATAGTGTAGCGAAGCATCCCTAAGTTTCCTGCAGTCCTAGATTGTTCACGGCCTACATTCTCGTTATGCGCTAATACCGCTATTAATGTCCTATATTTCATCCCTTCGATGCCGAAATGCAATCTCTATGTCCTGTACTTTAGGCACATATTGTGGAACACCTCCAAATCTCCTGTGTGACAGAATTCTGTGAGTCCCTTCAGATCTCTTGATAGAGTTTTATCAAACACAATCTTGTCAAGGGCTTTGTGTGGAGGTGAAGATGGAATCAACCATTTCTTCTTCCGTGCCTGCTCTGGTGACATAGGGCCATGTTCACATTTGTGGAAATGTTGGTTTTCTGTCCAAGAGTGAACATTGGAACAGTGGTGCATTAGTGACCACCATTTTTCCAGTAGAATTTCCATAGACCTATCACATATTTTGGAGTTCCACCAAAGATGGTTGATGAAAGACTGGGACCACTGTGAAATACTTTCAGAACCTTTTTTTTTTCCCTGCAGCTGAGATTTATTTATTGATTGATTTGGCAACATGTCATACATCAAATTGATGTCTAATATTTGGAAACTGCTCTCTCATTGTCTTGGCTATTGAAACATGAACACGCTGTGCCTCAATTAATAGTTCCTCCATGGTGAAAACAGTTTGGCAAGCATCCTCTTTCATTTGTGTCGCTGTCTGTGTCTGCATAGTCCGTACACCATCGTGCAACTAGAAGACAGGTTGGAAAAAGGATGTTCAATGTAAATCCAACATACAGTATCGGACAATTTACATTAAAAAAAAGCATATTATGAAGGCTTCAGCACAAAACACTTGCTAAAAGTAGAAACCGTTTATAAATTACCTGTTTCTTTCTTTTCGTTGAAACCTTCTTTACTCTAACGTCACCAACAGCAAGCTGGTGCACCGACTCGGATCCATGTGCCTTCCGTTCTATATCCGGATCCTGTATACATCCCTAGGAAAGAGTATCCATTTAAAATAACTAATTTGTTTTACAAATCAAGTTAGTCCTTCGCACTCATGGCTTACGCAGATAAACTCGAACATCGTGCACGTCATGTTGTCAAATTATACATTTTGGATTTCACCTGATTGATGGCTAGCTTAATCAATCTAAGTTGACTGTACGAAGAACACTACTCGAAAAGTTGCACTCAAGCAATTTCCAAAAACCGCTTGTTTCTAATATTGCCACAGTCTAATAGTATCACATCTAAGACCGACTTTCTTCCATTCGAGGGTAATGTCAGTACGCATACCTCTTGCTCCGGATCGACTACAAGGGATGATGTAATTGTTGAGGGCGCTCCAGCATCTCCCTGAAACACAGTACTTCCATTAGTATGGATGAAAATATTGGAAATTGAACACACACATTGGGACACGGACAAAGGTACATATTAATAGCAAACCACGAATGAAACAAAATATGATCAGATTTTCTCATCCGATGGAACTGTCAGTACCCATACATCTGGATCAACTACAAGGGATGTTGTAATTGTAGAGGACGCTCCAGCATCTCCCTGAAACACAGTACTTGCATTAGTATGGTCGAAAATATTGGAAGTTGAACACACACATTGGGATGCTGACAAAGGTACATATCAATAGGAAACCACGAATGAAACATTGTGTAAACGAATGACAGGATACGCAAATATGATCAGATTATCTCAAATTCCATGCACAAAACAAGTCTGGAACAGAATAGCTAAGTAAGACTACCTGATACGCGCTCTAAGTGGTTGATGACTCCAGGCAAGACATGGATGCTGAATCTTGTTCCTTCATATTCAGTGCATAGTCATGGAGTTGTAAAGGGAAAATATTATTTGATTTAGAAATGCAAATATTAAAAATTGGCATTTAAGGAGACTGATTACGAGAACATTATGCTTATTTCAAAGCATAATATAGCATAGTTATCTGTGCCCATAAATCAATTTTCTATGAGGGTACTAAAACCAAGGACTGATGTTTAGCAAAATGGTCTCTATTTAAAAAGCAATACAATCTTATAAATATGGAAAGTATTATAAGTGACATTTACACCTAAAATACCAATCAATCCATTTAGTTACCTGCTCACTACCCGAAGGCCTATAGCTAAATCCGGAACGTGACTCACCTGAGGCGACATGTGAACGAATAGAGTCGGAATAGCATTTGGGAGCAATTTTCGAGTCGTTCTGAGTTGATTCTTCTTTGTGTACCAGGATGTGTCATACATATTCGCAGTAAAGTGCAGGCTGTAGATGCAGTATCGATCACCCCTCTTGTCCTCCAAGACTTTTTTGACTCTACTTTCAAGCTCTTCCGGCGCATATCCGCAATATCTGACCAATTCTCTAATTCGATCTACAGTCTTTAGGAATACATGCATTGTAGTGCCTTCAGATTTCTCATGGGTCTTAGAAGGGCAACCAAAAATCGAACATACAGGCATTGTTGTAAATTCTGCAAAAAACAAGGTCAACATTATTTGAAAATTACTTTGCATAAAAATGTGAGAAAAAAGGATTTTTTTATTTTTATATTTTATTTTATATGGTTTATTACAAACCTTTAAAATACAGCACATTCATTCACATTTATATCAACATTACTGAAATGAAAGTCTTCAATTTAAATGAATGTTTTAAAGAGACAAATCTTACAAGGCTATAAATGAGGGAGAAGCTAGAAATAAGACAAATAGTGGATTTATTCATCTTTCAGCCACACAGTTAATAAAAATGTTCGATAATTAAAAACAAAAAAACGAAAAGCATGATATTTTTACAGTTCCTCATTTAACGATTGAAAACGCAGCAATATTTCTTCAAGAAACAATGTCAATGTAATAGTCAAAGCTCTATCAGTCTCGTCGAACATTATCTGCCATCAATCTACAGCGGCTAGCATTGGTTGTTTTTGAGAAAGAAGGAATTATACCATACATTCTTCAATGCAAGCTATGTTTTGGTCACCACAGCAAAACCAGTGCAGTGTGGGCGGCTGTATTATATGATAACTTTCATAAACAGTTCTTTGATGTGACGAAAATCAGATCATGTTACTCGTGCTATCGTGCATCAAAAGGAAATATGCTTATATTATAGACACGGTCCACTAAGGATGCAATTCGATGCCAATTGACACTGATGAAGATTGATATATCGATAACATAACAAATTAAATTCAAGTCAATGGCAATGAGACGAATGAACATAACACTACTGAGTACGTTAGTTCGAAATAGAAAGAAATTTAGAGATGAAGGAGATATGATTAGGATACATGCCCTTACCTTGACCAACAAACAGTTAGATAAGCAAAGTAGTTAGTGGCAGGAGAACAGGGAGCTGTTCACAGGTAGCACGAAGACGAGCTGACTCGCAGTGGTCACAGAAGTTCACAGATAGCAGGACGATGAGCAGATTAGCATTGGTCACCGGGGTTCTCAGGTAGCACGTTCACGAGTTGACTTGCAGTGCTCAAAGATGTTCTCATGATAAATATCAGGTGGTTTATAAAGAATTACAAAATGGGGGTCTATGTGAATGAATGACGTGTATATGTCGTGGTATTATGTGGATTGCAGGGGTGCGGCCTGCTTCAAGGGGAGCCTGCCTGGAGACACGGGATCTGAGGAGGGCATGTGAACAATGACTCCTGCGCATAAAATACCTTTGAAGTGTACATGGTGTTTGGCACCTTGGCCGTTCACGCCCCTGACAGCACCCCTTGGCAGTGCACATCCACTGGTGCCAACTGCCTTTGATAATGGAGGGGGGATGGGTGGGCCTGGGGCGTGCAGACAAGGCACCAGAACACTGCTTAATGGAGACACTCTTATGTGGATTGCACGGGCGCGGCCTGCTTCAAGGGGAGCCTGCCTGGAGACACGGGGTCTGAGGAGGGTATGTGAACAATGACCCCTGCGCGTAAGGTACCTTTGAAGTGTACATGGTGTTTGGCACCTTGGCCGTTCTCACCCCTAACAGCACCCCTTGGCAGCGCACATCCACTGGTGCGAACTGGCTTTGAAAATGGAGGCGGTGGATGTGCCTGAGGCGTGCAGGCAAGACTAGGAACACTTCTGAATGGAGACACACTTGATTCACTGAAAAACTGAAACAACCATTGATAAAAGTTATGTTGTGTTTTATTTTGTTTCTTATTTTGATGGCTCAAAACTACTACACATTGTAAAGTTCCGGTTGCAGCACAGTGAGGGAAAATCCCCTGTACGGACCGCTGTCACTGGGGAAAGTTACTCGAATGGCACCAACGACACAGGCGGGTATTACTCTGCGAACGCGGTGTCCAAGCCTCCCATGAAGCCACCATGTAAACGAACGATAGGCCACCAGCCTGTACCACCCATGAAAGAGAAAGATGCAAACTGTTTTAGATGACCAAGATAAGTGTATTAAACCTTAGTTGTCAATGACAACTCTTGTATCCAATTGCATTTTTGCCAGTACAAATGCTACCTAGACACTGTACGATATTGAACGACTATTATATGACTATTACTAGAGAATTGCAAGACTAAATTGGTATGACAATGATATATTGAAGTTACGACAATATAGGAGACAACCATGAAATAGTAATGGCCTAAGTGACATCACAACCAGAGTATACTTACTCGTTACTTGGATTCCGAGGGTGAACTGTTGCACAAAGTTCGTGCATAAGCACCATCAAAATCCTCAACACGGACCGTGTGAGGCAGGCTGCCCTGAAGTCTGGCAGCTCGGTAACGCATTGCAGCCGTGCTCGCCTTGCGATATGTAGGACAAGCATCCTGAGTTTTCTCGGCAGCAGCAGTTCTCCACCTCGGTTGGCATTAGAGCGCACCGATTGCAGGTACACCAGGTGGAAACACCGTCCATGTGACTAGGACCAGGCTCTTCATCTGTTGAATCGTCCTCCCAACTGTCGTCCAAAGCCCCATCGTTTCCGCATCTTTCCCTGTCCAGTAATTCCGCCTCGGAATACTCAGGCTCATACTGGTAGGGCATTATTGTTGCCATTGTGGGGTAAACAAACTAAAATAATTTATAGCGATGGTACTGGTATCTGTTTGCACGGGCTACAAGCAACAAAGGTAGCTGACCAGAGCACAGAAACGAGTCACAGTATACTCAAAGGAATACAGTGAGAGGAATGGAATAGAAAATCTGATGTTGTGTGTTGTGAAACGGTCTGTTTATACTTATTGAGGAAAGAGGCGTCCTGCCTTTTCCATGGCGACATGTCATTAGCTGAAGCACAGAGAATGTTGACACGAGACATGCTTTGGCGTTGTGAAATGGGCGGTACGCGTCTAGTGATGTCAGGCTCAGGGCCGGGGGATATGATTTAGTGCCACAAAGGTAGTCCTGCTTGGGCGATGCAGCAACGGATAAGATTATCACAAGATGCCCGCGCCCTATAGCTTAATTTCACTTGTGTACAAAAGACGAAAACTACGGTAAGCTGCATAGGAAATGTTTGTACGATCGATCAACGTATGGTTAAAAACACATGCCCGAACCATAGCGACAATAATATTTCTGACCGCAGCATTGCTTTAAATGAAGGCTTCTTATAGCACTCTTTAAAGCCTAGGAAAATGGGTGTATACACTTACCTCGGTTACTCTCGGTATCTCTCTCTATTGCTTGGCCACCCTCGAGTCAATATTTTTCCCCTATATATACATTACGCTCCGTCGTTATTTTTTGTCCCACCTCCTTCTGTTACCTTCCCTTACTTGTTCTAATGCATGCAATGTTTTGCCAAAGTATTCAGTCTTTTTCACTCATCGTTCGCATATTTTTCCTCTGCGGACGCTCGGTATCACCGCCTTTGTTACCGCCTTTCCATGCTGCGCGTCCCATCGGCTGCTCGTAGAAGGGGGGAAGGGATTTTTGGGGGAAAGCAAAGTTTCCTTCAGACCTAACCTGCAGGGTTTTTAATTACACTAGCCACTATCTACGGGGAGCTTCTCCTTCTTTCAGCCGGATGGCAAAGGACTTGTGATATTGCAGAGGACCCGAAGTTACTTATGTCGCCGGTCAATGGGTGTCTTATCTAATCGATCTCTGCTACCAAGTGAGCCGGATGGACCCCAGGCAGCCCATAGGACTGAGTGTCCCCAAATAGCCCTTTAAGATGAGCAGCAGCACCCTTGAGATAGATGGGGATGCAGATTCATACTCTTGCACCAAATAATGACAACTCAATAGTTTGGCAAAGGGAGTCCGTTTAAAGGCAAGTACAAAAAACAGGGAGTTCATGTTACGCCCACCTGGTATCCACAGGGACAGCACCCAGCTGGGCTACTCGCTGGTATGCTTCTCAGCTTTGCCCTGATGTGGTCTGAGGGGAAGGTTCTGCCTGAAAATACAGGAGGACTATGTTCAAGAGTGACCAACTGGGGTAAGTATCCTCCCTCCACCCCCGTATGCTTTCAGTCCCTCTGGCGACCTCTCTTCACCTTGTGGTAGAATTAGGCGTGCTCTCTGTCCTGCCTTCTTTGCAGGGGCGCGTTGTCTTTCATGGACGAGTGCGGTCCAGTTACTTCACTGACGCCGGCCCGTTTGATATTGTTCAGTAGGTCTTATTGCTGTTCTTTAGTTTTGTTGCTATCCTGCATGCCTTTCTTTGTTTAAAATGTCTCTTTTTTTCTCCCTTAGGTATGCAGAGCTTCAGCGCGGCGAACTGGCTTGGTTGAGCCCCGCTGCTAAATGATGGCGGATTATGAGCGCTATGATGCGGTAAGTAAGCGCTATGTGCAGCGCTGCGAAGTCTTGCCTTTGCTAACCTGTGTTTTCCTTCCTTGTAGGTCGCTGTGTTCTTCAGCATGGGTGGAATGTCCGGAGTGGTGCCAGCCGAGAGGCGACCAGCCAGGTAAGCCTTTTGAGCAGTTCGTAATTTGTAAATGTCTCTACAGCTTTCTTTAATGTTGCCTCTATCTTCCTCTTTCAGGTCGTTCTGTCCGGGAGGCGTGCAGATTCGAGGAAGCTGTTCTCAGTAGCTGCGAGTGTTTAAAGATGAAGACTGCAGGTAAGATGCTGCTGCTAATGATGTTCCTTTTGTCTCCTTGCAGGTTCTGCTTCTCCGAGGTTCGAGGGAGTAGCTGGACACGGTGAGCGTCACGTTGCAAGCTGCAAAGTATCACAAAGCATGTTCTGGAGTCAGAGTGTGGTTTATATAGCCCAGGTAAAGTAGTACCAGGGAAAGTAGTTCCAGGCCTGCCACACCCAAAACACTAGACTGCATATCTTGGTCCTTAGGGACCAAGCTATGTGGATGCCTCCATGTTGGCTGACAATACAATAAAGTAGTTCCCAAGCACATTGTTGTTCATGGTGTATGAGCCTGGCACCATATGCGCCAGGACTGGCCCCATGAGGGCTTTTGAAGAGGATGCCAGGCTCTAGAGGCCCGAGTCCTGACTCCACCTGGCCAATGGGTTTGCCAGAGGGGGTTTTGGGGCGAGGGTCGTGACAGCTCAATGAACATCAGCTTCTGCTCGATCTTCCTTCTCGCTTAAACTCCAATTAATTTCCAGAAAAAACATGATATGTATACATCACTGATGTGTAATTCTTAAAACCTAGCATGCAACTTGATTGGTTATAGGAAGGTAACTTTAATATAGGTACTATATTTTTATAATAACGGGGAGAGGGGATTGGATAAACAATGTCAGGGGGGGCAACTAAGCCCTTCCCTCAAAATGGCTACTGTAAATGTCACTAAAAGTACAACATCTCATTGGTTCTACTATCTGTAGGACTCTTAGATTATGATGTCCACTATGATTGGGTTGGCATCAGCCCCACTCATACTTTTCCACTTCTGCTTAGCAGCATGCAGAATAGCCAGCCAGGTGCAGGGAGCTAGTTTGCACCCCAGCTTTCCTTCAATTATGTTACAATCAGTCATCACCTCAGTGGTCATGTGTCAATTATTTCCTTGCAGTTTGGCCTTGAGTCTGCTTCTTGGTCTGGGAAAGTTAAGGAGTATGGGTATGGCAAGGATCCAAGCGTAGGTGTTAAAGTCTCATCCTTTTCTGCCTGCCTGGTCACATGATTCAGACACTGTGAAATCGGCCTCTTCTTCATGAAATTTCGTGAATTTGATTTAATTCTGCCAGTTGTCTACCATCTGTGGCTTATCTTGACTCTGTTCTTTTTTCTCTTTAATTGTATCCACTGTTGGCCTATTCCAGCTGATACGACCTTGGCTTCTTGGCATGGTTACCTTCAGCTGAGTTAATCTCCGTCTTAATTCTCGATTTGTTTTCTGCAGCACTCTCTTGCTGAGACCTTTAGTAACCTCTGTTCAATTCTGCTTATGTGCGTAGTGGAAGTATACTTACACAAAGAGCCTTTTTAGGTAGATATATGTATAGATGGTGCTTGCCGCAATCTATTTCACTACTAAGCATAAGCAAGCTTCACAATTTCTCTGCTTCTTGCGGTTTCCTGCATCTCTACACTCTTTAAACTGGTTGAATATCTTCATTGTGCATATGGCATAAGCTTCTTCATCTTGGATTCAAGATATCACTTATCCATGGTATTTCATCTTCTTGTCATTATTCTCAGGTCATAATATCTTCTATATGTGCGTCAGTCCGATTTCTCATGATGCCACCATTCATCTTCCTTTAGTATCTTCTTGGCTTCTTCGGGTATTACATTTTGACAACCGTCATTCTGTCTTGTTTGTAGATATGGTTTTCTCAATGGGTACCTTACTGTCCAGGTTTTCTTAGGTGTCGGTACTTCAATAGGTGCTGTTATTCTAATAGGCACTGGGCAGAGCCCGATGGAGGCTCTCTGCTGGTTTATTTGCTCATCATACATCATATATTTTGGCGTGAACGTTCCTGGCACTGTGAAGGGGGTTGCTGGAGTGCGGATGATACTTGGCACTTCCTCTTCACCGTACTTCAGGGATAACTCTGCCCAGCATTCCTTGAAGGGTTGTGATAAACATCAATCAGCTTTCTCAGGTTAATGAAAAGCTTCAGAACATTTGCGCTGCAATCACTCCCCTCCTCCATCCCCCTCCAAGAGTTTGCAGATGAAGGCATTTGGACCCTCTTGCTTCATCTGCACAAGTCCCCTTACCTCCTTTGAGCCCCTACCTCCTTCTCACGCCTCTCTTCTTACCTCCAAGGTGTCTCCGTCGGCAGGTCAATACGCTGCCTCTAGAAATTCTAGGTCTGCGAAGTTGCTTGGCCTCTGACCCGACTGAGGGGAGTGACCTCGTCCTCGCCTTGTTTTTTATCAAGATTTCATTGTGCCATTATATGTTCCCTTTCCAGAGTGACCACAAGGTGCTGTAGCCTAAAACCAGTCAAGTGAAAGTGTCGCTCCTTCTACTGCAAGGTAAAATGCAAGAAAAGGACTTCCACACCTGTGAGCACTGCGTTTTGCACGAGGGGGCCCCATAAATGAACGTGGATATCCTTTACCCATTTTAGTTCTAATAAGATGACATCTTGCTTTTTATTTTATACAACAGAGGGTAACCTTGCTTTTTGGCATGCCCTGCTGTCTGATGCCTGAGGAAACAGTCTCCTTTGTTTAGTACTTGCGCTGACTGTGTCTGTACTAGTCATCAGATGCTATGCAGCCTTTCAGCTTGTTATATATAATTAAATTTAGACTTTTTATAAACAGGTGCCTCTACATTTAACATTGTTTTTCAAAGGCATATTTCCAGCGTAATTGTAGGTCCTGTGAGGAAGGGAGGGTCTAATGAGGTCCCCACCCTCTCCATTCCTAATGACGTACATGCTGTACTCGTTCCGTGGTTGACAATGCACCCCTGGCCAGGGTGTAGGATACACCATTGAATGACACATAACTGTGCATGGACCATGAGCCTCGAGATTCCATTTTGTAAAAGTTACTGGCTTCATGTTCTACTAGGCCCCATGTAAACGCTGAAGGTAAATTTGCACCTCTCCCTCCAGTCGACGCACACAGCCAGTGCGCCAACTCCCCCACCTCCTCCCCTCTGCCATCTCTTTGGCTGTCCTGTTCTCACAGAAGCATGGGATCGAAATGTATTTAACCAAACACTGTAACTCTCCCTTTCCTTTTTACATCACTGCCCTGTGTGTGACTGCGCCGGAGCCAGGGCCTGGAAAAAACCATCCGTCTCCACAACCTGCCTCTGCGCTAACAGACCCCTCTTAAAGAAATATAGACCACAAGCCCCCTAACCCCACACACCTTTGCTGTAACAGTTGTAAGCCCTTCGCCCCTGTGCCACTTGAATTCACTCCCATCCCACTAACCCCTTGCAAGCATATATTCTTCTTGTACTAACAAAACGTGAAGCACTCACATCCAAATTCAAAGAGATGTTTGATTAACGTGTGCCATGAAATATGGGTTTAGATAAGGCACCTGGTCCAATTTATTCTCACTCTCAGTGGCTTAAATTGAATACTTTGATAATATTTGAATGCATAGAAATGTATGTTTAGCACTAAAAATGTGTGTGGCAAAAAGGGCAAATGTTAGTTAGAATAGATCATAACAGCATGGACATCACCTGACCCTTCACCCCTGCCAGTTGAGCCCAGCTGACCCACGTGCTCCACGAAGTTAGAAGTTCAGAGTCGACCAATCTCTGAGCAACAACCCTACAGAAAAGATACAGTCCAGTCCCTTTCGCCCAATGAACTTCATGCATTGTGTCCCCTATAGTACTCTTCATAGAAGATGAGTTTGTGTAATATAATGTGTATTTTTTGTTGTTTGGGCAGAGCGCTCTCGGAGTAGCAGAGTTCTCTGCGTGCCCCATTTAACTTTATATAAAGTATTTTCTTTGACCTCACCTGCATTCCCTACTAGGGTGTGTACATTAGTGTCTCTTATTTGGTTATTTCATTGTAATTGTGGGGAATGCCAGCTTTCAGTCCCTAGTCTCTTCCATTCCCAGAATGTGAAAGTCTCACCACCATGTGGTTAAACTGGAACCTGCTTCTCAAAAGCGGTACAAGGAAAAGATGTGTACTGTCTGGTATAGCATGTGCATTCCCTATGTGCATACTTAGCCACACTCTTTCTCACTTGCAGTTGTGCATACACCTCAGTTCCCTGTTTTACACTAGATGGTGTGAACAAGCACATTAAGATTTGTGTGCCTACGTTATCGTTTTTTCCCTAATTTTTAGGCTTTAGCTCATAGGAGGTCACCTGGCGGACACAACACTGACAGTGGGGACGATTCATGGAATTTTCTGCGCAGAAAATAGGGTACTTGTTTGCGCAACTGCACACAAATCCGCCTTCATCAGTTCAATGCGCACGACTTTTCCTGGACTTGCGTGGTGTTCATGCTGGGTAGGCACGTCTGTGCGAGCCATCAAGGGCCTTGCGCGAGACTCCAAGCAGAGCGTGGCTTGCACAGAGGGCTGAGAAGGGGCGGAACACCAAAATTGGGGAAGAACTTCTGAAAAAGTGGGTGTTCTGAGGGACGGCCTGCAGCAAGTGCCTCGCACGCCCACAATTGTGCGGCACGAGACGTATTCATGGATTCGACCTCGCAACATCTGGGCTTGGAAATGGCCACGCAAGTCCTTCATACGATCCGCCACTCAAATGCAGTCGTAAGTACTTGTGTGTAGGATTTTCAGCATGCAGGTGGGGTGGCATGTCGGATTTCCGGGTGCCTGTACTCAATCAGGGTTCCAATGTAACATAGGGGTGCGTGTAAGCAGTGTAGCGAGGTTCAGGAACATTTTACGTGGGTTTGCACGCAGATTTCCAAAGTTATTGCTGAGTTACGATTGTTTATACACATGTTGTTGAGGTGCTGGATAGAGTTACGGGGGACTCCGTGCAGGGTCCCCGAGTCACAGGCCTGCTTACGGGGACCCCACGCACTGTTTGAAGGGAGCATGTATTCACGCCCAGGGGAGCGTGCAAAGGTAGCTGATCTGGTCATTTTTTGCTTTGCGTGTGGACGCGTCGGGGGCGTTCCAGCTGGGACTTGCGAATATGGTTACTTTGCACAAACAATTCCATGAATACACGTGGCGTGCATTTTTTCTTCTATGTGCATGCTCGCGCTGTGTCCTTCTCAGCACGCTTCCCTGTGCGATGCCTGCTCGAAATTCCATGAATCGGCCCCATGTGTAGATCACAAAATAGAACCAGCAGATACAGTTCTCTGACTCTGAATCCTACTTGTCCGCACCCCTGCATGACTAATTTGTTAGAAACCCTGGCTATCACTTCCTGACATGTCTTGGACTTTTCATATTGGCTGGTCTTGCTGCAAATTCTTTTTTTCAAAGAGCGCATCTCCTTTCATCTCTGTCAGCATATTTACAGTGGGAATAGCATGCTGTGTTAGTTAAGCTTTTTGATGGTTGTCTCTGTAATTATTACTGTTTCTCTGTATAAACTGGCTTGCCAAGTAACCTCTGCTTGTGAAAGAATGCATCAAACTCAGTCGTCAGAGAACTGGATTTAACCTTTTCAGTGTTGGCTTTTACTTGCATAAACATGACTGAGTTTGCACCACTTGCATAACACCTTTACTGTAGAATGCCAAGTCAAAATATATATATGTATATATATATAAAATAAACACACATATCACAGTCTGAAAATATGTACCTGTATTGTGAATACCACACGTCTGGAAAAACAAAGATGTCGCATGCCAGGATCCCCTCTGAAAGGCTGGCGCATGGGCTGACTCACATGTCAGACTGGTGATTGAACAATTGCCAGGGCTGGAGTACTGTTGAAAGTATGTAGGGATCATCTCTGAAAGGCTGGCAGGGTTTGGGACAGAGCAAACCACCTATCTTGCTGAGCTCTAAAAGAAGGATGCACAGTGCCTAATTTGTGTCAGTGTTTTCTGGTGCCCACAACTTATTTTGTTGATGGGGCTGAGCACCAGCACTTCCAGCAGGGTTGTCATGCATAAGTCCTGCCAAGTCTAGTGCATGAATGTTCAATGGCAAAGCCATCAAACAGTGTAGAAATATATAAAGCTCTGTAAGCGGCACAGCAGGGTAGTGCTGCAGTAGTTATACTCTGAACTTGAGGGCATGGATCAGTTCAGCCTCTAACAATTGGCACTCACACTGGGTTTGCTAGCTGTGGGAAGTGTGTAACATTGCACATTTATCGTCTAGGCCAACGCCAAGTCTGGAGGCCCCTTCTTTGCATGCCAGTTTTCATGTTTGACCCCTCACAGTGGCCAGCAACTTGATCTATGTGTTAAGTAGGAGTCTGACTCAGCATGACAGCTTTTTCCTTGTGGTTGGAGAACGAGGCTCCAAGTTCACAATAAAGTCAGAAAAGTATGTTTGCAGCACAGACTGCTTTCTCTTTGTAGAATTTCCTCTGGTCAGTATTCGTTGTTTTCCATTTCTAAATCTCTTGCCCCTACCATTTCACTCGTTCTCTTACATCTCTCACTCTCTCTCACCTCTCTCACTCTCTCCCTCTTTCTGCCTTTGTCTCTCTCTCTCTTTTTCTCTACCCAGAATCGTTTATGTCCACCTCCAAGCTGATTTATTCTGTCATCAGTGATGTCATCAATGACATTTGTGATGTCATCTTTGATGTCAGTGGTGGCGCGAGTTATGGTTGCTTAGCTTACCATAACTGGCAATTCTTTTCTTGGGTTTTTCGGTTTTACTTGTAAGCATAGTATAGATAGGTTGTTGTTAGTGCAAAGTAGCTGTAACGATCCTGTAACAAATTCTGCAGTGAAGTTGCTAGGTTGTTCTTAGGGCAACTGAAGCATAACGTCCCTTCACCAACGTGTTTCACTGAAGTTAACAGGTTTTTAGTGGGCCACTGTAACCAGACCCTTCCTTTAGCATAGTTTTTTCAGTAAAGTGGATAGGTTTGTAGTAGTGCAACTCAACCACAATGTCCCTTTAACAATGTTTTTTGTTAGTGAATTTCATAGGTTTTTAGTAGGGCACTGTAACCGGAACGTTGCTTTAGCATACTGTTTTCTGTAAAGATGATAGCTGTTTGGTACTGAAACAGAACCATAATGTCCTGTTAACAATCGTTTGTCACAGATTCCTTGTCTGCTCTCATGATGAACTTGTGGAAAGGCCAAATTCTCTGGTGTATGCATCCATTTGTGCTACCCTTTCCTTTTCCTAATAGTGTTGGTGTATCTTAGCAATTACATATGTACATGGTAAGTATTGGTGAGTGTTTGAGTGGCTTCTCTTTTTGTGTTAACATTGCATGGTGAATCTGTGCCACATAGTACTGGCTGAGATGACTGCAGGTGAGCAATATGGACGTTTCCTAGGGAGACTGTACCTGGCCGGCTTATGTACAATCACACTGCAAGTATCCGTGGGACTCCATTAGTGGCCGCCTGGCTGCATCTTCTAATGCACTTTTAAATAGTTGTGGGAGCGCATGTGTATCCATTGTACAGCTATACCCATGCGTACGGCATCCTCTGTGTGCTGGTAACAACGACCCTGTCGCCAGCCCTACGGATTCATATGGTAGGCTACCGCATTTCAAGTACTCATGCCGACTACGTGGGTGGCTCTGCAAACCTACCAATGTATGGCTGCAGCACGCCTGGCTGTATGAGGCCCACTGGTAAACAAGGAACAGCAACCTCCAGTGTAACGTGGGCGTTTTAAATGTCGCATTAATTTGATTGATGTGTTGCTTGCCTTTCCATGACTCTTGAAACAGACACACCGTCTCTGAACGGAGCACTGTGACGGAAAGTGGCAAGGGGTCGCCTGTGAGTCGTACAGTTGAAGAAAACATGTAACTGCAGGTGTGACAGTTTGTAGTGAGTCTGCAAAATGGTAAAGCTGGTGCAGCTTGGTCACGCACATACAAGTGCATGTAAAGGCAAGTAAGCAAACAGCAGAATGTTCAGAGCACAATGTCAGTGGTGGTTAGAAAAGTGGTGTAACCGCATGGGTCACACTGTTTTATTATCTTCCTGCTCCACGTAATGAAGCTGTGTTTCGCGTTGTTGTAAACATTCCTGTAGTCCAGAATGTATGCATCTCCGTGAATGCTACTCCTATGGCTAATGGCGTAGCATGAAGTGTTTGTACTGCATATGACGACAACTGAAATGAAAACACAAGGGACCAGTGGGCAGTCTACTGCCCTTCCGACAATGCAGTAGGGTAATTTCATGTACAGCATTTTCCACATCTGCTGCGGCCAACAACAGGGGCCCTTCTGTAGGGCAGCAGTGCTCTAAAACATCCTTGCAGACCGTGCACCGTACAGACCCTTACCCGGCAAAGGCCATTGTATTGTGCATGTACTGCAACACGCTACTCTACAGAGGGAAGGTACTTGGAAGTGCATGGGAAGGGTTCGTCCGGGAGCATGACAATGACTGGTGCCTATGTAGGTGACGGCCACCCAATATTTCCGTCTCTCGGCACGTCCCCTATGGTACCCATGCAGGTGCTGCCCCTTCTGTACTGGGCCGTGCCTGCCATTCCTTCTATGGCATGTGTTTGAAGACCAAAATAAATAGAAATGAACTGGGAAAGGAAAAAAGAGAAATAAAGAAATCTCCTTTCAGAGTTGAACAATGGAATTGCCAATGAACGGATGCAGGGCGGGGCGCACTGTATACGCTCCACTCAATGTGCACAAAATCAAGGGAGGCGTGGCACTGTGCAAAACACTGTAGTGGAATCGAGTGGAAAGGGGTTCACTGTAGAAAGAGGTTTCTTTTCGTGTTGCAGAGCGTTTTGAAGAGTTCAAGTGCGCAACACTTAATACAAAAATTCTTCCATTACTTTCAAGAAGGGCAGCAAGGCCATTTGGATGGGGTGGGCAGAAACTGTCATGGCAGGAATAGTAAGATGAATGTTATTGGTGGGGAAAACTGTTCGTGCTGTGAAACGTCATATTCATATGTGTGAAGTACGCCATTGGCACATGTCGTAGAAAGGCACAAATAGACTTCTTCGCAATGTACCGCGGTTTCTCCGTTTGCGGACCAAATGAAAAATAACGAAGCCACATCAGTGTCTGCATAATGCGATAGAAAGTTATGCAGGAGATCGGAAACAGACGCATTACCTCGGCAAGTGCCTCCTTAATCGCAAACGGCACTGAAAAACGTCTAACATGCTGTGCAATTTTCCCTCCACAATGAACAACAATAATGTAGGCAATAATGTAGGCAAATAGCGAGCAGGTGCAAGTGGATCTAGGTCACCTGGCCTATGCCCCGCCCACCTGGTGCCTTTCTGCTTGCCGCTCTTTTTCACCACTTAGCAAGCCCCGCCCACCTTGCTTGCCGCCCTTTTCCCTACTTAAGGAGCCCTCCAGCCTTTGTTCTTTTGCAGATGGGGAGCAGGTGCAAGTGGATCTAGGTCACCTGGCCTGAGCCCAGCCCACCTGGTGCCTTCCTGCCTGCCGATCTTTTTTACCTCTTAGCAAGCTCTGCCTACCTGGTGCCTTCCTGCTTGCCGCTCTTTTTCACCACTTAGTAAGCTCCGCCCACCTGGTACCGTCCTGCTTGCCGCTCTTTTTCACCACTTAGCAAGCCTCGCCCTACTGGTGCCTTCCTGCTTGCCGCTCTTTTTCACCACTTAGCAAGCCCCGCCCACCTTGCTTGCCGCCCTTTTCCCTACTTAAGGAGCCCTCTAGCCTCTGTTCTTTTGCAGATGGGGAGCAGGTGCAAGTGGATCTAGGTCACCTGGCCTGAGCCCAGCCCACCTGGTGCCTTCCTGCCTGCCGCTCTTTTTCACCACTTAGCAAGCTCCGCCCACCTGGTGCCTTCCTGCTTGCCGCTCTTTTTCCCTACTTAAGATGCCCTCCAGGTTCTTTTACTTTGCAGATGGGGAGCAGGTGCAAGTGGATCTAGGTCACCTGGCCTAAGCCCCGCCCACCTGTTGCCTTACTATCTGTCACTCCTTTTCACCACTTAGCAAGCCCCGGCCACCTGGTGCCTTCCCACTTGCTGCTCTTTTTCACCACTTAGTAAGCCCCGCCCACCTGGTGCCTTCCTGCTTGCTGCTCTTTTTCCTTACTTAAGGAGCCCTCCAGCCTCTTTTCCTTTGCAGATGGAAGGTGCAAGTGGATCTAGGTCGCCTGGCCTAAGCACCACCCACCTTCTTAGCCCTGCCTCTACCTCCTGCTCGTAACTATTAGATCAAGGGCGTCTCTCACCCGGGCGTCCTAAGCGAAGGGCAGACGAAGAAAAGGGCAATTCCTGTTTGGACCAAGAGGACCCAGGGCCCAACCCCCTGCTCAGACAGCAGGTAGGCATGCACCAACATGTTTTACTCCCTCTGTCCCCACAGGCCATCCCCACCCCCTCTGGTCCCCCTGTGATGTTCCCTTGTGTCCCCACCATTCTCGCACACAGGTGTTGCCAGTTTTGCTTGATTCTTCTACCCTGCTCCCCCCTAGCCCTCCTCAAGCCTACTTCTGCAGGAGTCTGTCCTGATAAATTCTGGTTTCACCATCACCGTCTTGTAGCCAATGCTGGATTTGACTTTATGGACTTCATTCATTCACGGTGTGTCACCCTTTCTCAACTCTCATGCTGGACTTCCTTTGCATCTTGTACTCATGGTGGCCCTGAATTATGCTGTTCCCATCTTCATCTTGTATCCCGGCTTGTAAAATTTTGTGTTACTACTGACTTCTGCAATTGTATTCACTCTCCCCTCTTGCTTCTCCACTCTTTGACTGCTAACTCTCTGTTCTCTCCTCCTTTCCCTTCTCCCTTTTCCTATCTCCTCCCCTTACTTTCTTCTATGCACTTACTCTATCAGAATTGTCCCTGGACCTAGTATGATAGCAACCTCGTCTGTCTCCTCCCCCCTCCCCTTACTGTTTTTTTCCCCCCCGACCCCCTCTTCAGCACTATCTGAAATGTCGTCAGGCCTAGTATGATAGTCGCTTGTTTTGTTCTTCCCCTACCTTTCTGCACCCTTCTCCCTCACCTCTTTTTTTCTCCGTCTCTACCAGAAATGTGGTCAGGCCTAGTACGGTAGTTGCCTGTCTATTTCCATTTCCTTGCCACTCTCCCCCTCCCTTCCTTATCTATGTCTTAGCTCTTGCACTATCTGAAATGTCATCAGGTTGAGTACGATAGTTAATTTCACATCCTTACTGTTCATGGCCTGTAAGAATGTCATTGGCCCTCATTACGACCCTGGCGGAAAGTGACTGACCGGACCGCCACAGCGTAAATAGCGTTTCCGCCATTGCACGATGGAGCAAAGTGCGGCCCATTCCGATCCATCGGGCACGAGCACCACGCCATGGCGGAAGTGCAAAGTCCGCGATGGCGGAAATGACCCCAAAACGGCCCACACCGCCGCCGTACGGCGCCCTAGGTGCAATACCGCCACCCATCATAGCGGACACCGCAGTGAGCGCCAACCGGAAAGTACGGCGACCGTAAATATACGGAAACGGAAGTAAAAACATGGGCCCGGAACGGGAAACAACACCCCGTACACCTATAAAACCACAAAATACACACAACCACTAAAAACACCACCCTGAGACACATCCCATCCCGTCATCCACCCTAGTGAAACCAAGAAAAATGGGAAAAGTAGCGAAGAAAGCGTGCGACCGCAAGCGGCAGGTCCACTTCTCCCGTGAGGAACTCACCGTACTCACAGAGACCCTCCAGGAGAATGCCGCCGCCGTCTTCTCCACGCAAATGACCAGGACGGCACTTGCGAACAAGAAGGCCATATGGGCCCTGGTGGCACAGCGGGTAAGTGCGGTGGGGACCGCACCCCGCAACCCACAGCAATGCAGGAAGCGGTGGGACGACCTGCGGATACGCGTCCGTAGCATACTTTCTGCCAACCGCAACATTGCCACAGCCACCGGGGGAGGGTCGGAATCACCCATCAAGTTGACCCCCTGGGAAGAAATCTGTGCCTCCACCATTGGAATGGAGAGCATAGAGGGAGTCGGAGGGATGGAGAAAGGAGTGCAGACATCCGGAGAATCAGGTAGGTGGCCCAAATAAAACCATGCCAAATCCACAATGTCCAATCATGTGACTCACATGTGTCCACATAGCGGAACAGCAACACATGGCCAGGAGAACGACCACACACATTGGCCTGATAGCGCACTTTAAAACACACAATAAATACATAAATAAGTAAAAACCCCAAAAACACCCACTACACGTGCAGCAGGCACACCCTAACTGCAGGCTGCCAAACAACTGCACCCTCACTCCACACACAAATGAAAGCACCTCCAAGGCCCCGACCCAAATCACCCTCAGGTACCACCCCAATGCATGTGATACATTGCCATTCCAATTCCCACAGACCCATTAATAACGCTCGCCCTCCTTTACTCCACCACAGGGTCCGATCCAAACGACGAGCTCCAGGACACCCCTACCAGCACACCTGCAAAGAGGGCCAAGACCGACGGCCAAAGACCCTCCACCTCAGCTGCACGCATCAAGACACGGCAGCAGCACATATCAAGTGGCAGCACACAGGAGGGAACATCAACAGGCACCCCAGCAGCCAGCATGCCCACAACAGCACCACCACAGGTCCCCCCAATGGATGCCACAGAAGGTACTGCCTCTGGTGGCAGCAGCACCATAGGTGACACCCCATTAATGGCAGCATGCTCCGACACAGAAGACGGGGATGTCGAAGTCAGATCCATCCATGACCTGTCCCAATCCCCCTGTCTGTTCCATCCCGTACACCATGAGGATACCACGCAGGGGCACCCACAAGACGACGACTGGCCATCCCCCACAAGCCCTGTGGCAGGGCAACATGAGGCGAACAGCCCCTCTGTGACACCACCGCAAATGGCCATGGCCCAGCAGAGGCAACAGTCCCTCGACCAGTTAATCGTGCAACAGCAGCAACTGGCCACGCTCCTCAAGGACCATGCCGATGGATGTGGGGGCACCAAGGCAGACATAGAAACATCAACTGAGACACTTAGGGCACAAATGGAGAGTAGCACCGAGAGCCTGAGAGTCCAAATGGAGAGTAGCACCGAGAGCCTGAGAGTCCAAATGGAGAGTAGCACCGAGAGCCTGAGAGTCCAAATGGAGAGAAGCACCGAGAGCCTGAGGGGGGAACTGCATGCGACGTCCAAAGACGTATGTGCCGAACTTGCCGCAGTGCGCCGTGTGCTCACTGAGCTCTCACAAACCCTTAGGGACATGCATGGACGTGAGCAGGCAGAGACATCATCCGTTGCAAGTTCCGTCCAGGGCAGCCCCCAACGTAGATCTGGGAGGAACCTGCGCTCCACAGGCAGGGGTGCCCCTGATACCCGCAGAGGGGGCTTGCAATAGCGACTGCCCACTGACAATGAGCATCTTTGGAAACTGGTGTTCGGGGGGGAGGTGGGAGGGTGGAGGGGGTGTGTTGGGCTCACTTGGGTGGCGGGTCGATAGGGTGTTCAACATGATATCACATATGCCATAAACAATGCACGATCAAACAATGAGATGTGTGGACAATGATCTTTGTGTACTAGGCCATCATAGGCGTACAGTCCATATTGTGCATGTACCAGACACACACAGTGCCACGAGTCCCGTGTCCATGTATCAGCCACCAGGCGTGAGTGCTAGAAGCATGCATCTATGAGATGCTGACGAATTTCACGGCCCTCCTGTGCCTCGCAGACTCCTTGAGGTGCTGCCACATCCCCACCCTCATCATGACCATCTTCAGGTGCTTGCAGTTCTGCGTCAGGGGGCATGGGCACATTTCTACGTACGCACATGTTGTGGAGCATGACACATGCCATCACCATCTTTGCAACCTTCTCATGGCGGTACAGGAGTGCCCCGCCAGACCTGCTGAGGCACCGGAAACGAGTCTTCAGTAGGCCGAATGCCTGTTCAATGACTACACGGGTACGTGAGTGGGCATGGTTGTAGTCCTCCTCATGCTGGTCCCGTGGGTTCCGGACTGGTGTGAGGAGCCATCTCTTCAGTGGATATCCGGCATCACCTGTATGTGGACGATAAACGAATTATGTGGAATGCCATTGCTACGTACGCACCCCCCCCCCTTCCTGCCAGGTCATTGCCGCATCACATACCCCACATCATCATGCATGAAATGAGACTCACCGAGTAGCCAGGATCTGTTCCCTGCGTGTCGCTCCATGTAGCGTGGTATTGTAGAGTTCCTCAAGACCATAGAGTCATGGGTTGATCCAGGGAATCGGGCACAACAATGTGTAATGATCCTGTTGGAGTCACACACCATTTGTACATTCAGTGAATGAAATTGTTTTCGGTTGCAGTACTGGGCCTCCATGGCATGTGGGACGACCAATTCCACATGGGTGCAGTCGATGGCACCAATGCAACCCGGTATGCCGCCAAGTGCATGGAATCCCACTTTTGTGTTGGTTATTTCCTGCTCCGAGCGTGGTAGAGAGATGTAGTCGTCTGCGTGCTGCAGGAGGGCATCGAGCACTTGCAATAGTGTCCGTGAGAACAGTGGCTGAGAAATGCCATGCAACTGTCCGACTGTGTGCTGGTAGGTGCCTGTGGCCAGGAAGTGTAGTACAGACACCACCTTCAGTAGGGGTGGGATGGCGGTTGGGCTATCTATCATGCTGACAAGGTCAGCCTGTGTCATGTCCACAATGGCGGCTATGGTGTCCCGGTCCAAACGGTAGAGGGTGTGGATCTGCTCATCAGTGAGGTTGAACGGATGTGCTCGGAGGCGTGGGATTGCGGGCTGCCTGCGTGGTGGTAGTGGCTGTGCTGGCAGCCCTTGCTGGCCCTGCCTTGCCCTCCTCCTCCTCCTGCGTCTCCTCCGTGCGGCCGGTTGTAGTTGGTGTTCGTCTTCTTCTTGGAGTTGGAGTACTTGCAGTGCTATCAGGTCCCCCAGGGCCAACATCGCGAGTCCTGCCGGTAGCATTTCGGAGTGGTTGTGGGAGGAGACTGGGCGTGCAATTTATGTGTTTTCAGGCTGTATGGCCTCCACCTGTGGTGATTCATTCCACCTGTGCAAGCTGCTCTCCCCTTTGGGCGAGCACGTCCCGCACACAACGCTGCAATTCGAGGAATGGCATCTTGCTATTACAATCATGTATTAGTACCCGATGGCCGTGTAACATTGGTTGATATGTTCATTCGGCTATGGTCCCATTGTTTCACATGCATTCTTTGCAGTCGCGAACAGACTTGTGAAGGGTCAGTGGAACGTAGTACTCGAGTAACGGTGGACCCTCATGCATCACTGTACCGAGGTTCACCGACGGGCGGGGCCTCCCATTTGTGAGTGAAGGCAGTTGCCATTTTCACACACAGCCGCACTAGATGGATTAATTTGTGATTTCAAGCGGCCACAGATGCCTTTTCGACGTGATGTTGCAAATGAGGAATTCGAAGGGCGGCGCTTTCGGTCTTCAGCTAGCGGCGAGGAGATGCCCACAGGTCTGACTGCAAATATAACGTTCTATTGTTCAGTGTCCTTGGGACAGGGGCCATGGCGAGGATGCAATGATTGATATGAATAGTTTGGGATGCGCAATAGCGAAGTGGATGATGAGGCCGGACGTTCCCAAATACATGTTACTTCACAACACTGGAATTACGGGCTGGGGCACAGTGGATTTTGCAGGCTGCATAACGCACAGACTCAATGGAATTCTCACATGTTATGTGAGTATGGAAACAGGCGTTATCATTACGGGATGAGGGAATGATGAATGGATGCATGGGCAGATGATTTGATACAGTGTTTGCCATGTACAGGGCTTCTTGGAATCTGTCCGCCTCCCCTGCGCTATGTGATGCAGGGCTGCCATAGTGGGACCATCGTCTATCTGGCCTTGTTGAGCCCTCCCTGTCTCGACGCGCCTTCAGACACTTGTGTCCATGCACGTTACCAATCCCATCTGATGGATTCTGTTTTCACAGACGCATGCACAGGTACACTCGTTTGTGATGGTGTTTTCACCTCGATATGGATAGTTATGAGTCGCAAGTGGTTTTGGGGTGGTGATGATCCTTTGGAGTGGGCTAGCATGCATATGGCTGTGGATCTAGTGTGATCATTGAAGTGAGTTGTTCGAATGTAGTTCTGATGGCCATTCTTTTCTTTTTCTTTTCTTTTGGTTGACAGGTATCTCCTCCCCTTTTGCCACTGCCATCTGTATGCCACTCCTGCAGATGGGTTTTACTCCCGACACCTGCTGCTTCGTGTTAATCAGTGGAGCAGCATTACGATCTTATGGGACGATCGCCAATGGGCCACATGCCCTTACGCAGTACTAGTGGCTCGGAGCAACATTTCGGCCTTTCAGCTGGACTAGTGCCTCCCTATTGGGACGGCCCTGCGGTTCTAGGCGCTTCCATGTTGCCTTTTCGTACGAGAATGTAGCCCCTGTGTACCATGAAGGAACAGGGCGTCACACAAGAAGTAGCTGGTCATTTATTGCGGATGCAGCCCACAATGGTGAAATGTGTTTTGGAGTTCATGGCCTAATGGCTGTATGGGCTTGGTGAATTTGTTGTGCATTAAATTTCTATTCTGATATGGGCCGTGTAGCGTTCTTCTTTGCAAGTGATGTGGCATATTCCTATTTGGGGAGCGATGTATTGTGAGGAGATCTGCATTGGGTTCCAGCTTCGGAGTATAGTTGCGTGGTACTGTGCTGGGCGCGTTTGCCTACGAAGCCCAGTGAGGTCAGGGGTGAGGGCTGCCAATATGACTGTTTGGATGATGTCATGCTCAGGGGCGGGGGATTAGGTTTTGTGTAACAGATGCCGGTCAGCCAGGTGGATTGGTGGAATGATGTGATTATCGGAATATTGCTGGTCACAGGTGCCTGTGTTTGCGTGCGTTTCTTGGTGGGAGACTGAGGTCATGTCCATTGGTATAGCTTCTGTATTCGTGCCATCTGTGCCCTGCAGCTCCCATTGGCCCCTCTTGTGATTCTTTTGTTCGTTGGCATGCATGGGTGACTTGTACATTTCACTGGTTGCATTGTGACTTCGTTGCACCTACGGGGAGTTGTACTATGTGGCCAGGGAGCGGTGTACAGGCACTCAGTGGGGCCGTTTACGGTTGATTCGCGATGCCGTACTTCTCACCATGGCGGAATGGTACTTTCCGCCGTGCTTGATGGCGTTAAGTACATGTCCGCTAGGGTCGGAATTCGCGTACCCTTGCGCCATGGTGCTAATTACGGTTTGGCATGGCGCGCGCGCGCGTACTTGGTGCAGTTAGCGTTGGCGTTCACTACGGTGTCGCTAATGGCATCGTACTTTACGGTGACGGGTCATAGTCGCACCGAGCGCTATTCGATGGCGGTATTGCATTTCCGCCATCGTTTTTCGATTTCCGCCAGGGTCGTAATGAGGGCCATTGTATTTTCCCTTCTTCCCTCCCTTGCCATCAAGCACTTTGAAACACATTGAGTATAGGCGCTATATAAATAAACTATCATATCAATGTCGGCATGATTGCTCGTCACCAAAGTGTCACACAGACAAACCAAAATCAGTCACTTCATTGTAGCACTGCACATCCGCATGATAGAATCCAAAATTAGCAGCCACTGCACAGTGTTTTCCATTCACTTTCAATCAATGTATTTCAAACTCCCCCAAAATCTGCAGGCTGTGGCTCGTGAAACACACAGCCATAACTGCACCCTCTGCATTTCTGTCGACAAATACACTGTGTACCACAGTATGTGCGTACACACCACATCCAGAAACCTTATTGACCAATCCCGTAGCCTCTACAGGCCCATTTCTATGGCTGTCATCTGCAAAAGGGGCATATGTAACACGTGCAACCCTGCAACTATCACAATGTCCGCAGACTTTTCGTGGTGTGCGCGCGCGGGCGTGGGGGAATACATTTCAACCAGGGTAGGGGACATCGTTAGTTGTGGCACTCTGAAAAGAGTCTTTTTTTTTAAAGCTGCTTCCATAGAAACACTTTTTTTGTGGTTTTTATAAGTATTTTTGTGTTTTGTACGTCAGCTCACATTCTTACAATAGGGTCTTCAGTTCAGCCTGTAGATTGTGAAACAAAATGTCATTGCCACTGGTCGACAAAAACATGCCATTTGCTTTGAAAACGTTTATATATCGAGAACCAATGTTCTCATTTGCACAGGAGAGAAGTCACACATGCTTCTGTTGATGAAACCCCTTCCGACCTCTTTCTGCCGACCGGAATCATTGGAATAGTCCCATACTATTCTCAGTGGTATACATGAGAAAAGCACCTGGGCAGTGAGAAAAATGCACTTCACTGCTTTCATCGCCTTCTTCAGTTGACGGTACACACGGGAACAAGCCATGGAACCCAAATGGAACGCTCAATAGTGCATGACCACACCATGGCCCTCATTACGACCCTGGCGGAAAGGGGTTTACGCCGGCGTAAACCATGGCGTACCTTACCGCCTGAGTACGAGTTCCCTTAGCGCCATGGTGATTTTAACGCCTGCTTTTAGCAGGCGTTAAAATCCATGGCGCTAAGGGACCTTGTTGTTAATTACGCCACCGTAATTTACGGTGGCGTAATTAACGCATTCCCCACTCCCATTATGCCCTATGGGGCCAGAAATGGGAATGGGGAAGGGTAAATGGGGATTGGGGACTTACCGCCCCGCCAACCTCGGAATGGGGCGGTAAGTCCGCCAACCCCCATGGCGGAGTTGGCAGCTTAGCGCCATGGACCATGGTGCAAATTGCACCATGGTCCTCCGCCAAGGTCGTAATGAGGGCCCATGTACGCTAGCTAAAGTGGCCACTCGTCGACATACTGCAAGCACAGTGCCAAAACTGCACACATCGCCACAGCACCACAAAGCCTCCACTCCCTCCAAATTGAAATTGCCATGAAAGTATTTTTCGACGGAATTCTGGAACAGACCTTCTACAAAGGCATCACCGACTAAAAAGACAGTGCGTCTTGCCATCTCTGCCTGCCACCCTCACTACACAGAGTAATGAAAAAAAATATTGCCGCCTTTTCATGTGACGCACACCCTGAACACCTGATTGCACAATCCCCACAGTCCGATTTCCATTGGCCAGCATGGTGAGAAGCGCAGAATGTCGCATTTTTGCTTCCCCAAGTACAACGAGGGCTGTGCCCCAGTAAAGCAGGAGGAGTTCTTCTTCCTATTGCCACCTTTTCTTGTGACACACACCCTGAGCACCTGTTTGGACAATCCCCACAGTCCCATTTCCATGGCCGCCATCCTCAAAATCCCCATATGTGGCTTTCGTGCTGCGTGCATGCGTGGGGGAATAACTTGCAACCAGGGGAGGGGGAGTTTGTTGTAAGGGGCGGCTCTGAAAAGAGCTTTTTTTTTCTTTTTTAGATGCTGCTAGAGAAACACCTTTTTTCAGTTTTTATTTGATTTGTTTTTTCTTGTACTCACATTGTTACAGTAAACTCTTCAGCGCATCTTGTAGACGGGCAAACAAGACAGCATTACCAATGGGTGACAACGAAATGCTATTTGCTTGAAAAAAAGCATTTCAACAACTAATGAGATCATTGTTGCAGAAGAACATCCAACCAGCGGACAAAAAGGTATACATGCTTCTGTTGATGAGACACCTTCCTGCCTTGGAAGGTGTCTCATCAACAGAAGCATGTATACTTTTTTGTTTGCAGGCTCGGAACAACTTCCAGGAGCATTGTCCCATACTCTTCATGGTGTTATGGATGAGAAAAATACCTTGGCAGTGGGAAAAAGCCTCTTCTCTAGATTTATCAACCTCTTCAGTCGACGGAACAAACCTAAACAAGACACGGAACCCATATTCATGCCACCGTAGTGGATTACGATGACATGCGCAGTAGCAAAAGTGGCCTGGTCTTTGCAAAGTGCATGCATGTCAGCGAAACTACGCTTGTACACAGCGTTCCAAAATGCATCCACTCCTTCCAAACTGAAATTGCCATCTAAGTGTCTTTCCAGGGCATACTTGTTCAGATCTATCACAAAGGCATCACCCAAAGTCAATACAATGCGTTTCGCCATCTCAGCCAGCCTCACTATGCAGAGTAATTTACAACAGTACGACCGCCCCTTCCTTTGAACCACACCCACAGTACCTGATTGGATAATCCCCAAAGTCCCATGTCCATTGGCCAGCATGATAAGAAGTGCACATTTTGGCACATGTGCTTCCCAAAGTACCACGAGGTCCACACCCCAGTAAACCAGGAGCACTCCTTCTTCCCTTGCTACTATCTTTTGTCCACCACTACCTCATTGGGTACGGGTAAATAGGCCCACCCGATTCCACCAATGCCATCCAAGACATTAGCATCTTACACTGTCAGTTCTGCACAACACTTCATAGGTACCGTCACAATATCCGCCTGCAAGTGTCCTGTCACTCGAAAGCACGTACAGTGGAAAGTTCCATAAAAGATTGCAAGATTTGTGCATCCACATTCCTTTACATGCACACCCAGCACCATAAACTGGAGATATGAAAACTTTTCTGCAGTATGTTTACCACTGTGTTATAAGTGCCTCTGCGCACGGTATCTGCCACTGAGCGTCCATTACGTTCTTTAAAAGCATACTGGGGGTCATTACGACCCTGGCGTTACGGGTTTAACGGCGCCGTAAAAGGTGTTGGCGCCGTTAAACCCTTAACGCCTGATTACGAGGTCCCTTTGTGGCTCCCGACCTTAACGGCTGGTCTGGGCCAGCCGTTAAAGTAGGGACCCGCAAAGGGACTTCCGAGGTAATTACGGTACCGCAATTTGCGGTACCATAATTACTGCCTTACCCAGTCCCATTGAGCCCTATGGGGCAAAAATGGGAATGGGGAAGGGCCAATGGTAAATGGGGAATTACCGCCCCGCTAACCTTGGAATGGGGCGGTATTTCCCCATTTACCATTGGCGGACTCGTTACAATACCGGCAGCAACCATGGTGCTATTAGCGCCATTGGTTACCGCTGGTGTTGTAATGAGGGCCACTGTCTTTGTTTCCCCATTCCCTACCATCAAGTGGCACTTAAGTGGTATGTGCTTGCAACATTTTCATTTACTCATATCATACATTGTAATATCGAAACAGGAGCTCTCTACTTTCCCTCAGGCAATGCTACAAAATGTTTTCCCCACTAACCCATCTCCTACATAAATCGTGAAATAACGCCACCAAAAGCAGCACTGCATGTATCTTACCAACCTAAAGCAAGTTTCCAAAAGGTCACTGTCTACATAGCTGTGCTTCTGGCTAGGCTGCACTATTGCAACAGGCTCTTTTTAAATCTGCCGATTGACTCTCCGCCCTCTGCAATGCATCCAGAAGAGGACTGCGCGATTTGGGATGGTATCTCCTCTGCACTGAAATGTCTGCAATAGCTCCCAGTGGCTGCAAGGAACAAAGTGAAAACCCTCTGCATTATTCACAAGGCCTTCTATGCCTTGGGACCTCAATAAATTCAACTCTCACTTTCTATATATCTCCGTGCTCACGCTCTTCCCTCATCCACCTCCAACTCCCCCAGGGTCAATCGCTTCTGCAAGCAACCAGTTGGTGGTATATTTTTTTTAGGCTTGGGCCTCCCTCTGCAACAGTTTCCCTGCCTCCCTGAAACTTGAGGAGAACCATCGTCAGTTCCGGAAGCACCTCAAAGCCTTTCTCTTTGCATCTGCTTCTTCTCCTCCTCTACTCAGCTGACTACCTGGCGTAAACTGATTCTGCACTGCTTACCTGGCGACTCTGTGATGTCGGGCCCATGCCACTCCCCCCACCAGGCGAACCCCTGCCTGCCTTTCTAGCAAATCCCGCATTTGTGGACTGTTTTCTGTATCCCTAACAGTTCCTGCACCACCTGATGTGTGCACTTATCCTTGCACTTGGCACAATCGGCCCGTATTTTTACTTATTGTCATTTCTTCTTCTACCCATGTACTGCACCTTCCCCTCGTCCCACCAATGCACTTGGGCGATGTAAGTCACACCAGTCTAGTAGGTTTGTTGTCTCTGTCTCCCCTGTGTTCCCCCATGCCTTGTCTTGTTGCATTTTGCTAATTGTGTGTATAGGCGCATTATGCATGCCATAGCATCCAATTGCACATCATATCATATCATACATAGAATGCATTCATAACAGTAGGATGCCAGCCACTTACCTTGTACACTGCACAGGATTTGTTTTCCTGCAGTACCTCACTTACTGCACACTTTAAAAAAATTATAGCTCCCAAACAGAACTGCATTGATGTTACGAACTTCAAACAAGTACATACAGTGCATGCATACACCCAGGATGCCTGGCTATTACCTTTCCCACTTCCACCATAACCTTCTGCACTTCTTTGTCCAAAGAGACCTTCAACGACACTTTTTGCATACACACCACAACCACAAACCTCATAGAGTAGTGTCTTTCGCTCAACTTTCCCATTTCCATGGCTCCCATCCTGAAAATGGCAGGATGTGGCACATGTAATCCTGAAAGTACAGGGTAATCCGCAGAGTTTTTGTGCTAGGAAGGGGGCAGGGTTATTGGGAAACAGAGCAGGCGATTAGGTCTTTAGTGGTTCCTCTGAAAAGGTTTTATTTTTTCTTTGTTTTTGTGCTTTTTACGTGTTTCCTTTTGTTTTTTACATGCTTGCACATCTGTTTTTGGTTTTTTCTCTTTGTATGCCTTTCTGTTTGCTTCTCCTCCTTATTTTTTTTTGCTGAATTAAGGACAACACTTCGTGCACAGTGTACAAGAAAATGGTAGTGCCAATGGCGGTCAAAGAAATGCCATTTGCATGAGAGCTGTGTATGTTTTGGAAATTCATGCTCTCAAGTGGGTGGACAACATGCCATCACGGCACATAAATGTAGACATGCTTCTGTTCATAAAACACCTTCCGAGTTGTGGCTGGGGGCAAATTACACTGTCATGGTCTCATACTCCTTTTGGGGGAATGGGTGCGAAAACGACGTTGGCAGTGGGAAAAATCCACATCACTGCAGTCATCAACTTCTTCAGGTGACGGGACAATTGTCCATACGACATGTAACGCATATGTAGACCTCCATAATGCACCACAACTAATTCACCAGTAACGATGGAGGCCACATATCTGCAAAGGTGAACCATCCCACCAAAACTGCATGCATTGAGACTGGCCCACAAACCGTCCACTCCTTCCAACCAGAAATTAGCAGCAACGCCTCTTTGCACAGCATATCTGTACAGATCTTAAACACATGCATCACCCACGACCAGCACTGTGCGTCTCTCCATGTTCACCAACCTCATTACACAGAAAGTATTGGGAGAAAGTAGTACAGCTCCTTCCGGTGAATCACACCTTCGATGCATGATTCCATAATTCCCACAGTTCCATTTGCATGCCCACGATGCTGAGAATGGCAGGATGTGGTGCGTGCGCTTTCCCAGCTAAAGCGATGGCTGCACCCCATAAAGCAGGGGCATTCCTTCTCCCCTCTACAATGTTCTTCTTCCAGCACTCCCTCATTGAGGATTGTGAAATATTCACGCATGCATTCACCAATCACAGCCAAGAAGTCTGCATTCAACACTATCATTTCGTACAGCCCTCCATATTTACTGTTCAACACTCCGAGTACAAGTAATGTGTGCTTGTCAAGCACCTTCCATACACAGGTGTGGGAAAAAACCCATGATGTCAGCATCCAAAATTGTCCAAAGCGGCACCGATAATGCCTTTGACCATGCACAGAAGAGTCTACTGCTTGCCGACACCCATAACAACATAATGGAGCCGTGCATGAGAACATGTGGCCATAAACCACAATCCACAAATGTAACATAGCCAGCGGCACTCCTACCTAACCCCAGCACCATAACACAGCGATGAATGGAAACATGTCACAGTTAGCAGATTCCACAAACATGCCACTGCCTCCGCCACCCCTACCCACTTCCATGCACAAAGTATTATGTCACTGGCAACCAAACCGCACAATCCTCACAACATTGGGCATACTCCCAGGAAGCTGTACAAACCAGAATGTTCAAGCACATCACAGATTCACTTCAACCCTACCCTCTTGTATACTGACAGTGTTCCAACATTGCATCCAGTGGGCACACTGCAAGACTTTTCATTGCACAATCTCTAGCCAAACACCGAAAACCGTAGGATGTTCCAACGATGACCGCTTTTGTATTCTCAAAACGGTTCTAAATCACAGGTAGGGATCAACAGACTTCTTGCTCTGTGAGCATATAGTTTCTATATACAAGAAGAAAGTCCTATATTCTATCCGGTGTCACCTTACACTCTTCCCCCATCAAGTGGAATCAATTATCACAAAATTGTATTAATCATAAATCAATCAATTTCATAAAACAATCATAAAAATGATCATAATACATAAAACAACACAAGTAGAAACACAATGTGTGAGTCACGTTGCAATAATTTTTCAAGGATCTCAAATGTGTAAAGAAATAAAACTCTGATTCCTATGCCTTACTGCTTTCAGCCTATTTCCTGTTAGTATATTTTTAAAAAAACAACGATGACCGCACCCATGGAACCAACAATGTATGCATGTAAGCACACTTCTGGTGCTCTATGAAGAGTAAAATGTGTTTCACAACCATTCTGTGAAGGTGACCACCCTCTGAGAGATGCAGTCAAAACTGCTTTGCTGCAGTTGGTGTGGTGAAGGCCTTAGCTTTCGGGTGCAAGGCCTACGGCCTACGGCCTACGTCCTTTGGCCATGCACCCAATAGTCTAGGCCTTGGCCACACCCACTGCAACGTAATGCAGGCATGCATACCATCATGTGCTCATGTACTGTCATGATTCCTGCCCCTCATGTCCCCAGCCCTCCAAGATGTCAGGCTGGAGCCAGGCCACAATCACCTATATGGCCCTCAAGGCCCTCTCCATCCCTCCAAAGGCCCACTTGGAGTCAGACTTGGTGCTTGAGGCACCAGACTCACTCACTCCCATAGGATAACATTGGGGATTGGACTTGTAGTGCATTGATGGGGACAAGATGGATGCCCCCACATATTTCGGTTCCCAGAACTGCATGTGCAGTGTAGTCTTTTGGGTGTGGTTCAGCCCAGAGATACCTGGGATACCCAGAGACTATTTAAGCCACGCCCAGGCTGAGAAACATGCTTTGCGTTTACTGCACCTGCAGCGTGACACTCACTGTGTTCGAATCGTTCTCCAGTAGGCCTGCATCTTTCTTCTGGTCCTGCAAGAACAAGAACACCGTTAGGAACAGCCTTACCTTGCGGCGCTTCTGCCCATCATTCATCGCTCCTTCTGTTCTGCAGGCATCTTCGGCGGTGTCATTCCCATCCTGGCACACCGCTTCCTAAGGAAAAGGGAAAAGAACAGAAAAAAAGGCATTAGTAACCATTCAGCAAATCTTCGCTTATTTTTAAAGACTGTACGAGCTTCAAACGCTTACCTGAATCCCAGCCGCTCTGGGGAAACTCTGTCTCCGGAACTTCTCATCCATCTGCAAGAGGGAAAAGACACTCCAGGTTATCGTGGAAACATCTCGAGGCGCTGCATACCGTGCTTACTCACCGCATTTCTTCTTCATAACCGGCATCCATGCTGAAAACGTCGCGGCACCTAAAAGACACCGAAAAAGAACTCAGTTCAATACGAATACAAAAGGGGCGCATCGCGCATTGCGCTCTCACTCACCGTCAGCCCTTCTCATTTCAGCAGTACGCCGCCATCCCCGGATGCCGGCCATCATCTAAGGAAGGAAAGGAACGAAGTTAGAGAACTGTTCAAAAGACTCATTATACTTACCTGTCGGACTCTTGCCAGTGAAGTACCTAGGCAGCAACAAGCCTGCATCAATCAACGCACCCCTGCGCTGAAAGCAGGACGGAGAGCACACTTTCCAAGAAAACAAGGTGAGCTGTGGATCAAAGGGAAGGGTTGGACCCTGGGGAAGAAGGGGTTCAAGCACACAGAGACAATAGGGAGTTAAACTCTACCAATCCTGTGTTTCAGGCTCAGTCTCCCGTCAAGTAGACTCCAGGGAAGGGTTTGAGGTCGTAAGAGGTCAGAACAGGCTGAGTGACGTCCCCGAGGATACCAGGTGAGCTTTACATGTACCACACTGCACACACGCACCAGTGCAATATGCAGTTTAGTCCGTCTCCACTGTTCACTCCAGTAGCTGCAGCCATGGATTAAACACTGAAGGATGTGCTAAGGAGCACCGCACCCATGCAATCAACCATCTATGCAGTGCTGACGTACCACACACAGAAGGGAACAATGTGAAACCTACTTCCAACTACGGCACATAGTTGTCACTGCAAGGCCTCCATCCTTGCAACACACCGGAGTACACGGTATCTTATAATGTGCATATCTTGTGCAATGCACTCCCCTTCTGAAATTGAGCTTCCACCATTAAACACAGAAATAGATATCTGCACCAGCTATCGTGCAGTAACAATGCCTGCCTGCATGCAGCACACATGGCAGGCGGCTGTGCAGTGACCCGCAATTTGGAGCTGTACGCAAGGACACTGCAGGCACATCAACATCTTCATCCACCTTTTGGCATATCTGAGATGATTCTCTTCTCACCCCCCCACCCTTTCCATCCCTTCTTCCCACCACCACATGGCGTAATATATGTTTTGCAATGCACTCCCGTCTGCTATTCAGGTACCACCAGGCAGCATGGTAAGAGGTCGCGGCACGAGCTATCGGACTGTAAGGAAGGCTGACTGCATTCACCGCACATGGTTGGGGCCTGTGCAGGGACCGGTTAATTGGCGCAGTATGCACGGATAATGCAGGCACACCACCGTCTTTGTCCACCTAATAATAACATATCTCTGATGAACCACTTCTCTCTCCCCCACCCTTTCCATCTCCTCTTCCCACCACCACATGCCGTACATTATGTTTGTCAGTCCCTTTCGGCGGCGCACTATCCTCCGATACACCATGGCAGCATTTCCCAAAAACTTTGATGCACAGCACGCTTCCCTCCAGCCAACCACCAGCCGCGTCAAAGTTTGTCGACAGCATGGTGAACTTCAAGCCAATGAGCCTGCTGTCCACGAAGCGAACAGGGAAATAGGTCAGCGGAGCAGAGCCTGATATCACTAATTTTTTGAGATGTGCATTTCAGTTCTTTGCAACAAAAGTACTGGTCGCATTTCTACCAAACACACAAAAGCACGCTTGCTGACCCAAGTCCCCGCTCCTGCCGCACATTTGCTGCAAATGCGTCCAGCCGTTAGGCCTGTAGCCGTGCGCAAAGTTGTACCCCATTCAGTCTATGGAAAAAACAATGTTGAGACCCCCCCTATAACTTTGCCCCCGCTGCACGAAACTTCACCAAACTTGCCGAAAAAATTCTGAGTGGGCCATATACTTTTTTTTGCAAAGTTTGGTGAGGATTCCTCCAGGGGGAGCAAAGTTATAAGCCGCCAAAAAAGTGGTCTTCCTATGGGTTTAGCAACTTAACCGTAACTATACGGCCGCTACCGTGTGATATATATATATATATATATATATATATATTTATATATATACACACACACTAGCAGTACCCACCCAGTGTTGCCCGGGTCTGTAGCTAACATGCACATAGGTGTCTGCTATGGCCTTGTGTATGTTATATTGTGTCCTAACTTCCTATTTTAGAAAATCGTCAATCTCACGAAATAACCAATACTGATAGCACAGGGCCGGACCCCGCTCCACCGCTGTGCAGGGCGCATGGGTGGGCTTGCTCAAATTTCACCATCGCCAGAACACCCCAGACTGATATGCTAACCTTGTGACCTAACTTCCTATTTTTGACAAAGTCGCAAAATCGTCATGCCGTCCTCGGGTCAAAACCTCAGCCCGTCGCCTGTTGTGGGGCTGGAACCAACAATCTCAAAATTGACAATCTCCCGAAATCACCCATATTGATAGCACACCGCCAGACCACTCACTGTGATGGGTGAATTGGGGGGGGTTGGTCAAATGTCACTATCGCCAGTACACTCCAGACTGATATGCCGACCTTGGGCCAAAGTTTCCTCCCACCAACAGTTATGGGGCTGGAGCCAATCCTGACCATACAGCAAACATTCTCAAATATATATTTAAATTATATAGAATATTTTATGGTCTACTACTGTATTACTAAGTTCTTGTAGCTCTTTGAGTTTAAGACTTTGTGATGTAGAGTAGGGGTTGGATCATTATGCATTACAGTGGTTATTTAAAGTAAATATAACAGGTATGCATTTTATAGATGTGCTGAGTTTACAGTACAGATACTTACAACAGGAGGCAGTGGCACATCAGAAAGCGTTATATGTTTTTTGTTTTCTGTTTATAATGACAGCGATAACCAGCAATGGTGCTTCAACAAGCAATGTTCCAAAATTATACCTTACAAAATGCTCATTGAACATAAACACAGAGAAAAGGCGGTCGTCCTTCCAGATTTTACATTGAAACAATGTCAATGAAAAAATAGGTACTTCAGTTTCTAGAGCTACATTTGATCTGATCCTGAGAAGGCATATCTTTTTAAAATCACATGCTCTCAGGCCATTTTCTTTGATGAATAGGTCTTTAGCTCACCGTGAAGCAAAATATGGTAATTCAACAGCACATGTTTTTCTTATGGTCCACTACCACAGACCTGCTACCGATCTCTGCCTTAATGCCAGTAAGACAGAGATCCTTCTCATTGGGACCCCTGCTCCCTCCTTCCCTCCTACTCTCTGGCCTCCCTCCATGGGCCCCCTCCACTCCCCCTCTTGTGAGGCAAAAAACCTTGGTGTCATCTTCAACTCCTCTCTCTCCTTCTCTCCTCACATCACAGACCTTGCCAAGAAGGTCCACTTTCAGCTGTACCTTCTCAGAGGCATTCTCCCTTTCCTCACCTTCCCCCAGAAACTAGAGAGCTCTGGTTCTCTCTAGGCTGGACTACTAAAACAGCTGCTTCCTCAGTCTGCCCTAATCCTCCCTTCGCCTCCTTCAGCTAATCCGGAATAGGACTGCAAGACTTATCTTTGGCCTCAAACCGAGGAACCACATCTCTCCAGCCCTAAAATCTCTCCACTGGCTCCCGGTTGCTGCGAGGATCAAGTTCAAGACTCTCTGCATCATCCAAAAGGCTTTCTGTGGCCTGGGACCCCACTACATCCCTGTCACACAATACATTCTTCAAAGGGATACTTGGTTAGAATCATCAACTGAAATTGTTGCAATACTCTAAAGAAATAGTTTGCCTTTTAAAACTGGAAAGGAAAGTATTACTGGAAATGTGTGCTGAAAAGCAGCAGCCGGGTACTAGCAGAATTAATAGAATAACTGTCAGTGTGAAATGCTGTTGGACCATTTCTTCATTGTAACACCTGCGTTATGACATGGAACAGTTGCAAACGTATTCGTGCAGGCAACAGCAGAGAGCAAAAATTCAATTATACAGTAAGGCATTTTTTTGTTAAATTAAATTGAAAATAAAATACGACTTGCATCAAATTATTCCAGCAGACACGGTTTCAGAGCCCTGGCTAGCTGCGACTAAGCAACAATGAAATCAACTCTGAATGACCTGACCAGCTGATCTATTTTCTGGGAGCACAGCTGCGGTAGTACTCAGTTTCAGGCTTTTACTTTAGAACAAATATAGCAACAATAATACAGCTACACATTTGTCAGATGCTGCATGTGGGTTGGAACTTTAGTTTGCTTTGAGCTGGATTTGCTGCTGCATGCACAGGATGCTGCAGAAAGATATTGACAATTAACTGCCCAGTGCCATGAGCATTTGTTGGGTGGCCAATGCCTTGAGTGTTTGTTTGGTGACTGGTTCTTGGCTCCAATTTGGCTCCCTTTGCAGCTGGATCCTTTGTACCAATGTCTTGTGCCATACAGTAGCTCCTTGCAAACTGTTTCTCCTTCTTTCAGGGCCCTCTTTCACCTGATCTGGGGTCATCTGCTGACCTATACTCAGGATAACGTCATGCCAGGTTGAACAGCCACCTAGGTCTGAGATATTCATTTGCATTGTGAGGTATTCATGATTAATGATTTGGTTGTAGTTGCAAGTGTGTTGGGGTTGGTATATTACATTTGACATTCGTCTTTGTTTTTCTTTCCTAAAAGTCTTGGAATAGGTTCCAAGCCGTCCCCCCTCTTAACTGGTTGGCTGGACTGTTCTGCCACTTACCCGGTTCTGTCGGGGGAAATGTGTCAACAGCATTCCTTGCAGACAAGCCTAAACCTGACAGTTATCATAAATGCCAATTTAGTGGTGTTAGCTGACTTTAGCATACATGTAGCATGTTGCCCGACAACCCACTTAGCATTGCATTTATGGAATTCTCTGATGGACCAGGTCTATCTCAGCTACTCCCAGGCACCGCACAGAACCAAGGTCACATGCTTCACATGATTCTTTCCCCAAATTGGATTTTAAAGATAAATACTATGTTTCCCATCATATAGCCCTACTACCTAGCTATTCCATAGTCTCCTAACCAAATCACTTAAATGACGTAGCCACCGATTATAAAATGAGGCCAACAATGGGACAATTAAGACTGCTAAACAACTCCCTGGTTTTAGGTTCTAGTTCAACTGAAGATCACCCAATAACCCCTCTTCAGGATACATCTAATCTGGACCCAACCAGCATGTAACAGTATTGCCCCATTCCCAAACTGACTTCCTGGAGAGGGCAGTATTAAAACAGCACTTCCTCGTCCCCCTTCTTTGAGGAAACATTCCTCATAGATACTTTTCAAGCTGTTGTCACATTGTGTAGGGGCACAGTGTCTTTCCTGACCTCTGAACTGAATGACCTCAGAGCACAAGTGGATACAGATGGCATAGCACCCTTGATTTTGGCAGTTCTCAAAGCATATTGAATTCATATACATTCTCATATAAAATTCAATTTCTTTGTCTCAATATCTTGATAGGAGTGTGGTGGTTATATAGGCTGAGGTAACTCAGGGAGGTTACTCCTACACAAACTATGCGTTTCGGGCATTTAATGCCCTAATTCAGGTTTTCGATATCAGACGTTCAAAGTTTTTTTTCTAAAAAAGATGAACAAAAAATGTCCTTTAGGAAATGAAATTCACTTAATATTATTTCTGTGGTAGATTATATAGAGCTCTAAGGTACTAACCTTGTCAATTGGTTTCTTCCGTAAAGGAAGATTGGAGAAAGTATTTCTCATATCAATCAGACGTGTTCATTAGCTGTCAATGAAACGACATAGCATTAGCCAAATGTCATAATTAATGGATGTGGGTATGCGGAGGGACTAAACGCTAGACAAACAGCACTGGGTCCCCCCATCAGACCCCAGGTGTTAACTTTATGTAACTTGCCTTTTTGATACAATTCAAGTGAACTCACCTCAAGATTCTTTCTTTCATGAATAGTGAGTATTCTTATTTGGTAGTGAATTGATCAATGGCCAGTGACTTTGTGTCTGGAAGAATATATGGGTACCTGTTAATAAGTTGCTGTTCGATGATTTAATGCTGTTGCTAAAACAGCTATATAATATGCCATACTACGTTCAAAAGAGCGCCTACCTTAAGCCTCAAAAGGTCGATAGAATTTCTATATGCAGCGTTGTCTTGAGAAAAGAAAATGGCATCTCCCGTATCGACTTTACAAACTATTTAGAAACATGCAGGTGCCACAGCGGTAACCCAGTCAGAATGTTCCTATAAGTACAAAAAACATCCTAAATGCGAACCTCTTGCATGCTCATTCAACTAAAAGATTCAATTTATGCGAAAAAAATAGCCTACCTTAAGCCCCGTGAAGAGGATCGCGTCGCTGGTTAGCTAAGATACATTGTGAAGGGTGACAGTAATGGCATCTCCTGGATACGTGTTTACTGAGTATTAAGACTCGGCACACATCAAGCTTTTATGCAAAGGTAACTTCCTGCAGTTAAGAATAATATAATCAGTATATGGTATTACTTGCACGGTCATCCGACTGGCTCAAAAAGAGTGCAAGAAACGGACAAGTACCTAGCGGGTTGTGTAGCATCTGCAGACGCGTCTATCTTGTGCAGCACACTGCCTCGATACAGAGTAGTGGGTTGTTGCTTTTCGCATGAATTGAATCTTTTAGTTTCATCTCCACTAACCTCCCATCAGGCTTCTAACTCCGACCCAGCCAGGCCGGATCTGGTGGCACACCACCAACCCGACCCCCACACCTTTAAATTCTTGATAAGCACTTGACCCCTAGGTCCTAACGTCCATAAAATGCCCACTACAGATCTAAAGCCTACACAACTGTATTTCTCTCTGGCAGCAACACACGTCTCCTGTAACATGAGGTACCGGGAAGGGTAAATCAAAGATCAATCCCCAGGGGGAGACATTGGGTGTGGGAACTGCAGTATCAATGAAGCCCTCAGTGTATGGGTCAGTACAACTGTATTTTATCCTCCCCTCTCGCTTGCACCCCTTTCCTGTGCTGACCAGGTGCCTGCCATAATGAATGAATAGTCCGTCTTAGTTGTTTAGTTTAGCCAGAGACATTGGCCCTCATTACGACCCTGGCGGAAATCGAAAAACGATGGCGGAAATGCAATACCGCCATCGAATACCGCTCGTTGCGACTATGACCCGTCACCGTAAAGTACGATGCCATTAGCGACACCGTAGTGAACGCCAACGCTAACTGCACCAAGTACGCGCACGCGCGCCATGCAAAACCGTAATTACCACCATGGCGCAACGGTACGCGAATTCTGACCCTAGCGGACATTTACATAATGCCATCAAGCATGGCGGAAAGTACCAATCCGCCATGGCGAGAAATACGGCATCGTGAACCAACCGTAAATGGCCCAACTGAGTGCCTGTACACCACTCCCTGGCCACATTGCACAACACCTCGTAGGTGCAATGAAGTAAAATGCAACCAGTGAAATGCACAAGTCACCCACGCATGCCAACGAACAAATGAATGTAGGGGCTCCAAGTGCCTTGTGAGTGGCCATCCATATTTGGCATGTCACCATTGCCGTACTGATGCAGCACAGGCATGCGAAGGTTCAAGTACAGCAAAATGAACTGAAAGATGAGACAAAACAACAACAGGCCCCCATCGCCTGACACCAGTGTAAGGCAACATTCAAAGCAGTATCCTTAGGGAGACTGCACCAGCCCTGTACACATGCCAGTAAACAAGCCAACCATCAGCATAAGCATGTACCACACAAGTTGGCAGAGTGACTGAGCAGCCAGGCTCATCTCAAGAGGGGCCAATGGGAGCTGCAGGGCACAGATGGCACGAATACAGAAGCTATTCCAATGGACATGACCTCAGTCTCCCTCCAAGAAATGCACGCAAACACAGGCACCTGTGACCAGCCATTATCTGATAATCACATCATTCCACCAATCCACCTGGCTGACCGGCATCTGTTACACAAAAGCTAAACCCCCGCCCCTAAGCATGACATCATTAAAACAGTCATGATGGCAGCCCCTATCCCTGACCTCAGTGGGCTTCGTAGGCAAACGCGGCCAGTACAGTACCACGCAACTATACTCAGAAGCCGGAACCCAATGCAGATCTACTCACAATACATCGCTCCACAAATAGGAATATGCTACATTACTTCCAAAGAATAACGCTACACGGTTAACATCAGACTAAAATTTTAATGCACATCAAATTCACCAAGCCCATACAGCTATTAGGTCATGAACCCCAAAATATCTACATTACTGTGGGCTGCATCCGCAATAAATGACCAGCTACTCCTTGTGCGACGCCCTGTTCCTTCATGGTACACAGGGGCTACATTCACGTCCAAAAAGGCAACATGGAAGCGCCTAGAACCGCAGGCCCGTCCCATTAGGTAGGCACTAGTCCAGCTGAAAGGTAGATATGTTGCTCCTAGCCACTAGTACTGCGTAAGGGCATGTGGCCCATTGGCGATCGTCCCATAAGATCGTAATGGTGCTCCACTGATTAACTCGAAGCAGCAGGTGTCGGGAGTAAAAGCCATCTGCAGGAGTGGCATACAGATGGCAGCGGCAAAAGGGGAGGAGATACCTGTCACCGAAATGAAATGAAAAAGAATAGTATGGCCATCAGAACTTCATTTGAATCACTCACTTCAATGATCACACCAAATCTACAGCCATATGCATGCTAGCCCACTCAAAAGGATTATTTCCACCCATGAATCACTTGCCAATCATAACAATATAAATCGAGGTGAAAACACTATTACAAACGAGTGTTTGTGTGCATGCGTCTGTTAAAACAGAATCCATGAGATGGGATTAGTAACGTGCATAGACACAAGTGTTGGAAGGCGCGTCGAGACAGGGAGGGTTCAACAAGGGCAGATAGACGATGGTCCCACTATGGCAGCTCTGCATCACATAGCGCAGGGGAAGGGGATAGATACCAAAAAGCCATGTACATGGCAAACTCTCTATTAAATCATCTGTCCATGCATCCATACATCATTCCCTCATCCCGGTATAAAAACGCATGATTATTAACTCACATTACATTTGAAATCTCCATTGAGTCTGTGCGTAATGCAGCCTGCAAAATCCACTGTGCTCCAGCCCGGAATTCTAGTGATGTGAAGTAACATGTATTTGGGAACGTCCTGCCTTATCGTCCACTACGCTATTGCGCATCCCATACTATTCATATCAATCATTGCATTCTCGCCATGGCCCCTGTCCCAAGGACATTAAACAATAGAACGTTATATTTGCAGTCAGACCTGTGGGCGTCTCCTCGCCGCTAGCTGAAAACCGAAAGCGCTGTCCTTCGAATTCCTCATTTGCAACATCACGTCGAAAAGGCATCCGTGGGCGCTCGAAATCACAAAATCATCCATGTAGTGCGGCAGTGTGTGAAAATGGCAACTGGCTTCACTCACAAATGGGACGCCCCGCCCGTCGGTGAACCTCGGTACAGTGCTCGCCCAAAGGGGATTGCAGCTGGCACAGGTGGAATGAATCACCACAGGTGGAGGCTATACAGCCTGAAAACACATAAATTGCACACCCAACCCCCTCCCACAACCACACCCACTCCAAAATGCTACCGGCAGGACTAGCGATGTTGGGCCTGGGGGACCTGATAGCACTGCAAGTACTCCAACTTCAAGAAGAAGACGAACACCAACTACTACAACAACCGGCCGCACAGAGGAGACGCAGGAGGAGGAGGAGGGCAAGGCAGGGCCAGCAAGGCCCACCAGCACAGCCACTACCACCACGCAGGCAGCCCGCAATCCCACGCCTCCGAGCTCATCCGTTCAACCTCACTGCTGAGCAGATCCACACCCTCTACCGTTTGGACCGGGACACCATAATCTCCATTGTGGACATGACACACGCTGACCTTGTCAGCATGATAGATAGCCCAACCGTCATCCCACCCCTACTGAAGGTGGTGTCTGTACTCCACTTCCTGGCCACAGGCACCTAACAGCACACAGTCGGACAGTTGCATGGCATTTCACAGCCACTGTTCTCACGGACACTATTGCAAGTGCTCGATGCCCTCCTGAAGCACGCAGACGACTACATCTCTTTACCACGCTCGGAGCAGGAGATTACAAACACAAAAGTTGGATTCCATGCACTGGCCGGCATACCGGGTTGCATTGGTGCCATCGACTGCACCCATGTGGAATTGGTTGTCCCACATGCCATGGAGGCCCAGTACCGCAACCGGAAGCAATATCATTCTCTTAATGTACAGATGGTGTGTGACTCCAACAGGATCTTTACACATTCTTGTGCCCGATTTCCTGGATCAACCCATGATTCTATGGTCTTGAGGAACTCTACAATACCACGCTACATGGAGCGACACGCAGGGAACAGATCCTGGCTACTCAGTGAGTTTCATTCCATGCATGATAATGTGGGGTATGTGATGCAGCAATGACCTGGCAGGAAGGGGGGGGATGCGTACGTAGCAATGTCATTCCACAAACATCCTTTCTTGTCCACATACAGGTGATGCCGGGTATCCACTGAAGAGATGGCTCCTTACACCACTCCGGAACCCACAGGACCAGCATGAGGAGGACTACAACCATGCCCACTCACGTACCCGTGTAGTCATAGAACAGGCATTCGGCCTACTGAAGGCTCGTTTCCGCTGCCTCAGCAGGTCTGGCGGGGCACTCCTGTACCGCCATGAGAAGGTTGCAAAGATAGTCATGGCATGTGTCATGCTACACAACATGTGCGTACGTAGAAATGTGCCCATGCCCCCTGACGCAGAACTGCACGCACCTGAAGATGGTCATGATGAGGCTGGGGATGTGGCAGCACCTCAGGGAGTCCGCGAGGCACAGGAGGCCCGTGAAATTCGTCAGAGTATCATAGATTCATGCTTCTAGCACTCACGCCTGGTGGCTGATACATGGACACGGGACTTGTGGCACTGTGTGTGTCTGGAACATGCACAATGTGGACTGTACGCCTATAAAGGCCTCGTACACAAAGATCAATGTCCACACGTCTCATTGGATGATTATGAAATGTTTATAGCATATGTGAAATTATATTACACACCCCATCGACCCGCCACCCAAGAAAGCCCAACACCCCCCCTCCACCCTCCTACCTCCCCCCCGAACACCAGTGTCCAAAGATGCTCATTGTCAGTGGGCAGACGCTATTGCAAGCCCCCTCTCCGGGTATCAGGGGCACCCCTGCCTGTGGAGCGCAGGTTCCTCCCAGATCTACGTTGGGGGCTGCCCTGGACGGAACTTGCAACGGATGATGTCTCTGCCTGCTCACGTCCATGCATGTCCCTAAGGGTTTGTGAGAGCTCAGTGAGCACACGGCGCACAGCGGCAAGTTCAGCACATACGTCTTTGGACGTCGCATGCAGTTCCCCCCTCAGGCTCTCGGTGCTTCTCTCCATTTGTACCCTCAGGCTCTCGGTGCTTCTCTCCATTTGTACCCTCAGGCTCTCGGTGCTTCTCTCCATTTGTGCCCTAAGTGTCTCAGTAGATGTTTCTATGGCTGCCTTAGTACCCCCACATTCATCAGCATGGTCCTTGAGGAGCGTGGCCAGTTGCTGCTGTTGCACGATCACCTGGTCGAGGGACTGTTGCCTCTGCTGTGCCATGGCCATTTGCGGTGGTGTCACAGAGGGGCTGATCAACTCATGTTGCCTTGCCACAGGGCTTGTGGGGGATGGCCAGTCGTCGTCTTGTGGGTGCCCCTGCATGGTATCCTCATGGTGTAGGGGATGAAACAAACAGGGGGATTGAGACAGGTCATGGATGGGTCCTACATCGACAGCACCGTTGTCTGTGTCGGAGCATGCTGGCATTAATGCAGTGTCACCTATGGTGCTGCTGCCATCAGAAGCAGTGCCTTCTGTGGCATCCATTGGGGGGACCTGTGGTGCTGCTGGTGTGGGCATGCTGGCTGCTGGGGTGCCTGTTGAAGTCCCCTCCTGTGTGCTGCCACTTGATTTGGGCGGCTGCCGTGCCTTGATCCGTGCAGCTGAGGTGGAGGGTCTTTGGCCGTTGGTCTTGGCCCTCTTTGCAGGTGTGCTGGTAGGGGTGTCCTGCAGCTCGTCGTTTGACTCGGACCCTGTGGTGGAGTAAAGGAGGGCGAGCGTTATTTATGGGTCTGTGGAAATTGGAATGGCAATGTATCACATGCATTGGGGTGGTACCTGAGGGTGATTTGGGTCAGGGCCTTGGAGGTGGTTTCATTTCTGTGTGGATTGAGGATGCAGTTGTTTTGCAGCCTGCAGTTAGGGTGTGCATGCTGCACGTGTAGAGGGTGTTTTTAGGATTTTTTATTATTTATGTATTTAATGTGACTTTTAAAGTGCGCTATCAGGCCAATGTATGTGGCCGTTCTCCTGGACATGTGTTTCTGTTGCACTATGTGGCCACATGGTACTTCACATGATTGGACATTGTGGATTTAGCATTGTTTTATTTGGCCCACCTACCTGATTCTTCGGATGTCTGCACTCCTTTCTCCATCCCTCCGACTCCCTCTATGCTCTCCATTCCAATGGTGGAGGCACAGATTTCTTCCCAGGGGGTCAACTTGATGGGTGATTCCGATCCTCCCCCGGTAGCTGTGGCAATGTTACGGTTGGCTGATAGTATGCTCCGTACGCGTATCCGCAAGTCGTCCCATCGCTTTCTGCATTGCTGTGGGTTGCGGGGTGCGGTCCCCACCGCACTTACCCGCTGTGCCACCAGGGCCCATGTGGCCTTCTTGTTCGCAAGTGCCGTCCTGGTCATTTGCGTCGAGAAGACGACGGCAGCATTCTCCTGGAGGGTCTCTGTGAGCACGGTGAGTTCCTCATGGGAGAAGTGGACCTGCCGCTTGCGGTCGCACGCTTTTTTTGCTACTTTTCCCATTTTGTTTGTTTTAACTAGGGTGGCTGTCGGGTTGGGATGTGTCTCAGGGTCGGATTTTTAATGGTTGTGTTGGGATTCTGATTTTATAGGTGTGCGGCGTGCTGTTTCCCGTTCCGGCCCCATGTTTTTACTTCCGTTTCCGTATATTTACGGTCACCGTATTTTGCGATTGGCGCTCACTACGGTGACCGCTATGATGGGTGGCGGAATTGCACCTAGGGCGCCGTACGACGGCGGAGAGGGGCGTTTTGGGGACATTTCCGCCATCGCGGACTTTGCACTTCCGCCATGGCGTAATGCTCGTGCCCGATGGGTCATAATTGGCCGCACTTTACTCCATCGTGCAATGGCGGAAACGCTATTTACGCTATGGCGGTCGGGTCAGTTACTTTCCGCCAAGGTCGTAATGAGGGCCATTGTGTTTTATGCATGCTCTGACCTTCACCGTGAGGATGAGCCCAATGACCTACGTGCATAAACATTGACGGGGAAGAACCAGCCAATTACCGCCTGGCATCACCAATGGAGCAGGCCCATGTGTAGGGTGCCTCCAAACAGTGGCACCAACTCATCCTATATGTGAATGTCGATTTCTGTGTTTAAAAACCCATGTTTGCGAATGTAAGACTAGAGCGCTCTCGAGCAGCAGAGTTCTTTGCAGGCATTTGTATTCTGTACAAGTACACCTTGTATCCTTGCAAAGCTATCTCCTGGCTTATTTCCCTAGTGGGTTGTATTTACTGTGGAGTGTGCTTATAGAGGGACTTGCCTTCAAAGGGTTTGGCCATCTTGTTTAGTTTTGGAGGCTCTCTCTCCTTCCTGTCCCCTGCTTCAGAGCAAAGCACTTTGGGTATGATACAAGAATGCAAGGGTCACTGGTTAAGGAGTCAGGGTTTGAACCCCGTACAGCAGGCTTGCTGTTGTCCAATCCTCTGTGCCCATTTGCCTTAATAAGGAAGGGGTCTCCCACTCCTTACTCAATTCATCTTGGGCTGCTAAGGACTGAATGCTCTTTTCAAAGCCCTGTGACATCAGTGAAAGGCGCTGGTCCAAGGCAGAGACAAGCTCTGCCCCCTAACCATCTCCAGGGAACATTGGGGTGGCTGCTGTTGGACCAAGACCAACACTCTCTGCCAGTGGAACTGGTGCACAGGCTCCTCACTGGAGGGGAAGATCTCCTACAAGTGCCAGCCAGCGTCCGCAGACTGGGAGTCAAGGAGAAAATGACCTAACTTGTCCCAAAACCCCTGGATTGGGACTTGCAGCATCAGAGAAGCAAACGCTGCTAGTTTGCTGTGCTCCACTACTTAGAACTATCCTCAAGCTCAGCTTGAGCCTTCTGCATTCAAACACATTTGACAGATTCAGGACCTACATTGTTGTCTTTGGCACTCTCTTCGAATCTCAAACTGCTATGTTGTTGCATCTAATCAGTTTGCCACCACATCATACCTGCAGAGGTGTAATCTGCTCTGGCTCGAACAAGAAGCTAATTTCTGCAAAGTTTTCAAACCGCCACATCTTTGAAAGGCACCTGGAACTGCATGGAAGTTCGCATCAAACCAAACTAAACCAAACAAATGCGGTCCTCGACTTAAACCACTATAAGCATTGTTTTTTCTAATGACTCAACCCAGCAGTACCCATTGCATTGAACCAGCTACACCATCAAAACTAAGCTGCTGGACTTTTAACTGCACCATTGAAATGCTCTATCGAACCGACCAGAGAGTCACATCGTTCATCACAACTAGCCACATTTGAAACAGGTTCAACCCGCATTCACAGTGATGTCGGAAGACCATGCAAGAATTAGGTACTTTGAAGAATGTAGACTATTTGTCACTTCTTCCCAGAGTGGAGCCAGCCCATTTGAGGCAAAAAGGTGAGTCTGCTCAGCAAGACCCTCCCTATGGGTCTGGGTGAGTGGGACCTCACTGGGAGTGACTCACCTTATGGGGACAAGAAGTTCCATTCGTGCAAGTAACTCCCTGTCCAGAACACATCTGCCTGCATGGGAATCAGAAAGACTGTTGTTACTTCTATTTTTAATTCTCCTGGTAGTGACATTTCTTCTATCCCTTTGGCTTCAGGTAATGCCACCTGAACTCCTTGATAAGCCATTCAAATTATTGGGCTAGGCAGAAGCCAAGGAGAGAGGCCAGATGTTGTTGTCTCTGCAGTGGTAGTACCAGATAACTAATAGTATTTGGAAAATGACTATTTATCTTTCTTGGACTTTGATAAGCACCCTTAAATTTTGTTTGTTAAGCAGGGAACCTGCCTCATAGTGGTAGGGCTAGATAGGCGTTTTATTATTATTTAAGTAAATCATACTGAACATGTCACAACATAGTCCGACTCCGTCTTCTGGTCCATCGTACATGGTGTCATGGGACATAGGCCAGCTGATAAAAGCTGGGCAACCCTGATATTTAAGAAGTTGACCGGGAAGGCCCAAGCCTCTACTCTGGCAACTCCCCAGTTAATTGGCTTTGATGTATATAGTATAGAGAACATTTAAACCAAATGAAAGGCAATTAATACCAATAGGTCTAAACCTTTCTCCTCCACTGGAACTTGCATCAGAATAACAACTAATTCTGAACTTGCCTGGTGACATGCATTAGAGGTTGCAGCTGGCGTGATAGACCCTAACTATAGGGGGGAGGTGAAAGAAATCATCCTTAACCATGGGACTGTATTGGGGGTTGCCTAGTAGAACTCACCAGAAAATTACCAAAGTAGTCAGAAAGGAGTATACGTTGGTGCAAGACATAACTCAGTTGTATTCAGGGCCCCAGATGCAACTGGGACAGCAAATTCAAACAGATTGTGGAACAGAACTGCACGAAAAGGTGCTGTCAAAGAAACGGCCCTACACTACGAACGTTTATAGAAAACAAAATAATTTGCTTTTTGCAATTGTGCATGAAAAAATCTCCCCACACAAGTTTGATTGGACCTTGCATTTTGAACACATATAGAAAAGCATACATTGCAAGCAATGATTGGGTTTACGGACCTTCCCACACCGCCCTCAAAACATTCTATGGGGCAATTTGAAACTGCTGTGGTTCTTGCTGGCTCCATTAGAAAATCGCATTTCATAAATGATTTTGAATTATAAAATGGTTTTGTATTCATTACTTGCTGGCAGAACCTGTGAGCTCTAACCTGTTGACCTCGGAGAGAAACAACCACTGTCTTCTTGCCGCAGAGCTGGCCTGGGATCGCAAACTGAACACTAATTCACCAGCTGCAGCGGCCTTTGCCGCAAACAAAATGCTCACTCACGTTTAAAGCAGTAGCAAGCTTTTAGGGCCTATTTATCACGTTTCATTCTGACACTAAGCATGATTATACTTACCTGTGCCCCATCATTTATGGATTCGTTTTTTTAAGCTTTTAATTACACATATACTCGAAAGAGCCCCGTCCCCTGTTACAGTGCTACTCTTGCAGATGACAAGTGAATTCCATCATAATGTGCTGAACTTGCATTTTTATTACAGGACTATCACCTATCTTGTTAAAGAGGGGGAAGCTGTAGCACAAAGGATCCTTGAAAAAACTCTCAACCCATTACCCCAAGAGGTAGCCACCTTAACTGAAACAGAAAGAGGGTCACTGGGATTTCTAGAAGCTGACCTCATTAGAGAGGAAAACAGTATAAGGGAGGCTGAGGACATCTCCCCATTACCGATCTTGCATTTGCGCAAAGGAATCATCCAGGCATAACAGAGGCCTTTGTGAAGGTAACCTTGGATGAACAAGGACATAGTCTAGCCGGTCCCAGTCCCTTCTTCCTTATCAAAAAAGTGTTACTCTATCGAGGTAATGTTGGGAAACATGGTGTGAGAAACCTAGAGGTATTCTCCCATGTAGACCCTGAGAATCCTCTATTCAGGTGGCAAGGGGAGGGCTAGCGCTCTTGGATCCCAACCCTGCAGTTGGAGAAGCAAGGGAGGATCACCTGAGTCGGGGGGTCTGGAGTTGATGCCTTTGGGATACCCCAGGTGAGGCACGGTATCCCGAGCGGGCGGTAGGTGACGAAGAGGAGGTCCCAGAAGCAGTTGTGGGCTATGCAGGTCCCATTGTTCCTGATCCAAGAGGGAGACAAGGGTGTCACACCGGAACAAAACCCGGCAAGGGGGTGGGCAAGATAACACATGACTGTATCCCTAACACCTATTTGTCTTCCCCTAGTTTAGAACTTAGGAATTACTATAAAAATCGGTACTCTCATAGAGACAGACAAGTGAGGGAGGATCACCTGAGTGGAGGGTCACAGGGGATTGGGTGGAGAGTACCCGAGGGTGAAACAGGGTTTTCCCCCTTTCCCAATTATGCACCAATCGACTCTCCCTCAGCCTTAATGGGGTATTTCCAATCACACCCCATCTCCACCTCCCCATTTCCAATAAGTACTGGGACGAGGAAGAGGTGCACAGGAGCAATGATGATTACCCATTCAATTAACATTGGAATACAAAGTGAGACCTACCATGTAATACCTTTGAATTGTCCCACTAATGGAGTCAGGCACTTTATTTTGACTATTCACATCTGACTCCACTTGACTTCACCAGTATGAAAGGTGCAGTTCTGCCCAAGAGTATGATTGAGCTGGAGTTGCTGACAGGACCCGGAGAGCCAAGGAGCAGGAAGCTGCAGTGGGAGAGACCTGGAGAGTCCAGAGGAGAGCGGCATGCCGAAACGCCGGCCCGGTGTGTTTGAGGGGCTGGAGCGTGGCTAGGGAGGCGTGTCTCCAGAGAGCCGGAGTGAGGCAGACTGAAACCTGCTGGTCGAGCAGAGCCCAGAGAAATGCTCATTCCCTTGGTACATGTGCCGGTCCCAAGGGTCTCTGAGGGGCGTGTGGTGAGACCCTGACCTCAACCCAGTGTATCCTGAGCAGACCACTCATCAGCGCCACGCTTCCCGGTGAGTTTCGTGAAAGTGAAAGTGGAAACACAGGATTGTTAGGGTGGCTGGAACGTGAGTGGCGGCATACACGATTTGTAAACGGCACAAAGGTAAAGAAAGCAGAAAGAAAGAGAGACGGTAAAGAAAGTGGAAAGCAAGAGAAAGAAAAGCATAAAGAAAGGTATGCTAGCAGTGCGGAAGTTAAGAGACAAAAGAGGAAAGTGAATTGTAAAGAATATAGGGTTAAAGGGGGCAAGCTACCCAACAGACAGAAAGTGAGAAAGCAAGAGAATGCCAAGAGAGGGTGCAAGCGACCTGAAACAGAAAATAGGGTGCAAGTTACCCAAAGGCTGAACAGGGAAAGTGCAAGAGGCACGATAAAGAGAAAGAAAGGTGCAAGGGTTCACAACCAAAGGAACAGAGTAACAGTGTGTGCCAGGGGCACAATAAAGACAAGAGCAGTGTGCAAGAGGTACACTAAAGTGAGAAGAGGTTACAGGTGTGCACAGCAAAAGGAAAGAATGATGAAAGAAGAAAAACTAGAGTGTAAAGGGCACAGGAGGGAAAAGTGCCTGAAGAAAGATACAGATTACAAAGAGAGGGGTCAGAAGTCAGAGTGGTTGTGCAGGGGAAGATCCAAAGCCTAGCCTTTTCGACAGTCTCTGGCAGTACCCCATGGAAAGAAATGTGTGTTAAAACGGCACATCTTGACAAGGTGGACTTTTGTGTGAAACCAGAGGGGCCTAGGCTTGGGGAAGGGAACTGTAAGAGGCCCACTAAAGACATTGTTGAGAATTGTGAAGAGTACCTCCATTTGAGGAAGTGAACCCTGAGAAGCCTAACAAGAACTGTTCAGAGAAAGGTACATCTTGATAGGAGAACTTTGTTTGAAGATAAAAGGGCCCTACGCTTGGGGAAGGGAACCCTGAGAGGCCCACAAGGACATTGTGAACTTTACAGGATAGGCCTAGACCTGGGGAAGGGAACTCTGGGAGGCCTGAATGGAATTGTGAATCCTCAGTTGAGTTGTAAAGTAAGAAACTGAATCCTTTGGACCCTGAAAGGCCTGGAAAGAATTGTGATTTTTTTTATTTTGAAGCCAGAGGTCTCCGAGCTTGGGGAAGGGAAACCCAAAAGATCCAGAGACAAGAGGCCCACACCATCATATGTAGTCAAAAACCTGGGAGTTCTATTGGACAACTCACTTACACTGGCAGCCTGTCAACACCCCCTCACCGTCCACAACACAGACGTTGATGCTCACCAGCGTCCGCTCAGCTATCACCCATGCAGCAGACATGGCCAACCACATTACTACACACAACCTTGATGCCATCTTCATCACACAGACCTGGCTGACACCCACATCCTAGACTTCTTTGTCCCAGATGGCTACAGCATCCAATACAGAGCCTGGCCGAACAAAACAGGCAGAGGCCTCGCAGTCATACACCAGACATTGTGGCCCTACACCAGATTTGAGGTTGACAACATTGGCTCCTTTGAAACTCTCTTCTGCCACTTCTCTCTCTCCCCAACTGACAGAGTCACTTTCCATCTCATCCACAGACCACCCAAAGCCAACACTGCCTTCATTAGAGATTTCACCGACCAGGTCACCACCATTTCCCTCACGCACGCATGCAACATCTTCCTAGGCAACTCCAACCTCCCAGGCAACAAGGCCACTAAACCAATGAAGGAAGCTCTCTTCAGCCTTCTCGACACCGTCAGCCTCACACAGCACATGAAAGACCCAACACACGCGAAAAGTACCATCCTCAACCTAATCATCACTGCACTGTCTTCCCTCCACTACTGCTCTCCTCTCCGTTCTTGATGGGTCTGACCACCTAGCCGTGCCTTTTAACATCCTGCACATCCTGCACACCACCTCAGTCAAGCACTCCCAGCAGAAACCCAGCAGAAAAACCTTCAGGTCCTTCAAAAACTTCCCAGTAGAAGCCCTCACAGAAGACCTCGCCAACCTACACCTTACATGGACCGAACAACCCCAAACTGAACAGCGACTCTCAACTGGAAGCACTCAACGCCACCCTCTTAGCCTCTATTGACCGACACGTGCCTCTGAAATAACGCATCTGCAAGCCGAAACTGTCAGCACCCTGGTACATGCAATAACTAATTCTCAGAAATAGAGTCATCATGAAACAAGAGAAAACCTGGCACCGCTCCAGGACTGCAACCGACCTGGCGCTCCTCAAGGAACTCTGAGCAACCCACCGACAACTAATCAACACAGCCAAGGCCTCCTGCAATCAGAATACCATAGCAGAAGCGGACAGCAAAAGCAGAGCCCTCTTCAAAGTGGTCAAGGACTGCGTCAACCCGCTAGCCAACCCTGCCATACCACACTACATCCAAAAATCCATTGCCATCAACACTTTCTTCATCGACAAAATCAGCAAGATTCACCAGCACATAGACGCCAGCTCTGCATCCACAGACCCACCTCTTGTCCCTCCTCGTGAAAACTCCACACCCTGGACAACATTCAAGACACTCTCGACAGATGACTTGGTTGAAACCCTAGACGCCCTGAAAGCAACATAGTATACAGGTGACATCCCCTCAGCATCCTTTCTCAAGACCCTCCTTGCAGAAGCTCTCCTTCCCTACCTAGAGATCATCAACAGCTTCCTAACTCAAGGCACCTTCCCATCGACCCTAAAATTAGGACAAATCCTCCTTCTACTAAAGAAACACACTCTGGATTTCCGACAATCTAGATAACTATTGCTGTAAAGACTCAAGGGTGGTATCTGTACTTCTCCCCTCTAGATGGCAGAGTAGAGGTACAAAGCACCCCAGCCACGGTTCTCTATATGATAGCTATGGACGAGTAACCAAGGCTTAAGCTCTCAGGAGGTGATGCAGGCTGGTTCTTAAGTACAGTAAGTCCCGAAGCCCCCACAAAGGAATGTCCACACAGTATTTTATGTGCTAACACAGCGGGTTGAGCGCTCACTGCTGTGACCTGAGCGTGATCTGCAGGTCACAGGTTCAAATCCCGGCAAGGCCAACTCAGCCTTTCCTCCTTCCGAGGTCGATAAATGAGTACCAATTTAGGTTGGGTGATATTGTATGTAAATATGTGCTCTGTAAAGCGCTTTGGATTAAGGCGCTATATAAATAACATCATTATCATTTATATAAAAATAAGGTTCACAGATATATATACAATTCAATAACGCCCTTTTGTACTCTGGTAATTCTAAAGGGACAAATCTATACAATTCTATGTTGTACCACACTTAGGGCCTCATTACACGGTAGGCGGTGGACCAAGGTGCTAATAGCACCTTGGTCCATGCCGGTAAAATAACGGCACCGCCTTGGTGGAAAGGGGAATTACCGCCCTATTCCAAGGTTGGTGGGGCGGTAATTCCCCCTTCCCCCATTGCCCTTCCCCATTCCCATTTTTGCCCCATAGGGCATAATGGGAATGGGGAAAGTGCTAATTACGGCACCACAAATTTGCGGTGCCGTGATTAGCACCAAGGTCCCTTAGCGGGTTGGTTTTTAACACCTGCAAAAAGCAGGCGTTAAATTCGCCAACCCGCTAAGGGACCTCGTAGTAAGGCGGTAAGGGTTAACGATCACCGGTACCATTGCCGGTGACCGTTAACCCTTACCGCCTACCGTGTAATGAGGCCCTTAGACTTTAGATTCCTTTAAAATGCATGAACTGCGGACAGTTATAATAGAGCATACAAATCCTTCAGTAAGGTGTATCAGCATAGATAATAAGGAAGGAAGGCAGGTTAAGGTTAAGCAATGGCAGAATGCTTTCTTTAGATATAGATGCACAATTCTGAATGCGGATCGCCCCCACCTGGGCAACCTTTAATAAAAGAATTCACAAGCCCAGTCCATAAATACTCAATAAGCCTTCCTTCTTGGTTAAAAAGTTCAACCACCCCAATGTACCTGAAGTGGAAGAGTTTCATCGACGGTTCATCAACGGGCTCCTTCGAGGGGGTACTCCCTTTCAAGCAGTAGCCCCTGGGCATCGAAAACCTTGAGGAAATGTGGAACACTGGCATCGATACAGCAGCTTCGACCTTTGCAGTGCTCTTCAACGATCGTTTACTCGATGCTGAAAGTCCTGTGAAGGTCACACGTGTGGTAAACCTTGATGAAAAGTGTCCGGTGCTGCAAATAAGACTCAGTGGAATTTACTGACCATCAGCGGTGATGGATGCAGGCCCAGCAGCATGCGTCTAGTGTCAGGAGTTGCTTTGGTGGTCCTCTGGCCTGTCGGTGCTGCAGCCGCAGCACTTACCTCTGGATAGCTTCAGCGAACGGGACTCGACCACGAGCTGGACCTCGGATCTTCACTCTGTCAGTGTCCTCGAGACATCTTTGTCTTGGCTTCTGGTGGTGGGCACCAGCGGACTTTCCTCAGTGGCCGGCAACCTCGAGGATCTCCAGTGGGACAAAGTGGTTGACGGTAATGGCAAGGGAGCCCTCTGTCAAATGTTCTTAGGCAAAAGTGGAGCTTTCCCAGCTCCGGGTGTCAAGCAGCACAGCGTCAAGGTGTGCCTGCTTCTGGGCGACATGATTCTACTTGGCTTCCATCGGTCATAGAGATCTTCCGACCCCGGTCAACGCAAATGGACTTCGAGAACCCTCGATGTCCAGGCATTCTCTACAGGATTCTCGGTGGACCCTTTCTCCGGTACCTCAGACTCACAGAACTGGCTTCCATGGTGCCTTGATGAAGAACAGCAGTTTTTTGCTTGATGGTCACCCGTAGATCGGGGACAGGTCTCCTAGCCAGGTCCTCTCTTGGATCAGTCCTTGACAGACTCAACAACTTTTGGATTACCTCAAAGGAAATGCAGCAACAATCTTCTCTGCCAGCTGGGCTCAAGGTTGAGCTTCTAGTTTCGACTTCAGCTTCTGAACAAATTGGTAAGTGAGAGGTCCCCAGATATACACATATGTCCCTCATTTACTCTGGCTGAGCCAGGCTTAGTCAACCAATCACACAGAAGGGCATTCATGCAGGCAGGCAGCCAATCAGGCTCACAGGCATTCAGGCCATTCACTTCCAACCAGACAGCCATAACAAGGAATGTGGACTGGGGCAAGCACCCACATTTTCAGCGCACTACACTGCATTCATGTCAGTTTCAGGCAGGGCTGTCTCATTCATTAAGTCACACACACATAAACCAGACACCCATAACATAGAATGCATATAGGTCACACACTCTATTCACACAGGTCCTACCCCATGAGTCCACCCAACAGCCTGTCAGGGGAAGGGACAGAGTCAGGGCTTCCCAGGACTTTGGGAAAACAAGGTAACTGGCAATAAAAACCAAGAGGCCCCAGGGGTCATCTTGCCTTCTATGAGGGATTCACTGATTCTTATTGCGGGGGCTGGGCATCCAGAAATGGAGGATACTCAGAGCCCCTTTCACATAAGCATGAAGCTGCCACCAGCCCATACCCTTCCCTGTGGGCAACACACAGGTGTACAAAAACATATACTAAGGGCACAGGGTTGTACCCCCACCCATGGGTGCCATAAGGGTATCCCAAGAGTCTCTGTTCACCAAAAACAAAAAGACGAAGAGCTGCACTGCCAGGGTCCCAACTGGACTCCTGCGCAGAAGATAACACAGAACACTGATTATAAGGGAGTAGAGGATAAGCACAGGGAGGCCATGTCCCTCCAATGCATTTCCAGCATCACAATCGCCCCATCACCCATCTTCCCTTCCTAGGTAAGATCATTGAGAAAGTAGTAGCACACAACTGCAGCAACTCATCGACACCAACAATCTCCTCCAGACCTACCAATCCGTTTTCAAACCTTGCAGCACGGAGACAGCAACCATACAGGTCCTCAACGACGCCCTCAACATCCTTGACAATAGCCACCCCGCCTCCTAGTTCTACTCAACCTGTCAGACTCTTTCGACACAGCAGACCACCACGCACTTATGAACACCCTGCATTGTTAAGAAGGACTCCTCTAGATTGCCAATGCTAGCCGTCACCTGGGGAGTCCCATAGGGTTCCATCCTCTCGCCAGCGATCAAGCTATACATGAGCCGCTGGGAGCCCTCCTAGCACATTCACCAACACACCGACAAAACACAGCTATACCTCAAGATCGACTCCATCAAGGATATCCATAGGCTCAAAACCTGCCTCTCGCTGATCCAGTCTTGGATGTCCAGAGCATACTTGAAGCTTAGCCCCTCCAAGACCGAATTCCTACTCCTCACCAAGAACACCGGACACCCAGACATACAAACCTGGCTATTAACTGTGAACTCTAAGGGTTTCACACCTGAGCTCACCTCCTGCGCCAAGTCCCTCGGGTTCCACATCGACAAACAGCTCTCCTTCAAGACACACATAGCTAAGAAAACTCAGACAGCTTGGTATCAGCTCCCCCTCCTGCAAAGGTCAAGCCCTTCCACCCTCGGGACGGCTTTAGGTTCACCGTTCAAGCACTGGTCCTATTACACCTAGATGGGAGCAATGCACTCCTCGAAGGCCTTCCGTCGTTCTCCCTTGTGGCCCCGAGAAGTGTCCTACACGAGCCGCATGCCTCATCAAGGGTCTACACAGATACGCCTAAATCACCCCGCCCCTCATCGACCATCACTGGCTCCCACTGCACTGGCGAATCACCTTCATGTCTTGCCGCATCATCTATAATGCAGTTGCCCTTAAATCACCCAGCTACCTCTTGGAGAAACTTGCCATCTCTGGCAGTCAGTGCACCACTAGATGAGTTGAAATCCGCTGCTGCAAAAAACATAGAACCAGAAAACAAGCCTTTTCTGCCTATGCCCCAAGATTATGGTACCTCCCCCCTGTAGGCATCAGACTCGCCCCCACGCTCCTGCAATTCAGAAAAGAACTTAAGACCCACCTCTTCAAAGAGTCTTTCCTCAACATCTAGGACATCACGTCGCACCTCTAGACCACCTGCCTGACTCACTAGACGATGCCCGCTCCCTCCTCCCCACTATCTGGTACAGCTGTACCTCTCCTCTGTGCTCCTCTATATCCTACCCCCTCTGTATACCTGTTCTGTTGTTACCTCTAAAAAGCACTCTGTTATGCATCTGTAATGTTGTATACCTCTGTAAAGCGCTCTGTTATGTATATGTATTGGTGTTTGCTTCTGTAAAGTGCTCAGTTGCTTCTCAAAGCTAGGTCTGTGTTCAATAAATATAATAATAATAATAATAATAATAATAATAATAATAATAATAATAATAATAATAATAATAATAATAATAATAATAATAATAATAATAATAATAATAATAATAAAACAGCTGGATTGTTTCCTACCAACATATTTAATAAAAGGTCATGAGAGCATAAAATGTGATTGACACTGCTCCGACCCCCTTTGCTTGGGACTAGCCTGTTGGGAAATCAGAGATGCTCACTTGAACTCAGAACGCATGCACCTATAACAGTGGCAATGTGGTACAAAACATGTTTTTTTCATGAAGTGGATGAACTGCAACAGGCTTACAACTCGTAACATAAGCAGGGGCTTAGCTAATGAACAGCATTATCAAATCCCTGCCAAAGATGTCGGCATGCTCCAGTCTTTTTGGCCATATTGGTTGTGTGTGTGTATATATATATATAGCCCCCAGCGTTGCCGGGTCTGTAGCTGGCATGCACATAGGTATCTGCTGTAGCCTTGTGTATGTTATATTGGCCCTCATTCCGAGTTAGGACTACACCATGGAGTAAATAGCTCCATGTTTGGCAACCATGGAGCTATTTACTCCATGGAATACCGGCATGGTGAATGGAGTAATTACCGGTCCATTCCAAGGTTGGATGGACCGGTAATTCCCCATTCACCATAGGCCTTCCCCATCCCCATTTCTGCCCCCATAGGGCTCAATGGGAATGGGGAAGGAGGTAATTATGGCACCGTAAATTACGGTGCCGTAATTTACTCCAAGGTCACTTTGCGGGTCCTGTAATTTACTCCTGCTAAAAGCAGGAGGTAAAGAGGGACCCGCAAAGGGAACTCGGAATACGGAGGTAAGGGATTACCGCCATCGGTGCCCTTACAGGCGCCAGTAATCCCTTACCTCCAACCTCGGAATGACCCCCATTGTGTCCTAACTTCCTATTTTTGAAAAATCGCAAAATCAGCAATCTCCCGAAATCGCCTATACTGATAGCACAAGACCAGATCCGCTCCACCCCTGTTCAGCGCGCATGGGTGGGGTGGGTCAAATTTCACCATCGCCAGTAAACCCCAGACTGGTATGCCAAACTTGTGTCCTAACTTCCTGTTTTTGAATAGGTTGCAAAATTGTCATGCCGACCTCAGCGCCAAAACTTCAGCCCACCAACTGTTGTGGGACTGGAGCCAACAATCGCTAAATTGTCAGTATCCCGAAATCGCCCATATTGACAGCATAGGGCCGGACCTCACACTGTGATCCAAATAGGAGTGGTTGGTCAAATTGCACTATCGCCAGTACACCCCAGACTGGTATGCCGACCATGGGCCAAATGTTCAGCCTGCCAACTGTTATGGGCCTGGAGTCAACGCCGAACATACAAACACACATTCCCAAATATATATTTAGATTATGTAGAATATGTTATGGTCTACTGCTGCATTACAAAGGTCTTGAAGCTCTTCTAGTTTAAAACTGTTATGGAGAATAGGGTTGGATCATTATGCGATACAAAAGTAAATATAACAGGTATGCATTTTGTAGATGTGCTGAGCTTACAGCACAGATACTTAAAACAGGAGGCAGTAGCACATCAGAAAGCATTGCATGTTTTTTTTATTTTCTCTTTATTGTGACAGCGATAACCAGCAATGGTGCTTTAACCAGTAATGTTCCGAAATTATACCTTACAAAATGCTCATGGAACATAAACACAGAGAAAAGGCGGTCGTCCTTCCAGATTTTACATTGAAAAAATGTCAATGAAAAAATAGGTATTTCAGTTTCTAGAGCTACATTTGATTCTGATCCTGAGAAGGCATATCCTTTAAAAAAAATCACATGCTTTCAGGCAATTTCCTTTGATGAATAAGTCTTTAGCTCACCATGAAGCAAAATATGGTAATTCAACAGCACATGTTTTTCTTATGGTCCACTACCACGGACCTGCTACCGATCTCTGCCTTAATGCCAGTAAGACAGAGATCCTTCTCATTGGGACCCCGGCCGCCTCCTTCCCTCCTACTCTCTGGCTGCCCTCCATGGGCCCCCTCCCCTCACCCTCTTGTGAGGCAAAAAACCTTGGTGTCATCTTCAACGCCTCTCTCTCCTTCTCTCCTTACATCACAGACCTTGTCAGGAAAGCCCAATTTCAGCTGTACCTCCTCAGAGGCATTCTCCCTTTCCTCACCTTCCCCCTGAAACTCAATGCTCCAGAGCTCTGGTCCTCTCTAGGCTGGACTACTGCAAAAGCCGCTTCTTCAATCTGCCTAAATCCTCCCTTCGCCTAATTCAGCTAGTCCAGAATAGGACTGCAAGACTTATTTTTGCCCTCATGCCCAGGGACCGCATCTCTCCAGCCCTAAAATCACTCCACTGGCTCTCGGGTGCTGCGAGGATCAAATTCAAGACCCTCTGCATCATCCAAAAGGCTTTCTGCGGCCTGGGACCCCACTACATCCCTGTCACACAATACATTCTTCAAAGGGATACTTGTTTAGAATCATCAAATTAAATTGTTACAATATCGTAAAGAAATGGATTGCCTTTAAAAACTGGAAAGGAAAGTATGTGCTGAAAATCAGCAGCTGGGTACTAGCAGAATTAACAGAATAACTGTAAATCAGTGTGAAATACTGTTGGATCATTTCTTCATTGTAACACCTGCGTTATGACATGGAACAGTTGCAAACGTATTCGTGCTGGCAGCAGCAGAGAGCAAAAATTCAATTACACAGTAAAGCATTTTGTTGTCAAATTAAATTGAAAATAAAATACGACTTTCATCAAATTAGTCCAACAGACACGGATTCAGAGTCCTGGCTAGCTGTGACTAAGCGACATTGAAAGTCAACTCTGAATGACCTGACCAGCTGATCTATTTTCTGGGAGCACAGCTGCGGTACTACTCAGTTTTAGGCTTTTACCTTAGAACAAATTATAGCAAAAATAATATAGCTACACATTTGTCAGATGTTGCATGTGGGGTGGAGCTTTAGTTTGCTTTGAGCAGGATTTGCTGCTGCATGCACAGGATGCTGCAGAAAGATATTGGGCCTCATTACACGGATGGCGGTAAGGGTTTACCGGTACCAGTATTTTACCGGTACCGGTAAATCCTTACCGCCTTACTACGAGGTCCCTTTGCGGGTTGGGGAAACGCCTGCTTTTTGCAGGCGTTAAAAACCAACCCGCAAAGGGACTAGGGAGCTAATTACGGTACCGCAATTTGCGGTACCGTAATTAGCGCCTTCCCCATTCCCATAGAGCCTTATGGGGCAAAAATGGGAATGGGAATGGGGAAGGGCAATGGTGGAAGGGGGAATTACCGCCCCGCCAACCTTGGAATAGGGCGGTAATTCCCCTTTCCACCAAGGCGGTGCCGGTATTTTACCGGCATGAACCATGGCACTAATAGCGCCATGGTTCACCGCCATCCGTGTAATGAGGCCCATTGACATTTAAATGACCAGTGCCATGAGCATTTGTTGGGTGGGCAATGCCTTGAGTGTTTGTTTGGTGACTGGGTCTAGGCTCCAAATTTGGGTCCCTTTGCAGCTGGATCCATTGGACCAATGGTACTTAAACCCTGTGTACACCTGACATCTGGGCCTACTTCATTATCTGCTTCCTGCTATCTTGAATCACTGAGGAATCAGCACCAGAAATTAATATTCCCTCCTTTGTACATTCGTTGAATCCTGTTGACATCGTACAGGTATCTTTTCTTCCAACCTGGACTGCGACCGCTATATCCATTATCAGTGTCTTGTGCCATAAAGTAGCTCCTTGCAAACTGTTTTTCCTTCTTTCGGGGCCCTCTTTCACCTGATCTGGGGTCATCTGCTGACCTATAATCAGGGTAACTTCATGCCAGGTTGAACAGCCAACTAGGTCTGAGTGGGATGTTTTGTAACTCCTCTGTCTGGCCCAGGAAGCTTGCAGAGGAGAGCTCCGGGAACCAACCTTCAAAGACACAAAACCGTAACATAGGTCAGCCTCACACTACAATGTTACATTCCAGAGGGCCTTGGAAGCTGTACGTATGGGAAGGGGCAGGTTTAGATTAGCTGGAAGGGACATAGGTGTTGGGATGTAAATGAGCCTTCCCACCCCCCTAGGCGCTTCCAAATAAGACAAAACCCATATGAGGCAATGTAACCTATACGGGGGGAGCAGTATGCATTACCAGGTATCATGTAAAGATCTTGCAGCGCACAGAAGAAGGTGCTTAGCACTAGAAATGCCCACCACCCACGATGCCTTTTTATATTGGGCCCAAACAGGAAAGGCTGCAGACTCACGTCACTCACGTTCCTAGGTCACACAGCCCAATTTCTACACAACATGCTTGCTCTGCTTGAGCCCTGTTCCCACGGAAGTCCATTTCCCTCTCGTCCCTTCGGTGTTGCGTATATTTTTATTATTATTTAGTATCGCCTCAAGGAATGTGCCCGGCAAAAAGTGTGAGACAGCACCAGGTTCCGTGTATCTCCATTAACCTCCCAACAGGCTTCTAACCCACACACAGCCAGCCCAGAACCAGCCGCACACCACCAACTCGACCCCCACACCTTTAAATTCTTGATAAGCACTCAACCCCGTTGTCCTAACCTCAATAAAATGCCCACTACAGAGCTAAAGGCTACACGACTGTAACATGAGGTACCGGGAAGGGTACATCAAAGATCAATCCCCAGGGGGGAGACATTAGGTGCAGGAACTGCGGTATCAATGAAGCCCTTAGTGTATGGGTCAGTACGACTGTATTTTATCCTCCCCTCTCCCTGTCACCCCTTTCCTGTGCCGCCTAGGTGCCTGCAATAATGAATGGTCTGTTTTAGTTGTTTAGTTTAGCCAGAAACATTGTGTTTTATATATGCTCTAACCTTCACCGTGAGGATGAGCCCAACTGGCCTCCATGTATCAAGATCGACGGGGAAGAACCAGCCAATTACTGCCTGGCATCCCCTATGGAGCAGGCCCATGTGTAGGGTGTAGGGTGCCTCCAATCAGTGGCACCAACTCATCCAATATGTGAATGACGATTTCTGTGTTTATAAACCCATGTTTGCGAATGTAAGACCAGAGCGCTCTCGAGCAGCAGAGTTCTTTGCAGGCATTTGTATTCTGTACAAGTAAACCTTGTTATCCTTGTAAAGCTATCTCCTGGCTTATTTCCCTAGTAGGTTGTATTTACTATGGAATGTGCATATAGAAGGCCTTGCCTTCAAAGGGTTTGGCCATCTTGTTTTGTTTTGGAGGATCTCTCTCCTTCCTGTCCCCTACGTCAGAGCAAAGCACTTTGGGTATAATACAAGAATGCAAGGGTCACTGGCTAAGGAGTCAGGGTTTGAACCCCGTACAACAGGCTTGCTGTTGTCCAATCCTCTGTGCCCAGTTGCCTTAATAAGGAAGGGATCTCCCACTCCTTACTCGATTAATCTTGGGCTGCTAAGGACTGAATTATTTGTTTGGACCCATTTGGGAGAACAGTCCTTTCCAAATCCCTCTGACATTAGTGAAAGGCGGTGGTCCAAGGCAGAGACAAGCTCTGTCCCCCAACCATAGCCAAGGAACATTGGGGGTGGCTGCTGTTGGACCAAGACTTACACTCTCTGCCAGTGGAACTGGTTCACAGGCTCCTCACTGGAGGGGAAGAACTCCTACAAGTGCCAGCTAGCCTCCCCAGACTGGAAGTCAAGGGGACAATTACCTAACTTGTCCCAGAACCCCTGGATTCGGACTTGCAGCATCAGAGAAGCAAAAGCTGCTAGATTGCTGTACTCCACCACTTAGAACTATCCTCGAGCTGAGCTTGAGCCTTCTGCATTCGAACACATTTGACAGTTCAGCACCTACAGTGGTGTCTTTGGCACTCTCTTTGAATCTCAAACTGCTATGTTGCTGCATCTAACCAGTTTGCCACCACATCATACCTGCAGAGGTGTCATCTGCTCTGGCTCGAACAAGAAAGCTCAATACTGCAAAGTTTTCAAACCACCACTTTTTTTAAAGGCACCTCGAACTGCAAGGAACTTTGCATCAAACTAAATCAAACCAATGCGGACCTCGACTCAAACCATTGGAAGCATTGTTTTGTCTAACTACACAACCCAGCGGTACCCATTGCATTGATCCAGCTACACCATCAAAACTAACCTGCTGGACTTTTTTAACTGCACCACTGAAATGCTCTATCGAACCATCCAGAGAGTCACATCGTTCATCACAACTAGCCACATTTGAAAGCGGTTCAACCCGCATTCACAGTGATGTCGGAAGGCCATGCAAGAATCAGGTACTTTGAAGAATCTGGACTATTCGTCACTTCTTCCCGGAATGGAGCCAGCCCCTTTGAGGCAAAGAAGGTGAGCCCGCTCAGCAAGACCCTCCCTAGGGGTCTGGGCAAGTGGGACCTCAGTGGGAGTGACTCCCCTCTTGGGGACAAGAAGTGCCATTCGTGCAAGTAACTCCCTGTCCAGAACACATCTGCCTACATGGGAATCAGAAAGACTGTTGTTACTTTTATTTTGAATTCTCCTGGTAGTGACATTTCTTCTATCACTTTGCCTTCAGGTAATGCTGGATGCCACCTGAACTCCTTGAAAAGGCATTCAAGTGATTGGGCCAGGCAGAAGTCATGGAGAGAGGTCAGCCTCAAGCCTCTTCTTTTGTTATTTTTTCTTCAGTGGTAGGGCCAGTTAACTAATAGTATTTGGAAAAGGACTATTTCTCTTTCTTGCACTTTAACAAGCATCCTTAATTTTAGTTTGGTAAGCAGGGAACCTGCCTTATAGTGGTAGGGCTGCATAGGCATTTTATTATTAAGTAAATCATACTGAACACATCACAAAGTAGTCCGACTGCTTCTTCTGGTTCACCATACATGGTGTCGGAAGCGGGATGTAGACCAGCTGATATAAACTGGGGACCCCTGATATTTAAGAAGTTGACAGGGAATGCCCAAGCCTCTACTCTGGCAACTCCCCAGTTCATTAGCTTTGATGTATATAGTATAGAGAACATTTAATCGCACCGAATGAAAGGCAATTAATACCAATAGGTCTAAAGCATTGCCCCTCCACTGGAATTTACATCAGACTAACAACTAATTCTGGACTTGTCTGGTGAGATGCATTAGAGGTTACAGCTGGCGTGATAGACCCCAACTATTGGGGGGAGGTGAAAGAAATCATACATAACCATGCGACTGTATCGAGTGTTGCCTTGTAGAACTCACCGGAAAATTACAAAAGTAATCAAAAGGGAGTATACAACGGAGCAAGAAGTCACTCCATTGGATGCAGGGCCCTAGACGAAACTGGGACAGCAAATTCAAACAGATTGTGGAACAGAACTGCACGAAAAGGCGCTGTCAAATAAACGGCCCTACACTAAATACTTTTATAGAAAACAAAATAATTAGCATTTGTGATCTTGCAACATGAAAAAATCTCCCCACACAAGTTTGATTGGACATTGCACCTTGAACCCATATAGAAAAGCATACTTTGCAAGCAATGATTGGGTTCACAGACCTTCCCGAACCGCTATCAATACATTCTATGGGGCAATTTGAAACTGCTGTGTTTCTTGCTGGATCCATTAGAAAATCGCATTTCATAAATGATTTTGAATTATAAAATGGTCATGTATTCATTACTTGCTGGCAGAACCGGTGAGCTCTAATCTGTTGACCTCGGAAAGTAACAACCACTGTGTTCTTGATGCAGCGCTGGCCTAGGTTGTAAACTCAGCACTAATTCACCAGCTGCAGCAGCTTTTCCGCGAACAACATGCTCAGACACGTTTAAAGCAGAAGCAAGCTTTTAGGGCCTATTTATCACATTCCATTATGCCACTACTCATGATTATACTTACTTGTGCCCCAGCATTTATGGATTAGTTTTATTAAGCTTTTAATTTCACATATATCAGAAAGAGCCCCCTCCCCTGTTACAGTGCTACTCTCGCAGATGACAAGTACATTCCATCATACTGCGCTGAACTTGCATTTTTATTACAGGACTATCGCCTATCTTGTTAAAGAGGGGGAAGCCGTAGCACAACGGACCCTTGAAAAAACCCTCAACCCATTACCCCAAGAGGTAGCCACCTTAACTGAATCAGAAAGAGGGTCACTGGGATTTCGAGAAGCTGACCTCATTAGAGAGCAGTGGAGTAACTTTGCTGAGAATGTTGGTGGGGACATGACCTCTGAAGAAAAGGTGCCCCAGCCAAATGAATGGGGACAAAATGGTGTGCCATGAAAGTTGGTGGGGACAAACACCCCTGCCCCCCCCCTAAAATTACGCCCATATTAGAGAGGAAACCAGTACAAGGGAGGGTGAGGACATCTCCCCATTACCAATCTTGCATTTGCACAAAGGAATGATCCAGGCATAACAGAGGCCTTTGTGAGGGTAACCTTGGATGAATAAGGACGTAGTCTAGCTGGTCCCTTCTTCCTTATCAAAAAAGTGTTACTCTATCGAGGTAATGTTGGGAAGCATGGTGTGAGAAACCTAGGGGTATTTTCCCATGTAGACCCTGAGAATCCTCTATTCAAGTGGCAAGGGGAGGGCCAGCACTCTTGGATCCCAACCCTGGGGTTGGACGAGCAAGGAAGGATCACCTGAGTAGGGGGGTCTGAGTTGTTGCCATTGGGATACCCCAGGTGAGGCACGGTATCCCGAGGGGGCGGTAGGCGAGGAAGAGGAGGTCCCAGAAGCCATTGTGGGCTATGCAGGTTCCATTGTTCCTGATCCAAGAGGGAGACAAGGGTGTCACACCGGAACAAAACCCGGCAAGGGGGTGGGTAAGATAACACATGATTCTATCCCTAACACCTATTTGTCTTCCCCTACTCTAGAACTTAGGAATTACTATAAAAATGGTACTCTCATAGAGACGGACAAGTGCGGGAGGATCACCTGAGTGGAGGGTCACAGGGATTGGGTGGAGACTACCCGAGGGTGACAAAGGATATTCCCCCTTTCCCTATTATACACCAACCCACTCACCCTCTGCCTTAATGGGGTATTTCCAATCACACCCCATCTCCCCCTCCCCATTTCCAATAAGTACTGGGACGAGGAAGAGGTGGTTGGGAGCAATGAGGATTACTCATAGAAATAACGTAGGCATACAAAGTGAGACCTACCATGTAATACCTTTGAATTGTCCCACTAATAGAGTCAGGCACTTTATTTTGACTATTCACATCTGACTCCAATTGAATCTTTTCACCAGTATAAAAGGTGTGGTTCTGCCCAAAAGGAGTATGAGCTAGCTGGAGTTGCTGACGGGACCCGGAGAGCCAAGGAGCAGGAAGCTGCAGTGGGAGAGACCTGGAGAGTCCAGAGGAGAGCAGCATGCCGAAACGCTGGCCTGGTGTGTTTGAGGGGTAGAGGTGTGGCTAGGGAGGCTTGTCTCCAGAGAGCAAGAGGGAGGCAGACTGCAACCTGCTGGTGAGACCCTGACCTCCCGTATCCCGAGGAGACCGCTCGCCAGTGGCACGCTTCCCGATGAGTTTCGTGAAAGTGAAGATAGAAACACGGGTGCGTGCGGGTGGCTGGAAGGTGAGTGGAGGCATACACGATTTGTAAACAGCACAAAGGTAAAGAAAGCAGAAAGAAAGAGAGACAGTAAAGAAAGCGGAAAGCAAGAGAAAGAAAACATAAAGAAAGATACACTAGTGGTGCGGAAGTGAAGAGACAAAAGAGGAAAGTGAACTGTAAAGAATATAGGGGAAAAGGGCGCAAAAAACCGAACAGACGGAAAGTGAGAAAGCAAGAGAATGCCAAGAGAGGGTGCAAGCGACCTGAAACAGAAAATAGGGTGCAAGCTACCAAAAGGCTAAACAGGGAAAGTGCAAGAGGAACGACAAAGAGAAAGAAAGGTGCAAGGGTTCACAACCAAAGGAACAGAGTAACAGAGTATGCCAGGGGCACGATAAAGACAAGAGCAGTGTGCAAGAGGCACACTAAAGTGAGAAGAGGGCGCAGGTGTGCACAGCAAAAGGAAAGAAAGGTGAAAGAGAAGAAAAACTAGAGTGGAAAGGGCAAAGGAGGGAAAGTGCCAGAAAAAAATTACAGAGTACAAAGAGAGGGGTCAGAAGTCAAAGTGGTTGTGCAGGGGAAGAGCCAAAGCCTGGCGTTTTTGACAGGCTCTGACAGTACCCCATGGAAAGAAATGTGTGTTAAAACGGCACATCCTGACAAGGTGGACTTTTGCATGAAACCAGAGGGGCCTATGCTTGGGGAAGGGAACCGTAAGAGGCCCACTAAAGACTTTGTTGAACGTTGTGAAGAGAAGCCTCCATTTGAAGAAGTGAACCCTGAGAGGCCTAACAAGAACTGTACAGAGAAAGGGAGAAAGGTATATCCTGATAGGAGAACTTTGTTTGTTTGAAGGTAAAAGGGCCCTACGCTTGGGGAAGGGAACCCTGCGAGGCCCATAAGGACATTGTGAACTTTACAGGATAGGCCTAGAGCTGGGGAAGTGAACTCTGGGAGGCCTGAATGGAATTGTGAATCCTCAGTTGAGTTGTAAATTAAGAAACTGTGAATCCTTTGGACCCTGAAAGGCCTGGAAAGAACAGTGATTTTTTAGCCAGAAGGCTCCGAGCTTGGGGAAGGTAAACCCAAGAGATCCAGAGACAAGAGGCCCACACCATCTAATGTAGTCAAAAACCTGGGAGTTCTACTGGACAACGCACTTACACTGGAACCACAAGTAAACACAATAATAAAAAAAAATGCTTCTTCCTCCTTCACTCAACAAAAAGAATCCTACCATTCCTGTTCTTCACCCACAAAACACTGACAATCGTCGCCCTCTTCATGTCAAGAATTGGCTACACCAACAGCCTCTACCTCAGAATGCCGGAACACCTACTGAAGAAACTACAAAGCATCCAAAATGCTGCGGCTAGACTCCTCAAACTATTCAGAAGAGATCACATCACACCAGCCCTAAAAATGCTACATTGGCTTCCAATCAAACAACGTATCACGTTCAAAACCATGTGCATAACACACAGGGAAATCAGTGGCCAGGGAGCAGAATTCCTACAAAAGAAAATAACCGTCCACAAGCCGACGAGACTCCTTAGATCAAGCAATGAAATCCGATTGGAACCAAAGCCGTATGCCAGGAAAAAACTTGGGGGTGCCTCTTTCTCCCACCTGGAGGCTAAAACCTGGAACAACCTCAGGAAAAAACTTGGGGACGCCTCTTTCTCCCACCTGGAGGCTAAAACCTGGAACAACCTCCCGAAAGAAAGAAATACCAAAGACCACTACTAAAAACCTAGCTCTTCAACACCTTGGAAGCAGATGGAAACAACTGAAATAATAAAAAACATAAATACAAAGAGAACCAGTTCACAGAACCCATGACGCCACAGCTAACACCTAGAACCGACAGAGAGGGCAAGGCCCACAAGAACAGGAGATACAATGCTAGGCGGAACCGACCACGAGCAACAACCCAATCAGGACAGAACAACAGCTAACAAGGCTAACACAAACAGGCACAACTACCAACCTTACCCACTACCAATCATCCACCCTGACAGACATGACTACATGAATCATGGGTAAACCCAACGCAATCATGCATCCACACTATTCAACTTCTACCTCATGCTCACAAGACAACCATCCTCTCACCAAACCCACCTTTTAAGCTAACACACCAGCCAAATGAGATTAGCTTGCATCACTTTTAGACAGGATTGTGAACATCAGCCTGTGCCACACATAGATATAGTTGTGAATATTGAATTTAGCTACTTCTAGGCAGGATTGTGAATGTTAGCCAGTGCCACACTTAGATATAATTGTTGAATATTAGATTGTGTCACATCTAGACAGGACAATTAATATTAGCCAATGCCACATTTAGTTATAATTCTGAATATTAGTTTATGTCACATCTAGATAGGATTGTGAATATTAGGCAGTGCAACATTTAGATATAATTGTGAATATTAGCTTGCATCACATCCAGACAGGATTGTGAATATTAGCCATTGCTGTATTTAGATAGAAATGTAGAGATATCCACGTGCCACATCTAGAAAGAATTTGACACTTAGCATATACCACATCTAGATATCGAGGCCAATAAGCAACCCACTAACAATCTCACCCTTCTGCATACACCTCTCAAACTCTAACCAAATACAACCACACCACTAAAGCACAGCAAACAGCACATACTTCACTACACCGCAACATCTAAACAAATCACACATACCTCTGCACAACAGAACATTACGTCTACCAACCGAAAGAGCGCACCTAAGTTCAGCGAATGGTGCTAACCGAACTGAAGCCGCCAACAGCACATCACTGCTCTCTTGTCCTTTCCTATTCGATCGTACTAACTCACCCCAACCTCTTTCTTTTGCAGATCTGCCAGAGCACCAGGGGATCACTCCGGTGGTGATAGTGCATGGTACAAATATCCTTTAATATTAACATTAACATTGTGAATTGTATTGACTTACAGCAATAGCCCTACCTGGAAGGTTCCAAGAGAAACCCTTTTGAATTGAACTATTTTGAACAGGCAGAACTATACTTATTGGTAAGACTACCTGTGGTTTACATTTACATTTCCTTTTTAACCACCATTTTTCCTTTAAGAAGAGCTCACCATCACATTTGATTTAAGATTGAGGGTAAGCAAAAAAGGTTTGGGCACAGACAAATTTTGATTTTGGACTTACGGACCTTGATGGCCCTTAGAAGCATCAGTTGAGGGAACATTCCCCTTAGAGTTAGAGCCAGGTAGGCATTACACCAACCCCACAAAGTTTGATAATAAAGGTTTTCAAACTGTTACTTTTGAGTCTGTGGGCCTCAATACGAGTCCGGCGGTAACCGCGGCGGTAAAATCACCTGGTTACCGCCGGACTCGTATTACCATTCCGCCTCTGTGACTCCCGGAATTACCAGGGCGTTACAGCCCCGGTGTCCCAGGAGTCACGGAGGCGGAATGGTGTTAATCCCCATTCCCATTGAGACCTATAGGACTCAATGGGAATGGGGAAGTGGAAACACCGGCACCATCTCGTGATGGTGCTGGTGTTTCCACGTCCGCCTGCAGGCAGGAGGTGTTCAACCTGCCAGGTCAGACCTGGCAGGAAGATCACCTCCCGCCTGCAGGACTCGGGATCAGGCGGTCCGGAATTAACAGTGGCGGTGGGTTTACCGCCACTGTTAATTCCGGACCGCCCGACCCGTAATGAGGCCCTGTGTCTCTCTTGATACCATGCATGTCTCAAACCGGTCTCAAATTAACACAATTGATAATACCCACAGTCATCGGAGGATAGTGTTGGAGCTGGACCATTCCCATCTAACAGCCGCACCTCATGGAATAGGGAACACCCAAAGCCAGGCAGCACCCCATTTCTACTTGCCCAGAGTCCTCGCAGATGTAAAGAACCATGTCTCTACCTGTGAAATTTGTCAAAATAACACAGCCACTTCAGGTCTCCAGGCCCCATTACAACCCCTTCCCATCATCGCAGTACACTTTTCCTGCATAGCGATTGGCATACTAGGCCCTCTTGAAACATCTAAGTTGGGAAATAAATTCATTCTCAAGTTGACTGTGCTACTCGGTATCCCGAAGCATGTCCTCTTAGACATAATATGAGTCAACAAATACTTGAACATCTACCTCCTTTCTTTTCATGAATCCCAAAGGAAATCCTCAAGGATCAAGGTACCACTTTTATACCTAAAATCATGCAGACTGTAAAAGAAATACTGCACATTAAAACCCCACGTACCTCCGTGTATCACCCAAAGACAGATGGCCTTGTGGAAATGTTTAACCAAACCTTAAAAAGAATACTCCTCAAGCTTGTAGAGGCCGATGGTAGAAATTATGATGTTATTATTCCCTGGGCTCTCTTTGCGGTTAAGAAAAAACCTTAGGTGTCTCTAGGGTATCCCCCTTTTGGGTTATATAGGTGAGAACCCGAGACATAGTGGATATGTTAAAAGAGACATGGGATGAGAGAGAAGAAGCCACCCTACCCAATTCCCAGACAGCCCAAAAGCTAAAATCCTGTATGGCTGCTGTTAGGTAAATCGTGAAAACATCAGTTTGGTAGGGCCCAAGAACATCAAAAGATCCTACATGAAAGACAAGTGGTAGCCCGATGTTGGGGAATCCGTCTCAGTTCACCTTCCCACCTCAGCAAACAAAATGTTCTCTAAATGGTACAGACCCTGTACAATTTTTGAGAGCTAAGGTCCCTTGAATGATGTAGTGGCCCAACCAGATAGATGTGATAAGACACAAATATATCATGTGAACTTGTTGAAAGTCGGCAAGTCGATCCTGTAGAGGAGACTACTGTAACAATGGTCACCATCCATACCGACCAATGCCAAGAACACCAGTTGTTCCCTAACAATCTACCACTCTCCCAACAAGAAGATCTTCATGATCTATTAAACCAATTCCCAGAGCTCATCTCTCAACAACCAGGTAGACTGCAGAATTGTTTTCACTATATATGGACACAAGCTAGCCAAATAGTAAATTTAAAAACATACCGGATCCCGGAAGCAAGAAGGAAAATTAACAAAACGGAACTCAACAAAATGCTCTAGGCCAAAACCATTAAGGCCTCGGAGATCCCATGGTCTTCCCCCATCGTTTTAGTAGTCAAACCAGACAAGACTCGGAGGATCTGTATAGATTTCATGAAGCTGTACTCCATTTCTACGTTCGATAATTATCCCATGCCATGAATTAATGAGCTCATTGAGAAGCTGTGGCTTAGAAAGGGTTGTATAGTATAACCAACAGACGCCCTACGATGGCAAAACAACACAGGGAAAGTGGTAATGCCACTTTCATTAATGTACACAGAACTGACACAACTACATGTGGTGTGTGTGAGGTCCTGTGCTCTAACAATGGCCCTCACTTCGCCAATGAGATGTTTCAGCACATTACAACTCTGCTGGAAATCCAACACAAATGTTCCTGTGCTTATCACCCACAAGCTAACGGCTTGTGTGAACGCCTCAACGACTTGCTTAAAGAAGCTATAGCCAAGACTTAAAACAGTCTTAACAAGAGTTGGCTGCATTGCTTACCCCCAGCGCTGTTCGCACTGCTCAATAAGCTCGGATCCGACCACCATTTATGCCCACACGAGTTGGTAACAGGACGGCGCATGCAAATTCCTCTGGCTCCTCCCACTAGAGCAGTCAAAGATGCTGAGAGTGTAGCAAATGTATTGGATTAGGAAATGTATTAATATACGACTTCCTTGATTGCTAATGCCTCTTTTATTTCTTGCCAGCTGCAAAGACACAGGAGGGGCCTGAAGCCAGCGAAGATAGTGACAATGTTCAAAGCCAAGGGGACTTACTTAAGCAGCCACTCGTATACACAGGAGACCTGGCTCATCTAAGAAATGTTTGTATATATTAGGACGCACCCAGGCTCACGGGTCCCCACACCATTGAAGCAGTGACTGAGAGAGCTGTTAAGTTAATTGGAAAAAGTGTTTGGAATCATTTAGGGGACCTCAAGCCCTACTAAGCTGTGGCCTCACCTGGCAATGACATAGACAGGGCCAACAATGCTCAGCAAGAAGAGCAAAGGGACAATTTGAAAGCAGTACCGCTGAGCAGAGGACACCCAATGGTTACTCGCTGACGGACAGCAGGGTTAGGGCAAGGACTACCTACACATCCAGAGGGAGGGTACACTGTCTGTTTATTATTTCTCTTTCCACACACATTTGTCATGAAAGTGCAACTGTTTTGATTGCATTTCTTATGTGCTGCCCACTGATCCTCAACCTGATACTTTCCAAAGCCAATTTGTCCAATTCATTAGAAGATCCAGCAGGTCTCGAGCACGTCCTCTGAATGTGTACTATCAGGTTTTCATAGCATATCTGGCCCAGGTTTACCCACAACTAAAAGGCGGAAGCCCAGCCATCCTTTCAGTCTTAAGAGACGCTAGAATTAAGGCTGTGTGGGAACAACTATTCACCTTTGCTATCTATGACAGATTATGTGATTAATGAGGCTTGAACTACTACAACTCTAACACAATGGGCCTCATTATAACTCAGGCGGTCCGGAAACAACGGTGGCTGTAAACCCGCTGCCACCGTTGTTTCCGGACCGCCTGATCCCAACTCCTGCAGGCGGGAGGTGATGTTCCCGCCAGGTCTGACCTGGCGGGTTTAACACCGCCCGCCTGCAGGCGGACGAGGAAACACCGGCAGCATTACGAGATGCTGCCGGTGTTTCCATGATCCCCATTCCCATCGAGTCCCATAGGACTCGATGGGAATGGGGATTAACACCATTCTGCCTCTGTGATTCCCGGAAAACCAGGGTTGTAATGCCCCGGTAATTCCGGGAATCACGGAGGCGGAATGGTAATACGAGTCTGGCGGTAACCAGGCGGCTTTACCGCCGTGGTTACCGCCAGACTCGTAATGAGGCCCAATAACTCTCATTTTTGCGCATTTCAGGCGGGTAACTGATATCTTCAAGCTGCACCATGATCCAAGCAGCACAGGTAATGGAAGGAGTTATTAAAACATGCTTATCTTGTCTTGTCTCTTATTTCCAAGTGTAATTTTTACATGACTGTTTTGGCGAATATCCTTTGTAGCCAGTGATACCACTGTATCCTCTACTAACATTACCCCAACTTCAGCAGGTGGAACGACCATGTCACAGTAAACAGAGGTGAGCACAGTGCTGATACAGACATGGGAGGGGTGGACCTATATCTCACTGATACAGCCCGAGTGTCTAACAATATGTGGTACAGACACATGACCAAAGTAGGTAAAGAAACCACTGAGGAGAGCTGCTCTGTCTGCTCATTAATCCCCTATGCCATGATTGCCTCCAGGACATTTATAGCAACTGAAATACCAGCAGCAAGAACGCAATGCCTCATGTACCTATCCAAGGTTACAACCCGAGGAAGATTCCAAGGAAAAACAGGCAACATTCCCCTATAAAGACAGTTATATAAAGACTCTTGGAATGATGAACAATGACCGGCAATTAGACCAAGCTATCCAATACATAACTGATGGTCCACAGAAAGGAGATACAAAAATAATAACACTGCAGGAATTACAGTGCCTAGAGAGGGGGGGTCAAGGAAATAGGAGGAGAACCAGGATGCTGGGAAAGACCACATATGCTTGTGTATTGTCAAGTATACACGGCAGAAGGATGAAAAAATGAAGTAGTAGGAAGCAAAGCCTACAACCTGGTACAAGCACCAGTAAACACAGTCCAAGGAGAGAATGATAAGTGCCTGAAAGAATGGGATGTGAGCACCAAATTGCTCACCTGGGTCGACAATGAAGCTGGGCTAATGCCCATAATACCACTGAAGAAACCAGCATTATGTTACCAGAATGAAGGTGCAGTTAAGGTTGGTGATAACAGAGTGTAGGTACACAGAGAAGCATCCAGCAATGAAGTTTGGCACAGCAGTATTAATGGACCACTATTGGGTGTGAGGATCCAAGGCATATGAGAAGCTGCCACCCGACTGGAGAGGGGTTTGCACGTTGGTGCACATCAATATGCCAGCACTGGTAGTACCACAAAAGGACGTGAAGATAGACAACTACCCTAGAATGGATACTAACAAGAGAAAGAAGAGGTCGATAGAAGGGGAAGAAAAGGTAAGAAAGAAACGGTCAGCAGAAGTGAGCAGAGTGAAAAGAGACAACTATTTCTCATTGGAATCAGAAACATCACTGGGCCATGTAAAATCTGAGCATTGGTTGTTCAGCAGGACAGAGATATTTTTTGTATCTGTAGTTCCAGCTGTCCAGACATATGGAACGCTTCACGAATTTGCATGTCCAGAAGATTAGCATGGCCGCTGCGCAAGGATGACACGCAAATTCGTGAAGCGTTCCATATTTTTACGTTGTTAAAATTGTGAATTGACTGATTTGTGCAATGCTCAATCATAATTGAATGTTTTTGGAGTGTGCAAGAATACAGCTCTGAGCTCTCTTCAGTTGTATGCAACATTTATATTGATTCATTTTGTACACACTGAGATTGTACAGTGTGACTGATTTGTATTGTTTACATTTTACCTCTGTTACACAAATATACGTGTTGTCCACCCACATGGTATATGATCTTGGTGGCTCTTGATTCTATGTCAAGACGGAGGCGAGCATTATGCTTCATCTTCTTATTTATTTGCTCTCCAGCAGTTTCAACACAACAAATAAAATGTCCATCTATACGATGGCACAAACACATTTTTTTTTTTTTTTTCTTTTTCAAAAACTTCATTTCCCATCAGCCTAGGCCCTGAACCCAGTGTCCTGGTCATGTGACCTAGTCCTTCCTCTTCCTGTAAACCTCCTCTTCTTTTCCTGCTCTCCAAAGAGATAAGTACCCTTTCACTTAGCTGCGCATTTCTGTCAGCTTTTTGTCTTGGGTTATCAGTTGTAGCGATGATATATAGCGTTTTTGTCATGACCTATCATTAGGGCAGCGCGCAGGAGACGCGCAGCGTAGGGAGGATTCGACAATCCTTTACTTTAATTAGTTTTTAGCCTGGCCCCGTGCTGCAGTATCAGCACCTCAGGGGCCGGCCTAGGACACCACACTCGCGCCGACAGTGAGGGAGCGAGACCCCCACCTTCGTGAGGGAGGCGCGAGAAACAGAGTTAACGCCCATCGCGGGCGACGCCGGAGGAGATACGTCTTTTCCCCAGCTCCCCCGCGGAGGCGGGGCTTCGCCGAGGAACAGACCGGTGATCTTTACCGGAGAGCGCTCATTCGAGCGAATTGGTGAACTCAGTGCCTACACTGAAAAAAGTAAAGAAGCTGCTTTGCAGTCAGGTGCAGCCTCTAGATAAAGAGTGAGAAGTGGACGTGCCCCTACACCTTTTCAGGTACTATCAGGCACCTACCAGCACGTATCATGGCCGATTTTGAGTGGAGTGAGGAGGAGCAAGAAGCCACGTACTCGGAAGACCTGGCTCAGAGCTTCAAGGACGTGCTGGGTAATTCACTCATAGAGGCAGTGGCTCTAGGAGTCAGACCCCTGCAGGACCGCCTGCTAACTATCGAGACTGTCCTAAGCCAAAAGGACAGAAGCACCGAACCATCGACAAGCACGTCCACCAGGGCCACGCCAGAGAGCCCTCAGGGGTGTACGAAGGCCCGGAAGAGCGCGAACTCTTCTGACCCCCCGGGCCAACCTGAAGGGGCGAATCCAAAGGCCCCGGAGGCATCCGACGCTTTCAATAGGCTCAGAGAAGCCTTTATGGCCAAGTCAGAGGTGCCGAGCCTCATGACCCCCTACCCAGGGGAAGAGAATATGGGAGACACAGGAGAGGAGGCCCCTCGAGAAGAGGAATTCGCAGAATCTCCGACATCCTCGCAGGAGGAGGAAGATAAAGACGGAGACGAAGGGAGCCTGCCGCCTCCGAAAAAGAGACTGAGAAAACTGAATCACCTAGAAGTGGAAACCTCAGACATGTTCCAACCCGAGGAGATTAGGAACCCGAGATCTTCGGAATGGGTGCCCTCCCCGAGAGTGGCACGATACATGACGCAGAGGCTGCGCAATGCCTTAGACAAGGAAGTGAGGCAAAGAATGAGGGCGGAATGCCCCAGACCGGAACTCCCAGGGAAGGTAGCAGAAGCGCCAGAATTAGACCCTAAAATGCTAGCGTTTGTGGCAAAATCGAATAGAGACCCTAGGAAAGGGATCGACCGCTCCTGGAGGAGTTGCCAGGAGAAAGTCCTGGATCTAGCAGGCCCATTAGCCAAGATCATGGACCTGGCAGAGAGAGCGAAAGACACAGGCGAAGAAATTGACCCGGATGTATTAGCGAACTGGGCCCAAAGAGCCGTATGCCTATTGGGTAACGCGAACTGCGCCATATCCTCAGAGCGTAGGAGGGGACTGCTTCTGAAGATAGATCAAAAGCTAGGAGACCTGTCCTCCTACGAAGCAGGAGAGGCCGCGCAAGGACTGCTGTTCGGCGAAACCTTCGGAAAGGAGATGGGGAGGTTCGTAGGGACCTACACCTCATTGGAGAAGGCGCAAGCCTCCATTCGAAAGATCTTCCCCGGAAGGGTTTTTGGAGGGACCGGTCGCTACAGAGGCCGAGCGTCCGGTCGTTATCAGTCAGCCAGAAGGCCTCAATCGAACAGAGCGCAATATTGGGAAGATAAGAAGCCAGACACCTTCTTCCAACCCAGAGGCCGTTTCCCCAGAGGAAGACGAGGCAGAGGACAGGGAAGAGGTCAATACGTTCCCACAGGTGAGAGTATCCGCTTACCCTGCAGTAGGGGGGAGGACAGCGATGTACTGGGAGAACTGGCGCGCGCTTTCCTGCGACGCTTGGGTGCTTCAGTCAGTCAGAGGCCTACACATACAATTCACTCAGACCCCAGTCCAATACAGAACCCCCAGGTTGATAGTGACAGCGCGAACAGAAGCAGCCCTGTTGCGAACAGAACTTCAGAGTTTAGCGGAGAAACGGGCCATCGAGCCTTGCGTAGCTCCGAAATTTATAAGCAATATGTTCCTGGTCCACAGGAAAGAGAAAGTGAGGCCAGTAATAAATCTGAAGGACTTGAACGAGTGGGTAGTTTACAACCACTTCAAGATGGAAGGGACCCACCAACTGCGAGACACGCTCAGACAGGGCGACTGGCTCACGAGGATAGACCTGAAGGACGCGTATCTCACGATCCCAGTAGATCAAGAATACCGACCCTTCCTGGCCTTCAACTGGGACGGGCGATTATGGCAGTTCGCCACGATGCCTTTCGGGCTAGCGTCCGCTCCCTGGGCTTTTACGAAAATGATGAGACCAGTAGCAGCAGCAATCAGAGAGAAGGGCATTCGGATCATCATCTACCTAGACGATATCCTAATAATGGCAAGCAGCGAAGAAGCGCTGCGATATCAGACCAGATGGGTAGCGAATCTATTAACCTCTTTGGGATTCTTAGTGAACCAAGAGAAATCAGAAACCGTGCCAGCCAGGAGGATAGAATTCCTAGGTTTCATTATAGATACCAGGTCGGCGACCCTGGAGCTGCCGAACAGGAAGATCAGAGATATTCGAAGGGAGATAAGGACCTGCCTCGCCAGACCGACCACATCGCTGCGAACAATCGCAAGAATTGTGGGCCTGCTGGCGGCGTCAATCCAAGCGATATTCCCAGGGCCTCTTCATTACTGAGCGCTCCAGAGGTTGAAAATAAGACACCTACAGCAAGGGCTCGGCTATCACCAGCTAGTCCAGCTAGACCAAGAAGCCCGAACGGAGCTGGAGTGGTGGCTCCAGAACATGGAGGCATGGAACGGCAGAGCCATTTTTGGCAACCGCCCGGACATGGTAATAGAATCGGACGCCAGCAGAGCAGGCTGGGGTGCCCGATGCGGAGAACTGCAAACGGGAGGCAGATGGAGCTCGGAGGAGCTCAAGCTTCACATAAACTGCCTGGAGCTCCTGGCCGGCTTTTTTGCTATCAGAGCCTTCACCAAGGACAGAGTGAACTCTTGTATACTTCTGAAGATGGACAACATCTCAGCAGTCAAATACATAAATCACTTAGGTGGGACGAAGTCCAGATTGCTAGCAGAGATAGCCAAGGACTTCTGGCACTCTTGTCTGGAGTCGGGAACAGCAGTGACGGCAGAATATCTACCAGGAGCCCAGAACGTGGTGGCAGACTGGAACTCCAGACATCTCACAGACACCAGCGACTGGATGCTGCACAGAGCGACATTCCAGCGAATAGAGAAGCTCTGGGGACCGTTTCACGTAGATCTATTCGCGTCAAGACTGAACGCTCAAATGGGCAGGTTTTTCAGCTGGAGGCCGGACCCGGTAGCAGCAGGGACAGATGCTTTTCTGCAAGATTGGAGAGGGCAAACGCTATATGCTTTCCCCCCATTTATAATGATAAGCAGAGTTCTAACAAAAGTCCGCAAGGAGGAAGCCAACCTGATCATAGTAGTACCGATATGGAAGTCCCAAGTCTGGTTTCCGGCGTTAATGGAACTGTTGTCGGACTATCCCCGAGTGTTGCCGCAAGAGGAAGATCTCCTTACGGACCCAGCTGGGTCGTATCACCCTCTGAGAGTGAAGGGGACGATGCCGCTAATGGCGTGCAAGATAGCAGGAGACGTTGGAATCTCCCGGGAATTTCGTCTCAGGCGGCGAGCCTCATCGCAGAGTCATGGGCTCCATCGACTAGAAGGAGCTACGATGCAGCTTGGTACAAGTGGTCAACATGGTGCAAGGCGAGAGGTTTTCATCCCATTTCGGCCCCTCTAGTAGAGATCGTGAATTTCCTGGCAGAACTCCTGCAGGACGGTAAAGCCTACCGTACGATAGGGGTATATCGATCCGCAATATCGACAGGCCATATGCCTATTGAAGGAGTACCAGTGGGTGAGAACGTGGCAGTAATTAGACTCCTGAAGGGGATAAAATATAGAAAGCCTCCGCAACCGAGGTATAAATCGCTATGGGACGTTACAGTAGTGCTTCGACTATTAGCCGACTGGCCCAGTAATAGGTACCTAACACTGGGAAGACTGTCGGAGAAATTAGCGATGCTTCTATGCATGATCTCCTGCAGGAGAGTGGCAGACGTCAGAGCTTTAGAGGTAGACAGATTGATATACGGGCCAGACGGAGTGACTTTTCATCTGGCCAGGAGGACAAAGACAGACTCCTCGTCAATAACGTATCCATATATGCAAGATCATCCTAAATGGTGCGTAGCCGCATGCATAAGAGAATATGTAAATAGAACAGCTGAGCGGAGATCAGCAGGGACAACGCAATTGTTGATAGCGCGCAGGAAACCGCATAAAGGCGTAGCGACAGCCACCATAGCAAGGTGGGTTAGAGAAGTCATGAGTCTAGCAGGGATAGACATGGCAAAGTTTGGAGCACACTCTGTAAGAGGAGCGGGGGCATCCAAAGCACTCTGTCAGGGAGCGACATTGCAGGATATTTTGAAAGCAGCCGATTGGGCGAGTGATAGCACGTTCAGAACGTTTTATTTTAAGCCAATTAATGCACTGGCAGAAGCTATGGTAAGAAGCTTTGAACAAGCATAATGCTCGCCTCCGTCTTGACATAGAATGAAGATTCCCCCTGCTAATAGCGCAGGGAGCTCTTGATTCTATTAAAGACAAGGAGGCGAGCATTAATTTCCCACCCGAGATACACGAGGGAAGAATAAAAGATATGTACGGAGTAAATAACAAGTGCATTTTTTCCTCAGAAATAGGGTGTGTATCCGCCGCCCTAATTTGTACTGTTGTTTTCCCGTCTTAGGAGAAGATCAGAAGAACGGCTGAGTAAGCACGTGAGCTGATCGGGAAACATCGATCGTGATCGCAAGTTGGAGGCGAGATTTCGTTTCACAGTTCTACAGTTCAAAGACCTCCCGGATCAAGTTGCCAGTTCAGGAGATGTTTACAATGTTGGTTGGAATACAGTCAAAGAAGAGGAGGTTTACAGGAAGAGGAAGGACTAGGTCACATGACCAGGACACTGGGTTCAGGGCCTAGGCTGATGGGAAATGAAGTTTTTGAAAAAGAAAAAAGAAAAAAAAAATGGGTTTGTGCCATCGTGTAGATGGACATTTTATTTGTTGTGTTGAAACTGCTGGAGAGCAAATAAATAAGAAGATGAAGCATAATGCTCGCCTCCTTGTCTTTAATAGAATCAAGAGCTCCCTGCGCTATTAGCAGGGGGAATCTTCATTGTACTAGGGCAGGTGGACATTATTTCAGTTGATTTGAACAAAGGTGCATTTAATGAATAAGAAAGAACAGTATATATATTTATATGTATATCTTTTCTGCATAACTAAGAAGAAGAAATTTACCATAGTGGGCTGTGAGTTCCATTCTCTTGGGAGACTCCGTTTCACTATTGTTTCAAAAATACCTGGGACTGTGTCCCAATAGGAGTGCAGCATAGGGCTATCGTGTGGCAACACCCGATGTGTGTTCTGTGTTCATTTTGCTTTGGACCTCGATTGGCCTCGAGGTTAACCCTGCTGCACCTGAAGTGTAATTAATTGACCTATTAAAATAATCACAAGGATACGTCTCAACTCTACACAGACTTTACAGAAAAACCATTTATCTACTGTTGTGCCTCCGATCCCTCTTCTTTTTTCGTACACTGCGAGCGTGTGACACGTTACCGTTTGATCCTGCCCACCGGCTTGTGTATTGTAGCATAAATAAGCACAATGCAAAAATACACAGTCACTAACAAGAATATGCACTAAATCACAAACAGCAAATGCCAAACGGTCCTTATCTGATGACCTCCTCACCCTTCCTGCTTTTGTAGAGGTGTCAGATATAATAATGTGCATAGCAAAATTCATGTCTACCAATTATGATTCATACTAGTTCGTACAACAGTTACACAACATCACTAAACTAAAGTATGTTTTAAAACATAGAAACAGCAAATCTATTGTGATGAAATGTTACTTGACATGGCATTCAATGCTGAAAACCCTACTTTCCTCAACATATTTATACATGGTGGATCAACATTTCAGTTTGAAATAGTGCAGCAGCCAGAGTCATACAGTGATGAATTCGCTTAGCTTTAATACATTACAAATCCATCTAAGTGTGACACATTGCCCACTCTCAAATCCAGGATGCCCAGGGACATCCAGCTATGAATAAGGTTCAATTCATGATGCTGAGTGGAATAGCTATGTCTGGAGGGCCCTTCAGAAAGTCATGTGGTAGTGTATGTTTCGGATATGGGTGGCAAGGAATTTGAGATGGTGGGTGCCAGGACGGAGAAGGTGGGGGGCGGGGGAATCACAAGGAGAAGAGCTGTGCTTATTATAAATCATAATATAATTATTATAATTGTTTTATTATAACACACTTAATACCAAAGAGGTTTCTAAACGCGGACCCGGAATTTGAACTTGTGTTGCTCTGGGTCGTTTTGCTTCCAAGACGAGCGGTTGCCACTGAGCTTTACTGTCCGTGCTTGATTGCAGGTTTCTGGTGGGGTGATAGAGGGTGCTTTTCTGTTGTAGGTGTTTAGGGCCTATCTTGTGCAGTACTTGGTGGGTGATGCGCATGACTTTGAAATTAACCAGCTGTCTAATAGGGAGCCAGCCTGCAGTGTGCTCTGTGGTTATTGTGACAGAAAGTTTGCTGCTTCTGGCTACTGGAGGTCTCTCTTCGCTGTCTACGTGGAGGAAGAGACAGAACAAGTCTTTAAAATACTGTGGACAGTGGAGAGCACGCATGGAGTGCCTGCAGTGTGTTCTGAGGCTCCACCCTCTGGACTCATGGGTAATATTCCCAAAAACAATTGGAAGCAAGATAACAGCAACGCTGACTGTTGAGGAATTGGCCGGGTGAGTATAAGAACAAGTTAACTCATCTGACGATCAATATGAATCCACGCAGCCACGGCAGAGGGGGAGTTACCTCGTTAGATGACATGCCTAATTCTCTGCCCTCTATGGAAACAGAACAAGTATGCAATGAATTTGACCTCTTTCAGGCCAGCCAAGTGAGTCTGGCTTCAAACCATGAAACTGTGGGCCTAACACAAGGCAAGGAGGTTTTCCTTGCTGGGATTCCAAGTCTGGACTGCACCATAAACAGTTCATCCATCCAGCAGAAAATTGGGGAATGTTTCCCTTATAATTCCGTGGAGAATGTAGAAATGTGCCCCCTGTGTGCAGACTTAAGTAACGGAGGACAGAAAGCATAATTACGGTCACAAAGCAAGTAGAATCCAACTACCCCACTAAGGACTCTGTCAAATTCCCCTGAACTCTTTAATACCCCAATTGAAGATTTAGTATCTTGTGATCAAAACCTATCCTCCCACTTGAGTTCTATAGAATCAGAGGTCGAAGCGGGCGGGAGCGGTCGGGAGCGATGCTCCCATACTTTTTCTATTTTTAAGTTTCACAGTTCCTATACTTTTATTTTAAAAAGAAACCGTTCTAGAATGGTTTAGTTGTAAAATAAAAGTGTAGGAAGAAGTTGAAGCTTGCACTTCAGTGCACTGCACTGTACATTCCCTTAAATAGCAGGTGTGTTTGTTTGGGTGTTTGGATTGTTTGTGGGAGGGGGAGCAGAGATGGGGTTTGTGGGGAGCGGGGCAGACCAGCAGGGAACATAGTTCCACTACTTCTTTTCATAAACTTCGACCACTGTATAGAATACTCTAATCCGCTGGGACCAATTATAGGTCCTCACACCTTGGCCGCCTTACATTTTGTGCTATCATCCCTGGTAAAGGTTTTTGATATCCTTAAAGAAGAAACCGGGAAAAATACTGAACAAATAAACAGTATCGCAATACTGATGGAAACATTGACCAAAAGGGAGAAAGCAAAGTGTTTCTTTAAGGACGAAGTTCTGGGTATTGTCACAAATTTGGTGGATATTTAAAAATAATTCACTTTGCTAAACTTCCAAGAAAACATGCTTGAGTCTGTACTATAAATAGAATATATCCAAAAGAAAATCACCCTAATGGCAATCAATAAGCCCCTTTTTGGATGTAAGTACCCTAGTGAAGATACTTATTTTCTGGTAGAATGAGAACTAAATGAGGCGGACCTAAGTGTGCAGATTCTATCTGGAACATTGGTTAAGAAGAGAATCTGTCCGCTGACGAAGTAGGGATGGAATCCTCTCCATTTTCAGAACACCCCCCAGATGCAGAAGTAATGGAGGAACTGTTGTGGTTGGTATCAAGGGAGGTTGGCGTAGACCAATTTGTGATAATAAGTGCACCTCCCTTCCTGCAAATAAGTCCCCTGAATCAAGAGAAATAGAACAATAATGGTAAAAAATATGAGGAGAAAAGAATCAGGAGGTCGGTGATCCAATTGGAAAAACAAAAAAAATAAAAATCCAGGAAAGTGAACAGTAATTCCTCCAGATGGTTTGTAAAAGCAGTTAATGAGCATTTAGAGTCGGGACCTGTAAATAAAGAAAAAAACAATACAATGAAGAAGGAAGAGCTGAAGATTGCTCTGATATTCCTAAAGCATGGAAGCATAACAGGAATTAGTGAAATCAGTGAAATAGCCTCCCAGTAATCACTAAACGACATCAAGGGTGTTGGTCTATTTCATTAAGACGGGCAAATCCCATCTTCCAGTATGACAGCCCCACAAGAATCTATAACACCTCTAAGTCTCCCCTCAGGCACAGTGCAGAAAGTACTTTTGCCGAGATCTATAGGAGGTGTCTTTTTACAAAGTCTGGAGACGAAGGACTGGCTTCTTGCCCCTGTGAAAGTTCCTATGAGCATGCCAAATGCGTCTCTATACTTTGGGATGGAGAAGCAAGACCCCTTGCCAAAATCTAAGGAGTGTGCTGTTATATAGGATGGGAGTCAAATGACTGGCTAATCTCTTCGCTAAAAGCCACTTAGACCCTGGTTGAAGGATTTACTCATATGAATTCAACCGTGACTCCTCCTTGGGAAAATAAATCAGAAATGCCTTTGCAGAAATTGGTACAAGAAGAGGAAGCTTCCCATGGGCCTGATAATGCTAGAATGCTGCAGGGCCAGATTCTCTATAAAGACAGCAAGACTATGAGCAAGGAATTAGAGACTACTGGCCAGAATAAGAGCGTGGGAATTACCTTGGCTGAGATGATCGCTGTATTTCCAATTGAGAGCAAGAGGTCTGTGGGGGCAAATCTTGCGGGGGAACCAGCAAACACTAACAGTATAAAGTATGAGATGGTTGAGTGTGCTGAAACACTGAAGAAAATTAATCTTAAAAGTAATGTCTGGTTACATCCTTTAGAGGAGGAGCCCCGAAATGAACTCTTCGAAAGTTTCATTATGGAAGCAACCTTAAGTATCTAAGTAGACGCAGGGTCTTGGCAGTTTTAAATTATATTCTAGACATAAAATAAATCTGCTCTAGTGATATTGACTGCATCAAATTTTGCAATTGGGAGAGGTGGGATGTGATAAAGGTTACTGTTAGCTCACAACTAACTAGAGAGAGAATTTTAGTCTTTATTGATGAAATCCAAAGGAGCTTTTGATATTCACAATATATCAGACCCTGATATGTACCCCTCTTGGTATGGCCACAATGGGAATGATTGCGTGACGCACAACCAGGAAAGGCAAGCTTATTTAGAGGCAAAAATAAGAAATGCGATATGGGTGGGAAGGAGGCAGGCTGCAGTGCAAAACAAAGAAGTAAATCAAAGGGATCAGTCGTGGTTGTCCTGCCCACCGGTTATACACATCAGGGATTTCAGGGAGTTAGTTTAAATCTTTAGCCTCTGTTCTTGCAATATGAGAGGTTTCCAACATTTGTTTGGCCAGGGGGTCTCTTGTAGGGAGCTGAATAAACATGATCTTGTAATTTTACAAAAAAACCTTTCTAGCTAAAAAAGTGATCATGAATTAATCTATTTTGAATTTAGTAACAGTGGATGACTCGTTGTATAGGGTCTTGGCTGCTCCTGTAACTATGAGGGATGGAAGTTCTCACCTGCTTGTTATTGATGTGTATTGTAACTATGTGGAACTTTTCCAAAGTGAACTGATTGACCATATTGATGACATTTTGATGTGGTGGAAAGAAGTTCAACTAGAGGGATTTTTTAAAATAGCAGTCAATTTTAATGTAAACTGCCTTGACCCCGTGAAATATAATGAGTTCTTGCTGTGCCGTAAAGAGAAGACTGTGCAAGACCCTATGGGGATGAGATGGAGGGTTGGAATCTGGGTATGTTGGGTGGGAAAAAAGAACAAGGTGGGCCAAACTGAAATACATTGAGTGATGGAGCCAAATCATCTTTGATATATTTTATTTTGGTGTCTGAGGAACTGGGTTCATGGGAAAATAGCTATAAAGTGGAAAACGGCTTTCAGAATGACCATGCAAGTTTCTCAGCAATCTCGCAGTTGTGTAATAGGCCAGCAGACACTTTGGTAAATTGGGAGATATTGAAATCTGAAAATTGGGCCCTGTTGCCATCTACAAATCATGTTGAACTTATTATATGTCACGGAAGCAATTCTAGGGCCACGGGCCAGAATGGCCACTGTAACAAAGTTATGAAAGCTGAACCAGAGTTGTGGGCCCACTATTTTATAGAAACCACTTACAGTCAATTATACAAGCAAAGTGCTCTCCCGACTGCTGGAAGGAAGCACACATAGTGTGTATTTTTAAGAAAGGAGAGAGAGATGCTCCCCAAAATCATAGGCCTGTGGCTCTCCTTGATGCAGACACCAAAATATTTGGGCAATGTTGCTTTCCTTTTTGGAAGAGTGGGCTTGGTCAAACAACATACTCAAGACTAATCAACTGGGATTCCGATCTGAAGTGGGTACGAGCTTGGCAGGCTAGGTGTTAAATCATGCTCATCGCTTGGCCTGGGAAGGAGTGCAGAAAGAGGTATACATGGTATCGGTCAATCTGCCCTTGGTCTTTGATCATGTAAATAGGAATAAGCTATGGAAGAAGCTTGCAGACTGGGTGCTCCCAAATGGGCTGCTGGTCCCACTTATCCTTTTGCACGACCATTCAATAATCAGGACTAGACTGAACAGGAAGGATTATTGTCCAGTAAGATTGAGACCAATAATGGTCTTCGTCAAGGCTGCATCCTTGCGCCGTTTCTCTTTGACGCCTGTATCGCGGATCTGGGAGAGCACCTTAAGCATGCCTCCTTCATTGCCCCAAAGTCTTGGGTACAAAAACCTTCTGGGTAACATACGCGGACAGCATTATCCTGTTAGAATGCACTAAGGTGGGTATTCAAAGACTGCTAAATAAGCTACTTACATACTGGAAAGAGAATGATTTAATTATAAATACACTGATAACTCTAACAGCAAGAAAATGTGTAAAGAAAACATTGGTATGGCTGGGTAGAGAACAGGTGGCTGAGGTGGACAGTACATTTTTAATACCACATGCAAGAAGGCAATAACGAAAGGCTTTACTCCTACGTCCCGTCCCCTTTCCTCCATACTTATGGGACATCTCTCTGTCCTGTGGGACGGGACCGGAGCACTTTGTAAAAAGCATCCACATTTTTTTCAAAAATGTGTCCCTCCTCTCTTTCCTGTGCGGGGCCCGGCACGCGGCCGTAACCCCGCCCACCTAGGCTCCGCCCCGCGCATCGCCCATCAGTCCTTTTCTCTGCACGATCGGGGCCGGACGCACTTGCATCCTCAGAAGATTTTCTTCCCTTTTTTTCCCTCTCTGGCTCTCGCTAGCGTTCGTTTACTAGTCTGTCTATGGGCCTCATTACACGGTAGGCGGTAAGGGTTAACGGTCACCGGTAATGGTACCGGTGACCATTAACCCTTACCGCTTTACTACGAGGTCCCTTAGCGGGTTGGTACTTTAACGCCTGCTTTTAGCAGGCGTTAAAAACCAACCCGCTAAGGGACCTTGGTGCTAATTACGGCACCGCAAATTTGCGGTACCGTAATTAGCACCTTCCACATTCCCATTATGCCCTATGGGGCAAAAATGGGAATGGGGAAGGGCAATGGTGGAAGGGGGAATTACCGCCCCGCCAATCTTGGAATAGGGCGGTAATTCCCCTTTCCACCAAGGCGGTGCCGGTATTTTACCGGCATGGACCAAGGCGCTATTAGCACCTTGGTCCACCGCCTACCGTGTAATGAGGCCCTAAGTCTTTTAAACTAGATTTTCCAGACTGTTCATCGTGTCACCGTCGCTTCGCGAGGGCGGATCCCCATCCTCTTTGTTTAGAGTGTTTGGGTCCGGAACACCGTTGGGACTCCTATTTTTACTGTGACTCCCTTTCAGTCCGGGCACTTCAACGTCGGTTGGAGCGGTGGGAGGAGGTTTTCGGACGGACTCCTCCTCATTTTCAGGCGTTCATCGACGAGAAGAAAAAACGCCCGGTAAGTTCTTTAATTTTCAGAGCACGCCGGCCGGGGGATACCTTCCCGGGTTCCTCTCGAGCCAGGAGGGGCGTTGATCGCTCTGTTACCGGGGTTCTCCCTGAGGTGCCTGTCGGGCCTAATAATTCTACCAGAGTTTTCTCTGAGGGTCTCCGTAAGGGGCCTTTGATCACCGGAGTACAATCCGAGGCCCCTCCTGTGGGGGCTGTGTGTAGACCCAGTTCTACTGAGTCGTGGGGTACCGGAGCTTGCTCTGAGGCTGCTCTTTCGGCTTCCCTCAAAAACAAAACCGGGGTACGCCCCGAGGTCTTGGCTGGGTTAGAGGTTACCGAACGGATGTTCGAGGTCCGTGCCGATAAGGCTTCTACCGGGCCTAGGTCCGAGGTCCCTCGTACAGAGGCTAAGGATACCAACAGTTCTGAGGGGCTGGGCAAGGCCCTGTCGGTGACAGCGCACCGTTCCCGCTCTTGTGGTGACACCAGATCTGTTGAGGGGGCAAATAAGAAAGTTTCTTCTTTTACCGGCAGTGCCGAGGCTCTTCCTTCGAAGGCTCAGTTGGCGGTTGGTATGTCGCAGAAACGTTCCAGGCCTTATAGTACCAGCTCGGCCGAGGTTCCTTACGTTAAGGCTAACATTAAGACCCCTGATCCATCGACGGGGACCCCTGCCTCACTTCCTCACGTGCCGCAGTTCCCCTCAGATGAGGACAAAATGGCGGCCGTTTCTGCCACGACCACGGCGGCCATTTTAGGTACTAACCCTAAAACTACGCCATCGGCCCCTGGTGTAGGGTTCGGTCCTTCGGGGACCTAAGGTCCCTTGTGCGCATCCGTACCGGCCGGTTTATGATTGGAACGCTCGGATGCCTCTTACACACAATGTTTCATTACCCGCGGGGGCGGCTACCTTGATTTATGTGGATACGTCGATGGAGGGGCCGGTGTGACACCCTTCCCCGTTACGTCCCTGGATTTGTCCACCTCATGAGAGGCCTCCTCAGGTTCCGAAACAATCTCCTGAGGACGCCTTTTTCGGTAAAACTCAAGCGCTTATGCGCACCGACCCCATGAGGGAATATTTCAAGGGGCTTTTCAAGGAGATATGTCCACCCGCGCCTCCGGCACCACCTGTTCCGAGGGTGGTTCCGCCGCCTCCTCCCTTGCCCATGGTGCCTCCCCCTGCGCTTCCGCCTGTGCCACCATTGTCCCCAGTGGACAAGGCAGTGCCTGACACGGCTCAGCAGGATCAGGACCTGTCAGATGACCCTCAAGGCGATCAGGACAACGAGGACCTGCCCCGCTCTACCAGAGCTTTCCATGACCGATACTAGACATGATGAGCTTCTTAGATGTTCCGGTGCCCGAGGCACCTGCTCCGCAGGAGGGCGTGCTTTGTGGGGCGTTCACCTTGTCTCCTTTGGAGCGTGCTGGCCTGTTCTTGCAGAAGGACGTTTTGGCCGAGGTCCGAAGAGTTTGGGAAAAGCCACACTCGGGACTTTTTGTAAATAAAAAGAGTGACGCTAGGTACAGGCTACATTCCTCGGAAGAAGTGGCCTTGTCGTCTTGTCCGCCTCCCTCCTCCACAGTGGTGGCTGCGGCCACGTCGCAATCCAGACCTGCAGCTTCCTCCTCTGCGACGGCGACTCAGGTCTTGGGAAAGGAGGACAAGCTCCTGGACTCCCTAGGGAGGAAAATCTTTGCCAATTCGGCTTTGCAGCTCAGGCAGGCCAATGCAGAATTGATTTTGGTGGGAGCTAACATGCGGATGTGGAGAGGTCTGTCGGAGTTTGAGGAGCACATTCCGGTCGAGAAGCTGGAGGATTTCAGAGGAGGCCTTTCCGATGCCAGGGCCTTGGCCCAGGATCTCCTGGAGGCTGCGGCTCATCACGTAGACACCTCGGCTCGGGGTCTGATGCTAGGGGTTGATACGTCGCGGCAAGCATGGCTACATGCCACTAAGTTCTCGAAGGAGGTGCAAGACAAGGTTCTGGACCTTCCATTTGATGGTAAGGAGCTTTTTTACTCTTCTCACCAAAACCAAAGACAGCACTCAGACGGTAAAATCATTGTCTGTTCTGGTTAAAGCTCCCTTCAAGGCTCAAAGGCCGTTGTCGCAAGGTCGACCTTCCTCTGGTTTTAGGGGCTTCCTCGACCGCAAAAATCGCAGAGTGGATACTCCTGCTGGGAATAACCGCCGTAGACAACAGCGTACGCGGTATTTCTCCCGCTCCTTAGCCTCCTCATCAGGTTCAGGTGGCACCACCACCGATAAACCTGCCAAATGAGGGTTTTCCGTGCTCGCATGAGACCCCGGTGGGAGGACGCATTGCGTCTCATTGGGAGGCGTGGCAGACCATCACAGAAGACAGATGGGTCATGTCAGTCGCTCAAGCGGGTTTCCGCTTACCTTTACCCCCTACACCACCCCTCAACCCTCCTTTTCAGCTGTCGGGCTCACCCTCCCTCAAGGCCGAGGTTCAGAAACTTCTGCTCCTCAGAGCTGTGGAACCTGTTCCCCTTGGGGAGCGAGGGGAGGGCTTCTACTCCCGGCTGTTTACGGTGCCCAAACCCAACCAGTCTGGCCTGCGCACCATCCTAGACCTTTCCCAGTTCAATCTTTCCCTACCCCAAGAGAAATTCAAGATGATCACTCCCGGCCAGATTCGCTCCTCGTTGCAGGTGGGCGATTGGCTCAGCATGGTGGATCTTCAGGATGCGTACATGCATATCCTGATTTGGAACCCACACAGGAGATACCTCTGTTTCTCTTTGGGAGAGGAGCACTTCCAGTTTTGGGTGCTTCCTTTTGGCCTCAGTTCGTCGCTGCGTGTCTTCACGAAGATGATGTCGGTGATCGCGGCCCATCTTCGTCTCCAGGGTATCCATGTGTATCCCTATTTGGACGGCTGGCTCCTACGCAGCCCTTGCGCATTGGCAGCAGCGGGCAACCTCCAGTCTCTCCTTCAGCTCCTGTTCCATCTTGGGCTGTCGGTGAACTGGCGGAAATCCTCCATGACGGTCTCACAGGACCTGACTTTCCTGGGTTTTCGTTGGAACACGATAGACTGCCGAGTGTATCTGACCGGGGACAGAATGGCGGATCTGTTGGCCACGTATCAGATGTTTACGCAGTCGGAGAGCATGTCGGCCTGGTGGTTCCAGAGGCTTCTGGGCCTCATGGCCTCGTGTGTACTGGCTCTTCCTCTTGCTTGTCTCAAAATGAGACGGACCCAGATGGCTCTTCGGAGTTCCTGGCGTCAGGCAGTGGACCCGGATTCTAAACGGATAATGATTCTGGATTCCATGAGAGTGGACCTGGACTGGTGGTCTTCTCTCAGCAACCTGTCAGTGGGCATGGGGTTCCAGGACCCAGCCCCCATGGTGATGATCACGACAGACTCCTCCCTTTTCGGGTGGGGTGCGACGTTAGATCTTCTTCAGGTCTCGGACCTCTGGTCACCTCAGGACAAGCTCCTGCACATAAATCAGTTGGAGCTTCTGGTGATTTTTCTGGCGCTCAAGGCGTTCAGACCTCTCATTGTCAACAAGGTGTCCGCATAAGAACGGACAATGCGGTGTCAATGTACTACGTAAACAAGCAAGGGGGAACGAAGTCTCCCCCTCTCGTGGATCTGTCCATCCAGATTTGGGAGTGGGCCATGCTTCATGGGGTCTGGCTGCTTGCAGTGCACATCCCGGGCCGGCTGAATGTCACTGCGGATGCCCTCAGCCGGTGGACAGTGGTCAGCTACGAGTGGGAGTTGAAGGCGGAGATCCTCTCATGGATTTTCTCTCATTGGGGCACACCGGAGGTGGACCTCTTCGCCACGGCGGTAAACAAGAAGCTTCCTCTGTACACCTCCAGAGGGGGGCTGGGAGCCTCCTCTCTGGGGGACGCACTCGAGATCCCATGGCACAACATGAGAGCTTACGCCTTCCTGCCTCTTCCTCTGGTTCATCGAGCAATTTGGAAGTTGAAGAGTTCTGTCAACTGTTCTCTTCTACTGATAGCTCTGTGGTGGCCGGCCAGGTTTTGGTTTTCAGAACTTCAACACCTGTCGGTGTGTCCGCCAATCAGGTTACCAGTAACTCCCGATCTTCACCAAGGGGAACAGCAGATGTGGCACCCCTCCCCACAATCGCTCAACTTAGCGGCATGGTGCCTGAGTTCACGGCTCTAGAGCCTTTGGGTTTGTCTGCAGATAACATCCTTATTATCCAGGCAGCCAGGAAACCCTCGACCAGATCCCAATACAAGAGTAAATGGCTCAGGTTCTGTCATTGGTGTTTGGAGAAAGAATTGGACCCTAGGGTGGCGACGATTGACACAGTGCTGTTCTTTGTCTCCTCCCTAGCAGAGTCAGGGGTTCATGTCCTGTCCTGCAGGACTTATCTCTCGGCGATTTCCGCCTACCTCTCTACAGACCGGTGTTCTTGTTCGTTAACTAACCCGGTGGTGAAGAGACATTTTGCTGGTTTGACACGCCTCTACCCTCCGGTTCGTAGTCTGCACCCGCCTTGGGACCTAAATGTAGTCCTGCCGGCGCTGTGCCATAAACCCTTTGAGCCAAAGGCTACGGTTGACCTCAAGTACGTGTCCTGGAAAGTTTCCTTTCTGGTAGCCGTTACGCCAGCAAGGAGAGTGAGTGAGCTCCAGGCATTGTCGGTGGAGCATCCTTTCTTGGTCTTTCACAAGGACAAGGTAGTCCTTCGGACGAACCCAGCTTTCCTACCAAAGGTGGTGACCAAATTCCATCTGAATCAGTCGATTTCCCTTCCAGTCTTTTTTCCGAACCCTGCCTCGGAGGCGGAAAGGGTTCTACACTGCCTGGATGTCTGAAGAGCTCTTAAGTTCTACCTGGACAGGACTGCCGAGCTTCGGAGCTCTTCCCAACTGTTTGTGACCTTCGGTAAACCCCAGGGCAGGCCGGCTTCTAAGGCATCCATTTCCAGATGGATTGCTGCCTGTATCACGGAATCTTTCACCGTCCAAAAGCTGAAACCTCCTAAAGGTATCCATGCACATCAGGTGCGAGGCAAGGCAGCCGCGGCTGCTTTTCAGAAGTATGTTCCCTGGGAGTCCATCGCTAGAGCAGCTACTTGGGCCTCCGCATCTGCTTTCTGTAAGCATTACTGCCTCGATATGAGCTCTAGAGCTGGCGCTCAGTTCGGCCAGGCTGTGCTGAAGAACCTGTTTCAGTAAGGGGTATTTCTATCCTCCCATAGTTCCTGTAAGGAGTGCTTGGGAATCTCCCATAAGTATGAAGGAAAGGGGACGGGACGTGGGAGTATTACTAGGTTACTCACCGTAGTGACCACCTTACTCCTAGTCCATAGTCCCCTTTCCTCCATACGCCCGCCCGCCGTCCCCTCTAATAAGGTTCCTCTGTTATTGCTAATGGGTCTTGACCCTGCGATAGAAAAGGACTGATGGGCGATGCGCGGGCGGAGCCTAGGTGGGCGGGTTTACGGCCGCGTGCCGGGCCCCGCTCAGGAAAGAGAGGAGGGACAAATGTTTGAAAAAATGTGGATGCCTTTTACAAAGTGCTCCGGTCCCGTCCCACAGGACGGAGAGATGTCCCATAAGTATGGAGGAAAGGGGACTATGGACTAGGAGCAAGGTGGTCACTACGGTGAGTAACCTGGTAATTATATAAAGGCAACAAAAGCCTTCACTGAGATGAGACATTTAAATCACAGGTTTGGTAAATTCTCAATAGTCGCACTTCTGTAAGTTTATAAATCCAAAATTGTACCTATTCTTAGGTTGAGGAACTTTTTAGTGGATATCAACTCAAGGGCCCCCGCGACCGGGTCATCAGTAAATGTTCCCCTTGGAACTGGATGTCGCATTGGTGTGGGGATCTACAGAGACATTGAGTTCCTCCACTCCGTTGAAAAAACTTGGATGATGCTGACTATCTCACACACCAATTATTGTGCCATAGTGGCTTAATTCGCACTGTGATTTAATTATGTCTCCATTGGTAAAAAGATGCTGTATAAGTATGCTACAAGCATGGGTTGGTATCAGCTCGGTCAAAGCATCATGGTTTAACCTTAAAGTGGCAGTGATTTTTTGGAACTGGTTTGTGATCTCCCTAAATATATGTTTGCCGCTTACCAAAAAGAAAAAGTTGACTTACCGTGTTTCTGGTGTTTGCTGATAGTTAACATTGTGTCTGTTCTGACTGAATTCCATGTGGTTAAATCCTGCCTGCATAAAAATTGTGGCATAGGGTTAAAATTCCCCTGGATCATGCTCTTGTATTTTGAATATTGGTTGCTGCCTGCATCATGTCGAATATGGCTATTAAATCTTCAGTGCCCTTTGCGCACCCTTATTGCCATTTATTTTTCCCTTAATTTTGTTTGTCCCCATCATTGTAATTAGAAAAATTTACTTTGGGAAATGAGCGGTTTGAACATGCTCCTGCTCCCGTTGTCTAAACTCAATTATTTGTGGAGAGCCATCATTATTTAGTTTAAGATACAGCGGCGCACCGCGTGTGTTCCGTTACATAAGTTAATGTCGCGTCTTAGAGGGTCAAAAAAGTATTTTTGTTTCTTGCAGTTATTTGGTTGCAGCGCACGGATAATAGCATTTCGCTGCAAATGCTTTTCCCGCGCAGATGTTAGGGCTTATCTGTAAAGTGTCTGGTTCTACGTCTGTTGTGTGCTACCTGGCAAGTCCTTTTCTGTTTTGGAATTGTTTCAACACAGTTGCCCTACCTTGCGTTCCACGTTCGCCTACGACGTGGCGGGCATGTTTGAGTGGTGACCAGTATTCATTTTGTACTGGTGTTGATCTATGTGTGATAAATATATACTGCTACAATTAATTTATAAGTCTTAATGCACAGAATATATAACACTATGACTATACCTCATTTTTTTTGTAGGAAACAAATGGCACTTGCGCATGATATAATAGTGAAGAGAAAGTCTGTGTGGGTAAACCTTGTTGTGTATGACGAGTTTGTACCTATACTTACATATTAATGAAGGGTAATTGTTCACGAGGTAATTATCTTACGTTGCCTGACACTTTATAGACCCCTGCTACCTAAAGTGTGCCTATTGAATATATTTTCATAAAGTGTAGGGGTTGTCATTATTTCACTTAGCTAGTTTATATACATATCACATGATTTTCAAATTGACTTGTTTGAAGTACAGTTTTTGTCGCGATGCATGCCACTTTTAGACCCATTTTGCCAACTGTGCTGTTTTTTCATAACAATTACATATTTTAGCTCGGAGCCTAGAATTACAATCATTATTAGTATGTTTATAAAATGGATGGCATCTCGTTGTCAGAATTGAGACCGTGGTCTACTGATCTGAAGAGGCAGATGAGTTTGGCCCCTTCTTGTCTCAATCTTTGTTTTTGGTTGCCTCCTCTTCAGTTTAGGGTGACTTTCCTAAGGTCAATAAATCTCAAGTCTTGTTTATTGTGCATTTGGTGCATTTTCTGCGAGTGGTCAGCTAAAGGTAGGCTTTTGTCCTGGCTGCCAATACCTGATAAGTGTTCTCGTATCCTTGTTCTCAATTCCTGGATCGTATTTCCAATAAAGATGAGATTACATATGCATATAATAACTTATATTACATACTTGGAGCGACAGTTGGTCTGTTCTTTTATTTGAATGGAAGTTCCATGGAGGTCCTTGAATGTTTCAGTGCTTCTGGTAGCATATTGGCACATGGAACAAGTCCCCCATTTTCTGAACCCTTTGTTGGGTGGTTGTAGCCACAGCACGTTTGTATTTTCTTGAGTTTCTGGGAGTAGAGATGGACATAGGTCATTTTTCAATGTTTTTGCTCTGGTGTAAATGATAGATGGATTGTCTTTGATGGAATTCCCTAGGTGAGGGTCCAATTTGAGCAGATACCAACTTTATTTTCAGTATTTTCCTGATCTGATGGTTGTTATCACAAAATGTGGTGATGAAATTGTACCTATGCTGATTTATGAGTTTGAGATCCACCATAGTCTGCTGCAAGAAGACTTTTGCCATCTGGAAGGTTATATATGGAAGAAGGTCTTAAGGATCCCTCAGGCCATTCCCATTAGCAGAATCAGATATGAAATGGGACTCTTATCCTTAGAAGCACACATCGTGTGAAAGAGACTCTTACTATGCTCTAAATTCAAAGCCGCCCCACGAAAACAATGTTTGTGGAGTTCAAGAAGAGGAGGGATGTTTGGGTAACAGCCTTATTGAGAAGACTATGCAAACCTTGGAATAATGGGGGTTGGAGGGAGAACTAATAAATGTACCCCCGGGCACATACAAACAGAGACTTTGCCACGCTGACTGATGCAGAACATGTGATTTGGTGGGGGGATATAGGAAATATCAGAATATTAATTTGGCCCACAAAAAACTGGGAACCTCTGCGCAGTATCTCTGCGCAGTACCCCTGCTGGAAAGTGGGATACACACTGATGAGGTTCAGATTTGATATTCTGCCGACTAGTGTAAATTGGGTAAAATGGAAAAAAGGAGATAGCCACCTGGAATGTTGGAGATTCTGCTCAACAACTAGTGAATCGTTACAGCACCTACTTTTGCACTGTGAAGCATTAATTGCACAACGTCTAATATGTTTTAAGAAATGTATAGATCATTATGGAAGCAAAACGGACAGGTAGTTTGGAGTATGTGTTATTCGAAGATTCCGTATCAATTGAGTAAGTCTTTGTTCCAATTTTTAACGATGATCAAGCTAGTGGACTAGATGGTGTTCTAAATGAGGCTTCATTGAGATCAGGCATTCTGGGTAAGCTGAACTAATTGTTACAAAAAATTGATTTTTAAAGCAATTTTAAGTTTTTGTACTATAATGATAAGTTTGTTTTCATGTAAGGATCTTATAACGTCTAAATGATATGTTTTTATATGGATTTATGTTGTGATGTTTGATGAATTTGTGTAAGGTTTTAACGGGTTTTAAAACTGAATACACAATAAAGTGCTTTAAAAAAAAGAATAGGGAGCCAGCGCAGAGTACGGATGGTGGAGGAGATGTGTTGCCTTCGGCCGAGGGCAAGTAGAAGCTTGTCTGCTAAGTTCTGGACTCTTGGAGCTTTTTAAGTTGGTAGGCTGGGACACCCAGGTAGAGAGAGTTTGTATAGTCTATTCGAGAGATGACATGGACATGACTTCTGACAGTCAGCGGGGTAGGAGAGGTAGGGGAAGATGCATCTGAGGATGCGGAGAAATAGGTAACTGTCATGATGCCCGCTCCCGGGGAGCCGGTTCAAGCCCGGCGTCCCCGAAAGCAGACATCCAGTCCCCAAGGAAGGACCCAGCAACCCCATATAGGGGCCCTTTGGACAGTGTCCTGGCGCCTATGGCGCCAGGCTCATAAAAGACATCAGTCCTGGCGCCATAGGCGCCAGGCTCATTATGGGAATGCTTGGGTGCACTTACCTGATGCAGACCATGCTGCAGGATCCCGGCCTCCTTGAGGCCTGAAAGGAACTACTTTACCTGTGGGACTAATTTACCATCCGGGTGTGGTCGGGGAAGGACACATACCTGATTGGAGGAAGGATGCATACCTGGAACTTCTTCCAAGGCTATTTAAACCCCACCCGAACAGCCACACGTGCTTCGCGTTGTTCTGCATCTAGCAGCTGGACGCTCACCGTGTCTGCTCCTGCATCCTGACTTCTGCCACGCCTGCCAGCATCCTGGATCACCTGCAAAGGAAGAGAAGAAGAGAACAGAAGAAGGAAAAGTCCTTACCTGCTAAATCCGCATCCCGGAGACATCTCGCCGACAATCCTGAAAAGGAAGACTTTAATTTAAAAGCTCATCGCGTCGATCGCTGCAGCGCCGCATTCCACTCACCTTTACAGGGCGCCTCCATGTTCAGCAGCGATCATCCGGATTCGCAGTCACGCCCCAGCGCCTAGGGAGAAAAAGACCAGAACAAAAGGTGAGAGAGAGAAGGGAATAAGGAAAGCTAAATCTCCATGTTAAGACTTACCTGTTGATTCATTCCCTCTTCATTTCGGGTCCGCGCCGCATCCTGTCATTTCCGGACCCCGGCCCCTAAGGGAAAAAAGAGACATCAGCGTTAATGAGCGAATGAAAAGACATTACCAAAAAACGCTCATTAAAGACTTACCTGATTTCTACAAGGATTTCACCTCTCATCTCGGGTCGGTGCCTGTTCCCCGGCATTCCGTACCCCGGCCCCTATGGGTAAAAAGACACTAGCATTAGTACATTAATGCATGGACACAAGGGGAACCTCTTATTAAAAAACGTACCTGGAAGCCAAGCAAGTTTGGTTCTCACCAATCCGAAAATCCAGTGAAGTAACTGGATACCAATGCACCCCTGCATCAGAAGCAGGATGGAGAGCTCGTCCTTCCAGACCCTAAGGTGAGACGCTACGAAAAATCACAGAAGGGTTTCAAGGAGGGTGAGAGGGGAAAATGGGAGGCCGATTGCATTACCCCGCAGACAGTTAATCCCCTATTTTCGCCTACAGAAGGATACTTCTGCGAGCCAGACAAGCCAGATTTAGGGGCCCGGTCCAGTCCGTCTTCCGAACCCTGCGCATCACCTTAGAAGAGGTCACAGCAGCGCGAACCAGGCCAGCGCCTCCGTGGGAGTCAGGTGAGCGTAACAGTAACATGATTTGGACATGATTTGGACACAGTGTTAATGTGTTTGATAGAGTCAGGTAAGTGTCCATTGTGCAACCTAGGTTTTTGACTGTGGCGGAAGTGGCGCAGGGGGCCAAGGGAGGGCGGTGATGGGGTGGGTTGCGGGAAGAGGGCTGACTTTCGGTATCCAGTGATGTTACCTAAAAGAAAACAACAAATTAACTGTTACCGAAAAAGGGTTAAAAGGTGTAGGTGGTGGTTCGGGGTGGGGTTAGAAGCGTGGGGAAACAGGGATTTGGGGGTGGAATCATAATCAAGATCATTTGTTTTCCCAGGGTTTAGCAGGAGATGATTGATCATCATCCTGTCAATGTCTGTGAGGCAGGATACAAGGTCTGGGTCTGGGGTGGCAGACTTGGGAATTCTAAATATAATTTGGGTGTCATTAGCGTAGCTATAGCGGGTGAGGTTGTGGGAGTGGATGAGTGCGGGGAGAGGACTCATGTAGAGATTAAAAAGGAGAGGTGAAAGGCAGGCGCCTTGTGGGACTCTGCTACTGATGGGTTGGGCGGAAGAGGTGATAGGGGTAAGGTAGGTTGTGTCTGTTTGCAAGGGATGAGGAGATCAAGTTTTGTGCAGTGTCCTTAATGCCAAGGGAGTGGAGCCTGCCAATGAGGATGCTGTGGATGATGGTTTTGAAGGCCGCTGAGAGGTCAAGGAGTATGAGTCATCCACATAGGAGTGGAGTTAGATGTGGTGGGTGTGCAGAGAACCAAGTTACACTTCACTGGCAATGCTCAATGATGATGACACAATTATGGGGTTATTTGTGGTCTCTTGCAGAAGTTATGCAACCAATGAGTTTGGGCTGGACTGATTTGCATATGATATTTCCCTCTCTGTAATGGAGGAGCAGTCTGAAAGCTGAGGATCTGGAGAGTTGCCTAGAGGTTTTGATTTATTCTAAACATTCCAGTCATCAATCTTACATTTTGGGAATGTGTAAGATCCATGAAAGACTTGTCTTTTTATATTAATGAAAAAGGGGACTGCTGTAGAGTGCCAAAAATCCCCCGTCTGTGGAGGAGAAGAGGATGGGATCATTCTCACGATCTGGCTGTGATTTGAGAGGAAGGAATTGAGCCTCCGTAGTTAGGGGTTGAATGATAGGAAGATGACATTGTGTTCTTCCGTATCAAAGGTTGTCGTCGGGTCTAGATGTATATGCACACTTATGAGACATTTTTACCATGTGGAGAAGGTAATGCCTTGCCTCACTGCTGGCTAGTCTAAGAGTTAGTTACTTTCTATCTAGGGTGTAACTGACACAGGGGTTTTCGAGTAGAGGATCCCACCAGTGGGTGTACACTCAGAAGGACTGTTAATATGTGCTCCATGCTTTTCGACAGTGCACTCACTAAATACTTTCATGCCATCATTCTTTATGCAGACCATTAATTGTACTTAATTTTAGAACCAGCTTATGCATTTCAGCATGTGCAATTTCTGGAATGGTTATCAATGAGCTTTCAGGCAGGAAGTTAAAGTAGAGCACTGAATATGTTGTTTCTCCAAGTAAATGTAGTCCTAAAAGGAGCATATCATGCTTCCAAATTTAATTAAATGGGCTATAGAAGTATAGTCATGGAAACTTGATGTTTATATTTTTCAGATATTTGGATATTTTCAATCCGAAGCAACATGCTGTTCACAAACAGATGAGGAAATCTCGATTTTCACGCTTGCCAAAAGGGAAAAAATTGAAGATGCAACAGGTAATGTGTTTTCTGGTTAGTCCTCCTGTTTAATTTTGACACAATGTAAACACAGTGCACAGCCATTGATTGGGAATCAGTGATTTTCCTGGCAGCTCTGCTGCTGTTGGAGAATAACTGACATAACACAGGGAACACGTCCACATGCTATGCCTTTCCACAAATGTCGATATTCTCGGTTAAAATCCATCAAATAGAGACATAAAATAAACCCATCATTACAAAAAATAATACAAAATACAAGATAAAAAGAAAACATACAAGGTTAAAATGCATCAAGTATAACATAAAATAGTATCAAAATCATAAGGTTAAAAATACCCAAATTTACTTTATTAACTCATACGTAGTCTACATGACCCAAGATAAAATGTGATGTTCTCTCATTTTCATTACCTTCCTAAGATAAGATAACAGCGTGCAAGCCACAATGGGTGAATCAGCCTTGAGTAGAAAGGATAAGGCTGGGCGACATTGTTTAAAATGTTGCTGTCTTAAGATAGGGATGATGGTTTTTTGATTATATCTGAGTATGCCAGGCAAAACAGAATAAAGTGCAAAAGATCCTCTTCTCTAGCATTATACAATGGGCATCTGGGATCATCAGGATAACCTTGCCACTTAGCAGTGTTGACTCTCAACATAAGACTAGTGAAACAGGCTCTAGTGATTGGCCAGCAATCTAGTATCCTGTGATTTAAAATAAGGTACTGTTGCATGGAATCTAGAGTGCCACAATTGCAAATGGCTCTATTTGCATTAAATTGTAGTTCCTTCATTTCACGCTGTGGTTTAACAAAAGTTACAAAAGTGTTCTTATAAGTATTCTTGCGTATTTGCTCAATAAATTAGAAGGCGGAAAACGTGCAGAGGTATTCATCTGGTACAATTTAGATCCAATATTGTTTAACAATGGGATTTTGTTCCAACCATCTCTGGACAAAATTGCCTTGATGATATGATTTAGATCCACCTTGGGGTTCGACCAGATTTGCAGCCAATGTAGAACCAGGGCTAAACACCACTAATCTTCCATAAATCTAGCACCCAGTTTCACATGTACTGCAACGGTAGGAGCTGAGTTAGGGAGACCCAAAAGCCTTGTAAAGAATTTATTTTCCATGATCTGGAGCTCTGACACATTTTCAAAACCCCAGAGAGATGCACCATAGTTAGTTATTGCCTTGGCCTGCGCCTCGTAAACCTTAAAAATCATCGGAAGTGGTTGGTCTTGGAAGATGGCCATAAAATGAAATAACTCCGCCCGAGATTGGCACATTTCTGATTTTCTGTTTGTTTATATGGGCTTTGTCCGACGCCACTGATGAAAACCAAATACCGAGATAATTAAATTCTTGAACCCTCGGTATAACAGCCCCATTACTTAACATGTTATGCAATTTTATGCTCGTCCTCCCCAGGCCACACAACAGGAGATTTAGCTTTATTAATCTTCAAATCCAGAGCATTCTTATTTTCTGTATACACAGTAATCAGCTTCTGGAGTGCATTGGGGGTGCAAGCTATAAAGACTGTTTTGTCAGCATAATTGAGAAGGGAGCAAACTCTGTAACCCACTCAGGGGTCATCCGTGTTGGAATCCACTAGTGCTGTAGGACAGGGGCCACTGCACAACCCTGACAAACCCCTATGTTTCCATCAAAGGAAGGGGTGCACTGGGCCTGTTCCCCATAAAGCACACATGTCTTCTTGCCCATATGCACAGCTTAAACACCACTAATATCTCAGCAGGGCAGCCAATCCATGGATTCAAGCACCATCCAGAGCTTGTCTTTATTGACCTTGTCAAATGCGGTTCTCAGGTCCATGAATGCCAAGAAAATCGGTTCTCCCTGATAAAAACTGACTGTGCCACCAAAAGGTAGACGTTAAGGGCCTGATCCCCCATACTCACACCTGGTTTAAATCCATACTGAATATCAGAAAGCATGGAATTGGTTGAGAGCGACTCCTCAAAAATGCTCTAGAAATACTCTTCCGAAGATCTTGAAAGTCAAATCAAGTAAAGAGATTGGTCTAGAGGCAGGTGGACTCGCCCGATCACCCCTTTTAAAGATAGGAAAGATGTTGGTTCCTTTCTATGCAGGGGGGTCTCACCAGATTTCAGAATGGCACTGATGGTAATTGTTATCAAAGGCACCCACAGTTACCCTAAAACGTGAAAGAAATCTGCAGGGACTGCATCTGGTCTAAGTGCACGGTTGGGAGCTTTATTAGAAATAGCTAAGCAACCTCCTCCAAAGAGAATTGCAATGGCAAATCAAGAACAGTTGGAGCATCTACCTACATGGGCTCGAGCCAGGAATATAATTTGGCAAAGCGATCTACCCAGGCCTTACCTTTGACAGATGCCTCAATACCATTTTGCACCCATTTGCATGGGGGTCCATGGACCACAAATTCCCAACATTCTTTAGAGTCATCAGCGGATGCCGCTTTCAACAGGGTTTCCCATGCCTGATTTTCCAGCTCCATTTTACATTTCTCTAGGGCTGCCTGATAGGTGGCTCTTGCCTGGATTATCTCCATGTAGACCTTGCTGAGTATTTTCAGGCACCAATAAGTGCCTTCTTAAACACTCTTCATTATTGATAGAACTAACCTCTGAATTGATGTTTATTTCCTGTAAATTCTCTCTGAAAGAAATTGGACAATAATCCAATTAACTCAACACAGTTGCTGACCATAATAGAATCATGTAAAATAGCCAAAATCATAGAACTGTGGGCCATCACATCTTGATAGCGTTCAGAAGAATCAATCCTCCCCTACTTAATTCTTCATTTACAATCCGGGTTAACGTCTGCAAGAGCTACATGATTCATTATCTTCATAGCCAGAGAAGATCACTTCCATAAGGGTCTAAGGCAGATAGGCAAATGATCGCTACATGGCTCCCTTACCACCTCAAATTCTCAGATCATATGCCAATGGCTTGCTTTGAGGCAAATATAATCAATGGTCAAGGTGCCCTGATGGTCACTAAAGGTCGCCTGGCCCGGGAAGATCCCGGGCTGCACGTCCATTTAAAGTGCATAGTCCCCATTCTAGAAGCCACAAGCAGTTTGTAATCCCCTAATGCAGATCTGAGCATCCTTAAAAGTGTGGATGGAATCTCCAATGAAGTATGTTCAGATTCGTCATAAAGGCCCTCAGACAGCCCATTATCCATCTTGACATTGAAGTCCTCCCTAGCAGAAAAATGGTGCTCGGATCTGACTGATGGACCATGTCCCTCAAAATATTCTTTAAATGCATCCCATCCATTTTTTCCAGATTTATGGGGGCTATTATAGAAGTTTAAGATCATCAAGCTATTGCCCTTACACGGGGTAAGCCTGATCAATTGAAGATAATTACATTAAGTGTTATTAACCTTTATTTTACATTCCATTGATGCCCTAATTGGAGTTACCATGCCCCAAAGCAACGGTCTCTATTATTCTTGCATGCTGGAATTGAAAAAGACACAAAGCCATCCAAGAAAAGATTCTCTACAGCTCAAGTTTCTTGTAAAAGGATCATATCAAACTGTTTTAAGAAACTCTATGTCCCGCTCCACGAATTTAGACTTGGCCTTTACAATGTTCCATGCAATAAAAAATGTCACTTCTGTCCATCCAATCAAATCCCTCTCATAGCCCCGTTCTGGGTACTAGGGTCAATTTTAGGCCCATGCAGATTTGTATTTACTCAGAAGACTAGCTTGTTTTGTCACGGAGATGGTGGATTCCCGCCCTTCTTTTGGTAATACAGGGACATATTACCCCTACTAAGAGAGCCGCAGAAGGAGGAAGATCGAAGACCTCTCTTTTTGTGGCCAGGGTATTTCCTAAGTTTTCCTTTAAAAAAATCATCAACCTTAGTATTTGGCAAATATCAGCCTTAATGCTACGAGGTGGATGTGCAGAGGGTCATACGGAATTAGAGTGAATGATATTAGAAACCTCCCAACAAGATTTAGAAAATGACAAAGCATGGTCTTAGACATGGAAGATTTGTACTATTAAGTAAGTTGGAAAATAAACAAATCAACAGCTTTGGAAACACATCAATATCTAAATGTTTAGAGGACAAATTAAAGCCAGGAATTAAAAAAAAGAAAATGCTGAACTCTTAGTTATGCCAAAGAATTATCACGACCAAAACACACATATAAATCACATTTTTTATTATAAATGAATAATGCAACTCAGTACTTTACTCCTTTTTCTTGTGATTTTGTTTTCCCCTTTTGTGTAATGACCTAACCTGTAGGTTTTTAAAGTATTGTTAATAAGATTTTAAATATTTTTAAGCATCAACTCTTTTAAAACAAGTAACTTGTTTTGTTGTCAGGTGGTGGTAAAAAGAGACGAGATAGGATTCAGAGCATTAGAAAGTTGAAACATATGGATGCACTGCTTACGGCTTCAGAGATAGGAACATTAGCACTGTATAATGGTCAGGTAAGTCGTACAGTTTGCTTCTTTTCTTGCATACAAGCAAATAGATATTGTAGCTATTAATTGACAATAAATATATGCCTTTTAAGTCCAACAGCTGTTTCTTCAATAGTCCACTTTTCATGAAGTCACTTATTATTTCCTGTGTCTGCTCACTTCCATCTCCACTCTCCAATTTGATCCTCCCTTTAGGAGAACAGAACCTGAAAGGTTGGTTAAACCTTTTAAATCTTTGACACTAATATGGGTAGCCGTTTTTTAAAACACCTGGGTGTGGTACGAACTCTACAATGCCCATTCTTTTTTCTAGACTTAGTTTTCTTTTTTCTGCTGTCATCTTTGTATTTCTTGAGAGAAGCTCTGCTTTTCCTGGCATTTGCACAATGTTCTGTGATTCTCTGATTGATTTTCGTTTTTGCTAACTTGCAAGTGTCTTTGCACACTCCCACAGACACACAACTCCTCAAATGCATAACACATACATGCATACACATAAACCTGATTCATGGAATTCTTTGCGTGTAAAACCGGGATTTGCATGCCATTGTGCAATCAAATCCATGTTTGACGCATGGGGATTTGCGGGCAGAATGACACTGAAATCCCAGTTTTACATGCAAATAATTCCATGAATCAGGGTATTTTTATTTTCTTCACTTACCTACTCATTGTTGCCTCATCTGTAGACTTGCGCCATAAACCGAAACACTGATTCAAAAGGGCTCCCCATACCTCTAAATGGCAGAGCCAAACTGGACTAAGCCGTTGTCAGTTAGGACCAATGTAGTTGCACTGTTTTGGGACAGACTGGAGAGGAGGCGGTCCAGACCTCAGACTCCCCAATGGTCTCTCAATTTAAAAGTCTATTCATTCTGCACAGAAAAGGACACCCCTCCCTGCACAGTGCCATAATCAACCTGATTCCAAAGCCACCCCCAAACATGTGATTTCATATAATTACAAAACAACTAATCAAGTTTTACCTAATAAAAAACACCCAATACCACAATATCGAATTTTGCCCCTAAACCTCCTTTTCTTTTTTTTTAATACTTTCCCCCACCCCCGAAACCACTATTCCCATGCACAACCCACTATATCTATTTTTCTAAAATTAGATTTTTTTTTGCCGTTTTTTTATTAGGTCAAATTTCATTAGTTATTTTCTTTTGGACCAAATTACTGCATACCCAAACATGCACATTTTCATATAATGGCACACTTCCTGCCTGCTCCAGGGCTGTGTCTTTTAACCAGGTGAAAGATATACATTTTGAATTTGAATCAAAATGAACATCTTTTCATCTACCATAAAAAGAAATGGGAGGCCCTGCCCTTCCACAGAACCACACTGGCTGTCGCTGCATCATTTCACCTGCTCTGTCTTCCAAAGAGAGGTTATTGGGCTTGCACCTTTCTAGCATCACTCCTACAATCTCCATATAACATTCTCTTCTACACAATTTCTTCATATAGGGCAACAAGTAAGCGTTTCAGCTAATTTGCCTACGCATAGTGTTTTGCTCTGTGACTCTGATTTGGAGGTGAACCTTCAGTGAGGTTTATTAGGTGGTGCTTAGCATGTGTTGAATTTAACTGGAATGGCCTATTCTACTCTCATATTGCTTTCTCAAACACACCATAGTATTGATGGTGAATTGTAAACATGCTCTAATTTTCCAATTTCGAGGATGTCATTACACACGTGCTGATGATCCCGAATGAGGGTGAAACGATTGGTTGTTGCATCCTTCAGAGATGTGGGCCTTGGGATGGTAAAGCCATGGATAAAATAGCATCTCCATTTAAGTCTAGAAAATGTCCTCATATGGGGAAACAAGTAAGCTTTTGTGGAGACTGTGTAATCAATAAAAATAAACCCTCAACAGTCCATGTCCTCACCACCTGTCTCTTCGAGGCCCACCCAACCAAGTTCATTTCAACAACCTCAATGTCATATTAACTGGCAACATCTGTGTGCCAGTCATGTTCGACAGGATCACTGGAGCCATGGCTACTATGATGCATGAAGTTCTTTGGAAGGCTGTTTATTATTCGTCCCAAACACTGATTCCTAAAGCTTTGGAAAGCTTAAACCATTGTTTTCCTTCAAGCGCACCCTGAGCTTGTTCCTCTCTCAATATAATAAGCAACTACTATACCCCTACCAAGCTCACCACCTCGCCTGTTCTCCTGCCTAACTATATTGGGCGCCCCTATCTTGAGCACTGTAGTGTCCGTCTCTGCGTCACAGTGTCACCATCTACAATACAGTGTATTGCCTTTCTATTGCCTCCCTTTTTCATTATTTGCTCTTTCTCATGTGTGGCACAACTTCTTTTTGTACCACGAGTTAAACAACATACATTCCTTTTGGCTGTGTAATACTGCCTTCCCTAACATTTCCTGAAGATTTCTGGAGATGTTTTGCCAGTTGTTGGAATTTTCCATGGCAGACTGTGAACTTGAACTGTGATCACTTGTGTCTGTCTTTACTGTTGTCACCATGAGTTCCTTACAGGATGCAGATCACTTCAGTTACCAAAGCCTTGTTTTCTTGTCAAATCCATTCCTCCACATGAAGTGCAAATAGACCTTAATAGCTTGTGTACCAACGACCCACAATTAACACCTCCTTGAATTAACAATTAAGAAAAGGCATCTGGTGTAAGTGAGGGTGGACTGCAGGTGCATTTAAGCAGTGCAAGACTCCCGTGCGTTGGCATCATGCTTTTGTAGGTTCCTGTTGAGATTAACATGACCCAAGGCAGCTTGAGAGCAGGTGGCAGGAGTAAATACCGAAATCAGGAGATAGCCAGGGTTGTTACTGTACAGGAACCAGTGGAATGGACATTTCCATAATTTGTACATCTATATGATGAAATTAATGTGTTTCTTGTTTTGCAGTGATGTTAATCTATGGACATTTTCAGATTTAGTATTAAGATTAATAGTGGTTTCAGGCTGGTTTGCTTACAGTACTGTACTTTTGAATTCAATTGATGGGATCCTGGCCTGCAAATCCCATAATGCATGTATTGAAGAAATACCAGCAAATACCGCTTAGTGCTTAAGTGGTCAGGTTTGAAGATACTAGCTGCAGCTGAGCCCCTGCCAAATATTTGTATACACAGACTAAACAGACAACAGTGAAATACTGTTTCCAGCGATCACATCCCTCAAAATAAACATTGTATAAAAGATCTTTGATTGATCGAAGAGGGGTGGAACTGAGGAAGGAACTACACATTTCAGTTAATGAAGCTGCTCTTCCACAATACGTGTGCTATGCAAGCCTTTGTGGCCCAAGAGGCATAGAACTGGAAACATAGCTGCATTTTTTTAAATTCCAATTTATGATAACTTGTTTGGGGCTCAGCCATGGCGCACAAAAAAGGCCCACAGGCCAAACATGAACCTTTTGCGCACGACTTTCCCCCCGCCCACTTAACCACTGGAGTTCTACAATGCACTGGGGACCACTTCTAGTCTTTTATCACCTGCACCTTCGAGAGCAAACAACAAGAGACAGATAATAAAACTGGTTGGGATTTATTAATGTTCTATTTATAACTAAATTTGGAATAGGGCCAAAATCAACAAACCATAAGATATATGATTTTTACTTCAAAAGTAGGTATTACATACATCAATGTTACAGTAAAGAAAGTAACTAGTGTGCATGGATGTGAATTCAAAGGGGCACACACAGCCACATATATTAATATGAAAATCATCGAACATATATCCTTACTGTGATTTCTTGCTGTAAGGAATCCCAAAAAGATGAATCCTTTGAAAACTGTGCATCCTTGTGATCTTGGGCAAACAGTACCTTTAGAGCACTTTTGTTTGAACCACAAAGAAGAATCGAAATCAATCAGACGCAGGAGGTGAAGGTATTCAGTTCAGCACAGGGCAGCATAGAGCTCTTGAGCAAACAGTATATTCTGAGATCTTGTATCCCATCAAACACGCCCATCAACCCAGAAAAGAAATATTGGTTAGGCAGATATCAATCTTCTCTAAGAAAATCTAATTATGATGCATATAACTCTTAGAGTGCATATCTGAAGGCATGTATACGCACAATACCATCTTGTTGTTTCATAGCAGTGTATAAGGATTTAAAATTTAATATAAAAAGTCATAAAACTTCCCAAGTATCCTGTACATACACAGGTAATGTTGTCACCCAGGGTATCAGAAACGTGTTAACATATATGTATGGAAAGTTGTTCACATACTACATACCCCCCTATTAAGGACACAATCAGCATTCCACTGTCTTGCAAATAAAGACGTAGAATAGAAGCATGGAGCAATAGGGCAATCAACCATCACATGGTTTTCTTCTGTATCGAACATTCCTATTCATGCCATCCAACAATTTGTTCAGTAATCTTAACATATGCTATTTTTGGTCACTCTTGTTTAGACATTAATTACAGTTTGCATTTAATAGCTGTTGTTAATCTCTATTCATATATTCCTCAATCCTAACAGCATTCCTGCCTTTATACTAGGGTTTAAGCATGAGCAGGCCATTATATTATTCTGGTCGTTATTCTCATGAGGTTTTGGGCTTTGACTTTATTGGCACTTTGTTATTTGTAAAATTATTTTGAGGTCTTACTGTTGATTCCAAAACATTCACATCTTCGAAAAACCTTTTTCCCAAAATAATCTATTAAATGTAATATCCTCCCTTCTATTTGATAGTGATTGTAGCTATTGTTCTGCACTAATGCGTGGATCGATACACCGCCTCGGTGCTGCATCTATTCTAGAAGGATGTATACGTTCTGTGATGTCATCTCCATGCATTAATCACCATTTTAAGTCTAGTTTTTCCAAATCCTTGAATGAAAAATCACAGATAGGTTGTAATATACCTATTGGAGGATTTTGATTAAGGTTGGTATTTTCATTGGAGAGGTGCATTTCACTTCAATGTGTGGTTGAGCTTGAAGAGATCTATGCAAGTATTTATTAGATCACAATCCTGCTTTTGCAGTGGTTTAATGTTTAAGCTTTTCCCTTCAGAGGTAATCATACTTCCATACTGATGTCTACATCTGCAGAATCTATCTCTTTGGAACTTGCAAGCTTTTCTTTGAATTATTTCTGGTTGCTATTTTGCCAGATTATTCTTAGACTGTTCCAAACCATCTTTAGAGTCTTTATCTGAAAATAGTTTATTTTATATTTCCAAAATGTTCCTCCACTCCCTTTTCCTATATGATCTTGTCGCTATGTAAGTATTTGGCCAAAGCCTGAATCATTGCAGCTGTTAATATGTACAGTCCGCTGTACTTTCAAATCATTTTCCAGACCTCTACTCTCAATATTTGTGTATCTCTTTATGGTCGTTCTCAAGTATTTATCTATATATATAAAATGCTTAGGTATTTTTCCATACTCAGCGGATGCAATTTATCAGTGTTAGGTTGTCCTCTGCTGTCCAAATGGCAACGTGGCCCTACCAAATCAACAACAGGTATCATTTTAACAAACAGAATGAGCACGGTTCTACACGATTACCTTCACCTTTCACTATTGCAAACATTAGGAATAATTTCAAGTTACTGCTTTCCACCCCTATTTCTTTTCACACAGGGCACAGCGTTTCCAGTGTAAATGAACAGTTAATTACGGCCTCAAGGTTACAGTCTCTAAAGAGAAAAATGCTGTAGGGTGAATGCCTTCTCACAAGCTAAAACTGAAAGTTGGTGCTGCAAGGATGCTACTATGCAATCTTATGCCATCACAGGGACTCTGCAATGGAACAAGATTGACAACTACACATCGACAAAGACGCATCATAAGGCCTGTGTTATCGATGGAATTTAGATACTGTTCTTATATGGCGCAGACCTCTCATTCCACTTCATACAAATATGCCTTTCAAATTCAAAAGAAGACAGTTACCTATAGGTTTAGCCTTTTCAATGACCATTAATAAGTCACAGGGACCTATGGGACCTTCCTGGAAGTGATCAGTGGTAATTCTGATATTTAAAAAGGGGGACAGAGTTGACCCTATGAACTACCAACCGATATCAACCTTTAAGATATGCTTGAACAGAGTATCTGATGCCGGGAACAGCTAGTTAAGATAATTTCATGTAGGTTATTGGTTAAGCTTTCTCCTTTGTTTGAAGGATCCATCACACCTGATTCATCATCTCACTATGCTTCAGAAAATAAATCCTCTGGCATCTGGTGGCATGCCTCCCCCTGTCTCGCTATCATCAACATCAATCTTAAACCAAGCTCACACTATCAGTGCCGACAACGAACAATCAGAAGATTTGTTATCATAATTGTGTGCGTCTATCATGCTGTCACCACTGATTTCCAATGTCCGGTCCAAGATCAATACAAGATGTGCACCTTTCCGCTGTCAATGAGAATTCACTCTGGTAAGTTTGGGAATATATTTGCCATTTTCCTTCTTACTTTAAAGTGAGTTATGGCCTCTGACTTTGGACATTCACAGTGTTATGATGACATTTTCATCTGCAGGGCATCCCTGATATCCTCCAAATCCATTTATCCTGGCAAATGAGTTTGACCATGCAAACACACATAACCAGTGGTGTCTGGTGAATTTTTTAATAGGAAGAGTGTAAACCTTTCCCCTGAATGTGTGTAATCGATCAAGCATAGTGAAGAAGCACAAAACAGCCAAGGGATGCTTAAGAGTGTGCTCCACTTGAGAATCTCTTTAAAACGGGTTTAAATGGTACATTTTACAGCACAATTTCTGTGGAAAATTGGGTAGACATAGTTTATCATTGGTTTTATAGGATACACACAAAACAAATCTAATAGATGCCAAGTCATCAATAGTGCACAAGATAATGTTTCAAAGCATTTTGTCCATGCTGGGTGGGGGCATGGGAAGGCAACAGTGTGAGCCTCCCTGTTGCTTCCCCACAATCAAGATGTGGCACTCGGGGAAGGGGTGGCTGGAAAACATGGGCGGTACACTGTGTGTTCTCATCGTGTTTCTAGCCACCTGATTGGCTGATCACCCTTCCCCGGGGGCCCACAAGATTTATGTGATATCCTGACAACAGCCTCATCACGAGTTGGGCCTTATACCACTTATTGCTGCACATGTCAGCTCTGGCAATCATATGCTAAGTAAAGCTATCTCACCAGCTATTTATCCTTAAATGAGCATACCAGGCATGTGATAATGTATTGGCAATGGAAGTTGCATTTCTTACTAACATAACACTTATTATTACGGTGCTTAGAAGCAGCAGGGATATATCATGGTGCACTAATAAACCTGATACTAGTAGTGCTATATTTCTTTACAGGACTTGTGAGGATGGTGGGTAGATATTCTCATGAATATTTATTTTTAACTGCACAATTGATTCTACAGAATATTGTGCCACAATTGGATAGCTCAGAGAGTTTAAATCATATGGCGTGTTTCTATTCCTGCTGCAAAATGTGCTGTAAAATATGTTGTTCGACATGGGGATGGGTGCAGCTCCCTTGCGTCACTCAGTGTGGGAATCTCTGGCCCGTAGCAAATATCAAAAGCTGCCACCCAATAATGTATGCAAAGTGAGTGAACATATCTTACAGTGAAATATACACATTTAGTTCATTTGACCTGCAGATCCCAGCCATCCTTATAATTTGTCTCAAATAGATGCATCTCAATGTAAGAGTCTTAATACATATCAGGAAAAAGTGGATCACTGTTTCACTTTCAGCCTCACATAAAGGGCATTCACCTTTGCCAGTGGCAGGCCATTTTCCTGTGAAGGATGCTAGGGGGAGAATCCCCAACCTAAATCTGACAAACAGTGACCTTTCAAATGGTGGCACAATAATATCTAGGTCATTTTCATATCCAGGTCCTTTTTATGATGTAGATATGCTGGGCCCAATTTTAATCTAAAGTCCCTCTCTACCAGGCGTTCTGTAGATCTATCTGTATTCATTGTATTTACCTTGTAGACAGCCTGGCCATCTAGTCCCTAGGGGTTATCCCAAATTCCACTCTCTCCCATGCAAAACAAAATGTTCTTTACATGTGAGACCCATCTTAAATTCTTACAGCCCCCCTCGGTCAAAAGAAGTTTCAATGCCTCCCAGCGTTTTTCAAGGCCCTCCGTACGCCATAATCTGATCCAGTACAAACCTGGCTTTAGAGAGACTAACTCGCCCACCGGAAGCAAGCCAAGCTCCAGATGAACAAGTGCAGATGGGGTCCTATGTGGGAATAATAACAACTGTTTCAGGAATTTATGTTCCAAAAAATGTCTAATACCTCAGTACTCTCACAACCCCATAATTCTGCATCGAAGCATAGATGGCCTGTTTTTGTTATATAAATGAAGTGTGGAGGCTGTAGCCCCACTGCCATGTTTATCAAAAAAGGACTTGCTGGCCCCACTATATTGCTTGCTTTTAAAATCTGGGCAGACCAAACCCCGTTCTCCTGAAATCTGACCCCTAGATAAACTTGTTCCACAATCGTTTCGTTAACTTTGATTTGCAGGTGGCAGTACTTCGTAAAATGTGGCTTGAAGACCATCACCTTTGTCTTCTGTGTGTTCAATTTTAGCCTTAAATCATTACATTTACTCTGGAAGACATCTTTTTTAATGCTGGCCTCAAATAAACCCAACAGTCGTTGTGTTCGACCCATGGCGACCCCCAAATGACGTCCCTGGTCCAAAGAAAATGTAATGTGGGCTTGCACCTCTAAAATTAACAGGACTAACATGTGTCCCATAGGCAGATGCATGAGTCATGCCAGCAGCAGGCATTGTAATTTACAACATAGACAGAATTACAGCAAACATTTGTGGTAAAAAGGGGGGAAATCCTGCGTTAGTGTTGTGTACAGTATGCCTTATACTACAATGCAATAAACTGTAAAACCAAAAAAAAGTCTTTCTTTATATGGGTTTGTTGGCTGACCTCTGAGGGCATAACACTGTCCGTCAAATGGAGTGCAAAATGAAAAAATAGATAAATGTCACCTTATCGCTGTGTACTGCACACTCAAATAATAATAGAACTTTTGTAACACAAACCGGAACGCAGGAACAGGATGTTAGACTCAAGTGATACATTATTAGTGAGCCCTAGATAAAGTGGGCAGTTACACAAGCTATTATTCTTAATGTGCACCTTTTTTTTGCATGCAGCACAATAAGGTTGCTGTAAAGTAGCGTTCCGCTGGACAGGGCTCGGGGGCACATCATGACACAGCTATCAAGCTAGATGTGGAAGATGCCTCTCAAACTCTCCTTGCATTCATGGTAGACAGAAGGACAAGTTGCAAATCCACACCTTCTCAAGAGACCAGGAGACAAGAGGCCAGAGGGGACCAGACCTCAAAAACTGGGTGCTTAGTAGCAGACTAACACATGATTCTGTGCAGTGTAAGCCTTGCATTCCTAGCGTATATCACTGAACAACACACTCACACAAATTGATTCATCAGACACAACATGGTGCCTGGCAGGGCCTGGGTGGGGAGAGTTGTGAACATAAAAGACCCCAGCAGTCATTGTAGACTACAGTTCTGTTGGTGGTCCAGGGATTGGCTCATCCCGAGTTATCAATTTAGATACATATTACACATTTTGTTTTTAAAAGCAGAAACAGTATTGTTTGTCAGTGGTCTGAGCATGCTGATATATGGAGGGAATATCCCCACCTACTCAGATAGTGCATGTGACCCCGAAGAACCGCTCAGCTGCAAATCCATGAGGCTGATTGCTGCCCCAAGCAAATATAAACTCAAAGTCCATGTTATATGATACCATTAGATTAGTGTTATATATAACTGAGCCATGGGTCCCTCAAGGTGTTCAAACCTATCATAGTGGCAGAGCTCCTGAATGCGCTGTGGGTTCTCTGGATGTCATTTGGAAAAACTGGGAGAAAGGTGGATGACCAGGATGGCTTTACGTTGCACTTGTTCCTACCTAAGCGGGATGGGCATCAACCTTGTAATACTGGCGATAAGCGGAGGTGCAAGCCCTTTTGGTGTGTCCTGGAGCAGTGAGGCAGTCTGTTGCATCGGTGAGCCCTGGTGTCACAGGAGCAATATTGTGTTGTCACAGGCCCAACATGGCACGGTAAGGAAAGAATGCCTTGGGGAGAGGTGGCAGTGGCAGGATAAGTGCCTTCCCAGAGCAGCCCCGGCAGGGAGCTGTGCATTGTACTAAGAGAGTATAGGAGCAGCAGCGTCATTGTGCCTGCTCATGCAACATCACAGTGGCCATTTTGAGGTCAGGCATGTTTGAGAGATGCATGGTGTGGCTAATGGAGGAGACCATTGGAGCGTCAGACACTTGTGTCTGCAGATTAGAGAAACTGTGAAAAATAATGGGGGTTTCTACAGCTTGGAAGGAGAAGGAGTAGATATCCAAGCCACCAAACAAATATCCTTTGGAGACAGGAGGAGAACTATATCAAGAGCACTAAAATGTGTAGTCTACAAAAATAAATAGAGAGACAAATAAAAATATAACGGAGAAGTCTTAAATAAGTGGCACTGAAAATGAGAACTGCTGAAAAAACAGAAAAGCATGCAGAAAATCTACCAGTGCAAGTTCGCCATAACACAAGGCGAATCAACAATTAAATTGGAGAATCGGAAGGAAGATTTACAGGACTCTGTATTGGACAACCATGCACCATCATTTAGTATGGAGTGAAAGAGAGCACTTCTCATGCAGTCGCTCGGGTTTGAAGGGAGGATGATTGTCAAATGTTTGCCAGAACAACCTGCTAGAAGAGGAGTCGGACATGAAGGCATGGGCAGTATAGTACTTAATGCGTATGAGACAATAATAAGGAAACTTCAAGTATATCATGAAAAAAGAGAGACCTATCTTTTGGCATTAGAGAGCAGGCAGATGGCGAGTTTGTGGTGGACTTTGTAACATGGTTGCGGGAGCTAGCCAACCGTTGTAACTTTGGTGAAACATACAATGAACGCATATGAGATCAATTTATGTTACGCGTGAGAGAGCTTAAAATTAGAGAAGCAATATGAATAAAAGGAGATCCCAGTTTAGATGAGGTGCTGCAGATAGCAAAAAGAATTGAGCACACAATTAAATATGCGAAGGAACTGGAAAACAAGGATAAAGAGAAGAATATGGATAATAAAGGGTGTGCTGCCTTAAAAAATGTATGCTGTAGACAAAGAAAATAGAGCCCAAGAAAGAGCAAAGGATGCGTTTTGGAGATGAGAACACATGCCACAGGCAGACTTAAGGCATGGGTGGTGGAACGGTTCAGAAAAGGGAGGAGGCATAGAGATACATGTGGTGACATGATTTTTATCACCCCTACCTCCAGAGCCTTCCCTCTACCACCAGGGGAGTGTTCAAGAACCCCCCAACAGTGGCTTTGGTAGGAGTAGGGGTAGGGAAAGGCATGCACCTGTCACTGTGCAACAGTAAAGAGAGCAGACATCACACCTGCATTAGGCATCTGCTCCCAATTGCCAACACAGGATATGTTTACCAATGTCACATTATATTTTTATTGATGATCCACTACTCGCACCATCCAGTAACCCTTGGTGTGTGTTAAAATACCCTACATAACACATCAATGCACAGTAGTTCAAAGAGATTATATGGCCCACACTCAATATTAATGTTCAAATGCATTTGATAACAATCAGTAATAAACACTCAATGAATGTGCCTTACACTGTCATGTAAAAAATACATTTTTAATTATGAGAAATATGTAATAAAGAAACATTGTTATAGTTAATATGCACAACACACTAAAAATGGAAAAAGTCATTAATGAAAAAGCTGAAATCATTGTCACCGCCTCTACCTCTAATCAAGACTCAGACTGATAAACCTTCTCCAAGAAACCATAGTCACATTAGAAACCAACTACCTGCCTCACCAGGTCATGCTAGATGACCTCACAAATCATGCTAGGCATTCTTCATAAAAAAACATCTGCCCCACCAAACCATGATAAGCAATCTACTAGATGCACCTACCCAAATACCTCTATTCCTTTCTGAGAGTGATATTAATAAAGGGTAAATGTTCTCTCATACTCACTAACTGTAGAGAGATGAGAGCTGCATACAATTGGATGCCTGAATCAGTTTACATAATCCAGGAAAGAATGCAAAAAAACACCTATCAGAGGTCCATCAGAAAAGCATGAGAAATAAGGGAAAATGCTTCAAAAATAATTAAATTGTCCATTGGGATATGAGGTGCCAGAGTGTAGCCCATCCAGAACAGGGCCTGTTTCATGCTCTAAGGATCCCTTCCGTACTTCCTCCTCACCTGTCTCTTCAATGGAGCTGACTTGGGGTTCAGAGTCCTTCTTTCTGCAAGGTTTCGGGGTTCTTTGCATTTCTTTTCCTTTTTCTGATGCAAATAAGGATGAGCCCCCTCGGATTCCACCTTGGCCTGAGGAGCAACCCAGGCCCAGTGGGACTCCAAGGAGCAAGCCCCCAAAACACAGGGAAAAAGCCACTAGGGCATAATAAACCTTGATAGAATGTCCTGGTATAAGATGTAGATAACAGTCTCTGTTCCACAAAGAAGAGATGCTCCAAAGGTGTCGATTTGCTTCTTAGTGGGAAAGGAGGACTTCCTTCCCCGATAAACAAAGTCCCCAGAATGACCCCGGGTTGAGAGCACTGGTTAACAGATTGCCACCTCGACAAAGAGGTAGAGATGAGTAGGTAGAATTGGATAAGTTATCCCTGAATACAGAAAAGAAAAAAGGGGAAAAGAAAGGACGATATGAATAACAGTAGGAAGATGTCACTGTGAGCTCCCTAAACCTGGGAGCTAAGTGGTGCGTTACAGATGCCGCGCCGTGAACTCCAAAGAGTAATCGCAAAGATGCAAAGAAACGTAACTAGTATAGGCAGTGAAAAACGAAAGCGTTACACAACAAGCAATGTGCATGCGAAAGAGTGAAAGCCGCTAGCAGAAGCAGGAAGTTAGTAGGAAAGTCATAAACAAAATCCTGACCAGGTAACCCCACACTTGTAGTCGCAAAGGATACAAGAGGTCCAATTAGACCTTAACAAAAGGGTACGTGGTGATGTAATAATCTAAGATACCCCTTTAGAAACCACACTGACCTGTGGTGAAAAAACTGAAAAGTCTCCATGTTGAACACAAGATAATCCAATGGAAAACAACGGCTAGGAAGGGGTAGGTTAGTAGGAAGCTAATCCCTAACGGCACGAGGGTCACGCTAGTGCCGAGTTGGTGCACACCTGGATAGCGTCCCAAAGTTCAGTGCACTAATGGTATCCAATAGTCATGTTCATAAGCAACAACAAAAAAACAAAACCAATTCTTCTTGTTATATGAAGAAAAGAAGTTCCAATGCCCTTGAAACGATTGAACTGAAATGTCACTTCAATGATGCTGGATAACCCCAAATGTAATTACCAGAAGAAATAGTTCCAGTACAATATGACTGTAAGTCACAGGAGCAAAATGGATAGATTTCAATAGATAGGAGCAATGGACAAGCAAAGCCAGATAACGCTTACTTAAATTCTCTGAAGAGGTATGGGCTCCAAACACCCTCACGGGAGTGAGGATACTGCCAGAAACAGGGACGTTGAAACAGACACTCCAAACACCATTGGGCAGTGAGGATATTGCTAGAACAGGAAGATTGAAACAGACGCTCCAAACACCCTCAGGGCAGTGAGGATACTGCTAGAACAGAAACGTTGAAACAGACGCTCCAAACACCCTTGGGGCAGTGATGTTACTGCAGGAACCTGGAATGCTGAATTGGGCGTGTCCCGACCTTCGCGGCCATAAACAGGAAGTCCCACTGGATGAAAGCAGTAGGAAATGATTCCCGCAGCAGAGGTTCAAATGAAGTAAGAAAACACCAGCAATGCAGAAAGGGCTTCACTGTAAACCAAAACAAAATCAATCTCAATCAGAAGCGCAGTGAAATGCCGTAGTACGACTATGTACGTGCGGCTGAGTCACGTGTCAGGAACACGTGACTCTAATGGCGAATCCTTTGCTGCCAACCAGGAAGTGTATGTAAAAACTTCCATCGCATATTGAACGGTCTAGTCGTTCTGTGAGCCGTACCGTGAGCTTAACGCGTATATCCTGGAATAAAGCGTGCTGGAGCTGCACGGATTCTGTGGGGAACTGCAGAGGTAGGTGTGACAGTGCCATCTCCCAAAGGGGCCACCACCCCCCTCCTGGCAGGAAGCGGCGTTGCAGGACCGGAGCATGTATATTGGACAGAGGTTGCCAGGACCTGTCCATCGCACCGTATCCCTTCCAATTGATCAGGTAATAGGGTTTACCCGAATGCAAACGCATATCCAAAATGACTTTAACCTCGTGTTCCTCAGAGCCCTTGACTTTGACAGATAATGGCTTGACAGGGAGGCGTGTAGAAGAAGTACATGGTTTAACTAGGGATACATGAAAGACCGGATGCCCCCTCCATCTCTCAGGCAATTTCAGATGGACAGCTGATGGATTGAGCACCTGGGTGATCTCATAGGGACCAATGAATCTGGGCAATAATTTCTGATTTCTGGGTATCTTCAGATTCCTGGTAGACAACCAGACCTGCATACCTGTCTGATATAGTGGAGGAGGTTTCCTGTGTGTATCAGGGTATTTTTTGGAATGTTCTTGAGCTCTCAACAACTGCTTCCTAATTCGGGAATGCAACAACATGATGTATTTTATACCATGACCCACAGCAGGTATATCCTGACACAGCTCTGGGTCTAATGGAATGGATCTGGGATGTTGACCATATAAAGCAAAAAACGGAGATGTACCCGTTGATGAGTGTGAAGAATTGTTGTATGCAAACTCGGCTGAAGGCAACACCGATAACCAGGTAGTTTGAAACTGCAGACAAAGACAACGTAGGTATTGTTCCAGAGTGCTGTTCGTCCTCTCATTTTGTCCGTCTGTTTGAGGATGATAGGAGCTGGACATTCTATCATTGATGAGAAAAGCTGAGCTTAGTGCCTTCCAAAACCTGGATGCAAACTAAGACACACCATCAGTGATAATGATAGATGGTAGACCAAAAAAGCGGAATACATGCCGCATAAACAAACCTGCGAGAGCTGAGGCTGTTGGTAAACCTTTACAGGGAACAAACAAGGCTAACTTAGTGAATTAGTCCACTACCACCCAAATGGTGGTGAACCCCTGTATCGGGGGCAGTTCAACAATGAAATCCATGGATATCATATACCAAGGCTTGTGTGGAACAGGTAGTGGTTGCAATAATCCCATCGGTTTACAATGGCTGACTTTGCATTGTGTACAAATCGAACAGGATGTAATGTAATCAGTCACGTCTCGTGACATGAAAGGCCACCAGCACCACCTTCTAAGAGTTCCAGGGTTTTCTCTTGGCCAGGATGTGCTGCGACCATAGACTCATGATTCCACCGCAGTGCTTTATTACGAGTACTTTCTGTAGGTAAATACAAGAGGCCCTGTATAAAAGGCAACCCATTGTGAATATCAAGACTAAGATCAAGTACTTCAGGAGGATTTTTACACACCCAGTCTTGAATCTCTTGCCTTAAAGAAGGATGTACTGAACAGCTGCATATCACCTGATCGGTGAGAACAGGACGTTGTTTTGGATGGAGCTCCAACACATCGCTGGTTATACGAGACAATGCATCAGCCTTGGTGTGAAGACGTGATGGATGGTAGGTGATATGAAAATCTAACGGCTCAAAGAAAGCATGCCATCAGGATTGTCGTGTTGTGAGGCATTTAATGGATTTGAAGGCTTGCAGATTGCGATGATCCCAATATACTAGTACTGGATGTTTTTCCCCCAACAGATTATGACGCCATTCCAAAAATGCATCCTTAACAGCCAACAACTCTCTCTCGGTAATGGTGTAATTCCGTTCGTAAAGAGTCAGCGTACGAGAAAAGAAAGCAATAGGATGTTCTTCTTTGGAGTTGGCACATTCCTGGGAAAGGATAGCGCCTATCACAACACTAGAGGCATCGGCTTCTATGATGAAAGGTGGTTCGATATCAGGGTGTTGAAAAATAGGAGCGCTAGTGAAGGCCTCCTTCAAAGCAAGGAAGGAATTGTTAGTATCAGCATTCCAGTGAAACGCCACCTTGGAACTGGTTAGTGCTGTTAATGGAGCAACTCATCTGGAGACGGCTCGCATAAAGCGGCAATCGAAATTTGCAAATCCTAAAAAGGATTGAAGCGTTTTGACGTTACAGGGTATGGGCCAATCCAGGATGGCTTTATCCTTGGAACGATTCATGCATACTCCATGATTAGTAATGTCATACCCTAGAAATTCCACTTCTTGTGAGTATATTTTACGAATAAATGGTTTTCCCGTAACCTTTGTAGAACTCTGGAGACATGTTCTATATGCTCTTGATATGAAGATGAGTAAATCAAAATATCATCCAAGTAAATGATGACACATTGATCTAGGATATCACTGAAAATGTCATTCATGAAGAATTGAAAAGTTGCAGGGGCATTACATAGCCCAAATGGCATTACTAAATATTCATAGAGTCCATACTGTGTTTTGAAAGCGGTTTTCCACTCATCGCCTTCTTGAATGCGTACGAGGTTGTAGGCCCCACGTAAGTCCAGTTTGGTGAATATAGCTGAAGTGCCTAGCTGATCCAGGAGTACATTAATCAAAGATAGGGGGTACTGGTTTTTTACTGTTATGGCATTTAATGTCCTGTAGTCTATGCATGCCTGAGGTCCCCCTCCTTTTTTGGAAGAAAGAAAAATGGCGATGCAGCAGGAGACTGGGAAGGCTGTATGAACCCCATCTTCAAAGCCTTGTCTATATACTCCTTTAGGACAATGTCCTACTGCCTTGTCAATGAATAGACTCAACCAGTTGGTGTTTTGGCCCCGGGCTGCAGCTCTATTGGACAATCATATTGCCTATGTGGAGGCAATTTCTCCACCATACCCTTATTGAAAACGTCTGAAAATGATGAATATTCCGGAGGGACTGGATTGCAGCTGGGGAGAAGAGCCCCAATGGTTGAGACCCCATCCATAGAAGCCAACAGGGATGCAGACCTGGTTACCTCCTGTTCTTGAAAACAGTGTTCATTGCAAAATGCAGAGGGATATTGTATGTGATCCGTACCCTAGTCTATAGATGGATTGTGCAATATCAACCATGCCAAACCCAGTATGGGTTTGTACTGAGGTGCGGATAGCACATCAAAGACAAGGTTTTCGGTATGCCCATTAGATAAGAACAGCCAAACCAGGATGGTTTCTTCCATTTCCTGACCGGAAGATAATGCAGAACCATCGACAGTGTTGACAGTTTCAGGGACTGATTTGACCACTGTGTTAATGTCATTTGTTTTAGCAAAGGATATATCAATATAATTGTTAGTGGCCCCAGAGTCCACCATTGCTGTGGCATGAATACACTTGTCACCATAACATAGATCCACCGGAAGGGAGATCGGAGACGTAAGTAAGATCTGACGAGAGTCCGAAATATGACTCGGCATAGGGACTCCTGCTATTGCTGAGCTTTGGCGTTTCCCGAATGCTTAGCAGGTTTTTTGGGGCAATTAACCAACAAGTGTTAGGCTGAATCGCAATGCATACACAGGTTGTTCTTGCAGCGGTTCTCTCTCTCTGCAGAGGACAATCGACCACGAATAGCCCCAATCTGCATAGGTTCCAGATCGGTAGATGGAACCGTAGAAAGGTCTGTGCGAGCCAATGGCGGCAAGGTGGGTCTTTTTTTACCCTTCCTTGCTGCTCTCCGTGTATCCATCTGAAGGATGAGATCCAGGAGTTCTGTAAAACCCAAAGGGACCACGGGAACTGTAGATAAGGCATCTTTGAGTTCTTCTGACAAACCTTTATATAAAACAGCCACTTTCTTGTCTTCTGGCCACTGTGTTTCAGCAAGAAGAATTATAGACACCACAAGCACACCCTCAGTCAAATATGTATTAGGAATAATAGATGTGGAGAAGAAACTAGATGTAACTGAAGATGTACTTTAAGGTGCAGGGGAGAAGGGTGCAACCTTGACACCTAAGTTGCGTGATATGGAGACAATACAAATAAGTTCCCTAGTCGGGAACTCACGTCCCCTGCACACTATCTTTTGTCTGGAAAACCAGACCAATAATTAGTAACTTCTAGGGACATTACTTCGGATTAAAGGTCAGATCGTTGCCCTCAGACAGTGTTAGATCCACACTTTGGTGGACTAAATATACGAGTCATTCTCAATAGTCTAACCACAGCCCTATTTTTTGTATATTTTTTATATATTCCTTAGACCTGGGCTGCGCTCATAGAGACCGTAAACCGGACCCATTTGCGTTGTAAGCCGGTACCAACCGCTGCCCTCACTTAAGGAGTGAATATCTGTATTTCCATGTAAGCCCCCCCTTTTTTTACGCACTATATAGAGATTATCCATCCCTGACTTTGATCAATAACCTGGTCATATTTTGGCCCCTTTCAACAGATACCAGTTTGAGAAGTGGAAGCCTGGATAGCTTCTTACTGTATCTAGCGTTTTAAGTTGGAAATCCCAATCCTGAAGTCTGACCCATCCGGAAATCGGCCTGTTGACAGCGCTTGATAAAGATTAAAAACACAAGGTTAGAATCTTTGATGTGTCTTCCTTTTTAGTTTAGTCATCTACATATTAATATCTCTTTCCTTTAGCCACTTTACCGTCACATTTAGGAGCACTTATTCACCAATTATTATTATTTTTTCCAATAGTATGATAAATAGGATCTTTTCATAATTAATAACATCTATATTTCTATCACCAGAGTATTTAAATGGTTATGACGAATGTTTAGAGATGAATACAGTGATCACTACAAATACAAATATGATGTAAAGACAGATTTATGATACTAATGTATTGAGTATATATTGTCAAATTTTTTTTAAAAAGTATGTCATATTATTAATGTAAGTACAATTGTAATTTCTCTCTAGAAATCACTTATTGCCCCTGATGAAGAGTGTGCTACACTCGAAACGCGTTGGGCCCCTCCTGACTTCGACATCATGAATAAAAAGAAGATGGTTTCTTGTGACCTAAAATTGTTCGATTGAGAAATTTTCTTTCAAGAATATTCTGTTTCTGAAAATATTGATAATTAAATTTAAGGCATGTTTTGAACATTACTAATTATTGGTCTGGTTTTCCAGACAAAAGATAGTGTGCAGGGGACGTGAGTTCCCGACTAGGGAACTTATTTGTATTGACTCACTGTGTTTCAGCAACCAGCTGATTACATTTGGCAAGATAAGTTAACAGCAACTGATTTCCTTGTTGCAAATTCAACAATTCCAAATCTGTTGCCTGGGTAGCATAACGCATATCAACCACTTTACTCATAGCTGATAGAAGACCGTTGCAGTCATACAACAACGGACTATTGGATCCAGTAAAGGATTAGCCCATGCTGCTGCAGTACCTCCTAAATGTGACAACACAAAAGCAGCTTTTGTAGTTGTGCGGAAAGTGTTGGGACGACAAAGAAAATGCAACCGACACTGGTTAACAAACGTGCGGTAGGCCTTAGGATCACCATTGAATCTTTCTGGTGGAGCCAGGGGAAACTGAGCGGGTATAACCACTTGCATGGCTTCCCGTGATGGAGTGGATAGAGTAAAACCAGATGCGACACCTGCGGGAGCTTCCGCCTCCTGAGGAGATGTGCATAGCGCATCTTGCAGCACATCCATGCGATGGCGCAAGGCATCCTGGGCAGTAACCATTTCATTCCTTAAATCAGATATCAACTGTGTCAATACAGTCAAAGACTCTGCTCCTTCTGTTTCCATGGCTTCTGATTCTGTCATAAACTAAATCCTGACCAGGTAGCCCCACACTTGTAGTCGCAAAGGATAGAAGAGTTCCAATTAGACCTTATCAAAATGATACGTGGTGATGTAATCCCAGCCTGCTGTATCTTGTTTACCCGCTGATGGAGGACCACAAGGAAGACCAGGAGATCAGTATTAGACCTTCCAATTGATAAAACACTCTACCTGATTATGATTAAACAGGTAAAGGGAGTAATCAATGGAAAGGGCAAGGAACACGAAACCACCAATCTGTTGGAACAAAAGAGGACTGTAAGTATGGTCCCAAGATGTAATAATCTAAGATACCCCTTTAGAACCCACACTGACCTGTGGTGAAAAAACTGAAAAGTCTCCACGTTGAACACAAGATAATCCAATGGAAAACAACGGCTAGGAAGGGATAGGTTAGTAGGAAGCTAATCCCGAATGGCACGAGGGTCACGTTAGTGCTGGGTTGGTGCACACCTGGATAGCGTCCCAAAGTTCAGTGCACTAATAATATCCAATAGTCATGTTCATAAGCAACAACAAAAAAACAAAACCAATTCTTCTTGGTATATGAAGAAAAGATGTTCCAATGCCCTTGAAACGATTGAACTGAAATTTCACTTCAATGATGCTGGATAACCCCAAATGTAATTACCAGAAGCGATAGTTCCAGTACTATATGACTGTAAGTTACAGGAGCAAAATGGATAGATTCCAATAGATAGGAGCAACGGACAAGCAAAGCCAGATAACGCTTACTTGAATTCTCTGAAGAGGTATGTGCTTCAAACACCCTCAGGGCAGTGAGGATACTGCCAGAAACAGGAACGTTGAAACAGATGCTCCAAACACCCTCTGGGCAGTGAGGATACTGGTGTGACACCGTCTGAGTATAAAAATGGAGGAAACACAGATTTTGTACAGGTGGCTACGATGGGGAGAAAGAGATAGGTCAGAACAAACCGTAGCAAAAAGGACCGAAGACAAAGTAGGCACGTCAGAGGCGCTGAGCATACAGGGAGGAGAGAAATACTGAATAGAGAGGACAGAAAGAATTGGGTCCGTAAACCCAGGCAGGAGATGAAACAATTCAATTAATATAGGGCTGGAACTCCACAGAGCTAGAGATCCCGCAAGCGTCCTTCCAGAAAGAAAATGGATACAACGCAATAAATGAATGGCTCTGCCCACCTATATAGAGGCAGCGGTCATCTTGGTGGAAGACTAGACCACAGAGGAAGATGCTGCAAACTAATTGAATTTCCAGCATTGCCAACACTTCCACTGGTGCATGACAGCCTGCTCTTTAGGTGTTGAGCTGATGTGTCAAAATCTTTCCTCTAGGGACTCAAAATGCCTAAAAACAGCCAAAACTCCATATTAGTGGCTTCAACTCCAGCAAGGAAAAAAGGAGTGACTTGAATCCTCCCTTCTGGAAAAAGACCTCAGCGTTCTCTCTCTCTCTTCAGCCTTCCAGCCGTCTGCCTCTTGTCTTCTTGCCAGCTCTGCCAACCGATCTGCTGTGTGGGGCTTGAAGTCGGTCATATTTATACTATTTGGGCATTCAGGGCTCCACGCCTACAACTGCCAAAGTTCATCCAGCACTAGAAATCTTTCTAAACAAAAATATCAGTGAACTGAAATGTCTTGTGTAAGCAATAGCAAGGACAACATGGTCTTCCAGCACTAGGAATCCTTCCACCAAAAGTGTCGGTGGACTGAAACTACAGCACTAGGAATCATTCCAACAAAAGTGTCAGTGGACTGAAATGTGGTCCCTTCGCAATGGCTTGTTATCTCTTTATTATTTATTAGAACACCTGGCCTACTCCTCTCGGAAAAGGTCCAAAGAACAATGAAAGGCTATGCTTACAGAAGAGAATCGTATTGTAACAGAGTTAAGGTCACTGGCGTGCTGCCCCGACTACTGGAAAAAACCTAATGTACTGTACTTACATTATTTCTAAGTAAACTGCTCACAGCTCAAGTTTACTGAATATGAAATTGTTTGCATCGCACTTTTTATTAGCATCAGTAGGAGCACCTTCCACTTTGCGAATTCTGGAACGTGCTCAGGATTAAATGCTGACTGTAGAGAATTTTGAAAAAACAGACATTTTGAAAGGTGTGTAGAATTTTTCTAAGTTTGGTGTGGGAGGTCTCATTTGATAAGGAATGTGATGGTGTGAGTGCATTGTAGATGCAGTAGGTGGGGTGAAACGTTCCATAAACCAGGTTGGCAGCAAAGGAGGAAAGCCACATGCATAGGTTCAGAATGAATGGAGTACCAGTACCAATGTTGGTGGACTCTGAGTCAGACAGCACCATAATTGATTGGAAGACATGGAAAGCATGTTTGGAAGGGAAAGGGTCTAAATCGATAAAGCCAAGTATACGTGCCAATGCCTATGGAGATGTTAAGATTGAGATGGTGGGGGAGTTCAAAGGGGAACTTGAGTGTCTGGGGCGGTCAACCAAGGTGAATGTCTATGTTACTGAGAGTGGAGGATGCTTACTAGGATGCTCAGTGAGATGGACCTTATAATTAATCCAAGAGTGATGGAGAATGTTGAGCAGGATGGTGTTGAGCAGGATGGTGGAGATATTTGCAGATGTGTTTGAAGACAAATTGGGATGTCTCAAGGGATATCAACATCTCATTTGGATAAAGTCAGGTGCAGAACCTGTGGTGGAGAGGGTGAGGAATATACCCATCTGTTTCAGAGAGGAGGCTACCAAAGAATTGGTAAAGTTGGAGAGTCTAAGGGTTATTGAGCAGTGGAAGAGTTGAAATTGGTGTCCCCTATAGTCATGGTGAGGAAGGCTATGGAAGAGGTGAGATTGTGTGTGGATCTGAGGGGGCTTAATTAGGAGCGTGATGGTGGACAGAATTTCCCTACTTCAAACTTGATTTGGCCTACCATCAGGTGAACTTGCATCCTGATTCTAGAGACTATTCCACCTTTATCTCGGCAGATGGGATATACAGGTTGCAAAATATGCAATTTGGCTTGAGATCCTAGTAACGGAAAGTGACAAGATCACAGATTGCAAAGAGGTATTATCATTATCAGGGAGTTTGGATTGAAACTGAAGGAGAAGTGCAGAATAACAGTGGGAGAGATTTCATATCTGGTGCACAAGCTGAGCTCATGAGTTTTCAACTGAAAGGGGAATTGGTGGCTGCCATTGTAGGCTTGGAGAGACCAAAAGAGTAGGCATGGGGTCATGTCTTTTTTGGACTTTGTGGACTATTATGCAAAGCTTGTTGACCAGTTTGCAGACAGGTGTAAGGAAATTAGAAACCTGAGCAAGAAAGTGGTGGAATTTTGCTGGCCTGAAGAGTGACAGAAGGAGTTTGAGGACATTAAACAATCATAATCCTTCTCGGGATCCGAGTCCCGCACAGACAGTAAAAGAACTGAAAATGGCTTCATTTTTTAACTGGCCGTGGCATCAGAAGGAAGAAAGCTTAAGAGAGGGATCTGCAGTGAGGATTATCGCACAAGAGGCATTCCCTCCGTCCGTGACTGATGAAGAGATGCTTAGGACAGTGGTAGATGGCGAGGGACTGGGCAGATCCTTTGATGGTTCAAGAAAAAATACACGATCTATATTTACAGAAGGTGAAGGAAGAGAAAGTGAACTTTCGGTCACATCTTATGTTTCCACTCTGTGGCTAAACCAGCCTAAAAGATCTCAGACGCCAGCCACGCAGGCTGACTTGGAAAATAACAGTAACGCACAATCAGCACTGGTAGTTCTTAATTACGTGCTCTCAATCATTGTGTCCATCTATGAAAACATACAATCTGACGTAACATGATCATGTTAAGTTCTATTCAGAGTAAATTGGAGAACGCCTCCAAGGAAGCAGAGTTGAAGGCATTGGTTCAGGTTGGTTCGACATCCACCAATCGATCTGCTATGCAGAAAAAATTAGCACTACGACGTGGGCCGGTCCGTTTCCATTCGTGCAGAAAAGAGGGCTGAAGAGAGGTGCTGGTGGCGGGGTCAGCAGGGCATGGTTTCACCCACTATAAATTTAAGGGGGAAAAGCGCATTTCTGCAGGGCAAAATGGTTCCATCCAGTACAGTCCCTCTGCAGGGAAGCTCATGCAATACGAAGGAAAGGGGACGGGACGTAGGAGTAATGTATCTATGCTTCTATGCGATTTGTGCTTAGGATGGTGGTAAAGTGGTTTGCATTCTCACTTACGAATAAGGAGCATTCATGAGAAATGGGTTTGAATCCCACCTTTCCGATTCCTTGGCCTTTGGTTTTCTTTTGAAACTTCATTTGTTGCTTATGTTTACATGTTGACAAAAGGAACAAACATATATATATATATATATATATATATATATATAGTTTAGGAAATGAGAGTCGACTTGTATGTGTTCTTTAGGAAGAAATCTTTCCTACACACTGACACCTCTCAGGTAGGAACAAATACAACGTGTATTCCAAGATAAAAAGTATGGGGTTCAAAAGCCCCTCTGACCATCCACTTTTCTCCCAGACTTTCCAACTGACACTCATAGAACCCCCAGCACATTCCCGAGCTTTTTCACTATGCTACACATACACTATCTTCCTAAAAAGTAACATTGAGAGTTGTCATCCTCAAATAGCACGTTTCCCCACCCTTTTCTTTTACCAAACTATTCCATCCTCCGTGACCACAGCATCCTCAAACACTCTCACTGTCACACACACTCTTGTACAAACACCTGACAATACTGCCACTCTTGCCCGTGCTCACCAGGCCCAAAACTCTAGAATCACTATAGCTCGCCCCGCTCCCTCTGTCCCATCTCATTTCCCCTTCACATCTCGGCACTCACGTGGGCCCCCTGATGACTCGCGTGCACTTGCACCCCACAGCCGCAACAGAACGCTCTCCAGGTTGCGTCCTTTCTTGCTTGACCAGCGCTGTATACTCACGTGACCCGGAAAACCAATCACGAGATGCGGCAGCATGTCATGTGACTGGAAGTAATGCCAGAACTGCGAGTATTTAAACGCGGCTTTCCGTGGACTCGTTGCTTCACAGCTGTACTTTGCAACCTGTTTGGCGTTACGTGTTCCTTTGGATTTCTTGACTTTTCTGGATTTTGACCTCGGCCTGTTTACTTGGACTTCGCTTGGATTATCTTGCTGGCTTTGTTACTTTGGATCATCCTGTGCATCGAACTTGGACTGTTCATTGGACTGCAAAACGGATTTCCCTGTTTGCATCTGACCTTCCTTGGAACTTCTTGCTTCAAGCTTCACAGTATCAAATCACGTTCTTGTCATCAGGTGGGGCTCACGCCATTTTTGGGACTACTGTCTATCTGCCCATGTGAGTCCCGGACCCCTACCTCATAGGTTCATTACCTTTCTCCTGATCCCTCTGGTAAGACCTTTTCACATTATCTGGTACTGTCATTTACTGTCATTTGCTTGGTACTTAATCAGTATTTTCTTGCAGCGGATTGGGGTCCCAGAGGTTCGCTGTTCCGGAGTTGACCATCTCCACCTGTGGCCTCAACGGTCACACAGCGAGTGACTTTGAGTTCTCTCTGTGTGGCATTTGGGGACAGAGGACACTTCTGCCTACACGACATTCAAGTCTCAACACTCACCACCCTCTGTGGTGCCCAATATCTACTACACCATTTTGTGACATTTCCTCCTTTCCTTTTTCTGATTTTTTATCCTAACTGAACCTCTTGTCTTTTCTCCAGTTTTATCATATCTCTGCTTCATATCCTCCCCTTTCGTTCTAACTTCCTCAGAGTTTCTCCTCTTCCCATTTAACAAACCAAGCTCTCCCCAACCACGGGGCACAGACCATTGTCTGGGGTTTCCTGCTCCTAAATACTTCAAAGGGCACTAGTCCCATCGTGGCATGGGGTGCTAGATGTTATGCACACACCCTCTTGAGCACTGTGTCCTCCAAATCACTTCCCTCTTGGATCACCATGCATATTGACTGGTTGATGGTGCGATTTAAGCGCTCCACCATACCACTAGTCTCCTGGTGATAGAGAGATGTCTTGTGGTGCATGACACCTACCACCCTTAGAAATGATTCCATCAACCATGACGTCATCGGGACACCATTGTCGGTGAGAATCTTAGATGGAAACCACTCTTTCTAGAACACCTCATCCAAGAAGTCCACCACAGCCATCCAATCAGCCTCACACCAATTGCGACTCAACCATTTGGAGTACAAATCGATCAGCACCAATACGTATTTCTTTCTACCTCTCTACCCTGTAAGAGGTCCCAGGGCATCAAGGGCAACGTACTGCCATGGCAAATTTGTTAAATCGAGAGACATCAAAGGCTGGATGTAGTTTCTCACAGATTTATCTGACTCTCTACACAGCCTATAGGCACTGACCATTTCCTCCACATCCTCATCAAACTTGGGCCACAACTAATCTGCCCTCAGCGTCCCTTACACTTGGTCAACCCTAAATTCCCCTCATGGGCCAACTCCAAAATCTTCTTCCTCAGAACCAACGGAGGAACAATCTTACCTCCTTTGAACAACACATCATCCTCCAGGCTGAGCTCCTCTCCGACCCCAGACCCTCCTCCCAGACCCTAAATAACCCATTAAGTCCCTCATCCTCTTGTCACTCTTGCCACCCAACAACAATTTTCTTAATTACCAACCTTCTTAATTACCTCTTTGAGACACACATCTCCTTCAGCTGCTGCATCCACTCTTCTCTAGTGAACCCGCCCCCACCATAGACCTGGAACACTTGCTAATTTTCTTCCTCCTAATTCTTAGTGAATACTACAGTCTGCCCTTCCCTTTCAGTGCTGGACAAGAAATCTGCTAAAACATTCTCCCTGCCAGGTATGTACTCCAAACCAAAATCGTTTCTTTGTAGTTGACACTACCCATTTCTTAATGCGCCTCGAGATGCCCTCCAATGGCTTATGGTCAGTTCATACTGTGACTTCCTTCCCCAGACAAACACCCAGAATTTGTTAACGCCCATACAACGCACAACACTTCCTTCTCGAGCACTGAGTAGCAAGTCTGCACGTCCCTCAAAGACTGTGAAGCCAACGCCACCACCCTGTCAACACCATGTTTATTCTGAAGCAGCACTGCACCCACACCAATTTCACTGGCATCCGTCATTATCCAGGTTGGACTCTGCACATCAAAACATACTAACACTATGGCCCTCATAATGGCATCCTTAAGTCACTCATCCCTTCTCCCGGTGACTCGGGCAGGGTTAATTCTCACGCCATTTTGAACATCTGTTCTGCAATGGTGTTATCCAAGGGTTTAGTGATGCTTCTAAATGCACACATAAAGAGAGCCCTGCAGGTAACTAACAAAAAGCAGTTGACACGTTATTAGACAATATAATCATATGGCTCTTCCGCCGGAGAAACATTTAAACAGCCAGAACATGATATTCTCAAAAGTCTTCCCAATTCCAATTCAAGTGGTTTAGGAGCCAGGTTACTCACGGTTGTCAGACAATATCAAGGAGTGTCTGTAAATCCAATTCTCCTCCAGTGGGGCATGTAATACGCCTACGACTCACGGCGAACTGTCAAACTGCTTCTTCACTTGGCAACTCGCATGCTCGCGTGCTGATGGCTGGTTTTTAAACTATCCAGACAAGGTTAGTTCCTGTCCAGAGCTGGTAGGCAGAACTAATGGAGCACGTTCATCAATGCTCCCAATCCACTCCAAAACCAAAGTTCAACACAAGTATGAAACATGCTGCTGCCAAACTGCAATGCCAAACTGCTTCTTCACTTGGTAACCGCTACTCACTGGCTCACATGCATTTAATGAAATGTATATTTGACGAATAATCTAGCATCCACCTGCTAATTGACTTTGGTTGCTCTCTACCCTGCTGCTTTCTTGTGGGCCTGTTTTTTACTGCGTCCCACCCCTCCCTTCCTCATGATTCTGTTTTCACATCTGTACATATTAATGCATGAAGTTGAGTGTTAAGTGGTATAACTTCTTTTGATCTAGGGATTGAGCTCGTTAGTTCACATTGGCTAATGGTCAGTTACCAGTACTGGCAATATAGAATATGTTTGTGAGTCTTGTTGCATCTAGTTTGATGCCGCGTGACCGTCAATTAAAGCTCTGTACCGACTCTTCTTTTCAGTATAAAGATGCTTGTAAAAACCTGACCCCCTAACTTTGAATCAAACAAGATGATGCACAGCTTTTTGGATGATTGAAAATCAGCGACTACCACATTTCTTTTTGTCGCCAACTTTCTATTCTAGCATTCTCAACTATAAGGTTCAGTTCCTGAAATCAGAAATAATGGTAACTGGAGTAAAAACTGGATGTAAATGTTCATCTATTCAGTCTGTAAACATCCTTCTTTGCATTTTTCACAAGCAGGAGAAATGGAGCTCAATAAATATAGAGGCCAGTCATACTATGCTTTTTTGTTTTAATAGCACTGTTTTATATATATATATATATATATATATATATATATATATATATGTATATATATATATATATATATATATATATATATATATATATATAAAGCAAAAAAAATATACTGAAGGCTTGAAAATTATTTCCACCTATTTGCAATTGTTTCTCAATACACAAGTTAAGTACATGTTGTTGCCAGATGCTTACATTCTCTTTCTAATTTATTTATTACAGATGAAACAATATGCATGTGTACATGTTGAGGTAGGTTTACCCACATTTTGTTAAATGCCTTTACGTTTTTACAGTCTAATATAAAATCATTAAAATCCCTGTCATGTCAAGGTATGCAGTCCAAGGATTTGGCTGTCTAAATGTGATGTGTATGGAGAAGAGTGTGGGATAATGGCATCTTATGCTCAGCGTGGAGTTGTGGAGTACTTAAATGGTGCATCACACTGTGCTGATGGGGTTGTTTGAACGCTGCCGACACATGAAATTAATCCGGGCGCTCTTGCTGGTTTTGTACTTAATTTTCCTCGCAATATTATGTTTAGCTTTGGACACAGTTGGAGATGCATTTCTTTAGATGTTTTACTTTTGCTCATTACTTGTCATTTTTTTAAACCTTCATTACTAATTCAGCAAGAAACGGATTTGTTCACCACGAGCTTGAATTTGTTATGCCCATGCAAATATATGCCAGGATCAAGATCTGTCAAATATGTTTGTCCACAAATAGAAGTAGGATACAACTCACTAATAAAATTGTGTATTTTTTTGGCAATATATTTTCCCGAGTAATATCATTTGATTGATAGTACCTTCTTTTTTCCTGCAACATTAGCCTTCTTTATTTATTCATTTCTGCAATAAAACAGGTATTTCCTTCATTACCTCTTAATAGTCAAAAAGATATTTTTGGAATTTCCATGAGGTTCCCCATTTCTGTACTGATCGAACACATGTTCTTGTGTTCTTGTGCAATTAGATCCAGGCCATGTTATATTCATTACATGTCCTTCGTAGATAAACATCTTCCTATAGACGTGGAACCTAATGATTTCAATGATTTCAAATGTGTAATTTATGTTGTCTTTGAAAGTATACATATTTTTTACTCTGATCGTATTGGATCATAAATACATATATACATTCACAGGCTATTTTCTAAGATTCTAATTGCGTTTTATTTTATATATGGTATATCAAATTATGCATATTATTTAACAGATTAATGAGACTTCTGATGAAAGTAAATTTGTTCCTGAAACATGTCGATCTCACTAATCTTCATTTGAATTGATAAAAAGATTGATTTAAATTGAATTTAGTATTTCTTTGTACATTTGAAAGGTTTTTAAACAACAACTTGAGGCTGAAACTAGATGGGGGAGGATAAACTTGAGGCTGAAAATAGATGGGGGAGGATGTTGAGCGGCCAAGATAAAAACTCAATTTTTACGATTACACAATTTCTTGCCAACATGCTAGAACTTGACAAATTACAGACTGATGATTTTTATGTATTATGGGGGTCTTCTCATATGTTTAGTCAGGAGATCTTTTTTTTTGCTGTCTGTTTTGGTTTGTTTTGTTTTTGCTTGTGTGATCATTGAGAGAAGAGAGTAGAATTATTTCGATGGGTCTATAAATGAAATGTTTATATACAAACTATATCATTTTAAATAAAAAAAAAAGGTTTTTACTCAATGGATATTGATTTTATATTTGACATGTTCAAACTCATATCTTGAAATACTGACTGGTTATTCCAGTAAAAAGGTGTGCATTGGACAGGGGAATCTTCCAATTTAGATACCAGATTCTCTTTTTTCTTAGGGCTGGTCTTGTCTGACTGCAGTGTCAGATTGTCCATATTGGCACACTACGGTGTGACAGCCTCTCATGGTCTGGGCGTCCACAGACCAGTGCCCCTTTGCTGCAGATGTACCGTTCTTACCACTTGTATTTCACAGGGGCTGCATAGGTCACAGGAGCTGCTGCATAGGTGCTCAGAAACCCAAGAATTGTAAATTGTGTTGCCTAACTTGGAAACTAAAAACGTGTTTTACTTTTTTAGGAAGATTCATGGATTACAGGATGTGATTTCCTTCACCAACTAAAACGTGTTATTGCTGTGACAGAGAGAAGCATTATCATCTGGGACTATAAATGCCATAGCAAATTTCAGGTACAATAAGCATGATCCACGTTACAAAAGCCAATGTAAAGTCATCTGCAGATCTCTCCACAATGTGAATACCTGAATCTCTCCCTAGAAACCATGCACACTTCATCTGATCTAATTGTACGGGTTGAACTTCTGCAAATCAAATGCATTTTTTGTCAATGTTTAAAGGGCTTAAATAAGCCCTTTAAACATTGAGAAAAAATGCATTTGATTTGTCTTGTGCATTGCAAAGCCCATTTACAAAGTTGGAACGCTGTTTCCATGCACTGGTTTTACAAAATATCACAATTCTGATAATAACTATTTTATACTTTTAGGAGATTTTGCTAGATCAGAAAATACAAAACTTATGTTTCATATTTCATATATTTGTGTTGATCGATTCAAAAGAAATTGCCTACATGACACAAATCATAGTGCTTACATTTATGTTACCCAATGAAGATTGCCCATGCTAATAGCACAGGGAAAGTCTTGATTCCATTAAAGACACAGAGGTCAGCATTATGTGTATCTTTCTTTATTGCTGCAACATCAGCATTTCAAATAAAACATTTGAACATTAAACTGAGCATTTGTGGTTTTTACTCCAGTACTGTATCTTGAGGAAAAAGTAAAATCAAAGTTTAAGGTCTAAAGCCCAAACATTACTTCTAGACTACGAGCCCCATGATCCTTCGGGCCCTGGTAGTCCCGGGCTTCTTCTATCCACCTATCAGGAGCCACTATGAGGTATAAGAGTCCATGTTCCCAGGTCCCTTCCTCTTCCCTTATTAAACAATGAACTTATAACCAGAACGTCCAACTCTGTTCTTGAAGTCAATCCTCTCAACAAGCAAATCTTTCAACGGATTCCTTGGCGCTAGATGCTCTGGTCCAACTGGACCCTTGCACTCCTGTAGATTAACCTTCCAATCTTGAAGATGTCTTATGCTGTTTTCTGGTTGTGATAAATAGAGAAGCAACCATGAGGGTGGGAATGCTAAAGCTTTCACATAGCATAGTTCCACATGTTAAGTACAGACTTATATGTTTCTGTGTGGGATATAATGCTCGCCTCCATGTCTTTAATAGAATCAAGACTTTCCCTGCGCTATTAGCGTGGGAAGTCTTCATTCTATGGCAAGACAGGAGACGAGCATTATGCTTGTTCAAAGCTCGCCACCACTCTATTAGATATGTCATATACAGGTTTAAAATAAAATGTCTTAAAGGTTGACTCAGAAGACCAATCTGCTGACTTCATTATATCTTGTAATGAGTCTCCCGCAGTAAACGATCTAGAAGCCATTGCCCCTCTAGCAGAATGCACGCCAAACCAGGACAGGTCTATCCCCGCCCATTACATCATCTCTCTCACCCACCTAGCAATGGTCGCTGTGGCTACGGCATGATTAGACTTCCTACGCACTATAAGTAGCTGAGTTACGCCTTGTGGTCTAAGATGCGCAGTCACTTCCTCCTAATCTTTAATGCATTGTACTACGCCTATTTTCTTATTATCAGTGAAGTATGGGTATGAAATGATTTTCAAATCGCTTTTCGTTCTTTTTGCAATGTTAAAAGCCACGCCCTCCGGATAGAATATTTTCCTGTCTTTTTCCAAGGCCTTAATGTCTGACACTCTTCGGCAGGCTGCTAGGCATAACAATATAACAAGTTTTCTTGAGAGTTGTGAACGAGAAAGGCTATCATTCTCCGGCCACCTGAGAAATAGGTGAAATACGTCTGTCTGATGCCCCATAAGACTGAATACTTACGTTCTGGGGCTCTCTTCAACTTCATTCCCTTGAGCAGTCGTATGACTTCTGGCTGTTCCCCCACAGGATTTCCTTCTACCCTGTTGTGGCCTGCTGATATCGCAGATCTGTAGACTCCTATTGTCCTGTGCGTGCAGCCCTCTTGAAAGCTTGTCGCTAAGAAATTTAGAACATGCACTAGAAGGGCTGAAATGGAATCCAGACCACGCTCTGTGCACCACTGGGTCCAACAGTCCCATGCAGCGCCACAGCTCCTAATGGTGGTAGGCGCCCAAGAATCTCTAATACAGTCTGCAGCGAGTCGCGCAATACCTGGCAGGTCCCAACGCTTCCAGAAACCCTACTGGCTATTAAGTGCAGGGTGCCCGCTACTATTAGTGGGTGAGGCTGGCCGGTCGGTCCGAGAAGAAGGTCCCGCCGATGCGTAACTATCCCCGGAAAATCGGAAGACTATTCCATTGCTACTGGAAGCCACGCTTGGGATTTCCAAAATGGCAGCACTATCATGAGCTCCACTCCTTCTCTCCGGGCTTTCGCCAGGACTCTTATGAGCATGATGAACGGAAGGAAGGCATAGTGCACTGCTCCATGCCACAATGTTGAAAGGCATCTGTACCCGCTGCTCTCTGGTCTATCCTCCAGCTGAAGTATTTGGGCATCTGCGTGTTCAGGCTGGATGCAAACAGATCGGTGTCCAATGGACCCCATATGTCTTGTAATCGCTTGAATATTAGGGGATGTAGCTTCCAATTGCTGGTGTCTACAAGATACTGTGAATTCCAGTCTGCTACACTGTTCTGTGTCCCTGGGAGATACTCTGCCGCCACTGCAATCTGGTGCTGAAGGCAATAATGCCAGAAATCCTTCGCCAGCTCGGCTAGCATTCTGGATCTGGTCCCCCCTAGCTTGTTTATGTAGCGTATTGCTGCGATGTTGTCCATCTTCAGCAAGACACAACACTTTACTATGTCCTTGGTAAAGGCCCGCACTGCGAATGAAACTTCTAGGAGTTCCATACAGTTTATATGTAAGTTCAACTCTTCTACGGACCATTTCCCTCCTGTCTCTGCCTGTTTGCATCTGGCTCCCCAGCCTTACCTGCTTGCGTCCGACTCTATCACTAAGTTTGGGACATCGCCGAAGACTGCTCGGCCGTTCCAGGCCTCCATGTTCTGCTGCCATCAATGTAGCTCTTTGAACGCTTCGTGGTCTAGGATCACTAATTGATGGTAACCAACGCCCCCTTGCAAGTGCCTGATCTTGAGCCTCTGGAGAGCTCGGTAATAAAGAGGGCCAGGAAATAACGCTTGAATAGTGGCTGCAAGCAGTCCCACTATCCTGGCCAGACTCCGAAGAGAAATAATGTTCTTCACCATGACTACTCTGAGTCCTTTCTTGATCGCTTTCACCTTGTGTCCTAGAAGTTCGAGGGTCGCCTTCACCGTGTCTATAGTGAACCCCAGGAACTCTATCCTCTGAACTGGTTGAAGCTGGGATTTGTCTAGGTTGACTAGGAATCCCAGCGAAGATAATTGGTTGAAAACCCAACGCACATCCCTGCTGAGCATCATCTTGTCTGAGCTTATGACGAGAATGTCATCTAAATAGATGATAATTCGTATTCCCCTCTCTCTTATTGCCACTGCTACGGGCCTCATCAGCTTGGTAAAGGCCCAGGGCACGGACGCCTGGCCGAATGGGAGACACGTGAAGCACCATATCTCTCAGTTCCACCGGAAGTGAAGATATCTGTGATATGCTGTCGCTAACATCCTGCTGAGTGTCATCTTGTCTGAGCTTATGACGAGAATGTCATCTAAATAGATGATAATCCGTATTCCCCTCTTTCTTATTGCCGCTGCTACGGGCCTCATCAGCTTGGTAGAGGCCCAGGGCACGGACGCCAGGCCGAATGGAAGACACGTGAAGCACCATATCTCTCAGTTCCACCAGAAGTGAAGATATCTGTGATATGCTGTCACTATTGGTACTGTGAGATAGACATCCTTGAGATCTAGCCAAGCTAACGAGTCCGCGATATGCAAGAGGTCTCGAAGGAGATGAATGCCCTTCATCTTGAAGGGATTGTATGCAAGCCATTCGTTCAGACTCTTTAGATTTATGACTGGCATGATCTTGTCTCCCCTGTGTACCAGGAACATATTGCTGAGGAATCCCGCTCCCCCTTGAGCATCGGGCTCTATCAAGTTCTAGTTCACCAGTTATAGCAGTTCGCTAGCAAAAGGTCTGCTTCTTCTTGCCGCATGTGGATAGGGTGGGGTTCTATTCTTTGTACTGGATCGTCCACAAATTCTAAGTGGAGCCTGCTACCGCCTGTAGTACCCAAGCGTCGCTGGAAAAAGCTTGCCATTCATTCAAAAAAGCGGAGGGTTCTCCCTCCTACTCGCTCGCATGCTATACTCACCGCCAGAGGCGCTTGGTTGCTGGTAGGAACCGCTCCCTCTACGACCTCTTGGGTATCTTGTTCTGGCCGGTGAGAAGGTATCTTGCTGCCTTCCTTCCAGTATTGGGCTCGTGGCTCCTGGGGTCTGCGCTGAAAGTTGTAGAGACCAGACGCACGACCCCGCTGCCGTCCGGTCCCGGCAAATACTCACCCTGGAAATATTTTCCTGATTGAGCTTTCAGCTTTTTCAAATGCCGAGTAAGCCCGACAAACTGCGACATTTCTTTCGCAAAAGGTCTCCGGAGAGGAGCCCTTTGGCGCCTTCTCCCACTTCGTAGGAGGCCAGGTCGCTGAGATTCCCCTTAATCCTTAGTAGCACCACTCTCCTCCTCTCAGAGCATAGGGCGCAGTTGGCTTTGCCAAGTAGACACACTGCAGGTTGTGCCCAGTTGCCCAGTGCTTGCGCATCCACTGGCGTTCCTGTGTCCTTTGCCTTTTCTGCCAAGTCCATTATTTTTGCCAATGGCCCAGCCAGATCCAAGACTTTGTCCTGAAATCCCCTCCTGGCACGGTCTACGCCCTTCCTGATGTCCCTCGCCGCTTTGGTCACAAAGGTCACCATTTTAGGATCCAGGTCTGGTGTCTCTGCCAACTTGCCTGGTAACTCTGGTTGTGGACACTTTCATATGTGTTGCGCCATGTAAAGCGCGACCCTAGGCGAAGGCACCCATTCAGAGTATTTGGGGTTTCTAATAGCCTGTGGGTCAAACATGTCCACTGTATTATCCTCTTCCTCGGGAGCGGCACCCTCCTCGGGGTGTTCTTTCGGGGTGTCTTCTTCCTCCCCCCTTCAACATCGAGCGAATAGCCCTTATCCAAGTCCCCTGAATTATTCACCCCTGGGGTAGGAGGTCTGTTATGGCATTCCGCTGTCTTTGCCAGGAAGGCTTTCTTTAGTCTGGCGATAGGATCGTCCTCTCTCTGAGGGTCAGTGTTAGCCCTCTCTACCTTGCCCGGGTGGGTCAAAGAGTCTGTCCTCTTCTTAGCCTCACACCCCTGGGGGTGTCCAGCTGACGTACCTTCTCCAGGACTGAGGGCCTGTCTATTTCTGGGGGCCAGCTGGTCTCTTTGCTCTGCCATCAAGGCCTCCAGCACGTCCAGTCTCTGAGAGACAGCTTGAGATAAAGATTCCTCCAACACTTTTTTAAAACTGGGAGATAACTCAGTTTCCTATGGCATGGGTTCCTCTTCCCATTCCTCCTCACTCCATTCCGGGTTTGTGGACTGGGACCCCTGCTGAGGGTTATATTGAGCCATGAATATCAGTGGTTGGCAAGGCCAACTTCTGTACTGTCAGCTGTATGAATGGCTTTGAACAGAGTGCTGCTGCTGGCAGTGCTCTGTGCCTTCCTTTCAGCACGCGGTTAATGATTAATGAATGTTATATATATATTTTTGTTTTCTTCACAAAGTATTCAGAGACCTCTATCTCCGTGTATCGTGCTCTACCGCCACAATCCGTAGTGCATATGAGCTATGAGAGTCCCGGGGGATGCCGGGAAGCTTAGAAGCTTCCTGCTCCCCCGGGTCCTAGTGCACGCCGGTTCTGACGGTGCGTTATACTGCCTTATGAGGAGCGGGGCCAGTCGCCTAATGCCAGCGTGTTCTCTCGCGGCTCCGGCCCGACTCCTCTATAATTCTAAAGCAACGCAGCAAAGAATATACTTAATTACGCGCGTGCAACAAACTGTGACACTGCAATAATAATTGAAACGCTCGCAGCGCGATCTCTGTCATGGCAATGTGCCCCTCTCAATGCACCTCATACTATGAAAACCCCTAAGGTTTAACTGTAGATAATGTTAAAAGAGCACATTAAATGCCACTTCCTGACAGGATCACACGTAATCTTCAACAAATAGACAACAATATAGGTGTTACCTATCTCGAAGCAGCAAAAAAAAGAGGAAGGGACCTGGGAACATGGACTCTTATACCTCATAGAGGCTCCTGATAGGTGGATAGAAGGAGCCCGGGACTACCAGAGCCCGAAGGATCATGGGGCTCATAGTCTAGAAGGAATGTTTGGGCTTTAGACCTTAAACTTTGATTTGACTTTTTCCTCAATATACAGTACTAGAGTAAAAACCACAAATGCTCAGTTTAATGTTCAGATGTTTTATTTGACATGCTGATATTGCAGCAATAAAGACTGATAAGCATAATACTTGCCTCCTGCCTCTAGATGCTGGATGTTCCTCATTTCCCTGCTTCATTTCCCTGCACCACACCTTACCCCATAATTTGCTTTTATTTTGCTTCCACTCTGAAGTCATGAGAGCGCAATCTACTTCTGACCACTGACAGATTGAGGAAGGGACAAGAAGGGTGAGGGAGAAAGGAATCAAGGCATTTGCAGATAAAAACGTAATATCATGTGCCTTGTGACCAAGAAGGGCTACCTATGATATAGTTGTCTGTGTAAATAGCTTAACAAGGCAAGCACTTGTCTCTGACATCAGGCCAGCCAACACTCCACCACGTTGAGTCTGGCAGGGTCCACCCAGCCTTTAATATTTTCAGAGGTCAATACATTGAGGGACATTAAACTGGATAATAATAACAACTATTATTAGAGCATCCAAAAGCAGTATGAATTCAGCATTAAGCTTTATATAAAACATGTTATTATTAATAGTGGTGTCTCAATCTCCCCATGAGCAAACATGTCAGCTCTTCTATCTCAGCTTATAGTGTTGCCATTATTCATCAGGCAGCTGGATGATCTCATCAGACTCCCTACATGATTTCTTAGTGGCCAGACAATCTCTTGCATGCGTGTCCCAGCACGACTCGACCTCTATCATTTGTATACATCATGAGTCTGCAAAGTGGTACGTTTACATCTTTTAAAAGCTTTGTTGCAGCACATTCCTCTTTAGTACGTCCTCTCTTGGATTCAACATTGTGTTACATTTTGAATCTCCATCCATTATTATGCCTATATGGTCTTCAATTAAAGCTTGTTGCTTTTGTAATGCATCGGGCAAAGATGGCAACACAAAGTGTATCTATTGTATATCTGGTGCAGTATATGATTTATTCAAAGGTTTGTCATTGGCCTACTTCTTTTGTCGAATATCAACTCTGCTAGATCTCAAACCTCAATCATTTGACTCACTGAACCTCTTCATTGGTGGCAGGGTTTCATGTCCACCATGATTTAACAGAGAGGAGATCAAACAGTCAGCAGTATTTAAAAAGTTCAAATCGAATTGCTCATGGTAGATAGAAAATAACTCTATCAAAACCATCCCAGTACCCCAGAATTGGTCAATTCCCCCTTAGCATGGAGTATTGATTTTAACTACATATTAAAAGCTTGCAATTGACTGTCTCTCAGAATTATTTTCCCATGCTCACCCATTGAAGTGGCCCTGTTTGGTAATTCCTGGTCAACATGTGTATCAAAATGTCTGTGCCAATATTAAATGGTAATTTGTTTGGAATTGCAATGTATGTTGCCACAGCTTCTTCAAATTTCGTTCCCAGGCAGTTCAGTAGAGGGAAATGCTCCAAAACCATTGTGTTCAATGAGGAGTTTTCTGTTTAAGCAGTTTAGGAATGTTAATACTTTGTGTATGAGTGCACATATGACTGGATGATATGTGCCCTGCAGTCTTTCAGTGAGTGTGCAATTTTTGATGCAGGCTGGAATGATTACAGTGAATCTGTTGGGGAGCTTGGAAAATGTGAAGGTTGATGCAAGGACTTGTTCTATGGGCTCCTCGATATGACTTACTTTATTTTAAAGATAAGAGAGAACCTCTCCCACATATCCTCTAATTCTTAGTGGCAACTTAACCCTTCCTCTAACTGGCCAAGAAAGTCTCTGTAATTCCCCTGAATTTAAATGACCCAATGTGTAAGAACATCAATAACTCCATAGACATGCATTACAAAACACAGTAGGGGCTTTAGAATCCAAGATCATTCAAGCAAAGAAGATGATAAGCCACAGCATCCTAACTACCTTGTCACGCACTATCACCATCACCATTTTATCACACAACTCCACCACATTCTTTGTCAATCGAGAAATCATGCAACAACCCTGCTAATAACAGTAGCCCTAGCTTGGGAACACCAAGTCTAAACATTGTGCTTGTCTTAGACCATACTGTTTTCACAGAGAACCCTTCCTAAATTCAGCGTTCACGCACACTGACTTGCAGATTATTCTTATTAAGGAAATTGTCTGTGCATTGGTAAATATGTCATCCAAAAATGTAGAGTATGAGAAATTACCCCATGTGCGCAATATACAAAGACACTTAGAGGCTCTTCACTATCTAACACAGGGGAGAGATCCAGGGATAAAGGCTAAAAAGCACAACATTGTTCTCATGGAGACTGCTCAGTGATCAGACCAAGAAAATACAACCAACTACGGGAAATGGCTAGGTGCACCCTTTTTTGAGACAAGAGCTTTTATCTTGTATACAAAAGGAAACGGGAACAGTGTATTATGAATCCACTGCCATAGAGCTCTCTGCCAACCCTTGCACATGTTTCAGGTTATAAACATAAAAATCATCACTCATGACACACTATACAGTGTTAATCCCCCACACTCATTGGCTGCCATCTATATACATGCTAATGGTTACATATAGCCCATTCTCCAATTGGTTCTGTTGTCTTCTCGTCCATTTTCACCACACATGGGTAACGTTCTCATTCAGCTTGGAATACTGCAAAGTAGTTGGTGAAGTTCAACTGGAACAACCCTACCTTCGATCCTAACCATGTGACATGCACCTGGTTATCAACATGAACTCAGGCAATTTCGAGGTCAGCCTGGTCCTTGCAAACAAAGCAGCCTGTTTCTCATCCCAGACATGCTGGTGCCCCTACCATGCCCTCCCCACCCCAATGTATGGGCATCATTTTTAGCTCGCCCTGCCACAGATCATGGATCGTGTTCTCTGTGTTCCCCTTTATCATTTCTCCTCCACGAGTGTAAACCTAGTGTCCCACTAATCAATCCAGTTTGACAAGGATTTAGTGCCCATTTGCCTGCACATCTGGTAGTTCAAATGGAATGATCGTTGTTCTGGGGGGTGCTAGTGCCTTAAATCTTGGTTTGTGTTTTTACATCCGAGACCTCTGCCTTCGCTCTCAGGAATACGACCTTGGTACTGGGCCACAGTCCTTCGCCTATTCAGCTGCACCCATTCCTGCCTAATTTTTTGAAAGACCTAACTGATGTGGGTGTATGAGTTTGTTCCTTGTTGCGCCTGGGAATCAGAATGTGATGGTCAAGTAAGGGACAAGGCCTTGTTCTGTGTCTTCAAAACACAGTCTGCAAGGATTCAAGCATACTTCTTAGACACAGCACTACTTCATGTTATTACTACTATGTATAATGTATCCTACATATGTCTGTTGCAAAGCTACTGGTTAGTTTCCCCCTGTGTGATTTCCCATTCCCACCAATTATTTCCATCCACAGAACATTCCCCTCCTCCCTACATCGTCCTGTACTCATTCTCCTTATTTCAGTATATTTTTCACAGTCTAAATCGTCACAACTCACATATTGATTGCCCTCATTGAGTCTTTATTGATGTCTGTTTTGGAACAATTGTGTAAATTAGCACTGTGAAGTCACATCAAGAGCTGCTATGACCAACATTCCCCTACAACTTGATGCAGAAGGTCCCTCACTGACCAGTCCCAGAGACGCGGTTACATGTCCACGTTCGTTAGAAGGTAGAGGGGTTCCTGTAATTTTTCAAATGTGCTTCTACTATTGATGTGTTCTACTTAGTTTGTGTACACAGTTCATTCAGACTATTCCTGCAGACATCTCCCAAGGTGCATTTAATAATACATCACACTCACCTGAAAACATTAGTTTGCATTACATTCAATATTGTCAGGGTTCTAGGAAGGCGGGGTACAAGAATTAGGCTGGAGTGAGGACACGCACGCTTAATTGTGCACAGACAGTTTCAGGGGTTTGTGAGCGAAAGAAAATGCATACCAGGTTCCTTAACCATTTAATTCAGAGATCTGTAGCAGTAGCTCACAAGATGGAGGATTGGGCATTAACCAAGGGCAAGATGGAGTTTCCCATCAGTAACTACCACAATGGAATGTTAAGGACAGGTTGGCACTATCCTCTTTGATCTCAGTGATGCTCGATCAAATTCAGGGCTCGAAGATTTTCACCAAGTTGGTCGTACCATCTTATTAGAGTGCGAGAACGAGACGAATGGAAGACAGCATTCAATACAACATTTTGGCTGTTTGAAAATTTGGTGATGCCATTTGGATTGTGCAATGCACCCGCAGCCTTTCAGTTAATTATAAATGAGGTATTGAGATAATATTTGGATGTCTTCGTAGTAGTTTACATTGATGACATTTTAATCTACTCTATTGATGAGTTTCCGCATCCAGGAACATGTTAAAAAGGCTTTACAGATGCTGTTTGAACACAATCTATTTGCTAAATTGGAAAAAAAATCACAGTTCCATACAGAGTTAGTTGAATTCCTGGGTTTTGTGATCTTGCCTCGAGGGTTAGAAATGAATATTCAAAAGGTTTATGCCGTAGAAAACCGGCCTTTTCCTACCTGTGTCAAAGAAGTTCAAAGTTTTCTCGGCTTTGGCAATTTTTACCGGCCATTCATTAAGGATTTTTCCTTGAAAGTTGCACTAATCTCACGGTTACTCAAAAAGGAGGTTAAGTTTCTTTGGTCGGCGGAGGCAGATCAGGCATTTCAAGAATTGAAGAAGAGTTTTGTCTCAGGACCTCTTCTGATTCATCCCGCCCCAGGTCAACCTTATTTCGTGGAGGTTGATGCTTCAAATTTGGCTTTAGGAGCAGTATTGTCTCAGCGAAATAAGGAGACAGGCCAGCTACATCCAGTAGCATATTTCTCTAAGGAGTTGGCTCCAGCTGAGATAAACTACCCTATTACACATCAAGAGTTATTGGCCATTAAGGCAGCATTCCAAGAATGGAGAAACTATCTCTTAGGAGCAGGACATACTGTAACAGTTCTAACTGATCATCAGAATCTTTTGTTTTTTAAGTCAGAAAAGACAATTACCCTGAGACAACTGCGGTGGTCTTTATTCTTCTCAGAATTTGATTTTATTATAACTTTTAAACCAGGAAGACAAAACGGAAAGGCTGATGCACTTTCATGCCAATTCCTGGAGAGTTTGAAGCTGTTGGAGGATAAATCTGCCCCTTTAATTTCAGAAGACAATTTTTCCTGTGCCACCTTGAGAGAAAAGTCAGATTTCGGAGCTAAGGTAAAAGAACTAATGAATCAGGAACAGATGCAAGTTTGTGTTAGGGAAGATCTGTCCCGAAGCATCCAGGAAGGATTATCCAAGGTAGATGATTGCCTTTTCCTGCCGAGTGAGGAGTTGAGAGAGAATGCAATGAAACCTGCCTGTCTGGATACCCAGGTTATAGGAAAATGTTGGAGCTTGAATTTCGTAAAGATGTGTGAAGTTGTGCTCATGCTAAAGGACATCATGATAAACCTGAAGGCTTTTTACATCCCTTACCGGTACCTCAGGCTTGGCCTACGATATCACTCGATTTTATTCTTCATTTACCACCAGATCAAGGGTGCACTTTAATTCTAGTTGTCGTGGATCATTTGTCTAAGGCTAGGCATTTCATTCCATTGAAAGGAAAGGCATCAGCATCCAGTTTGGCAAGATCATTTTTGCAGGAGATTGTGAAATAGCACAGGCTGCCAACTTGTATAATTTCGGATCGTGTTTCACAATTTGTATCAAAGTTTTGGGCAGCTTTTTGCAAGGAACTCAGGAATGGAAGTCAGTTTATCTTTTGCATATCACCCTCAGACCAATGGACTCACAGAAAGAGTCAGTCAGGAGCTTGAAAAATGTCTGCGGTGTTACCTTCCATCCAATGACAGTTGGGATGATCTGTTGTAGTTGGAAGAGTTCTGCTACAATAATGCAACTAAGGATTCAATTAAAATGTCACCTTTCATCTGTAACCAAGGTTTTCACCCTCGATTTCTATGAAGTGAGCCTATCAACAAAGTCTCTTGCCTAGAAGTAGAAGAAAGATTGCACATCATGAGGACAAATTTGGAACAGGCTAGATCGGCTTTATGGAGCAGATCGTCTTCGGCAGAACAGCACAGAGTATAAGATTGGGGGCAAGGTGTGGTTATGAACTCAAAATGTGAAACTCAAAGATAAAAACAAGTTCAGTCCAAGATTCATAGGGCCATTTGAGGTTGAGAAGATTCTAAGACCGGTATCGGTAAAACTAATATTGCCTGGTAGCCTAAAAATACATTACATCTTTCATGTAAGTCTCATTAAAGCAGTAGAGAAAGATACTCGCCTGACTGTTCCACCTGTTCCTCAGATAATTGATTCAGAAGGAGAGGAGTATGAAGTTCAAAACATTCTTGATTCTTGTCACAGTAGGGATAAGTTGCAGTATTTGATTGGCTGGAAGGGATTTGGTCCTGAAGAGAGATAATCAGAATCTGCAGAGGATGTGCATGCTCCGTTTTTAGTGACTAGATTTCATAAGAGGTTTCCTTTGAAGTCAGGCCCTGGGTCAGGTCCTTTTGGTGGGGTTACTTTCAGGCCACTAGGAAGGCGGGTTACAAGAACTAGGCTGGGAGTGAGGACACACAGGCTTAATTGTGCCAAGACAGTTTCAGGGGGTTGGGAGCAAAAGAAAATGCAGACCAAGTTCCTTAACCATTTAATCCAGAGATCTGCAGCAGTCTGTTCACAAGATGGAGGATTGGGCATTAACCCAGGGTAAGATGAAGTTTGCCCTCAGTAACGTTCCACAATGGAATGTTAAGGACAGGTTGGAGGTGAACTCTCTTTCCAACTGCCTTCCATCAGAATTAGCACAAGAACCAGTCATGTTTTAAGTTTGCTCCTATGAGGCCTATCTTTGAAAAGTGATCAGGCCAGAAGTTGAAAATCGTAGAAGAACAGCTGCAACAACTTTTTACTGGTGGAAGCACTGCAATTGGAGAGCTAGCTTAATGTTTTTTAAATATTTTTAATTTGCTTCTTTGACTGCATTACTGACAAGAGACTGATGTTCTGATCTTCCTTACCTTCGAACATTTTATTGTAATGTATAACTGAAGCGAATTTTGTGAGAGAGAGAAGAGCCTTGTATGAGAGAAGCAGTACAATTATTTCTAGATTTAAATAAATTGTGAGCAGGCAAATTTAACAATTTTTTCCGCACTCGCTCTTGCCTTGAAAAGAAAAGACGCATTCAGATATGTGCTGGGAAGTCTTTAACTGGTTGCCGGTGAAATACATGTATTATTAAATTAAACTAAAGTAAACTGCAGGAGCACGCGCTCGCCACTAGATAGCATTGGAATTTACGGCTCGCGCGAACAAGGCCTACATTTAGAATAGATAGTAAATATTCAAGTTTTACACTTACTTACCTTAGGCAGAAGATAATACGGAATCCCACGAAGTGAATAACTCCATGAATTAGAAGCGTCATAGTCACTTTGGAGCTGGTTGCTCTTCAGAAGACTCTGGAAGTCATTTTCTTTGACATTAGGGAGTTGTAGTTTTTTCTTAGATATTTCTCTGTAGTTCTACAAAAGAAAAGTACAGATTAGCATTGCTAAATTCAAAGTTTAAAGCCACTTATCAAAAGCAGCTCAATTAATGAAGGTTGAGGTTAAAGGAGTGAGTAAGGATACAAGATTGCACTAAAGTTTGCTGAGATAAGAAAACAGATTTCAAGAAGAAAAGCAAGGTTATGATTTTTGCAAATGAAAGTCTTTAACAAATAAGACTTTCCATTTTCAAGGTTGGACACAAGTATACAAGAAAGTGTTTCGATAAGATGAGTACCAGGCGTACAGTGTTCATACAGTGCAACTGAAGTTGCATTAAATCCTCTTGGCATTGGCAGAGGATACACAGGTACTTCTGTGAGGGATGAGAGAAAGGTGAAGATTTAAAAGTGCTTTGTAATAACTTTGCCTAATTCTTGTACAGGGAGCCCAGCAGCTAACCAGGAAGAGCTCCCGTGTCTTTTGTTATATTAGCCAATTACCCTTCACCACCTCGGCTGACCTGAGTCTTGCTGGAATTATAGAATCAGTAGGACACAGAGTGAGGGACTGTGGGGTTCAGCAGTTTCCACATGAAGTACCACCATACAGATGGGCAGAGACGGGCTGATGAGCCCTGCACCCACTAATCAGAAGCTTTGTGGAGTTTTCTATGAGGCAGTGTGGTGAGCTGATAGTGCTTGTTACAATGAATGTTTGTGTCAAATATCCCCTATTGGCTCTTTCGCATCTAGGAGAAATATGAAAAGATACTACATGTTGTTGATGTTTTTGGTGGTAGCCCAGGGTTGCTAGTGTAGCATATGTAGCTGAATACTCTTTGGGTGTTTTTTGCCTTCAGAAAAAAGCGCCTTATCTGTGCGGAATGCGTTTAGCGGCGCCGGTAATGGTGCCGGCGCCGTTAAACGCATTCCTCACTACTACGAGGTTCCCTTGCGGGACCCGATGTGGATGTCTGGTTTACCCAGACGTCCATAGCGGGTCCCGCGAGGGAACCAGGGAACTAACAACGGGCCCTCTTGTAATGGGCCCGTTGTTAGCTCCCTCCCCATTCCCATTGAGCCCTATGGGGGCTCGAACGGGAATGGGGAAAGTCTGGGTCCAGGTTCCCTGAATGGGGAAATACCAGACCCTCCATACTCGGAATGGCCCGGTAATTCCCCATTCAGGGAACCCAGACCCGGACACGGTTTTGGAAGCAGCCATGGCGCTATTTGTCGTAATGAGGCCCTGTTCAGTGTTGTATATACCGCTGCCTGATAGGTGATGATTGATGAAGGTGGTAGCACGACCAGCCAACAACAGCCAGAATCTCCTCCTTCTGAAAGATATTTCAGCAGCTGAACTCCATGACACAGATAAGAATATCACTTGTCATTAATCAGTCAGACAGTGGGCCTCATTACACGGAAGGCGGTGAGCCATGGCGCTATTAGCGCCATGGCTCATCCCGGTAAAATACCGGCACCGCCTTGGCGGAAAGGGGATTTACCCCCCATTCCAAGGTTGGTGGGGCGGTAAATCCCCCTTCCGCCATTGCCCTTCCCCATTCCCATTTCTGCCCCATAGGGCTCTATGGGAATGGGGAAGGCGCTAATTACGGCACCGCAATTTTGCGGTGCCGTAATTAGCTCTGAGGTCCCTTAGCGGGTTGGTTTTTAACGCCTGCAAAAAGCAGGCGTTAATGCACCAACCCGCTAAGGGACCTCGTAGTAAGGCAGTAATGGTTAACGGTCACCGTTACCATTAACGGTGGCCGTTAACCATTACCGCCTTCCGTGTAATGAGGCCCACTTATCCAAAACTTTTCCATGATAAAGCGGTCTGTGAAAACACAAGGGGCCTCATTACGAGGTATGCCGGTAAGGCAAAAACGATGCCGGTGTGGTAATACCGGCATCGTTTACCGGTATTAGCGGCACACTAAACAACGTTGCCGCTAATAGCGGCATAGGCGCGTACACGCGCCCCTTCAGGGAGCAAATACCGGCATGCCGGTAATAGGGGGTAATTCCAACCCACACATACATGCAAATACCGGCATCGCAAAGCCGGTAATCACGGCCTGCACGATGCCGGCCATACAGGCATCTCAGACCACACACAAACAGCAAGAAGGATACAAAGCAGATGCCACAGGTGCACACAATCCCCACAGGTGGAGTCAATGGAGGCTGTGCCAGTATAAACTGAGCACACCTACACACCACAACCCCCCGCCCACAGGTGTAGGCAATGTAGAGTGGCCCAGTACAAAAGGAGCACACCTACACACCACACCCTTCCTACACCAAAATGCTAACACTAGCAGTTGCAATCATGGCACTGGAGGACATGCCTATACTGCTACAACTACAGCAACAACAGCAACAACAACAACAACTACAGCAGCAACAACAACAACTACAGAAGCAACAACAGGCAGCACAGAGGAGACGCAGGAGGAGAAGGAGGGTGAGACAGGCTCAGCAATTACCACCCGCGCAGCCACCAGTGCCTCGTAGGCAGCCACCAATCCCTCGCACCAGACCCAGCCCATTCAACCCTACCCCTGAGCAGATCCACACCCTGTACCGGTTGGACTGTGACACTGAAGGGAAGCGCCCCCAATTTCAGCACGATCCTCCCCGCAATGAGAGACAATAAGGGACTCTCCCGTAGTGGGAATAAGACCAAGACAGAGTGCGGGTGAGCGTAAGTGGGAGTTTATCCAAAGAATAGGGCATGCAAAGAACTCTGCAACCTCCGAGAGCGCTCTGTCTGACAATAGCAAAGACAGGCGTATTTCTAATACAAAAAACGTCATCAGAACCTACACACTATAGGGGGCACAAGTTAATTGGGATTGGGTGGCGTCGACTAACTATAGGTGTTGCTGCAGCGTGGTTGGTCTTGGCGTGAGGACGTCACTGGTCAGCCTCGTGGGTTGGGTTGGGCCTGGCAGGCCAGCTTGAGGTCATCCGAGCGGTGTTGGTATGCTGGGGCAGCCTGTGACAAAGATGAATACCTTTCCTGACTCGTTTGCCCTAGGCCATGCACACTGCAGTTATTCAAGAAACGACATCTAAGTTCATCAATAAATCGCTCGGCAGTTTGTCTTATAAAATAAACGCAACACATGAGGAATGCACCTCTTGAGAGGTCCGGTGATTGTCGGTTGGGGTGAGATTTACCTGTGTCCTATTGACCGGTATTTTAGGTCGAGGGGCTGAGTTCTGGGGCCTGAGCCGACTGGTACATGCCTGTCTGCCGCGTTAGAAGTTATTATATAAATGGGTCTCTGTGTCTTGTCCCAGTGATGGGGGTCGTTCTTGGGGTGGTCTAGGGGGAGGGTTGTGGACTTTACGAGAGGGTGCTGGTAGATCAGTGGATTCAAAACGTGGGTTTATTACCGTGCTGTAAATAACACAGGTGGTGGGCTGTGGCCTTGGGTGCGGTACCGGGGCCTCTGACTCTCTGAAGCGGCTCCAGCTTGGTTGGGGGAGGTGAGGGAGCGCGGCACAGGCCTTAGCTTCCTTATCTGGCAGGCTTGGTAGGGTGGGAGGGAGAATGGCCTTGCATATACTCACAAAGGTTTTTTCCTCGTGCGTTGCTAACTTTTGAATGCAGAACTTTTATAATGTTCCGCCTTATTTTGATGTTATTTAAACACACATATATATTTCCATTTCGTTACACATTTCTTTAATACAGTCGGTCCGAGTACCTTTTCGTTACCTAACATTATATTTACTACATGATGTGATTATTTTATGTACATTAAACGTTACACGAGGTCGTTCTAGGTTATGGCCTACAGAAATTGATGCTCGCTGCTTTAGGTGATTAAGAAAACATATATGAGTAAATAAAGGCTATACATTTGGTCTACATCTTTCTCTGTGGTTGTAGCAGCACTAGTCCAGACCTGGGGTGGTATCATGTAACGTTACATCTTTATGGTTTATTCACAGTTTACAGGATCTGTTTAAACCGAGGTAGTTCGTTAATACCAATACTTGAATTATTTTCTACTTTCTTCAGATAGTGATGCTTCAGCTTTTTTTTCCCGTCACCCCGGCCTCGCGGACCAGGTCATGCAGGGTGCAATATTACATTGTGGATAAAAATGTTACAGTGTTAGCATCTCGGGTTAGCTCATATCCGACTTTCTCATGGGAACGCGCTCGCAGTGGATCTACCAGGGCTACTGCGGCGGCAGAGATGCATGAAAGGCCCTCCAAAGGTGGGGGCCTCGTTACAGTGTGCTGAACTCACGCCATGTTTGCTAAACAAGATGGCTTCTAGGCCTAACTGAATTTTGGTATATGCAGGGAACGGATATGTGTGGGCAATGTCGTCGGCGGGTGACCCCTCCTCCACCTGGGCCCGGGTGGCATGAGGGGATGGCCACCGAGTCATGGTCCTCACCTGGGGAGAAGGCTGCAGGTGAGGAGGGCCTCGCGGCCAGTCCTTCCCTACATTTCCCCCCTTTCGTTACTAAAGTAACGAATTCTTTAGCTCTTCTAATCTTCTACATTCTTGCTCCTCTATCACTGCGTCATCCCATGCAGGTGTTCCTTTTCTAGGCATCCAGGCTCTGCATACCCCCCTCAAGTTCTCACCTCTTCTAGCATACTCATCTGGGGTACATGTTAAATATATACAGTCACCCGTCCCTTCCAAGTCTACCCAGACCTCCTCATACCATTCCAGTTCCACATCTCGGGGTTCTTTGATAGTGGTGTGCCATAGTTTATCTACTATGTACTTATCACGGCACATAGGCACTAACTGGTATCTGGGAGTGTTATCTGGTCCTGTCTGTACATGTACTTCTTGTGTCGCCTTAATTGTACCACCAGAGTTGCCCATTGTCACCATCATCATCGCACCGTTAGGGACTGCGTTAGCACAACATCGAAGGCCCACCTGGCACAGGCAGAACACCACGAGGAGGACCACCGCAACTGGTATCAATAATTTCATCGTCATTCCAAGCCAGGAGGGAACCCAGGAGAAGATATTGTCGAACCATGAGCTGTCTTTAGCCCCACCTTCCAGCTTCATTTTCTCTCCCAGGTTATGGACTGCTTCAATGACGTGGGACAGGGACCCATTTTCTGCGTCTTCAGAAGGTACGAACGTGCAGCACGCACTTCCTATTTTTCGGCAAACACCTCCATCGATTGCTGTTAGCAGGTCCAGAACATACCTGTTCTGCATGGTCATTAGTCGCAGAGCTCGTAGTTCCACCTTTATTATGTTGAACCCTTCTTCAGTGTCATTGGCCAGCTGAATCAGTTCCCACCGTGTGATCTGAAGCCATTTTGCATTTGCTCTTGCTTGGACACTTGAAACCAGTGAGGCAAAAAATGTTTCCACGGAGCTGAACAGGCGATACCTGTCTGGGATCTGTGCCAATAAATCGGATGACGCTTGCGATATGTAGTTTGATGCTCGCTTGTTCCGTGATAGCTCCTCTTCTTTCCCTCCGGAGGACAGGACATAGAGGTGTGCTTCCGCAGTGGGATACGTCTCGTCCTTGTTCATGTTTCCTTGCGTCTTTTTATTTTTGTCGACGTGGCTTTCTGGAATCACCATTAGGGCCGAATGCAAAGTGGCCATTGAGCAGCTGCCACTCCATGCCTGGGGAAGGTGCAAGTAAGCCTGATTCCCGCATACCCAGTATGTGTCCATTAGTGCTGCTGTTCCTTTTTTCATGTCTGGGATGGTGAGAGTTTTGTTACAGTTTTTGTTCGTTCCCATTGCCACTTTTCCTTCTCCCTTGAAACATAGTTCGTTTTGTATTTCACTTTGTAGCTTGAAGGGTTTCTCCATCGCTGTTACCCAGGTTAGTTTAGAGATGTGTTCTTTCCATATTGGTAAGCACGTTTTTTCCATCCATCGCAGCTTGTCTGGTTGGACACCTCTCAGTGCTTCCGCTTTGCACAGTACTTCTTCATCTTTCCATTTGTTTTCTGAAAACAGCGTCCCTTGTATTGCAAAGAAAGGTTCTTTAGGACAGACCACTCCAGACGCTTTTGAATAGCACGTTTTGTTGTCCTGTATTATTTTGAAAGAGACATCGTGTGCTTGAAAGGTGTTCTTTATTCCACACAGTGTGAGATGAAGGAGACATTGGGCATCCACAATGGGCAATTCTCTTGGCAACAACACTTTGGGTGTACCTGATGCATGGGGGATGAGCGAACAGACATAGCAGCTTTCATTAGTTGTCTGTTTAGCTGTTGTACTCATATCTGCATACCATTTATTTGCTTGGTGGGGGTGTCGTGGGTCTTCCATCTTGTCTAATCCTAACCCATAATACTCATCATACCCCCTCCTGCTTGTCTCTCTTCTTCGCCTACTTCTCTCCCCCCTCCTATACCTTATAGTTTCGATAGGTGAAAGAATAGGCCCCCCTTTCTCATTCCCTCCCCCCTTTTCCAATTCTTCATATAGGGACTTGTGTTCTGTCATTGTAATTACTTTTCCATTTTCCTCAATAAACAACAGGTCGCTGTTTTGTATCGGGGCGGGAAGGGTAGTGGGGCTGTTATATATTTCAGGTAGGGACATTGTGTCATTTTCCATATCTTTATCTTTTGATCGTGACGGGGCAGCAGTGGGTGGTGCAGTGTAGTAACCCCATACAAGGCGGGATCCATCCCAGATCAAAAAATCACCTTCTTTAATATTCATATTTGTAATTGAATTCGTGCCAGGGGCAAGGGTGGTGTTACTCCCCCCTCCCCCCTCGTTCATCTCAGTAGAGATGAACGCTATGACCCAATGTGTCATTAGGCAAAATATTGAGATGAAGAACACAATAACACACATTGATAAACCGCATTCGTATGAATATGTCAATCTATCTACTAACATTTCTCTAAATCTAACAAATCTATTAGTTGCAGGCTGCCCATCCGATGCCATAGTAAATCCTGTTTGAGACATAAAAGTGCATTAAGTACAAGCATGTAAACATTTAGGACGTTGTGAAATTTTTTCGGCAAAGTATGGGAGTGGGTGAAGGAGGGGGTATGTCCACAGACAAGGTAACTTTACAAATATTACTATCAGTACATTATTTCATACATAAAGAGAAAAGTCGAGAGAGAGAGAGAGAGAGAGAGAAAACAGAAAACTTCTCCAAAACCCAAAAAGGACCACAAAAAAACCTTCAAAAGTTGTAAAAAATGATATATATATGTATATACACAGGTTTATTTCAGTACACATGTCGTGCGCCATTCGTGTTCAGTGTTCAACACTTAATGCACACAAAATTCCCATCATCCATTCTGCACAACTTCATTGTCCGCAGTTGTCTGTGCCTCGTCCTGTACCTCACCTTCCGCGGCGCTATAAGCTCTGCGTACGTCTGTCAAATGCACCCAGTATCGTAGGCCCTTTACCTTTACTGCTGTGGGTGTGCAAAACACTACCTCATAAGGGCCATGGAAACGTGGTGCATTCCACCTTCGCACAAAACTTCGGACATATATAAGGTCACCAGGCATTAGTTGTAATGGTTTTTCAGGCATTGTCTCTGTTTCTGTTGTGTTCCCCTCCTCTCTTGTAGAGGGGGGGGCTAGTTGCTTTGCAATTACGCGCGCTGCCCGTGTCAGTTTTCTCAAGTACTCTGTGAACTCCTCTCCTAATATCGCTGCACTTCTGTGTGCATCAGAACGTTCACGGAGAGGTGAATGCGCTGTGTGCATTCTCCTTCCCGTGACGATCTCATGCGGGGACAAGTGGTGGTCTTTACTTGGCTGATTTCGTAACTCGAACAAGGCCAAAGGCAGGCAGTACATCCAGGTCTTTTTAAGGGAAAAACACAGTTTTGACAATCTGCTTTTTAACAGACCGTTCATCTTTTCCACTACGCCATTACTTTGAGGATGATAAATTGAACATAATTTGTGCTTTATTCCCAATAGGGTAGTCACTTCCTTGAATAGTTCATTAACAAAATGCGTGCCGTTATCTGAGCGAATAACTTCGCAAATCCCCCAGCGCGGGAACACTTCCCGCACTAGGAACTTCGCGGCGCCCTTCGCATCAGGGCGCGCACAGGGGCCTGCCTCCACCCATCTCGAAAATGGACATACAACCACAATCATGTAGCGAGCCCCGTTACATCTTTCTCCCATGTCTACATAATCAATGTGGAGCTCTCTGAATGGGCCATTTGGTTTGGGTATCGTTCCTCTCAGTGTGCGCAATGTCATACCTGAGTTGTAAATCTGACATGTCGTGCATTCTAAAGCCAGTCTTGTGACGTGTTCATGGAGGCAAGGTGCAAACCAATCTTCTTGTATCTCTGCCATTATGTGTTGCTTTGCGTTATGTGCGGGAAAGTGTAGTTGTTGAAATGCTATTTCTAACAATGTGACTGGCATTACCGCTTTTCCTGAACTTTTTTGTCGCCATAACAAATCAGTCGGCGATTTGCTGCATCCACTTTTAGTCCACAGCAATTTTTCTTCTGCACTAGCTCCCTCTTGCAGCTCTATTATTTCCTGTGTGGGCATCATGTTGTATCCTGTGGGGACCTCTTGGCTTGCTGTGTGGTGCAACATGTATTCTCCTACTACACCTTTCTGTAAATACGAAGCTTCTTTGGCAGCGGCGTCTGCTGCCGCGTTCCCCAAAGATATAAAATCTGTATTTGTGGTGTGGGCTTGGCATTTTACAATGGCCACTGCCGTGGGGTCTTGCAGAGCCTCAATCAGTTCTTTCAATAGTTCTGCATGCTGAACTGGTGTTCCATCTGCTCGTCGGAACCCTCTCCGCCCCCACCGTGCCAACCCGCCGTGTACTGTCGTTGTCATGTATGCTGAGTCGGTATATATTGTCACTGCGCACCCCTTGGCGGCATGCAATGCTTCTATTAGCGCAATTAGTTCTGCTGCTTGGGCTGAATAGTGGGATGGGAGGCGGTGTTGCACTAGTGTCTCGTATTCATCTTCCTCTAATCGTACAACTGCCATACCCACATGTTTCTCTCCTGTCTCCATATCTATTGATGCTGACCCGTCCACGAAATACACCTCTCCCTCGTTCAGGGCATTCTCAAAAATCACTTGATCCTGACCTTCGTCACCTGTGAACGTAGCGCAGTTGTGGTTTTGCATGTCCTCTACGGTGCACGCCTCTGTGATGAATGTGGCTGGGTTCACTGTTTTACATCTTACTATGTGGATGTTTGCGCTGGACAGTATTATTTCATATGCTGTGGCGCGTTGTGTTGTCAGTGTGCTCTTTGATCGCTCTAATATTGCAAAGAGTGAGTGTTCCACAAACAGTGTCACAGGACAGCCCATCACTATCGTGGCACTTTTCTCAATCGCGAACGCGGCTGCAGCTAGAGATTGCTCGCACGCGAAATGACCTTGCATTACTGCGTCTAGGGTGCCACTATAGTAAACCAGTGGTTTGTGCCCTAACGATGTCTTTTGTGTCAATACTGCTGTCATCAGTGTTCCTTTGCAGTGTGAAAATAAGAAGAATTCGCGCCCATAATCTGGATTTGCCAGTACTGGAGCGCTTGATATCAGCTCTTTTAGTGAGTCAAATGCTGTGTTCATCTCTTCTGTCCATTCTATGTGTTTGTTTTCCTGCTGTGCCTCTTTTAGTGCCTGTAACAAGGGCCTCGTGTATGCTGCATAATCCAATATCCATGCTCGGCAATAGTTGCACATACCCAGAAATTTCTGCATCTCTTTTACTGTTTTGGGCTCCCCAACTGCTCTAATCGCCTGTGCCCTGTCTGGTATGATCCACTTGCCATCCTTTGATATCAGCTGTCCCAAGTATAGGACCTCGGTCAGACAGTATTGTAACTTCCCCTTGTCCACCTTGTACCCTTTATTGGCCAATAATGTCAGGAGTGTTATTGAGTCCTTTCTACACTCTTCCTCAGTTTGTGCACAGATCAATAAATCATCAACGTACTGAATCACTGTGCTTTCTACACACAAATTCCCCAGATCTTCATGTAGTACCCTGTTGAATATGCTTGGGCTCTCGCAATACCCTTGTGGTAGTCTGCAGTGTTCGAACCTCCTCCCCCCTAGTGTAAACGCTGTTAAGTACCTGCTCTCCTCTGCTAAGGGAATCGAGAAAAATGCATTTTTTAAATCAATAACTGTGAAGTGGGATGCCGTTTTCGGAATGTTGCACAGTATTGTTGATGGGTTCGGGACTAAAGGGAACTCCTTCTGAATCACATCATTGAGTGGGCGTAAATCCTGTATCATCCTCCATGAACCTCCCTTCGCCTTTTTAATCGGGTAAATGCATGTGTTGCATGGGGAGTTTGAGGGCACTATTATTCCTTGTGCTAGCAGTGCATCTAGTGTCTCTCTGATCCCTTCTTCTGCTTCGCGTGACAATGGATATTGTTTTACCCGGGGTATAATTGCTCCCGGTTTCAGTTTTATTACCACAGGCTGAACCTCATGTAATAACCCCACGTCATGGGGGCCATTTGTCCATATGTTAGTGGGTACTAACCTCATGTCGTCATCAAAAAATGCATGTGGTGCTCCTACTACTGCCATTAATTCAACTTGAGTTTTTCTGGCTGTAACTACAATGTCACACGGCATTGCTAGTTCCATCACTATTTCGCCATCTGACTCAGTGTCTGAAAATAGCTCCTCGTCCGAGAGCTCCCTCAGTGGGATATTTGCATTTGTACACAGTACTGTCCGCCACTCACATCCTTCCATGTCAACGCCAATCACACATATTCTGTTTGCTGACACGTGTACTGCGTGTAAATCCAACGATACCACTGACCCGAGAGCAGTGTCGGGGCTTGCTATGGGGCGGAAGAGGAATTCGGCTGGAATCCTCCAATCCATCCTTTTTAGTTCTGGTACTATGAGAGCCAATGTTCTCATGCCCTCAACAAACATCTCCTCGTTTCTTGGTAACCCTCTGATCTCTTGCATAATTGTGTGGCCGTGTATTACTGCTAATATGCGGAGGGGGCATATGCCTGGCGTCGAACATACGATACCGCTCCCTGTGAATGATATTGTCATATTTAGTTTGCTTAAGAGATCTCTCCCCAGCAAATTAATGGGAGAGTGTTCATAGTACAGTAAGGGTGCTTTCACTGTTTTACCCCCCACTGTCACATCCAATGCTTCTGTGTAAGGAACTTCAATTACAGCCCCAGAGAACCCCTGCGTCTCTAACGTTCTATTAGATAACGGGAACCGGCCCTCTCTAATGCATGATTTCTCCGCTCCCGAATCCACCATGAATATGAACTGCTTGTCTCCTATCTGCGCTCCTATCAATGGTTCCTCTGATGCATTGTGGGTCGTAGATAGTACTGGACACGCAAGTGCTCTCTGTGGGCTGTCCTATGCGGGGTGTCTCATTGCCCCCCCTTGATCAAAAATGTTCCCCGAAACTACTGACACCCCGCTGTAAGGTGCGGGAGCAGGTGCTCCGTTAGCTACTGTGGCGAAAGTGTTACCTGGCGTGTATTGCATATTGTCATTATTCTGTGGGTGGTTTTGTGTCCTGTACTGATGTCCGTGTAGTTGTGCGTTACTTCTTTGTCCTACATTTTCTGGTTGTTGGTATTGTCCCATGGGGAGGCCGTAGGGGCTTCCTGGGTGGGGGTGACCGTACTGTTCTGTCTCCTGGAACCCGTTGTTTTGTCTGCTCCTGCACTCTCTTGAGTAGTGCCCCCATCTCCCACAATTCCAGCAGCTCCCCTGTGGACCTCTGGGACCCTGCCACCCATTACCTCCCATTCCTCCATACCCTTGTCCTCCTCTTCGGCCCCGGTACCCACCTCTTCCCCCTCTTGGGGCCCACTCTTGCCACGTTGGACCTCCGTTCTGCTCCTGCTCAGTCCACTGTCGTTGTCCTTGTCCTGCCCAATTTGCTGCTATTCTTCCTTGTATTGCTATTTGCCCCTCCTCTCCTTCCTCTCCCTCCCTCATGAGTGGGAGCCCTGCTACCGCTGCTGCAACCTTCACTAGTTTTGATTGTACCAACTTTGCCTCGTCTGCCAACCTTTTCTGTGCTACTTCCCTCTCTCTCTCTTTGATCCTTTTGCAATGGTGCACTATTATACTTTGGATCTCTGGCCACCCCTTCGCCTCAACGCCCGCTATCTTATCGAGTGCCTTCTGCACCTCTTTTGGGAGCCCTCTCTTAATGATAAAATAAAATAGAGATGTGGATTGGTGCCAGGGCGTGCCCGTTTCCGCTCTCCACATCTCCTGCACCCGGAGAATGTAATCCATAGCATCCTCCCCGTCATTCATTGTACATTGCATTACCGACTGTAAATCAGGGGTATCTGGGAATGTCTCCCGCAGCGCGTCCCACACCCTTGCTCGTACTGTATTAAAGGAAGCCCCATCATGACGATCACAATCTAACGTCACGGCCGGGAAACCAGCCTTAGCCCATACTCTGTCCGCTTGATCTCCTACTGCGGTTACTAGTAGGCTTTTCACATCGCCTACTGCCAACGGTATGCCGGCGGTATGTTTCTCAAATGCATATATCCACTTGCTCGCCCCTCCTGACAGCTGGGGCAATAATTTCATTAAATTAGCCTTATCCATCTGAGCCCATGGTATATAGTTTGGTCTCCCCCCCCCTCTGTGTATCAATGGAAGTTGTAACTTCCCTTTTGCAGTTGCACCCTCCCTTTCCTTAGTCGCTGCTGACTCCAATGACGCCATCTTCCCCACCCTATTTCTTAGTCGTCCCATCCATTCGTCGTCTATAGTCCCTAGCGAACATGCACCGTCCACTTCCTCGCTTTCCCCTCCCACTGCCATACTCAACCTATCACTGTCATCCAACCCTCCTCTGACATCACATAACAAATCCTCTCTGATCCCTCTCTCTCGTGATACATCACCAATGCTCCCTTCTACTGCTCCTACCTCTATTATTCGTGTCGGCTCTTCCTCAATCCTGAACAGTATTTCCCCCTTTTTCCATCCTTCCTCAATCTGTCTACCTTCGCTCGACGCTCTAGATGTGCGTCCTGATTGTGTGGGGGCACACGCTGTGCGCTCACATATGTCTTTTATTCTTGAGAGTTCATCCCTTGCCACAGTAAGCCTTGACTCTAAGTCACTCGTTAGCTTCTCTATATCCACCCTCTGTGTGCTTCCCTGGGCGCGCTCTCTGGTGCTTTCGTATGGCGGGGGGGCTGTTGGTCTTTGTGGTGTACCAGTTGTGGGGGGAGGCACATACGTAGGGTCGCTGTATCCTGCTGCGGGGGCTGGTTTAGGTAATATCGGGTACAAACTAATCACCTCCGCAGGTTGTGCTGTACTTAGCTGTTCCTTTTCCTCTCTTGGAATCATCAATGGATTATCTGTGGTGGAAGGTAGATCAATATTTGGTGCCGGAGCTTTGGGTGGGGGTACCTCCTCAAACAATCTCCAGAGGTCTAATATCTCCTTCCTATTTTGCCATTGTTTCCCCTTATACTTGAGGCTAATGCATGTTCGTACCATATCAAGAACGCTTTTGTCAAAAGACCCTCCCTCGGGCCAAATCTGGGGCAGACCCTCCCCCTTCAATTCTGTTACCCATTGATCGTGATATTTATTTATTCGTTCAGCGTATCCCGGTAAGCTCTTACAAATATGTGACAAGGGAGTTTCGGCCCCCATCCTCTAAATCACTCACACAGCCGTGTCCACCTTCTTTACTTTTAGTTGGGTGTAGATCTGTGTATGTATACCTTTATGGCACAGACAAGAGCGGACGTCTCAAATATTATCACCCAAGTTTATTCACTGCGCAAATCCTTTCGCACTCACCATAGCTCATCTCCTTCCCATTCCCATACACTCTCATGTGATTCCGCTTGCAACTGATCAAGTACTAGTTATGGTCAACACTCTCTGGCGCCACCTCGCGATCAACCGATCGTCTCCAACACTCACACGGTGCGCGCACCCATCACAATGCCTTTCCACTCACACCTCGTCTTATTTCCTCCCTTTCCTCCCTGGCCAGCTGTCCCTGTTTTTCTGCTAAGGTTGCTATGTTCACGTCTGTACGTGCCACTACTTAGTCCCCACTCCTCAAAATGTGCTCCCTATTTTATAGTTCTTCTACAAGTATATTTATCTTATACCCTTTTCGCTTTCTTCCCCTGCCCCGTGGAATGGAAAAAAGAAATAGAGAGAGTAGCAATCACTAAAAAATATTCCCGGTGTCTCCTTTTGCCAGACACCAATAACTTATTTCTTACTTCTTCATATATTCCCAGTACTAGTTTAGATAGCACTATGCGGCGCCGCCTTCCACCCCCTTTCGGAGCTAGGTTTCCGTCACTTCTACCACTTCACTTATTTCTTACTCCTAATGGCCATATGCAAAGAAAAGATAAAGAAAGTTTCAAGACCCGTCTTTAGTAGACCCCCGTTATTCTTCTCCTCTACCTGTCCCCGTTCTCCTGTTCACCGTTTCCCCTCCCTTCCCCTTTACGATCGCTCGCACTCAGTACTCACGTGCCCGTCTTGAACCGATAGTCTCCGAAACTGGGTCCGTCCAGGCGGTGTCACCGGTAACTCAACGGTCAGCCCCTGGCTCCGGCGAGCGGCACTCAAAGGGGATTTTTTTCCAATCGGGATCCCGTACCCTTTCTCATTGAGTGCGCACTTCTTATTGTGCCGGTCGCCGTTGGCGGGCAGCCTCCCGGAGCCGGCTCACCGTGCGTATCCCTTCTCGACCGGAGATTCTCGTGCCACAAGGGGGTCGTTAGAAAGGAGTTAGGAAAAATAATTTGGAGATATCACGCTATCGGGGTCACCACTGAAGGGAAGCGCCCCCAATTTCAGCACGATCCTCCCCGCAATGAGAGACAATAAGGGACTCTCCCGTAGTGGGAATAAGACCAAGACAGAGTGCGGGTGAGCGTAAGTGGGAGTTTATCCAAAGAATAGGGCATGCAAAGAACTCTGCAACCTCCGAGAGCGCTCTGTCTGACAATAGCAAAGACAGGCGTATTTCTAATACAAAAAACGTCATCAGAACCTACACACTATAGGGGGCACAAGTTAATTGGGATTGGGTGGCGTCGACTAACTATAGGTGTTGCTGCAGCGTGGTTGGTCTTGGCGTGAGGACGTCACTGGTCAGCCTCGTGGGTTGGGTTGGGCCTGGCAGGCCAGCTTGAGGTCATCCGAGCGGTGTTGGTATGCTGGGGCAGCCTGTGACAAAGATGAATACCTTTCCTGACTCGTTTGCCCTAGGCCATGCACACTGCAGTTATTCAAGAAACGACATCTAAGTTCATCAATAAATCGCTCGGCAGTTTGTCTTATAAAATAAACGCAACACATGAGGAATGCACCTCTTGAGAGGTCCGGTGATTGTCGGTTGGGGTGAGATTTACCTGTGTCCTATTGACCGGTATTTTAGGTCGAGGGGCTGAGTTCTGGGGCCTGAGCCGACTGGTACATGCCTGTCTGCCGCGTTAGAAGTTATTATATAAATGGGTCTCTGTGTCTTGTCCCAGTGATGGGGGTCGTTCTTGGGGTGGTCTAGGGGGAGGGTTGTGGACTTTACGAGAGGGTGCTGGTAGATCAGTGGATTCAAAACGTGGGTTTATTACCGTGCTGTAAATAACACAGGTGGTGGGCTGTGGCCTTGGGTGCGGTACCGGGGCCTCTGACTCTCTGAAGCGGCTCCAGCTTGGTTGGGGGAGGTGAGGGAGCGCGGCACAGGCCTTAGCTTCCTTATCTGGCAGGCTTGGTAGGGTGGGAGGGAGAATGGCCTTGCATATACTCACAAAGGTTTTTTCCTCGTGCGTTGCTAACTTTTGAATGCAGAACTTTTATAATGTTCCGCCTTATTTTGATGTTATTTAAACACACATATATATTTCCATTTCGTTACACATTTCTTTAATACAGTCGGTCCGAGTACCTTTTCGTTACCTAACATTATATTTACTACATGATGTGATTATTTTATGTACATTAAACGTTACACGAGGTCGTTCTAGGTTATGGCCTACAGAAATTGATGCTCGCTGCTTTAGGTGATTAAGAAAACATATATGAGTAAATAAAGGCTATACATTTGGTCTACATCTTTCTCTGTGGTTGTAGCAGCACTAGTCCAGACCTGGGGTGGTATCATGTAACGTTACATCTTTATGGTTTATTCACAGTTTACAGGATCTGTTTAAACCGAGGTAGTTCGTTAATACCAATACTTGAATTATTTTCTACTTTCTTCAGATAGTGATGCTTCAGCTTTTTTTTCCCGTCACCCCGGCCTCGCGGACCAGGTCATGCAGGGTGCAATATTACATTGTGGATAAAAATGTTACAGTGTTAGCATCTCGGGTTAGCTCATATCCGACTTTCTCATGGGAACGCGCTCGCAGCGGATCTACCAGGGCTACTGCGGCGGCAGAGATGCATGAAAGGCCCTCCAAAGGTGGGGGCCTCGTTACAGTGTGCTGAACTCACGCCATGTTTGCTAAACAAGATGGCTTCTAGGCCTAACTGAATTTTGGTATATGCAGGGAACGGATATGTGTGGGCAATGTCGTCGGCGGGTGACCCCTCCTCCACCTGGGCCCGGGTGGCATGAGGGGATGGCCACCGAGTCATGGTCCTCACCTGGGGAGAAGGCTGCAGGTGAGGAGGGCCTCGCGGCCAGTCCTTCCCTACAACACCATCACCACCATAGTGCACATGATACAGAACGACATTACCAGCCATATACAAATATGCACTGCCATCCCCCCACTACTAAAGGTGGTGTCTGTGCCACACTTCCTGGCCACAGGCACCTACCAACACACAGTGGGCCAGCTGCATGGCATTTCACAACCACTATTTTCACGCATGCTGAACCAAGTGCTGGATGCCCTCCTGAAGCACGCAAGCACCCACATATCCCTACCACGGACTGCCCAGGAGATAGTCGAAACCAAAGTAGGCTCCCATGCACTGGCAGGCATGCCCAATTGTGTCGGTGCCATCGACTGAACCCATGTGGAAATGATAGTCCCCCCATGCCATAGAGGCTGTGTACCGCAATTGCAAACAATACCACTCCATCAATGTGCAAATGGTATGTGACTCCAGGAAGATCATCACCCATTGCTGCGGCCGATTTCCTGGATCAACACATGATGCCATGTTACTGGGTAAATCCACGGTACCCATTCAAATGGAGCGACATGCCGGACCACATGCCTGGCTGCTTGGTGAGTTGCACAACCGTCCCATGGCAGTGCTTTGGGGGTACTGGTGTGTGGGGATGCATGAGGGGGGGCAATACTGCACCTGGGTGGGAATAGCTGGTGATTGGAGAATGCATGCAGAGCCAAACACTCCTGACCTGAACCAGTCAAACGGTACATGACACTTCACTGGCCACATATCACAAATAATGCATATCAATGAGAACAAGTAAGAGGCACATCCAGTCCACCATGGTGATGGCAAGCAATGCATGAATGAACAGGATGGCAAGTGTGGCTATGTGGGCAGTGTGACCATGCATAGTAAATACTGAACAGCATGAATTGGAGTAAAAACATTATTGCACTACCACAGCATATCTGCCTCAGCATGCATGATTACACCCTGCATCATCTATTGAATGCCAACCAGACTACCACACCTCATGACAGTACAGATTGCACCTAGATAACATTTTTTCATGCTTACAGGGACATGTGCATGGCCACACCAAATAGCTGGCGGCATGACTGTGCTCCCTGAATTATGGGAGTTCAGAGTGACACACACCTATTTGAATCTGCTTGCAGGTGATGGAGGATATCCCTTGAGGCCGTAGCTACACACCCCTGTGCCTAACCAGCAGAATGGCCATGAGGAGGAGTACAATCGTGTGCACACTCGTACCCGTGTTGTCATTGAGCAGACCTTTGGCCTGTCGAAGGGGCGGTTCCGCTGCCTCAGCACGTCTGGTGGGGCACTCCTATATAGGCCTGAGAAGGTGGCAAAGATCACCATGGCCTGTGTCATGCTGCACGACATGTGCGTCCGGAGAAATGTACCATTCTCACCTGACATTGACATGCATGGGCAGGCAGAGGATGATGAGGACGGAGACAGAGGTGAAGTAGCCCCACTGCCAGTACGTGATGCACGGGATGACCATGCTGTACGGCAAGCACGAATTCAAGTATACTTCTGAAACACAGGGACTATGAAAGACTTGTGTCAGTCAGACACTGGGCCAATGTGAACATGCACACAAGGAATGTTGGGAGTTGGGCACTGAACACTGTAACACATTAAATGGATGCACACGAAAATTAACAATGTCCAGCCATGGATTTGTCTTCTCACAACTTGTGTATTTTTTAAAACTGCAAAAATGTGCCCACTCCCCCCTCCCATACCCCCCCAACAAACTCCCTCACCCACCCCACAAACCCCAGAAAATACCCCAACAAACTCCCTCACCCACCCCACAAACCCCAGAAAATACCCCAACAAACTCCCTCACCCACCCCACAGATCCCAAATGTCCCCATGTGTGCAACAAACAGTGTTCCCTTCACCAATCTAGTTCTTCACATTGTCATTGCCCATACTGTTATTTCTTTGAGACTTTTGGGTCTGGGGTGCCATGGCCGAGCGCCGTGCGCTCATGCGCGTTAACCGAACAGGGTTCGATTGCACCGAGGTGGAAGGGGTTGTTGTAGTGGAGGTGTCTATTGTTAGTCCCATGGCTGGGCCAATGTGTGGCCACTGCATTTGCGGGATGTTTGCAAGAAGGGCCTGTGTCAATGACCCCATGCACTCCCTGAATGCACACGTAGATGCCTCCACAGCAGCTGTATTGGCTGCAATGGCCGTGTCTATGGCCCCCATGGCCTCATTCCCAGCGTCGACCTGTTGACGCATGATTTGTAGCATTGAATCTTGGCGGGCCTCTACCCTTGCTAGGCGAGCCTCGAAGGAGGTGTTGGCCGCAGGTGTACTGGTGGCTGGCAGGGTGGTGGCTGGCAGGGTGGTGGCTGGCAGGGTGGTGGAAGACACCTGCGTGGGGTCCTCGTCCTGGGCACTGTCCTCCTGGAAGATCCCAATGTCTGATTCTCCAAGGTCAGAGTCATGGAGACACGGATCGTCCAGGCTCTCAGACTCTGCAGGTGGGTGGGGACTGGCAATGGGGCTTGGGGTGGATGTTCCAGACATGATTCCAGCCTCATCATCCACCTCTGTGGACACAACGTCCGTGGTGGCTGGCGGAACGGCTCCCACTGTTGTGGGTGCCTGCTTCTGTACTGTCGCTGCAGGTGTCCCCTGCAGGGTTGATGCCTTGCGTGGCACACTGGGTGTTGGTGCAGGCATTTTCTTTGACGGGGGGTGCCGGTGGCCCTGATCCCTTTGCGTGCACTGGATGTACTCGCACCCCTGTCCTGTGTTCCACCTTCCTCATCGGTGCATGGGAGATAGAAGAGATGCAGGTCATCAGTGATGTTGTCAAATAGCAGCTATGGTGTATTGCGGTGTGATATGTTCATACATTCAGGCATCATTTCATTTCTGGTGTGTGTCATTTGGTGTACTGAGGGGACATGTTGGCAATCAATGCAGGGCTGGTGGCATAGCATTGGTTTGGTGTCTGTGTGGTGGGTCCCATGGGCATGGTTGGGTCATGTTGCACCTCTGTTGGGATTGGGATTTTCACTCAACATGCGTGTGGTGCAGGGTGTGGCACTCATTATTCTATGGATGTGTTGATGTAGCCTTGGAACATGCATTGCCTTGCCTAGTCTATTGTGCCACATCATGTTTTGGTATACGTGGATGTGATGGTTCACTCACCTTCCTCTGTGGTAGTTGCAGCAGCGAACTCCTGGGGTCTCATTACGACCCTGGCGTTAAGGGTTTAACGGCGCCGTAAAAGGTGTCGGCGCCGTTAAACCCTTAACACCTGATTATGAGGTCCCTTTGCGGGACCCGACCTTAACGGCTAGTTTTTCCAGCCATTAAAGTAGGGACCCGCAAAGGGACTTTGGTGCTAATAACGGTACTGCAATTTGCGGTACCGTTATTAGCGCCTTCCCCATTCCCATTGAGCCCTATGGGGAAAAAATGGGAATGGGGAAGGGCCATGGCGGCATGGGGAATTACCGCCCCACCATCCTCGGAATGGGGTGGTAATTCCCCATTCCGCCATGGCGGACTCCGGCATCGACCATGGTGTTAATAGCACCATGGTCCTCCGCCTGGGTCGTAATGAGGCCCCTGGTCTCCTAATCCCTCTATGGATTCCGGGTCAATGAATGCACTTGCAGTCTCCTCCCATGCGGTGAGCTTCAGAGGGGAGTGTGGGCCACCGTCTGTCGCCATTGCGGCCCTCCTGTTCTCTGCCAGGATCTTCCTGACCCGGAGGCGGAGGTCATCCCAGCGCTTCCTGCAGTCACGTACACTCCTTGGGCTGCTCCCCACTGCTGACACCCTCGGAGCGACCTCCTGCCAGACCTGTTTTTTTTTTTGGTTTGGGCCACATGCTTGAGGTCTGTGCTCCTGATTGTGTCTGCGTGCTGTTCAAGGGTGTTAGCAAGCATATTGAGTTCAGCATCAGAAAAACGCTGCTTCCTCTTCCTTTGGGAGGATTTACTGGTGGCCTTCGACATCCTGCTTCAGTTGTGGCACACAACAACACGAGTGTAGTGGTGTTTATGGAGGATGGCAATGGATTGTGTTTTTAAAGATGGCCGCCAGCTCATTTCCCGTTCCTGCGCGATGATGTAATTTCCGGGTCCTTTTTTGCGACCACGGAAATACTGTGCCGGTATTACCGTCCCGGTGTTTAGTGGTTGTTATGACACGGTTACAGAATGGGCGGATCCCGCAATGCTGGTATAGGGGGGTTGGTGGCCCGTTACCGGCGTGGCGGTTTTGCCACTACCGGCACGGGGTAACGCGTGTTCTCGCGCACTCGTAATCACCCGCTGTTACCGGGTTCATACGAGCACGGACCCGCTCATTCCGGCATGCCGGTAATGAACACGGTTTTACCGGGCAACTCGTAATGAGGCCCAAAATGTCCACCAAAAAAGCGTTCCTTTATTACACAATAAAAAAATAGCACAGCCGCAGACGTGTTTTTATTACCTGTAAAATCTAAGAAGGGGTATTCTCATTCAGGTCATAATCAGGCTGTGAGGATAGCTCTGGAGCAGCACGTTAGCTCTGTTAGTAAAACAATGCTAGCCATTGTGGCAAAAGACAATACAGACATTTTATCCATGCATAAACTAACATAGCCACATATTCCAGCTACAATCCATCATTTTGTGAAAGCACTATGTTAATATGAGAAATAAATAAACAAAAGACACTAAATTGAACCATATTTGAATAATGCTGGAATTGATTCAATTGCTCAAATGAGGTGCATGTTTGGTGTCTGATTGAAGCCCATGTTCTTCATCGTGTGTTCATATTACACTTCAAGTTTCTTAATGCTGGCACCGTATAAACCCAAATAACACTTATAAATATCCAAGCCACATATGTGCTTAGAGGTGTTCAAGGTGCTCTCAGTAAGGCCGACTAGATAATACTGAAAATCCACTTCAGGTGGGGTACAGTCTCTGATTTATCACTGAGGCATGTGACTGGCTTGACCCCACCTCTACCAATCTTTCAGATGTACAGGGTGTTAGAAATGGTTGGGTGTTCATCTGTATGCTCTGCCTGGGAGGTAATGTGGTCTAGATGGCGACTTTTGTGTCATGTTACCTAGGTCTTAAACCTAGATCCACCACCTGACCTCTTTTTGATTGACCAGACGAATCTCTGTACCTCAGCACCCTTCTATTCCCTGAAAGGCCAAAATGAGAATGGTTAAAACAAGTTTAAAAAACAGTATGCGAGTATTTATTTAGGGTGTTTTACAATTGTTGTATTCAGGCCTTTTCTACGCACTGCGTTTATTACCCTTGGGAAATGTAGGGTACGATGTGGGGAGAGGTGCCACTACATGCGCTCTAATCCCGGGCCCCGGGGGGTGGTATCTGGAGGATTTTGTATTTGTATTTATTGAATTTTATATAGCGCTTTAAACCAAAGCGCTTCACATAAAACAACAGGAATACAATAGAAGCAATAAGTACAATGTGTCAAATCATCAAGAACAGTAAATAGAACAATTTGTCGAGATCATTAGATTAAGAACTAGGTGAGGGGTAGCAAGGAAGGAGGTAGTAAAGAACTGTTAGGTGGGAGGATACTCTGGTTACCACAACTACAAAAGTTAGTAAACCTGCCGGCCCTTGGAGACAGGCGTGCAGGTGTAACATTCTTCACAGCCCATTTTGGGAAATTGTATTACAGAGAGAACAACAAAACAAAAGAGGTGATGACGGGAAGGTTTAGAATGAATCCTAAACTCTGGCATTGCTCTGGGCAACCCTCCACACCGCCGTTCTTCGCCTGTCAAGCCATTACAAAAGGGGAAAGGCCATATGCATATCAGGCTTGGTCCCACCCAAAAGGGGCAGTGCAGCCGGACTGCACAAGACCACAAGCATCCCCGAACATGTTTCAGCCTCGCTGGGCCTCATCAGTGAGGAGTACCTTGGGTCTATAGTTTGGGTCTCCAGGCCCAGCAAGCACAGGACCCACGTCTGGCCATAGCCGTTCCACTCAGTCTGACTACAGAAAAACAAAAGAGTTACAGAGAGGACAGTAACACTGCTTACCGGAATCAGAGCAGAGAAAAGGATCCATAAAGCAGTAGGGGCTGAATCAATACAGAATCTTCTTGACACAGAATTGCCATGTGCATGCAGGAAGAATACATGAGGTGGTGAGGTAAGACCTAAGGTGGAGCAGGAGGTGCTAAAAAGTGGTCTGACATATATTGGTATTGTATACCACTAATCTGATTAAAGAATCATCAGATCTGGAGGCGCCACATTGTAGTTATCACTATTGCATTATACACATGCACACACTATCGTTTATGCATAACACATGATACATTAACCGTCTTATTGGTGACTCTTTTTTCATAAAAGGTGTTTTTATTATTTTTTAAAAAATAAGTAGCAGAGACCACAGCCAATGCATTTCAGATGGGAGGTCCATCATCAGGACCATTTTTGAGGTTTCTGGAGGACACCTTAAACAATAATTAACATTAAAATACATTGAAGTAATTAAGTGATGCCCACTCACACGCCCTAGTTATCTCATATTTTGATATTGTACCATTTAATTCATTTAGTGATGAAGGGGCCGTATAGGTTAGAGTCCAAGAGCAGACTGTATAGCGTTTTCAGTGTTCTTTAAGTGACTAGCAATTTAATGCACTGACACTATTATTAGTTAGAGCTTTGTTTACACAAACTGGGCTGCCTTAAGAATAAACTGGAATAATAACACATTTAGTCCTGCCAAAGGTGCACTAGTGATATGCCAGAGGTAGCAGTTCAGCTTCTGAGCCAAAAGCACAGTTTGGTGGAAACGGTGCATGCTCCGACAATGCATTCTATGACACTTACAACGTCTAAAGATGATGGGCACTCTTCCATGGCCACTGATCCAAAGTAAGATAATAATGTTTTGCATGAAACCACACTTATTAGAAAATCCCACATTAGATAAGAAACAGCAATCTCAGCAACAGCTAGATGGACATTATTTATTTTTCTGAGTTCCAGGTGGAATTAACTGGCATTTAGCCAGACAGAACTTTCTTTCTTCATTATGGAAACAAAAATGGCTGTGGTTTTAAGCCAGCTGATAAAAGCATATATAAAAAGGACCACTATCAGAGAGACGTGAGATGATAAGGTGAGAAGATACAGAAAGGTAGACACGAGAATGGTGCAGGCATGATGAAGAGATGAAGCTGCAGATGTTGTAAGAAGGGGGGCAGAGAATGACCACCATTGTCATGGGCGAACAAGCAATGGAGCCGTGGGGGCCAGCAAGTATTATAATCAGGTGATGCTACACTGAATAATTAAATTACATTTTTGCCCTTGATTGTGGTATTTCGCATAATGAAGTCATTGGAAAATATGCACTCAATGGTCAATGTGCACTAATTAGAAAAAATGCAGTTATCAGATACTGAATGCTCATTAGTAAACTGCATGCACTTGAGCAATTACTTTTTTACTTTGTAAAGACTGTTATTCTAGCATTTGCCTCACAATAAAGGCCAGTGACATTATACCAATTTCAATTTAAAAAAACGTTATTCGATATAAAATCTCCAGGTTCGAAATACAATCACATTAAAACTATGAATGTACAGATTAAATACAGATCAAATCACAAAATAAATTGACTAAAATTCCTAAAAGGAGGGCAATTAAAATCTAGCATTTCTGAAATTATCTGTCTACTTTCTGCCAGGAGAATTAACAAAAAAGACTTCTTTTTAACCAGCCCCAGTGGATAAATTTCGCTACGTAAAAAAGGCACATCTAGGTTGGCGGAATAATTACAGAATAATATTGCCTGGCCAGTAGTTTGAATGCCATTTGACTATAAAGAGTGGCTTCAGATATTTAACTCAAAGGCCGTTTCAGCATTCACACAAAAACATGAAGTGCAAGATTGACTACTCTGCCATCCCACGCATCTGACATATACTACCCATGGATCCCTTCCATGAGGAAGTAAATTTGGACACTTTCAAAGTCTCCATACGAAATTCCACATAGAGTGCTCGTGCTTATGGGTTGATATAAGATATAAATATACTTCAAAGCCAAAATCTGGCTTGACAATTAGATATTTCAGCCCCATTTACAACACAGCGTGCAAGTTCTCCATTTTCCTTTTTGAGAAAGAAATGACCACCTCCTTCACCTTTGCTTTGGTCCTCCGGGTCAATTAGATTGGGATTATCCCAAAGACAGACCAGGTCCACGTCAATGAGCTATTTCTTGACATGTTGGAGGCAGGGAAAGGAGTGCCCCCGCTATAAAGATATTATATGTAGCAGTGCCTCTCGATATTTGTTGAGGCCCGGAGAGATCCATATCCTGACCCAATACTTTACAGGTCTCAGACCTTCCTCATCCCATTTGGTCTGAAATCACACTGCATATGGAGTGGAGCATTTGGGTTGCTTTGTGGAAGCAAAAGCAGATTTATTAGAAATGTATTTTTTGTGATTGATAGAGCCTGCTGTGAGAAACATGGGGGTATTTCACTCCTAAGGCCCATGGATCCTCTTCTCAGGAGCCAGGGAAAGGCCATCGCTCTTGGATCTCAACCCTGGTGGCGGAGAAGTGAGTGAGGATCACCTGGGTGGAGGGACTTTGGGACTTGGGAGTGGGGTTTCCTTAGGAGAGACATGGTAACCCCTTTATCACGTTGAGGGTCAAACAAACCCTTCCCTGACCTTTATATGTTATTATAAAGCTGCTCCCATCATTTCCCCACATATGACACTTGACAGTACTGGGACGAAGAAGACGCGACTAAGAGTAATTAACACTAACCCTTTCACCATTTTAGTACTTGGACGAGTAAGATGTCTACACAGAGACATGAGGGTCAGGCATGTCCCTTTAATTATTGTCAGACAATTCTCATTAGAGATACATACATGCAGCTGGTCAAGGGGCTGCAGGTGTATAAAGAGACAGCAGAAGAGCTGAACGGGGAGCAACAGGGAGGCCTGGGTGGGAGGGACAAGCAGGGGACCTTGCATCAGAGGAGGTAGCCATGGTGGGACCAGATGAGGAGCCACGACATCAGTCACTTGCCAGAAGATTTGCACAGAGTGTAGTTAGTGGGCCGTGTAAGTATTGCCAGTCTTGGAGCCTCCGTTACAGAGGATTGAAAGCAGGAGCTGCTAGAGAGCACCAAGGAACGAGGACACTGTCTACGTCCAGAAAGAAGCATTCTGCTTGCTGCCGTGTAAAGAGAGGAATGCAGCAGATGAGCAGAGCTCCAGCGGGTGAGTTTCCTGGCTTTGGCGGTGAAGAAGTAGAGGGAACCACCGGAGGAGAAGCCACAAGCAGGTGAGTGTCGGGGAGGACGCTCACCAGCAGTGGCACTCCTGCGAATACATATTGAATACCAAATTGAATGGAACTTTAAAATTAAGTGAAAGCAATGCTTAATGAATACTGAATTGAATGGAACTTTAAAATAAGCGAAATCAGATACTTATTGAATCTTGAACCGAATGAAACTTTAAAACTCAGCAAAACCAATGCATATTGTATATAGAACTGAATGGAACTTTACAATTATGCAGCACGAGTGCTTATTGAATATTGAATTGAATGAAACACTGAAATTAAGCATTCAAAGTGTTGAATGGAATAAACCCTTCAAGGGCCAAACAAATGAAGTGGATAACCCACATGCCCAGGTGAAAACGAATTACAGAAAAGGGCACCGGTGCAACAGAGAGTCACAAGAAGATGGGTGTGGGCAAAACACCCTTAAACTGAACTTTTATGAATGAATGCAGTGTGATAAGGCCAAAGGGTGGAAAGGTTGTGTGACAAGTTATGGCAGAGCCAAGAGGCTGATAAGGAAAAAACAGAAAATTGCAAATCTACACATGAAAGCCAAGAGGCCGAGAGTGAGGAATTCTGGTTGTGCGACCTGTAATGTGTGGACTGTTTGGTCTGACAACTGCGCCTAGACCAGTGAACACTAAAAGGTTGAAAACCCAAAGACATTGTGATGATGAATTTAAAGTCTTGGGGAAGGGTACCCTGAGGCTTGAGGAGCTACATGTGGTGCCTTGAGAACGACACCTCTTTACCTTTTGTTTTCTGTGAACCGTGGTGCTTGGAACTTGGGGAAGGGAACCCCTAGGGCTGGTTTTGAACTGTATCACCTTGACCTTGAGAAAGGTAGTCTTGAGATGTTTTCATGGAACTTTCTTATACTTGGGGAAGGGGAGCTGAGAGAAAGCTGCGACCTGGAAGAAGCTCAGAACTTTGAGTTGAACACTATTTCTTTTGGTTTTGACATCTCTACACATTGGTTAGCTTTAGTTGTGAGGGCAAGTATAGGTTTTGGACACAGACAGACCTTTAAATTGAACTCTTTGACTCAGGCATTCCTTAGTTTTGTTCAGGTAGGGAAATCCCAGCTTAGACTCGGGCAAGTTAGGCCTTCTATCATCCTGATATTTGATTTAATAAACTATTTAACTTTAAATGTTATGTCTGTTGTCTGTGTCTTGATTCATGAAGCCTTCACACTGCGTAGTGTTGTATCCTCAAATGTTAGCAACATATAGTGATGCAGATTTGAATTGGAGTTTTTAGACTTCTTGTGCTGGGGTAACTGCAGCCCTACCCTCCCATATTAAATAAAATAGTTCTTCGCCGCCCCACTATTTCTGTCAATGGTAACGTTACCTTTTGCAAGCTGGGCAGACATAGGGCATTTTCTGAGAACCATATGCCGAGGCAATCATACCAAGGCACTTGTTCCAGGTAGTGGCCCTAAATGTCAACCTTGAATTCGTAGCTCTTGCAAAAATGTTGGCCGGAAAACCATTGCCTTAGTTTTGATGATGTTAATTTCAAGCCCCAATTCCTAACATTTATTGGAGGAGGTTGCTTTCATGTCCATCAGGGTCGTTGCTAGTAAAACCGCATCATACGCAAAGAATAGCGAAGGTATTCTGTCTTGCACCAAACTCAGCAGGTCTAAACAAGACTTCATCAGCCCCCCAATTATTCCATTGATGTATACACTGAACAATAGGGGGGCTAATAAACACGCTTGTCTCACACCCCTGGCCACCTTAAAAGGCTTGGTTACCTCCCCTGAAAGTCCCCAATGGACCATTGCCTCATTTTTGTTGTAATGAAGGTGTACCATTGTGAGGAGGTGGGCCGGGATGTTAGAGCCAAGCAGTGCTAGCCAGAGTATTCCTTGTGGGATGCCATCAAACACGGTTGTTAAATCGACGAACACTGCATACAATCTAGATTAATTTCGGACCACATACTTTTGCAAGATTAAAAATAACTACAACCCCTGGTCTATTCTGCTTTTGGAACCCAGCTTGCATGTGGCCGATTAGATCTCCAAAATCAACCCATTCCTGTAGGTGTTTCAGTAGGGCTTATGAAAATATTTTTGCCAGCCCCGTCCGAAAGGCAAATGGGGTGATAATTAGCCAGGCTCTCCCTCGCCCTTTTTTATACACAGGAACTATCTCAGCCTTACGCCACAAAGCTGGGATGTGCACGGATGCAATCAAAGAGTTAAATAGCCATGTTAGAACTGGATAGACAAAAATGATGGGTATCCCCTGAACCATGGACCTGGGAGCAATATACATGAAGGAGCAAGAGCAAAGGTCACGTGGGTAAGTACAAAAAATGTTCAAGTACTAATTGATTCCAATCAATGTGGAGAGGGAAGAGGCTCAGTCAGATAAACAATTATAGCTTCATATTTTAAAATTAATCAAAAACATCATAATAGCATAAAAATCCATAATACATTCACACAATAACATCCTTAAAATTCATTCAATTCTTTAACAGTACAAAAACATTTTTTAACCAAAATTATTAGAGAAAAAACTAAGAATTAAATCTAAAAGCAACCTATCTATTGCTACTTAATGTGATGCAAGACCACCTGTATTGTAAACGATTTCATTGAGTCATGATGGAGGTGCTGTCACAAAAAGTGCTTGGTGCCAAAAAGTGCTATGTGCCCATGTGGTCTTGCATCACATTAAGTAGCAATAGACAGGTTGATTTTAGATTTAATAACATATCATTACTCCGATACCCATTTGGAGACTCAGGATTGAATCCCTATATGGCACCCCCTTCCAGGATAATATCAGGGCCAGTATCACTGACTATACTTTACACAAAACACTGGTAGTGTCCCCAGCACTAGCTCCTTCTGGGAGGCATTAAAAGTGGTTGTTGGAGGGGCGGCCATCGACAAGTCTGGTAGCCTCCAGGCAACGATAAGTAAAGAATTGGCCTCCACAGAGAAAGATCTACAGTCCTTGAAAAATGCCCGGGCAGGTCCAAGCGGTAATATAGCAAGAGAAATGGAATTGAAGCAAAAATGCTTGGAACATTGGGAGAGGTTGGTCAGGCAAAACTACTCTAGATATGTTGAAAGACAACATGCAGAAGGGGATAAGCCGGGCAGATTGCTGGCATGTCTATACAAAAAAGAGGAGCAGCATGGGCCCATCCACTCAATACGCACTCAGCAGGGCAACTGGCGCTACACGCAAGACAGGATCAATGCTATTTTCTGAGATTTCTATCAGAACGTATATAAAGTGACGACAGAGACCTCACAAGCAAAAATTGTGGAGGCCCTGGATGAGATATACCTCCCCAGACTGAATAGCGAGCAGTGAGAGGACCTGGATTCACCCATTACAGTGTTACTAGGCACGATACAAACCTTGACCACAGGCAAGACCCCAGGCTCTAACGGACTACCCAGTGAGGTTTACAAAGAATTTGCACAGACCTAGCACTTATTGAATATGTTCAAGGAGTCGTTGGAATCCGCTGCCCTTCCGTTAACCCCAAGGGAATCCGTGATCATACCTCTCCTCGAGCCCAACAAGCCTGTCAGAGTGTAGTTCGTACAGACACTTGTCTATGCATAATCAAGATTTCAAGATATTGACTACACTATTAGCTAACAGACTAAAAAGGGTGGTACAGATGCTGGTTCATCCTGACCACACTGGGTATGTGCCGGGCAGAAGTAGGACCTGGAATCTGAGATGATTGCATCACATTATTGATAGTACCCAGTCTTGGGAATGCCCTTGCGCAATCGCCACGCTTAATGCTATAAAAGCTTTTGACTCCGTCTGGTGGGATTGGCTGTATGCCACCCTGCACAGGTTTGGTTTTGGACGGGAGTTCGTTAGCTGGGTAAATCTTATATTCACTAACTCAGTGGCCAAGGTTAAAACGCGCAAGTATATCTCAGATGCATGGAGGCTGGAGAAGGGCACCAGGCAGGGCTGCCCGCTGTCCGCGCTCCTTTACATTCTAGCAATGAAGCATTAGCTGAATATTTGAGGACCGAATATGTCCTACTGGGTATCGCTGTGGATGCCATTCGACATCAATGTACGCAGACAATACATTGATATTCATTCAAAATCCAGAGGACAACCTGGAATCGATTTTAGAAGCCCTTGCGTATTTTGCCACGATCTCAGGTATTGCGACCAGTGTAGAAAAATAATCTCTATTTCGCTTTGTAAGTCTTGCTAAATACCACTGAATACCTGGCTCTGACATGGAGCACGGAAACATTTAGGTACCTTGGAGTCCACATTTAGCACAACTCAGAGCTTGAACATCATCATAACACAATGAAGGCCTTTGATAGGTTTAAAAGATCCTTAAAGTTCCGGAATAAGCTGCCCCTCTCATTGATGGGTAGGGCAGCACTGTTAAAAATGGTGGTCCTCCCCAAGCTTTTTCACTACTTCGTCAATGTGCCATATAATATATGCAAGTTCTTTTTTGCAGCCCTAGCTACTTTATGTGCAGGATTTATATGGAAGAATACAGGAGTAGAATAGCATTAGCTTCCCTGCGTAGGCCTTATGAAGAATGGGGTATTAGGATCCCGCACTTTGAGCTATACTACTTGGCAGGACAGCTACAGTTCGTAGTGGACTGGCTAGCAGATGAGCCCACTGTCGACACACAGTTGTTACAGCCGGCGGTGCCTGGCTTCATCTTAAAAGAGTTAGTGTGGAGCAGACGACCCTGAAGCCTCTAGAGTTCACATCTAGTGCGGTTGGGTATACAAATGTGGGACAGGGCTCACAAGTTAATTGGCTAAAATGATCCAATCTCCGCACATATCACTTTGGTGTTGGTTGTGCAGGCCGGCTCACAGGCATTTTTGGGAATACGCTCAATTTGGGAAGAGTGTGGTTTAGCCACGATAGGAGACCTCCCTCACAACTCCTCCTTTACACCATTCCAGGAGCTGATTGTAGGCAGTGGTCTGCATCAGGCGCAGTTCCTATTATACAGCACCATCAAGAATGCGATTACGCGGCGATGGTCCACTTTTGGAGAAATATTAGAAAAACAAGCAATTATCGACAAACTGTATGATATGTCAGAGGGTGGCCATGCTGTCTCTAGAAGTTATGAATCACTGCTGACAAGGTGACCCCCCCACTGTGCTAGCGATTAGCCGTAAGTGGGAGGATGACCTAGGGGCCCCATTCTCGGATTTGAATTGGTCTGATGTACTGCACTAGCATAAACAGGTGTCCAGGAATGCCAGGCTCCAACTGATACAATTATTTGTGATGCACAGAGCATACCTGACCCCCTTGAGAATATCAAAATTCCCCAGCGCACTGCCACAACTCTGCCCACAATGCAGTGCCTGGGAGGTGGGGTACTGCATATGTTCTGGATGTGTCCAACCATTACAGTATATTGGGTGGGGGTGGATGAGAGGATGGGCTGGGGGGGTCCAGACGGGAATGTGTACTCCAGCCGCCCAAATCTGCAAGACACATGCACAAAATGAGAGATCTGGCGAATAGCGATGACATGGGAATCCCACAAGGGCCCTAGTGTAGAGGAATGGTGGAGAGATCTGAAAAAGTGGGCTCTGGCGGAAGCAGCTGCCTGGGGGCGAGCGATGTAACTGTGCCGGCTAGACACTAATGAAGACATACTAGCATGGAATGTTCTGTCACAGACCCTGTTTGCACGGCAGATGGAGGTGTCGGTGCCATCGGACACACTTTGTGAACCACTAGATGGAACTGCACCTGGCAGTTAAGGCAGTCCCTAGAATGGTTACTGTTTAGGCAAGCAAGGGGTGGGAGGGAAAGGGTATATGAGGGTTAAGGGTGTTTATGGTTCTTTTTCTTGTTTTTCTTTCAGTGATGATGCAATAACTGTGATGCAATATGAGTTGTGTTTGTTGTTGTACATGTATGTTGTAACCTATGAAATCAATAAAATCTTCTAAAAAAAAAAGGAGCCATTATGGCCATAAAAAGTGTTCTTTGCTGGTTGATCATTGATAAATCGACCATTACAGGCTTGGAGATTGAAACTACACAGATGCAAGCTGTATGAATAGCACGACTCTAAGTCTTGCTGGGGGGCACCACATGTAAATATGGGATATCCCAGGTTGCATCTTGCTCTTACCAGACTCCATCAAACTATATTAAAAGTTCAAATTGGAGGTTCAAGTCCCCCATAACTAAAATTTGCTGCTCGTTTGAAAAGGTGCTCTTCCATTTAACCACGGATTATTGAAGTAGAAGTATTGAGTTCTGCAGAGATTTATCGTAGGGTCTGTTATTTATGTTAAATAACATATTTTGTGGCCCCTCTGGGTTTCAGTGCTCAAGTGCTGCATATCTGGAGAGCTTCTGTCTAGGGAAATAACTTTTCAGTTTAACTTAGAAGAAATCCAAGTTAGCCGGCCCCACCTTGGCCTGCCCCTGGGTCCTTTCTGTGCATCGATGTAGCATGAAAGGTATGCTTGACGGTCAACCTATGCTTGCACCCAGGTCTCCTGCATGAAAATCAAATAAAAGCCTTCTACAAATTCACAACAATTTGTGTCACCCAGATGTTGGCGAGACCGGCTATATTGCATGAATGGGATTAAGAAATGGTGGGCACAAAACGGGATGTCACTCTACTTTCTTCTTCTAGTCAATCCACATCCTCCAACCCTTCTTCCATTTGACCTAGAGTAATCTCAGGGGCTCTTGTGTGGTGGAGCTTATTTCTATAGGGGCCACTGTTACCTTTACCCATGCTGTGTGATTTTATATTGGATAAAACCGAGGAGTAAGGTCACAAGGCTATCGCTGAGCCCTGGGGCGTCGGGGGCAGGATATGTCCTAAACTGTATAGCCAGGAGACCCTTCATCTTTAATGTTACTTGAATATAGTCATGTAGACTATTAGGCATATGTGAATGGGCACAATTGATAATATTGTCTCTGATTATTGAGAGACAGCCCTTCGTGTGATAAATCCAGTGAATCACTTTATTGATTAATGACTCATGGGTCTCATATGAGCCTCAAATGAGCCTTGGTAAAATGTGCATAATCAGTAATGTTTCCCTATTGATGTCTCCATTTTCTAAGTGGTAGGGGCCCCCGAACTCCCCAGATCTTCCCTCTGGTGGGTGCCTTAGGGATCTCTGTTGGTGATCGCTCTTTGAATGCCTCGGTATAGTCTCAGTATTTGCTTTTGACCAGTCCTTAGGCTCTTGGATAACATTTCTTTGAGAGGATACTTAGACATCAATGGTCATCTTAGTGAGTTTCGGGGGCGGGTTCTTACTTGTACTTACAGTATTAACCCAAGAATTAGGAGGATTATGGTTGCTCCTGTCACTTCCCCATGTGTGTTTAAGTTGGATGGTATAGGATCACTGTACATTTTGTAGTTCATCGAATATATGTGTAAGGAGTCGAAATGTTGCCTTCAGTTGTGTTAGCTCTAGCCTCATTTGCTGACCTGAGCATGTTAGTGCTCATACACCCATATCCCCAGTAGCACTCTCTGCTCTTGTCATGTCAACACTAGTCATAGGATCCTTAGCCGTTCTCTCAGGATTACTATGGAATTTACCTCGGTCCTCTATAATAGATGCAACGTTGTCCCTCTCTTCTAGGTTTCCCAGCACTACAAATCTATTGGAGGTTAGAATAGATAGAGGAGGTATAGGGGGTTAAACTGGTGAGATTTCAGTTTTCTTCTCTTCTGCCTCACTGGGTGCTATGTTACTCGGCACGCTTACTAGAGGGGCCAGGGACTCATTTCCCCCCACATGTCCTATATGTAACTGTATGATGTGGGGAAATCCAGAACCCTGTTTTTTCCTGGAAGTAGCTGTAATTTTATAATGTTTGCCTTCCTCTTGGCCTGCCCTTTTCTCTGTCTCGTATGAAAAATCGAGAGTTTCACTTATACGTCCCAGGTTTTTCTTTCCTGTGACAGTACGTACGGCAGGGTTATCTCATGAAGCATCCACTATTTGTCTATTCCTGAATGCTCATGAAGCACAACAGTCATCACAAAATACGATATGATTGTTTTTGTGGAATTGTTTGTTCCTTTATCAATAACATGTAAAAAGTCTTTAAGTTCTGTAATTAAGATGGTTACATCTCGAATTGGTTCAAACAATGTATACATCTTTTTTGGACCCTCGATTTAAGGAGGAGTTTGCAGGAGCCTTTCTCTTTGCCATCCTAATTGAGTGTGCTCTCACTAACTAAAGTAATTTAACTATTATTAACTTACACAATCCAAATTACTCAGGAGGGTCAGAGAGAATGCTAAAGTTTACAGTGCTGTAAGTGATTTCAGTCTGGCACACACCCAAGTCACACCCAGCGTGTAGTGTACAAATTATCTCCTGAGACCCGCCCCCCCCCCCGGTCACACTGAACCAGGAATCAGGCTAGTTTGCAAAGGTAAATGTTTATTTATGTATTTAGAATTTAATCACAATATATTTTAATAGGTAAACAACAATCACCAATGGGGTGACAGAACATTGAATAATGTCTTTAATGTCAAATAATGAACACGAAAACAAATGCAGCACAGAAAAGTATACTGTTGTGTTGTGTTGGTTTGGAACAGATAGCCCTATGGTTAGAGGATCCTCCTGCAACACCCCTCAACCCACCAATAGGCAAATTAGATAGATGTGAGGAGAGAGCAGGTATTCAGGAATAACACAAATCAAACAAAATGTCACTCCCACCTTCCCCCTTCAAATACAAGAGAAAAACGGAATTGCCTTTTCAACTGTCAGAATGGCTTTGAAATTGTCTTTGGAATTGGCTGAGCAAACACACCAAATGTGGTCAAAAATACTTAAATTATTATAAATTCTTATGGGAGCCACTTTCAACAGTTGCACACGATCACAAACAATGATTTAGTCAAAAGAAAACATTTGAAATCTCAAAGTCCAAGTGGGAAGCAGTTTAAAGCTAATTCACACGTGTAAAAACCTTTCAGAATATCAATTCGCAGCAAACTTTTCCTTGCGCGATTCTCGCTATAATGGGCCAATCACACTGTTGTGCACTTGGATATATATATGGATAGCTAAGGATGTTAGGTACAAGTAGGAGTTGAAATTTTGCTTCTATCATAAACACCGAGGGAGTTATAGAGGTTTTAGTAAAAGGCGTTTTTGCAAGATAGGCGCGAGAATGTAAAACAGAAATTCAGATTTAGAAATGGCAGATAGGTTTTCTTATACTATATCAAGGACTACAGAAAAGAGAATGCCACACAGGAATCAGTCATTCACGGCCACTCATAACAATTCATGTGTGATACTCTATTTTCCGTTTGGTTTGGGAATTACTTTTCTTAATCAGATCAATAAGAAGTTAGGGTTTAATAACACAGATGAGAAAAGAGTCAGCGCAAGGATAGTTCGAGCAATACTATGGTTCTTTATTAAAGATGGGATGGGTTTGAGATTGGGATCATACAATGGAGATATATTATGGGTCACTGTTCTTCCTATTAATACTCACAGAATAAATTAATAAATTGGACCGTCAGTTCTGGTCATGGATTGGGTCTGGTCTATCAAGGAAGGACAGCACATCAGGCACAGGACTGGATCAGCTAGGCCGGTCACCGGATTTGCACAAAATCTGCCCTTCTTGTTTGTGAGTATCTCAAATCAACTAGATAGCGAGTTCCTCAGGCAAGCCTTGTTGTAGCAAGCCAGAGATTTTCAGGATACTAGTTCAGAAGGCCTTCTCACACCACAGCGCTTCACTGGGTTGCAAGAATAAGTTAGAGAATTTAGACCTTGCAGAAAGTCAATAGTTCTCTAATGCTGGCAAGAGTCTTGGCATCTGGAAGGATGTTAAAGCTGGATGTAAAATGCTGGACCAGAGTTCTTCGCTGGAATCAGGAAAGTGAGTGGATCAGTGAGTCCCTATGTGTTGTCAGCTGTCTCTATTGATCCCTTCAAATAACATCACAAAAGGGGTCTATGGGCCGGCTAAACTAAGCTTGCCCCTGTGAGCTAGGATTGGATCAAAACCTCATCTCCGCCTTGCAACTGAGTGATTGGATCCAGGCCAGATGATGTCACATTTTATGGTTTGCTTTACAGTCCTTAGAAACCTCACTTTAGCCACTGGTCTCAAAATCGGATTTTATCCTAAATACATATTTCTTCATTGTTCACCTCTACACAAATCACACACAACGATTCAAGTTTTATGTAGTAGCTGTTCCTCAAAATCCCGCAGCTGTGGGATCTTGTTTCACCTTTCCACAGAATGTTTTCCTTTTCGCCATGAACACGATTTCCAAACTTTCTGCAACTTTCCACAAATGTGTGTGTTTACCATAGGGATGTGTGTGTAAAGTTTCACAATTTTAGCATTAACACAGTTCACATAAAACCACATATATTGCCATTCCTGTCCAGAATATGTTACACGGTTCTACCGCCTCTTAAAACGTGCAGCCAAAAATTAGACTAACAGATCTGTTCTTTTTATATTTTTCACCACTTTGAATCACAAGTTATGAGTCTTTAAAAATTGTTCATTTTTCATGCTTAACAGCAAATGGTCCTGCCCCTTTGTCTCTCCCTGCAGTCCAGGAGCAACCCCCTCCCTTGGGGAGTTCCTTCCAGGGGCAGTTTACGACCCCTTTCACACCTCCGTTTCCTGGGCTGAAGCCTATGCTATTGTTCATTCTCTTTCTGTAGACACAAGTCTGTGCTAACCCACAATTATCATCTCCCAGTGAGTTTCTGCTGAGAGGATTTCCCCTCCCCTTGGAAGAAACCTGTTTTTCCACTTCCAAAGGGTTGCAGCTCAGCCAGGCTAATTTATTCTTAATTAAGAATCCAGCAGAAACCAAACTTGTTGCATCAAATCACATAAATACATTACTTTCTTAGCTTTAAATCTGTGGGATCAAAAACACAACTAAGATCTGTATTCCTTTCAGCAACAATTCTTTTATGTTTGCTAATCCAGCAGACTTCTAGTTTAAATACTTTGAGTTTCATCAGTAGCTCATCTGACAGCTGTCATTCACAGGTAGCCCAGGGTACTTCACCCATATTTTGACAGAGGCTGTCAGTTTACAGACAATCCAGTTTTTCTGAAGAAATGTTTTACTCTTTACACTTTAGGACTTTATATATTCGCCATTTATAGGCATTTTGGGGTTTTTAGCAACAAAGCAAATGTCCTTTATAGGCACATTTTGGAGTTTCATTTGCAAAGCACTGCGTCTCTTTCTGCACTCTGTTTGCTGGTCATGGAGCCCACTGGTACATTTTCTGTAGTGTGTGCGCTATCCCACCACACATGCACCATCGGTGGCAGGTTGTGCATCCATCTTTTCGTTGTGTTGCAGAACGCGGTTTTTGTAGGTTTTTTCCGCACACAAGGGTTTTGCCGCCATTGTTGCCGTTTCTTGCACCACAACTATCAGAGTGATGCCGCATAGCACAGCGGAGTGGGTCAATACATCCCACAGTGCAGAAATCAATAGCTACCAGAAGGTAGACAATTAGCACGCTAACAAGCAAGATTCATAAGGGAAAATCAGAAAAAAGCAAAAAAACAAAGCATGCTATTAAACTTCCTAAAATATTAGAAATAATAACATCAATACCCGGTCGCTACATTTAATATAGCTAAAAATACATACTAAAAGCAATCTAGAAACAAATATCGACAAATAAACAAATAGACGATGTGAAATGGGCGGCTGAATTATAGAAAGTGCTCCGTGCTTTTTATGATTCATCAAACCCTTTGCTCATCCACTAGCGACTCCATACACATTTATAACAATCCAAAGGTATATTTGCACCGGCTGATAAATTGCTTAGTACACAATACTTTGTGCATGGTGCAAAGTCACACAAAATGATAAACTTTCCTTTTAGTTTGAAGTCACTACTGGCTCTGTCACAGTCCTAAACAAACAAGCAGGCAATGTTAAATGCTTGGTCAAGAGGACCGAAGGCAGCCTTGGGTGCAGGCTCGGACTGTTCATCAAATCTTTTGGAGGACCGCAGATGAGGTAAAGGACACAAGAGAACACCAACAAGTTACTCAGTTAGAAGCAGGGCAATTGAGGTCAGTGCCTGGAACGCACGACCGCTCGGAAGGATGCCAGAGTCGACTCCTTCCTCTCAAGCCTGATCCTTGCTAGTGTATCCCACAGCCTTGCCTTGCTCAGCTTGATACTTTAGTTCTCAAGTCCTTCTCCTGGGTAATCCAACACCAGCAGATGTGATACTTATGAGCCAAGCAGCACGTAATTAGCCGGGTTTTCCATCGCCCTTTTTTATACACAGGAACTATCTCAGCCTTACGCCACAAAGCTGTGACGTGCGCTGATGCAATCCAAGAGTGAAATAACCATTTTAGAACCGGGGCACATACCAGTGGTTCACTTCTATACAAGTCTATCAGGATCTTATCAGACCCAGGTGCTGTTGCCCCTTTCTACGCTGCTAAGGACTCTATAAGTTTAAGGCTCTCTGATGTGAAGTTTCGTCCTTTCTCTGTATATATCCTCAAATTACTTATACCAGGTATCTGGGGGGACGCAGGCCTGGATTGCTGCAACATCCTGGCAGTTTAGTCTCTAAGTTGTTACTTCAACTGACTCATCACCACCAACATCCATTTCCCTTTGAGATTACACAAATGCTTAGCAGACACAACAAACTTTCAAGCCATTGTATTAGGGGATGGAAAAGTGTCCATTTAATAAAGTAGCAAATCCCGCAGGAGGTACCCACAACCAAACCAGGTCTGGCCCAGCTGCTCCTCGCCAGAATCCAATGCAACTCGACATAATCTCATGGAATGTCAGAGGTCTTCACAACCTAATCAAAAGAAAGAAAATCCTCTCTCAAGTTAAGAAATTAAAAGCTGACTTTGTATTCCTACAAGAGATTCACTTCTCAGAAACTGAAGCTCTGAAATAGAAAAAAAAAACCTTTGATCACTGTCTCATGTCCCAAGCCTCAGTTAAAAAAAACATGGTTATAATTCTTGTCAAATCATCTATAAAGATATCCATCATTCACTCTCAATCAGATTCTGAGGGAAGATGGATATTATGTTCACTGTTAATAAATGGTAGCAAAAACCATTTAATTAATAAATATGCCCCGACGAATAGTGACCCATACTTTTGGAACTCCATGAGCAACACTTAGAATCCCTAGCAGATGACTGTAACGCTTACCTGAAACTCTGCGGGGACGCTCTGGAGCTCTTGGTTAAATCTCTCGTAAGTAAGATCACCAGTGATTTTCTGTAGAAAACATAAATAATAACATCCCTTAGAACTAGGCCCACAAGTAATTTTGCTCCACTAGAACAATATGGAATGATTTAGTCTAGTAGTCCTTGAGCTCGCCTGATATTTTATTTTTTTGAGCTCTCCATCCTGCTTCTACACAGGGGCGCTAGTCCTGAAGAATGATGATGTTAATGGAAGCAGGCCAAATTAAGGGACAAATATGACTTCTATAACTGGGTCGTGGTGAAGGGAAATAAGGAAGAAACTAATTTGTATTCTGGCAGTGCAATTCACTTAACGTTCAAGGCAAATTCCTAGGACTTGAGAATATGCCCGTGAATGTACCTGAATATTACCCCAGTAATGTATAAGTGAAGGAAATACAATTCAACAAACAGTCATATGGAGAACAACCTTCTGCATCAAAACACCTCACAAAGCATGAGGGGACAGCCAATAACTAATGTTCATGTATTCACTGTTAGCCTAATCAGGGACAGAAGCGCAGACCATTTTAACGTGAGTTGCGTATGACACGGAACCACGCACAGACTGAGAACGGTCCTTTTTATGTGAACTTGAACAATAGCAAGCAGTGGAAATAACAACGCCACTACGGCGTCCTTAACTCTAATTACATTCATAAGGAAGAGATATAAATACAACTGTGGCAACAAGCCAACAAACAGTACTTGCTTGTGTGCAGAACTCCTTCCCTGATATGCTGAGGAGAATTTCGTCTGTGACGGGATTACAAACTGAGGTGAAATGAAAGGGAAAAAATAAGGGACACACGAACTATGATTACGGGAGGGTGCAGAGGGAAAAAAAATAATACGGAGGCTAAGGCCAAGGGCATAAGGTTCTGACTGAAAAAACTGCTGTGAAGGATTCAGAGAGACCGCGGTAAGCGTTGGTACTGCAGAGCAGTCAAATAACGCAAAGCGCGAGTCTCCAGGAGGACTGGCTTCATATAGGCAAGCAGAGCAAAAGACTAGACCTGTAAGGTTAGTCTTGAATTGGCACAAATTAGCGGTTATTAAGTAAAACAGGAACTCCTATACCCTTTTTGAAAACACCAATTTAAACCCTTCAAGGTTTTTACTAAACGTAACCTGAGAATTGGCTTGTGGTCATGACATTGACAATCTTATAACTGGAGGAAACTAGAACCTCCCAATAAGTCCTTTCTAAGACAGGAAATCAAAAGTAAGATTCTCGGGGGTGAAAGCTCACTGATAAGAATGGTTGAGAAACTCCACCTTATTGACACATGTTGAACTACACATTCTACTCCAACACTCACCAATCAAACTTTAGAATTGATTACTTCCTAATGGGCTCCCGCATCAGAAATAAAATAGTAGATACCAAAATGGGACCGATTGTCCTTTCTGACCATGCACCCATCTTTATTGTTTTAGATATTAACCACATTGATAACCATAATAAAATATGGTGTCTAAACACACCTCTTCTTAAGGATACAAATTTCACCAAAGAAATTACTGAATTCTGTAGGGAAGTTTTCTCACTTAATCGACCTGACCAAACTAATATGGAAGTGACTTGGGATGTCTTCAATGCAACCATAAAACGAGAAATTATCAGTGCAGCAGCCCAAAAAAAAGAAATGTGAGAAAGAATTACAGGATTCCCTCTCAACTATCAAACAACTAGAAAAACAGTTCCAGCTAGATAACTCAGATGCTACCTTAAAACATCTGATGAAATAAAAATTTGAATTCAATAAAAAATCTACCAGAGCAGCTAAGATAACGCTAGTCAATTTCAGGACTAAATAACATGGTGGTCCAAACAAAGCCGGAAAACATCTGACAAGTTACCTGAAGGGCAAAAAAGACAATTAAAAAATGTAATCCATCAGGAATAGTTTCAGCAAAACTTGCCCCTCGGACTCGGAAATTGCTAAGGTCTTTGCAGAGTACTACTGTACATTCCATGCTTCAGAAAACTCTACGATTCCCCAAATCCAATCAGTAATAGATCTATTCTTTGAGCAAATTCATGAAAAGAAACTTAATAAAAATCTTCTGAAGTCCCTAGATCGTCCAATCACTATGCCTGAAATAACGTACGCTATCTCATCTATGAAAACAAAGAAATCGCCTTGTCCAGATCGACTTCCTATAGAATTTTACCAAACCTTTACTGATATTCTATCCCCTAATCTACTAAATTTATACAACCACTATCGCTCTATAGACCTACGCTTGGGCACCTTTGAGGAAGCCAAAATTATCATACTACAGAAAAAAAATAAGGACCCTACAGACCCCAAGAGCTACAGACCCATATCTTTAATTAACATTGACGGTAACATTTTTGCTAAAATCCTTGCTGTTAGATTAGAGAAACTTCTTCCCCTCCTGATAAAAAATGATCAAGTGTGTTTTATTAAGGGTAGACATGCCTATGCTAACACTAGATTGGTCAATGCTATTCTCTCAATTGCTAACCCTACCATTGAACCAAAGCTTTAAATAGACACTGAGAAAGCTTTTGATTGTTTAATGTGGGATTTCCTGTTTAAAGCATTAAGCTGGCACGGTCTTGGTGACTCCTTCATCAAACTTATCACATGCCTTTAAAATTCCCCAAAAAAGCCTCCATAACAGTAAACAAGACCATCTCCCCAATATTCCTCCTAAACAGAGGCACCATGCAAGGCTGTCCGCACACCACACTTCTATACATCCTTGCCCTAGAACCTTTATTAGAACTAATTAGAAACGACACAAACTATCACCGGAATTTGAATCCATAATGTTGACATCAAGCTCGCAGCATATGCAGATGATATTATCATTTTTCTTTTCAACCCCAATGGCTCAGTTAGGAAAACTTTGGGTCACATTGAAAACTATAGGAATGTCTCAAGTTACAACCTTAACAAATAAAAAAACTGAGATCCTCCCAATAACTGTTTCTTGCATCAAAGCAACCTTCATGATCCAGGTTTTAGCTCGAAAACAAGTCATATTGAATATCTCGGAGTAGAATGTATTCCCAATATCGACACAACAATCACTAAGACCAGAGACTCCTTATTAGAAATTTTAATGTAAAAAACAGAAACCTGGTCGTCTCTGTGTCTATCCTGGTGAGGGAGAATGGACACAAACAAAATGATTCTCGCACCAATACTATTATACCCTCTTGCCATGATCCCTATCCCATTAAGCAATACATTTTAAAAAGAAGCCACTTCATCCTCTCTAAAATCCTTTGGAAAGGGAAGCCACCTAAAATGTGCATGAATAAACTCCAAGTAGAAAATAATCAAGGGGGGGGGGTAAAATGCCCAACTTCTTGTCATACCATCACACTTTCATTCTGACACAAATAAACCAGGTTACGTACCATCCACCACAAGACAGATAAGATCCCCAAAAATGACTAGAACTTATAGAAGCCTTATCACATCCATTCCCATTAATCAGTAGAATCAGTATGACTAGCCCGAAAAAACACACTCTTATCGCTAGTTTGGCCTCCACTGTCAAAATTCAGAAAGGGTCCAAACTAGTGTCTGAGATAACACAGGTAGATTCCCAAATGGCCTCACTCTGCAACAATCCCTCACTATCAACTAATAAAGAAACCTTACATTGGAACTCTTGGATAGATAGGAAAATATTTTTCGTGCATCAAATATGGGCTGATGAATCTCCTCCCAGAACTTCAGGACAAATATGATGTCACTCCTGCTGAATTTAGCAACTATGTGAGGCTCTGTAAAAAAAATGCAAAACAAACATGCAGACAGCATTGCATTGTCCACCTCAATTAACAAGGGCAGTTTTTTTATACAAAAGAAATACACTCTCGAACAGTCACAATAACCTGAATTGGAAGTCCTTAAAAAATGGAAAGAACCTCTCGGCTTGGTACTGGATTGAGAAAGATATCTTAGATATTCTTGAAACTGGCTCTATGCACTCATTGAAATACCTTTGCACTAATTCATTAGATATCAATGTTAAAGGTAGAGTCCTAAATAATAGACAAATCTCCCTATTAGTTACTCTTCTAGCTGCAGCCGTTCAATGTACCACTGCTACGTGGAAAAACAGAGACCTGCCAACCCATCGAGCCTGCTGGAACTCCATCTGCCTATCTCACTACTTGGAAAAAACAATATGTGTTGACACCTTCGAAAAGGGACCTTGGTGGTAATTACGGTACCGCAATTTGCAGTATCGTAATTAACGCCTTCCCCATTCCCATTGAACCCAATGGGGGCAAACATGGGAATGGGGAAATGTCATGGTGAATGGGGAATTACAGCCCCCCACACACCTTGGAATAGGGCGGTAATTCCGCCATTCACCATGGCGGACTCAGTAAAATACCGGCGGTAACCATGGCGCTAATAGCGCCATGGTTACCGCCGTCCGTGTAATGAGGCCCATTGTCTTCTAATCCAACACACCGTCTACGCCTATTGAACTTCAGCAGACTTCAGGTGGATTTTAATCTGTCTCAAGAAGTGGGCGGGTGTACACTAGACAGGGTGAATCCACAGACAATCAGAGCAGAGGAAATGGCGAGGGCAGGAGCTAAGAAAGAGGTGTCAAAAATAAGTGCTAAGGAGGAAATGGGTGCAGAGTAGATACTATTGAAGCAAGGATCAGAAGAGAGAACACTAAGATCAAGAGAGAAGTGACAAAAGAGGAGCTAAAGACAAAGAGTGGTCTGGGGAATATTAGAAGAGACTAGACTAGAACAGAGAGGGAAAGGTGTGTCAATGAGGTGGGAGGAACAAGTATTTGTTGAAGCATAGCGTTGGTGTGCCACGAGTGAAAGCAAAACGTGAAGGATGTACGGACATTTAGAAGCAGCCCCTTAGCTATGAGCTGACATCTGGCTGATCAGGCAGATGGTAAGGTTGGGCTGGAGAACTTTAGGATCAAGACCCGAGGGCCAAGGATAGGTCATATCCCCAGTCTACTTTCCGTGTAGGCAACTCTTCCACTGAAAACCAAATGCAGACTCCTTGGTTGGCAAGAACTCAGAGACCTCATGGCAAGCCTGACCGAGCTCTGTCTGATTTTCGGTGGTGACAACCCCTACCTGGATTCACTGATGCAGAAGAGAGGTGCTATACCTAATAACCCACAGCCATGTATGTATGCATACCCAATGTTCAAATGTTTCTTAGTGTGTTTGCCTATTATTATCTATGCACTAACTGCCTTCTTGTCAACCTTTATATGCCACATTACTGCTGTACTATTGTTCCCTACTGTTGCCTGTAACCAGATGCTCAAAGCGCACATATACCCCTGGGTCAAGAGCGCTATACAAATAAATAAACAAATAAACAAATAAACATATAGCTACAGTTAAACACTCCTTGGAGAACTGGTTGTTATCCATACAGACTATTTGGGACATCAGGGAGAGACCCAAAGAGACCTCTCTCTGAAAGACTTCCCTTTTGGACAACCTAATTTATTCAGAGACTTTGAATTAATGGTCAGCCTGATAATTGTCTTGGGACATTTTCATGTTTTTTCCAAGCTTTATTTAATTTCTTCTGTAATTATTACAAATCGGAGCCATCAAAGTAAAACAAAAGCGATCTTCAATTTTTTACAAAGAAGAAAAAAAAGGAATCACCAGTTCCAGCAATGGCAGCAAAACATCACAGCAGGTACAGTAAATCAACGTGTTGTAAAATCTGTGGGTTTTATTCTCAAAGCCCTCAGGAACTGAATTATGGGGAACCAGGAAACATAAAAGGCTTGGTAGGAATCATTAAATATGGCAGCTATCTTCTCCATGGCTGCCAAAGTCCATACCCTCACCCACCACTGCCATATTATCGGGCCTCCCAGTAGTTTCCAAGAGGTGGCTAATGTCATCTTTGCAGCCATCAGAAGTTCAGTGACTACCTTTGCTTTCTGACCTCCTATCGGGAAGCCCCCTCTTCATCTGAGTCCCCCAGTAACGATCACCCGGGGGTCCCAAGAGAGGGAGACCCCCATGAGATCCGTTATATTCAGAGTATAACTGCCAGAGCTTGCAAGACCACCATAGGTGCCCCATTGTGCCCTTTACCCTGCACCCCCTCCAGCATGTGGCAGGAATATTGCCATTGATTTTGGGCAGCCTACTCAGCATCAGCAGAGTACTCCTTTACTCCTGTGCAACAGGATGCCCTGTGAGTCCTTGTCATGATGCCTACCCCCGGGCATCCAGACCAAGTCCATCAACCCCGGAAGCAGGCATCATGTTACCTGGAGCAAACGCAGCAACCCCTGTTAGGGGCTATCTGGGTACAGTCCTGGCACCTATGGCGCCAGGCTCATATGGGACATCAGTCTTGGCGCCATAGGCGCCAGGCTCATATGTTAAAACTTACCTGATGCAGACCATGCTGCAAGGGATCCAAGCATCCAAGCCCATGTGAGGCTTGAAGGGACTATTTTATCTTAGGAACTATTTTGTTACTTGGCTCTGGTTGTGGAGGAATACTTACCTGGGACTACTTTGAAGGCTATTTAAACCACGCCCGAAGAGCAGCACATGCTTCGTGTTATTCTGCATCCAGCAGCGTAACGCTCACCGTGTCTGCAGTCAGCATCCAGCATCCCGCCACGCCCGCCTCGAGTCCAGAGCGCCTAGAAAGAAGGGAAAGAAGAAGAAAGGTTAGAACAAGAACTTTACTGGATTTCTCACCTGATTTCGGATTCAGCGCATCTTCGAACCAGAAACAGACTTAATTTTAAACGCGTCGCATCGCCAGCAGCAGTGCCGCGCCATGTTCACCGTTCCTCCCAGCATCTCTACGATCCGGTGCTGTCTCCATCACCAGGTTGCCTCATTCCAGAACAAGAAAACAACAAGGTGAGCCAAGGGAACAAACAAGGACAATCTCTTGCCACCATATGCTTACCTGATTTTACCGCAGGAGGTATTATCCACCAGCACGCCAAATCTTCCTACGCTGCACCTGCAAGAAAAGAGAAAGTAGCGAGTTAAACCTTGGCATCATTTACCGGACAGTGTTACAAACACAGACTCTTACCTGAACGCTTTTAGCTGCCACAAGACGATCATCTTTTGGGTCTAAGCTGCAAAAGAAGCAAGGAATTGGACAAGAGTGATTATTCGGACATTTTGAACTCTTTAGAACTATATACATACGGCATTTCGCCCGGAGGTTTGGAGCCAAGATTTGTCCAGAACTCTTCGAATACCCTCAAGCCAGTGAAGTAACTGGCCATCAACGCACCCATGCATCCTTCGCAGGATGGAGAGCTCATCATACAAAACTATAAGGTGAGCTTTGTGAAAGGGAATGTCAGAAGTGATAAGTGGGGACGCAGTGAGGTGTTACTACTCAAATCCACAGGTGGCTAATTCCCTTTCCCCGTCTTTAGGAGACTACTTCTACGGGTCAAGCAGACGAAGCTAGGTGGGTCAGTCCAGTCTGTCATCTCTGCACTACGCACCACGTTGGTGTAGACCGTGGCTGTCCAGTTCCGCTCGACACCCCTGTGGGAGCCAGGTGAGCGTAACAGTCCTCTCCCCGATGTGAGCCCAAGATAAAGCCTGGATTATGAACCCCAGCTCCTCCTCCATTTTCTGCATGTAAGGTAAGCTATCTAAGTAATCAATCGGGTCTAGCAGCTGGTAGCAGCTCACGGTGCGATTCCTGGCGAATCCCTCAGTGAGTGTCAGCTCATTCCCCTGTCCCCCTGTGTCGATTTGGCTATTTGTAAACCAGTGCCAGAGCAGGGCATACCTACACTTTTCCTTTTCATCCAGAGTAAATTTGGCTTTAACGGCCTCAAAGGTCAGGGTCTCGGCGCCTATGTACAGGTGAACCAATCTGAGACTCCCTGAAGTTTCCCAGGCCGCGTAAGCCTGGTCCACCATTTCTGGGCTGTACTTTGGATTTTTAGACACTGGCGTTTGAGGGCCCATGCCCAGCGGAATCTTCAGGATCCGTCCCACCATATCCATGTATGCGAGAGAGGCTTTGGTGGTGCTCAGAAGTTTGCCTTTGCCCTCCAGAGCTATGGGTGTTAGAAATGGCATATTGTCTAAGCGTAACCTCCTCTTCCAGCTCAGCCCATTTCTTCCTGTTCTCCCCCTTCCAATCAAAAAGTGAGGTAAGCTGGGCCGCAATTACGTATCTATTAAGAGAAGGAACCCCCAATCCTCACTGCCAAGGGTATTGCATAAGCACCCTCCTCACGAAATAAAGTTCAGCATTTTCCCCTGTAGTTGGGTAACAGGCTTCACTGGGATTTTGACTGGGAGAGTGTGAAATGCACATAGTAGCTTGGGGACGAAGGTAATTTTGACCGCTGCTATCCTCCCTAGCCAAGAGATTTGTTGAAGCTCCCACCTTTTAAGCTCCTTCTTGCATTCTTTAAAGAGCCCCAGGAAGTTTGCTTTATATATCCCATCCACAGTTGGATTGAGGTAGACCCCTAAATACCGTAACTTGTCTGAAACCCACTTCAGGCTAAGAGAGGGAAGTGCAGCTTGTAGAGGCTCATCCGGCTCCCCAATAGTCATCCCCACCAACTTGTCATAGTTGATGGAGAAACCAGAGTACCTGCCAAACCTCTCATTCACCACTATAGCTTGAGGAATTGACCTTTTAGGATTGGTTAGGAATAGAATGATGTCATCTGCATAGAGTCTGTCTTATGTTGTCCACTCTCTGTGGTAACGCCAGAGATAAGGTATTCCTCCCTAATTAGCTGGGCCAGAGGCTCCATTGCCAAAGCAAATAACAAAGGGGGCAGCCCTGCCTGGTTCCCCATCTGATTTTGATCACCACTGTGCAACTCTGGTTCACCCTTACCTGCGTGGAGTGGACATAAAAGTTAGCCAACACCAGTTTACAAATATTCAGGCCAAAGACATACGCCCGGAACACCCCCTTTAAGTGAGGCCATGCTAGGATGTCAAATGCTTTGTTCTCATCTATTGGCAGAACTGCCGCTGATGCTTCGTGTGAGCCGCCATCTCAATCAGGTTGAGTGTGCGCCGGACATTATCAAATGCAGATCTGCCCTGGATGAAACCTGTTTGGTCTCCATTGTTAAGGTTAGGCAGGGTCTGGGTGAGTCTGTTAGCCAGTACCTTCGTAAATATTTTTGCATTGCTGTTGAGCAATTTTATGGGCTGTAAGAGTTGCAGTCTGCAGAGTCTTTCCCAAGTTTCACAATAAGTGAGGTCTTGGATTCCCCCATAGATCCCGAGATCCATCCACTAACCCCAAACAAATTGAGTACCTTCACCAAGTGGGGCACTAATTTAGATGGGAACATTTTGTAAAAGGAATTGGGAAATCCTTCTGGTCCGCTTCTGAAATCTGCGGGAGCCAGGAAAGATAAATAGGGTCTGATGGGTCCCCAACGGCTGTGCTATCCGTGTTTAGGAATTGTGTATAGTAATTCTATATCATTTGGACATTGGCTAGTTCATCCCGATAGAGTGTTCCCTCTTGAACCTGCAAGGCCCCAACTGAGCCTGTTTTCATTTTGCAGCTAAGATTCTATTTGCCTTGTCCACTCTTGAGTAACAGTACTGCTTGACGTATAAGAGCGAGGGCGCTGCAGCGCCCGCCTGCAGTGCTTCAAGATTAGCCCAAACTATTCAGAGGGCCCGGAGTGACCGCAGTGTATTCTTCCACTCATGGTCTACCTCCCGAGTTTTGAGCTCACTCACTAGTTACTCTCGTAAGCAGACTTTGGCCCGTGGTATAGCTGCAGTCCTCGCAATTAGCTCTCCTAGGATCACTGTTTTTCCCGCATCCCACACAAGCCCCAGGTCCAGTTCCTCCTGGCCATTCTCCCAACAGTAGTGATCTATTACTTCACCCAATAGCTGCCTTATGCCATGGTCACTTAAAGCTGCACTGTTCAATTGCCATGGCGTCCGCTCAGTGGAAGGTGGTGCGAGACCCTCTAGAGTGAGTGTGACTGGAGCGTGATCTGAGTGAAGCTTGGCTTCTATCTCTATGGAGCTTGTGCTACCAACTAGGGTCGACCCCGTCAAAGCCAAATCTATTCCAGAAAAAGATTTATGAACGGCTGAGTAAAATGTAAAATCGTTCTCGCCTTAATGGTGAAACAGCCAGGACTCTATGATATCTAACTCTCTCAACATACCCGTGATAGCTCTAAAGTTCTGGTGGTCCACCGGGGAGGGTGGGGATATCTTATCCATAAATTGATAGATAACACAGTTGAAGTCCCCCCCTATAATCAGCACTCCGTCTCTGAACCCCAGGATGACAGGGATCAGGTCAGTGATTAACTTGTCTTGATTGTCATTCGGGTAGTACAGCCCCACTATTGTCAGCAGAAAACCCTCCAAGGAGTCCTTCAGAGCCGGGTATCTCCCACCATGATCTTTAAATACCACCTCTCCTAATGGGAGCCCTCTTGCCAGGAAAATACCCACCCCTCTCCTTTTAGCTTCTGTACTACTGAAATACCATCTATAAAACTTCCTACTCTTCATTCTCTTTTCATCCATCACCAAGTGGGGCACTAATTTAGATGGGAACATTTTGTAAAAGGAATTGGGAAATCCTTCTGGTCCGCTTCTGAAATCTGCGGGAGCCAGGACAGATCAATAGGGTCTGATGGGTCCCCAACGGCTGTGCTATCCGTGTTTAGGAATTGTGTGTAGTAATTCTATATCATTTGGACATTGGCTAGTTCATCCCGATAGAGTGTTCCCTCTTGAGCCTGCAAGGACCCAACTGAGCCTGTTTTCATTTTGCCGCTAAGATTCTATTTGCCTTGTCCACTCTTGAGTAAGAATACTGCTTCACGTATAAGAGCGAGGGTGCTGCAGCGCGCGCCTGCAGTGCTTCAAGCTTAGCCCAAACTATTCAGAGGGCCCGGAGTGACCGCAGTGTATTCTTCCACTTATGGTCTACCTCCCTAGTTTTGAGCTCACTCACTAGTTACTCTAGTAAGCGGACTTTGGCCCGTGTTATAGCCGCAGTCCTCACAATTAGCTCTCCCAGGATCACTGCTTTTCCCACATCCCACACAAGCCCCAGGTCAAGTTCCTCCTGGCCATTTTCCAACAGTAGTGATCTATTACTTCACCCAATAGTTGCCTTATGCCATGGTCACTTAAAGCTGCACTGTTCAATTGCCATGGTGTCCGCTCAGTGGAAGGTGGTGCGAGACCCTCTAGGATGAGTGTGACTGGAGCGTGATCTGAATGAAGCTTGGGTTCTATCTCTATGGAGCTTGTGCTAGCAACTAGGGCCGACCCCGTCAAAGCCAAATCTATTCCAGAAAAAGATTTATGAACGGCTGAGTAAAATGTAAAATCGTTCTTGCCTTAATGGTGAAACAGCCAGGACTCTATGATATCTAACTCTCTCGACATACCTGTGATAGCTCTAAAGTTCTGGTGGTCCACCGGGGAGGGTGGGGATATCTTATCCATAAATTGATTGATAACACAGTTGAAGTCCCCCCCTATAATCAGCACTCCGTCTCCGAACCCCAGGATGACAGGGACCAGGTCAGTGATTAACTTGTCTTGTTTGTCATTCGGGGTAGTACAGCCCCACTATTGTCAGCAGAAAACCCTCCAAGGAGTCCTTTAGAGCCAGTTATCTCCCCCCATGATCTTTAAATACCACCTCTCCTAATGGGAGCCCTCTTGCCAGGAGAATACCCACCCCTCTCCTTTTTGCTTCTGTACTACTGAAATACCATCTATAAAACTTCCTACTCTTCATTCTCTTTTCATCCTGAGAAAGCAAGTGGGTCTCTGGAGGATCGCGATGTCCCAGTGTAGGCTCCCAAACTCCGCAATATCAGTTTTTGCTTTATAGGGGAATAAAGACCCTGAACATTCAATGTTACCACCCACAGTTCTGATCTCCTGCTAGGGAATTATACAATAATGTTGGCACTTCAAACCCCTCCACCACAGGGGGTGACCACCCATCTGCTCCAGCCCAGCCTACACACACCACCGCTACTAGGATCCTGGTGATTTGAACTAGAAACATGTTGCCAACCATGGCAATAACGAACACTATCATCAACATTTCCCTAAAGGTACAGTCAGGCCACCTTCCAAGAGGCTCCAACTTGGAGACAAATCTTGTGTGTCAAGGCCACACCATCCCCCTCCCCATTCATTAGTTTTTAAACCCCTCCCCCCTATTAGAACCAACCCTCACCCCTCTTCACACCTGCACCCGCGTCCTCCTCCTTGGTCACAGAGGATTTTATCCGATCTATGTCAAAAAGCAGTTTGCAGGGGAACCCCCATCTGTAGGGGATTTTCCCACAACCACGCTGTGACCACATTCATTTTTTTGCACCTGTAGAGTGTGATCTCGGACAAATACTGGAACAGCAGAAGGTCGCAACCCCTAAACTGGACTGCTTTTGACTTAATGGCTTCTCGCATCACCTGTTCCTTCTGGTAAGAGAAATGCACTCTAGTGAACATATCTGGGCACAGACCATTCTTAACCTGAAATGCTGTATAGACCTGATGAGTGCAGTCCAGTATAAGGTCCTTGCTGCCCGGCACCAACAGTATGGTACGAAGCACACTCTCTACATATGAGCTTAGTCCCTGGTCCAAGACCTGCTTTGGGATTCCTTTGATCTGGATATTATTTTGCATAGACCGGTTTTCTGCATCTTCCTGCCTGACCATGATCGCTTCCACCTGTTGCTCAAGAGTCTCTATCCTTTCTGAGAGCATGGCCTGGTTGTGGGCCTGTTCGCCTGCCACAGCCTCCAGCTCCTCAAGCCTGCCCTCTGCATCCCTGTCAGGGGACTGGAGGTCCACGGCAGTGCCCGATAGCTTGTCTATGCTTCCCTGAATCTCCTGCTTTAGCTCAAGCTTTAACTCCGTCACCTAACCGTCACCTCTCCTATCTGCATTTGTCGCCGGCACGGATGAGGACTCGACTCTGATAGGGGGACGCCAGAACGTGGACCTGGGCACTCTGCAATGGACGCTTCCAGTAAGACACTTCTTGCAACGCCAACATCTGCCTGATGTTTCCTAAGGTGGGTGCTTTAGACTTCCCCCCAACGGATGCCATTGCCCTCCAGCAGGTACACCAGGAATAGCTTTGCCACCTCTATCCAGTCACTTAGGGGGGTGGGGAGATGCTTCACTGTGGAATGAGGTCTACATTCACTCAGGGCCACTTCAGACACAAGGTGGGACCAATCTACAAGTCCCCGGCTCCACTCTTAGGACACTGTGCGCTATCCCCAGCCACCGAAAAAATCAGCGCCTTCCAGCTTCACACTGCGCATGAGGCAGCTTCATCTGCTTCCCTACTTGTTATGGTGGACCAGTCACCTGCTCCTCCAAACAAAGATTAGGAGTTATATCCTGCTCCTGCCCAGGGATCCCACTGTTTGGGCACCTCAGTAGTTATGATGATCAGGCTAACGTTTAAGCTGGCTCAGTTAGTGAACAGCAGTAAACTGAGACGAGGTAGGGTGTCTCAGCTGTATGGACATGATGAGATCAGCAGGTTCCCAGTCCTTAGTTATTTCAGCCTTTTGGAAGGGGAATCCTGATACCAGGGGGTTAATTTTACCTCATCTCCTGTGAGCCCCGTTTACTCAGCTGCATCAGAGAGATGGCTCCAGCCACTGCTGACCAGCTCCTCTGTGTACTGCACACAGGCAGTCGAGGGTAGCCGTCATCAGCACGTAACCTCCCTCAGTGCGGTTGGACCTCTCACATGAAGGGAGCAGCTGGGTAACAGCGCTACGGTGCACTCATGCTCCACATTTCAGCTCCTCCAGCCATGCTCAAGCCGAGATGCTGGTCCACAGCTACAGGGGGCCAGGCACCCGCAGTCTCCCCCAGCCAGCGCTCCCCCCGTGGTGCTGCGCTCTACATTCACCGCGCCCACTGTCCCTGCATGCCATGGGCTCCTCTTTGCCTTCACAGTCACTCCACAGCTCAGGATTCTGCACAGCTAGTCAGTCGGAGCTCCCCTCCACTGGAGTCTCCCAACCAGAGCAGCACAAGCTTTAATAATCATGCTGGCCTCCGGGGGCCACCATCTTGACCATGTGGGCAGCAAGGCGTCTCACCAGAAAGGTAGGTCCCAGGCTCAGTGCAACCCTCAGAGCGGAGAATAGGAGGGCTTTGGGGGCTATATCAGACACAACTCATTGGGTGGGGAAAATCCAGGTTTTGGGGTCCCATACTGCCTCAGCTCGTAGGCGCTCACGGCTCGGTCATCCATGCTGTTCGCCACTCGGCCATGCCCTGACATTTTCATGCTTAACCTATTAGCAAACTTGGCTGAGAAGAGAAGGGGTATCGGGTACCTGGAGGAGGCTTTTTTGGGGATATATATATCGCTGCACTATAGTTAAGGTGAGTATCGAAATACATAGGAAAGCTGAACAATGTATTGCTATTAGCTTCTGACTCGCATGACGGATTTGGCTGACATTTTGCAAACAAAAGGTTTGTTGCAGGCCCAAAGAATACACAATTTGGGAAAGATCCATTAAAAAAACACGTTTTTAAGAAAGTAAAAAAAAAACACTGTTACGATCTAGTCCCCATTCATTTTCACATAGAGAAAAGGTCAAGATTTTGCTCCAGTGCACAACCAAAACCGCTGGACGGAATTGGACGAGGCATGAAACAACTTGGGCATAGAGGGTTTATTCGATTTCTGGGAGGGGTTTTTCCGTCCCCCTTCTCCTAAAATTATACCTATATCTCCCATGGTGCTTTGCAGGAGAGACTGATAGGCTTTTCAGAAATTCAAAAGCAGCAATTTTTCCCTGAAATTCTCCCCAAACTGCATATTTTGTGAATAATACACTACGAAATGAAAAAGTTATTAAGAAAACAAAACATCCCAGTTTCCCAGTTTTCAGCACATTCATTTTCCCATAGAGAAAAAGTGCAGTTTCGTAACAGCCGTAGCACGGAAACTGCTGGGGAGATTTGGACCAAATAAGACACAACTTGGGCCCAAAACATTGACTTAATTTCCTCAACTGGTTTGGGGTAAATCCTTCCAGGCAATTTTCAAAATATTCGACACAGAAGGGGGAGTCATCTGCTCCTTGAAATCTTAATATCAACCTTTGCTACTTGTTACAGCAGAGAGGCTGAGCAAGGTTAATAACTTTTGACTTGCTGAATGGATTTGGATGACATTTTCTAAACAAACTGTTTGTTAAAAGCCCCACTGAACTGGGCATTTCGGGACAACATTAACCTCTGTTTTCAGCCTGCTTGCATTCATTTTCCCATAGAGAAAAAGTGAAGTTTTTCAACAGCCGTAACGTGAAAACCGCTTGGCAGCCGCTCAGACCATATAACAAACAATTTAGGCACAAAGCCTTTACTTAATTTCCTTGACGTTTTTGGGGTAACTCCATCCATTATTTTTAAAAATATTTGACAGAGAATGTGGTGCCTGCCCCCTGCACCGATAAACCTTTATATCGGTCTTGATGCTTTGCAGCAGAGAGGCTATGCGAGCCTAATAACTTTTTACTTGCTGGTTGGATTTGGATGACATTTTCTGAACCAAGAGTTTTCTAAAGGCCTCCCCCCATAAACTGGACATTTTGGGAACAATTTGTCAAAAAAATGAAAATGTTATTAAGAAAACATAAAAATGTCATTTTCATCCTACTTCCATTTATTTTCCTGTAGAGATAAAGCTCTGTTTTTTAACAGCCATAGCATGAAAACCGACTGGCAGATTTGAACCAAATAAGAAACAATTTGGGCACACAGCATTGACTTAATTTCCTCGACTGGTTTGCGGTAAATCCATAGAGCAGTTTTTAAAATATTCAACAGAGAATGGGTGCCCCCTACTCCTTAAAACCTTTATATAAGTCTTGATGCTTGCAGCAGAGAGGCTGAGAGAGGCTAATAAAATGTCCTGTAGGGGGCTGGGGTGATTCCGTCCATTAGTTGTTAAAATATTTGATGGAGAAGGGTGTGCCGCCTTCTGCCAAAAGTATAGCTGTATATGTGTCCCAAAATGCATTAGCAAGGCTTTTCAGAAATGAAAAAGCTGCCATTTTAAATGTTTTGCTCAATGAGAGAGATACCTGTGGTTATAATGGATATAACTGGTGTTAGCCAAAAACGAAAAGTGGAAAAAATACCATTTTGGAGGAGGAAAAGGAACGAAATGGCATCAGGCTAGAGAAGGTGTAGACGGGGAGCCAAATGCCTCTACGGGAAGTCCCACCCCCATTTTGCCTATATGTTGGCAACCGGAAATTGCGACATGCGCAAGGTCAATAATGGTACCTATATCCATTGAGAAAAACCTACATGACGTATCCACGAAGAAATGACAGTCTTCTGAAGGAGATTCCGGAAGAAGTGTGAAGATGAGTGAAAGAGAAGACTGGTGACGTCACATGAAGCAGAAATTATGCACTGAGAAGAGATGCCAATGAAGAAGGTGAATAGACCTTATAGAATCTGATGGCGAAGTAAAGAATTGAGTACGATTTTAGTAGCAAAATTAGGATTGCACGTGTGGGAGAGCACTGAAGAAAATGCAAAGCTGTTTTATAATTGTACAGATGCAGTAACGCAAGTAGACTAAGTAAGCATAAGGCTGGATATACGTTTTGAATAGACTGCAGTCGTTGAAGCCAATATATATATATATATATATATATATAGAATCTGGATGTTCCACGACGCATTTTTGCAAACGTGGACCCTGTGAAGAGAAGTGCTGAAAGTGTGGCGCAGTAGAATAAAACAGCTGACGGCGAAGGAACATTCGAGAAGGCTTGTCTGGCCCAGTGTCAAGGGTTAAAGTAGCCAAGGAACTGGTTAACTATTTGAGGCGATACAATGAACGTGAGAAGCAAGACGGGCTCCTGTTGAGGTGTAATGGAAAAACACCATAAGTGCCAGGTTTTATTCATTTAATAGTATTAAATGCAACGACGGAGCTCAAAACATGATCTCCTGTCACATGGTCATTGAAAATAGACTTTGGGCAAGATACACCGAGACCAGAAGAAAAGGCCATGCTAACACTCCCTTTTATTCTCAGGCTCAGTGATCCTTTGCAAGGCCGAGTTCAAAGACTAATTGAATGGCAGACAGCAGGAGTGATGATGGATGTTGGGCTAATTGGGTGAGGAGGCATGACCAAGCCAACGCTCCCGCACCTGGGATACCAACTTGCGTGCTGCTAGCGAGTGGAATATTCCAGAAGGGTACAAACATGCCAGCCAATTGTCGAGGGCCACCTAGCAAGGAGCCCTACAGTTTTAAAAGTCAATAAAGCGTGTATTAGTATAACACGGAAGATGACTTGCACTAGGGGTGGGCATAGCTGACCACCTGACCTTAGAGACCCAATCACAGTCCAATCCCCCATAGAAAGTATACTTAGATGTTCCCCTTAAGCCTATCGCATCCCCTAACAGGTTTTCTTATTTTGCCACAAAGTATGATGTCACTTATGACGAGTTTTTGCTATAAATGTGTGCTTTTTCATGTTAATCGTTGAGAGACTTATGATTGTTTGGTATCTGTTGATGCCCGTTGTACTCCCTGTTTTAGACAATTGCAATTAAAACAGTCGTATTTTGCCAATTTCCTGAGTCGGTCTGATTATTGATGCATGAGAAAGATCTGCATCCCCATCCATCTCAGATACTGTTACACCATCTTAAAGGGCCTACGGGTTCAAAGGGGATGTGGCAAGGGGACGCCATGTGAAATTGCACAGTTGGGTGGAGGGGCAAGGGATCAAGTCCAGAGCTCAAACCTTTTTGCACAATCAGGGTTAACTGGCGGGATAACCTTGATTATGATAGAAAACTAGATCAGGAATGAAAGTGCATCAGAGGAAAGAAGGAGCATTGGTGGAATGGGAGAGGGTGAGGGAGGGAAAAAGAACTTGAGAGGAGTGTGGGAGCATGGCACGAGGAGGGGGGCACTTGAAAAGAGTTTTGGATTTTGCACGCTTTTGACGGATAACCACGGTTATGGGGGGCATGTGTTTTTAAATGAATGCGAGTAAGACAAACACATTGCAATTTTACAGCTACGGTGAGGTGGGTGGTAATGGATGTGGCCGAAGGCTATGGCTACTGGATTACTTTATGGAACAGAATGGTACAATATAGAAAGTGGTGATGGCTGAAGGCCTTTGCTAGTTGGCCCAAACAAAACCTAGTAAGCAACATGTCAAAGGCCATGATGAAATACTGTGGCACTGCCATGGCCGAACGTGTAGGCGTGGACCTTTAGCTTCGCCTCTTGACCCAAATTAAGCCCACTTCTAAAACGAGTAAGTCCGCCTTTTGTCCATAAAGCAAGTTTATTGTACAATGGCCGGGGGAGGGGCTTAGATGACATCTAAGAGTCAAACTAATCTTGGTCTCTCTGAACCACACAAAGAGCACATGTTATTTACAATTTACAACAGTTAATACACTCCCCCAGATAGCGTTACAAAATTATCCCCACAAACATGATTGGTTTCCCTGTACAGAGAAATCTAAAACCCACACAATTCATTGGACACAGACATTATAACACAATCCCCAAAAAGTTATAAATACAATATTTACATTTTCAACACACCCCTTCCCAAAGGCCTCTCTATATTTGGTGGCAGCCTCTTAGTTACAAGATATTGATGATGCACACAGACCTACCCCAAAAATACCTAAGCACATGAAGAAGAGAGAAAGATACGTAGATTCCCTTTGACCTACTTGTGTTTGCTAACCGCAATTCAATTTTTATGACTCTTACGTGGCTGACCTTTTCCTATTCACATGAGTTTCGACCCACTCTCTAACAACAATCATTCTTCAAAAATGTATTACTACTGGTCTCTGCAAGTGCCCCAGGAGAGCCACTTGCTTCAAAGAACCCTATAATTTCACAAGATGCCTATCTCTTACAACAATGTGCTCTCCAGTTCACCAGAGATCATATCTCCCCTTGCCCTTCAGCACTGGAGCCATCTGCAAACTGACCTCAACCACCCTGTTGATCAGCTTACGAAACATGTTCCCTGACTGCTGATGGTCCATTCAAACCTTTGTCCTGATGGCGAAATCACCCTTCTGATTAATCTATAATGCAGAGACCCATGATACACAGAGCAATCCCACCTCATATATTTCAAATCTTTTACTACATCCGAAAAACACTTCCTATACAGGTGCACCATTGCATGTGCATTTTATACCTATTATGATCTTCCTCTCATGACCACCATTCATACAGTTAAACTCCCCGTGCCCATATTAATCGCCTGCTTTACCTCATTGTGAAGGTGCTCTCTGTGTGACAATGTTTCATCGTTATGTTCCTGCACACATGCAAATCTACAAATGTATCGCCTCTACATAAAATAACACAAGGTAACCTAAATGTAACACGTATCCCATTTACTATGAATATTGTAACATTTGTAGCAATTTGCGAAAATGACAGAAATGACGATGATGACGTATCAAACCCCCAGTCAGTAGTATGGCGCACAAAGTCCACATTTTTCCAATATCCTAACAAAGGCCATACCTATTGTGTCCAAAAGAAACCTAGTGGTGTGGCCATGTCCGAAGGCCATGGCCAGTGCTCCTGATTAAAAAACCTATTGGAGTAATATGCAGAGTGGCCAGGGCAGAAGGCCATTGCTAGTGGGTCCGTAAGAAAGCAACTGTTGCTACATGTAAAGGGGCACAGCCGATGTCCGGGCCAATGGTCATGGGCGAAGGCCATGGCTACTGATCTGGAAAGAAAGAGAGTGTTTTAAATGATTCAATTGGCACTGCCAAAGGACCTGGCTAGTGCACCTGAAATACATGAATAGTGGACACGTAAAGGTTGTGGCCACCGAGTGGGTCCAAAAGAAAGATATTGGGGGAACATGTACAGTGTACGTTGCACCAAGTGGGCAACATGTCATGGAGCCGTGGATAGTGTGCCCAAAACTAACCTAGAGGTGTGGCCATGGCCAAAGGGCGGGGACACTAGCCATGTACGAAAGCCATGGTTAGTGGGCCCATTTTAGGAAACCTATTGGAGCAATATGAAGAGTGGCCACAGCCGAAGGCCATGGCTAGTGGAACCAGAAAAAAGATATTGGGGCAACAAGCCAGGGGCAGTGACCATGGGCGAAAGCCATGGGTAGTGAGCGGGAAAGAAAGGTAGTGTTTTGAAATATACAGTGGACACGGTCCAAGGCCGTGCTCACTGGCCAGGGCCAAGAGTCCTGGCTAGTGGGCCTGAAAGACGTGTATAGTCGTCCGTGGCCACCTAGTGGGTCCTAAAGAAACATATTGGGGGAACATGTACAGTGGACACACCGACGGCTGTGGCCACTAGCAAAAGGCTGTAGCTAGGGGCCCGTAAAAAAACTATGGTATTACAAACCCTTTAAATTCAGCAGATGTGGGAAGTAATGACCAGCTCAACTCAGTGTGTTGTCTTTGCAAAGCCCATGAGCACATATATATTATAAGAGAAGGAGTTCCCAATGACATACAAAATGGAATTATGGGGGACATCAACCTCACTGAGTTAATCTGGTCATGCCTTCCCACATCTGCTGAATTTCAATGGTTTTCTCACGTTAAATCTGTGCATATTAACGGCACCTTAGCAAAGGTTTTTTCAGTGAATATATATATAGTGAGACAGGCATGGTATCAAGCGAGACACAGACACAGGTGATATAGTTCTAAAACCTTTATTTAAAATATTCAAGGTTGGTGTAATACCTATCTTGCCCTATCTTTAGTTTGGAGTTTCCCTTAACTGATGTTTCAAAGGATGGTCATGGTCTGTAAATCCCAAAACAAAGTTTGTCTGTGTCAAACCTACGCTTGCCCTCACTCTGGAAACACGTGTTGTGCAGGAAGCAGCCCCTCTTCCCTTTCCATGGCGGCCTGCAGCAGTGGAGAGGAAGGAGCAGCGGCGGGGGGTGCTTGCGTTACAGAAATAAGGTAAGTGGGGGTGAGAAGGGAAGAAAAAAACGGGTCGGAGGATGGGGGAAAGATGGCGGTGGTGGGAGCCGGACGTCTAGTGGGATGGAACACAGACTTGCACCAGCGGTTCAAACCCATGTTTCTAGCCACCTGGTTGTCTGGCTCCCCCCGCCAGGGTGCTATTGTGGATGAATGAAAGAAAATAGTGTTTTTACCTGCACTAGCTGGCTTTTGCGTCATAATAACCACCTTCTGGAGTCGGCTTGCCAGTCCCAAAATTATTATTTAGGAACTCACCTGTAGTACCATGAATTTTAGGCCTAAATGTCTGCCAGGATTGACAGGCTCTAGAGCCTCTCACACACCCAACAGTACCCCTCCTCTAGCTTATAGTTCTTTCAAAACTGCCCTGGAATCCTAGTGCGTATAAACCCAAAACACATTTTTCTGTGCCACATCTATGTAGAGCATAATGCATGAATCCATATGTAGTGGACTAACAGGCACTGTAGGGGAGGACTGGCCGCGAGGCCCTCCTCACCTGCAGCCTTCTCCCCAGGTGAGGACCATGACTCGGTGGCCGTCCCCTCATGCCACCCGGGCCCAGGTGGAGGAGGGGTCACCCGCCGACGACATTGCCCACACATATCCGTTCCCTGCATATACCAAAATTCAGTTAGGCCTAGAAGCCATCTTGTTTAGCAAACATGGCGTGAGTTCAGCACACTGTAATGAGGCCCCCACCTTTGGAGGGCCTTTCATGCATCTCCGCCGCCGCAGTAGCCCTGGTAGATCCGCTGCGAGCGCGTTCCCATGAGAAAGCCGGGTATGAGCTAACCCGAGATGTTAACACTGTAACATTTCATCGTTCACCATGTAATATTGCACCCCGCACGACCTGGTCCGCGAGGCCAGGGTGATGAAAAAACAAGCTGAAGCATTGTTAGCTGAAGAAAGTAGAAAATAATTCAAGTATTGGTATTAATGAACTACCTCTGTTTAAACAGATCCTGTAAACTGTGAATGAACTATAAAGATGCAACGTTACATGATACCACCCCAGGTCTGGACTAGTGCTGCTATAACCACAGAGAAAGATGTCGACCAAATGTATAGCCTTTACCTGTATAAGTGTTCTTACAATTTTATGTAGAAACCTGAACTCATATATGTTTTCTTAATCACCTAAAGCAGCGAGCATCAATTTCTGTAGGCCATAACCTAGAACTACCTCGTGTAACGTTTAATGTACATAAAATAATCACACCATGTAGTAAATGTAATGTTAGGTAACGAAGAGGTACTCGGACCGACTGTATTACAGAAATGTGTAACGAAATTGAAATATATATATATATATGTGTGTTTAAATAACATCAAAATAAGGCGGAACATTATAAAAGTGCTGCATTCAAAAGTTAGCAACGCACGAGGAAAAAACCTTTTGTGAATATATGCAAGGCCATTCTCCCTCCCACCCTACCAAGCCTGCCAGATAAGGAAGCTAAGGCCTGTGCCGCGCTCCCTCACCTCCCCCAACCAAGCTGGAGCCGCTTCAGAGAGTCAGAGGCCCCGGTACCGCACCCAAGGCCACAGCCCGCCACCTGTGTTATTTACAGCACGGTAATAAACCCACGTTTGGATCCACTGATCTACCAGCACCCTCTCGTAAATTCCACAACCCTCCCCCTAGACCACCCCAAGAATCATGACCCCGTGCAAAGACAACCCCCATCACTGGGACAAGACACAGAGACCCATTTATATAATAACTTCTAACGCGGCAGACAGACATGTATCATTCGGCTCAGGCCCCAGAGCCCAGCCCCTCGACCTAAAATACCGGTCAATAGGACACAGGTAAATCTCACCCCAACCGACAACCACCGGACCTCTCACGAGGTGCATTCCTCATGTGTTGCGTTTATTTTATAAGACAAACTGCTGAGCGATTTATTGATGAACTTAGATGTCGTTTCTTGAATAACTGCAGTGTGCATGGCCTAGGGCAAACGAGTCAGGAAAGGTATTCATCTTTGTCACAGGCTGCCCCAGCATACCAACACCGCTCGGATGACCTCAAGCTGGCCTGCCAGGCCCAACCCAACCCACGAGGCTGACCAGTGACGTCTTCACGCCAAGACCAACCACGCTGCAGCAACACCTATAGTTAGTCGACGCCACCCAATCCCAATTAACTTGTGCCCCCTATAGTATGTAGGTTCTGATGACGTTTTTTGTATTAGAAATACGCCTGTCTTTGCTATTGTCAGACAGAGCACTCTCGGAGGTTGCAGAGTTCTTTGCATGCCCTAATCTTTGGATAAACTCCTACTTACGCTCACCCGCACTCTGTCTTGGTCTTATTCCCACTACGGGAGAGTCCCTTATTGTCTCTCATTGCGGGGAGGATCGTGCTGAAATTGGGGGCGCTTCCTTTCAGTGGTGACCCCGATAGCGTGATATCTCCAAATTATTTTTCCTAACTCCCTTTTAACGACCCCCTTGTAGCACGAGAATCTCCGGTCGAGAAGGGATACGCACGGTGAGCCGGCTCCGGGAGGCTGCCCGCCAACGGCGACTGGCACAATAAGAAGTGCGCACTCAATGAGAAAGGGTACGGGATCCCGATTGAAAAAAAATCCCCTTTGAGTGCCGCTCGCCGGAGCCAGGGGCTGACCGTTGAGTTACCGGTGACACCGCCTGGACGGACCCAGTTTCGGAGACTATCGGTTCAAGACGGGCACGTGAGTACTGAGTGCGAGCGATCGTAAAGGGGAAGGGAGGGGAAATTGTGAACAGAGGAACGGGGACAGGTAGAGGAGAAGAATAACGGGGGTCTACTAAAGACGGGTCTTGAAACTTTCTTTATCTTTTCTTTGCATATGGCCATTAGGAGTAAGAAATAAGTGAAGTGGTAGAAGTGACGGAAACCTAGCTCCGAAAGGGGGTGGAAGGCGGCGCTGCATAGTGCTATCTAAACTAGTACTGGGAATATATGAAGAAGTAAGAAATAAGTTATTGGTGTCTGGCAAAGGGAGACACCGGGAATATTTTTTAGTGATTGCTACTCTCTCTATTTCTTTTTTCCATTCCACGGGGCAGGGGGAGAAAGTGAAAAGGGTATAAGGTGAATATACTTGTAGAAGAACTATAAAATAGGGAGCACATTTGTAGGAGTGGGGATTAAGTAGTGGCACGTACAGACGTGAACATAGCAACCTTAGCAGAAAAACAGGGACAGCTGGCCAGGGAGGAAAGGGAGGAAGAAAAAAAAAAAAAAAAAAAAAGGAGACGAGGTGTGAGCGGAAAAGCATTGTGAAGGGTGCGCGCACCGTGTGAGTGTTGGAGACGAACGGTTGACCGCGAGGTGGCGCCAGAGAGTGTTGACCAAAACTGGTATTTGATCAGTTGCGAGTGAAATCACATGAGAGTGTATGGGAATGAGAAGGAGATGAGCTATGGTTAGTGAGAAAGGACTTGCGCAGTGAATAAAACTGGGTGATAATTTTTGAGAGGTCCGCCCTTGTCTGTGCCATACAGGTATACATATACATATCTACACCTAACTAAAAGTAAAAAAGGCGGACACGACTGTGTTAGAGATTTAGAATATGGGGGCCGAAACTCCCCTGTCACATATTTGTAAAAGCTTACCGGGATACGCTGAACGAATAAATAAATATCACGATCAATGGGTGACAGAATTGAAAGGGGAGGGTCTGCCCCAGATTTGGCCCGAGGGAGGGTCTTTTGACAAAAGCGTTCTTGATATGGTACGAGCATGCATCAGCCTCAAGTATAAGGGGAAGCAGTGGCAAAATAGGAAGGAGATATTAGACCTCTGGAGATTGTTTGAGGAAGTACCACCACCCAAAGCTCCGGCACCAAATAGTGATCTCCCTCCCACCACAGATAATCCACTGATGATTCCAAGAGAGGAAAAGGAACAGCTAAGTACGGAACAACCTACAGAGGTGATTAGTTTGTACCCGATATTACCTAAACCAGCCCCCGCAGCAGGATATAGCGACCCTACTTATGTGCCTCCCCCCACAACTGGTACACTACAAAGACCAACAGCCCCCCCACCATACGAAAACACCAGAGAGCGCGCCCAGGGAAGTACACAGAGAGTGGATATAGAGAAGCTAACAAGTGACTTAGAGTCAAGGCTTACTGTGGCAAGGGATGAACTCTCAAGAATAAAAGACATATGTGAGCGCACGGCGTGCACCCCTATACAATGGGGACGCACGTCTAGAGCGTCGAGCGAAAGTAGGCACATCGAGGAAGGATGGAAAAAGGGAGAAATACTGTTCAGAATTGAGGAAGAGCCGACGCGAATAATAGAGATAGGAGCAGGAGAAGGGAGCATTGGTGATGTATCACGAGAGAGAGAGATCAGAGAGGACTTGTTATGTGATGTCAGAGGAGGATTGGATGAGAGTGATAGGTTGAGTATGGCAGTAGGGGGGGAAAGCGAGGAGGTGGACGGAGCATGTTCGCTAGGGACTATAGACGACGAATGGATGGGACGACTAAGAAATAGGGTGGGGAAGATGGCGTCGTTAGAGTCCGCAGCGACTAAGGGAAGGGAGGGTGCAACCTCAAAAGGGAAGCTACAACTTCCATTGATACACAGGGGGGGGGGGAAGACCAAACTATATACCATGGGCTCAGATGGATAAGGCTAATTTAATGAAATTATTGCCCCAGCTGTCAGGAGGGGCGAGCAAGTGGATATATGCATTTGAGAAACATACCGCCGGCATACCGTTGGCAGTAGGCGATGTGAAAAGCCTACTAGTAACAGCAGTAGGAGATCAAGCGGACAGAGTATGGGCTAAGGCTGGTTTCCCGGCAGTGACGTTGGACTGTGATCGCCATGATGGGGCTTCCTTTAATACAGTGCGAGCAAGGGTGTGGGACGCACTGAGGGAGACATTCCCAGATACCCCTGACTTACAGTCAGTGATGCAATGTACAATGAATGACGGGGAAGATGCTATGGATTACATTCTCCGGGTGCAGGAGATGTGGAGAGCGGAAACGGGCACGCCCTGGCACCAATCCACATCTCTATTCTATTTCATCATTAAGAGAGGGCTCCCAAAAGAGGTGCAGAAGGCACTCGATAAAATAGCGGGCGTTGAGGCAAAGGGGTGGCCAGAGATCCAAAGTATAATAGTGCACCATTGCAAAAGGATCAAAGAGAGAGAGAAGGAAGTAGCACAGAGAAGGTTGGCAGACGAGGCAAAGTTGGTACAATCAAAACTGGTGAAGGTTGCAGCAGCGGTAGCAGGGCTCCCACTCATGAGGGAGGGAGAAGAAGGAGAGGAGGGGCAAATAGCAATACAAGGAAGAATAGCAGCAAATTGGGCAGGACAAGGACAACGACAGTGGGCTGAGCAGGAGCAGAACGGAGGTCCAACGTGGCAAGAGTGGGCCCCAAGAGGGGGAAGAGGTGGGTACAGGGGCCGAAGAGGAGGACAAGGGTATGGAGGAATGGGAGGAAATGGGTGGCAGGGTCCCAGAGGTCCACAGGGGAGCTGCTGGAATTGTGGGAGATGGGGGCACTACTCAAGAGAGTGCAGGAGCAGACAAAACAACGGGTTCCAGGAGATAGAACAGTACGGTCACCCCCACCCAGGAAGCCCCTATGGCCTCCCCATGGGACAATACCAACAACCGGAAAATGTAGGACAAAGAAGTAACACACAACTACACGGACATCAGTACAGAACACAAAATCATCCACAGAACAATGACAATGTGCAATACACGCCAGGTAACACTTTCGCCACAGTAGCGAACGGAGCTCCTGCTCCCGCACCTTACAGCGGGGTGTCAGTAGTTTCGGGGAACATTTTTGATCAAGGGGGAGCAATGAGACACCCCGCATAGGACAGCCCACAGAGAGCACTTGCGTGTCCAGTACTATCTACGACCCACAATGCATCAGAGGAACCATTGATAGGGGCGCAGATAGGAGACAAGCAGTTCATATTCATGGTGGATTCGGGAGCGGAGAAATCATGCATTAGAGAGGGCCGGTTCCCGTTATCTAATAGAACGTTAGAGACGCAGGGGTTCTCTGGGGCTGTAATTGAAGTTCCTTACACAGAGGCATTGGATGTGACAGTGGGGGGTAAAACAGTGAAAGCACCCTTACTGTACTATGAACACTCTCCCATTAATTTGCTGGGGAGAGATCTCTTAAGTAAACTAAATATGACAATATCATTCACAGGGAGCGGTATCGTATGTTCGACGCCAGGCATATGCCCCCTCCGCATATTGGCAGTAATACACGGCCACACAATCATGCAAGAGATCAGGGGGTTACCAAGAAACGAGGAGATGTTTGTTGAAGGCATGAGAACATTGGCTCTCATAGTACCAGAACTAAAAAGGATGGATTGGAGGATTCCAGCCGAGTTCCTCTTCCGCCCCATAGCAAGCCCCGACACTGCTCCCGGGTCAGTGCTATCGTTGGATTTACACGCAGTACACGTGTCAGCAAACAGGATATGTGTGATTGGCGTTGACATGGAAGGATGTGAGTAGCGGACAGTACTGTGTATAAATGCAAATATCCCACTGAGGGAGCTCTCGGACGAGGAGCTATTCTCTGACACTGAGAGAGATGGCGAAATAGTGATGGAACTGGCAATGCCGTGTGACATTGTAGTTACAGCCAGAAAAACTAAAGTTGAATTGATGGCAGTAGTAGAAGCACCACATGCCTTTTTTGATGACGACATGAGGTTAGTACCCACTAACATATGGACAAATGGCCCCCATGATGTGGGGTTATTACATGAGGTTCAGCCTGTGGTAATAAAACTGAAGCCGGGAGCAATTCTACCCCGGGTAAAACAATATCCATTGTCACGCGAAGCAGAAGAAGGGATCAGAGAGACACTAGATGCACTGATAGCACAAGGAATAATAGTGCCCTCAAACTCCCCATGCAACACATGCATTTACCCGATTAAAAAGGCGAAGGGAGGTTCATGGAGGATGATACAAGATTTACGCCCACTCAATGATGTGATTCAGAAGGAGTTCCCTTTAGTCCCGAACCCGGCAACAATACTGTGCAACATTTCGAAAACGGCATCTCACTTCACAGTCATTGACTTAAAAAATGCATTCTTCTCGATTCCCTTAGCAGAGGAGAGCAGGTACTTAACAGCGTTTACACTAGGGGGGAGGAGGTTCGAACACTGCAGACTACCACAAGGATATTGCGAGAGCCCAAGCATATTCAACAGGGTACTACACGAAGATCTGGGGAATTTGTCTGTAGAAAGCACAGTGATTCAATATGTTGATGATTTATTGATTTGTGCACAAACTGAGGAAGAGTGCAGAAAGGACTCAATAACACTCCTGACATTATTGGCCAATAAAGGGTACAAGGTGGACAAGAGGAAGTTACAATACTGTCTAACAGAGGTTCTATACTTGGGACAGTTGATATCAAAGGATGGAAAGCGGATCATACCAGACCGGGCACAGGCGATTAGAGCAGTGGGGGTACCCAAAACAGTAAAAGAGATGCAGAAATGTCTGGGTATGTGCAACTATTGCCGAGCATGGATATTGGATTACGCAGCATACACAAGGCCCTTGTTACAGGCTCTAAAAGAGGCACAGCAGGACAACAAACACATAGAATGGACAGGAGAGATGAACACAGCATTTAACTCACTAAAGGAACTGATATCAAGTGCTCCAGTACTGGCAAACCCAGATTATGGGCACGAATTCTTCCTATTTTCACACTGCAAAGGAACACTGATGACAGCAGTACTGACACAAAAGACATCGTTAGGGCACAAACCACTGGCTTACTATAGTGGCACCCTAGACGCAGTTATGCAAGGTCATTTCGCGTGCGAGCAATCCCTAGCTGCAGCCGCGTTCGCAATTGAGAAAAGTGCCACAATAGTGATGGGCTGTCCTGTGACACTGTTTGTGGAACACTCACTATTTGCAATATTAGAGCGATCAAAGAGCACATTGACGACACAACGAGCCACAGCATATGAAATAATACTGTCCAGCGCAAACATCCATATAGTAAGATGTAAAACAGTGAACCCGGCCACATTCATCACAGAGGCGTGCACCGTAGAGGACATGCAGAACCACAATTGCGCTACATACACAGGTGACGAAGGTCAGGATCAAGTAATTTCTGAGAATGCCCTGAACGAGGGAGAGGTGTATTTCGTGGACGGGTCAGCATCAATAGACATGGAGACAGGAGAGAAACATGTGGGTATGGCAGTTGTACGATTAGAAGAAGATGAATACGAGACACTAGTGCAACACCGCCTCCCATCACACTATTCAGCCCAAGCAGCAGAACTAATAGCGCTAATAGAAGCCTTGCATGCCGCCAAGGGGTGCGCAGTGACAATATATACCGACTCAGCATACATGACAACAACAGTACACGGCGGGTTGGCACGGTGGGGGCGGAGAGGGTTTCGACGAGCAGATGGAACACCAGTTCAACATGCAGAATTATTAAAAGAACTGATTGAGGCCCTGCAAGAGCCCACGGCAGTGGCCATCGTAAAATGCCAAGCCCACACCACAAATACAGATTTTATATCTTTGGGGAACGCGGCAGCAGACGCCGCTGCCAAAGAAGCTTCGTATTTACAGAAAGGTGCAGTAGGAGAGTACATGTTGCACCACACAGCAAGCCAAGAGGTCCCCACAGGATACAACATGATGCCCACGCAGGAAATAATAGAGCTGCAAGAGGGAGCTAGTGCAGAAGAAAAATTGCTGTGGACTAAGAGGGGATGCAGCAAATTGCCGACTGATTTATTGTGGCGACAAAAAAGCTCAGGAAAAGCGGTAATGCCAGTTAAACTGTTAGAAATAGCATTTCAACAACTACACTTTCCTGCACATAATGCAAAGCAACACATAATGGCAGACATACAAGAAGATTGGTTTGCACCTTGCCTCCATGAACACATCACCAGGCTGGCTTTAGAATGCACGACATGTCAAATTTACAACTCAGGTATGACATTGCGCACACTGAGAGGAACGATACCAAAACCAAATGGTCCATTCAGCGAGCTCCACATTGATTATGTAGACATGGGAGAAAGATGTAACGGGGCTCGCTACATGATTGTGGTTGTATGTCCATTTTCGAGGTGGGTGGAGGCAGGCCCCTGTGCGCGCCCAGACGCGAAGGGCGCCGCGAAGTTCCTAGTGCGGGAAGTGTTCCCGCGCTGGGGGATTTGCGACGTTATTCGCTCAGACAACGGCACACATTTTGTTAATGAACTATTCAAGGAAGTGACTACGCTATTGGGAATAAAGCACAAATTATGTTCGATTTATCATCCTCAAAGTAATGGCGTAGTGGAAAAGATGAACGGTCTGTTAAAAAGCAGATTGTCAAAACTGTGTTTTTCCCTTAAAAAGACCTGGATGTACTGCCTGCCCTTGGCCCTGTTCGAGTTACGAAACCAGCCCAGCAAAGACCACCATTTGTCCCCGCATGAGATCGTCACGGGAAGGAGAATGCACACAGCGCATTCGCCTCTCCGTGAACGTTCTGATGCACACAGAAGTGCAGCGTTATTGGGGGAGGAGTTCACAGAGTATTTGAAAAAACTGACACGGGCAGCGCGCGTAATTGCAAAGCAACTAGCCCCCCCCTCTACAAGAGAGGAGGGGAACACAACAGAAACAGAGAGACTGCCTGAAAACCCATTACAACTAATGCCTGGGGACCACATATATGTCAGAAGTTTTGTGCGGAGGTGGAATGCGCCACGTTTCCATGGCCCTTACGAAGTAGTGTTTTGTACACCCACAGCAGTAAAGGTGAAGGGCCTACGATATTGGGTACATTTGACAGACGTACGCAGAGCCTATAGCGCCGTGGAAGGTGAGGTACAAGACGAGGCACAGGCAACTGCGGACAATGAAGTGGTGCAGAATGAATGATGGAAATTTTGTGTGCATTAAGTGATGAACATTGGCCACGACTGGCGACTGGCGACTGGCGCACGACAAGTGTACTGAAATGAATATGTGTATATATATATATATGTAATTTTTTACAACTTTTTAAAGGTTTTTGTAGGGTTTTTTTTGTTTTAGAAAAGTTTTTTTTTCTCAACTTTCCTCTTCATATGAGAAATAATGTACGGATAATAATGATTGCAAAGCTACCTTGTCTGTGGACACACCCCCTCCCTTACCCACTCCCATGTCGGACAAAAAAAAAAAAAAAAAATGTCACAACGTTATAAATGTTTACATGCTTGTACTTAATGCACTTTTATGTTTCAAACAGGATTTACTATGGCATCGAATGGGCAGCCTGCAACTAATAGATTTGTTAGGTTTAGAGAAATGTTAGTGGATAGATTGACATATTCATACGAATGTGGTTTATCAATGTGTGTTATTGTGTTCTTCATCTCAATGTTTTGCCTAGTAACATATTGGGTCATAGCGTTCATCTCTACCGAGATGAACGAGGGGGGAGGGGGGAGCAACACCACCCTTGCCCCTGGCACGAATTCAATTACAAATATGAATATCAAAGAAGGTGATTTTTTGGTCTGGGATGGATCACGTCTTGTTTGGGGTTACTACACTACACCATCCACTGCTGCCCCGTTACAATCAAGAGATAAAGATATGAAAAATGACACAATGGTCCTACCTGAAATATATAACAGCCCCACTACCCTTCCCGCCCCGATACAGAACAGCGACTTGTTGTTTATTGAGGAAAATGGAAAAGTAATTACGATGACAGAACACAAATTCATATATGAGGAATTGGAAAAGGGGGGAGGGAATGAGAAAGGGGGGCCTATTCTTTCACCTATCGAAACTAAAAGGTATAGGAGAGGGGAGAGAAGTAGGCGAAGAAGAGAGACAAGCAGGAAGGGGTATGATGAGTATTATGGGTTAGGATTAGATAAGATGGAAGACCCACGACACCCCCACCAAGCAAATAAATGGTATGCAGATATGAGTACAACAGCTAAACAGACAACCAATGAAAGCTGCTATGTCTGTTCGCTTATCCCCCATGCATCAGGTACGCCCAAAGTGTTGTTGCCAAGAGAATTGCCCATTGTGGATGCCCAATGTCTCCTTCATCTCACACTGTGTAGAATAAAGAACACCTTTCAAGCACACGATGTCTCTTTCAAAATGATACAGGACAGCAAAACGTGCTATTCAAAAGCGTCTGGAGTGGTCTGTCTTAAAGAACCTTTCTTTGCAATACAAGGGACGCTGTTCTTCGAAAACAAATGGAAAGATGAAGAAGTACTGTGCAAAGCGGAAGCACTGAGAGGTGTCCAACCAGACAAACTGCGGTGGATGGAAAAAACGTGCTTACCAATATGGAAAGAACACATCTCTAAACTAACATGGGTAACAGCGATGGAGAAACCCTTCAAGCTACAAAGTGAAATACAAAACGAACTATGTTTCAAGGGAGAAGGAAAAGTGGCAATGGGAGCGAACAAAAACTGTAACAAAACTCTCACCATCCCAGACATGAAAAAAGGAACAGCAGCACTAATGGACACATACTGGGTATGCGGGAATCAGGCTTACTTGCACCTTCCCCAGGCATGGAGTGGCAGCTGCTCAATGGCCACTTTGCATTCGGCCTTAATGGTGATTCCAGAAAGTCACGTCGACGAAAATAAGCGGACGCAAGGAAACGTGAACAAGGATGCCACATCTCCCACTGCAGAAGCGCACCTCTATGTCCTGTCCTCCGGAGGGAAAGAAAAGGAGCTATTACGGAACAAGCGAACATCAAACTACATATCACAAGCATCATCCGATTTATTGGCACAGATCCCAGACAGGTATCGCCTGTTTAGCTCCGTGGAAACATTCTTTGCCTCACTAGTTTCAAGTGTCCAAGCAAGAGCAAATGCAAAATGGCTCCAGATCACACGGTGGGAACTGATTCAGCTGGCCAATGACACTGAAGAGGGGTTCAACATAATAAAGGTGGAACTACGAGCTCTGCGACTAATGACCATGCAGAACAGGTATGTTCTGGACCTGCTAACAGCGATCGATGGAGGTGTTTGCCGAAAAATAGGAAGCGCGTGCTGCACGTTCGTACCTTCTGAAGATGCAGAAAATGGGTCCCTGTCCCACGTCATTGAAGCGGTACATAACCTGGGAGAGAAGATGAAGATGGAAGGTGGGGCCAAAGATAGCTCATGGTTCGACAATCTCTTCTCCTGGGTTCCCTCATGGCTTGGACTGGCGATGAAGTTCCTGATACCAGTTGTGGTGGTCGTCCTCGTGGTGTTCTGCCTATGCCAGGTGGGCCTCCGATGTTGTGCTAATGCAGTCCCTAACGGCGCGATGATGATGGTGACAGTGGGCAACTCTGGTGGTACAATTAAGGCGACACAAGAGGCACATGTACAGACAGGAACAGATAACACTCCCAGATACCAGTTAGTGCCTATGTGCCGTGATAAGTACATAGTAGATAAACTATGGCACACCACTATCAAAGAGCCCCGAGATGTGGAACTGGAATGGTATGAGGAGGTCTGGGTAGACTTGGAAGGGACTGGTGACTGTATATATTTAACCTGCACCCCAGATGAGTATGCTAGAAGAGGTGAGAGCTTGAGGGGGGTATGCAGAGCTTGGATGCCTAGAAAAGGAACACCTGCATGGGATGACGCGGTGATAGAGGAGCAAGAATGTAGAAGATTAGAAGAGCTAAAGAATTCGTTACTTTAGTAATGAAAGGGGGGAAATGTAGGGGAGGACTGGCCGCGAGGCCCTCCTCACCTGCAGCCTTCTCCCCAGGTGAGGACCATGACTCGGTGGCCGTCCCCTCATGCCACCCGGGCCCAGGTGGAGGAGGGGTCACCCGCCGACGACATTGCCCACACATATCCGTTCCCTGCATATACCAAAATTCAGTTAGGCCTAGAAGCCATCTTGTTTAGCAAACATGGCGTGAGTTCAGCACACTGTAACGAGGCCCCCACCTTTGGAGGGCCTTTCATGCATCTCCGCCGCCGCAGTAGCCCTGGTAGATCCGCTGCGAGCGCGTTCCCATGAGAAAGCCGGGTATGAGCTAACCCGAGATGTTAACACTGTAACATTTCATCGTTCACCATGTAATATTGCACCCCGCACGACCTGGTCCGCGAGGCCAGGGTGATGAAAAAACAAGCTGAAGCATTGTTAGCTGAAGAAAGTAGAAAATAATTCAAGTATTGGTATTAATGAACTACCTCTGTTTAAACAGATCCTGTAAACTGTGAATGAACTATAAAGATGCAACGTTACATGATACCACCCCAGGTCTGGACTAGTGCTGCTATAACCACAGAGAAAGATGTCGACCAGATGTATAGCCTTTACCTGTATAAGTGTTCTTACAATTTTATGTAGAAACCTGAACTCATATATGTTTTCTTAATCACCTAAAGCAGCGAGCATCAATTTCTGTAGGCCATAACCTAGAACTACCTCGTGTAACGTTTAATGTACATAAAATAATCACACCATGTAGTAAATGTAATGTTAGGTAACGAAGAGGTACTCGGACCGACTGTATTACAGAAATGTGTAACGAAATTGAAATATATATATATATATGTGTGTTTAAATAACATCAAAATAAGGCGGAACATTATAAAAGTGCTGCATTCAAAAGTTAGCAACGCACGAGGAAAAAACCTTTTGTGAATATATGCAAGGCCATTCTCCCTCCCACCCTACCAAGCCTGCCAGATAAGGAAGCTAAGGCCTGTGCCGCGCTCCCTCACCTCCCCCAACCAAGCTGGAGCCGCTTCAGAGAGTCAGAGGCCCCGGTACCGCACCCAAGGCCACAGCCCGCCACCTGTGTTATTTACAGCACGGTAATAAACCCACGTTTGGATCCACTGATCTACCAGCACCCTCTCGTAAATTCCACAACCCTCCCCCTAGACCACCCCAAGAATCATGACCCCGTGCAAAGACAACCCCCATCACTGGGACAAGACACAGAGACCCATTTATATAATAACTTCTAACGCGGCAGACAGACATGTATCATTCGGCTCAGGCCCCAGAGCCCAGCCCCTCGACCTAAAATACCGGTCAATAGGACACAGGTAAATCTCACCCCAACCGACAACCACCGGACCTCTCACGAGGTGCATTCCTCATGTGTTGCGTTTATTTTATAAGACAAACTGCTGAGCGATTTATTGATGAACTTAGATGTCGTTTCTTGAATAACTGCAGTGTGCATGGCCTAGGGCAAACGAGTCAGGAAAGGTATTCATCTTTGTCACAGGCTGCCCCAGCATACCAACACCGCTCGGATGACCTCAAGCTGGCCTGCCAGGCCCAACCCAACCCACGAGGCTGACCAGTGACGTCTTCACGCCAAGACCAACCACGCTGCAGCAACACCTATAGTTAGTCGACGCCACCCAATCCCAATTAACTTGTGCCCCCTATAGTATGTAGGTTCTGATGACGTTTTTTGTATTAGAAATACGCCTGTCTTTGCTATTGTCAGACAGAGCGCTCTCGGAGGTTGCAGAGTTCTTTGCATGCCCTAATCTTTGGATAAACTCCTACTTACGCTCACCCGCACTCTTTCTTGGTCTTATTCCCACTACGGGAGAGTCCCTTATTGTCTCTCATTGCGGGGAGGATCGTGCTGAAATTGGGGGCGCTTCCTTTCAGCACCCATAGTAATACAATGCTTTCTCCCTACCTGCATTTGCAAACTCCTGCTCCGCTTTCTCTACCTCCTTCCTTGCTCTCCTTCCCAGCAGGATGGGGTCTGCCTTCCCCAGGTGGGAGCAGCATAAGCCATGGACAAGGGTCAGATCTTTGAGACTACTATAGCTGTGATTTGGTGCAGTACAAAAGCATAGTTGTATAACCTGCCATAACATAACATAATAGCATAACATAAACACAATATTAAAATAGTTACAGATACACACATCAGGCAATTGGTTAATGGATACAGTAAATACATTGTCATCAATGTTCAAAACAGTGGTTGAAGCCGTCCTTGTTAGATGGCTGCCACTTTTCAGCAAGCGTAATCCCACTGTTTTGAGCAGAGCTGGATTAGAGTCACAAAAATGATAGTGTGATGAGTTATGTCGAGCCAATCACAAGTCTCGGCCGAAAGTACAAATGTCAATGACAAGTACTGTAGCTATGGACACCTTCTTTCACGCTCTCTGTCCTGCCCATGTTTGCATGTTTGAAAACAGAGAGAGCATGGAGACATGTACGTCACATCCCACATTGGAGCCTACTTTGCATATCTATGTGAAAGGTCATGTGACATACACGAGGATAGTAATCCAGTATGCCATTTTGTTTTCATAATGACAAGCAGCCATCAGTCATGTACTCTGACCAGTTTTAGGTGCTTTGGTGCTTTTCCAGCTGTTTTCATATCTTACCCGTGAAGGACCCTATTTTCCCTAAAACACCACAGTGCTTTGCCCATCAGCACAGCAAACTAATGGTTGGCATGGTCTGCTGCCTCCTGCACCAAGAGCACTCTCTAGCATGTACACCAGGGCATACCTTGCCTGTGTCCATGCAGGAAGCACGTAGGTAATTGTCAACTTCAAACCATGGCAAGGACATGCTCCTCCACCACCTTAGAGCTGCAGCATGGATGTGTGACCTCCCACAATTCCCACGGTAAGGCTGGCGCAGATGTACACCTGCAATCGCTGAGCTTCAGGTCGAAAGGCTAGTGGCATCACATATAGCTGCACCATCAACAGTGGGCATCTGAGCATGCACATCGAGGACTGACTTTAAAAGGGCTTTTGGAGTAGGCATTGGTTAAGCATCATTAGCACATAGAGATTGTTATTGACATCCTCTCATCCAATCAGATTGTTCAGAATGCAGTCGATAACTACTGGTATTGACTGCATTCTGAAAATTCTGACTTCAAAAGTAAAAGCAGACAGGGAAACAACAATGTGATTTCTAGGCAAGAAGTCTTTTGGCAACACACTTCTACTCTGGAGGATCTTTTTGTTGCTGTAACTTCCAATTTATCTAACTAAAGAGAAAGCTAAAACATAAGAAAATGCTTTCACTTTCTTATCAAGAAACTATTTAGGTTTACTTGACACATAATGCATGCTCATGTGAAACCCTCTTCTTAAAATGCATAACCTATGAAGCAACTTTGTATTTAAATACTAAAACATAAAACCACTTTTAGTTTACTAATTCAGTTTGCCTATTTATTTTATACACTACTAAAGTAAAACGCTCGTAGAGTAGTAGTACCCTGCAAGATAAGTACTCACAATGCGGTCCCACTGTCCTCAATGACCAAACATTGCAGAATGAATTACTCTAATGCACACCATGCACGAGTTATGAGAAATCCAAAATGTGTGGCTGATGTTAAATTCGGAAACTATAGTCTTGTTCTCAGCGATTCAAAGCGGTTTCAACATAGTTTATTTGCTCAGCTCGTGGTGCATTTTGTAAATTGTCATATCAAAGACAGCATTATCGGTATAATGCCTCAGTACATAGCCAGACTCATCTCTGAAAGAAACTTGCTATTAAATGATCTACTGTACAAATAATTTCTTCTTCGCTATCATAATTTGCAATACAAAGACTCATAATGTCGCAACTTTTGAATCATTTGGAACAGGACTATCCTTTCCTCACATACTAATAACAGAATCTGCACCATGTGAGAGGCATACATTTCAGAATTATTCCGCATTTGTGCATTTCTTTCGACATGATGTAAAATGCTGACCTTCAACTCACTAATTCAAATGTATCTGTGAGTTGTATGGCTGTCTTGCAGCATTTGTATTCATTGGACACATGGCGCAATGCTTCAAAGGCCGTGATTGTGCACTTCTACAGTCATGCATGTTTTGGTATAATGTGCCGTGTATGGCCACCACGAAATGCCTGAATGCTTGGCGGTGTGTGCGGATTATGCATGCCCATCATGGGTGCATTTGGTGTCTCTATGTACTTGTCATTCAAGGTCAGGCCACAGACTCCAGGCGTGTTCTCTCCATTTAATCATGATTTTCCTCATTCAACCCTGCCTGCTACATGGCAAGCTCATACTTTCGTCGTTGTCATGTTGCAGGTCACAGTACATGTAGCAAGTTGGCCCATGCTTGTCAAGTGGCCATATGATAGTTGTGACACCTGACCACAGCACTGTTTCTTTCAGCCGTTTGCACTTTTCATTGCTACATAAGAGCCCCAATGTAAAGTGTAGTTGCCTACTAGTCAACTTTGTCTGATGGTGTCAGATATGTCAGGTGGCTGCTTGCGAATCACCAGATTACAGCTCACAGGCAGATACCTCTTTTTCTGTGCTAATCACCTTCATTCAATTGTGTGGTCCTTCATTGCTTTCTCTCTGCTTTCTTGGATCTCTACAGTGCTCTCTTTCTGCAAAGTCATGTATTTTCTTCCATTCACTCTGACAGAGTGCTATGTTATGGTCACATGTATAGTGCACGGTCGCCCAAGGGCATCATGGCTCTGGAGAGGCAGGTAACTATGAAACAAGAGAAAACAAGCAAGCCATATTCGCTGTCTGATCAGAATAGATACGTTTTAAAGCTTTCTGGAAAACCAGATAGTTAGATAGCATTTTTATTGACAGTGTGAGACCATTTCACAACTGCGCTGCCGCAATCAAAACCACACGTCCCCCAACCCGTGCAAGGCAAAAAGAAGGCACATATAGCAGCCCAGCTGCTGCTGAGTGCAGGGGCTGATTAGGAATATAGCGCACACACTTAGCGCGAAGGTACTCAGCTCCCTGGTCGTCCATAGCCCGGTGAACAATACACAGCGCTTTGAATTGTATATGCTGGGCAACTGGGAGCCAATGAAGGGAACGCAGGACTGGGGAGATATGAGCTCCATACGGTGTACCGGTTGCCAGATTCGGAAAACGTTGCAATTGGCCGACCAACCCCTTGGGCTGAGCAAGGTAAAGAGAATTACAGTAGTCCAGCGACTTAATATCATAGCAGCCACCACCGGAGGAGGCAACAATACAGGGATCAGATGGAGCACCTTTCTTAGAATTTTCAACTGAAAGTGCCCAGTCTGTCATACAGCCGATACTTAAGATTGGCAGACATGATTATCCCAAGATTTTTCACCATGGCCGAGGGCACCGGGAGCGAGCCCAAGGAAACAGGCCAGAACGAGGCAATCGAGAGTGAGGGATCCGGGGGAGTGTACATCATTCAAACCAAACTCAGTATGTCTAATCACCAATAAACCAAGATCCTTTGCACTGTTGTGCGTGTAACCTCGAGTTGTCAAATAGGTATATATTGTGGGCTGACCCAGGCATGTTAATGCTGGCATTTGTAAGATACAGTCAATCACGGATGAAATGTGAATTTATGATATGTCAGCCAAACTGGTTCACTTTGATATGTTGTACACCGAAAACCGCTATGGGGATATGGGATATAAGTTATTTTTTTGCTAGATTACTGAGTATCCAAGATATCTTGAGGAACACCTCATTTTTGTGGGGCCAGTTTTTCCATGTTTGGGCCATATTCCTGTACTGCATAGTTGGCATGAATTGGTGAAAAGTTGTGCATCCTGACTGGCAAATTCCCACACATTTGACAACTGCAAAGATACTGCAAAGCAACACGTGTTCCCTCTTTTTGGATCCTACTCCGATGGCCCCTTTTTGCTGCATTCAAACTTTTGAGCCATTCCGTCTTATTTTGGACCTAAAATATGACCTATATTTTAAGTGGCAGCAGTTGGTTTAACTGTTAGCTGTGTCTAAGACCCAGAGCTCACCTTAGGTTCAGTGGTTGTTATTTACTATTTTCAGCTTTGATTTCTCATGAAGACTACCTGTGGAAATGTATATGCGACTAGCAGTCTGTCTCTTCTGACAGCATTTCTATTACACAGCAAAAGTTCTTATGTAGTCGAAATGTCTTTACTTTCCAAGTGCTTCCTACAAATATGGTGTTATAAGCCACTGCTTTAATGGATAACATTCTACAAAAAACAGAGGTTTATTGAAACAGGAAATGTTTTTAAAGGGCCCTTTTTTGAATGAGGCACCAGATGTAGTTAAGCAATAAACCCCCACAAGCGGGGGCATTACCAGACCAGGTAATGCCCCAGGCCAGTTAGAAGACTGAACTAAGCGAGGGCCGTATCGTTAGCCCGGGGCATTACCAGCCCTGTTAATGGCACCTCCTGTAGGGGTTTATTGCTATTAGAATCCCAGCACATTGTACCGGGATACTAATAGTTTTTCTTTCCAGTTGAGAAAGGTGGTGTTTGCCATTACTCAATTTGAAAAAAAAACTATAAAACAAGATGGACGCCATGGATCAGGGAAATACACATAGTCTCTTCTTGCTTTCCATTGTGGCCATTTCTGCGACAGAGCTGCGCTGGCACTGGCAAGGGATGAAGCAGCACAAGGTAAGTGGGGATGGGGTCAGGATTGAAGGGGGATGTGGAAATTGTGGTTGGGGTGGGGGGAAGGAGGGGAAGAGGATTGCAGGGGTGGGGAAGACGGGGGCCTCCTGCTTCCGAGGAGTCTTGGAGCAGGACATTTTACTATGTGGTAAAACACCATTATGAGCATCCTGATTGCCTGGGAGGTCGCCACCCCTCGCCCCCGAAACATGTACTAATAAAGTTTGGCACTGGTGCACACAAAACACAATGGGACTCATTACGAGGTCGGCAGTAACCCGCAGGTGCCGCCAGCATATTGCTGTCAACCCCGTAGAGTAGACTGTTTCTGGTGCCGGACTTCCTGGTGCCACCGGGACATTCCAAGTCCCAGCGGGACGGGAAGTCAGGCGTCGGATTTGGTAAGTCCCCATGGGGACTCGGAAGCATCAGCACTGTTGCTAACGGTGCCGGTGCTTCCGTGACAACTCTTCCTGTTGGGCCGTTGCGCCCGACAGGGTCAGACCTGCCGGGTGCAACAGCCCTTGCAGGTAGACTTGTAGTGTGGCGGCCAGAAAAAAGGGGTGCAGGTAAGCTTACCGGCACCCTTATTTCCTGGCTGCCACACTCGTAATGAGGTCCAATGTCTATACTCAATAGTAAACATTTATAGAAACAGGTTGTGGATTTGAGTATTGATCAGCTATATGAGAAACTAAATTCTACCAATACTTCTACCTCGAACAGATCTTCAACTAACAAGGATAAACAGGCTAAACTTATACCTCGAGAGAAATCCTCCGTAAGACCCAACGAAAAGACTCAAGACTCTGTGCGGCTTTTCAAGATTGAACAAGATTCAGCGGACGATCAATATATGATCTTGAACAGGAGAACCGTCCTTAAAATTTTGAAAAGGGTCGATATACTCAACACGCTGAAGTCCGAGGATTTCGTGCTTATTGAGCCGTATCACAGAAAAAATCAAGCAAAGGCTTATTTACACATTAGGAATTCAGCGCTCCAGGTCGTCCCTCAAGATGCTTACGCCAAAGTGGCACAAGAAGGTTTTATCCTTTCGGAGATTATGCCTCAAAAACCCATTAACAGCCACCCGGAAAACAGTAAAACTCCGGCACCAACAAAAAAAAAAACACACAGATACAAATCACAAACGGAAGATCTCTATAGATCGAAAAGAGGGGAACGAACACCACCCCGCTGGGATAAACCAGCCGCCCATGAAATTAGAACGTCGAGGACAGTCCAACCAAGATCCACACACTGGAGATACTACCGAAACGCAAACGAAAGAAAGGCGGACAGAAATGATCCGAAATACTGGAAGGACCAAAGAAGATCAATCTCGCCACAAGATTTTCCCCGCTGACAAAATAGACGACCAGCTTCGCCAGTGCCCATCATTCGGAAAAAACAAGAGGTCGTCCAATCTGCTACGCACCGAGAAGAATCAACCATAAAGGACTCGTGGTCTTGGTTCCGAAATGTCTTCATGTCGGGCCAAAAGAAATAGCAACAAAGAGGAGCTTCCTCTAACGTCGACTCGTGTCTCGACTGTACAAACAAAGAACAAACAAATGAAAGATTATCGATAGCGTCGTGTAATACGAGAGGCCATAAGCATCTGACCGAAATCGGCAGTTATAATCTGGGAACCCACGATATTATCTGCCTTCAGGAAACATGGCTCTTGAACAAACCTGCACTTGATGGCTACACGATTGCATTTTCTCCGGCGGTTCAGGGCCCTTTTGGCAGGCCGTCTTCGGGCTTCCTGACGGCTATCCGGTCTGGGTCCAACCTTCAACTCCTTAAGACCATTGTAGCCACCTACGCCTTTTTGGGAGTGCTTATAAGAACGACTCATGAAAACGATTCTGCGCTTTGGGCAATTGTTAATACATATTGGAACCCCCATAGAACTTCTACCGATAAATTCTGCGATGAAGCTATCAGGATCATCGACGAAATTATGATAGTCTATAAAACCTCTAATATTCTCATCTGTGGTGATCTGAATTGTAATTGCAAAAAAGAAACTGAGTCAACACCCGCATTGAAAAGAGGCTCTAAGTGGCGCAATTTAATGACCTTTAAAAATCTACGCAACGTGGCGAATTCCATAAACCACCCCACTATACCAACATGGGAGAGTGAAAAATCCTCAGCAACTCTGGACTATATTTTTGTCTCAGAAAACATTGATCGTAGTATCATGTCCTTCGAAGTAATCAGAATGGAAAAAAGCGATCATAATCTGCTTCATCTCACATGTAGAACAAAGAGAGGCGACCAGCAATTCTACACTATAAACGTGGAGTCAAACATTCAACGCTCTCGCTTGCGTATGACGGCAATTGACGTCAAAAATCTAAGCAAGAAGTATGAAGCGCTTATCAGAGACACTGATTCGACCGAAGAAATATCCAAGAGCAGCTATATTCCTTTACTCCTGCAATTCAAAAAACCTAGGAAAGAAGTGGGCAAGCGTCCAGAGAACTCTACTCACACCTACAATCGGGCCTTAGTCGTCAGACGGCGCCTCCTAAGGAAACTAAAAAAAGAGGCATCAATGATGAATTCGACCAACAAATGGGAAGCCTACCAAGCGGAGCTTAGATCCTACAAACAGTGGCTTAGAAATAAGAGAGTTTTACTCTATCAAACCGATGCGGAAACCATGATGTCTACTATAGCCAACAAAAAAACAGGGGAATTCTGGAAACTGATAAATGACACGAATTACAACTTGAACTCGCCCATGATAAATGCTGTGTCTGAAGAAATTTGGCACAAACATTTCTACAAATTATTTGATTATCCTCCCTTGGTCAGCGAGAGGGTATTCTACCCAGTCATACTCAAAACGAACTGGATTGATTTGTCCGACCCTGACGATATTAAGGAAATCATAATGAATTTGAAATCTTCACGAGCACCAGGGCCAGATGGTCTGGCTAGCACAGACCTAAACAGCACCCAGAAGAATGGTCATCGCTTATTAGCCTGATTTTCAACCACTGTACGGAACAAAAAGCTATTCCCAGTTCATGGACACGAACAATTATCGTTCCGATATTTAAAAAGGGGACGAGGGAAGATCCCTCTAATTATCGCCCAATCGCCTTACTAGATGTTATCGGAAAGACTTTCGCCATCTCGCTGTTGAAACACTTTCGGAACTGGCAAATAACATCGCCAGCAATGGACATATTCCAAACAGGCTTCCTAAAAAACGCCAGTACTGCGGTGAATTTAATGATTCTAAACATTCTAAAAGAAAAAGTCCTACTTGGTTCTCCAAAAATCTACCTTGCCTTTGTCGACCTCTCTCAAGCTTTTGACAGAGTAGACAGAGACAAATTGTGGGCCAAGCTGAATTTGTGGAAGTGCCCCAGTCAGATCCTCGATCCTATCATGGCTTTACATAGAGACACTGAAATATCGGTTAGACTTAATAACAGCGGCCTACTTTCTAAACCAATACCCGTAAACAGAGGAGTGAAACAAGGCTGTCCTTTGGCTCCAGCCCTCTTTATATCCTTTCTTGGAGATTTTCAAACTACACAAGATTTGATTAGATCATTTCCTCCAAAAATAGGAACTACCAAGATTGCGAGACTCTTGTATGCAGATGACCTTATTATTCTAGACCAAACGAAAGTGGGTCTTCAACGACAATTGGACAACTTGCAAAAATACATGGATGGAAATAACTTGGATATAAACAACTCCAAAACCAAAATTCTGATCCTTCAAAAGCAAGGTTGTAAGAAAAAAGAATCTTTCAAGTGGTTCTTGAATCAATCTGAAATAGAAATAGTACCTTCATTCAAATATCTGGGAATCACCATCGACAGCTCAAAAAAATCGCTTAGTATGCAAAAAATTCTGTGTTCCTAAACCAAAAATTTAACAGCCCAACTACGTGCAGTAGATGGAAAGTTTGGTAAATTTAGCCTGTTCCCTGCAATTCAGTTTTACAAGACCAGAATAGTGCCAGCCTTGACATACGGCATGGATGCAAATCTTTCCATCCCCCCGTCCATATGGGCCAAGCTGGAAGGTTTTATCTGGAGAACAACCTTAGGTTTACCTAAATCTACACCAGTTGCGCCGATAAGACGGGAACTCGGGCTGCTCTCTTTGGAGGTGGTGGTTGCCCAGAGCTCTATTCAGCTCTATAGAAAATTACGAATTCAAGACAGCTTAGAAATATATAAAGTAATATCTGAAGAAATATCCAACGGAACCAACAAAATCCTCCTCGAATGGGTAGAGAAACAAAAACAAACGCTTCAAGAAATAGTCTGCTCAGAAGAGGAACTAATTCAGAACCCTATGCGAATAAAATCAAAAATGAAATGGTTAGACTGGATAAGGACAAACGATAGCGCAATCGCTAACAAGCTACTAACCCATCTGCCACCTATTTCGAATAAACTAAAACATCCAATGGAGTATTGCCTGAAATACCCGAATAAACGACTCATGAGAACCCTATTAAAAGCCCGGATGAATGTTCTACCGACTCGAGAAATCTTGGCAATTCGGAGCGCATCGAAAGAAAAATCTTGCAGACTTTGTAACGATCCTAAAACCATAGAAAATATTAGACATCTTCTGATGATATGCCCGTCGGTTGACCATGAAAGAGAAGCCTATCTTGGACATATAGTTAATCCATCTTCTTATGTTGTTGACTATAATACATGGTGGAACCGACTGATCACGGGGGCTAAAACTAGTTGGTTAATAGCAGCCTCCATGCTAATGAACATCGCTTTGGAAAAAATCTTGGTTAAATCAAAACAAAAACCTGAAACTGATGAGCACCAACCTGCGATGGTTTGAACACTTCTTTAAAACATAGGAGTCTGTACGTCTGACCTCTCCCTTTAAGTAAGAAAGACAAATCTCGACTTTTGTAAAAATCTAATTTTGATTATATACAAATAAAAAAAAATAAAAAAAAAAAAATAGCAAACATTTTCTCAACCTACGAAAGATGGAAAACGGAGTCAGCTCTGTTAGGAGACAAACGTGTAATCTACAGTGACCACTGATCCCACGGAGCTATCATAGCAGCAAATGGCTGCCCGTGTGTTGCAGGTTAGGAAGTCAGCAGGATCAGCCTTGCAAGGGTGGAAAACCAGTTCCAATTTGTACTCTTGGGGCCTCATTACAACCCAGGCATTAAGGGTTAACGCCGTCATTAACCCTTAACGCCTGATTCCGATTTTAACAGCTGCTTTTAGCAGCCGTTAAAATCCATGGCGCTAAACTGCCTTGGTGCTAATTACGCCACCGTAATTTACGGTGGCGTAATTAGCACCTTCCCCACTCCCATTATGCCCTATGGGGCAAAAATGGGAATGGGGAAGGGTAAAATGGGAAATGGGGATTTACCGCCCCACTCACCTTGGAATGGGGCGGTAAATCCGCCATCCACCATGGTGTAAACATAGTTTACACCATGGTGGTAAAGTTCGCGTACTTACCGCCTGGGTCGTAATGACCCCCTTGGTGTTGAAAGATACACTCCTTAACCCTTGGTGGAGGTCGGGGTGCAGAGCCTATGAAAACAGGCAAGAGTGGATTGTGGTCAGTCACTATGGTGAATGGGTGTTCATCACATGGGTATCACCCCAAAATTTCGCAACAAAAAATGCTGGGACCGAAAATGCTGCATTTTTAACTGCACATTTCTATGCAATTATATATGAGGGGGTGGGTTAGGGTAATACATATTTAGGGGGGGCTTCTGGGAGCCTCCCTGGGTATAATCGTGTGGAAATAACGTGCCTCTAGATTGCAGACACGTTAACGCTTGTCTGTCATAGGTAACTGGTACGACTGCTCCTTGAGGGTACTTCTGGAGCAGAACAGCTCCCAAACCATGAGTGCTGGTATCTACCAATGACTCCAGTGGTTTTGCCAGGTGTAAACCGAGCTTGGTTGTGTCGGAAGTCAGCGCATCTTTAATCCCTTGCAAGGCTTCTTGTTGGGGAGGGCCTCACAACCAAAGCTCAGAAGCTTTTGTCAACTTGTGCAGTGCTTCTGTAAGAATGGTGCGATCCTGTGCAAACATTTCAGATTAATTTAGCATGCCGAGAAACTGAATTTGTTGTGGATTCGGGATAACAGTTGATAGACAGTTAATAGACACAATATGCATACAGTACATTTTTTGTCCTATTTTTTTGTAAAGTTTTTCTCAAAGCCGATTCAAAAATATGTTCCTTCCTTTAGAAACCACGGACTAAATAACACTTTTGTTGTTAACTGTGCAGCTGATTTGAGGATTTCAGTGAGCTAAAATTACATATGTGATACACCATTCAAAATGATTATTTTCACATCATCGGTGGACTAACTTTCACCAAACTTTGCTTTTTTTTTAAGTTGTTGATTGCTCTGAGGGAGTTGCATTTATGAGCCACCAACATATCTGGTGTTAATGGTGTTAATGTATACAACCCATAACTGCAAAGTCACCATCATCAGTTCTGTAATGTGATAGATATGTTGCTCTTAAGGAAGCGAATTCACTGCTGTGCGCAGACCTTGCAGCCAGACTCAGGGTTACTGGGTAAATGTCCAGGTGGTTTCTTCTGGGTCGGATGAAATATAAGAATGTCCTCTTGTATCCTGCTAATCGCAATAGAGCAGCTAGCGCAATGTGTATGCCAAAATCCTGTGTTGTCGGGTTTTTCATGGTACTCGTGGATGGAGGACCAGATCTCGCTTTATATGGATGATATCCTGATTTATCTTAGCAACCTTGCATTATCAATCCTGAGGGTAATGGACATTGGGCCTCATTACGGCCCAGGCGTTAAGGGGTTAACGGCACCGTAAAAGGTTGCAGCGCCGTTAACCCCTTAACGCCTTACTACGAGGTCTCTTTGCGGCTCCCGACCTTAACAGCTGGTCTGTACCAGCCGTTAAGGTAAGGACCCGCAAAGGGACCTTGAAGGTAATTACGGTACCGCAATTTGCGGTACCGTAATTACTGCCTTCCCCATTCCCATTGAGCCCTATGGGGCAAAATTGGGAATGGGGAAGGGCCAATTGTAAATGGGGAATTACTGACCCGCCAACCTTGGAATGGGGTGGTAATTCCCCATTTCACCATGGCGGATTCGGTAAGTTACCGGCGTTAACCATGGCGCTAATAGCGACATTGGTTAACGCCAGGGTCGTAATGAGGCCCATTGTCAGAGAGTTTAGTTATAGTGGCAGGGTGTGAATCAATTCAGAGATATCAATCTGCCCAGAGGGGAACAGGTAGCACTTAGAGATATTGGCCACTCAAAAGAAGTGGAGTCTTCCTTTTGCTACTTAGGAATTTCAGTAATCATGTCCAGAGAAGTGCTCCAATATTTAAAGAAGGGCACCTGGTTAATACCTTGCTTTACCCAGGTAGGTAAACGTTTATTGGACAAAATTGAGCAAGGTCATGAGAAAGCCCAGAGAGAAAAGGCACTAGATCCTGACAGTCAATAAACACAAAATTAGTTGAAATGACTGCTACTTTGATTCTTATTTAATATATGAGCAGTGAGTATTATATACACAATAGGTAAACATGGGATACTCAACAAAATACATGAAACAAGCATGGCGTGATACATAAATGACAAGACCCAAGTACACATTTTTGGGTTTAGAATTTCCAGCAATTACATACTCTATGTTCCCTAATAGGGAATGATTTGAGAAATGACAATGTAATTGCAGTACGGTTGAACAAGTGTGTAAACATTGTATAGTGGTGAAGAATTTTTAACACAAGAGGTATGGGACCGATTTTGTCCGATAAACAGAGAAGTGCTTCTCCATCTGAATTGGGAACCACTGAGAGATGTTACACTTAACTTTTCTAGGCAGAGTGATAATTTTCGAATTGATAGCATTGCCAAGATGTTTATAGATACTACAACTCATCCCTTTTGAGATCCCAGAAGCAGCGTTTTAGAACCGTGAGGTAGGCCTTAGAAAGTTGTTGTTGTGTGGTAAGTTGATATGGATTGCTCTTAAAACCCAAAAAACATCAACGTGGGAGGAGGGGGGATTAGCACACCCGGACATGTGCAAATATTTTTGGCCAGCACATATGACAATTGCCAATGATTGGGTTAATGGGCATTTGAGCGACCCTGCTATCAGACTGCTTTGAGAATCAATGGTCACCTTCACGCCTTTCCATGTGCTGATGTATGGGAAGATTAAGAGGTGTCTGCTGGCTCCAGTGTTGCTCCTTGAAAGAACTAAAGATATGTAGGGAGAGGGGGGGAAAGGTTTCCTGAGTGGCACCATTGTGGCATAATGAGACTATCCAAGGCTACAGAAAGTCCCATGTCTTGGTAGATGGGCCAGGCAAAGAATTGGAATGGTAAGGCATGTAATCGATAATGGCCTTATTAAATCATTTCCGGAATTATGGGAGGCATTTTATCTAGATGATAAAAACGGTTATCAATATCTGCAGATGACCACACCTCATACACACAGCTAAGAATGTTTCTGACTCTACCAGAGGCATCATCATTGGATAGTAGTGTGATCGAGATTACAGAAGGTGGTAAAGCTATCACATCAATGCATAAGGCACTTTTTGGGGTGCATTGCTTTCCCGGGGAGTTTGCCTGTCAGCTGAGAGAAAGATTTGGCTTTGAGGAAAGGAGAATGGACAGAGGTGTTGTTTGCAATGAGGAAAATAACAAGGAGAGCAAAAGTGGAGGGAGTTCAATTTAAAGTTCTGCACAGGACATACCCTTCACCTGCTCTTCTTCACAAAATAGGAAGGGACAATCTACTATTTGCCTAGTGAAAAGTGGACACTGGCACTTTTTTCTTGTCTTTGTCAACAGGTTTACAGGGTGTGGGGTCAAGATTTGGAATGAGATTGGGACCACCCTAGGGTGGATGTTGGACATTGATCCGAAGCTATTCGTAGGTGCTTGGGGGTCCAAAATAGGATAGGATGTTTGTAAATATGGCCTCAGTAATTTCAGGAGAGATCTGAGGCTAAGAGCCCAAGGCAAAGGGCGGATCCCGCAGAGGCGGCTCCATATCGTGCGTGCAGGTGTCCGCAGGGAAAGCCAGTGACCAGCCGTCAACCAGCAGCAACCATCAAAGTAAGTGTGGCATGGGTGGTGAGACGAGCAATTACTCTACTCCGGAAAACCCTGCCACTTAACATTACCTTATCTCCGAATTATGAATGTTAGCAATGCCACACTTAGTTAGATTTGTGAACACTAGCCTGCGTCACATCAAGATAGGATTGTGAATGTTAGCAATGCCACCCTTAGTTAGATTTGTGAACTCTAGCCTGCACCAGACCCAGACAGGATTGTGAATAGTTAGATTTATGAACACTAGCCTGTGTCACATCTAGAAAGGATTGTAAATGTTAGCAATGCCACACTTAGTTAGATTTGTGAACACTAACCTGTGTTGCATCTAGATAGGATTGTAAATGTTAGCAATGCTGCACTTGGTTAGATTTGTGTACACTAGCCTGCACCAGACCCAGACAGGATTGTTAATGTTAGCAATTCTACACTTAGATTTGTGAACACTAGCTTGCACTAGACCCAGACAGGATTGTGAATGTTAGCAATGGCACGCTTAATCAGAATTATGAACATTAGCCTGTGCCAGGCCCAGACAGGATTGTGAACATTAGCCTGCGTCACATCTAGATAGGATTATGAATGTTAGCAATGCCACACTTAGCATGAATTGTGAAGATTGGCCTGTGTCGCATCTAGATAGGATTGTGAATGTTAGCAGTGCTGCACCTGGTTGGAATTTTGGACATTAGCCAGCGCCAAACCCAGACAGGATAGTGAATTTTAGCAGTGCCGCACATGATTGGAGTTGTGAACATTGGCCTGCGTCACATCTGGACAGGACGGTAAATGTCAACAAGTGCCACACTAGGATAGAACAACAAATATCATCAGTAACTTCAACCCAGAAATTGCTCCTGCTACATTGGTTCATAAACCCATGCAAACACACCCATACCATAGCATTATGCTAACTCTCTACTCTACACCATCACACAATTGAAATATAGCTATACCTCTGATAAATTCGGCCTAGCTGTTCACATACAAACATTACCCCATGAAATACCTGATCACTCTAATAAAACAGAGCTATCCCATGACAATCCGGCCCAGCTGCTCACATAGCCATAGCAATAGAGCAGCTAGCGCAATGTGTATGCCTAAATCCTGTGTTGTCGGGTTTTTCATGGTACTCGTGGATGGAGGACCAGATCTCGCTTTATATGGATGATATCCTGATTTATCTTAGCAACCTTGCATTATCAATCCTGAGGGTAATGGACATTGGGCCTCATTACGGCCCAGGCGTTAAGGGGTTAATGGCACCGTAAAAGGTTGCGGTGCCGTTAAACCCTTAACGCCTTACTACGAGGTCCCTTTGCGGCTCCCGACCTTAACGGCTGGTCTGTACCAGCCGTTAAGGTAAGGACCCGCAAAGGGACCTTGAAGGTAATTACGGTACCGCAATTTGCGGTACCGTAATTACTGCCTTCCCCATTCCCATTGAGCCCTATGGCTCGCCACCCTCCGCCCCCCAAACATGTACTAATAAAGTTTGGCACTGGTGCACACAAAACACAATGGGACTCATTACGAGGTCGGCAGTAACCCGCAGGTGCCGCCAGCATATTGCTGTCAACCCCGAAACACTGTTTCCGGTGCCGGACTTCCTGGTGCCACCGGGACATTCCAAGTCCCAGCGGCACAGGAAGTCAGGCGTCTGATTTGGTAAGTCCCCATGGTGACTCGGAAGCATCGGCACTGTTGCTAACGGTGCCGGTGCTTCCGTGACAACTCTGCCTGCCGGGCCTTTGCGCCCGACAGGGTCAAACCTGCCGGGTGCAACAGCCCCTGTAGGTAGATTTGTAGTGTGGCGGTCAGAAAAAAGGGGTGCAGGTAAGCTTACCGGCACCCTTATTTCCGGGCTGCCACACTCGTAATGAGGTCCAATGTCTACACTCAATAGTAAGCATTTTCTCAACCTACAAAAGATGGAAAACGGAGTCAGCTCTGTTAGGAGACAAACGTGTAATCTACAGTGACCACTGATCCCACTGAGCTATCATAGCAGCAAATGGCTGCCCGTGTGTTGCAGGATAGGAAGTCAGCAGGATCAGCCTTGCAAGGGTGAAAAACCAGTTCCAATTTGTACTCTTGGGGCCTCATTACAACTCAGGCGTTAAGGGTTAAAGCCGTCGTTAACCCTAAACACCTGATTCCGATTTTAACGGCTGCTTTTAGCAGCCGTTAAAATCCATGGCGCTAAACCGCCTTGGTGCTAATTACGCCACCGTAATTTACGGTGGCGTAATTAGCGCCTTCCCCACTCCCATTATGCCCTATGGGGCAAAAATGGTAATGGGGAAGGGTAAAATGGGAAATGGGGATTTACCGCCCCACTCACCTTGGAATGGGGCGGCAAATCCGCCATCCACCATGGTGTAAACATAGTTTACACCATGGTGGTAAAGTTGGCGTACTTACCACCTGGGTCGTAATGACCCCCTTGGTGTTGAAAGATACACTCCTTAACCCTTGGTGGAGGTCGGGGTGCAGAGCCTATGAAAACAGGCAAGAGTGGATTGTGGTCAGTCACTATGGTGAATGGGTGTTCATCACATGGGTATCACCCCAAAATTTCGCAACAAAAAATGCTGGGACCGAAAATGCTGCATTTTTAACTGCACATTTCTATGCAATTATATATGAGGGGGTGGGTTAGGGTAATACATATTTAGGGGGGGCTTCTGGGAGCCTCCCTGGGTATAATTGTGTGTAAATAACGTGCCTCTAGATTGTAGACACGTTAACGCTTGTCTGTCATAGGTAACTGGTACGACTGCTCCTTGAGGGTACTTCTGGAGCAGAACAGCTCCCAAACCATGAGTGCTGGTATCTACCAATGACTCCAGTGGTTTTGCCAGGTGTAAACCGAGCTTGGTTGTGTCGGAAGTCAGCGCATCTTTAATCCCTTGCAAGGCTTCTTGTTGGGGAGGGCCTCACAACCAAAGCTCAGAAGCTTTTGTCAACTTGTGCAGTGCTTCTGTAAGAATGGTGCGATCCTGTGCAAACATTTCAGATTAATTTAGCATGCCGAGAAACTGAATTTGTTGTGGATTCGGAATAACAGTTGATAGACAGTTAATAGACACAATATGCATACAGTACATTTTTTGTCCTATTTTTTTGTAAAGTTTTTCTGAAAGCCGATTCAAAAATATGTTCCTTCCGTTAGAAACCACGGACTACATAACACTTTTGTTGTTAACTGTGCAGCTGATTTGAGGATTTCGGTGACCTAAAATTACATATGTGATACACCATTCAAAATGATTATTTTCACATCATCGGTGGACTAACTTTCACCAAACTTTGCTTTTTTTTTAAGTTGATGATTGCTCTGAGGGAGTTGCATTTATGAGCCACCAACATATCTGGTGTTAATGGTGTTAATGTATACAACCCATAACTGCAAAGTCACCATCATCAGTTCTGTAATGTGATAGATATGTTGCCCTTAAGGAAGCGAATTCACTGCTGTGCGCAGACCTTGCAGCCAGACTCAGGGTTAATGGGTAAATGTCCAGGTGGTTTCTTCTGGGTCGGATGAAATATAAGAATGTCCTCTTGTATCCTGCTAATCGCAATAGAGCAGCTAGCGCAATGTGTATGCCTAAATCCTGTGTTGTCGGGTTTTTCATGGTACTCGTGGATGGAGGACCAGATCTTGCTTTATATGGATGATATCCTGATTTATCTTAGCAACCTTGCATTATCAATCCTGAGGGTAATGGACATTGGGCCTCATTACGGCCCAGGCGTTAAGGGGTTAATGGCACCGTAAAAGGTTGCGGTGCCGTTAAACCCTTAACGCCTTACTACGAGGTCTCTTTGCGGCTCCCGACCTTAACGGCTGGTCTGTACCAGCCGTTAAGGTAAGGACCCGCAAAGGGACCTTGAAGGTAATTACGGTACCGCAATTTGCGGTACCGTAATTACTGCCTTCCCCATTCCCATTGAGCCCTATGGGGCAAAATTGGGAATGGGGAAGGGCCAATGGTAAATGGGGAATTACTGCCCCGCCATCCTTGGAATGGGGTGGTAATTCCCCATTTCACCATGGCGGATTCGGTAAGTTACCGGCGTTAACCATGGCGCTAATAGCGACATTGGTTAACGTCAGGGTCGTAATGAGGCCCATTGTCAGAGAGTTTAGTTATAGTGGCAGGGTGTGAATCAATTCAGAGATATCAATCTGCCCAGAGGGGAACAGGTAGCACTTAGAGATATTGGCCACTCAAAAGAAGTGGAGTCTTCCTTTTGTTACTTAGGAATTTCAGTAACCATGTCCAGAGAAGTGCTCCAATATTTAAAGAAGGGCACCTGGTTAATGCCTTGCTTTACCCAGGTAGGTAAACGTTTATCGGACAAAATTGAGCAAGATCATGAGAAAGCCCAGAGAGAAAAGGCACTAGATCCTGACAGTCAATAAACACAAAATTAGTTGAAATGACTGCTACTTTGATTCTTATTTAATATATGAGCAGTGAGTATTATTTACACAATAGGTAAACATGGGATACTCAACAAAATACATGAAACAAGCATGGCGTGATACATAAATGACAAGACCCAAGTACACATTTTTGGGTTTAGAATTTCCAGCAATTACATACTCTATGTTCCCTAATAGGGAATGATTTGAGAAATGACAATGTAATTGCAGTACGGTTGAACAAGTGTGTAAAAATTGTATAGTGGTGAAGAATTTTTAACACAAGAGGTATGGGACCGATTTTGTCCGATAAACAGAGAAGTGCTCCTCCATCTGAATTGGGAACCACTGAGAGATGTTACACTTAACTTTTCTAGGCAGAGTGATAATTTTCGAATTGATAGCATTGCCAAGATGTTTATAGATACTACAACTCATCCCTTTTGAGATCCCAGAAGCAGCGTTTTAGAACCGTGAGGCAGGCCTTAGAAAGATGTTGTTGTGTGGTAAGTTGATATGGATTGCTCTTAAAACCCAAAAAACATCAACGTGGGAGGAGGGGGGATTAGCACACCCGGACATGTGCAAATATTTTTGGCCAGCACATATGACAATTGCCAATGATTGGGTTAACGGGCATTTGAGCGACCCTGCTATCAGACTGCTTTGAGAATCAATGGTCACCTTCACGCCTTTCCATGTGCTGATGTATGGGAAGATTAATTGGTGTCTGCTGGCTCCAGTGCTGCTCCTTGAAAGAACTAAAGATATGTAGGGAGAGGGGGGGAAAGGTTTCCTGAGTGGCACCATTGTGGCATAATGAGACTATGCAAGGCTACAGAAAGTCCCATGTCTTGGTAGATGGGCCAGGCAAAGAATTGGAATGGTAAGGCATGTAATCGATAATGGCCTTATTAAATCATTTCCGGAATTATGGGAGGCATTTTATCTAGATGATAAAAACGGTTATCAATATCTGCAGATGACCACACCTCATACACACAGCTAAGAATGTTTCTGACTCTACCAGAGGCATCATCATTGGATAGTAGTGTGATCGAGATTACAGAAGGTGGTAAAGCTATCACATCAATGCATAAGGCACTTTTTGGGGTGCATTGCTTTCCCGGGGAGTTTGCCTGTCACCTGAGAGAAAGATTTGGCTTTGAGGAAAGGAGAATGGACAGAGGTGTTGTTTGCAATGAGGAAAATAACAAGGAGAGCAAAAGTGGAGGGAGTTCAATTTAAAGTTCTGCACAGGACATACCCTTCACCTGCTCTTCTTCACAAAATAGGAAGGGACAATCTACTATTTGCCTAGTGAAAAGTGGACACTGGCACTTTTTTCTTGTCTTTGTCAACAGGTTTACAGGGTGTGGGGTCAAGATTTGGAATGAGATTGGGACCACCCTAGGGTGGATGTTGGACATTGATCCGAAGCTATTCGTAGGTGCTTGGGGGTCCAAAATAGGATAGGATGTTTGTAAATATGGCCTCAGTAATTTCAGGAGAGATCTGAGGCTAAGAGCCCAAGGCAAAGGGCGGATCCCACAGAGGCGGCTCCATATCGTGCGTGCAGGTGTCCGCAGGGAAAACCAGTGACCAGCCGTCAACCAGCAGCAACCATCAAAGTAAGTGTGGCATGGGTGGTGAGACGAGCAATTACTCTACTCCGGAAAACCCTGCCACTTAACATTACCTTATCTCCGAATTATGAATGTTAGCAATGCCACACTTAGTTAGATTTGTGAACACTAGCCTGCGTCACATCAAGATAGGATTGTGAATGTTAGCAATGCCACCCTTAGTTAGATTTGTGAACTCTAGCCTGCACCAGACCCAGACAGGATTGTGAATAGTTAGATTTATGAACACTAGCCTGTGTCACATCTAGAAAGGATTGTAAATGTTAGCAATGCCACACTTAGTTAGATTTGTGAACACTAACCTGTGTTGCATCTAGATAGGATTGTAAATGTTAGCAATGCTGCACTTGGTTAGATTTGTGTACACTAGCCTGCACCAGACCCAGACAGGATTGTTAATGTTAGCAATTCTACACTTAGATTTGTGAACACTAGCTTGCACTAGACCCAGACAGGATTGTGAATGTTAGCAATGGCACGCTTAATCAGAATTATGAACATTAGCCTGTGCCAGGCCCAGACAGGATTGTGAACATTAGCCTGCGTCACATCTAGATAGGATTATGAATGTTAGCAATGCCACACTTAGCATGAATTGTGAAGATTGGCCTGTGTCGCATCTAGATAGGATTGTAAATGTTAGCAATGCTGCACTTGGTTAGATTTGTGTACACTAGCCTGCACCAGACCCAGACAGGATTGTTAATGTTAGCAATTCTACACTTAGATTTGTGAACACTAGCTTGCACTAGACCCAGACAGGATTGTGAATGTTAGCAATGGCACGCTTAATCAGAATTATGAACATTAGCCTGTGCCAGGCCCAGACAGGATTGTGAACATTAGCCTGCGTCACATCTAGATAGGATTATGAATGTTAGCAATGCCACACTTAGCATGAATTGTGAAGATTGGCCTGTGTCGCATCTAGATAGGATTGTGAATGTTAGCAGTGCTGCACCTGGTTGGAATTTTGGACATTAGCCAGCGCCAAACCCAGACAGGATAGTGAATTTTAGCAGTGCCGCACATGATTGGAGTTGTGAACATTGGCCTGCGTCACATCTGGACAGGACGGTAAATGTCAACAAGTGCCACACTAGGATAGAACAACAAATATCATCAGTAACTTCAACCCAGAAATTGCTCCTGCTACATTGGTTCATAAACCCATGCAAACACACCCATACCATAGCATTATGCTAACTCTCTACTCTACACCATCACACAATTGAAATATAGCTATACCTCTGATAAATTCGGCCTAGCTGTTCACATACAAACATTACCCCATGAAATACCTGATCACTCTAATAAAACAGAGCTATCCCATGACAATCCGGCCCAGCTGCTCACATAGCCATAGCAATAGAGCAGCTAGCGCAATGTGTATGCCTAAATCCTGTGTTGTCGGGTTTTTCATGGTACTCGTGGATGGAGGACCAGATCTCGCTTTATATGGATGATATCCTGATTTATCTTAGCAACCTTGCATTATCAATCCTGAGGGTAATGGACATTGGGCCTCATTACGGCCCAGGCGTTAAGGGGTTAATGGCACCGTAAAAGGTTGCGGTGCCGTTAAACCCTTAACGCCTTACTACGAGGTCCCTTTGCGGCTCCCGACCTTAACGGCTGGTCTGTACCAGCCGTTAAGGTAAGGACCCGCAAAGGGACCTTGAAGGTAATTACGGTACCGCAATTTGCGGTACCGTAATTACTGCCTTCCCCATTCCCATTGAGCCCTATGGCTCGCCACCCTCCGCCCCCCAAACATGTACTAATAAAGTTTGGCACTGGTGCACACAAAACACAATGGGACTCATTACGAGGTCGGCAGTAACCCGCAGGTGCCGCCAGCATATTGCTGTCAACCCCGAAACACTGTTTCCGGTGCCGGACTTCCTGGTGCCACCGGGACATTCCAAGTCCCAGCGGCACAGGAAGTCAGGCGTCTGATTTGGTAAGTCCCCATGGTGACTCGGAAGCATCGGCACTGTTGCTAACGGTGCCGGTGCTTCCGTGACAACTCTGCCTGCCGGGCCTTTGCGCCCGACAGGGTCAAACCTGCCGGGTGCAACAGCCCCTGTAGGTAGATTTGTAGTGTGGCGGTCAGAAAAAAGGGGTGCAGGTAAGCTTACCGGCACCCTTATTTCCGGGCTGCCACACTCGTAATGAGGTCCAATGTCTACACTCAATAGTAAGCATTTTCTCAACCTACAAAAGATGGAAAACGGAGTCAGCTCTGTTAGGAGACAAACGTGTAATCTACAGTGACCACTGATCCCACTGAGCTATCATAGCAGCAAATGGCTGCCCGTGTGTTGCAGGATAGGAAGTCAGCAGGATCAGCCTTGCAAGGGTGAAAAACCAGTTCCAATTTGTACTCTTGGGGCCTCATTACAACTCAGGCGTTAAGGGTTAAAGCCGTCGTTAACCCTAAACACCTGATTCCGATTTTAACGGCTGCTTTTAGCAGCCGTTAAAATCCATGGCGCTAAACCGCCTTGGTGCTAATTACGCCACCGTAATTTACGGTGGCGTAATTAGCGCCTTCCCCACTCCCATTATGCCCTATGGGGCAAAAATGGTAATGGGGAAGGGTAAAATGGGAAATGGGGATTTACCGCCCCACTCACCTTGGAATGGGGCGGCAAATCCGCCATCCACCATGGTGTAAACATAGTTTACACCATGGTGGTAAAGTTGGCGTACTTACCACCTGGGTCGTAATGACCCCCTTGGTGTTGAAAGATACACTCCTTAACCCTTGGTGGAGGTCGGGGTGCAGAGCCTATGAAAACAGGCAAGAGTGGATTGTGGTCAGTCACTATGGTGAATGGGTGTTCATCACATGGGTATCACCCCAAAATTTCGCAACAAAAAATGCTGGGACCGAAAATGCTGCATTTTTAACTGCACATTTCTATGCAATTATATATGAGGGGGTGGGTTAGGGTAATACATATTTAGGGGGGGCTTCTGGGAGCCTCCCTGGGTATAATTGTGTGTAAATAACGTGCCTCTAGATTGTAGACACGTTAACGCTTGTCTGTCATAGGTAACTGGTACGACTGCTCCTTGAGGGTACTTCTGGAGCAGAACAGCTCCCAAACCATGAGTGCTGGTATCTACCAATGACTCCAGTGGTTTTGCCAGGTGTAAACCGAGCTTGGTTGTGTCGGAAGTCAGCGCATCTTTAATCCCTTGCAAGGCTTCTTGTTGGGGAGGGCCTCACAACCAAAGCTCAGAAGCTTTTGTCAACTTGTGCAGTGCTTCTGTAAGAATGGTGCGATCCTGTGCAAACATTTCAGATTAATTTAGCATGCCGAGAAACTGAATTTGTTGTGGATTCGGAATAACAGTTGATAGACAGTTAATAGACACAATATGCATACAGTACATTTTTTGTCCTATTTTTTTGTAAAGTTTTTCTGAAAGCCGATTCAAAAATATGTTCCTTCCGTTAGAAACCACGGACTACATAACACTTTTGTTGTTAACTGTGCAGCTGATTTGAGGATTTCGGTGACCTAAAATTACATATGTGATACACCATTCAAAATGATTATTTTCACATCATCGGTGGACTAACTTTCACCAAACTTTGCTTTTTTTTTAAGTTGATGATTGCTCTGAGGGAGTTGCATTTATGAGCCACCAACATATCTGGTGTTAATGGTGTTAATGTATACAACCCATAACTGCAAAGTCACCATCATCAGTTCTGTAATGTGATAGATATGTTGCCCTTAAGGAAGCGAATTCACTGCTGTGCGCAGACCTTGCAGCCAGACTCAGGGTTAATGGGTAAATGTCCAGGTGGTTTCTTCTGGGTCGGATGAAATATAAGAATGTCCTCTTGTATCCTGCTAATCGCAATAGAGCAGCTAGCGCAATGTGTATGCCTAAATCCTGTGTTGTCGGGTTTTTCATGGTACTCGTGGATGGAGGACCAGATCTTGCTTTATATGGATGATATCCTGATTTATCTTAGCAACCTTGCATTATCAATCCTGAGGGTAATGGACATTGGGCCTCATTACGGCCCAGGCGTTAAGGGGTTAATGGCACCGTAAAAGGTTGCGGTGCCGTTAAACCCTTAACGCCTTACTACGAGGTCTCTTTGCGGCTCCCGACCTTAACGGCTGGTCTGTACCAGCCGTTAAGGTAAGGACCCGCAAAGGGACCTTGAAGGTAATTACGGTACCGCAATTTGCGGTACCGTAATTACTGCCTTCCCCATTCCCATTGAGCCCTATGGGGCAAAATTGGGAATGGGGAAGGGCCAATGGTAAATGGGGAATTACTGCCCCGCCATCCTTGGAATGGGGTGGTAATTCCCCATTTCACCATGGCGGATTCGGTAAGTTACCGGCGTTAACCATGGCGCTAATAGCGACATTGGTTAACGTCAGGGTCGTAATGAGGCCCATTGTCAGAGAGTTTAGTTATAGTGGCAGGGTGTGAATCAATTCAGAGATATCAATCTGCCCAGAGGGGAACAGGTAGCACTTAGAGATATTGGCCACTCAAAAGAAGTGGAGTCTTCCTTTTGTTACTTAGGAATTTCAGTAACCATGTCCAGAGAAGTGCTCCAATATTTAAAGAAGGGCACCTGGTTAATGCCTTGCTTTACCCAGGTAGGTAAACGTTTATCGGACAAAATTGAGCAAGATCATGAGAAAGCCCAGAGAGAAAAGGCACTAGATCCTGACAGTCAATAAACACAAAATTAGTTGAAATGACTGCTATTTTGATTCTTATTTAATATATGAGCAGTGAGTATTATTTACACAATAGGTAAACATGGGATACTCAACAAAATACATGAAACAAGCATGGCGTGATACATAAATGAAAAGACCCAAGTACACATTTTTGGGTTTAGAATTTCCAGCAATTACATACTCTATGTTCCCTAATAGAGAATGATTTGAGAAATGACAATGTAATTGCAGTACGGTTGAACAAGTGTGTAAAAATTGTATAGTGGTGAAGAATTTTTAACACAAGAGGTATGGGACCGATTTTGTCCGATAAACAGAGAAGTGCTCCTCCATCTGAATTGGGAACCACTGAGAGATGTTACACTTAACTTTTCTAGGCAGAGTGATAATTTTCGAATTGATAGCATTGCCAAGATGTTTATAGATACTACAACTCATCCCTTTTGAGATCCCAGAAGCAGCGTTTTAGAACCGTGAGGCAGGCCTTAGAAAGATGTTGTTGTGTGGTAAGTTGATATGGATTGCTCTTAAAACCCAAAAAACATCAACGTGGGAGGAGGGGGGATTAGCACACCCGGACATGTGCAAATATTTTTGGCCAGCACATATGACAATTGCCAATGATTGGGTTAACGGGCATTTGAGCGACCCTGCTATCAGACTGCTTTGAGAATCAATGGTCACCTTCACGCCTTTCCATGTGCTGATGTATGGGAAGATTAAGAGGTGTCTGCTGGCTCCAGTGCTGCTCCTTGAAAGAACTAAAGATATGTAGGGAGAGGGGGGGAAAGGTTTCCTGAGTGGCACCATTGTGGCATAATGAGACTATGCAAGGCTACAGAAAGTCCCATGTCTTGGTAGATGGGCCAGGCAAAGAATTGGAATGGTAAGGCATGTAATCGATAATGGCCTTATTAAATCATTTCCGGAATTATGGGAGGCATTTTATCTAGATGATAAAAACGGTTATCAATATCTGCAGATGACCACACCTCATACACACAGCTGAGAATGTTTCTGACTCTACCAGAGGCATCATCATTGGATAGTAGTGTGATCGAGATTACGGAAGGTGGTAAAGCTATCACATCAATGCATAAGGCACTTTTTGGGGTGCATTGCTTTCCCGGGGAGTTTGCCTGTCAGCTGAGAGAAAGATTTGGCTTTGAGGAAAGGAGAATGGACAGAGGTCTTGTTTGCAATGAGGAAAATAACAAGGAGAGCAAAAGTGGAGGGAGTTCAATTTAAAGTTCTGCACAGGACATACCCTTCACCTGCTCTTCTTCACAAAATAGGAAGGGACAATCTACTATTTGCCTAGTGAAAAGTGGACACTGGCACTTTTTTCTTGTCTTTGTCAACAGGTTTACAGGGTGTGGGGTCAAGATTTGGAATGAGATTGGGACCACCCTAGGGTGGATGTTGGACATTGATCCGAAGCTATTCGTAGGTGCTTGGGGGTCCAAAATAGGATAGGATGTTTGTAAATATGGCCTCAGTAATTTCAGGAGAGATCTGAGGCTAAGAGCCCAAGGCAAAGGGCGGATCCCGCAGAGGCGGCTCCATATCGTGCGTGCAGGTGTCCGCAGGGAAAGCCAGTGACCAGCCGTCAACCAGCAGCAACCATCAAAGTAAGTGTGGCATGGGTGGTGAGACGAGCAATTACTCTACTCCGGAAAACCCTGCCACTTAACATTACCTTATCTCCGAATTATGAATGTTAGCAATGCCACACTTAGTTAGATTTGTGAACACTAGCCTGCGTCACATCAAGATAGGATTGTGAATGTTAGCAATGCCACCCTTAGTTAGATTTGTGAACTCTAGCCTGCACCAGACCCTGACAGGATTGTGAATTGTTAGATTTATGAACACTAACCTGTGTCACATCTAGAAAGGATTGTAAATGTTAGCAATGCCACACTTAGTTAGATTTGTGAACACTTACCTGTGTTGCATCTAGATAAGATTGTAAATGTTAGCAATGCTGCACTTGGTTAGATTTGTGAACACTAGCCTGCGTCGCATCTAGATAGGATTGTGAATGTTAGCAATGCCACACTAAGTTAGATTTGTGTACACTAGCCTGCATCAGACACATACAGGATTGTTAATGTTAGCAATGCCACACTTAGTTAGATTTGTGAACACTAACCTGCATCACATCTAGATAGGATTGTGAATATTAGCAATTCTACACTTAGATTTGTGAACACTAATCTGCATTGCATTTAGATTGGATTGCGAATGTTAGCAATGCCACACTAAGTTAGATTTGTGTACACTAGCCTGCACCAGACCCAGACAGGATTGTTAATGTTAGCAATGCCACACTTAGTTAGATTTGTGGACACTTACCTGCATCACATCTAGATAGGATTGTGAATATTAGCAATTCTACACTTAGATTTGTGAACACTAGCTTGCACTAGACCCAGACAGGATTGTGAATGTTAGCAATGGCACGCTTAATCAGAATTATGAACATTAGCCTATGCCAGACCCAGACAGGATTGTGAACATTAGCCTGCGTCACATCTACATAAGATTATGAATGTTAGCAATGCCACACTTAGCATGAATTGTGAAGATTGGCCTGTGTCGCATCTAGATAGGATTGTGAATGTTAGCAGTGCTGCACCTGGTTGGAATTGTGGACATTAGCCAGCGCCAAACCCAGACAGGATAGTGAATTTTAGCAGTGGCGCACATGATTGGAGTTGTGAACATTGGCCTGCGTCACATCTGGACAGGACGGTAAATGTCAACAAGTGCCACACTTGGATAGAACAACAAATATCATCAGTAACTTCAACCCAGAAATTGCTCCTGCTACATTGGTTCATAAACCCATGCAAACACACCCATACCATAGCATTATGCTAACTCTCTACTCTACACCATCACACAATTGAAATATAGCTATACCTCTGATAAATTCGGCCTAGCTGTTCACATACGAACATTACCCCATGAAATACCTGATCACTCTAATAAAACAGAGCTATCCCATGACAATCCGGCCTAGCTGCTCACATAAAGGTCTTACAGGCCTAACGCAGCAAGACCCCAGACTGGGTGTCCACCCACCAGACTGCACACATTTAACTGATACCCTCACCACCACACCTATCGCTAGGATGCAGCTACCATTTGACAATGAAGATAACCAAGGCGGCTAGCACAGGTAGTCTTGATTCTAATAAAGACGCAGAGGCGAGCATTATGCTTATCTCTTTTATTGCTACTTCCCATAACAGCCAAATTTCAAAACTCTGAACTTCAAATACAAAACTTTCTTCTCTTTTTGCAAAACCACAACACCAAAAATAGAAAGAAAACTGTCCACATGATCACTGCAACTTGGTACTACAAATCCCCACAAGCCCTTAAGGTCTCTTGACCTCCACCACTGCACCAATCCATGGTCAGCACAGTCCATGCCTCACTGTCTGTCCAAACTCCTTCCTCTTTCTTTGATGATTCGACAACCATAAACTGCAAACTCCTTCAACATAAAACGGAACTGGCAACGACTAGACACCTTTCGAAAACAATTCCATGTCTACTCCTTCCCTTTGAGGCACCTTCTCCTTCAGCTGTTCTTGGCTTCCTCCCCTAGAACCAAATCAGAAAATACAACATTAGGGCGGGAGTACACGGTCTCCAGTCATGAGACATCAACAAGATAACTAAACAGATAATTTAAAACATCCATCATTCCATTTAAATTATCAACTTTACCATCAAGATGATCACCTTACCTCACCATCCATTCCTTCCCCGCGTACAAGGATGGTAATATTGCTCACCTCCGCGTCTTCAATAGAATCAAGTCTACCTGCGCTAGGGGCCTTAGTAATCTGCATTCTATGACAAGACCGGAGGCGATAATTATGCTTGTTCAAAGCTTTCCAACACCATTTTAGCCAAATAATCTACAAGTTTGAAATAGAAAGTTTTAAACGTAGATTCTGAAGACCAATCTGCTGCTTTTAAAATATCATGCAAAGACACTCCTGCTGCAAACGCTCTGGAAGCCATAGCTCCTCTCACGGAATGCGCTCCAAACATGTTTAAGTCAATGCCCGCCCAGCACATGACTTCCCGAACCCACCTAGATATGGTGGCTGTAGCTACGGCATGAAAATGCTTCCTACGCGCAATCAGTAACTGCCGTACACCAGCTGGTCTCACACTCTCGGTCACTCTCTCATACTCTTTAATGCAACGTGGCACACACAAATTGGGCTCATCTGGAAAGTATGGATATGAAATAACTGTAGAAGCGCTCTTAGTTCTCTGCGCAATTTGAAACGCTACCCCATCTGGATAGAAGATATTTCTGTCTACTTCCAAGGCTTTCACATCCGAAACCCCTCTACATGACACTAAACAGAACAACATATCTAACTTGCCCGACAAGCGCTTAACAGTCAAAGTATTGTTGTCCGGCCACTGCTTAAAGAGTCGGAAAACCTTTTCGACGTCCCACATCACAGAGTATTTGGGAAGGGGCGGCTTCCGCATCTTCACCGCTCTCAATAGTCGAACTACCGCTGGATGTTCCCCGATAGGACGACCCTCATACCTCTCATGTCCCACAGATATTGCGGATCTGTAAACTCCTAACGTACAGAAAGCTTTCCCATTTGCCGACATCCCCGCCAGAAAATTGAGAACATGTACTCAAGATGCCAAAACAGGATGAATACATTGCAGTCCGCACCATCCTGCCCATTTAGAGGGAGGCCCAGGAATCCCTGATACAATATGCAGCCTCTCTCGAAAGGCCTGGTGAATCCCATCGTCTCCTGAATTCCTGCAGGCTAACAGATGCAGAGTTCCCACCTGAACTAAGGGATGCTTCTGACCTGACGGGTCGCAAAGCAGGTACGCCTCCCATGGAATCAGTCTTGGATAATCCAAGGAAAGTTCCATCAGAGTCGAAAACCAAGCATGAGACTTCCAGAGCGGCCTCACTATTATCACCTCTGCACGCTCTCAATGTACATTTGCCAGGGTCCTCATTATCATTAAGAAAGGGGGGAATGCATAATGCAGAGCGCCCCTCCAACTGTGCAATAACGCATCCATCCCTAAAGCCTCTGGGTCTAGTCTCCAGCTGTAAAACTTCAGCACCTGCGCATTCAATCTGGAGACAAAAAGGTCTATCTCTATCGGTCCCCACAGTCCCTGCAACTGCTCGAACACTCTGCTCTGCAACCTCCAGTCGCTGGAATCTATTAGATATCTGGAGTTCCAGTCCGCTATCGTGTTCTGAACTCCTGGGAGATACTCTGCAGCTATCACTAATCTCTTCTGCAGGCAGCAATGCCAAAAGACCTTGGCTATCTCTGCTAACATCCTCGACTTCGTACCCCCCAACTTGTTTATATAACACACTGCTGATATATTGTCCATTCTCAATAGAATGCAACAATTTACAGTGTCCTTTACAAAAGCTCGCACTGCGAACAACCTTGCCAATAACTCTAGACAATTTATATGCAGCCTTAACTCTTCTTCTGACTAGCGGCCTCCTGTCTCCATCTGACCATACCTGGTGCCCCAGCCGGCTCTACTTGCATCTGACTCTATGACTATCTCTGGCACGTCCCCGAAGATGGCCCTTCCATTCCATGCCTCCATATTCTGAAGCCACCACTGCAATTCTACTCTCCTGTCACAACCCTCGCCCAAAACCCCCTCTGGCAAACCCATTGGCCAGGTGGAGTCAGGACTCGGGCCTCTAGAGCCTGGCATCCTCTTCAAAAGCCCTCCTGGGGCCAGTCCTGGCGCCTATGGTGCCAGGCTCATACATCATGAAAAACAATGTGCTTGGGAACTACTTTATTGTATTGTCAGCCAACATGGAGGTATCCACATAGCTTGGTTCTTAAGAACCAAGCTATGAGGTCTAGTGTTTTGGGTGTGATAGCCTAGGGACTGCTTTACCTGGACTATTTTGTTGGGGCTATTTAAACCACACCCGAGCAAGACAACACGCTTCGCGTTTCTTTGCAGCTTGCAACGTGACACTCACTGTGTCCAGAAATTCCCTCGAACCTGGGAGAAGCAGGACCTTGAAGGAGACAAAAGGAACATCATTAGCAGCAGCATCTTACCTGCAGTCTTCATCTTTAAACACTCGCAGCTACTGAGAACAGCTTCCTCGAATCTGCACGCCTCCCGGACAGAACGACCTAAAAGAGGAAGATAGAGGCAACATTAAAGAAAGCAGTAGAGACATTTACAAATTACGAACTGCTCAAAAGGCTTACTGGCATGTCACCTCTCGGCTGGCACCACTCGGACATTCCACTCGCGCTGAAGAACATTGCGACCTACAAGGAAGGAAAACACAGGTTAGCAGGCAAGACTTTGCAGCGTGCGCATAGTGCTGCGCATAGCGCTTACTTACCGCATCATAGCACTCTTAATGCGCCATAATTTACCAGCGGGGCTCAACCAAGCCAGTTCGCCGCGCTGAAGCTCCTCATACCTAAGGGAGAAAAGAGAGACATTTTAAACAAAGAAAGGTATGCAGGATAGCAACAAAGAACAGCAATAAGACCTACCTGAACAATATCAAACGGGCCGGCGTCAGTGAAGTAACTGGACCGCACTCGCCCATGAAAGACAACGTGCCCCTGCAAAGAAGGCAGGACGGAGAGCACGCCTAATTCTACCACAAGGCAGAACCTTCCCCGCAGACCACATCAGGACAAAGCTGAGAAGCATACCAGCGGGTAACCTGGCTGAGTGGCGTCCCTATGGATACCAGGTGAGCGTAACATCTCCCCTCTCGTCCAGAGGAACTAACTGGTGATATCTTACCCCTCCACGCAGGTGCTTGATCTTCAACCTCTGGAGCGCTCTGTAGTGCAGAGGCCCTGGAAAGATTGCTTGAATAGAAGATGCCAGGAGCCCGGTGTCTAGTCAATTGGTCGACAGACAAATGGTCGACACAATTTGGTCGACAGGTCAAATTTTTTATTTATATATATATTTTTTAGGTTTTCGTTTGGGGAAAAAAAGGGGTTTTTAGCAAAAAAAAGGTGGTTGAGGGGACCCCCCCAAAAAAAAAAAACGTGAAAAAATAAAAATAAATTCAACCAATTCACCTGTCGACCTTTTGGTGTCGACCATTTGTCCTGTCGACCATTTAGATTCGACCAAATGACCTAGAACCCAGGAGCCCTACTATGAGAGCCAAACTCCGCAACAAAATGACCGTCTTCTCCATTGCTATCCTCAACTCCTTGTTTATACTTCTCATTTTCTGCTGGGGCAGCTCTAATGTGGCCTTTCTGGCGTCTACTACAAATCCCAGAAACTCTATCCTCTGTCTCGGGTCGAGTTCCGATTTCTCCCGATTGAATCCTAGGGAAGACAGCAGGTTGCTGACCAAGCTTACCTGCTCCTTCAGAATCCATTTGCTCTGGGCCAGTATCAAGATCTCGTCTAAGTAAACAATAATTCTGATACCCCTGCTCCTGATGGCTTCTACCACCGGCTTCAACACTTTCGTGAAAGCCCAGGGTGCTGAGGCTAGCCCGAAAAGGAGACACAAGAAGCGCCAGCTTCGCTTCATCCAAAATAATCTGAGATAGTCCCTGAACCCTTGCTCTATCGGGACGGTAAGGTAGGCTTCCTTCAAATCTAGCCTCGCCAGCCAGTCTCCCTTGCGGAGTAAATCCCTCAAAAGATGGATACCCTCCCTCTTGAAATACCTGTAAACCAGCCACCCGTTCAACTCTTTCAAGTTTATCACCAGCCTTGACTTCCCCTTGCTGTGAACCAGGAACATATTGCTGTAAAAATCGACGATCTCGTCTGAACACATCTCTATCGCCCCTTCCTCTGCTAGCGCACACAGCTGTTTCTCGAGGAGCAACTCCTCCTCTCGCGACATCCTCATCCTGTTTGGAACCCAGGCCTGACGTGGTGCACTCATGAACTCCAATCTCAGCAATCACTTCTGCTTGCAAAACCCAAGCATCGCCTGATATCGTGTGCCACCTGTCTATACATAATGCTGTGCGCCCCCCTAATTTGGGTTAGCCTTCGCGCTGTATGCTTACCTCGGCAGGACTCTGTTGACTGAAACTTCCTCTGCCTCTTTTCCCACGAAAACTTCTCCCTCTGGCGGGGAAGAAAGCGTTGTGCTACCCTCCTTCCCATTACTGTATCCTAGGACCTTGAGGCCGTCTTGTAAAGGAGCGACCGGCCGCACGGCCTCTGTGGCGATCGATCCCCGGAAAGATCTTGCAAATGGAGGATTGCGCTTTCTCCAGCGCTGTGTATGTACCCACAGAATGGGAAATCACTTTAACAAACGCCTCGCCAAACAACAGCCCTTTAGCTGCCTGGCCTGCCTCATAATTGACGAGGTCTACTAGTTTGTTGTTAGTCTTCAGCATCGCCTCTCCGCGGAAAGCACACAGCTGGCATATTCTAGGAAACAGACCATTCTCTGCACCCAGCTGGCAAGCATACCTGGGTCCACTGGAACTCCTGTGTTCCTGGCCCTCTTGGCCAGGTCCATGATCTTCGCCCGGGGACCAGCCATATCCAACACCTTGTCCTGACAGGACTTCCAGGCGTGATCTACACCTCGTCTCACATGCTTCGTCGCCTTTGTCACATAACCTTACTCGGCAGATCAGGCCTCGAACACTCAGCCCTCATGTGGAAGCGTACCTCCCTCTCCAGGGGTTTGCGAATCCTAGCGGCCATATACAGGGCCACCCTGGGGGAAGGTAGCCATTCTGAGGACCTCGGATGTCTTATACTATCCGGGTCGAACATGTCATGAACATCCTCCGCTTCCTCTTTGTCCTGGCACACTCTGCCTTCGCTGTCCACCTTGTCCTTCTCCCCGGGACCTTCTTCGGCCTCTTCCTCCTCTTCCTGCAAGGATTCTCCACCTTCTTCGGCAGCCCCTGTATTTAGCACCACTGGGGTAGGGGGTCCGAGGTTTGGCACTGCCGTCTTCCCCAAAAAAGCCGCCTTCAGCTTGTGAAATGGGTCGGTTACCTCCCAGGTGTTCAACTACAACCCTGATATGTGACCAGGGACAGTAGAAGAGTGGGGGCTCTTCCGGGTCTTGTCCACCCCCTTTCGCGCAGCTGCCCGCTTCTCAGGCAGACCTTGAGACGTGCCCTCTCCTGGGCTGAGCTCTCTCGCCTTTCGTTTAGGGACCGTAGTTGTGAGGAGGGATTCCAGCACCTATAGGCCCTCCTGGATGGGTCTAACACCTTGAGATACCACTACTGCTAGTGAATCTCCCAGGACCCTCTTGAAACTGAGGGACAGGTCATTGTCAGCGACCCACTCCTCCTCACTGTATTCATGAGTAGACTTGGCCTCCTCCATCATTGCAGAGTTCTGCTCCCTGAGCTGAACACTCCTTTTATACTAAACAGAATACTTTTCCTTTATCGTAATTTCATTTTCCTCCTTTATTTTTTTTTATATGTGCCACAGTGCCAATGCCTTGCAAAGGGCAGTCAGGGCGAGAGGCTCGCTGCACACACCATAAATTCCAAGGAATCGCTAGAATCGAGGCTGCGTGGACAGAAGAGATTACTAAACTTAATGGGTGCCGAATTCGCTTTGAATATGCAAATCGCGCATGTGCGATTATGGGATGCACATGTGAAGCGCCCCCAAAACATGGGTGATTTCCTCTAAAGCTATGCATGCGGCAGCGACAGCTTTACCGGCTCCCGAAACACCATACCATGCGAGGGAGCACCGGTCACCCAACGCGAGCAAGGTGACTCGCGGTCCCAGTGCTCTCCCTGCCTCGAACGCTCTCCCAGCCTTCGCACAGCACCCCAAGCTGTAGAAAAGCCTAATAAGGCTAATGAGGTACGCAACACAATAACACCCCTGGGGTGACTAATAACCATCACTACAATCTCGTGCTCACACCATAAAAGCCACTCTAGCCTCTAATAACCTCATGAAAACACTCAACTGTTAGAGACTTATGGAATATGACTTATCTGCTCAGGATGCAGCAAAGAAAGAGGAAGGAGTTTGGACAGGAAGTGAGGCATGGACTGTGCTGACCATGGATTGGTGCAGTGGTGGAGGTCAAGACTACAAGGACCTTAAGGGCTTGTGGGGATTTGTTGTCCCAAGTTACAGTGGTCATGTGGACTGTTTTCTTTCTATTTTTATGTTGTGGTTTTGCAAAAAGAGAAGAAAGTTTTGTATTTGAAGTTCAGAGTTTTGAAATTTGGCTGCTATGGGAAGTAGCAATAAAAGAGATAAGCATAATGATCGCCTCCGGTCTTGTCATAGAATTATGTCAGCTGCACAAATAATTGGTGCACCCACGCCCCCTACAACACCTTCTCTCTCTACTGACCTGGACTGCGGTCCCCGCGGGCGTTCAACCTACCAGCGATTTGAGATCATACCAATGATATATAGAGCGCTATATAAATGCCAAATAACATAACATAACATTACTAGGAAGTGGGTGAGAGGGGGCAGTTACCTGCAGTGAACGAATGGCAGCTGGACCTAGACAAGTGCATGGAACTGGGAAAAAAAAAGAATATGAGCAAGAAGGATGTGACAAGAAACACAGGAAAATATGGGAGGGACAGCTTTCCATTGTATAAAAGATCTTGGATGGCAGGTAAGAATTGTGTGGGTGCTAGTTCAGACTACCTTACATAGGGGAGGGTGGTTAGGAACTTCAGATAAATAAATGTGAATGTCCTGGTGTCTGTGGTTCAGGGGAGTCCGTTTTCTGTTCTGTGTTTGCTAGTTGGTGGTTATGAAAAATACAAATAAAATGTGATTATTAAAAAAGAACGGAATTGGTCCCAAGTTCTCCGGGTTCAGCCTTTGTGTGCTATATAGATGTGAGTTAGGCTCAGGGAGTGATTATTTGTTTTGTTTTGCCACTCCTTTTCCTTTTGCCAGTTCGTGTAGATAATAGAAAAATCAGTCTCTTGGCTTTCTACACAGCTATTGTTTAGTAAATAATGGGTTTCTTCTTGGTTGCTTTTTTATGTGAGCAATGGTTACTTTATGTCAGTGGCCCTTTTTCTATCTATTTTTGTTGCACTTATGAATAATTAGTTCCCACAATAAAGCATTGTGCACAACAATCTAAATATAATCCGTTTTCCAAGCAGCAAAATCATGTTGATTCAGGAGGTCAGAGAGGATAAGCATCATTAGCTTCCCAGTCACTTACCCCATAGTCACCAACTCACCCACCAAGACCGCTCGCTTACTCACTCACTCACTCACTCACTCACTCACTCACTCACTCACTCACTCACTCAGGAAACACATGCATCAGAGTCAAAGGTTAACCTTTTAACTTTCACTTAAAATGATTAGCTCCACTTATGACTACATGCAAGAAACAGAATCAGGTTTAAAAATATCCATAGAGACGTTTCTGAACTTTCCCTTTGAGCAAGAGGTTCTTCTAGCAGTACCGTCAAGCTTTCCAAATGTTATAGTTCCCTTTTTACACGATATTTGTCACTACAGTGTACAGTCCTTTATCCACTTACTATTAGAGTCCATGAGATCGCCTGTCTAGCCATACCTTGAGATTACGGAACTTCTTTTAGCATTTTAGCTTGCCAATATTGTTTAGGCTTGTATGGAAATATTCTTATTCACACGCATCTTGTTTCTTTGGACAGTGCGATCACCTTCTCATCAAAGATCTGGAGCACTGCCCCCTTTGCGTGTCTGTGGTGCATCCATCAGAACAAGCCACGCGAGATGATGTCCTCATTGGTGATGATGCCGGGTTTGTGAACCTCTTCACCATTACAAGTGAAGATTTGAAAGTCAAACATTCCAAAACGGCTGTGGTGTTGGATGCTGGCCAGTTCAAAAGGTAATGAATACTTTACCAAGTTCTTCAGTTCTGTGATAGGGCTTAACCACTGTTTCGAGTTTTGCCTTAAAATGGGTATCCCTGCAAATGAGACTGAGCATTGCTTAAGACTCCACAAACTGAGCCTAGTTCCCTAAAGAAGAGGTTCTCAAGCTTCCAGGCTGCAATCTCAGTGCGAGTCAAAAGAAGGCTATGATTGAGCCAACTCACCTGGCGCGTTCAGATCAATAGAGTAAAGAAGTCATAACCAGCTTAACAATGTTGAAAAGGGAGTTCACACGTCCATGACTCTCTCAAACATGGCTAAATAACAGTAAATTGTGTCAGGATAAAGTAGCATTTTATTTTCCAATATATTCATGTTTTTAAGACAGCAGTAATAACTGCATATGCGACCGATATTAGGGTCAGTATATGTTGCAACCATTGTACCATGGATACACCTAATTGTTTTGTCTTTAAACAGCAAGACTCACCCCTCCCTTGTCCCACTATTCTACACAACGAGAATATTAAAGAAACCTATGCCGCCGTGTGGCTAACCACTGCTGCCAACTTCCCTCTAACCCTCACTTTCCCCCCTCTCCCTCCTCACCCTTCTTTCAAAAACAGTCTCCCCCAGAGTTCTTCCTAACTCCTCCCTAATCCTATCCTCTCCCCCGAATCATTGGTTCACACATCTCCACGCTTTCCTTCTCCCCCCTGGGGTCTCTTTCTGTGTCCCCTCGAGTTCACCACCTCATCCCCCATGTTTCTCTAGAAAGGCCAGCCACTCTTGGCCAACCGTTGTGTGGGCGTGCCTGTAGTATTGCCACCAAGCTCCCACTCCCACATGTAGCATTTTAAAAGCTATACATATAGAGGGGCTGCTACTATATTTTCAGAATTATATATGTGTGCTTATCATTGTTGTATTCTCCTGATTGAAAATGAACATTATTTACAGTGCTTGCAATCAGCACTTTTAACCTTGGCCCACGCGTGATGTCCCATTTACCGATATACAATTCCCTGTATTTCGTTGAGCCACTGCTTATGCTTTTTTTTTTTTTTTACTTTTTCTTATTTGTTTATCCACCTAAAAAAACAACTAACTGCACCTCTCCACGCTCTACAGATTGTAGCATTAGACACAAACCGCAGTGCTCGCATGTAAGATTTAGACCTATCCACCATGTGCCATGATCTGCTTTCCTGCAGAGTATGCACTGAATGCCATACCTAAAACAGTAACTGCTGCATAGCAACATACCGTGATGTATTTAAGCCTGTGTATGCTTCTAGGAGCTTCATTGCAGACATTGGTTGTGTGGAGGAATAGAGTGGGGCTTACAAAAAAAGGCACCATCAGCCTGGTGAGCTGGGCTCGAACCTGTCTGCCGGTGCTGTACTTTTAAAATGTTAAGTGTTGCAACCTGGAGCACACTGTTTGATTGAAAAGTGTCGGCAGTTGTTTTTAAACAAATTTCAGAGTACAAAATCCACTACCAGGAAGCGCTAAAAGAGAGCAGCATGGGAGCTACGTTTGCCCTTTGCCACTGGGATTCTGCTTTGTTGTCTTTTTTAAATTGTATTCAATACAAGAGGCCACCTGTCAAGTGGTTGTGATTATTGCGAGGGCATTGTGGAACACGTATCCAGGATTGTCCAAGCCAGGTCTCGAGTGCCGGAATCCTGACAGGTTTTCAGGATATCCCTCATTAATATTTATAAGCAGAAATGTGCATACATTTAGAATCATTGTATGCACATTTATCTCATGAATATTAATGAAGGATATCCTGTAAACCCATCAGAATTCCGGCCCTCAAGGCCTGCTGTTGGACGACCCATTTTATTTCCATCCATTTGTTGCTGTGGCAATAGCCCTACGGCTGACTGATTTGTTTAGTTCACATACAGGCTCTTTCACAGCAACAACACATTGAAACAATAGTAAGGTAAAGGGCGTTAGCTGTCTAGAGGGAATTAATTTTAGATTTCACTTTAAATAACGACATGATTATCTGAAACACTCGTGCATCAGTTTCCCACAGCCCATAGCTATCAAAGCCACAGGCACATAATAAGAACTATTTTAAATAAGGCAGAATACAAAACTAAAAATAATATAAACAGAATGACGTTCAAAATAGGAGGTGCTGCTTGATTGAATTGTACAAAATAGCATTTTATATCTTAATTTAAGAAGGCTGTATCCTCTCCATTTGGCAAATTGAGTAGCCTTGCCTGAATCTGCACAACATGTAGCTAGTGGAGACTCCATGAAGAAATGTAATTACTGGTCGGGTTAACAATAAAAATAGGCCGTTCGTAAATAGAATAAGAGGTGTGATGGCACCTGGCACATATTAATGGGTTCTGCTATGTTTAAAACAATGCATTTTGCAGGTTCATAACTAGAGAATTGATAGTTGTCAAGTTGCACGCCCTGCTGACACTGGATACATGTTTGCCGCCTGCTGTTGAGGGAGTTCTGGTCTGTGTAGATGTCCAAGTGGCTGGTGGGGATAAGTCTACAAAGAGGTAGGGTAACCTCCAAACCAGCCTGGTGCATGGAACACTTAGCCTAGGGTGCGCTTAACTCCCTGCACTACAATTTCAAACTCTCCATGATTAATGTGACACAGATGCATTGCAAGCACTAAAGTGAGGAGATTTGATGGTCTCCTGGTACTCACTGAGGCTTTTCAGATAGTTGGTGTGGCAATGGAGCATTGATAAGCAAGGGTCCATGATAATTGGGTAAAACGACAGAACTGGCAGGCAGAGAAGTCCAAAAGGTAGGTGCAGGAAATATGGCCGACCCAAATGCTGAAGGCAAGGGAGCAAAGAACTGGGAAGGAAGGAGTAACTATGACATGGTAAAGAAAAAAAAAAGCAATGGAACAAATAATAGGCAATACTGGGAACCAAGGCAGGGAAATGTAGCTGGCAGGGGACCGAGAAAATGGTGTTAAACTCAAAAAGTTCTGTGTTGCACTTTGCCTAAGCATTTAATGCTCTTTATGGCTATTTATGGCCCCATGGTGCGGGATGGGGTGAGGGGTACCAGTCCCTGAAACACCTTATTTTGCCATGCCTGCTACCAATGGTATCACCCTCTGTCACACAATGCCAGTATTGTTTCTGGCCTGTGTTCTTTCTTTTCTGTTTCGGGACAACAACCCCCACAGAGGCACCTGAGAACACCCAGGAAAACCTGGACCAGATCCAAGGGAACTGAATCAAGAACCGACAGGGAATGGACTGAGAATGTCCTTGCCAAACAGAAATGAGACACCCAACTCCTGACCTACCAACCCCAACAAACCCAAGTGGAATGGTGGGGCAATAAAAAACGAACTGAGATCAAGGAGGGACTGCAGTGAAGCAATAGACACTTAAAAAACCTCCACATACAGAATTGGGAAGAAAATGAGATGCCTGAGCCCCAGCTGCCACCACATAATTAGAGACTGCAAACATCTGTGCTGGAAAGCGGGCACAGGTGTAGAGGGTGTTTAAACCTTTTCACTTGTGTTACGCAGTCTTTGAGGAAATGACGGGTACAGATTGGCCCACAGGTGAGTGTTGAAACCGATAGAAGTGGGGAGGTGGGTGGCATCACTATACAAAGGGAGTGAATGAAAGACACAGTGTGGGTTGTTCCGTGAGATCAGGAGGAGAGATGGTGGAATCAGAGACCTGCAAGGAGGGTGTACCAGGTGGAGAAGGTTGTGCCAGCAGATATTTGTATGCAGAGAGAGATTTAAGATGAGGTATTAGTTGTGAGAGAGAGTCGTATCAGTTGTAAGCAGTGCAGTGTGAGAAAGGGAGGTGTAAAAAGTGAGTGAGAGTCTGAAAGATAGAGAGGAAGCAGTGTAGGGGTAACTAGAGAGAGAGTGAAAGTGAAGGCGAGTGTATGATGTGACAGAGTTGGGGATGCAAAGCAGTGGTAGGAGTAATGGTGGTGTGGGACTGAAGTAGGGGGTGAATGTATTGGTAAAACAGGCTGAGAAAGTGTTGCAAGGTGCAGATAGAGAAGAGGGGTGCAGTGAGAGGATAGGACAGGGGTGTAGTATGTGATGAAACGTCTGGTGTAGTGAAAGATGAGAAGAGGGGTCCAGTAACAGGTGATGAGAGGAATGAAAGGGGAGGAAGGGGCTAAGAGAAAGAAGAGAGGAGAAAGAGAAAGAGAGTCCATGAAGACCTGAGGGACAAAGGAGGAAGAGAGGGAAAGACAGGTGACCAGGAGAAGGAGGGACAAGAAGAGGAGTGAGAGGAGGGAAGAGAATAATAACATCATTTGATATCTGTGGAAAGATTAGGGTACCCTTAGGAAGAGCGTGTTCAAGAAAGATAGATAAAGCACTGGCCTTTTGGCGTCTACCTATAGCCAGCGAGACAGTATGGGTGATGATCTCCAGTGGCCATCATCCTGGGGATTAGGGAATCCTGGGCTAAGGTGGAGGGATCCCATGGCACAATAAGAGAGAGATGAAGAAGGCCATTAGCTGGACCCCTTAACAATTCAAATAAAAACACTTGCACTCTATTTGAGACTGTATGTGTTGATGAGGCCATCTGGTGCTCCTGGGGTGATTTAGGACCCGATACAGAGTGCACCCATGAGTAGAAGATGAAATGTCTGTTGAGAGCCTTGGTGGAAGGTGACCTGGCCATGAGTTGCCAATTCCCAGAAAAACTGACTGTGCTACAACGGGTCATAATAGAGAGACAGCCGTGGGTGCCCCCTATGATCCTCCAAAAACGAAATGATGCAGAACCCCCTGCAGCCTTCTTTGTGAACTTCAAAAGAGTGGCTGGTAATGCTCTGTGTACATAGACGATTATAGCAAACTGGCTATAATACTGGGTGCTCACAGATAGTCCACATCATGGTTTAGTACTCAACGAGTTAACTGCCACTTGCAATCAAGTACCATAATACCTTAGAATTATTGCTTAAACAATCAATGTAATGATCATCAGTGTCAAGCATCAATAAAAGACAGAGGAAAACAGATCAAATGGCCAATGTATTTGGGATACTCAGCTATCCTTCATCAGGGCCTGTCCGTTTCCTAATAAAAACCTGCAGCTGTGGCTCGGTATTGCTGGGGTCGCGTGACTAGTTTGCTCCTATGTCCCGTCCCCTTTCCTCCATACTGTATGGGCTTCCCGGTACAGGGACGACACTGATACCATTTTGCATTGCAAAATATTCTTCCCCTTTAAATTTAGAGCATGCTAGGGCACGGCTACGGGGTGTATCCACACACGCTAGCTCCACCCACCGCCCTTCACCTCAGTCCTCTTTTCCGCTTGGACGGGATCAGCCTACCTCACACAGTGCATGCATTTTTTGCTGTGCAACAGTTTTTTCCACATGCTTTTTTCTTTAATTCACTGGCCTCTAGCGCCTTGCTCCCCGGCGTATGTCGCTTTGAGCGGGTTCTCCAGGTACTCATCCTGCGAGGGATCCTTACCAAGCTTTAGACGCGCATTCGCTCTGTTCAGAGTGTCTGAGGGCTGACCACCGGTGGGATTCTTGCGTGGCATGCAATGCTTTAACACAGTGGTCTATGAAGAATCGTCTGGCACAGTGAAGGGAAATCTTCTCCCGTCCCTGCTGGAGCATCTAAATGCCTTCACTCGACAGAAATACAAGAAGCAAGTAAGTCATAACTTCTCCACTCCACCTCAGCATGGAGACTCCTTCCCAGGTTCTTTTTCTGGGAGGGGTCCTACAACTACCGGTACACATAACGAGGGGTTGTCATACTTTACCCAGCAAGTCGCTGAGGGGCCTAAAGGTCCTTGTACCAGATGTCAGTCCAAAGGGCTGCAAAACTCTACTACCAGTTCTGCACCTGAGGGGGCACCTGTACACAACAAGACTACCAGGCCTATGCCTGAGGGCACTAAACCTTAAACCTCTCAGAACCATGTCCAAGGTCATTTGCAGTACCGTGCAACATTCCAAGGGCAGTAAAGAGCCTACTGGCCCGGGCTCTACTCTGAGCAAACAGACTCAGAGTATCCCAATTCAGCCAAGTGGAAGACTCACAATTCCCAGTGGGTTTCTCATCTTCAGAGTGGGCCTCGCAATCAGGCAGTCATTCAACATTTGACTATTCTGATTCAAGAGTAGAGCCATCTCCTTCACAGTGATGTACATCATATCCTTTACCATCAAGGCATAGGCCTAAATCTACCAGCTAACATGCCAGACAATCTTCAGACAGGCCTTTCGCTACTTATACACAAACGACTTCTGCCACTTCTATACCAATAGCTGCTGCCACTTATGCATCATCAGCTTCTGCCACTTATTCACCAACGGCTGCGGTGGCTTCAGCTGCGCCACAGGGCCAATCAGCGTCACAAGCGGCATCTGAGGAACGGTTTTTGGACCGTTTTATGCTACTAAAGAAGTCTCAACAGATGACGGGCATCTTCAAGAATTTGATCAGGGAGGTACTGCCACAAATTCAGCCGCCGGAGTCTCAAACAGATCCTCAAGTGCTGGTTCTGATGCCTCTGCCTCCTCCTCGTCCTCCTCCTCATCCTACTGTACCTCCACAGCCGCCCCCTCCTCCTCCTCCACTGCCTTCCTACTATGTCTGCCCAGCCACTTGACAACAGTCACAATGTGCCTACAGGGCCTGATACTTCAGGAGTAAAGTCTCCCCGAAGAGGCACATATGAAGAGGACGTAGAGGACACTTCATACTCAGCCAAAGCATTTCACAACCGGATGTTAGGTCTTGCAGAATCCCTAGGAGTACCTGCACCACACCAGGAACAACAGGAAGAAGGGATGTTGTCAGAGATTTTCTCTCTCAGGCAAATTAGCCGTCTGGGAATTCCCTTGCAAAAGGACGTTTTAGCCGTAGCAAAAAAGGCATGGCCTAATCCCCACTCTACCCTAGCTACACATAACCATCTAGACGGGTTCAGGCATATGGATGGCAAAGCTGTGTTATAAGCCTCTCATCACCCTCAGCCACATTCTCCGGTCCTAGCTGCTGCATCTCTTTATTTAAAGCCTTCAGCCGGGTCTACTTCCTCTGCATCATCGGCAACAGCCTGTTTATCCAAGGAAGACAAGATTTAAGAATCTTTTGATAAAAGGTATTTATGAATGGAGGATTGCACCTCAGGCAGGCTAATGTGAATGCATTGCTTGCAGAGGCAAACCAGAAGTTATGATGAGAAATAGGTAGCTTTCTCCCTGATTTGCCAGTAGAGAGTCAAGCAGCTTTTAAAGCAGGTACACCGGATGCTAAGATTTTATCATCCAGGATAACCTGGAAGCTTCTGTATCACACATTGATGCAGCCAGCAGAGCCATGTGTGTTGCTACGGACATGAGGAGATCTGCATGTATGCACACCACTACATTTACAAATGATGTGCAGGATAGAATACTAGATCTCCCTTTTAAGGGAGAATACCTCTTCCATTCCTAAACAGGCAAATTAACAAAGAAAAATACAAGCACAAAGACAGCAATGTCATTTGTGACCTTGTCAAAACTGTCAGCATAGCAATTTTCAAGCTCAGTGTACAAACTCAGCAGGCACCCCGCCCCCTCCATGGTCACCCATGCGTGCAGAAGCACCCACATGAGCAGCATAAAATCAATATCTGCCTGGCATGACTCTATCCATCAAACCAACAGCTGGAAACAGCATTCTTTATGCCTCCAGCAATCACCCAGCTCATACAATACAAAACATTTCTTATGGAGAATTTCTTCATATTAAAAGAAACTGTAGTTAAGAGGCTGAATTCAAAAAATATTTCAGAAAATAGTGAACACAAATTCAAAGAAAGGGGATACAAGACATCGACACTAAAAGCAGCAAAATCCAGCGCACTAAAAAAGATAGAGCAGAGCTGATAGTGGACAAAGAGAAGACATCAACAAAATTAACATAAGAAAGAAAAAACATACAGCCCTGATCATTTCAAAATAAGGAAAATATTGAACAAACATTGGAATATTCGTCTTCTTGATCCTACTCTATCAATTGTCCACTGCTTGCCTTTGACATCAGTGCCACACTCTTCCAACACGTTACTGTGGCTTGGTTAGCCACCAAGTATTTTCTGTATTCTTCTGGCTGGCTGGCTCTCACCAATACAGGCTTCCTCGCAACTTGCGATTCCTTGAACTCTTTTAGCTTTATCCAATGCGTGTTTCTCCTTTCATATCCTTCTTGGTATTCTCTTGGTTTTGCCAACACTTGTGCCTCAAACATTCATTCCGTGGTATCTGCTACTTACACCACCTTGCTTTCACTCCATTCACAAGTCCTAATAACTTGCAAAAATTCTCTTACAATGGGCCTCATTACAAGTTCGGTATAAAAAATCTGGTGTTACCGTGATGACGGTGGTACCGTTTCCGTCACTGGGTGGTGCCGGAAACAAGGTACAATTACAGCTTGGCGGCCGTGCGCATCAGCAAATTGCGGAACCGGTGCCACCGCCATTATGGTAACACCGGCGGATACCAATGTCCCACCAACATTTGTGACGGGACATCCGCCTCTGCCGCGTGCATGCCGGACACAGCAGCACCGCCTACGCGGAGGTGGAAACACCAGAGCCGGAAATTCCGTTATCGCCGAAACCGGAAAGAGAGCGGCGGCCATTACATAAATCACAATCCACTGCAATCCTCCGGTACAAGAAGGCCTACAGCTACGGTGTGTGTCCAAAACAACTGAGGGAGATGTCTTCCAGGATTCCACTGAGCCGTCAGTGCAAACCCCTCTTCAATGAAGCAGAACTCACCCTGCTTGTCGACCACATAGTTGACAATGCAGTGGAGTTATTCACAGCAGACCAGCGGCGCAGAACGCAGCTGAGGCGCAAGGCCGTATGGACTAAGGCTGCCCAGAAGGTGTCAGCTGTGGGGGTCACAGCTCGTTTGGTCAAGGACTGCCACAAGAGGTGGGATGACCTGCGCTTGAGGGTGTGCAACATACTGGCAGCCCACAGACAACAGTACAGTGCAACAGGAGGTGGACCACATTCCCCACTGAAGCTGCTACCGTGGGAGGAGAAGTGTAGCAGCATGCTGCACCTCGAAGACATTGAGGGAGTAGGTGCAGCGGAGGCTGGAGCAGTGACACCTGGCGAGGCTGGTGACTACAGAGAGTGCGAAAACATGAATGTGAATCAAGCTAAACCTGCCCCCCCCAAGCAATGCACAGAAAACCACATATCAAAGTCCCCATCACCTCAAGAACACCCACTACTCCCATGGCTCCTCCCAAGAAATGTACAGAAAACCACATATCAGAGTCCACATCACCCCAAGCACACCCAGTACTCACATGGGCCCACCCCCAGCAATGCACAGAAAACCACATATCACAGTCACCATCACCCCAAGCACACCCTTTACTCCCATGCCCCCCCAAGCAATGCACAGAAAACCACATATCACAGTCCCCATCACCCCAAGCACACCCAGTACTCCTATGCCCCCCTGAGCCAGTCAGATGGCGTGCACCCAAGTATGACCCCATACACACCCACATGACCGCAGCACACATCAAATGCATGTAACCACAATGTGATGTAGCTTGAGGAGTGTGTTGCATGTAAGCATACTATACACATCCTGTGACACCACTAACAGCATGCCTTTCAATCTCCTACAGGAACACCATCTGACACCGATGGGGATCACCCGTGGACGTCAAGGGGGACTGGACGTGCCCATCATGAAAAGATGTCAATGTACATCAGGTGCAGGCACCTCGTCCACCCGTGGTGTAACGAGGAACCAGCTGCACCATGCTTATGAAACCACCACCCCTGCAGCCTGGGCTCCCCAGCAGGCACCGCAGCCAACCACTGCTGCAGCCCCAGCTAACCAGCAGGCACCATAGCCAACCCCCCCTGCTGCCTCAGCTACCGAGCAGGCACCACAGCTAACCACCCTTGCAGCCCCGGCTACCCAGAAGGCACTGCAGCCATCCACCCCTGCTGCCCCAGTCACCCAACGGGCACCCCAGCAAAACACCCCTGCTGCCACAGCTACTACAGCGGGAAGTGCAGCACCACCACCAGACCTCCCAGTTAGATGGCATGGACAGCACTGAAGATGAACAGGCCGGAGAGGCACAAGGATCAAACAATGAGGACAACCCCAACACCCCTGATCAACTGGGCACATTTAGCCCAATGAGCCTCAGGAGTCCCATGCGCTCCCCAACGCCATCACTACAGGAGATCTCCAGCCATCTCCAGCGCATAGAGGAACCACAGGACATGCTGGCGGGACTAGTTGAGCACCACCTTGAGGATTCCAGGCTCCACGTGAGGAATCCTGCATGCAGCGCGAGAGCAACCAAAAAATAGATTGCAGGGTTGCACATGCAATTGGGTGTTGTGCCACTTCGAACATGTTGATGTCACGAAGGGTCTGTGAGGGCAACTGCATTCAGTCGAACATTGCTCAGACAATGTTGCTGGCCCTGCAGGCCATCATGAGCAGCCTGCCCCCACAAAACCCCACTATGCTCTCCACCAGCACTAGTCCTTCCAGCTCGCTGCCAAGCAGCCCCATGAGGAGGTCCACACGGCTGTCTGGGGCTACTCAGCGGGACATACATGGGGACAAGTGTGGGAAGAAATAGAGTGTTGTCTCAATGTCTAAAGTTTCACATGTTGCCATAGTGGGTGTTGGGCCTGGGCGTAGGGTGGGTATCTTTGGGAGGTGGGGGTGGTCCATAGTGGGAATAGGTATTTGAGGCCTGGCTGGAGGGTCGGTACGTTTGGGAGGTGGGGGTGGTCCATAGAGGGAATAGGTAGTTGGGGCCTGGCTGGAGGGTGGGTACGTTTGGGAGGTGGGGTTGGTCCATGGTGGGACTAGATAGTTGGGGCCTGGCTGGAGGGTGGGTACATTTGGGAGGTGAGTGGGTACGTGTGGGCGTTTATTCTTGTTGCACCTGTTCCTATATTTTTTTTTCATAATACACTGGATTGCAAAATCGAATTACGAGTGGACAATCTTCTTCCGTGTGTGTTTTAATCATTTAATGTCAGTGTCACAAAATAGTGTGCTCTATATGCAGTAGAATTGAATCAGATTTTTTTTTATAGGTGCTCCCCATGCATGTAGTCCATCCATGGCCCCCCCACTACACAGAGGTCATGCATTGGTTGTTCTACTCACCCAACGGCCAGGGTCACTCTAGTGAGTGTCTATTGCCCCCCACTACACAGAGGTCATGCATAGGTCGTTCTACTCACCCAATAGCCAGGGACACTCTGGTGAGTGTCTATTCCCCGCCACTACACAGGGGACATGCATTGGTCGTTCTACTCACCCAACAGCCAAGTGCTTTCTTCCGCATAACGTGCCATGTACCCTGGCAACGTGGAGTTCTGCAATACCATTGAGTCATGTGTCAAAACCGGGAAATGTGCACAGCAATGTGTGATGAGTTGTTGTGCATCACAGACAATCTGCATGTTGAGGGAGTGAAATTGCTTCCGATTTTGATAGACTGCCTCAATTGCATGTCTCGCAGATAATTCCACATGCATGCAATCTAATACACCAATGCAATTGGGCATGCCGTCAACGGCATGGAAAGACACTTTGATGGCATTGACCTGTGCAGGGGTTTGGGGTAGGGCAATGTGTTCTGAAACATGGTGCAGCAGCGCATTCAGTACCTGGAAGAGTATCCTAGAAAAACAGTGTTGTGACAGCCCGAAGAACACGCCAACGGTGTGCTGATAGGTTCCAGTTGCAAGGAAGTGAAGTACCGAGACTACCTTCAGCAAGGGTGGAATAGCAGTCCGGATGTTGATTATGCTGCTGATGTCATCATTGATGAGGGTGACAATTGACATTATTGTGTCCCTGTCAACCCAGTATAATGTGTGGATTTGACCTGGGGTCAGGTTCCAGGGTGAGGCCCTGATGCAGGGGATTGGTGGTTGCCTGTGGGGTGGTAGCTGCTGTACAGTGATGTTTGTGATGGCCACCGGGTTCCTCATGTGCCTCCTATGCCTACACCTCCTCCTCTGCCTCAGTTCTGCTTTTAACTCCATAGCTGCTTGCAGGTTACCCATCCCAATTGCTGCTAGACCAACTGCCAGCATGGTTGTGTTGGGAGGTGGGTTGGGCGTGGGTGTGGTCCTTTTGTAGCTTCCCAGTGGCCAATGATGTGCAGCTGGGCTAATGTTGTACACCTTGTTGCTGCTCACCTGCCACTGTTTAACACCTGGTCCGCGGTGCTGGTATTACAGGCGTGGTGTTCACAGTGCTAGCACCATGTTTATTGCGGTGTTTCCGTGTACATGGTAATCGTAATGGACCCAGCATTCCACTGTGCCGATAATTCAGGGACATCCGACGATTCGTCCTGCTGTTTGCGGTCACATGGCTGTTGGGTTCAGTAGCAGCATGGGGGTCACTTTGCGGTGACAGTGTTTACGCCATTGTGGGTCTGAATGTACCAGTCCAGTAAACGCTTCTGTTAAGTTGATACTGGCACTGTTTTTTTTTTAAACTTCTTTTTATTAAATTTTCAACAAGAAAAAACAGCACAGGTACACGTTCATAATCACAATAGAAGACTTAACAGCGGGAGCATAGCACGTGACATTACAGTTGGTGGTGAGTCCCTCGAAGGAAGAGAAGGGTTGGTGCGATGCGCCGTAAGGCAGTTCGGAATGCATCCAGGCTCAACTCGGTTCCAGGTATTGTTCCTATTCCTCCCACTTCCCCCATATTTTCAGGAACTTCCTGGGGCACCCCTTGCCATGTAGATTCGCCTTTCCAGCAAAACGCACCTGTCCATTTTATTGGTCCACCGATCAATACCTATCCTGTCCGCGGAGCCCCAGGTGCTGGCCATTAGTCTCTTCCCCAGCCCCAGACCGGCAAACTTGAAATAGGCAATGTCTTTTTTATTTCGTCTGGTATTCAAAAGCACCTGTTTTAGCATTCAAAAGTGCTCATAACAACGTTCAGTTTATTTGGTATTCAAAAGCACTTGGTTCCTCATTCAAACGTGCTTACAGCAGTTTTCAGTTTGTTCGGTATTCAAAAAATGTTCGCTTCAAGTTCCTGGAGCTCCCCGGAATTAGTGTTTCCCTGTTTTCACTCACCTGTTTCACACGGCAGCTCCTGTCAGATTGTCAGATTCTTTCCTCTCTTCATTCTGCCCTCCAGCTTCCAGCACCTCAGCTCTTCCCTCGTGGAGATCATAGAGTCCCGTAGCGACTGCAGTGCTTCAGCACCCCACAGCTGTCGCTGGTTGCACCCAACACAGAGGGCTTGCAGGGTTTCCAGTCCCTCTCGCTGCCAGCCTCTGCCTCAGTGTCCCTCTCTCCCTCACAAAATGTCTCCTGCTCCTCTCTCTCCAGTCTGCTATGCCGCCAGCCTGCTTTCTGTAGCCTGTTTCCTGCTGCTTTTCCTTCTGCTGTGCAGCCAGCATATTTATATCCATTGGGATTGTGAAATGACCACAGGTATGGGCCATTCAGTACAATTGACCGGTCCTGGTAAAACTCATGACTGACTGTTACCATTTGAAATCCTCCATAGCCCTCTTCCTCGTCAGAGTGCCAGAGTGGTGTTTGTGGAGGTTTGAATTAAAGGCAGTTTGCATAACTCTGTGTTTTCTCCTTCTCGTTTTAGTGCTTGACTGATATGTATCTGCATTCATAATATAAAACTGGTATGTGTATATCTCACCCAAATGAGGATGTGTCCTCCTAGATGGTCTCTTCCTTGTCCCACTGTTATCTGCACATCATCTACAGGTCAACATTGTGATGATAGGACCCACAAAGTGTTGGATATATTTGTGATTTTAAAACATATTGTAGAAACAATGTAGCTTTTGGCTGACAAAAGCACTTTGAAAATGGAGCTGCTCATAGCTTTAAATATTTTGGGGTGAATCATTGAAACTTAGAAGTGAGGATATGTGGAGAAAACCTGTTGTGGCCACAAAAATACAATGGGTAGCAAATGTTTCAATGACCTTGACCTAAACTGCAATTGGGCTGAGAGGTTTTTCAGTCCATAAAGGTCAGAAGAATGAAATAGATAACATACCTCACTTACCTTGGATTGGTTATGTCGGACATGGGCAGGCTATGGTCTCCAGAGTGATAGATGAGCATTCGAACAATTACAGTATGATGAATACAAAAATAAAAAGAATATCCATGCAAGACTATACAACTATAGCATACTCAAACACACACTTTATACAAAAACAAACCACCCACCCCTGCCAGGGAAAACACAGCAAACAAAGTCTCACTAGCTAAACTGGACAGACTGGTTAACTGGGAATTGTACTGCAGGACAGATAACTGAAATACGATTTTAGAAGGAAAAACAAAAATATTGGTTTAGGGGGCTTGGCCTGGAGCGCCAGTGATGAGGCAGCTCCTCTGATGGCCTCCGCTCAGATCCGCGGCTCAGCGTTAATTTTACCCGTTTCCAGCTAAGTTCGTTGGTCGTGCTGTGGTCCTGGGCAGTGGATGGAGCGTTTTGAGGGCATAACGCCTTTGCTAACGGCGAAAACGCGATGGGGAGCGCAAATGCCTGCTCCCGTAACACGACCTAAAATGGCTGCCGCATCCTCGCGACCCGCTCCAGGCTGACGGCTGGCTGCCATCATCTGCCCATGAGACGCGTATGAGGCTCATCCCGCACGACACCCTGCACTGGAGCGTCCCCCCCTGTGCCTGGTCCTCGACGGTGCGAGGCCTGCCACAACACCCCCTCTGGGCGCCTAATATCCCCACCGGGAGGGCCCTCGAGCTCCACCTACTCCGACCCCACAAGGAGTGAGTCCCCCCCTGCGACTTCCTGGGGCGCCCCTGCCCACGTCTGCTCACCACCGGCCAGAGGTGCCGACCGCCACCTTCCTAGCCGGACGCCCAGCGCGCTGGACTGCCCAACTTTGAGGAACTGTTCTATTTCACGAGAAGCTGGAGTCTTAACCTGTCCGCTCCACCGCCTACGATCCTCGGGCTTTACCCACCCCGCACATCTATTTGGCTGCCCCCCTCAGCCCCTCGCAAAACGTGAACTCGGGAGTCACCCTCGGGGGACGTCCCCTCCCGCGCGGAACGATGGCCAAAGCACTAAAGCCTCCTAAATCAGCCAACATCTCTGCTATGCTGCAGGCCTCGGGGAATGGTGGGAAGGCGGACCCCCTCAAGCTCACCCCCCAGAAAACGTCTGAGGGTGGCGGAACGCTTGCATCTAAGGAGGATCTTCAGGCTTTCATGAGCGATATTAAATCTGAATTCAGAGCCTGCATGTCGGAACTCACCGCCAAATTGGAACAGACATCGAACTGAGGGTGGCGAGGTTGAGGACCTGACCACAGACCACTCCGCTTCACTGACGGAAATTCAACGCACCATCCAATCGCTGGTGGCAAGAACTGAAATCCTCGAACTTAAACAGGGGGACTTGGAGAACCGCTCCCGCCGCAACAACCTATGTCTTCACGGGGTGCCCGCCTTGATCTCTGATCGGGAGCTCCCGGAATACGTTAGCACCTTCTTCCAGTCCCTCCTGCCAGACCTGAATGAGACTCAACTGCTGCTGGATCGGACCCACAGACTGCGCCCTCGCCGAGGGGTCGAAACGGACCCCCCCCGGACGTGATCACTAAGGTCCACTTCTACACCACCAAGGAGGCCATAGCAGCGATTGGCCGCTCTAAGGACGAGCTCTCATTTCAGGGAATCCCGATACAGATCTTCCAGGACCTCTCCCCGCTGACTCTTCAAAAGTGCAGAATGCTCCGGCCTCTGTCACTCTTTCTTCGGGATCAGCAGATCCGTTATCGATGGCTCTTTCCGAAAGCCCTACAGTTTTCATACAAGGGCACTCAGTGCACCATCAGCCACCTCGACGATGCGACGTCAATCCTCCGCCCGGACTCCCCAGAGACCTTAGACCTCTCCGCTCCGGGCCGATCAAGCCCAGCCTCAGAAGCAACCTCCCCAAAACCGAAACGGACCCCATGGTCCAGAGTGCAGAGAAATTGCAAACCCAAATGACACGCTTTAACGCCTGCACTGGAACCATGACTCTGGAACGACCCTAAGCTTCACATCTTGCCGCGGATCCGACGCGGTGCATAACCCCCTCCAAGGCGGATGACACCACCTTACCCTTGGAGAGACTTTCAAACATGTTGGTGCTGTCGAATGACAGCCCTGTTGCCTAGGGGACATGTCGATAGTTCTAAATCGACCCCCCTGGCCGCACTTTGGTCCTCCCGTTGGAGGTCGCTTTTGAATCTGTTTTCTCCCATTGGAGACCAGTTAGATCAGTTTAAAAAACCCTCGACCACAGGAGACTCCAACTCAATCATGCTCTCATGTCCAAGTCTGACCTAACCCCCCCACAACTCCCTTCCCCCCAGCAAGAGGATCGCCCGGACCAACCCCCTCACTTGAAACTCAAGTTCACCTCCTTGAACGTTAGGGGCCTGAACTCCCCCCCGAAGAGGAAATCGATCTTACAGAGGCTACAAGACAACGGGTCGTCGATCGCTTTTTTGCAAGAGACGCACCTGATCCCGGCAGACTTTTCACGCCTGCGAAGCAAACTCTTCCCACTACAATTCCTCGTCTCTAACGGCACTAAGAAGGTGGGCACCGCTATTTTATTCGCAAGAAACCTGAAGCCTCAGATCCTTCACTCACTACAGTGCCAGGAGGGTCGCTTTATTGCAGTCAAATGCTCCATCCATCGCCAGCTCTACACCCTCATCTCGGTGTATGCCCCGAACGAATATCAGGAGAGCTTCTACCAGGATCTGGAGGTCTCTCTCCTCCCATTCATCGAGGGGCATGTCGTGATGGGAGGAGACTTTAACGGGGCACCGGACCCTCTCAAGGACAGATCTCACCCCCCGTCTTCTAGGGATTTGAAGTTGGCCGCTGGCTTGCTCCACCTGTTTCGCACACTAAACATTGTGGACTCTTGGAGGGTTCTGTCCCCAGACGAACAGGACTTTACATTCTATTCATATGCGCATCGTACCGTCTCCAGAATTGACCTAATCCTGACCTCCCCACAGATCCTGTCCTTCACTGATGATGTGATAATTGGCCCACGGATCCTTTCGGACCATCCTCCAGTTACTCTGACTCTGCGGTCTCATGACCTAGACCCCCCTCCGCGCCGCCCGTGGTGCCTCTATGACCCTTTCCTGGGAGACATGGCAGTGAGGGACTCAATCGCCAACTCCATTAGGAACTTTTTCGTTGAAAACCGGGACGAGGACACTTCCCTGGCTAACACCTGGGACGCCATGAAGGCGGTCCTCAGAGGCGAGCTGATTGCCCAGGGAGCCGCATACCACAAAAGGAAGAGGGAGTCGCGCGGCGCATTGGAAGCAGCAGTCCGAGAGGCTGAGGCTATACATAAAAGGAAGGGCTGGGCCCCTAAATCCTACAGGATCCTGCAAATGGCCAGGAAACGGCTGGAAGCCCACTACGCTGAGGCTACGGCGAATCTGCTAACCAAGTCTAAGCAATGGTACTACGCTCACAACAACAAGGCCAACAAGCTCCTGGTTAGCAAACTGGCAAAGGCGAAGAGCAGAAATACTATTTTAGGCCTCCGTGATCCGCAGGGGGTGATCCACCACGCCGACCATGAGAAAATATGCTTGGCAACAGCCCACCACCTGGAAATAATGACGGCAGCCCCGAGAGATCCAATTAAGCAGCACTCATACATCCAAGAGGCGACCCTACCACACCTGACCCAGACGGCCAGGGAAGACCTGGAAGCCCCGATTACAATCGAGGAGGTGGAGGAGGCCATTAAGAGCTTAAAACCCAGAGCCCCGGGCCTGGATGGATTTTCCACTCGCTTCTACAAAATCTTCCGGCCCCAACTAGCGGCTCCCCTGGCCCGCCTCTTCAACTCATTTGTGGCCACTGGCACCGTCACCCCAGCGATGCAAGAAACTATTACAGTCCTTATCCCCAAGCCCGGGAAAGACCCTCACGATATTGGCTCATATAGACCCGTTGCGTTGCTAAATTTGGACGCCAACATATACTCTAAAGTCTTGGCCAACCGTCTGGCACCTATCCTCCCTAATATCATAGACCCGGATCAAACAGGCTTTATAAACCACAGATCGACGAAAGACAACATCCGCAGGGCACTGGATCTCATTGAAATCGCCACTCGGGATTCCCAACAGCTAGCCCTATTGGCATTGGACGCAACTAAAGCGTTTGACAAGGTGGACTGGTCTTATCTGCGCCTCACTCTGGGGGCCTTTGGCTTCGGTCCAACCTTTCAGAAGATGATCCTGGCGAACTACCAGTCCCCCAGGACGAGGCTGAGAGTCAACGGCCGCTTGTCGGACCCAATCTCCCTCACGTGCGGAACGAGGCAGGGATGTCCACTATCCCCTCTGCTTTTCGCTTTGGCCATGTCCGGAAGAACCCCCGAATCAGTGGCCTGTGCACCGGCTCTGCGTAACATAAAGTGGCCCGCTACGCGGATGATGTTTTGCTTACCATCACAAACATTGAGAGATCCATGAGCGAGGCCTTAACTGAAATCCACAACTTTGGGATGGTCTCGGGATTCGCGATTAACTATCAAAAGTCGGCGGCGCTGGGAGTGGGCATGACGCCAGCTGAACGGTAGGCCCTGGTGAAGAGAGGTCCGTTTCAATGGAGCATCAAATCGATCCCCTACTTGGGGGTTCATATCCCCGCACGCCCAACTGAAGTTTACCGAGCAAACTTCCCTCCACCCTTCGAGGAACTAGAAAAGGATCTGACCCGCTGGCAACCCCAAGAGATCTCCCTCCTAGGCCAGATCACGGCCTGCAAAATGAACTTACTCCCGCGCTTCCTCTATGCCTGTGCCGCCCTCCCAATCACCATTCCGCTTCCCCCCTTGCAGCGGCTCCAAAGGAAGATGGTGGACTTTATCTGGAAGGGGAAGAAACCGTGCATCCCGCGGAGAACAATGATGGCCAGCACGAGATTGGGAGGCCTGGGGGACCCCGACCTCTGCAAATACCATATGGCGGCACAGCTGGCCCACCTCCAGGCATGGGGACTTGCTACGGGTCGACCGAAGTGGGTGGAGATCGAACAATCCTGCCTCTCTCTTCCCCTTCGCTTCCTCCCATTCTTACCCACAGCTTTACGCCGCAGCTGGCCAGGCACTTTCACAGCTACAAAACAAACAATTAGGGCCTGGGAGTGGGCTCGCAGACACCGGGGCGTCCCAGGAGACTTGAGTGCGCTCTCCCCAATCTTCCTCAACCCAGCTTTCTCCCCCGGGGCCTGTCCCCAAAACTTCAGAAACTGGGTCGCAGGGGGCCTCGCCACTTTAGGACAACTTTTTGAAGGGTACTCCCCCCTAACCTTTGAACGCTGCAAGATGACTTTTCAGTTAGCGGAAACGGATAAGTACTCCTACGCTCAGCTCAGACACTGGTGCTCTCACCCACAGACCCGAGCGGCGGCCACAAGACCCCTTAACTCACTGGAACTGACGGTGAGCGACCTACCGGCCCGGGGGAAAATATCGACCCTGTATAGGCTGCTACAGGACCCCCTCCGGTCCAGGTCTTCCTACATGTCCCAATGGGAAAAGGACCTCGGACACGCCATTGAGGACCATACATGGGTAGACATGTGGACAAGAACGCGGACGTCTTCATGCTGTATAACCAACAGGGAGTGTGCCCATAAACTACTCCTGCGCTGGTATTACCCCCCTCTACGCCTTCATCACTTCCAACCAGCACTAAACCCTCTCTGTTGGCGACTTTGCGGCCTCCCAGGATCCTACTTCCACATGTGGTGGACCTGCCCCCGGGTGCAGGAGTTTTGGTCTCTCTGTCTAGCCACCATTAAAGACGTCACCCAGGCGATCATTCCGCTCACGCACGAACAGGTCCTTTTAGGGATTCCATTGTCAGGCTCATACCTGCGGTCGGGGAGAAGTTCCTATTAGCGGCTAAGATCACGGTGGCCAGCACCTGGAAGTCTGCGGACGGACCCTTGATGGCCCTTTGCTGGGTCAAACTTTGGGATATTTTAATAGCTGAGAAAGTCACGGCAGCCAGGGCGGGACTGCTTCATCGTTTTCGGGATATCTGGCAACCAGTGCTAGACTATGACCGGAATTACCGGCCCTGACCCACAAACCGCCCCTGATCGCAAGGGCCCTTCACGCTATGGAGGACCCACCAGTGCCGCCGAGCCAGTCTGACTAAGGCCGAGAACTATGCTTGCCGGGGAACGTACGGGGTGGGTGACGGGGACGCTGGGTTACATGACCTGAGATACTATATGTAATGTCCTTGTATAATCTCTCCTGTGTGTCGATTGATAAATAAACAAATAAAAATAAAAAAAATATTGGTTTAAATGTCATTGACAAAGATAGGTGATGGGACCCTACCACCAAACCAATTGCTAGGGAGAAAAGTAATACCGGGTGGGCATAACAGCAAGAAGGCCCATGAATGACAACTAGCCCACGCTCTCTACCCTTAATACATGTTGATGGCTCGACAGAGTGTTGCCATTCTTCTTAGTGCTTTGCAAAGGTTACATTTTCTGTTGGCTTGATTCAGTTAGTGTGGCACATATCTTCAAATGGTCAGCTTGATGGCTTGACTTCGTTTAGGCACAAAACATTGTCTTCTTGTTGGCAGGCTCGATGGTCTCAATCAACAGCATGATGTGTGAGCTAGGGGTTTGGTTTGCTTGTCTTAAGAGTTGATGCGGAGAGACGTAGCTTGTTGTTACCGTTGTATCTTCACTGCACTTCGGTTGACTGAGCTTGATCTGCCAGTTTTGATGGGGCGACCAGGCGGTACAGCTCAGTTGCTCAGGCTTTGCTGCGTGCAGCTTATTGGCTTGATGATAGTTCAGCAGCAGCTCAATGTGGCTCGAAGTGCTGGCTATTCTGCTGACCAACAGTGACTGCCAAATGCAACACTTCTGAACTTCTGGGACGCTAGATGTTCTCCCCTAGAGAACCATCCGCACCACAGATTTCTTCTGCTTCTCTGACAGGCTGAAGTTCGTGTAAAACCTCCAAGCACACTGCCTTCCTCTGGGTAATTAGATATCTAGGTGCTGTGGTCTCTGGTCCTCAGCAGTAGGTAAGTTCATAGTTCTTCCAGCAAATGACCCCTCCAGGGATGTTCGAGAGAAGGGTCTGTTTTCACACCTTAATGTACGTCCAGAAAACTCCAACAGCTAGTAACCACTCGGGCTCTCCCACTCCATGCAGGCCTTGACCCTCGTAGGGGATTTTTGGCTTGTAAGTCTCCTGCTAGGAACCATGTAGACCTTTCCCCAGAGTAGATACATGTGGGGGTTGGGATCTTCCATGCCCCATGCTTTATATCAGCCCGTCCTCCCTGCATCCACAAGCTCAAAGGGCATTGACTGCAATTACTGCGGTAGTCTGCTTTGAGTGCAGTCAAAACCTTGGAGGCATCTGCTTCATATGTCTATGAAGCTTGTAAATGTGCCAAAGTGGCAACGTCTTTCATGGGCTGTCTGAAGCCAGCTTCTGTCAGTTCTATGACAATAGGCTGCAAGATGGCGTATCCTCACTTTAGCTCATAAGGAGACTGAGTTGAAGTTTAATTATCTTCATACCACAGAAAAATCCGTTGTGACATGCTGCTGCATATTTATCTATAGCAAAAACAAAGAGGTGATGGCTGGAAGGTTTAGAATGAATCTTAACCTCTGGCATTGATCTGGGCAAGGATCCAGACCTTCGTTCTTCGCCTGCCAAGCCATTACAGAAGTGGAAAGACCACATGCAAATCAGACTTAGTCCCACCCCAAAAGGTGCCGTCCAGCACGAACTGCTAAATCACATCCCTTCTGCGCGAGACCACAAACATCCCCAGGCATGTTTCAGCCTGGTTGGTCCTCATCAGTGAGAAGTAGCTTGGGTCTCTAGGCCCAGCAGGCACGGGACCCACGTCTGGACAGAACCGTCCCACTCAGGGTGATAAAGCAAAAACAAAGAGGTGATGGCTGGAAGGTTATCTGTAGCAAGCACCAAATGCTTCGCACGGCTACCAGATATGAAAGAATAAACGTCAACAGGGTTTTAGCATGGGACTTCATTGTAGAAACAAACCCCCATTCTGCCAGTTTTGAGCCCTGCAGTCACAGGATTAATATTGTCATTTCCTTTACTAGTAGTTGTGATAATAAGGTCAGGAGTGCTAATTAAGTGCCTGATGTGCTCGTTTTATGTATGCATGATCAATGGCAATGTATGTGTGGGAGGCACGAAATCATCAAACCACTTGTCAAAGGAAAAGGGATTGCCAAACCATTTACAAGAACATTTATCCAAAATGACCTTTTACATGCACTCACATCTGAAAGATTCTAATGTCAACGCATAATCATTGAACAAATACAAAAGGACATGCAGTTCATGTGCAGAATTCCTGTGCTTATCACACAGAATAAAACCATTGTACATTTGCGGAATTCAATATAATTCATGTGCAGCAGTCCCCTGCTTTTCCACCGCCAAATGATTTGAGGAATCACAGCTGGAATCATTTTTCTTCTAACTACTGCAATCCTCAAAAAATTAGCCTGGGCAAATATTAGGTTGCCATAAAAGATTAACTGGAGAAAAATAAGGCTACCCAAATGTGTTGGAAAAATACATTATTAAGTACAGGTGCAGTCCATAGTGTCCTTAGTCTGCCATATAGGGGGCATGTGAATAATAAAGACAGAGAGTTTATCTCGTCCCTGATCAATACACTCATTTTAGTTGCTGGGAGCCAATCGATATGTACATTCAGTAATAACCACACGTTCACAACAGCTTTTTCATAGAAAATGGGTTTCTCAATCCCAGAAAGTCTCTTATTATACATACAATGCTCCTCATTACCAATCTGGGTGAGCTTGCTTAATATCTTCTTTTGTTACTGTTGTCATAACGTCATGATGGTGCCAGAGGTTTGCTAACTCTAATGAGGAGAAAGATGCCTTTTCGTATTCCTGAACCATAGGGCTAAAGTAGTGCCAATTATATCCACGAATGAGTCATTAAATGAATGCACCTAGGAGGATGTCAAAATCCTCAACCAATATAAAAACAACTTTGCTCTTGTAGGAAATTCTCCCTCGAGCCCTGATTCCAACGTAAGAGGAAATTACAGAGTGCCCCTCGTAAGGGCCAATACGTTTTTCAAATAGAAATGTTTTTGTATTTCCAAGTGTGCGCAGTTAATTCAGTCCGCACAGTTAATTCAGCCCCCGCACTTCCCCCTGTAAAGGGTCGCTCATCAAGCCTGTGTTTTATATACCTTGATGGTTGAGTAGACTTCCCCGGCCATCATAGAGCTTAGCCAACCTTAGAGTTGCCTACATTGTCTGTCAAGGATAAGTTTGCATTTCTGAAGCTGAGGATCCTGCCTCCCTTTTTTTCCTGAAAGCTGACACTCATATAATCAAAAGCATCAACTAGCTGAATATGCACCCTGGATTGGCTTTCAGGTGGCACTTGTAATGACAAGTCATGCACTTGGTCTTGATTTTATTGATCACCTTCTTCCACACAGTTCTACGAATGTAGGGGTTTGTAGGAAAGTACATTATAGCTGCTACCCAGTATTCCAGGTGCACATTTGTCCCTGCTGCGTGTCAAGTAGCTCTACTCCTGAAAAGTGTCCTTCTTGCCTAACAACTGCTGGTTTGTCAGTAGAGTCTGCAAGGGAGAATGGTTACATCCGTGTATATTGTATGGATTTCAGTTAACCAGCCACTCTATGAGCCGCCAGGTAGAAACTACCAACGCCACATGTTTAGGCACCTATCTTATCAAAAAGGTGAGACTGTTTCGCAAACTCGTTTTACATGCAGATTGCATTCATGTAAATCTGCATAAAGTCAAAACAAAAAAATTGAGGTTTCAACAAGCAGACGGAGATCTATCGCAGGATCTTTCTTTGAAAATGTGCACATCCACACACTCTGTGCGAGCCTTGCCTTCGCTTAAACGCCTAGAATGTGGGTTGATACTCATTTAATGTGTCGTTTCGAGGGCACTTTACAGAGGATAGTATTTTGGTTTTCGTTTTACTCATAACTGCACATTGGTATTCTTTAATGAAATATAGAAATGTCCCACCGACCATTAAATAAACAATTATCTCTGAAGCAAGCCTAACAAAGTGACTGTCTAATCCATAACGGTAAGTGCCCACATTTGTGTATGTTTTATTCGTTGAAAGAATATTACATCCGTATGACCAATTTTGCCAAAAGTGTTTGCCATTCAGTATATGGGGAAATTGTTTCAGAAATCAGGCCCTCAAATGCTTCTTTTTCTGCGCAAACTTACTATGCTTAATGACATACTGATTAATACATTTTTTCCTACGTAGAGTCAGAAGGAAACTGCACAATGACTGGGTTTCGAAGGTCATGTTTTACCCTGAGCTGAATTGCTTTGCTTCGTGTTCTTGCGACAGTGCCAATTCACTCGTTTTGGACAGCTTAAAAAGGCTCGAGGACGACTTGTGAGTATGATTCAAGCAACGCATCTATGCACTGTGTTTTTTTTCCATGTACCTTAAGGAACCAACCGAGAGGCAGGTTTGCAGTAAATTGCCCAGCAGGCAAGATTAACAGAGAGGGCCAAGTGTGGGTAGGCTGTAGGGTCGAACCTTTGAGTGGGCAGACTTTAGGGTAGGGTTTATTTGTAGCGGTGCACAATTGTAGGGGTAAACATTTAAACGTTTTTTAATCATTTTTTTTGTTGTTACAATTCTCTGTTTAGCGAAAAATACTTTGGGGCTGATTCATGGAACAAATGTGCACCGAAAATCTTGGCGCAAGCCGGCGCAAGCGTGCAAAAGCAAGCGCACGCGTGTGATTCATGGAAGGGCCTGTGCGTGCTCACTGCGGGATGTGTGCCAAATCCGAGCTTGGCGCGCATGGGCGCACACGTCACAGCAACATCCCGAGCGCCGTGCGCGACGGGCACAGGGAAAGCGCACAACGTCGGCGCACACACCAAAAAGGGGGCGGGACACGGGGCGTAACACGCGGAATGGAGAACAACGTGTGAAAAAGAAGCCATAACTGGGGAAGTACTGCAGGGAAATAAACGGAACGCCCACACGCACGCAAACAACACATATTCATGGAATCGAATATGGGAAACCCGTGCACGCTAAAAGACACGCACATGCGTCAACATGTCCGCCACACGAAGGCAGGCGGAAGCGTCTCCACGCGCAGTATAAAAGTGCCCGCAAACAACAAACACGTATATACAGCTACGATGAATGCCCCATTTGTCGCAGCACTGATCGTGGGACAGCCCAGGAGGAGGAGAATAGCCAGTCCCCGCATTATTTTTCCCCAGACTAGCCTTTTTGGGATGCCTGACGACCAGGTATCATCCTAGACCTGGACAGGGAGTGGGAAGATGACCTTACATCCCCCACACTGTGCTCCCAAGCAGAAGGTGCTCAATGTCCTGCATTTTTTGGCCACTTTTTTGGCCACTGGGTCATTTCAGCAGACAACTGCCATAGTGGGGGGGGGGGTCTCACAGGCCACGCAGCCAGGTGTTGGCAATCATGACTGCGCGCCCCCCAGTCCGCAGGCACATATACATGCCCAGAGCACCCGCAGAAAGGCAGGCCGTGGTCCAGGACTTTTACAGGGTGGCCCACTTCCCCAAAGTGCTTGGTGCCATAGATTGCACCCATGTGGCCCTACGTCCACCTAGGACCACTGAGCACATCTAGCGAAACCGCAAGCACTGGCATTCCATCAACATGCAGGTTGAAATGCGATGCCAAGAGAATCATCACCTCTGTCTATGCAAACTACCGTGGCTCTACCCATGACAGTTTCATATACAGAATGTCCACCCTGAGCCGGGCCCCGGAAGCTGGGAAGCATGGCGACACATGGCTCCTCGGTGAGTACAAATGCCTGTGCACATGCATGCATGTCACACACAGACAAATAAACAAACCCAACTAATGACAACCATTATCACCTCCCCAGGGGACAGTGTCTACCCTCTGAGCGACCACATGATGACGCCAATCCGGAACCCCATCACACCACCCCAGGTAAGATACAACGCTTCCCATATTGCAACCAGGGGCATAGTGGATCACACATTCGGAGTGCTCAATTCACGCTTCCGCTCCCTTGACTGCTCTGGCGGACAGCTACTATATGCACCCCCAATAGTGTGCAGGATCATTGTGGCAGCATGTGTCCTGCACAATGTTGCAACATGGCAGGGTGTACCGGTGTACATGGTTGTGCCCCCACATAACCAACCACAGGCACAGGCGCTGCCCATGGGAGGGGAAAGGGAACGTGGCGAGGCAGCCCAGACCCAGCTTGTGGCCACATTTTTCACCTAAACCCCCACCCCTGCAGAGTGCACACAGGCCTGGCACATACCAGCTGACAATCGATGATGACAAAGAGACAGTCAACTGTCACAACCTTACCACCCTGAGAATGTTGCCATGGAAGTGCTACATTGTGTGCATCCCTAGCTACTTAAACATAACCAATCCTGTGTGACCAAAAGGAACACATGCAAGGTGTGTATCACCCCCCCCCCACGGCCGCAAAACAGGCCATCACAATCCCTAGTATGTCACCCAAACCCTCCCAACCCACATCACCTTTGTCTGCCACACCATGACATGGCATGCAATAGTAAAAGCCCAACACATGACCAATAAGATACAAAGTGACATGTGATAAATGGAAAGTGGCCCGAGACAATGACGCCTGATATGGAATCAGATGAAATGACTGACCAACAACCTCCCACACATACCAAGTCATACACAAATGCTTTCCACTAGTCGTAGCATGAACACAACACTGAATGCCTGTTCACATGCACATTGGGTAAGGCAAAATCGCTACTCTCGAACCCGTGTGCTGTGTGTGTCTCCTGCAGCACACTGCTCAGCACACAGCACAGTGAGCAGCCATTGTGTTGGGGATACGCCTTGAGCATCACATGAAAAGGACAAACAAAATAAATAACCAATTGACGCATGTACAGGATTCCCAAATGGTAATAGATCATGCGCTGCAGGGACACAGCGTGCCCGAGAAGGCAATCTGGGTGCACCTGTGGGCATGGAAGGGTGGTTGTACGTGTGGTGGAGCATTGTGCAACTGTGTGTGTCAGTAGGGACATGCACTCAATATATGCATGTGAAATCAAGTGAGCCTCAGTGTCCTGTACACATCACATGTGAACATTGCCCATGTGTACACCCCAGCATGTCAAACCACACCAATCCCCTGACACCTGAAAAGTAAACACAACACAGGAACAGGCATTGACCAGCAGAACACATCATGTACATAGTACCCAACAATTACAATGTCAGAGTGCTCAAACACTGTAGCCCAAGCCACCTAACCAACAACAAAAAGGGCCTCCCTCATTTACACATCTCCATGACCTTCTGAACAACTGTGTCTGGGGTATGTAGCCTTCTTCCTTCAAGTCTACCTGGCTACAGGATCACCCTACCCCTTGGTCTCCATGTTCCACCTTGCGTGTAAATAGGGTCCAGCCCCCTCAGAGGCCACCTTGACTGGTAAAAATACCAAATCGCAGAGAATTCCAAGGAGCCAAACCCCCAAACCAGGGGAAAAGCCTGTAGGCACCAAAAAACCCTGGAAGAGTCTCCAGTAGATGACTTGAAGTACCCGAAAATGTCCAAGCACATGTCCAAGCAGTATGATAGAACAACCAAGGTAGCATAGTTCAACAATGGTTCAACAGGATGGGTACCATTTTCTGTACATAATATACAATGAGGATGCAACAACTGATGGGTAGTGTCACAGCTCCGGTGTCCAGGCTCAGGAGTGGCATGAACCAACCACCCCCTCCGTGGTCTGGGTGCCTGCAAGGTCAAACTTACACAGGTCTTTGATACCCCGGCGGGGAAGGAGGGTCAGAGATCTGTTGTTTGGACAGGCATTGGTATTCAGGATAACCTGAAAGAGGAGCAGGAGAGGGGAGTTCGATTGACAAGGGAAAGTAGGAAAAAATACAAAATACAACTATTGACAATAACACATACTCAATCAGAGAAACCATGTTCATCATGCACATTGTACCAAATGAGTCAAATGCAAGCCAAAGAGAGACTTATCTCTGGGGTGAGTGCTGGCCTCCTGCCTGTGCACTCTCAGGTCCGGTAACAGGAGCAGTTCAATGCTGCAAAGAGAGTGTGAGTTACTAATCTGTGTGTGTTTACAGCACACACACAACACCATTCATGCCCCAAAGTAAGTGACTTCTCCACAAACACTCTTGTCTGCTGCTTTGTACGTATACGTTAGCTTGCCCCGTGATGGTTCATACACTGTCAATGCAGTAAGGTAGGCACACGTGGGCGCGCAGGAAATGGAAGACCAATGCGTCACGAATCACACATGATATGGTCTCTGGGTGAGCTGCTAGACGCGTATAGCGAGGTGCGACTTCAGTACAAGTCGTGTTCTGGCAGCCGCGGATTTCAATAGGTAGTGCATGTGGCAATTTGCACATACAAATGATATGCACTGCACACAAGTCTGTGCCTCGCTGGGTGTCCCTGTGCGCTGTATCAGTTTCTGGCTAGGAACGCTACTGCTCTAATAACTCAGCTTCAATGGAGCAGGGGGACTCGAGGATATGTTCGACGGCCCCTGCGTGTGCCCCTGACAACTTGTAAAGCTACTTGGCATTTGTCCCTCAATGCATCTTAGCTGTACTGTGCGCTTCTACAACAATGCCTGGCCAAGCTCCCCAGCACTGGCGCTACTTAGCATGCATGTGTAATTGACCTGGAGAAGGTTGGCTGTGGTGTGGCCCGTTGTGCTGCTCACCTTGCTTGGAGCTCCTGGAAACACGTCTGCTTCTGTCGGACGTCTGAGCACAAGCCCTGTGCTTCTGCTTGCGCGCACATGCTCACTTCTGCACCACCGAACGTGGCCAGGTTTCGGTAGTACTTGGCCCTGTGTATGCTGGCAAAGGTGGTCTGGAGGCTCATTTTCCCGTAGAAAGGGCATAAAAGATATTAATAAGGCTGGAAAGTTCCCTGTGTGTGTGTCTTCATGCTGGTTGTCACTGGGCCATGTTAGAGACCTACATCCGAACTCCTCCCACCATCAATGTGACTTTGACAGGCAAAGGGTGCAGGCTACTGTCTACAGCATGAAGTGCATCAAACACATATACAGGCAAGAAAAGAACATACATCACAATCCACATCAATTAATGGAGATATCAATCATGTACTCACCCAAATTGATTACAGACATGGCGTGTATAAAACCCACTGAATCCCCACATGGGGTGTTAACACAAGTAGTACTGCAGCAGACAGGCCACAGATATGACGAAAGTCCAAAGCCCTTGTGTAAATGGTTGTTACACCGAACCATCCTTGCGAGCCCATGGATAAGGGAAGCAGGAGTGGCCTATGTGAGTCAGGACCCCAAGCTGCAAACACATACACGAGACAAGCTTGAAGGGCCCAGCTGGAACAGACAGTGGATGCTTTCAAAAGCCACAAAGCACCACACCGTCACATGAATTCACAATAGACAAGCAATTTTAAACTATATTAACTAATTAAACTAACTATAAAAAACCTATATTACCTAATTAAACTAACTATCAAAAACCATATTAACTAACTAAACTAACTATGAAAATCAAAAATGGCCACATACGACCCAGGGTGGTAGGTACCCAGAAGGGGGGGGGTACAGGGTGCACCTCAACATCCACATGCGATGATGTTGAGACAAAAAAAAAACCTCCATGGGCTCAACACCTGCACAGCCCGACCTGTGTGGGAGATAGCTCGTCGTCCGAGTCACCCTCTGGCTGAAAAGGTTGACGTTGCACAGTACCCTGACCGCGTAGCTTGCTCCTCATCGGTAGTAAGTCTCTGCGGGACGGGTGAGCCTGGTTCTGTGCGGCGATGACACGTAGGTCAGCATGTAGAACCTTGCGTGATACGCGTACTTCCTGTGGCAAGGTAAGACATGTAACACAGAGTTCTTCCTGCATGGCCTGGCTGGACAACAGGTACACCTCCCGGCAAGCACAGAGCTCAGCCGAGATGGTATTCTCTAGCTGCCCCAACCTCTCCTCTGACCGCCTCCTCTGGGACATCATGAGCACAGCCAGAGTTGATTTGAGGGATTCATAGTCAACCCTCATGGCCTCCATGTGTGCCTCAGCGTGAGCAGCAATTGCTTGACGCAAAGACACCATTTCATGCCCTGTCTAAGCGAGCAGGCCGTGGACTGTGCCGCCCGCTGCTGGAGTTCCACCTGCCTAGCAGGGGGTAGCACGGATTGGGCCACACGTTCCATGCTCTCAGCGATGTTATCAATTGCTGCCCCCTGGTGTTCTGAATTGGCAACAATGGGTTGCTCCTACTCAGTAAACCCCAGTGGCGCGCGGCCACTGCGTTGCTGGGCTTTACACCTGCGGGGCCCAAGGAGCCGACATCCTTGTTGGGTTGGCACCGCCCGCGGCTGCAGGACTATATTTCCCCATCGACGTGATGCCCCAGGCACATCAGCAACTGGTGTGAAGGGTGACCCTGCGTCCCGATCCACCACAGGCGCAGGTTCCACCACCATCTGGCCCCTCAGTGCAGGTGTCGCGGACAGAGGAGCGTCCACATCAGAATCACTCACCCCTGACGAATGGACCCGATACACATCCAACTCGACATTGTCGTCAGAGTGATCAGGGCTAGACTTATTGCCAGCCCTAGACACGATGGTCTGGAACACAAGTGGGTTCTCGTGGTCTACCACCCCATGACCCCCACTTGTGCCAGGTTCCTGGTGTGATATCAACTCTGTGTCTGGCATGACAACACCATCCTCTGGCTCCATTGCGTCATCATCTGAAAAGTGGAGAAAAATTCACATTAGTACACATGTCAGAAGCACATAACACACACACACACATAGACATCACATAGACAGCCAACACATGAAGCAGACATGTCACACACAAATGAGAACCTGGCATGCATCCAGTGGCCTTGATATGCAAACACATCCCAAAAGCAGAAATTGATGTGTCTAAATAGCAAAGCCTACACAAGTACAAAATGGAGTATATGAACTCCATCAGACACCACCTCTGTCAGGCACATGTCACAGGCAGAAAATACAGATGGCAACTAAGAGATGCAAAACACCATAAGCATTTCGGAACTGGAAATTGACCACTGCTGCAAGTGCACCCAAGCACACAATGACACAGGTAACATGCATGTAGACATGCATCACTAAAGCATCATCATCAATATAGCTCCATCCATCTGCAGCTCGGCCCGTACCGGGTGGCATGGGAAATGTAGGTATAGTGAATGTCCCAAGCAAAGCAAGGGCCTGCAACCATAGCACCCAGTACCGTCTGAACTGCAGGACATGAGGCCTCCACAACACACCTCAGGGCCTGATTGAGCACATTGGGCTATGAATGTGCCCTATTACATCATTCCTTGTAGCTAAATTGGCCTGGGCATACACATACTGCACAACAGTGAACCTTTGGGATCATGCCATAAAAAGCTGTGGAAGACACATGTGTAAATTGACACTTTCACAAACACATAAGTGAGTACTCGCAATGTTGCACCACACAACGTTGAAGCTGCTTGCATATGTACATGTGAAAGCATTCAAAAACACCATTTCCCCATACACCTGTATTATGAACATGACCAGCATCCAATACACCAGAGCAAGCAGCTATAATGCTGCTTGCTTTCATGTATGTGGAAGAGCACACATACACATGTGAAGGAAGCTCCACAGTCATTGCAACCCGATTGGCAGGCTACATCCAATCAGTGCCCTATGCCAGTTGGCATAGGTGTTAAGCTCACCTGGTATCCACAGGGACGCCACCCAGCCGGGTTACTTGCTGGTATGCTTCTCAGCTTTGCCCTGATGTGGTCTGCGGGGAAGGTTATGCCTGGAAATACAGGAGGACTGTGTTCAAGACTGACCGACTGGGGTAAGTATCCTCCCTCCACCCCCGTATGATTTCAATCCCTCTGTGTCCCTCTCCTCACCTTGTGGTAAAATCAAGCATGCTCTCCGTCCTACCTTCTTTGCAGGGCGCATTGTCTTTCATGGGCGAGTGCTGTCCAGTTACTTCACTGACGCCGGCCCTTTTAATATTGTTCAGGTAGGTCTTATTGCTGTTCTTTAGTTTTGTTGCTATCCTGCATGCCTTTCTTTGTTTAAAATGTCTCTTTTTTCTCCCTTAGGTATGCAGAGCTTCAGCGTGGCGAACTGGCTTGGTTGAGGCCCGCTGGTAAATGATGGCGCAATCAGAGCGCTATGATGGGGTAAGTAAGCGCTATGCGCAGCGTTGCGAAGTCTTGCCTTTGCTAACCTGTGTTTTCCTTCCTTGTAGGTCGCGGTGTTCTACAGCGCGAGTGGAATGTTCGCAGTGGTGCCAGCCGAGAGGCGACCAGCCAGGTAAGCCTTTTGAGCAGTTCGTAATTTGTAAATGTCTCTACTGCTTTCTTTAATGTTGCCTCTATCTTCCTCTTTCAGGTCGTTCTGTCTGGGAGGCGTGCAGATTCGAGGAAGCTGTTCTCAGTAGCTGCGAGTGTTTAAAGATGAAGACTGCAGGTAATATGCTGCTGCTAATGATATTCCTTTTGTCTCCTTGCAGGTTCTGCTTCTCCGAGGTTCGAGGGAATAGCTGGACACGGTGAGTGTCATGTTGCAAGCTGCAAAGTAACGCAAAGCGTGTTGTCTTGCTCGGGTGTGGTTTAAATAGCCCCAATAAAATAGTCCAGGTAAAGTAGTCCCTAGGCTACCACACCCAAAACACTAGACCGCATAGCTTGGTTCTTAGGAACCAAGCTATGTGGATGCCTCCATGTTGGCTGACAATACAATAAAGTAATTTCCAAGCACATTGTTTTTTATGGCGTATGAGCCTGGCGACATAGGCGCCAGGACTGGCCCCATGAGGGCTTTTGAAGAGGATGCCAGGCTCTAGAGGCCCGAGTCCTGACTCCACCTGGCCAACGGGTTTGCCAGAGGGGGTTTTGGGCGAGGGTTGTAACAATAGGCCGCAGATTGAACAATCAACTCATCTAAACAACCACTAGGGAGTTCCAATACTGAATACATGTGTCACAGGATGCACCTGTGCCCGTCGCATTCATGACAGAGAAGGGATGAAAAACTGCCCATACATGCCAGGTGACTTTGACAGTGCACCAGTGAGTAGGCATGTAGAAGGGTGTAACACGGTTCAGAAGTGGGTTGATGCAGTGCAGAACATGTGTACGTTATCCACTATCTACATGAACAAGAACATTATGATGTCTATCAATAAACGTGAAGGCAGTGCCAGGGCAAGTTCAGCCATCACGTGCAATGTGCATGCAATGGGTTGCATGGCTACAAGCAAACCCCCCACACCCCCTAAGTGAAAATGCAGGGAGGCATTGCATGTCAGCGAAAGGGTGACCAGAGACCTGTGTATTGGCAGACAGTGTTGACTAGCGTCAATTGCATCATCTGAGTCAACTGACAACACAGCAGATGATGATGGGACAGTAAGCAGGACACATGATGAACCCTCAGTAGTACACCCATGTGTGCAGAAGCCACTACACCAGTTGAACAGAGTCAGTGGGCTAGAAACAGGGGGATGCCTCTGCCCCACACAGACTGTGACACCCTAAACATGTGTGTGATGCTGGACTGAGCCAGAGCGGGCATGGAATGGATGATCAAATGCCATGAAATGTAGGTCATCCTGGACATGTACTACAATGATCATCCTGTCAAGGACACATAGGGGCATGCATGGAATGCACATGGAGCATGAATGGGCACTCATGTCCCTGCGGAGCATCTGCCATCTGCACAGTCCAAGTGAGACACCCTGCATCAAGGACAGAGGATGTACCCCACTGTATGTGTCTGTCAGGTTGGCTGGTGGAAGTGTGCATGTACACAGAAGCCTTGAACAGGCCATTGCAGTACGCCAACATGATGCACACCAGTGCCATGGTGAAATTGGGGTGCAGGGGGGGTGGAGGGGCAAGGGAGCATGCATATGTGGATACCCGCATGCAGGCAGAAGACACATGCACGGCAGTCATGCAATGACATAATCCCAGTGCTGAGAGGAAAGACACCCCAGGCTACATGCAGAAGGGCCAGTGAGCTGGAACATGGACCGAAGGGGCAGCCGGGTGAGTAGCATGTGAGTAGGGTGCAAGTGTGGTGATGAGGACAGTCCCCGTCTGCTCTACATGTCCAGCATCCTGCACAGCAGGCACGCATTAGTGAAGAATTGCATGACTTGCACATGAGAACCACATACACATGACATGTAGTGGCAGTCAAGCACAACACATCACACAAGCAAAACACACATGGCCTCAACAAACATGTGACAACACTCACTGGACGGGGCATCAAAGTCCAGCATCTCTCCCACTCGTTTGACCATTCCTGCCGGTATGAACCCTGCAATGACTGACTCGTGCAGAGTGAGGTCTTCCTCCTCAGGTGGTGGCCCACTGCCAGTCACCAGAGTCATGTTGTAATTAGAGGCACGCTTCACCTTAGTGCTGCGTTTGAGGTCATCCCAACGCTTTTTGCACTCTTGAGCTGTGCGCACCTCATGGCTGAATGCACTCACACAATCCCCAACTTGCTTCCAGTGGGACATACGATGGGCAGCCGTCGTGTGACAATTCGGCCCCACTAGCATATTACGGTGGTGGTCCCGCACGTAGTCCACAAGGAAGTCCAGTTCCTGCACACAGAAATGCTTCTTCCTCGATGTGCCGGAGGCCGGAGCTGTGTCTGGAGTACCAGCCTCTACTGCAGGTGCAACCTTCCTCCTCTTGGACTGTGGTCCGGACCCTGGCTGGCAAATGCTGCCCTGATCAGTATGGGCAGTGGCGCTGGTGGATTGAACCGAGGGAGTGCCAGGTGTAACAAGGACGGAAGCCCTGACTTGCGTCAGTGGCTGCTGGGTGCCCTGGAATGGACCCTGCGCAGCAACATCCGCTGTGACAGGGTCATTGACCGGCTGTCCTGGATGGTAGACCACAACCGGGGTGGTGTCGGCTGCATCTGTCCATGCACTTGCCAACACCCGGCTGGTCGGGGCAGCAGATGACATTACTACCCCAGGGACACGTGCCTCGGTCAGGGCAGCCCTGTGTGCACCTACGGTGTGCTTCCTGACCTCCTGGAAATCTTCCAGGGACTCTTCAGGTGCCAATGCAGACTGCGCTGGCAGAACATGAGCCTGGGTGGTGGTGTCCACAGCTGCACCTGCAGCTACCACTGCCCTTGGGCCCATGGCATTCGATGAAACGGACTGCCTGGTCACATGGGTGCCAGTGCCAGATGCAGGAACTACATCTCCCGGAGCCACAGGGGGTGATGGCATGACTGCACCAACACATGGCACAACATTGTGCCGAAAGTGGCGCACCCCTGCCTCTTCCCCCTCTGCAGCCACCCTGGACACCATGGAGTCCCCCTACTCCCTGGTCACCCCGGCCACGTTCCTGACCACGCCTGCCACGTGGAGTACGCCCAGCTGAGGCGCCCCTCACCTTTCGTGGCCTCCCAACCATGGCACAGATGGAGTAGTGCTGGCATAGATGTAGTAGTGCCAATGAGAGGTGTACACGACAATTGTCCTGGGCAATTGGGGTAAAGGGGGTGGGATACAAGATGTTAACAGCACCCCTGCACCTGAAAGGCTGTATATGACCCCGGTGATAAAGTGACAGGTCACGCAACACTCAGGCACCCCAAAACTGCAGTAAAACCGTGCACGCAACCCCTGGTAGCCCATGTGTGTGAAATTAACCTCCCGCAGTACGCGGTGGCACCCAGGGACACAAAAAACAAGTACGCGTGGGACATGCAGGCTACTATGACCTCGAAAATGGGTACGCGATACACAGGGGCACCCGCAGTGGGAAAAATAGCATGCGCGACTCACCGTCAGACTAGCGTGATAATGAAAAACACACATAGCCAATACCCCCGCCAAAAGAAGAGATACGTCCTTGATCCGCTGTGAAGTTCTGATGGCGCGCGAAACAATACGAAGTAGCAACACACACATCAGTCTCCACGAAAGGCACGTACAGTGAACTGCTGGCCCCGCTCACCTTTAACCCGTGCTGAGGGAAACACCCGTGCGCGTCACTTCACTTACGCGCTTAGGCCATTTCCTCAGATTATACGCATTCATACGCAGACGTGCTGTTTTCTCACGTGCTGAATCACTATGCACCCATGATGAGGGGAACGCACATGCGTGTTACGTCACATACGTGCTTCCGCGCTAAGGGCCTTTCCTCGAATTACACGCTGACGTGCAGTTTTTTCACGCGCCTATGACGTGCAGTTTTTTTATGTGCCTATTCACTCCGTATCAAGCTGGCCACGCAACAACACTCCTGCCCAGAAGGCTGAATTACTGCCCCCCAGAGCCCTGAGCAGCCTCCCACAAGCCATCTGCTGCTGCCTGCCTGCCTGCTGCCACCGTGCCCTGCCATTTGGTGCCTGCACATCTGCCATCTCCAGGGGTCCAGTTGCTGTGACCACCCCTGCTGGAACAGAGGACTCCCGACTGGTATTTCATCGCTCCACAGCCCAGCCCCAGGACCAGTTGCCCACCCACACCTGCCTCGGGGGTTGCCATGTCCAACACAACACCATCTGGCACCAGTGGCAACCCCCCAGTTGAGAGGCAGAGGGCTGCCAGCTTCACTTCCAATGAAGTTGGCATCCTGGTGGAGCAAGTCCTGGGGCATTATGATGCCCCCTTCACACCATCATGTGCCGACAAGGAAGGACGGAGGAGGATCTGGACGGACATAGTGGGTGCCATCAACGCAGAGGGCGTGGCACCCCGCGACATCAAACACGTCCAGATCGCTGGGAGGACTACAAGTCCAGGACCCTCAAGAAGGCCCAGTGCCTCCTAGAAGCAGGTGATGCAGTGGGGCACTGGGGCCAGCTTACCAACAATGAGATGAGGGTCCTGGAGCGCATTTGCCCAGTGCTTCACCACCAGATCCTCAGGATGCAGGCGCATCTGGAGCTGAGAGGTAAGTGGCCATGCATTGCTGTGTGAAACAGGGCATGTTGCAGTGTGCTCGTAGTTAGCTACTTGCCTGTATGTGTGACATGGGCCATGTATGGATGAGTGTGTGCAGGGACATGATGGTGCTGCATGTGAGTCCAGTCATGCGTGAACCGCATGGATGGTGTATGTGTTACAATGCAACATGCGGAGCAGCATGCAGAATGCACACATGAATGCATGCCTGTCTCTGTTCTTGGACATGGTTGGGGTGTGAGAGATGGGTGCTACTGTCATGGACATGTATGGTGTACATGTCTGTGTATCTGAGTAGTGTGAGTGTGACTTGTAAACGCCATGGATGCATGACACCTTTCCGTGACGGTGTGTTGATTCACTGATGCAGCCTAGTCATCCTTGTATCCACTGTGTCTGGGGTGAACAAGGTCAGATGCATGAAACTACGGTGATGTGTCTGCATGTGATCAGTATGACCCATGATGCATGTGAGTTTCAACCCACCATTGTATGTTTCAACAGTTCCTTGGACATGGATGCAAATGTTGATTGCATGCGCCATGCCTGTTTCTGCATGTGTGTTGCCTGCACTGACCCATGTGTTGTGGAGGGACATGATGGAAGTGACGTTTGACAGTGCCACTCGTGCTATTGCTTCCTGTCTAGGGGACTATTGTACAGTACCCTGATGCTTGTGTTCTATGTCTCCCTCTACACAGCGGTGAGTGACGAAGAGGGCGGAGATGGTGCTGTGGAGTAAAGCGGTGGGGATGCCTCCACCGGCCGGCGACGCAAGGCCCAGTCACCCTCCCAGGAAATACCATCATCCGGGAGCGAGGGGACTGATGGTGCGTCTGTCACTACAGCTGCAGCGGAAGGGGCGGGTGAGCCCCCACAGGGGCTTGCGATGGCGGAAGACGGTGAGGAGCCATTCAGGTTGGTGGTGTGCACAGAGGAGGAGGAGGCCGCTACTGAGCCGCACATGGGGCCTGGTGGGGGTGGTATCACTGGTGCAAGTGGTGCAGTCCAGAGCCAGGGGCAGGAGGCAGCACAGGTCGCCATGGAGGGGCCTGTGCATGTCACTGTCCCTGACACTGTGACTGCACCACCATGCACCAGCAGGGATGCCCCATCCCAGGCCTGTCCGCAGGTAGGGGGGGAGGTCCACGTCATCTGGCACTACTCTACCTGCTGATGAGGGGACCCGTGACCGTATGGAGTCCGTCCTGATTGGTGTCATGCTGCGCATGCGTGACATTCGTGATGACGTGCGTGCTTCCTGGGGGGACCATGCATGTCATCACGAAGAGCTGCGTGCCGACATGGGCTAGTTGGGAGGGGCCATGGTCAGGGGTTTCCTACATGTGTCAGCACTCTGGCGGCCCTCTCCTCCTCTGTGCAGACTATGCGCCAGTCATTCTCCATGCCGTCTTCCGGCCCAGATGCCACCAGGGCCCCCTGTGGACCTGCCCCTGACAACACAGCCAGCCTGGTGGAGATCCCATCCCTGCCACAGTCGGGAGTCGGAGGTCCAGCAGGGGTGGCCACCCCAGCAACTCGACCCCAGAAGATGAAGGATGTGCCGGCATCATCCGGCAGGGCATGTGCACGACGGCGCCAGGGCATTACATCAGCTCGGAGGCCGTCGTGGCAGCAGAGGCAGTTGCGTCTGAGGCAGCAGCGGGCTCAGCGTGGGAGGCATCATGGCTCGGGGCCATCAACACCCCGGGGGCAGGCATCGGCCGAGGGGCAGGAGGACCCCGGACTGAGAGTGGCTTCTGTGTGGCAGCGGTTGGGCCGGCAAATAGATGTGGAGAGGCGGCGGGCGGAGATGGCACGGCTCAGGATGGTCAGGGCGGAGAACTCCATGCTCCGGGCATTGAGGCGGGTGGAGGGCCTCAAGGAAACTCGCAGGGAGTTGAGGGATTCCATGGCTGCATCCCTGCGAGACCTCGAGGCCAGGGGACAGGCCGGCCTCCGCGACATCGACGTGGAGTTCAATGATTCACTGGCCCTGAACATCAAAAAATGAGCCGTGGGACTGGCCCGCCGCCATCGTAAATAGTTATGTAGGTGTAAGTTTCCTTTCTATTTTTCTTTCATTTGGGGCGCATGGATTATGCCCCACCTTTTTGTATATAGTTATTTATTAGGTAGGGTTTTTTGTAGGTTTCCTTTGGATTGTTGGGCTCATGGACCCTGGATTTTTACATTGTATATAGTTATGTAATGGATTTAACTGCATATTTTTGTTTCCCATGGAGCAATGTTTTTCTCTTTTTTTTTTTTGGATTTGGTTTTATGAAGGTATGCTTTGGAGCAATTTTACTTTGGATTTAATTGAAATGTACATTGACATTTTTTCATTCATTTTGGACATTCAGGCTTTTATTTCTTATTTATTTTCTTGTGTGATTTTCTTTTGTTCCTTATATTTTGTATACAATACATTTTTATTTCATACTTCATTTGTGTGGTATTCTCTCATTGGTTTCGTGCATGTCACGATGTGGGTTTTATCATTCATGTGTGGCCATTGTATGTGTCTGATGAACATGTATTATTTGGCATCCTTGCCATTTGGGATCTATCATGACATGGGTATTTCAATGTGGCGAGGATGGAAGGCTTGGTTGGGTGTTTGGACTGGGGTGGTGTGGGGTGGGATTTGGGTGGCCAGAAGGGCCAGGAGTCTGGATCGTGATGTCGTGTTGGGGGGGGCATGAGTCGGGGCCTGCTGACAGGTGCCCGTCACTCGGGGTGGGGTGGGGGAACATGAGTCGGGGCCTGCTGGCAGATGCCCGTCACTGGGGGTGGGGTGGGGGGACATGTGTCAGTGCTCCCAGGTGCATGGTGCCATGCGGGCTGCCTGCGGGGCATGGGGAGGGGGTAGGGACACACTAGGGAGGGTCCACATTGCCAAATTGTGTGTAAAACTCCCCGCGCACCCCTCAGAATATACGTACCCCTCTCGTGCTAGCAAAAACACGTGTAAAACTCCCTGCGCACCCCTCAGAATACACGTACCCCTCTCGCGCTAGCGAAAACGCATGGAAAACTCCCCGCGCACCCCTCAGAATACACGTACCCCTCTCGCGCTAGCGAAAATGCATGTAAAACTCCCCGCGCACCCCTCAGAATACACGTACCCCTCTTGTGCTAGCGAAAACACGTTTAAAACTCCCCACACACCCCTCAGAATACACGTACCCCTCTCACGCTAGTGAAAACACGCGTAAAACTCCCTGCGCACTCCTCAGAATACACGTACCCCTCTCGCGCTAGCGGAAACATGTGTAAAACTCCCTGCACACCCCTCAGAATACACATACCCCTCTTGCGCTAGCAAAAACGCGTGTTAAAGTCCCCGCGCACCCCTCAGAATACACGTACCCCTCTCTCGCTAGCGAAAACGCGTGTTAAACTCCCCACACAATCCTCAGAATACATGGATGCAGCCCATCCACCCTCCCCATGCCCCACAGGCAGCCCATCACCGCAGTGCATGCCCCACAGGCAGCCCACACCACAGGGGGGGCTTTTCCCACACGTTTTCGCCAGCGCGAGAGGGGTGCGTGTATTCTGAGGGGTGCGCAGGGACTTTTACACACGTTTTCGCTAGCGCGAGAGGGGTACGTGTATTCTGAGGGGGCGCGGCGAGTTTTACACGCGTTTTTGATAGCGCGAGAAGGGTATGTGTATTCTGAGGGGTGCGTGGGGAGTTTTACATGCGTTGTTGTTGGGGGGCTATATGCTGGTCCAATGGCCTTTGCTCCATGTACTGGATTTGTGCGATGTTTATGGTGCACGGGGCGGAGTTGGGGGCGTAACTGGCGCTGCTGCAGGGTCGCTGCGCCACTCTGCACCACGGCTGGTTATGGATGTTAAAATCCATGAATACGCTGTGCACTGAGTTGGGTTTTGGCGCACGTGGCTGGCGCAGACTGCCGCACGCACGCACTGTGCGACAGCCGCGTGCGCCACGTGTGCGCTGATTTCTATGAATTACCCCATTGTCTCTTCACCAAGTCTATCTAGCCTGTGTGTCATCGTGGATGGAATGTCTACCCTTTAAGACAAAAAATAATGTTTCCAAGCTATATGTTTAATGGGACGAGACAGTAAAAGGGAATTCCTTACAGCTTGTCAAGCCCATACCTTTATGCGGAAAAACATAGATTTAATAGATCCATATTGACACGATATTTGTACGAAGTATGTGCGAGATTTTCACACAAATGGATAATATTATGCAATTGTTCTCTTAATACGATGCACATTTCACTGCATAATGACATCAATCTAGTTGAGAAAAAACATGTATATAGGTGTAGGGAGCTATAGGGTGTGGCCAAATTATGAACAATGGAGCCAAGGATTCTGGATTCAAATCCCTGCTTCCCTACTTGGGACAAATTACGTGGTGCTGGGCACATTGCTTTTTTCACTGTGCCTTATTTTTTTTAACTGCTAACATTGTGATCACGTTGAAGAAGGCACTGTATAAACAGTCTCATGCATGCATGGTTTGATTTACTAGTGTGTTGTTCCATATATAATACAAAAAAGACAATTTATTGACAGCCACACCACAGGCTGAATTGCCAGTGACCACTCCAATCGCATGTCACTTGTACGCATGCTACTTTCTGAGAAAAGCCAGACAAATGACAGGCTATAGTGTTTGGTGGGTTGGGATATTCTCTCGGTCCTGAGTTTTGCTTTCAGTGGCAATTTTGTGCTAAGGTGGTGAAGTCACTACAGGAGACAGCTCCATGCTCCGGTGCTCGTTTACTTTTCCCTGAGGAATTGGCTTTCAACTAACTGGACTGCCTTTCTGCTTTATAATCATCACCTGTGTGCGTAAGCGCACACGTTCAGGGGCAAGTTGGTGCTAAAGTGGTGCAGTCATTGCAGCCTGGGCAGGAGCTAAGGAGCAGAGTGCAGTGTCCGGACCAGCCGCCTTGCAAGCTACGTGAGTGGCTGTGCAGTTGGTTCGGTTTGATTGGAGTCATTGGCCCTCATTCTTGGGAAATAGCAGGATATTACAGGAATGGGAACACTGAAAGCACCGGCACCTCTGGTGGTTAGGTCTGGACAAGTGCAAAATATGGTGTGGCTTTCATGTACTTATTTTACTATTACAAGACTCTTTGTAGCTGGCAACCAACCTATATACGAGCTCTGTGTGGGAACTCTTTAGTCATCTGCCGGCATTGCACGTGTTACAAAGTAGTGATTTTGCCTTTGTTTAGCAGCTGGAAGGGTACAGTGCGGCTTTAATGAGAGTTCATTGTATGAAATTGCAGCCTTAGTATGTGGAGATGCAACATCTCAAAGTGGGGTTTTGACATTGCCCAAATAGCCAGCTTGAAAGTAAAACAGGATGACGCCATTAGAAAGCCCACAGTGCAACTGCAACTACATCTGGAAACCTTGTGTAAACCAGTAGGGAAGCTACCAAAGAACTTTGACGGATAGTCAAGATGGAGATGTGACTGTGAAAACACATTGGGAATGGCTTGTATCCTTTTTGCTCGCCCCGAATCAGGGTACCTGACTAGAATGTCTATAAAATCTTGAAATACTCGTGGTCATGCACATTTGTTCTCTGTCAAGGGCTCTAATAGCCTATTTCAGAAGACAGATATAATATTACTCCAGGAGACCTAGTTGATGGGGGATGTTGTACTTGATGGCTATTCCTGCTTTAAAAACCAGGCTAGAAGAGGAGAAAAGGGCGTCCATTTGGTGGACTATTAATCCTTTGCTGGAATGGTTTTAGTGCAAGGGAAATCATTTTGAAAACCACTAATCCAAACATTTTAATAGTTGAGGTGAAAATGTGTAGAGAACGCCTCATTATATTAGTACCTGGTGGGGGATGGAAGGGGCTGGGGGCCGCCCAGCCAATGAGGAGGCTCGGAACGAGGGGATGACCAGACGGTAATCCTGCCACCCTGAGCCTCCTCAGGGCTGGAGGCTGCCATCTCCACCCCGCCGCGGAACGAGGTAAGTGCTCCCAATTCCCACTTTTCCTCTCCCACATCCACAGACCCCCCTCCCCCCCAACTTACCTTCTTTTGGCTCCTTTTCGGGAGCGGACACGCTGGGAACACTTGTTTCCCCAGCACATCCTCACCCGATCTGCGACATGCCTCCATGGAAAGGAGAGAAGGGACTAAGGGACTATGTGTAGTCCCTTCTGTCCTTTCCATGGCGGCCATTTTTCTTGTTTACCTTTTTCCTACTTTTGGCACGGCCGCCATGGACAGGGAGAAGGGACTACCCTTTTTCATGGCGGGCATTTTGTTTGTTTCCATTTTTTTATTATTTTTTAATGGCCAGCATGGAAAGGGAGAACAGACTTTGTTTTCCCTTCCACCACGGCAGTCATTTTTTATTATTTGTTTGCTTCCTTTGCGAAACGCTGGAGCATTTTGCAACATAGAAAGAATCTTTTAGTACTCCGGTCCAACGGGCAGGGGTACTAATAGCAATAATCCCCTCGCCGGGGTATTACCTGACTCAGTAATGCCCCCCCCATTCAGGGATTATTGCTTAAATAGTAAATGTCCATGATCCACCTGGTGGTGGGAGGCATAGAGGCAGTACAACTGTCTATAGATGAGATTATAATCCTGATCATAGCCTTGTCCCCCGATGTTGAAATCTGAATCGGGGCGATATGAGTTCTCGGTGTATTCACAGTGTCATGACAAATAAGGGAGCATTACCATTAAATGTGGTGGGTAATAGGCGAGCCTTAGGTCTGCTTACATATGGGTAGAATTATTCCATGATCCTGGAGTGCATATGATGAAAGGGTCCATCAGCAGAGATATTCCCGCCAGAAAGACTTGGAGAAATGGTGATAAGCATTGCACTATAGCCTATGTGTATGAGAAGTGATTATTATGTGCTAAGGACAAATCATTGTCTGTGATGTTCTCTGAATGTTGCCACCACGCCATTCTAAATATTCATTTGGTATTGAATGATGGTGTATGCCGAGACTTTGGTAAGGTGGGCGATGCACAAGTAAATAATGGCCTAAAACATGTTGGCTGATCAGATAAAAATCTGGCAGCCATAACACAATACATGGGAAAATTGGATAGAGTGCATGAAAGGTTAAATTGCCCCGATAAAATTATAAATTGGATTAGCTCTATTACTGCTAAGTTCTTGACAAGAAGTAAAGGTCAGTCATTTAAACAGAACGCAAAGTCCTTACGCCTCTATGACAAAGTAGTAATTAAAGAAAAGTGAAGCTTAAGATGAGCAATAAGGAATGTCAGACAATCTACTGAGGACTCGCTGACAAAATATGGAGAGATAAAGAAATTAACAAACTGTTACAGAAATTGGCTAAAACGACACCACATGTCAAACAGTGTCTGACAGAATGTATATGAAGCCATAAGGAAAAATGACAGCAAGCAGATGTGGAATATCTTAAATAGCAGGGGTAGGCAGTCACAGATTATTTTGGCTAATTGCATCACTTGTAACAGTTGGGAGTCCTATATAGGTGATACACTTAGTGCACAAATTCCATTTAATTTGAACTATCTGGGCCTGCTGAAACCTACCTTTTAAAAAAACAATGTTGTTGGAATAATAAAGAAGCTTAAACAGTCATGAGCGCCGGCCCCCATGATGTATTGAATATGGCCTTGAGAGTAAATCCTGATTTATGGACGGATATCTTTCTATCACTGTTTAAGCAGATTTTTAGAATCGGCAGTATTCCCATTTTGTGGAAACAATCCTATATTATCCCAGTGTTTAATCGTGGCAAAAGAGAGGATCCTCAGAACTATGGATTATTATTATTACATGGAACTAGTAAAATATTTGCCTCTTGTAGTATTGAAGAGTGGATCAGGGATAGACAAGTATTGAGACGTTTCCAGACTGGATTTCTCCTCAACTTACAATATATTCATAGTTAATTCTTTTATTCAGCAGTTGAGAGCTAAGTCCTTCCTACCGATTTATATTCTTTTGGCCGATTTTGCTTTGGCATTTGATACTATTGATCGAACAAAGTAATCGGACAAACTGGAGGGATTGAAGATGCCAAAGCACCCTATTTATGCTTGTCAGCTGCTGCACTGCAATAACGTTGCATGGGTAAGATTGAATTGTGACGGCAAATTGTCTGCCCCAATACCAAATGGAAAGGGAGTAACTCAGGGGGGTGTACTTGCCCTTGTTTTATTCAACCTATCATTGATCGATGTTGGGGAGTCTCTGAGGAAATCAGGTAACTTCCCCCCAAGATTGGGCAGTACTAAATTTGTATATCTTGACTATGCGGATTTGTAGAGGTGCTAGGACCATAATGGAATATACCAAGACAAATGATTTATTAATAAATCTGGACAAATCAAAATTCATGAGATTTGGTAAAGCAAAAAGAGACAGATTGAGTATACCAACCTTGGAGGTACAGATGAGCAAGGTATACAGCTACTGCGTTTGGGGTTATGACGTGCATGTACAGCAAAGAGAATTAATACTCTTTAAAAAGCTTCATACCAAAGCAGTAGCTAACATGCTTTCGATTAAAAAATGTTACCAATGATGCTGGACATATCCTAATTGGTATTCCCTCGCTCTATTGTCAAAAAGTATTAACCATCATAGCATATTCATTGGAATGTTCCTGCATAAATTGGGAGAAATGAGCGAATGGTCCTCATTACAAGTACCAGCAAACTACGAGTTCTGCTCGCAGGTGCCTTCCCGTCTGACAGGACTGACCTGCCGGGTGGACTGGCACCCACGAGCAGACCATGCCGGATGCACCAGCATCATTCTGAATGGTGCCGGTGCATCCGGCCTCCCCATTCCCATTGAGCCCTATTGGGCTCAATGGGAATGGGGAGCATTTTTTACCGGATGCGGGAATGGGCATTCCCAGCCGCGACAGAGCGACCGGGAGCTGGAACCGAACGCACCAGTGTCCGACTGTGGGTGGGAGGAGGCTCACGGCAATGCCGATGACCGCTGCATACCTGTAACAGTATCTACACACGTCCTAAAAGTTTTATGAAGCAGCTGCTGTGCAACAGGCTCTGGTCCCATCCTCTGTTCCATGGGACATCCCATCAGTATGGAGGAAAGGGGAGAGGGCACAAATATGACTCTGCAAAGACCCAAAATCAACAAATCAAACACGTTAATTTATTTGCAGCATGGAGCGTACAGCCTACCGAGGTGCAAACGGATGTAAAATAGGGCAATGAAAGACACAGAAAAGTTTATAAACCACACATATCCAACAACACACAGTCCCTCTAGTAGTTCGTGATTTCTATGGTGAGAGGACAGACACAACAACATAACAAATAAATTGCTAAAAATAAAAAAATGATCAGCGTCAACAGTGCACACCATCACCGCATGCACAGGAGGACTATACTGTGCAGCTAAAACAATCAGCCGCCAAACCACAACAGCACACCATCACAGCATGCAAACATTAAAACAACCCACAAACAGAACTATATAATATAAACCATCACAAATTATACAATTTACAGAGCACAGAAAAACAGTCAGAGGCACCAAACGAAGTGAAATTATGTTGCTTAAGAAACAACCAAATGCCTGGAAGAGAAATATATGTGGGCAAACCATTCATGCGCTACCACACATGCCCCACCATCACAGTAGTGGCACGCTCCCAGTTCTGTACTCAATGAAAAAAAAAATATTGTGAAACCTGCAAAACTATCTGATTCCAAACCTGGGAGCAAAATGGAACCCAAAAACCGATCAACATAAACCACACCCAAACGTCAGCATATGAAAGCATCAGACAGAAACATTACATCAAAACGGAACTGAAGGAAAAACATATACAACATTACAAAATGCAACCATTGCCATACAGAATAAATACAAATGTATGCATACCATACAAAACATGATCACATATGTGCAACATCATAAAGGTGAAAACACTTTAAAAAATCCTACTAAATAGTTTTGTGGATATATCACCCACATACCTTCAGATAGATTGGTAACCGTCTTAATGGCAATCATTAAGGCAGCATACAGAGACTTCACAGGACAGAGAACCAATGACTGTACGAGACTAGGCGCAACAACCCCCCTTCCTGGGTGTGCAGGATTTTAAAACAGTAAAATACTGTTTCAGCACAATATTCATGATTCTCAGAATACGATCCACAGACAATTACAGCGCTCTCATGCCTGGGTGAGCACATTTTGCAACTAATGGAACACATTCTTTGATATATTTGAGTAATTCTTCAATGCACGCTACTGCCAACTGTTGCTAATCCTTCCTGCTAAAGCCGCTTTGCGAGATGCCACTCTAAAATATGTTTAATTATGCCAATTATGAAATACGCCAGACGCGATGACTATGGAAGAAGGCAGCAGTATCTCAGTACTCTACGAAGCGACATACGACAAGGCAGGTATGGCAATATAGCAGCAATTAACATGGCTGTTGTGAATGACTAAGGCGCTATTAGCACCATGGTTGGTGCCGGTGTTGTAACGAGTACGGCATGGGGAAATGGGGAAATACCGCCCCATTCCAAGGTTGGCGGGGCAGTATTTCCCCTTTTCCCCATGGCCCTTCCCCATCCCCATTTTTTCCCCATAGGGCTCAATGGGAATGGCGAAGGCGGCAATTACGGTACCGCAAATTGCGGTACCGTAATTGCCTGCGAGGTCTCTTTGCGGGTCCCTACTTTAACGGCTGGTCCAGACCAGCCGATCAGGTCGGGTCCCGCAAAGGGACCTCATAGTAAGGCGCAAAGTGGTTAACGGCACCGCAGCCTTTTACGGCGCCAGGGTCGTAATGAGACCCTAAGTCTATTAAGCAAATGGTTTATTTAGCACATGGAAAAATTATAGAAACTACTATTCTGCCACGACAACCCCCTCGTACCTTCACTCCAGTCTCGTCAGTTACACCTTCGGAGGAACAGACTCTGCAGAACAGCATATCATGAGAGTGCACTTCTTCAGTGGTGTTCAAGTACAGCATTCAAGTCGTAGAGGTTTTTCGGCACTGAGTATTAATACGTTTGGAGAACCATTTACCAATTATCATGAAATATAAACTCAGTAGCAGAATCATCATAATAAGAAATATCTGCACAATGGATGTTCCTAGGGATCCTAGAATGTTTGTGACCCACAACCAGATGGCCCAACTGGATTCTTGATTTTCAGGAAGGGCATTTACTGTGTGGCGGATGTGGGTAACAATATCAGTAATGTTTTGAGCATAATTTGGAATTTGCGTGCAACATTCACTCAATACAATTGCGCTCCCACCCCCTTAGGCGCCATTCGGTTCTGGAGGACCATTGTCCGAATGGTCACTAGTTTATGGGATAGGAAAGTCAGGGATGTGACAGTGGTATTTACAATATCCTCAATTAGTTGTGCAGTTATGGCCCATCAGACAAGGCGCTCCCGAAGCACCTGATTTGCAGATTTAGATTGCATGGTCAGAAACCACTTCTCTGCAATTGGGGTGGGTAAACACCCTGAAACTCTCGCTGTACGTGTTCTTTCAAGTCAAAAAGACGAGGGAATTTGATTGAATACAGTCAGTAACAAATCTCTAAGGAAAACCTAAGTACGAGAGAATGCACATCAAGGCGGTTTTACGGATAAACCCCATAGTTATCTGATTAAGTGCTACTCCCCCCGTTATTATGATTCATTGTATATCTGAGACTTGAGCTTCTACCTGTATTTGTGAATATCGGGGCTTGGACTGGGATTTGAAGGGAGGATCGTCTTTGCAGACTGTGTAAAATTGTTATTGAAACCCCAGACTCGTTCTCCCTAACTGTAGTCTTCTGGTTCTCCTATACAAGAAAGGCTATGCAGAATTTCAGTACTATTGTTTGGATCAATTTTGGAGCGCTATCTATAGTGCCGATTCTCTGGTGATCATGGCGGAAGCCTTCCATATATGGAACTTGATTAAGGATAGATTGAACCGAATCAAGAGACTGACTAAACCCTTTTTTAAATATCCCTATGCTTACGACTATGTGCCACTGGGTTTTACCTGTATGGACTTTTTAAATTTAAACTACAAGGGATGTTATTAGTAGTGTTTTAATACATTATTTAACTTTGATAAATCCTTTAACCATTGAGTACTATGATGTTGTTTTATTAATGATTGTAAATTGAAATAGCAGGGAAGTCTGATTGTATTTTAATGAAATTTGTGTTGCTGCGTCACAACGCAATTTTGTTTACGTGTAAAGGTTGAGTAACCAAAAGCACAATAAAGATTAAAAAAAGGGAAAGATATGTGTTGAATCCCAGTGTATCATCACTGCTTCCATGGCGGGAGCCCCTTTCCATGAAGCCAGGGTGGCAAGGCTGCGACCTTATTGTCCCCCTTAGGGATTGTACTCAATGGGTGGATCTCATGATGAGGGAAACCCTTCATGGGATTGATGACAATAACCCTGGGAGAATGCAGTATTCAGTCCCCCCTTTGGTGTCCCCACCTTCCTTAACCCCCACCCATGTCCCTCTGTTCCCCCACACCACTATTTGTTATGGTTTAGCAGAGGACATCTTTAATAAGGCAAGGATGAGAAAGAGGGAGACCCACCCAAGCGTTCCCCATCTAAGTACTGTGACAAGGAGGCACTTCACTAACCCACAAGGGAGCCGGAAGATCAGTACTGTGACGAAGGAGATGTGCGGAAGCATGAGGATCACCTTTAAGAACCACAAGGAACAGTCTAGTGGTTGCTGTTTTCCGATTGGTCCAACCAGAATTGAAACAGAGGAGGGAAACCAGGAAGTGTTGTCGAACAGTCAGCCCTGGAGGAGCAGGGAAACAGACGCTGATCCCATACCGAAGAGCCTGGGGACTGGAGACCAGGACGTGGACTGCCACAGGTGCCTGAGAGGTCTCTGCGAGACAGACCTGATCAGTGGCAGGGACACGGGAAGCCAGACCAGCAAAATCTGACCAGGAGAAGAGACACAGGCGACTGAAGGCGAGAGAAAGACACTGCAGCTGCACAGCCGCGAGAAGGATTTTGAGCGGCAGGAGCGGAGAAGCTTCGATACAACTCCTGAAGAGACCGGAGGCCAACCCAAGAGTTTCCAAAGGTAGGGAAAGGACCAGACTGGTCAGGGGGTATTAAGGTGACTAACAAAGCTGATGAGAACAGCCCGTAAGACCCAAGCTGGTGAAAGGATCTCGTGCAATATAATACAAACTTTGCAAACTTTATAAAGCCACCCTAAAGATTACAGGGGGATGAAAATGGAAACATAAAGCTAGTAAAACACTTTATAAGCCTAGTAAGAACATCCCGAAGAGCACAAGGGCATGAGAAAGAAAACTGACAAAACATTACAATCTGTGTGAAGTGAATAAACAAGTCCCAAGGGACACAAGTTACTAGAAAAAAAAGCAAACAGTCAGATATGAACATTGCGAGCATCACCTAGGAGGGACATCACCTGGCAGTGGAGTATACCAGATCTATCTAAGTGGACACTAAGTAACCAAGGGGCAGGGATGCTGTCAAGCTGAAGGAGCAGAGTCTGGGACCCAGATGAAAGCAGGCAAAGCCTACCAGTGGAGTAAATATGGGTCAAGGACCCACCACAATCGTAGAAGAATTTTAACCAGTGGACTGGGGCCCAAAATATAAATATCAAGGAAAGTTCTGCCTGTGGAAATCAAGTCTGGCAGGCAAGTACACAAGACTTGATACCCTATTGGAAACATCTATGGTGAGGTCTGACAGGACAAGAGACTGGGGAGGATCATTTTTGTGCTATGGACTGGGGAAGAGGAATTCTCCAGAGGATTGGAAGAATATTGTTTTTGCAAATAGGAGGAACCAAGAAACCAGGAAGAGGTCCCCACCAATAGAGCAGGAAACTGGGGTGTTTTTAAGTTGGCTGAACTTGTGGACAGTGAACATTGAACTATTTATGTTCTTTTGGCAGAAGAACTGCACTTTGGTGTCAGCATTCAGAATGGGAGCGACCTCCTTCTGGAATTAAGAAGACTCCCATTTTTCCTTTATTTATAAAGCAAGTGTAAGGGACGGAAATAGGTTTTCACACAGGTCGGTGGACATTTCTGTTTGACGGACATCCTGTCCATAGTATTCTTTTGTTGAGGCAGGGCAAACCCTCTTAGTAGTTAGGGATAGTTAGGCCTTTCCCCAACCCCTTTTCCTTTTATTAATAAATGAAAGTTTTTAACCCAAAGCAAACATGCCACCTTTGTCTAGTCTCTCCCCTTCCGCAACCTTAGAACACATACCGCAAGAGTTATTGCCCATCAAGGATGACTTTTGAGAATGGAGTGTCCAACCCGACCATCGCAACCCACAGTATTGTAGTTACTTGGCTTGTAAGAACAGTTGGCAAGCCCAGTGTGCCTTTTTCATTTAACAGTATAAGTTCACTGTTACCTTCATCACATTCTTGAACAATATGAAGACAGACACCTCTCACACCCCGGAGCCAAAACATGACCACTCAAATGCCCTTTTTCTATCTGCCAAACATTTATTGACTCTCTTGCTTTTGTATCCGGAATGCCTGGAAATGGAGCCCCCCTGGATCTGGCTGGACCAGTGCTAAAAGACAAGCCCAACGTTTCCAGTCTGGTTGGACTCCTAATCCATATACACAACCTCTATGTGGCTACTACAGCACTACAAAGGGTGGTACTGTATGGATTTCATGACTCCCGCACTGCTGATCATCGTGACATTACAGCCACACATGAACTCGCATGTCATTTCTGGTGGCCAAGAATGGCTGCTGAGGTAGCCAAGTTCATATTTTCCTGCCTGACCTGTGCACACAGCAAGACTGCTTGGACCAGAACCGCTGGCTTGCTGCAACTGCTGGAGATCACACTGTATCCCCAGCATACCATGGCCACTGTATTCATTGTTGACCTACTACTGTTCCAAAGGAAGACTTGGATCATGGTAATCGTGGACTGCTTCAGCAAGTTATCTCATTTGAAGTCATTGGTTTCCTTGCCCTTAGATACTCAGATGATGAGCATGTTAGTTCATGAGATATATAGGCTACACAACCTATCCGAAATTATAATTTCTGAAAGGGGTACCCAGTTTTTGTCTTGCATGTCAGTGTGTGAGCGCACCAATTCAAACGCAGGTATTCAACCAGTGCCCTGCCATTTGATTGGTGTTCTCAGCTGGACACTGCAGAAGTGTCTACAACAAAACTGACCATTTAGCAACTGGAAGCAACCAGTACTAATGTACCTGTTGTTTACACACCAAAAACGTATGCCTTTGGTACCATTACCGCAAGCACCGTACCCAGTGCAGACAAGAATGGTACAAATGAAACAAGGAATGTATTGCCTGGATGTCATGGTCATGAAGTCAGGGGCACAGGAATGCAGGGGTCGCATGCACAGGAGACCTGGGTGGACACTGTACTGGCGCCTTTGGCACCAGGCTCATGAACAAAAGTAAACAAGAACATCCATTTAACACCAAAAAGCTTTTATTATGGACATAGCACTTCAGATGCATTAACCTTGAGCATTCCCATCCATTAAGCAGGATGCATTAACCTTGAACGTTCCATCCATTAAGCAGCCCCAAGTGTATTCTTGGGTGTGGCTGCTAATGGATTGCCTTCACACGTGCTCACTTTCTAGGAGTGGCAGAGTGTGGCTGGTAAGCCGGCGCTAATGGGCGTGTCCTCGATCTCAGCTATATAAGCGGCCCCGATCCTCAAGACAGACGCTTCGCGTTATTCTGCACTTGCAAGCAGCGTAACGCTCACTGTCGCCTGAGGTCAGACTCACCTTTGAAGATCCTACTTCTTGGACATCCTGCTTCCTGCCAGCATACTTACCAAATGGGGGAAGCTGTTCTTACCTGTACATCTCTTCGGCGAACCAAGTATTCATCTTTACACTTTTCGAAACACCGAAATCTTCATCTTGGCACCGCAGCATGACACGCTCCATCATCGACAGCAGCGCCTGCAAGGAAAAACAGAAGACAAAGTTAGACATCGAAAAAACATTCAGTTTAAGGTTGCGCTTTGCCATACTTTGCGCTTTTCCTTAAACCATCACTTACCTGCTGTCGAACATTGCAGTAGCATCCATCTTTCATCCGGCCGCGTCTCGCGTCTCACAGCTGCATTGAGACCGCATTTCCATCTTAGGGAAGAAAACAGAAGAGAGACATTATTGCGGGCATAAACAGGAGCAACATATAAAGACATCAAACAGAACAAACAGCATCACAAGAGCTCAAGAAAGACTTACCAATCATAAGGAGAAACATAGTCGCAGCTGGTCTGGACTAATCCTTATCAGGGATCAGAGAAGGAACTACATCCCATTTGATGCGCCCCTGCCAGAAGTAGCAGGACGGAGTGCTTATCTTCCATAATTCACAGGTGAGCTTCATGGGCCGGCGTATGCTCACAGAAACCGTACTTTGGGGTGAAGGGTTCGAGAGGTACAACAATCACAGATTGGCACACTCACACACTGTTATCTCCACGCAGGGCTTGTCTTGTGATGGTGCAGGTGTTTCCACGTCCGCCTGCAGGCGGGCGGTGTTAAACCCGCCACAACTCCGCCTACAGGACTCGAGATTACCCGGTATGGAAACAACGGTGGCAGCGGGTTTAACGCCGCCGTTATTTCCATACTGGGTGACTCGTAATGAGGCCCATTGTGTTGAACAGTGCTGCGCTCTATAGCGAACCACTGTGTTGAACTGCGCTGCAGGCTAGAGTGAGCCATTTTGCTGAACTGCGCTGTGCTCTATAGCAACCCATTGTGTTATTATTATTATTATTAATAATATTATTATTATTATTGTATTTATTAAGCGCAGACCTAGCTTTGAGAAGCAACAGAGTGCTTACACTTGTGTGCGAGCGCAAAATAAATAAAATATCATATCATATATCATATCTATAGTAAATCATTGTGTTGAACTGTACAGGTCTCTACACGAGCCACTGTATTGAACTGTGCTGCACTCTATAGCAAACCACTGTGTTGAACTGTGCTGCGCTCTTTAGCAAACCATTGTGGTGAAGTGTGCAGCACTCTTTAGTTAGACATTGTGCTGAAGGGTGCTGGGCCCTATAGCAACCCATTGTGTTATTATTATTATCAGTATTATTATTATTATTATTATTATTGTTATTATTATTATTATTATATTGATTAAGCGCAGACCTAGCTTCGAGAAGCAACAGAGCACTTTACAGAGGTTGAACTGTGATGTGCTCTATAGCGAGCCACTGTGTTGAACTGTCCTGTGCTCTATAACGAACCATTCGGTCCAACTGTGCTGCGCTCTACAGCAAGCCATTATGTTAAATGTGCTGCCCTCAATAGCGAGCCATTGTGTTGAACTGTTCTGTGCTCTTTAGTTAGCCATTGTGTTGAACTTTGCTGCGCTCTTTAGTTAGCCATTGTGTTGAACTGTGCTGCACTCTTTAGTTAGCCATTGTGTTGAACTGTTCTGTGTCCTATAATGAGCCACTGGTTTGAACTGTGCTGCACTCTTAAGTTAGCCATTGTGTTGAACTGTGCTGCGCCCTATAGTGAGCCACTGGGTTGAACTGTGTTGCACTCTTTAGTTAGCTATTGTGTTGAACTGTGATGCGCTCTTTTTATATTATTTATTTATTCTTTGGGTATTTATAATTTACCTATACACAATGGCCCTCATTACGACCCTGGCGGAAAGTGACTGACCGGACCGCCACAGCGTAAATAGCGTTTCCGCCATTGCACGACGGAGCAAAGTGCGGCTAATTCCGACCCATCGGGCACGAGCACTACTCCATGGCGGAAGTGCAATGTCCGCGATGGCGGAAATGTCCCCAAAACGCCCCCCACCGCCGTCGTACGGCGCCCTAGGTGCAATTCCGCCACCCATCTTAGCGGTCACCGTAATGAGCAGCAATCGGAAAGTACGGTGACCGTAAATATACGGAAACGGAAGTAAAAACATGGTCCCGGAACGGGAAACAGCACGCCGTACACCTATAAAATCAGAATTCCCACACAACCATTAAAAATACTACCCTGAGACACATCACAACCCGTCATCCACCCTAGTGAAAAAATTAACAATGGGAAAAGTAGCGAAAAAAGCGTGCGACCGCAAGCGGCAGGTCCACTTCTCCCGTGAGGAACTCACCGTGCTCACAGAGACCCTCCAGGTGAATGCTGCAGTCGTCTTCTCGACGCAAATGACCAGGACGGCACTTGCGAACAAGAAGGCCATATGGGCCCTGGTGGCACAGCGGGTAAGTGCGGTGGGGACCGCACCCCGCAACCCACAGCAATGCAGAAAGCGATGGGACGACCTGCGGATACGCGTCCGGAGCATACTTTCTGCCAACCGAAACATTGCCACAGCCACCGGGGGAGGATCGGAATCACCCATCAAGTTGACCCCCTGGGAAGAAATCTGTGCCTCCACCATTGGAATGGAGAGTATAGAGGGAGTCGGAGGGATGGAGAAAGGAGTGCAGACATCCGAAGAATCAGGTAGGTGGGCCAAATAAAACAATGCTAAAACCACAATGTCCAATCATGTGAAGTACCATGTGTCCACATAGTGCAACAGTAACACATGTCCATGAGAACGTCCACATACATTGGCCTGATAGCGCACTTTAAAACGCACAATAAATACATAAATAATTAAAAACCCTAAAAACACCCTCTACACGTGCAGCATGCACACCCTAACTGCAGGCTGCAAAACAACTGCATCCTCAATCCACACAAAAATGAAACCACCTCCAAGGCCCCGACCCAAATCACCCTCAGGTACCACCCCAATGCATGTGATACATTGCCATTCCAATTTCAACAGACCCATTAATAACGCTCGCCCTCCTTTACTCCACCCCAGGGTCCGATTCAAACGACGAGCTCCAGGACACCCCTACCAGCACACCTGCAAAGAGGGCCAAGACCAACGGCCAAAGACCCTCCACCTCAGCTGCACGCATCAAGACACGGCAGCAGCACAAATCAAGTGACAGCACACAGGAGGGAACTTCAACAGGCACCCCAGCAGCCAGCATGCCCACAACAGCACCACCACAGGTCCCCCCAATGGATGCCACAGAAGGCACTGCTTCTGGTGGCAGCAGCACCATAGGTGACACTGCATTAATGGCAGCATGCTCCGACACAGAAAACGGGGATGTCGAAGTAAGATCCATCCATGACCTGTCTCAATCCCCCTGTTTGTTCCATCCCGTACACCATGAGGATACCACGCAGGGGCACCCACAAGACGACGACTGGCCATCCCCCACAAGCCCTGTGGCAAGGCAACATGAGGTGACCAGCCCCTCTGTGACACCACCGCAAATGGCCATGGCCCAGCAGAGGCAACAGTCCCTCGACCAGGTGATCGTGCAACAGCAGCAACTGGCCACGCTCCTCAAGGACCATGCTGATGAATGTGGGGGTACTAAGTCAGCCATAGAAACATCTACTGAGACACTTAGGGCAGAAATGGAGAGAAGTACAGAGACACTAAGGGCACAAATGGAGAGAAGCACCGAGAGCCTGAGAGTACAAATGGAGAGAAGCACCGAGAGCCTGAGGGGGGAACTGCATGCGACGTCCAAAGACGTATGTGCTGAACTTGCCGCTGTGCGCCGTGTGCTCACTGAGCTCTCACAAACCCTCAGGGACATGCATGGACGTGAGCAGGCAGAGACATCATCCGTTGCAAGTTCCGTCCAGGGCAGCCCCCAACGTAGATCTGGGAGGAACCTGCGCTCCACAGGCAGGGGTGCCCCTGATACCCGGAGAGGGGGCTTGCAATAGCGTCTGCCCACTGACAATGAGCACCTTTGGACACTGGTGTTCGGGGGGGAGGTAGGAGGGTGGAGGGGGTGTGTTGGGCTCACTTGGGTGGCGGGTAGATGGGGTGTGTAACATAATTTCACATATGCGATAAACATTTCACTATCATCCAATGAGATGTGTGGACATTGATCTTTGTGTACGAGGCCATTATAGGCGTACAGTCCATATTGTGCATGTTCCAGACACACACAGTGCCACAAGTCCCGTGTCCATGTATCAGCCACCAGGCGTGAGTGCTAGAAGCATGAATCTATGAGAATCTGACGAATGTCTCGGCCCTCCTGTGCCTCGCGGACTCCTTGAGGTGCTGCCACATCCCCACCCTCATCATGACCATCTACAGGTGCTTGCAGTTCTGCGTCAGGGGGCATGGGCACATTTCTACGTACGCACATGTTGTGTAGCATGACACATGCCATGACCATATTTGCCACCTTCACATGGCGGTACAGGAGTGCCCCGCCAGACCTGCTGAGGCAGCGGAAACGAGTCTTCAGGAGGCCGAATGCCTGCTCTATGACTACACGGGTACGTGAGTGGGCATGGTTGTAGTCCTCCTCAGGCTGGTTCTGTGGGTTCCGGAGTGGTGTAAGGAGCCATCTCTTTAGTGGATACCCGGCATCACCTGTATGTGGACAATAAAGGATGTTTGTGGAATGACATTGCTACGTACGGCCCCCCCCTTCCTGCCAGGTCATTGCCGCATCACATACCCCACATTATCATGCATGAAATGAGACTCACCGAGTAGCCAGGATCTGTTCCCTGCGTGTCGCTCCATGTAGCGTGGTATTGTAGAGTTCCTCAAAACCATAGAATCATGGGTTGATCCAGGAAATCGGGCACAACAATGGGTAATGATCCTGTTGGAGTCACACACCATTTGTACATTCAGAGAATGAAATGGTTTTCGGTTGCGGTACTGGGCCTCCATGGCATGCGGGACGACCAATTCCACATGGGTGCAGTCGATGGCACCAATGCAACCCGGTATGCCGCCAAGTGCATGGAATCCCACTTTTGTGTTCGTAATTTCCTGCTCCGAGCGTGGTAGAGAGATGTAGTCGTCTGCGTGCTTCAGGAGGGCATCGAGCACTTGCAATAGTGTCCGTGAGAACACTGGCTGTGAAATGCCATGCAACTGTCCGACTGTGTGCTGGTAGGTGCCTGTGGCCAGGAAGTGGAGTACAGACACCACCTTCAGTAGGGGTGGAATGGCGGTTGGGCTATCTATCATGCTGACAAGGTCAGCCTGTGTCATATCCACAATGGCGGTTATGGTGTCCCGGTCCAAACGGTAGAGGGTGTGGATCTGCTCATCCGTGAGGTTGAACGGATGTGCTCGGAGGCGTGGGATTGCGGGCTGCCTGCATGGTGGTAGTGGCTGTGCTGGCGGGCCTTGCTGGCCCTGCCTTGCCCTCCTCCTCCTCCTGCGTCTCCTCTGTGCGGCCGGTTGTTGTAGTAGTTGCTGTTCGTCTTCTTCTTGAAGTTGGAGTACTTGCAGTGCAATCAGGTCCACCAGGGCCAACATCGCTAGTCCTGCCGGTAGCATTTTGGTGTGGGTGTGGGAGGGGGTTGGGTGTGCAATTTATGTGTTTTCAAGCTCTATTGCCTCCACCTGTGGTGATTCATTCCACCTGTGCAAGCTGCAATCCCCTTTGGGCGAGCACGTCCCGCACACAACGCTGCAATTCGACGCATGGCATCTTGCTATTACAATCATGTATATGATCCCGAGGGCAGTGAAATATTGGTTCATATGTTCATTCTGCTATGGTTCCATTGTTTCACATACTATCTTTGCAGTCGCGAACAAACTTATGAAGGGTCAGTGGAATGTAGTGCTCGATTAACGGTGGACCCTCATGCAGCACTGTACCGCGGTTCACCGACGGGCGGGGCGTCCCATTTGTGAGTGAAGCCAGTTTGCATTTACACACAATGCCGCACTACATGGATGAATTTGTGATTTCGAGCGGTCACAGATGCCTTTCCGACGTGATGTTGCAAATGAGGTATTCGAAGGACGGCGCTTTCGGTCTTCAGCTAGCGGCGAGGAGACGCCCACAGGTCTGACTGCAAATATAACGTTCTATTGTTTAGTGTCCTTGGGACAGGGGCCATGGCGAGAATGCAATGATTGATATGAATAGTATGGGATGCGCAATAACGTAGTGGACGATGAGGCAGGACGTTCCCAAATACAGCTTACTTCACAACACTGGAATCCCGGCCTGGAGCACAGTGGATTTTGCAGACTGCATTACGCACAGACTCAATGGAAATTTCACATGTGATGTGAGTAAATAATCAGGCGTTTTCATACAGGGATGAGGAAATGATGTATGGATGCATGGACAGATGATTTAATGGAGAGTTTGCCATGTACAGGGCTTTTTGGAATCTATCCACCTCCCCTGCGCTATGTGATGCAGAGCTGCCATAGTGGGACCATCGTCTATCTGCCCTTGTTGTACCCTCCCTGTCTCGACGCGCCTTCATACACTTGTGTCTATGCACGTTACTAATCCCATCGAATGGATTCTGTTTTGACAGACGCATGCACACAAGCACTCGTGTGTAATAGTGTTTCCAGCTCGATTTTCATAGTTATGATTCGCAAGTGATTTTTGGGTGGGAATAATCCTTTGGAGTGGGCTAGCATGCATATGGCTGTAGATTTAGTGTGATCATTGCAGTGAGTAATACGAATCAAGTTCTGATGGCCTACTATTCTTTTTCATTTCATTTGGGTGACAGGTATCTCCTCCCCTTTTGCCGCTGCCATCTGTATGCCACTCCTGCAGATGGCTTTTACTCCCGGCACCTGCTGCTTCGAGTTAATCAGTGGAGCACCATTACGATCTTATGGGACAATCGCCAATGGGCCACATGCCCTTACGCAGTACTAGTGGCTAGGAGCAACATTTCGAGCTTTCAGCTGGACTAGTGCCTACCTAATGGGACGGCCCTGCCGTTCTAGGCGCTTCCATGTTGCCTTTTTGAACGTGAATGTAGCCCCTGTGTACCATGAAGGAACAGGGCGTCACACAAGAAGAAGCTGGTCATTTATTGCGGATGCAGCCCACAATGATGAAATGTATTTTGGGGTTCATGTCCTAATGGCTGTATGGGCTTGGTGATTTTGTGGTGCATTAAATGTCTATTCTGATTTTAACCGTGTAGCGTTCTTCTTTGCAAGTAATGTAGCATATTCCTATTTGTGGTGCGATGTTTTGTGAGAAGATCTGCATTGGGTTCCGGCTTCTGAGTATAGTTGCGTGGTACTGTACTGGCCGCGTTTGCCTACGAAGCCCAGTGTGGTCAGGGATAGGGGCTACCATTGTGACTGTTTTAATGATGTCCTGCTCATGGGCGGGGGATTTGCTTTTGTGTAACAGATGCCGGTCAGCCAGGTGGATTGGTGAAATGATGTGATTATCAGAATATGGCTGGTCACAGGTGCCTGTGTTTGCGTGCGTTTCTTGGAGGGAGACTGAGGTCATATCCATTGGAATGGCTTCTGTATTCGTGCCATCTGTGCCCTGCAGCTCCCATTGGCCCCTCTTGAGATGTGCCTGGCTGCTCAGTCACTCTGCCAACTTGTGTGGTCCATGCTTATGCTGATGGTTGGTTGGTTTACTGGCAGGAGTACAGGGCTGGTGCAGTCTCCCTCAGGATACTGCTTTGTATGTTGCCTTACACTGGTGTCAGTCGATGGGGGGGCCTGTTTTTGTTTGTCTCATTTTTCTGCTCATGTTGCTGTACTTGAACCTTCACATGCCTGTGCTGCATCAGTGCGGCAATGGTGCCATGGCATGAATGGATGGCCACTCACAAGGCACTTGGAGCCCCTAGATTCATTTGTTCGTTGGCATGCATGGGTGGCTTGTACATTTCACTGGTTGCATTTGTGTCTTCATTGCACCTACGAGGAGTTGTGCAATGTGGCCAGGGAGTGGTGTACAGGCACTCAGTAGGGCCGTTTACGGTTGATTCGCGAAGCCGTACTTCTCACCATGGCGGAATGGTACATTCCGCCATGCTTGATGGCGTTAGGTACATGTCCGCTTGGATCGGAATTCGCGTACCATTACGCCATGGTGGTAATTACGGTTTGGCATGGCGCGCGTGCGCGTACTTGGTGCAGTTAGCGTTGGCGTTCACTACGGTGTCGCTAATGGCATCGTACTTTACGGTGACGGGTCATAATCGCACCGAGCGCTATTCGATGGCGGTATTGCATTTCCGCCATCGTTTTTCGATTTCCGCCAGGGTCGTAATGAGGGCCAATGTGTTTTAAGGCACAACAAGAAAAGAGGAGGGGGTAGGGATGACAAAAACAAAAATGGTCCTACTAGGCCTTGTGACATTCGGATGATGCAAGTGCAGTAACAAGATGTGTGGGGGAAGGGGGAAGTGCCGGTCAGGGCGGAAGGCCCCATGGGTTAAATGACTGCTAGGTCCACCTGGCTCTGTCCACAGAGCCAGGGGAAAGAAGAGAGTGCAGGAAAAGAAGGTCCATGTGCTAAGTGCAAGGAAACAGGGCTAGAGGGGTTGAAGGAGTGCAGGCCAGCCAGGCTAGTGCAAGGGGAGGCTGCCCGGAAGGGCAAGTGCAGGTTGGGGGTTAGAGGGTCAGGGGAGACCAAGAGCAGGGGTAGACTGGTTGAGGAGGGCCTGGTACACTGTAAGAATCTGAAGGAACGAGGCAACTAGTCAAGAGGCAGAGGGGTACATAAGGAGGGGATGGGGAGAGGGAAGGAGGAAGAGAAAACCAGGGTCTTGAGAAGCTTCTGGAACTTAAGGAGATCCGGCTCAAGTCTGAGAGGGTTAGGCAGGCCATTCCAGAGGGAGACACCTGCGGAGGAGAGATATCTACCCTCCACTCTCTGCTTGGAAAAGCATCTGGTCTGTAGAGAGTTTAAACTAGAAGACTGAAGGGCACTAGTAGGGCGGTATTTACGAAGAGAGAGTTTGATGTAGCAGGTTCCCAGGCCCAAGAAATCCTTGTGGATGAGGCAGAGGGTCTTGAACTTGCTCCTCACAGCAACCGGGAGCCAGTGGAGAGATTGTAGGGCTGGAGAGATTTGGCTTGAGGCCAAGGAAAAGTCTTGCAGTCCTATTCTGGATTAGTTGAAGGGGGCAAAGGGAGGAGTTAGAAAGGTTGAGCAAGAGGCTGTTGCTGTAGCCGAGCCTGGAGAGGACCAGAGCTCTGGAGACATTGAGTTTCTGGGGGAAGGTGAGGAAAGGGAGATTGCCTCTGAGGAGGTGCAGCTGAAAATGGCCCTCTTGGCAAGGTCTGTAATGTGAGGAGAGAAGGAGAGAGAGGAGTTGAAGGTGGCACTAAGGTTTTTTGCCTCACAGGAGGGTGAGGGAGGGGGCCCATGGAGGGTGGCCAGAGTGTAGGAGGTAAGGAGGGAGCTGGGGTCTCAATGAGAAGGATCTCAGTCTAAGTGGCATTAAGGCAGAGATCGTTAGCAGTGCACCATGCCTGAATAGCAGACAGACAGTCAGGAGTGAGAGAGGAAGAGGAGGAGGGAGAGGAGGGAAGCTTGAAGGAGAGCTGTGTATCATCCACATAACACTGGAGGTTAGGAGAGAAAGAGGAGATCAAATGGGCTAGAGGGGCAAGGTAGCCATTGAAAAGCCAAGGCGCGAGGATATAAAACTGAGGGACACCTCAGGTGGAGAGTGAGAAGGAGGAGGGAAAAGGGCACAGTTGAACCTGAGAAGGTCGGTCATAGAGGAAGGAGGTCAGCCAGACCAGAGTCAGTTCCGTGATGCCAAGGGTATCACAGAGCCGATTTATAAGGATGGCATGACCGACCGTATCAAAGGCAGAGGAAAGGTCAAGAAGGATGAGAACGGAAGAAGAGCTGGAATCAAGATTAGAGAGCAAGTCTTCACGGGTGTTCAGGAGTGCAGTCTCCGTGCCTCTGAAGCCAGACTGGTGGTTGTGGAGACAACCAACAGATTCAGTGTGGTGAATATGCTGGGAGATGTCAAGCTTTTCCAAGAGTTTGCCAGGAAAGGGGTAATGGAGATAGGGTGGTAGTTAGCCAGACAGGAAGGGTTGGCAGAAGACTTTTTGAGGAGAGCGAAGGATCAAGTGGCAAAGGAGTGATTACAGAAATCAGCCAAGGCTGGAGCAAGGGAGACAGTGTTGCCCTTGACAGTTCTGAAGGAGCAGGGGAGCGGACTTCTCTTGAAACCTCACCAGGTGATATGGGAGAGAAAGTTGAGGGAAGGGGCAGGGTGGCCAAGGGAGGACTGAGAGCGGGTGAGGGAGAAGGGTGTGATGTAGAGGAGAGTGAGGACAGGATATCCTGAGTTTTAGTAATGAAGTGAGAGGCCAATGGAGGGTGTGTGGGAGCGAGGGGTCGTTTAGGCCCCCCTCACACATTCAGCATGATGTGGACCACTTGCTCGTACAATAGAGGGGGACGCCTCCATTGTCCGTATGCTAACATTAGCATAAGTGGGGCTGTTGTGGGGGACAATTGGCTTCCATTTTGTGTACCTTTGACTCCATCTTTGGAATAGGCCTCACTACGATAATACGAAAAGGCTTCTCTCCCCTCTGCAGCACCGTGCACACTGCACTCGTGGCCCCCACCTTTTCTCACTATGTCTGAAAGCTTCACAGCTCCGTTTCTCACGGATGCGCTGGGGACAATTGAAACAAATATACTAATGTAACATCTCACTCTTCCTCTGAGTTCACTGTGCTGTGTGTGAACCAGCCCGAACCATGACTTGCAGCTCATCCATCTCCACAAACCCATCTGTGCTCTCTTACCCCGCTGTTGGAAAATTACTGCTACTATAACCCTGTGCCCTTTAAGGTATTCTGTTAATGTACCAGAAGTGTGACCATGCTGCGAAGCCCACCCCAGTGTGTCCCCTACTAAAACCAGACCTCTGTCACAGTATATTGCACCCTAGAACTAACAAATGTCAGCATGCTCCATAGTTGCTTTGATGCGCACAGGCCCACCCCATGACTGATGTTATCACACTGACCGAGACCCCTAATCCTGGTACTCCATATAAGTCCTAATAAATAATGTTATGATCATATGCATGCAATTTATATGTTTACTAGGAGTTACTTAAGCGTATACTTATGATCATTGTTTATTATATGTCTAATGGTAGTTTTTCATGCTAGCTTAGTTAGTGTCTGCTCTACCTCATCGTGACCTAAACCTCCTGGAAGTTAGCAGTGACGTTCGCCCTCCTGCCAACGGAGCAACCAATCTGGATAAAGCAGCACACGTGTTTCTATATGTATCCATGTCATTCATCCAATCCCAAGCCATTGTAGTCCCATATAGAATGATGTCATTGATGATGCTTTGTCCCTTCATAAATTCATGTTTTTGTAATGTTTGCCAGAGCGCTCTCGAGGCAGCAGAGTTCTCTGGATGCCAATTCTTAATAAAGAAAAATAACTCTTGCAACCTGTTCTCTTAGTCTCATTCCCCATTGGGGTGTCTTGTATTTTTTGGTTATGCATGTGTAAGACGGGGAGTGAGCCTTTACATTTGGTGACCCCTTCGACGTGATTGGAACAGGTGCACCGAGGCCCCGTGCCATGCGGCGAGATCTGGGACGCCCCCAGAAAAACCATTGCCTTTGTGGTTGACCAGGTCGCACGCAAAACGAAAGGTTCCAAGGGTCCCCGTCATCTTTGCAAATACCCAACTAATTGCTCGCCAAGGCGAGTCACGACTTGGTTGGGGTGCGGACCGGATTGTGGATAGACCGAGAACGGCGGCTCTCGGACCACCCTACTGAACACGTGAGTACTGGTTGTGAGATTCTAAGGGGAGAATTGAGAAATGAGGATATAAAAAATAATACGGGTGACCAAAATAGTGGGAAAGTAAAAACGGGAAGTTGAGTGTAGGGCATGTGTGAATGCGACTGAAGCTTTTTTTTAAATGTATCCTTCATATGGCCATTAAGTTGTTGTGTAAAAAAGCGATAAAGAGAAAAACAGTATCCTAGCTCCGAAGGGGGGTAGAAGGCAGCGCCGCATAGCATTGTCTCGACCAGTGCAGGGAACAAGTGGAGATAAAGAGGAAAAAGTAGGGTCTCATATATTTAGTAGGCTCGAAGTAGTAATTTAGAATATTCTTTTTCCGTGTGAGCAGAATTCTTAAAGAGGTAGCCTAAGGGGGCTAAGAGGTGGGGAGTGACTGAGAAGATAAGAATAGGAGGTACAAAACTAAAGCAATCCAGAGGGGGAGTAAAATCGAAAGGTAGTGCATGTTACATGATCAATGTTTTTAAAGTGTTTTGTGTTAGTGTGTCAATAAGTACATGTGTATCTGTGTATTCTACAAAATAAGCTTTGATGAAAAGAGTTAGTAAATAATGTATGATTACTGCAAAAGGGTGTATGTAAAAAAAAGATTGTTGGTATTCTTTGATGTTGTCAGTGAAATAAGATTGAAAAGAGGTGTCAAAGGAGGGAGTTCATTTGGTAACTTGCATTGTGAAATCTTACCCAGGAAAAGAGTGAACACTTATAAGAGCAAGAAATACAGTATCATGGAGGGGGGCACACTGTTACCGCATATCTGCCAACACCTCCCTTTGTACAGTGAGAAAATACAAAAATACCACGACCAGTGGCTGACGGAAATAAAAGGAGAGGGCGTGTCACCAATACGGCCAGAGGGAGGGTCATTTGAGAAACGAGTATTAGATCTTGTATCTACACATTTCCTAGCGAAATACAGGGGAAAGCAATTTCAAAACAGGAGATAAGTACTAGACTTATGGCGAATGTTTGAGGAGACAATGCCTAGCGGTGAGGTAAGTATGGACACATTTGTAGAGAAAGAGAAGGCCCCAGAGGGGACAGAGGGTGCTGCAGGGGAGGAATGTACAATAAAAACAAGAGAGAATTACCTCGCTAGAATCTACCTGCTATTAACAAGGCCTGCAGTGGGATACAGTGAACCAATGTATGTTCTGGCACCCACCACACCAAGCTCCCCGGCAGCAGTGGCTACCACAGCCCCGCCACTGTATGCGACAGGAGGGTTATACGGAGCAACTAGCCCCCCTCCAGTGAATTTAGCACAGCTGACTGGAAACTTAGACAGGCAGCTTGCACATGCTCAAATGGAAATAACACGATTAAGAGCCTTGTGTGATAAGGGCCAGATATTGCCCGAGGGAGGGGAAGTACCACCATTAGCAGCAGTCGATCTCACACCTCCACCAAGTGTAGCAGGCGGACCTACACCGTCCCCGCCGCCACCAGCACCAATACCGAAAGGGCAGGAGCAGGAGTGGCAATCGAGAGAGTTCCTTTCCCATTTAAATGCAAACCTCTAAGAATAATATGATTCAGAACACCAGACAGCCAAAGAGGGGAGGGACGGACAGAAAGAGAGTCAGAAGAAGAGATAGATGAAGTATGGAGAGATCTAGATGACTATGAAGATGGGGCAGCGGGGTCTCTGCTGCCATTCCCATTTGACCAAGAGGATGAGAGGGCCGCTCCAAGATGGCAAGGCAGGTTGAGGCAAAGAGTAGGAAACATGTTGGTAAGTAAAACAAAGAAGGGAGCCGCAAGTAAAAAGGCCGGAAAGGCAAAACTTCAGATGCCCCTGATACATAAGAGGGCAGAGAGGCCACACTACATAACATGGGCACAGATGGACAAAAATAACTTGTTGAAACTACTCTCTCCACTTTCGGGTGGGGCGGGGAAGTGGATACACGCATTTGAAAAGAACACAGCAGGGGTGCCATTAGCTATAGGGGACGTAAAAAGTGTATTAGTGTCCGCCGTTGGTGATCAAGCAGACAGAGTGTGGGTGAAGGCAGGCTTCCCGGGGGTAACAATGAACTGTGACCGCCATGATGGGTCATCATTTAACAACGTAAGGGCCCGAGTATGGGATGCATTGCAGAGAACTTTTCCAGACACTCCAGATTTACACTTAGTGATGCAATGCACTATGGGAGAGGAGGAGGAACCTACGCAATTCATCCTCCGGGTGCACGACCTGTGGAGATCTGAAACGGGTACGGCGTGGGACCAATCCACCGCCCTGTTCTACTTTATAATCAAAAAGGGACTCCCGAAGGAGGTACAGAAGGCCTTGGATGAAATAGCTGGGATAGAAGCCAAAGGCTGGCCAGAAATTCAGAGCATAATTGTACACCATTGTAGGAGGATCAAAGAGAGAGAAAAAGAGATAGCACAGAGAAGGTTGGCAGATGAAGCAAAGTTAATACAGAATAAATTAGTGAAGGTTGCAGCAATGAATTCAGCAACATCCACTGACAGGCAAGGGGAAGGAGAGGAGGGGTTAGGAAACACACCAGTGAGGATGGCAACAACTTGGACTGCAAACGGACAAGAGCAATGGGATGGAGAGGAGCAGTACACAGGCCCCCAATGGCAGGGCAGGCCCGCAAGAGGACGAGGTGGGTACGGAGGACTGAGAGGGGGATTTGGAGGTATGGGAAATAGAGGATTTGGTGGGCAAGGAATGAGAGGAGGACCGCAAGGGTCATGTTGGAATTACGGGAGGTGGGGACATTTTTCGCGAGAATGCAGAATGCAACCAATGGGATATTACCAAGGGCAACCTCTTATGGGAAACGAACAGCAATATGGCCACCCTCACCCAGGCAGTCCCTTTGGGTTACCAATGGGTGGGAGTGGACAGAATGAGCAGTGCTATAATGAACTGCAACAGAGAGAACAACAAATGTAATAGAGACAGCAACCACAGCAGAGAGGTATGCAGCAACAAATTGCAAGGCAGAACACTATGGGAAATGCAAACACTAATATTTTTGCAACATCCGCAAATGGCACGCCGGCACCTTTTTGCGGCGCAGCCGTAGTAGGGGACAATGTAATCTCTGTTCCAGGAACAGAGGCATATGCAGATTAGGACTGCCCACAGAAAGCACTTGCATGTCCAGTCCTATCAACTACCTTACGTGCAGAAGAGGAACCACTAGTGGGGGCATAGATAGGCAACAAACAGTTCTCTGGGTGGACTCGGGGGCTGAAAAATCGTATCTCATGGAAGGCCGGTTCCCGCTCTCGGGAAAGAATTTGGAAATGCAAGGGTTCTCTGGGGCTATTTTAAAAGTTCCTTACACAAAAGATCTTGACATAACGGTGGGGGGAAAAACAGTGCAAGCACCTCTACTATATCATGAAAACTCGCCAATACATTTGTTGGGAAGGGACCTCCTAAGCAAGTTGAATATGACTATCTCATTTACTGAGCGAGGGATAGTGTGCTCCACTCCAGGGGTGTGCCCAGTAAGAGCAATGTTAATGATAAGCACGATGACAAATGAAATTGCCATAAGGTTATGCCCATAGACATGGACATGTTCATTTATGGGATAAGGGTGCTTGCCAGGGTGGTACCAGAAATAACATGGAAAGAAAGGAAAGTGTCTTCTGCCCAATTGTAAATACAGAGGTTGTACCAGCCACGATTTTGTCTATTGATTTTGTAAGGGGTGCAAGTATCAAGCAAACGTATTGCGGTAATAGGACTGGACACACATGGTTGAGAATGGAGAACAGTGCTCTGCATAGACCCAAACATAACTTTACGTGATTTAACTGATGAGGAATTGTTCACCGACAATGACAATGATGGAGAAATTATAATGGAAATAAGTGTACCTTGTGACATCATGATCCAACACAGAGAAATGCACAACCTTCTCATGGCTAGTGTTAATGTGCCACCCACTATATTTGAGGAAGATATGGAAAAGGTACTGCCAGGATTATGGACAACATGTCCCCATGACATAGGGCTATTACAAGAGGTCACGCCCATAAAAATAAAATTTAAACCAGGTGCAATACCACCTAGAGTAAAACAGTACCCATTGTCAATAGAAGCAGAGGAAGGGATACGAGAGACAATAAATGTGTTATTACAACAAGGGATCATAGTACCGTCCAATTCACCATGTAACACTGCAATTCTTCCGATCAAAAAAGCAAGGAGCGGGGCTTGGAGGATGATCCAGGACCTACGTCCACTTAATATCATCATACAGAAAGAATTTCCACTAGTGCCTAACCCTGCATCAAGTTTATGTAGCATACCTAAAGATGCTACTTGCTTTACAGTAGTGGACTTGAAGAATGCCTTCTTCTCAATACCATTCAACCCGAGTTGCCAGTATTTCACAGCATTCACATTGGGGAGCAACAGATATGAGCATTGTAGATGACCATAAGGGTACTATAAAAGCCCCAGTATCTTTAACAGAATATTGCATGAAGATCTTGGTAACGTAAATGTAGAGAGCACGATAATTCAGTACGTAGATGACTTGCTCATCTGCAGCAAAAGTGAAGAACAGTGCAGGGCTGATTCGATATTGCGAAATTTATTAGCCACAAAAGGATACAAGGTGGACAAAGGTAAGTTGCAATATTGCCTAGCAGAGGTACTCTACTTAGGACAACTGATTTCAAAAGATGGAAAAAGGATAATACCAGACAGAGCAGCAGCAATACGGCACCTAATGATGCCAAAAACAGTAAAAGACATGCAAAAATTCCTTGGTATTTGTAATTACTGTCGCCCATGGATACTTGACTATGCAGCATACACACATCCACTATTACAGGCTTAAAAAGAAGCACAGAAAGACAATGTTCCATTAAAATGGACACAAGAGATGATAACACAGTATTTCAAGTTAAAGGATCCCATTGCGCATGCACCAGTTTTGGCGAACCCTGACTATGATCGGGAGTGCTACCTGTTTTCACACTGCAATGGCATTTAAATGACAGCAGTTTTAACACAAAAGACATCATTGGGCCAAAAGCCATTGGCCTACTACAGCAACACTCGAGACTCAGTAATGCAGGGCCACTTCGCATGCGAACAAGCTTTCGCAGCAGCGGACTTCGCTATAGAAAAAAGCGCCACCATTGTGATGGGTTGTTCAGTGACACTATACGCAGAGCACTCACTGTTTGCCATCTTAGAATGGTCGAAAAGCACTCTCACAACACAAAGGGCAACAGCATATGATATAATAATTTTGAGCCCAAACGTTCACGTAGTAAGGTGCAAGACAGTGAACCCAGCCATATTCATTAGTGAACCATGCACAGTAGAAGACATACAGGAGCACGATTGTGCCACATATGAAGGAGAAGAGGATGACATTCCAAAAGCAAGTGAAAATGCACAGGAGGAGGGGGAGAGATACTTTGTGGATGGGTCAGCATCCATAGACAGCGAGACAGGTGAAAAACATGTTGGGGCGGCAGTAGTAAGAATGGAAGAAGAAGTGTATGAGGTTATTGTACAGAAACGCCTCCCCTCACATTATTCAGCGCAGGCAGCAGAATTGATAGCGATAATTGCAGCGCTACATACAGCCAAAGGATGTGCTGTGACAATATACTCTGACTCAGCATATGCAACCACAACAGTGCACTCAAGATTGTCACTTTGGCGGCAAAGAGGGTTTAGAAGGGCAGATGGTTCACCAGTAAAATATGCAACACTATTGAATGATCTAATAGAAGCACTAGCAGAACCATAAGTGGTAGCATTGGTAAAGTGCCAGGCACATACAAATAACACAGATGCAATCTCAATGGGGAACGCGGCAGCGGACGCCACCGCAAAAGAAGCAACACACTTTAATGTCCCACAACTGTTAGAATGTATTGTAAAAACAACCAGTTCAGAGACACAAGAAGAAGGATACAGCCATACTCCAGTAGCACAAATAATTGAGTTGCAGAAAAGGGCGCCGATAGAGGAACAAGAGTTATGGGGGACAAGAGGATGCAAACAATCACCCACAGATTTAATATGGCGACAAGAATTGACAGAGAAAGTTGATGCCAATAGAATTATTGGAGGTAGCATTCCAGCAATTGCACTTCCCAACACATGTGACGAAACAACACATTGCAGCAGAGATACAGGATGCATGGTTTGTTCCGAATCTGCAGGAACATTTGTCAAAATATATAATAGAGTGCACTACATGCCAGACATACAGTTCAGGGATGACTCTGAAACACTACGAGGTACACTGCCGCGTCCTGTGGGGCCTTTCAGGGAACTACACATTGACTATGTGGATATGGGAGAGAGATGTAAAGGAGCAAGGTATATCATTGTAATAGTTTGTCCATTCTCGAGGTGGGTGGAAGCTGGACTATGTCCCCACCCAGATACAAAATGCGCTGCCAAATTCATAGTGAGCGAGGTGTTCTCCAGGTGGGGCATCTGTGATGTAATAAGGTCGGACAACGCACCCATTTTGTAAATGATCTTTTTAAGGAGGTGACTACATTGTTGGGTGTAAAGTACAAATTATGTTCGATTTATCACCTGCAGGTCAACGGGATGGTAGAAAATTCAACGGCCTGCTCAAAAGCAAACTGTCAAAATTATGTAACACCCTCAAGAAAAACTGGGTGTATGGCTTGCCCCTAGCACTGTTCCAACTCCAAACACAGCCAAGCAAGGACCACCATTTGAGAGCGCATGAAATAGGGACGGGATGGCACATTCATACACCACTCTCGCCAGAAAGAATAGCATCAGATGCTCATAGAGCTGCCACAGTGCTGGGGGATGAATTTAAGGAATACATTACCCAACTGACACGCACAGTGCATAGCATAGCAAGACAGATCACACCTCCATTCAAGCAAAATATCGAGACAGATACTACAACGCCAGCACAAGACAGCCAAACAGGACAATTATTGCCAGGTGAAAATGTTTACGTGCAGAGTTTTGTGTGAAGATGAAACTCCCCACGGTTTCATGATCCGTATGAGGTCATATATTGCACACCAACTGCAGTTAAGGTGAAGGGGTTGAAATATTGGCTGCATCTCCCAGATGTGAGAAGAGCACACAATAGTACAACCCCTCAAAGTGAAGAACACCACAGCCAAGAAGTTGCAAGTGGCTAAAATAAAGATGTGCAAAACACAACATATTTAAGAGCAAAAGATTAAGAAAAGTGAACAAATAAAAATTGTATGATAAAGAAAAGTGTATAAAGAATTGCATATAAAGTATACAGCCCACAGCTCTCTCGCTATCTCTCTCTCTGTCTCTCTCGCTCTTTCTCTCTCTCTCTCCCTCCCTCTCTCTCTCTCTCTCTCTCTCAATTTCTCAGGAACCATATATCTCTCTCTTCCCCCACCTCACTTTATCTGTAAAGATTAGTGTTATTTACTAGGTTTTATTTTTGACTTACAAATGAGTTTATTTTCTCTTTTTTGATGGAAAAGAGTAATAGAGTAAAATAGAATTGTAGAAATTAAAAGTATAAAGAGTGAGTAGCTGTGAAAAATTAGAAATTAATGCAGAGATGAGCGAAAGAAAGATATGTAAAGAAGTATGAAAAGTGTTTTTGCAATGTACTTAACAATGTTATATCGCCCCTTCAGGTGGAAATATGACGGAAAGGAGGGCCCTCACTAACGACGACACAAATGCAGATAGTGATAGGGTAGATAGTAGAGTAAATATATGGTACAGCTATGAATGCGGACTTAAATTTGCAGCCATATTGTTTTCTATAATGTTATTTTTTGCGGCGTGGTACTGGACTTTCACTTTCATAACTGGGCATATGAAAGAGGGGGGGAGTGGGGTACACCTGATACGGGAAGGCTCAACTCTCATATGGGCTGGAGTCACAACAATGTGGAACCATAATGGCTCTGTAAAAGTCAATCTTACCACAGCGCATAAAAACATAACTGCCAAAACTCCTGCTTTTTCACTTGCTGCTATTGAGGTAGTCAAAGATAACGAGACCAGTCAGTATGATGGTGATTACTCCTGGTCCGGTGAGCCTGATCCATCAAATAATGATGTGTATACAACCGCAGAACCTACCTCACAAGGCACAGTGATGCACTTTAATTCTGACACTGCAATTACACAAAACACCACAGTCCTGGCAAGCTGCTAGTGAATTCAGTGATGCAACATAAGCAGATGTCTTTCCCATAAATTACCGGAGAGTAAAAATGATAAATAACAGGGAAGGGGGGAGGAGGAGATAGAAAAGGGGGACGGGAGGGAAAAGATATGATGTATACCATGGCCTGGGATTAGATGAAATTGAAGATCCCCGCCACTCAGATCAATCAAACAAGTGGTACTCAGACATGAGTGCAACAGCAAAGCAAGCCACGAATGAGAGCTGCTATGTTTGCTCTCTGATACCGCACGCCTCAGGTACACCTAAAATACTTGTACCTCAAGAAGTGCCCTTGTCAGATGCCTAATGTTTAGTTCATCTCGTATTGTGTAGGATTCGGAGCACCTTCCAGTCACACACAGTTACAATAGAAATGCTGCAGAACGAGAAAACCTGCACGAGCACGCCACAAGGAGTGATTTGCATCAAATAACTATTTTTTGTTATCAAAGGGACAAGGTTCGCAGAGAACAAGTGGCATGACGAGACAATCACGTGTAAAGCAGAGGCACTGCGAGGCTTAACTGAGGAGAACTTTCAATGGGTCAAAGAAACGTGTACTTACGTCTGGTCTCAGCATGTTGCAAAGCTCACGTGGGTTACTGCACTCAAGAAACCCATCAAAACACAGAAGGAAATTCGGCACAAACTTTGTTTTCATGGCGAAGGGACGGCACCAATGGGCTCTAATAGACATTGCAACAAAACGATCATCATTCCAGATATGAAAAAGGGTACAGCAGCACTCATGGACATGTATTGGGTGTGTGGCAAGCAAGCCTACCTGCATCTGCCGGCATCATGGAAGGGTACCTGCGCCCTGGCCACCCTGCACTCAGCACTGATGGTAATCCCAGAAAGTAATATCAAGGGGGGAGAGATTCGGCTGACATAATGGCAGCAGGAGATCCAGCTGGCATATAGGCACCACCCCAACCAGCAACCACAGAGCCTTCCACATACGACATTCTGTCTGAAAATGAGCTACGAGACAAAGTGTCCCGCAAAAGGAGGTCATCCAACTATATCTCAAGTGAATCATCCAACCTCCTCGCTGAAATTCCTGATAAATATAAGTTGTTCAATTCGGCTGAAACGTTTTTCACCTCCCTCCTTGCGTCAGTACTTCAAGCACGGACAAACTCCAGATGGCTGCAGATTGTCTGCTGGGAACTGATCCAACTAGCCAATGACACTGAAGAAGGATTCAATGTGATCAAGGTGAACTCCGCGCCTTGCGTCTAATGACAATGCGAAACCAGTACGTCCTAGACCTTCTCACAGAAATGGATGGCGGTGTTTGCTGAAAAATCGGGAGCGCATGCTGTACATTCGTACCTTCTGAAGATGCAGATAATGGGACCCTATCCCTCGTCATCTCAGCAGTACACAGCCTAGGGGAAAGAATGCAGAAGGAAGGAGGAATAGAGCCGAGCAACTGGTTCAACAACATGTTCAACTGGATACCCTCATGGTTCAGTGTCTTGATGAACGTTTTTGTTCCAGCCGTCGTTTTTCTTTTGCTGTTTTTCTGTGTGTGCCAGTTGGGCATACAATGTTGTGCAAAATCTATGCCTAGTTCAACAATTATGATGGTAACAATGGGCAAATCGACAACGGTAGCAACCATGATAGATGCACACATACAGACTGGGGAGTCAAATCCACCAAAGTATCGCCTGACAGCTGTTTATCACCAGCATGGGGACAGGGTAGACAACCTATACCACACCACAATTAAAGAGCCAAGAGAGTTGCAATGGTATAGGGAGGTGTGGGTGGATCTAGATGGGGATGGGGGTATATATATGACATGCGCACCTGATGAATACGCCAGAAGAGGCCAGAGCCTAAGGGGTGTTTGTAGGGCTTGGATGCCAATAAAAGGTACACCAGCATGGGATGAGGCAGTCCAAGAAGCAGAGTATTATCGGAGTGAAAATAATAAAACAGATTAGTTTGTTACTTTGGATGTAACGAAAGGGGGGAATGTGTGGGAGTGAGGGGTCGTTTAGGCCCCCCTCACATATTCAGCATGATGTGGACCACTTGCTCGTAAAATAGCGGGGGACGTCTCCATTGCCTGTATGCTAACATTAGCATAAGTGGGGCTGTTGTGGGGGACACTTGGCTTCCATTTTGTGTACCCTCAACTCCATCTTTGGACTAGGCCTCACTACAATAATACGAAAAGGCTTCTCTCCCTTATTCAGCGCCGCGCACACTGCACTCGTGGCCCCCATCTTTTCTCACTCTGTCTGAAAGCTTCACAGCTCAGTTTCTCACAGATGCACCGGGGACATTGAAACAAATATACTAATGTAACATCTCACTCCACCTCTGAGATCACTGTACTGTGTGTGAACCGGCCCGAACCATGACTTGCAGCTCATCCATCTCCACAAACCCGTCTGTGCCCTCTTACCCCGCTGTTGGAAAATTACTGCTGTATAACCCTGTGCCCTTTAAGGTATTCTCTTGATGTACCAGAAGTGTGACCCTGCTGCGAAGCCCACCCCAGTGTGTCCCCTACTAAAACCAGACCTCTGTCACAGTATATTGCACCCTAGAACTAACAATTGTCAGCGTGCCCATAGTTGCTTTGATGCGCACAGGCCCACCCCATAACTGATGTTATCACACTGACCGAGACCCCTAAGCCTGGTACTCCATATAAGTCCTAATGAATAATGTTATGATCATATGCATGCAATTTATAGGTTTACTAGGATTTACTTAAGCGTATACTTATGATCATTGTTTATTATATGTCTAATGGTAGCTTTTCATGCTAGCTTAGTTAGTGTCTGCTCTACCTCATCGTGACCTAAACCTCACCCCTCCTGGACATTGGCAGCCGGAACACGTGACATTCTCCCTCCCGCCAACGGAGCAACCAATCTGGATAAAGCAGCACATGTGTTTCCATATGTATCCATGTCATTCATCCAATCCCAAGCAATTGTAGTCCCATATAGAGTGATGTCATTGATGATGCTTTGTCCCTTGATAAGTTCATGTTTTTGTAATGTTTGCCAGAGCCCTTTCGACGAAGCAGAGGGATGCCAATTCTTTATAAAGAAAAATAAATCTTGCAACCTGTTTTCTTAGTCTCTTTCCCCATTGGGGTGTCTTGTATTTTTTAGTTATGCATGTGTAAGACGGGGAGTGAGCCTTTACAAGTGCAGAGGGCCAGGGAAGGCAGGGGAGAAATGGGGGCTGCAGTAGGATTGGCGAGCTCCTTGCAGGTTTTGAAAAGGTCAGCCATGTTTTTAGTGGTCCCAGAGATGAGGGCTTGGATATAGGCCCTCTTCTTTGAGCAGATGGAAAGTCAGTATTGCCTTTGGAGCAGACGACAGGCCAGTTTGTCAGAGAATGTGCTCAAAGCCTGCCACTTGTGCTCAGCTGCTCTGCACTTGTGTTTCAGAGAGGCCAAGTCAGAGTCATATCAGGTGTTGCGCTTGGATGCAGTCTTCATGCAGATCCTCATGACCGGGGCAAGGATGTCCAGAGTGTAGAGTGAGAGTCAGTAGCAGGAGCAGAAGGGGTAATGAAGGTGGCTGCAAAAGCAGCAACTGCCACTATCTTCATAGGTCGAATGATGGAGAAGGAGACTTGAAGTGCGGCGGGGGCTTAGCTGGGGGACCCAGGAGGTCCAAGTGAGAGGACAGGAGAGTATGATCAGACCAGGATAGAGGAGTAGTGAGAGGGTTGGAGATGGGGATGTCTGCAGAGAAAAGAGCATCCAAGGTGTGTCTGGCTGAGTGCATCGGACTGAACTGTGCTGCGCCCTACAGCAAACCATTGTGTAGTACTGTGATGTGCTCGATAACGAGCAACTGTGTTGAACTGTGCTGCGCTCTTTAGTTGGCCATTGTGTTGAACTGTGCTGTGCTATATAACGAACCATTGTGTTGAACCAGATGGCAGTACAGCCACTACTGAACACACTTGAGCTTCACACCAGCCCTTAAATCTGACTAAGGTAAGACACCACTGATTCTAATGGAAGTGGGCCACACCGCACTAAAGTGCATTTCCTCCTACAGCATTTCCTCCCACAGATCAAAGTGAACATAAGATTGGCAACAACGGGTAACAAACAAGAACTCGGCAACCACAGAAAGCCACTGTGTCTGTGAACCGAGCACAACTAAAACTGTGGGACCCCATAAGAAGATGCACACAGGGGTAACAAGGGAAGAAACAACCACAGGTTAATAGAGGGAGGCTTTCGCCATGGTGGAACCCAATACAAATGCAACCTCATAAAAGCACACCAAAGGAGACAACCATACAGAACCCCACAAGGGGGAACTAACAACAGGACAACACTGGTGTCCAAAAGGAAGGCAGGGTCCTGTCATTGTGAAACCAATACAACCACAACCACAAAACCACAGATCACAATAGGAAGGCCACCACAGGAAGGCACTCACCACTACCAAACCCAACACCAATACAAGAACCCACAAAGGGAGATGACCACTTAGGAACCCATAAGGGAAAACCAAACCACAGCTCACCACAGGAAGGCCTTCACCACTGTGAACCGAATGCAATTACAACCACAAAACTATGGGCTCCCACAGGGGTAGATCAAAACCAAAGGGTACCACAGGGAGGCATTTGAAACTGTGAACTTAATACAAACACAAATACATATACAAGTAAAAACACAAATACATAACAGTCAGTACATAACAGTCAGACCCCGCAAGGAAAGGCACCCCAGAAGGAAAGATCTAACCACAGGCCACAGCAGATCACCACAGGAGGCCCTCACTGCGGGGAGACAGATACTAGTGGTTACTACCCAAGAGATATCCGGGTGCGCAGAATAGTGCAACCCACAACAACCCCCCCACCTAGAATAAAAGCCTTTCAGAACAGAACCCAGTGCAACATTCCACACACAAGGAATGACTGATGAACGCGTAACAGCCGAAACAGAGCAAATGAAATGGAACAATCTCGGAAACACCACACCTGAAAATAGATGCACACCAAGGCATCAAACAGCTCATCTAACAAAAAAAAAAACATTTGCCAAAACAAGACCAAAATAGCTGCACCTAACATCCTATTAATTACTGAAACATGGCTTACCCAAAACTACAAGGTCATAGTGCACGACTGCATAGCCAACAACTTAAATCTAAAGCAAGTCAACGGAGAAGGAAAAGGAGGAGAAAGATTCGCTGTGGCATACGAGGACCACCTAACAAGAACAATGGCTGAATCATTAAACATCACAACCTGCGAATCACACTTCATACAAGTATCCTCAGATCCTCAAACAAATATCACGTTTGTGCTCATCTACAAGCCTCTAACCTTTGACCCTACAGTCATAGACACCTTCATAAAAACAGTCGCTAACATGGCCATCAAACCCGATCACCTGATCCTTGGAAACTTCAACATCTGGTTTGTGTCAGAATCCAGTTGCCCACGTCGTGTAGCCGAAGAGTTCTTCCTCCCGATGGAACCCTCTGGCCCCAGGAATGGACAGCCAGAGCGATCAATCAGAGGAAAGAACGGATACCTGATGAGACCCAGAGGACGCAGGAGTTGTAATGTAGATGACGCAAAAGTAAATGCAGAAGTCAGGGTGGTACGAGTAGCCGAGGACAGGCGTTGGATCTGTAAGTGAGGAGTTAACACAATACAGATAATATAACAACCGCCCTTCTGACCAAACCCGAACACAACAGAAAGAATGCAATACGTTGATCCCAATTCTGATAACAACCCCTAGGCTTACCGTTACTCCGGGGAGAACCAGATGGAACCAGGAAGAGAAGAACTCCGAAGTCCACAATGCAGAATACCAGCAAGGCTCAACCACCTATCCCGCCGGCACGAGGACGCCTACTACACACTAGATAGTGTGCGTCACAAGGAAACCCCAGGTTGGAAGTTCATAAGTTCCAAGTTCAACAATCCAAAAGTTCAAGAGTTCCAAGGTCAACAATCCAAAGTTCAAGAAAAGTTCCAAAGTTCCTCAAAATACCCAGATGCAGTCCAGATGATTGATGATCCAGAAGACAACCGAAGAGCAACCAAAACTAATGGGCGAAGGCTAGGAAATCCGTGAGCGGTCCGAGGTCGAAGAATGATGCGGGCAGCAAACAAGAACAAGGCAGTCCAAAATCCAAAGCCAGGTAAACGGTCCGGGTCGAGGCAACGAGGTAATCAGAAATGCTGGAGGGAAGGGGAAGGGAAAGGGACAGAACCGGGATGATAAGGAAAACTGGATACAAGGTACAAGATACGAGGCGCCACCAATTCTCAATCAGAAGCACCGATCTGGAGTGTAGGCGGAGAATATAAAGGTGAGGTCACATGACAGCGTTCCGCGGCTTCCAGCGTCGACCGTGGGAAACGCTGAGAGGACGCCAGCGTTGCCATGCCAACTTCCAAGCCCCTGGTTGTAGTGTTCTTAAAGGGCTATGCATCCGTTTCTTGACACTGCTTACACGCCGGTACATGACAGTTTCCTCCCTCAAAGGGGGTGTCACCCCCCGAGCAGACCAGAAACGAGACAAAAGGGCCGGAGCATGGATGTTTCCCACAGGTTCCCACGTACGGTCTTCGGGACCATAGCCCTTCCAATCGACCAGATAGAGACGTCTGCCCCTTCGGACTTTGGTATCCAAGATCGCACCCACCTCATATTCATCAAAACCACGCACCCTAATCGGAGGTGGATGAGCAGGAAGTCTGGTAGATGGGTGGCATGGTTTCACTAGAGAGACATGGAATACCGGGTGTACCTTCCATTTTGCCGGAAGAGCCAATCGGAGGGCCGCAGGGTTAACAACCTGCAGAATGCTGTAGGGACCCACGAACCGAGGCAACAGGGATCTTCGACCAGGCAGGCGTAGATTTTTTGTGGACAGCCAGACCTTCATCCCCGGTCGGTAGTTAGGAGCCGGTGAGCGATGTGCATCTGCCGATGACTTAGTACGTGACTGGGCCTGTAATAGTTGACTCTTAACTATAGCGTGGGTATCTGATAGATTCCTAAGACAACCAGAGGCAGCCGTATTTTGTAACGGCCAATCAGCAATACTGGGCAAAGAACGGGGGTGCTGGCCATATAGTGCAAAGAACGGAGATACACCTGTCGCCGTATGCATAGAGTTATTGTAGGCGAACTCGGCCAGAGGTAGAACAGAAACCCACGTATCTTGGCGTTGGTGGGTAAGACATCGTAGATACTGTTCCATGGTGGCGTTAAGCCTCTCTGTTTGCCCATCGGTTTGTGGATGGTATGCACTAGAGTACCTGCCGTCTATACCCAACGTTGAAGTCACGGCTCTCCAAAAACGAGAAGTGAACTGTGGTCCCCGGTCAGTAACAAGAATGGAAGGCAGACCGAATCTTCGGTAGACGTTCTTCAAGAACAGTTCCGCCAAAACCGGAGCAGAAGGAATCCCCTGGCAGGGTACAAACAAGGCTGATTTAGTGAAATAGTCCACGACCACCCATATAGTGTCGTAGCCGTCGACTACCGGAAGCTCTACTACGAAATCCATAGAGACCATAAACCAAGGCTTGTCTGGAATAGGCATGGGTTGAAGCAGGCCCACCGGTTTGCCCGGTTGATGTTTGCACTGTGCACAAATGGCACAAGAAACGATGTATTCCCGAACATCGTGTGACATGGAGGGCCACCAGCACCACCTTCTCAAAAGGTCAATAGTTTTCCCAGTACCTGGATGTGCCGCTACCGCTGAATCGTGACACCATTGTATGGCGGTGTGTCTTGTGTCGGAGTCAGGCACATATATTTTACCCTTCTTATAAGGCAATGAATTGATGACCTCCAACCCCAGGCTAGAAATCTCGGAGGGAGTAGTTCTCACCCATTCTTGTATCCTTGTTTTCAGAGAGGGGCGCAAGGTACACCCACACACCACTTGATTGGGTAATAGAAGAGCTCCTTTAAGCTCGGATGGGTCAGGGACTCCATGGATGCGGGAAAGAGCATCAGCCTTCGAATTCAGAGAACCAGGGCGATAGGTAATGGTGAAGTTGAACATGGCGAAAAATTCATGCCACCTGGCATGACGTGCCGTGGTACACTTCACTGATTGCAGTGCCAAGAGATTCCGATGATCAGTAAACACTTGAACTGGTTCGGAAGACCCCAAAAGATGATGTCTCCATACCATAAAGGCGTCTCTTACAGCCAACAATTCCCGTTCTGTGATCGTATAATTCCTCTCGTAAGAGGTGAGTTTTCTGGAGTGATACACAACAGGATGTAAACCAGCGGACTCGGGGCAAAGTTGGGACAGGATAGCTCCCAGTGCAACATCTGAAGCATCTGCTTCTACAATGAAAGGCAAAGAGGGATCCGGATGTTGAAGGACGGGAGCCGTGGTAAAAGCAGATTTTAAGGCCTCAAAAGCCTGTTGAGCTTCCTCGTTCCATTCAAACAAACTTTTAGTGCTGGTTAGTTTAGTAAGTGGAGAGGCAATGGCTGAAAAGTCTTGGATAAACCGCCGATAGAAATTTGCAAAACCTAGAAAGGATTGCAGAGCCTTCAAGGTATCAGGACGAGGCCACTCCAATATCGCGGTGATCTTAGACTGGCTCATTTGCACTCCCCGGCTAGTGATATCATAGCCTAGGAACTCTACCTCGGTTTCATGAAACCTGCACTTGTCGAACTTAGCATACAAGTGGTACTCTTTTAGACGTTGCAAAACGTTGGAGACATGGATGACGTGAGTGTCCACCGAAGGGGAGTAGACCAAGATGTCATCTAAGTAAACGACTACGTACTGGTCTAGCATGTCATGAAATACGTCGTTGATGAAGTATTGGAAGGTCGCCGGAGCGTTACATAGGCCAAAGGGCATAACGCAGTATTCGAAGAGGCCATATTTGGTTTTGAAGGCCGTCTTCCACTCGTCGCCTTCGCGAATCCGGACGAGATTGTAGGCTCCCCTCAAATCCAATTTAGTGAACACCTTAGCTGCACCCAATTGGTCCAATAAGACTGAAATCAGAGGAATCGGATACTGATTTCTGATCGTGACGGCATTTAAAGCACGGTAATCGATGCAAGGACGCAGGTCCCCCTCCTTCTTAGGGACAAAGAACATGGGTGAGGCAGCAGGTGAGCGGGAAGGACGAATAAAGCCAGTACTCAAGGATTTGTCAATATATTCCTTCAAAATCACGTCCTCGTTAGGGGTCAGGGAATATATGCGCCCAGACGGAATCTTAGCTCCAGGAATCAGCTCGATAGGGCAGTCATAGGGCCTGTGGGGTGGAAGTATCTCTGCCCCACGTGCGTCGAATACGTCCTGATATTTCCTGTACACCATAGGAAGGACAGTGTTAAGTACTGCCCCCACAGTACGGGTAGTTTCAGCAAGAGCATGACTTGGATTGGTGATCTCCGAACTGATAGTGAGGCATCTCCTTTCACAGTAATCCGACGGAAAACATACCTCCCCAGAATGCCAATCCACAGAAGGATTATGCAATCTTAACCAAGGTAAGCCAAGAATGAATTTAAACTGTGGTGCCGCAATGAGATCAAAGTAGATGCTCTCTTGATGACCGCAGTCAGTGATCATGGTGAGGTCAGTAGTCCGCTTCGTCACTAACCCAGAGACCAAGGAAGAGCCATCTACCGAATTTACCACTTCAGGACATGATTTGTGCATAACTGGCAGACCCAACCCCTGAGCATAAGTGGCATCCACGTAATTCCCTGTGGCGCCTGAGTCCAGGACCATCATCACGGCCCATTTCTCAGAACCGGGAGACGACAGGGAAACAGATAGACAATAAGGACTGTATATTGTAGGGTCTATCGAAGAAACACCCGGCATCTGGACCCCTTCAGTCACCGGGTTTTGGCGTTTCCCTGTTTCTTAGCGGGTTTTTTGGTACATTCTCGGAGCAAGTGGTCTGAACCTCCGCAATAGAAACATAATCCATTCTTTCTCCGGTGTTCCCTAACTTCAGCCGAGAGAGGAGTTCTAAGTGCCCCAATCTGCATGGGTTCCGTGGATCCAGCGGCAGGTAAAGGAACGGAGATAGCAACAGGAGGAACCGTTCTCTTTTCACCCCTCCGTGCTGCTTGTCGGGAATCGATCTGGAGAACCAAATCCAATAGTTCCGAAAAAGCAGTAGGTATCACCGGAACGGTAGCCAGTGTGTCTTTTAGGGAGTCGGATAGCCCTTTATAGAAGAGAGAGGCCTTCTTCTCTTCGGGCCAATTTGTTTCCGCCACCAGCTGATTGAACTTGGCTAGATAGGACAGGAGAGGTGTACTGCCTTGTTGGAGACCAAGCAGTTCTAAATCCGTAGCTTGTGTGGCATAACGTGTGTCGAACACACGACTCATAGCCTCAATTAGGGCGTCACAATTGTAAAGAAGATGACTGCCCTCTTCCAACAACGGATTAGCCCAGGCAGCCGCGGTACCCCCTAAATGAGATAACAGAAACGCCGCCTTAGTAGTGGAATCTGGAAAAGAGGCAGGACGACACAGAAAGTGTAGTCTACATTGGTTCAAAAAGGTCCTAAAGGTCTTGGGGTCTCCACTGAAGCGTTCCGGTGGAGCCAAAGGGAACTGGGTAGTCATATAAACTGGTCCAGCACCCTGTTGGGATGGACCAGCACCTGCCCCAGAGACACTGGCCAAAGGTGGGGCAGCTGCCCCAAGGGGTTGGAACCCTGCTTGCAACTCATCAATGCGTCGCTGCGTGGCTGAATGAGCCGCAGTCATATCATTACGTAAATCGGCCACCAATTGTAAAATAGTGGACAGCGTCTCATTGGTATCCATATTGAAAGGCTTCTGATTATGTCAGAATCCAGTTGCCCACGTCGTGTAGCCGAAGAGTTCTTCCTCCCGATGGAACCCTCTGGCCCCAGGAATGGACAGCCAGAGCGATCAATCAGAGGAAAGAACGGATACCTGATGAGACCCAGAGGACGCAGGAGTTGTAATGTAGATGACGCAAAAGTAAATGCAGAAGTCAGGGTGGTACGAGTAGCCGAGGACAGGCGTTGGATCTGTAAGTGAGGAGTTAACACAATACAGATAATATAACAACCGCCCTTCTGACCAAACCCGAACACAACAGAAAGAATGCAATACGTTGATCCCAATTCTGATAACAACCCCTAGGCTTACCGTTACTCCGGGGAGAACCAGATGGAACCAGGAAGAGAAGAACTCCGAAGTCCACAATGCAGAATACCAGCAAGGCTCAACCACCTATCCCGCCGGCACGAGGACGCCTACTACACACTAGATAGTGTGCGTCACAAGGAAACCCCAGGTTGGAAGTTCATAAGTTCCAAGTTCAACAATCCAAAAGTTCAAGAGTTCCAAGGTCAACAATCCAAAGTTCAAGAAAAGTTCCAAAGTTCCTCAAAATACCCAGATGCAGTCCAGATGATTGATGATCCAGAAGACAACCGAAGAGCAACCAAAACTAATGGGCGAAGGCTAGGAAATCCGTGAGCGGTCCGAGGTCGAAGAATGATGCGGGCAGCAAACAAGAACAAGGCAGTCCAAAATCCAAAGCCAGGTAAACGGTCCGGGTCGAGGCAACGAGGTAATCAGAAATGCTGGAGGGAAGGGGAAGGGAAAGGGACAGAACCAGGATGATAAGGAAAACTGGATACAAGGTACAAGATACGAGGCGCCACCAATTCTCAATCAGAAGCACCGATCTGGAGTGTAGGCGGAGAATATAAAGGTGAGGTCACATGACAGCGTTCCGCGGCTTCCAGCGTCGACCGTGGGAAACGCTGAGAGGACGCCAGCGTTGCCATGCCAACTTCCAAGCCCCTGGTTGTAGTGTTCTTAAAGGGCTATGCATCCGTTTCTTGACACTGCTTACACGTCGGTACATGACAGTTTGAAGAAGAGAACACCAACTCATCCAAAACACTAACTAATCAACTGGTGGCAATGGATCTAAGACAAATGATTAACGGAGCAATGCACACAGCAGGCCACACACTAGATGCAATCTTTGGCAACAAAAACCTGCTCACAGCAGCACAAGCAGTGCAAATCCTCTGGAGCGACCCCCTAATTATACCCTTCGTGATCCAAGCACCATCAAGAATTCCTGACATTCCCCCTAATAACCTGCCAAGCCGGAAAAGAAATTGGAGAACCATAAACAGCATAGACTTAAACGGGATACTGGAAACCATGAAACCATCACTCACGACCTAAAAGCTTAGAAGGACAGATGAAATCCTAAAATGATCATGAACACAGTAAAAGACGTGGCACAAGAAAAACCTTTTTTCCCCATCGCGGAAGGAATCAATGGTGAGATGGGTCACACCCCATCTTAAGGCACTGAAAGTAATAAACTAGAACAAAAATGGACAAAATACAATGACCAACATAAACCAAATACATACCAAAGACCGATTAGACTATACAGAGTTGAAATGCTCAAAGCCAAAAAGAAACGCTGCAATGAACGGACCGCAAAATCAGGCCATGCCCTGAAAGACATTTTCAAGATCATAAACGAGATGCGAAATTCGTCCATGTGCAACAACACACCGATCCTTACACAAAAACTATGCGACGACCTCGCCAACCACTTTAAAAATAAAATCAACAACATTCAGCTAATCATACAAAGTAAGCCAAAATGTCCCACAGATCACCTCAACCAGCCTACACCAGTGACCAGACTAGACTTCTTCCTGCCAATTTCATCCGATAAATTCAGCACCCTGGTGAGCAAAAGCATCAGAGCTGGTTCCCCAGCAGACCCCTGCCCACCAGACGTCCACAAAGTGATCCTCACCTAGCAAACACCAACAGAATACTACCTCAACCTCTCACTAGCAACATGATCAGTGCCACAAGCCTTCAAATCGACCTACATCAAACCACTCCTTGAAGATACCTCGGGAAATGTGGACGAACTTATCAACTACCGACCAATTTCAAAGCTATGTCTATGAGCAAATCCTGGAATATGTGGAAAAAAGCAGCTGCTGGATCAGGCATAAGTGGGCTTCAGACCCATGATAGGAACTGTGTTACTATCTATTTGGGATGATCTAAAGGCCAATGCAGACTCCAGGGCCGCATTACAAGTATGGCAGAGCGGGAAATAATTGGCAGTAACGGAATTACCGCAATATTCCGGCTGCATCATACTACGAGTTTAGCCCTCCACCTCTTCACTGAAAAATTGGCAAAATCGGTGGAATTACCACAGTAGAATTACCACTGCAGTAATTCTGCCAAAAAGCCCTGTAGAGCCCCATGGTCTCATACACCACCATCACCACTTGTAATCTGGTTGTATTTCCGCCAGACCAAGCGGCAGTAAAGTTAATTCAGTTTGGTGGTGTTCTGGCAGATTTACCACCAGAATACTGCCTTACCCGTAATGAGGCCCTAATCTGCACTAATACTACTCGATCTCTTCGCAGCTTTTGACACAGTGAAGCACGACAATCTCATCAGGAGACTAGATAATATTGGGATCGGCAACACCACTCTCCTCGGGTTAAAATCCTTCCTGACAGAAAGAAAAGAAACAATCTGGCTGCAAGCATTAAAATCAGCACCTCAGAAAACAACTTGCAGAGTCCCACAGGGCTCATCGCTTTCACAGTACTCTTTAACATCTACATCACTCCACTGATCAGCCTCATCAAAAAACATGCCCTTGCCTACTACAACTACGCAGACGATACACAAATCATCTATAAAATCAACGCCAATGAAGAGCAAAAACCAAGCGTCTCATTGAATTAAAGCAATAGATGAGCACCAACAGCCTTAAACTCAACCAGGACAAGACCGAAATCATTATTACACCCAATGACGTAGCAAACAACCAGCACCTCCCATGGCCCGCCAAACTAGGCACCTTGCCAGAACTTTCCAATGTAGTAAAAAATCTAGGAATCCTAATGGACAACAAGCTAACACTAGAGCCAGAAGTAAATGCAGTAGTTAAAAAATGCTTCTTTCAACTATACATGATAAAGAAAATACTTTCCTAACTCTCCTTATCACACAGAACGCTTGCCATTATCTCTCTCACCCTGTCAAGAATAGACTATGCCAACAGCATCTACATCGGAATGCCATAATACATGCTGAAAAAGCTACAACGAATACAGAACGCAGCTTCAAGACTACTCCTTAAACTTGCTAGAAGAGAAAACATCACACCAGCACTGAGAACGCTGCACTGGCTGCCATTCAAAAAAGGAATCTTCTTCAAAACGCTGTGCATAACACTCAAAGCCATCCACAGCCAAGGAGCAGGATGCAAACAGGAGAAAATCACCATAAACAAACCAACAGAAAAACTAAGATCCATCAGCTCCATCCACCCGAACACAGATAATGCGCAAGAAATACATTTGGTGGATCAGCGTATTCCTGCATAGTGGGGAAACTCTCGAACTTGCCACCAAAAAAAATACTAACAACAGGGGATCATCTCAAATTCAGGAAACTATTAAAACACGGCTATTCAACACTCAGAGCTGAAGATAACCTCTGAGCCACAAAAAATTCACGAGAATGAACCGGCCATCTGTGAAGCATGAACACACCAGGAACAAGATTAAGTGGGAAAGCCAACCCTCGCAACAAACCCAAAAAGCCTCAACCAACCCACTGATAATTCTATAATCCTCTAACACTCAGCTTATCCACCACCCACTACATAACTGACTTGACACACACACTTCAGAAACGATTCACCAAACCAATAAACTCTACCTTCTCACACAATACACACAGGAAACATCTGCATACAACACACAAATGGCAATTTATCAAAACATACTTGCACACCGTGCCTGGTTTTTCCAAACTGAAGCTACCAACAGCACATCAAAGCTCTCTTGTGCTTTTCCCTCTCAACCCACTAATCTTCCCAACCCCCCTCCGTTAAAGTGGTTGGAGACCATGGAAAATGGTAGTAGTCCGCAGTAAAAATCTCAATTACATAACAATACTAAATGAACATCCAGCATTCTGGAACACTTTGGCAACAGGGGTTTCGTGCTACAAGTCAGAAGTCTTCGAACTCAAGTGTGCTCTCCAACAGGAAAACCGTCTACTACCTCGTGGTATGTTGGTATGGCTGACCTATACACATTCACTGTACGGTAAGCTGGTGAGTGTAGCAAGTCTGCTAAAGAATTAACCATCTGGACTAAACTGCTCTTAATGGGATTGTAATCCTTTTGTATGCACCAACTAACCCAGACACCCGATGCTGATGTATAAGAGCACTGTGTGCTGGGAGCCCAAGACCTAGCTACATGTTCCACAGCCCTTTTTGAAATGCTGCCTGTTTCCACCTATCCCTATTAGTGTCCATGCCATCAACTGTAGCCTATTTGGAATTTGTAGAGGAGGACACAGACGGGGTACATCCACTACCAATTCTTATACTAATGGGAACCGGCTTGGGTGCACGTAAATGATGAATTTAACACTTATTGCACCTTCTCTTGTTGCACGTATACCAGAAATCCTGTGATCATTGCAAATGGTGAAAACGCATAATGCACCCATAGTCCGCACGCCTCGAAGAAATCATCTGTTTCCGATACCTGCGGATCTGGTTTCCAGGGAAGTTGCACATTGAGCCGTGAGGAAATGAGATCCAACTGGAACAGCCCCTTCATATCTTTACCCTGAGAAAAGCTGCCCAGTATATCGGATCTCTCCAAAGCGGAAAACACAAATATGCCCTTGAGTGGGCCTCCCAGGAATGGATTCTGCCAACCTGCGGTGAAGGCAACATTCTCAAAAGGCTTTCGCCATCGCTGACAACCTTCTGGATCGAGTGCCTCCCAACTTGTTGATGTATCTGACTGATGAGAGATTGTCAATCCTCAAACATATGACACATCCTTCGACAACAACTTTTGCTACGTAGGAACCTACAAGAATTCTAAACAATGTATACACTCCTGAGAATTCTACTGCACCCACCTCACTCCAGTTGAAACTCCACTGCAAAAAGCCCCTTCACACTTCACCCCATCTGAACAGGCTGGCATTAGACTCTAAGAGCATATCTGGGGCAGAACTGAACATTATCCTGCCTTTCCAATCATCCATGCGGGACAGCCAGCACTGTAGCTTCGCTCTGTCTTCTACCATAAAAGGCCTCCAATCTGAATAATCTTCACCTTACCTCCAGTGTTGATTTGTTGACCTCCTTAAGGCCTTGTAAGAGAGAGGTGATGGAACTAATGCTTGAATGGTAAATAACTATCCTATCACACTGGCAAGATGAAGAATAGTAATTCAGTGTCACTGTTTTGCCAATGCTCTCCACAAATCTTTCTTGATGGCTTGTACTCTCACCTTTGGTAAATGCAATGTAGTTGATTTCCAAGTGATCGTGAGCTCCAGAAATCCAACCGCTGGGCAGCCCTACATCTCCCAATTTATCAAAGAAATTAGATCCAACAGCAATTGGACTTTAAGAGTTTAAAGATATCTTAATTTTCTTGCTTTCAAAAAACGTATTACAGGCGTAAACAGTTTTGTGAAACACCAAGGGGCAGATTAGAGACCAAAAGGCAGAAAACAAAACTGAAAAACCTGACTGTGCCAAAGAAATGACAGAAAGCGCCTGAATTCCTTAGCAATCAGTATCGTTATATAGGCACCCTTAAGGTCCTGTCTTATTACCCAATTGCCTAGCTTCAAAACGTCTTGTAAAACAGCAATCATACCCATTTTGAAATGTCTGTGTCTTCACAAACTGTTTCAAATTGAAGACTGACCTATGACCTATGTCCTTTGTCCTTATATTTGGGAAAAAAATATTGTTGCAGAAATTGTCGGGGAGATTCCCTCCCCAACTGAATACCATATTTTCCCAGAACTGATGTATTTCCAAGCTCACCACTTGAAGAATGTCCTGCATTGTTGTAGTGTCAAATTCTAGGTGATATCCCTGCAATGTCTCCAACACCCAGGGAAACATTGATAAACTAAACAAGCCAACTTCCTGAGAAAGGATCAAATGTGTCCTCTCTTCCTACTGGTCCCAAGAAGACGTCATAGTTTTGCACACCTACCTCTGAATTCAAATTTTGTTTTTCCAATCCTGAATCCCCGATTCCTTTGCCTTTGTTGTTGCAGAGGAAAAGAAGACTTGTCTGCTCCTACTATATTGGTCTGCCTCTTCTAGGCCAGCACTGTATGGGCCATACCCACCAGATCTCATGTGGAACTGGGCTTGGCTGTCCGAACGGCCCCTGTAACAGCCTGACCTCCGAGAAACCCAGGTCTGGAACAGCTTCTTTAACAGAGACTGGGCTTTGTCAAGTGCTGTAAATGTGGATATAAACATGCTGTTTTCTTTGAGGGCTGTGTGTCTTCCTCCTTATGATCTTGTCTGAACTCAGCCAAGCCCACCCATTTTGGGTTGACTTTCATTAGAATACCTTTTTTGCATTATTGAACTCTGAGCCCACCCACTTATTATTGCTGGGTCCAGTGGTTTCCCCGTCACCTCGGCTTCTTCTGCAAAATCTAACACTTTCAAAACGGTACCCATGAGGAGCCAATCCTTTCAGTTGGCCCGTGCCTTGATAACACCTTTAGAAATGTATTTCCCATAATGTAATAAGAGTATAGCCAATTTACATTCTATTGTAAGCGTTATATCCTGTTTAACCTTCATGGCTGGCTAAAGGTATAATGCTTTCTTTTGTCTTCTGGAGTTATCCACTGTCATGGCTCGTTGGCGCCGCCGCTCTCTTTTGCAACGCTGGAGGTTGCGAGCATTGTCTATGTTTTCTTCTTCCAACATGGCTCCTCTTACATGGGGTAGCGGTGCAGCGTTTCCACGTTTGGAAGTCAGACGTCCTCTGACGTCATCACGTTGTTCCGGGGATTCCGGATATGGCCCAGAGGATCCAAAGTTCAGCGCGTCGCTTCTCTCCCCCGACGCTGCATGAGTTCGCAGCTAGGGTGCATGTTACCTACATCCTTGCTTCTACTTACCTTTTCCTTCTATTCCTTCCCACAGCCTTGTGTCTTTATCCTGCCATTTACTCCCGTCATCCAAGACCCTTCAAGAACCTTCGTTAGGCTCTTCCTCCCGACACACTGGGTACTTCTCCACCCCTTTTCATCTGATTTAACGACGTGTCTGTCCTTCGGCTCATATCCTGTTTGTTTATTTAGAGTCCAGACGTTTTCGGGATCCCGCGGCTAGACCTTTGAGTTCCTACCCGTATTGAAGAGCGGCATACAAGGAACGAATTGATCCATCCAGCTACACATCCGTTCCAGCAGGGTTTTATTCCCCAGGAGGGTTTCCCTGGGATCCCTCGCACCACCCCTTCTTTCCCTTTTAAGGGGAAGGGTGGTGTCAGGGTCCTCAGGGGACTCCCCAAGTGCCTCGTTGATTGCTGCACAAAACAGGTTAGTTTTGAATTATTATAATTATTACATTATTACATTTTTTTGTGTAAAAAATATTGAGCGAAATGCTCCACATGAGGGATTGTAAACCGATCAAAGGAATTTTGGTTAGATCAAACCCTAGGAGTTAAACTTGGTTCCCCAGACTGATCCAAGAACTCATGAACATCCAAGGAGTCAGGGACATTAACTATGGCTAAAGTGCTTGTAGAGCTTTGACTGTTTGGAAGCTTCCACCATTCAACCCCTGGCGATGAGTCAAGGGCCGAACCCTAACAAGCCCTCTGGAACCAATAGTCCTCCTACCCTCAGAAAAGGGGCCCACATGGTGAATGAATGTCACCTAATCCTGGTGCCCTGTACACCATATTGGTCCTTGGGAAAGAGGACCAGACCATAATATCCACCTTAATTCAACATTATGCCTTTTTTGAGCATGTGTCCTGTACTCTGAGTTATGCCCCACATCCTCACTAACTGCTCTACCAAACTGTTCCTAATGACCCTCAGCCAGGGCTTTGGAAACTGCAGCACAAACTGCCACGTTTGATACAACATTGGTTTTAACAGCAGCAGTGTGAAAAACCTGAAGGTGTCTCCCTGACTAGTCCCCGGGGATCTGTCATCCAGGTGACCAGGACACGGCATTGCTATTGAATTCAGTTCCTGGGGGTGGACCAGGGAGGGAGAATCACCTGGACTCTGCACACGTTCCCTTGATAAAAGGGCCTATCTCGTAGGAGGCGAGTGTCTTCATTCACACCTCGTGCCAGCTTCACATCAGCGTGGACAGGTTATTCTTCATCTCAGTGGACCACAGCATCCACGTAAGCACAAATGATTATTGTGCACTTTCCTTATGAAACATTATGGCATGTATGGACAGAGGTCACTCCTCAGTTTTGTCCATGTGGGCTCTACAACCATTTTGGCTGCACTAATGCTCAACCATTTAACTTGAGGGCAAGTCAAACCTCACCAACTGTCAGGGTGACATCAGGTCTCTCCTTGTCTCTTTTTCTGTTAGATTGCGGCAAGCTCATTTATATGGGATCTGAACACCAAGACTCGCCCAGCCTTACACGCCTTCAGGTAGTGTGGTACTCTGTTTTTGTTTTTGCCCTATCCAACAGTAGTGACACAGACATCAAGGTGTTTACTGACGCACACTTTGGTATTTATTTATTTATATATATTCACAGGTCCCCTACAAACAAGTACTAGCGGTCCTCCGACAGCTGTGCACAGGCACCCTTGCATGGTAAGCCCCTTCTGGGTTTTGTTCTTAATTAGACATTAGAAAGGTAGTAATAGTTTTGCAGATGTCATGTTGCTTAATACACCCAAATACAGACTTCCCTCCTGCACTTACAAAACATATTTGTGATTATTTGCAGATACACACACAAACTCTCATTAACTGAACTCCTATCAATTTTAGCCGTCCTGATGAATGCCACACTACCAACAGCATTTTCCAACTGCTTCTTGTGACCGAAACACAACCGTGTCAACATCCTTACACAGTATTGGTTGTTCATACTGTCCAATAAGCTGATTCTTTTCCGCAAATAGAATGCCTGATGGTCCCCAATACATATAATGAGACCCTCATCCTTTTGTAAAAATGTATGTTTTGCAGTTTCTTTACATGTCTAATTTTGCTATGCTCACATTGTATTGTTGCTTCATTTTGTCCTTTCCTGTGGCACACTTTGTTTAAACCACTGTTAGTAAATGTTTTACACTATTTTGACATATGAAATTGTGATGTCTACCTTCTAACTCATTTATTAGGGAAACTCATTAAAAATCCTTTTTCTGGGGTCATAATGTATTCAGGGTCGCCCTGATCATTTGTTGTTTAGTATTTATCTCTTCCTTTGCCTCAATGACCGATAGCTAGAGTCAAGTTCACATACAAGTCCTACTTCTGTGTCCAGGTATATTCTGTATTTTGTGTAGCTTCTTTACTCTAATGTACCTTTGAATCCAAGCACCTACAGGGATGCGAAAGCCTTTCAATGCAGTAGCAGAAAAACACCTTTTAGCCCGCCTCTGCGGACCCACAATGGAGTACAAATATGCCTTGCTTAGACCTAATGAGTATGCCGCTCAACCAGGGTAGAATCCTGACAATGCTGCATCTGTAACCCGGTTCAGCGGACTTCACTCTTTCTTATGCAACAATCCTACGCTGTGTAGTGTGCACCCTGATATCATATGCCCCAATGTAAGTACCCTAAATGCCTTTCCTTCCCAGGTTGCCTAACCATCAGCTATTATTTCTGCTTCTGTTTTATCAAAGAGAGTATCATGTAACTCATTTGTTTTTGTATTTCAAAAACAATTTTATTTGTAGAAAACATCAAAAAGCCTAAGACACAGCTTCATCACTCAGTCAAAATAAGATACATAAAACAACATAAACATTCAGAGTGTTTTGACAACAAAAATGCTAAATACATGGAGTTTGTGCAGCAAATTATTTTTTCACATACAGAAAAGAGTTGTGACTGGGGGTTAGTATAATAGGGATTTTTCTACTATTTTGTTAGGACACATTTCGTATGTTGGGCAGGGAAATCACAGCACTCTTAAAAAGCGAGATATTTGTACCACGCACTATCACCACTGGAGTGATCCTCTGGCGCTCTGGAAGATCTGAAACAAAAAGTGGGGTAGGTTAGGCCTGTTAGTATGACAAAGTTTGGAGAAGAGCAAGGAAGCTGTGAAGCACTGTTGGCAGCTTCAGTTCAGTTAACACCGTTTGCAGCGCATATTGGTGCGGTATTCGGTTCTCAGTCTGTCGTGTGCTGTTGTGTGGGGGTCTGTGCGGTGTGTTTGTTGTTGCGGTGAGGTGGTGAAAGATGGCTAGCTAGGATTTTGTGTGTGATGCAAAGAACATGCCTTTATAGTTGACTAACTTCTATGATAGCATAATCTACGTATGGATGTGCACATTAGTCTCATATCAACTCCATAGATACATTCTATTGCCATTTTAAAATGTTTTTTGGATATTCCGTGGATTCCGGTATTGTGTGTGAAAGGATGGTTGTGTGCTCATTTAAAATCATCATCTTTATTTCTCTTTCGTCCTGGCTCTGCCTCCTTCCCAAATGGAAAAGTTGGCTGCAAAAGATAGCTGTCTCTTTAAGAACTTTGAAGAGGTGGGGCCTACGTAACGCGTGCATCCCTCCACGTGCCAGGCCCACACCTTACCCCTACGTCACCAATGTTCCACACCCAGTTTCAGTTCTTCTGCCTACTGGGCAGGTCGGAATTTATTGCTCCGATGCAACTCGCTCCTTTTCTATTCGCGGTGCCTCCCTCTCTGCATGCCATATGCAACAGGATTCAAGCAGTGCATCCGTTGCGGGAAGAATTTCTTTGCGGCCGATCCCCATCATGCCCGCATCCGCTGTTTGGGTATACATCACCCGCAGAGTACCTGGTGTTTTGCTGTGGGATTCGTCCGAGGTCTTTGCTGACTCCTCTTCTCTCCATGTCACAGCTGGGACTGGTACCGAAGACGACCGAGGACTTTGTTTGGAACAGGAGGGAGGCTGACATTGGTAAAAGGGGGACTGTACCTTCAGGTGAGGTACTAGTTTCGGCACCAGTAATCGGTAATCGGTACCCAGGGGAAGACTGCCTCCTCATCTCTGGGGTCTTTGTGGGACTGTTCAGGGGGAAACCACCGGCCTATTCAGCTGAAAGTGCCTCTGGGTGGGAAAGCACAAGTACCTCCCAGTGAGAAAGTGTTAGTACCTCCAGGTGGGAAAGGGTCTGAGAAGACCCAAAAGGTACCGGAGGAGTTATTTACGCCAGACAAAATAACGATGGTACCAGGAAAACCCTCTGTTGCCTCGGTAAGCTGAACAGGCAAGGGTTCATGCAAAGAGGCCTGCGCCTCCGGGGTTGATTCGGTCCATTCCGATTCCCCTGTACCGGATAAAGCCAAGTCGGCTTCCGCATGTAAAAGGTCTGGTACTTCAGTGTCGAAAGAAAACATTTTACCCTCACTACCGCAGTTGAGCTTTCAAGCTCCTCGGTACCGAGGAAATCACATAAGTCCTCTCACAAGAGGCATAAGCACTCTCATTTGAAATCTAGTCCAGTACCAAATTCTCCAGAAAAGCACAAACAGAAGAAATCTCCCGTGGCATCTGTCTCGGACTCGGTACCAGAGAGTCAGAAGGATAATTCTACTCTAATTTCTGACTCGGACGACTTTGATTCTCCCACATTTTTTACGGTTCCAGCAGAACAATTATTCAGCAATCCTGTGAGAGTTCTGTCACCTCACATTTTGCCACAATTTTCTTCTCAGTAAGAGGACAATTTGGGTCAACCTACTAAGGTACCAGCACAACCTGGACAACAGCTGGTCCAAACCAATATCCAGGTGCCAAGACCCGTGTTTTTTAACATCTATTATCCTAACCAACCGCCTAACAGGGCTGACTCGTCAACTTCTCATATCAGACTAGAAGACCCTCAACCTAGCCATTTCCAAATGGTGAATGTCATCACCAATACTGTGCTAAAAACCATGCTTTCTGAGCCCTTCCTAGAAGTTCTGGCTCAACGCATCAAAGGCCAAATGTCACCTATTTCACCTTAGGGATCGGTACCCATCTATCCTATTCCTGAACTAATCACGGTATCAGTGGACAATGAGGACTCTGCCCCTCCACCCAAGAAACAGAAACTTCCAAGGACTCTGACTCAGATTCAGATGACAACACCATTCAGTCACCATCTAAGGTGTTTCATGACATTGTGACTAAAGCCATGCAGGCACTAGAAACCCTCCCTAAGTATAAGCCTGAAACGGCTGATGTTTTTGGTAAATTGCCATCTCAGCAGTCAAAAGTTCCAGTTCTCATGGAATTGTCTGTTCTAGAACAAGTTCTAGCTCGTTAGGGAATGCCTCATTCTGATTCACACATCTACACAGCCATAGATAACAAATACAACAAGTCAAAGGATGAACCCTTCACACTTATGGGCAATCTTCCTGCTCAATCTGCAGTAGTCTCAGCTGCCCTTGGCTCAAAGGGTAAAGGCCCTTCTCCATCTTCAGCTTCAGTTCTTGATAAAAACAAAAAAGCATGGGAGACTCAAAGTAAGAACTCTTACACCACCTCTACCTTACACCTTAGGCAGGTTAACACTGCTACAGTTTTGGCAGGATTTAATATCCTCAATTGGGAGAATCTTGAACGCTTTGCTGACATGCTCCCTCAGGAGGCTGTAGACAAATTTTCTTTCTGGATTTCAGAGGGTAGTGAAACTGCTATTCAGCAGTTTCAAGTGGTCAAAGACCTCACTGACACACAGCAAGAGCAGTCACTAGTGCGGTCTGCATGCATAGGCACACATATTTGTCAGCCTCTTCCCTTCACCAAGATATCCAGGAGAAAGTGCTCGACCTTCCATTTGATGGCAAAACACTGTTCAATCCATTTTGCAGATCATATCCTCCAGAAATGTAAGGCCAGTGTCACGACAGCTAAGACCATTAGCTCAATTTCGGTGAAACAGCCATATCACCAAAACTTTAAGTCATTTAAACCATGTCCTCAAGGAAACAGTGGTTCTGCCACTTCTGATAAGTCTTAGTACTCTTCTAAAAAGAGAAGATATAGACCCAAGTCTAAATCAGGACCTTTCCCTTCCTCGAATTCTGCTCAAGAGCAAATTAAGTCCATTTGACTTCCTTCCGGGCATGTACATGCCTTCCGCTCTTACTATCATCAAGGAGCATACATCCCCAGTAGCAGTAAGGCTTTTCAAATTCCTCCCCTTTTGGAAAAACATTACTCAAGGGGAGTGGGTTCTGAATATTCCAGCATGGTTACCGCCTTGCCCTTACGGCTATTCCACCTTCCTCTCCTCCAAAGCTCCAAAAATCATCCCTGAACTCCTGGAAGAGATACAAAAACTCCTCTTCTTAGGAGCGATAAAATTGGTTCCTCAAGGGGAAGTAGGTTAGGGATTTTACTCTCGTTACTTTCTGATCCCAAAGAAATCAGACGGAATCCGTCCAATTCTGGACATTTCAGACCTCAACCAATTTCTGTCCATCGAAACCTTCCACATGGTGACCATTCCTCAGATTCTGGCTTCTCTACATCCAAACGATTGGATGGCATCTGTAGATCTACAGGATGCTTATTTTCACATCCCCATCTACAAACATCACTGTCAGTTCCTGAGATTCACAATAGGAAGGTCTCATTACCAGTTGTCGTAAAGGCGAACACTAATGAAGGAAAGCATAAAGTTGCTGCTGGAACAGGTATGGGTAAGCCATTAAGTAGATGTCATTTGTGTCCAGGTTGCAGATGTGCTTTGTGTGATAGCAGGACGATTAGAAGCAAGAAGAGGCTCGTAGCAGGACTTCAAATCCCAGCAGCCTCCGGGCATAGGACCACAGCCCCAGCTGCCCAGCCGACTCTCTGGAACAAGCCAGGCACACGGGACCTGCAAATGGCCCAGGCAACGCCCAAGCCCACGCCCAAGGCATCGCGCATGCGCGAGCGAGCCACCGCGCATGCGCAACCCGCAAACGCTTGTTCGCGCTTGAGATTGCATCGGACAGGACGCATTCAGCGGAGCTCCGGCAAAACCTCCCTCGCGGGACCCATCCTCGCCGGAAAAACACCTTCCTTGGCCCCGCGCCTCATGAGATAAGTGCCGCTCTAGTGTTACTTCTACAGACGTTTTTCGGAGCGGGTTTCTGACCAGTTTTGAAATATTAACTTCTGGGAAGCGACCACAAGTGAATAGCGGAATGCTTCAACATACTAACTCCTAACTGCATGCTACGTTATGCTCGCCAGTTGCGGGCATTGTTTGGGCTGATTGGGAGACAGGATCTACACACTTCTAGGGGGCACGCACTAACAGTTTTCTTTTTGTGTGTGTGTCAGGAACGAAAATGCCTCAGCCCTAGCAGCCTACAGAATCTGTCCAAACCGCAAGGGAGCAGGACGCTTGGCGAAGCCAGAGCTAAGTGCCTATAAGTTATTTGCCTATGCATGAAAACAGTCTGTCTTGTTGTGCACGCGCAGGAGTGCTCGTTCCAATCCAGTATTTTGTTTTATTTTCCTAAACAACAGGAGACACTGAACAGCATACTGTTACGTTATTGTTTCTAACCTGCAGTTCAAAATTGCCACCTCTGTGCTGATTATAACAGAGTGTGGGGCTGCAACACCAAGTGGGTAACGCATGCATGAATGTTGAATGCATGTCTTGATCTCAGAAAGGGTAACGCATGTATGAGGGAATGCATGTGATGTGGAAAAAGCCGTGAAGGCTGCAATACCTCTGCCTATTGTAACAGCTAGCCGAGGACAGAGCCAAGGAGCATGCCTTTCCTAGAAATCCCCTGCCTATCCATAACTGCTCCCTTACCCTCAACCCGGTGTACCTAACAACCCTCTACCCATCCAATCCAAGGACCCCAACCCTCTTTCCCCGTGGGGGTCGCGGTGACCTGCGTTTGCCTAATCCAGGCACCAAGACCGCCAAGGGAAGGTAGGAGTTTGTGCTGCTTCTGCGTGGAACGGAACTCGCCTCGACAGAAGCGCAAACCCACGTATTATTCATACGCCCAAGTAGCACAAACTCAGAAACAGGAAATGGAGGACATAGCTCGTGTCTTAAACGAACTGCAGGCTGCACTAGACCTTACTAGGCAGGATTATGCTACTTTGACCACTCGAGTGCAGGAGCTTACCGCACACGGTAGGCCACTCCCAGGGGGGCCCCCACCAACCCCGGTACAGGTCCAAGTGACTACTGAGCCACCTATGCCCTTGGCTGCCCCAGAAAGGTACGGGGGGACCCACACAAAGACTCAGTATTCATGACACAATGCCAGTTGCACTTCCTCACAAAACCAACTATATTTTCGTACCGCGCAATCCCGGACCGCTTTTCTTATTTCTTATCTTACGGGAGATGCCGCAGCCTGGGCAACCCCGTTAGTGCAAAAAGATGATGCCGTTTTGTATGATTGGGGGGAGTTCCAAGAAGAATTTGGAAAACTATTCAATAGGAAAGCAGCCTCATTGGTACGGGATTGGGAACTCCTCACTTTGCGACAAGGAAGCAAGGATTTGATTTCATATGTAACCACCTTCAATTGTCTGGTAGTGGAAGCTGAGTGGCCACATGAGAAGAGAATGGCTCTCTTCTATCAGGGACTTCGGGAGGAGCTAAGAGACTTGATAGCACAAGTAGATCCCCAACCAACCACGTGTACAGCAATGATAGATCTGGCCTTACGCTTAGATCATCGTGAAAACGAAAGAAGGCAAGACAGAAGGAGATGGGAGAATAAACCAAACTCGGCTAGGCTGGACTATCAGAAAGGCCCGATCAGTTCCGGTAAGGCAGAAAGAACCCCAGAGTCAGAGCCCATGCAGATAGGGTCAAATAGAGGACCGATTTCCAGAGAAGAAAGGGAGAAGCGGCGGCGAGAAAAGCTTTGCTTGTATTGTGGCAAAGCAGGACATTTTGTAAAGGAATGTGGAGTAAAACCAAATAAAATGTTATCGCAGGGAAGTTCCGGCACGCCTTCGGGAAACGCCAGTGCTAGCCAGTGTGTAGGGCAAATCTGTCGAGCCAAAACCATCACAACGCCCCTAAGCACACATTGGGTAATGTAACTTACAGCAGTAAAATACACATTACCGTCACAGGGATTCTGCAGACACGTCAAGCTGATCAGCCCGTCACTCTCATGGTGGATTCGGGAGCCACGGGCAATTTTGTGGATGCAGCTTATGTTCAAAAGATGGGCTTACCAGTACAATTTAAAGAAGTACAAGAAGCGGTCTGTTCAGTCGATGGGTCTCCATTGAAGTCCGGGCCTGTGACGAAGCAAACGGGTGAGATGGTATTGGACATTCGAGGTCATAAGGAACTAATCAGATTTGATGTTATTGCGGCCCCCCAATTTGGATTCATCCTTGGTCTGCCTTGGCTCATGTTACACAATCCAGTCATTGACTGGAGTTATGGCACGGTTCGCTTTTCCTCAGAATATTGCAATACACATTGCACCAAGAACGTAAAACACGTGGTGCAAGTGTTGGGGGCCACAAACGAAGATGACCGTAGCCTGTTAAGGGACTTGCCCCAAGAATATGGAGACTTCTGTGATGTTTTCAGCAAGGCAGCAGCCGAGACTTCACCACCACATAGATCCTTTGACTGTAGGATTGATTTGGAACCCGGAGCCACCTTACCGTGCAGTCGGATATACGCCCTCACAGAAGCAGAAAATCGGCATCTTAAGGAGTACATAGACACCAACTTGCGAAATGGTTTCATCCGCCATTCAACTTCCCCAGTCTCCTCGCCATTATTCTTCGTCCCGAAGAAGACCGGGGACCTTAGGACGTGCATAGACTATAGGGCAATAAATCGGATCACGATTAAGAATCGATACCCACTCCCCCTGATACCAGTCTTATTGGACCAAGTACGTGGAGCGACAATCTACACAAAACTGGACCTACGCGGGGCCTACCATCTGGTGCGGGTGCGTCAAGGAGATGAATGGAAGACCGCCTTTAGGACGAAGTTCGGACTCTACGAATATCAGGTCATGCCATTCGGTCTCTGTAACGCACCCGCCGCCTTTCAACATTTTCTGGATGAGGTTCTGCGAGGATTCCTGGATGTCTTCGTCGTGGTCTACATCGACGATATCCTGATTTACTCCCGTAATAAACAGGAACACATAGACCATGTAAAATCTGTATTACAACGTTTGCGTGAGCACCATCTATACGCCAAATTGGAAAAATGTACTTTTCATTGTACTACGGTGGAGTTTCTCGGGTTCATTCTATCACCCGACGGAGTCAAGATGGATTCGCATAAAGTACAAGCAATTCTGGATTGGCCGGCCCCACGAAACATCAAAGAAGTGCAATCCGTACTGGGGTTCGCGAACTTTTATCGAAGATTTATCCAGGGATTTGCGCAAAAAAGCTTTGCCATCACTCGACTGCTGAGAAAAGGAAAACCATTTGTGTGGGGGCCTGAGGCGGAACATAGTTTTCAACAACTGAAAGAAGCGTTTACTTCAGCGCCTGTTCTTCTCCATCCAGATTCCACGTTGCCTTTTTTGGTGGAAACAGACGCTTCTAGTTACGCATTGGGGGCTATATTGTCACAACGGGACCAGTCTGGACAATTACATCCGGTAGCCTACTATTCGAGAAAACTCAATTCTGCAGAACAGAACTACACCATCGCTGACCGTGAACTACTTGTTATCAAAGCCGCCTTTGCGGAATGGAGACACTATTTGTTAGGGGCAAGGCATACAATAACCGTTCTAACGGATCATCGTAACCTTCAATTCTTAAAATCCGCACGTGCCCTTACCCCACGTCAACTACGGTGGGCCATGTACTTCACGGACTTTGATTTCGTGGTAACATACCGCCCAGGTCAAGAGAATAAGAAAGCTGACCTGTTATCTAGGTATCCAGAGCCACCAAGCTGCCCTAACACTGATGAGGAAGCAAAACCTATAGTACCCTCAATTAAAATCATAGGAGGTACAACCAATACCTTATTGGAACAAATTGGTGATGCAATGACGGCACAGGAATTGCTCCAGTGGGAAGATCCAACACAGGAGCGACGATTGAAAGAAGGGATACCGTATCAGGGTAAGGTCGTGTATTTACCAACGCAAAAACTGCGAACCCAAGCACTCAACTGGTGCCATGATTCGCCTTTAGCGGGACATCCAGGCATTAATAAAACTCAGGAATTGATTCAACGACATTACTGGTGGCCGAACCTTCATAAGGAAGTTCGAGAATATGTAACACAATGCGAAGTGTGTGCTCGGAACAAGACAGATCATAAGAAACCCATGGGTCTGCTTAGACCTTTACCAACACCATGTCAACCGTGGCATACCGTGTCACTGGACTTTATTGTGGAATTGCCTACAGACCGGAATTACACAACCATATTAGTGGTAATAGACTCATTCACTAAACTCGCTCACTTTGTTCCTTGTCAAGGCCTACCGTCTGCGGGTGAATTTGCAGACTTGTTCTTGCAGCACATAGTCCGATTGCATGGAGTACCACAACACATCATCTCAGATCGGGGGTCTCAGTTTACGTCCCAATTCTGGCGTCTCTTCTGTAAAAAGATCGGTATACAGTTACAGTTGTCCAGCAGTTACCATCCCGAAACAGACGGACAGACCGAGCGCTTGAATCAAACTCTCGAACAGTATCTTCGTTGTTTTACACATGGGGCAGAAGAAAGTTGGCTGGACACCCTGTGGCTTGCAGAACTAGCATACAACAACTCACAACATACTGCCACTGGGTACTCACCGTTCTTCACAACATATGGGTATAATCCACATGTGCAACCATCTACCGCAGTACTTCCAGATACTTTACCATCAGTGCAGACAAGAATAAACTTGTTAACAGAAACTTGGAAAAAGGCTCATCAGAATTTGATAAAAGCTAAAATCACGAACAAACAATATGCTGATAAAAAGCGTCGAGCCAACCCAGACTATCAAATAGGTGATAAGGTGTGGCTTTCAACCAAACATTTACGTAGATCAGGCCCACAAAAGCTAAAACCTCGTTTTATTGGCCCATTCTGCATCACACAAGTTATAAACCCAGTGGCCATGCGACTGCGTTTGCCTTCCCACATGAAGGTCCACACTGTTTTTCATGTGGCTCTCTTGAAGCCTGCGGCCCCTCACATACGAATGCAAAGACCACCACCCATTGTAGTCGAGGGGTTTCCAGAATATGAGGTAAAGGCAATACTTAATTCACGAATACGGGGAGGCCAGTTATTTTACTTCATAGATTGGGTGGGTTTTGGCCCCGAAGATAGATCATGGGAACCCGCCTCTAATGTGCATGCTCCTCGGCTCATGCGCCTGTTCCATCGCAACCACCCCTCTAAGCCAGGCCCTTCGGTGGGGAGGGGGTGTACTGTCGTAAAGGTGAACACTAATGAAGGAAAGCATAAAGTTGCTGCTGGAACAGGTATGGGTAAGCCATTAAGTAGATGTCATTTGTGTCCAGGTTGCAGATGTGCTTTGTGTGATAGCAGGACGATTAGAAGCAAGAAGAGGCTCTTAGCAGGACTTCAAATCCCAGCAGCCTCCGGGCATAGGACCACAGCCCCAGCTGCCCAGCCGACTCTCTGGAACAAGCCAGGCACACGGGACCTGCAAATGGCCCAGGCAACGCCCAAGCCCACGCCCAAGGCATCGCACATGCGCGAGCGAGCCACCGCGCATGCGCAACACGCGAACGCTTGTTCGCGCTTGAGATTGCATCGGACAGGACGCATTCAGCGGAGCTCCGGCAAAACCTCCCTCGCGGGGCCCATCCTCGCCGGAAAAACACCTTCCTTGGCCCCGCGCCTCATGAGATAAGTGCCGCTCTAGTGTTACTGCTACGGAAGTTTTCCGGAGCGGGTTTCTGACCAGTTTTGAAATACTAACTTCTGGAAAGCGACCACGAGTGAATAGCGGAATGCTTCAACATACTAACTCCTAACTGCATTCTACGTTATGCTCGCCAGTTGCGGGCATTGTTTGGGCTGATTGGGAGACAGGATCTACACACTTCTAGGGGGGCACGCACTAACAGTTTTCTTTTTGTGTGTGTGTCAGGAACGAAAATGCCTCAGCCCTAGCAGCCTACAGAATCCGTCCAAACCGCAAGGGAGCAGGACGCTTGGCGAAGCCAGAGCTAAGTGCCTATAAGTTATTTGCCTATGCATGAAAACAGTCTGTCTTGTTGTGCACGCGCAGGAGTGCTCGTTCCAATCCAGTATTTTGTTTTATTTTCCTAAACAACAGGAGACACTGAACAGCATACTGTTACGTTATTGTTTCTAACCTGCAGTTCAAAATTGCCACCTCTGTGCTGATTATAACAGAGTGTGGGGCTGCAACACCAAGTGGGTAACGCATGCATGAATGTTGAATGCATGTCTTGATCTCAGAAAGGGTAACGCATGTATGAGGGAATGCATGTGATGTGAAAAAAGCCGTGAAGGCTGCAATACCTCTGCCTATTGTAACAGCTAGCCGAGGACAGAGCCAAGGAGCATGCCTTTCCTAGAAATCCCCTGCCTATCCATAACCGCTCCCTAAACCTCAACCCGGTGTACCTAACAACCCTCTACCCATCCAATCCAAGGACCCCAACCCTCTTTCCCCGTGGGGGTCGCGGTGACCTGCGTTTGCCTAATCCAGGCACCAAGACCGCCAAGGGGAGGTAGGAGTTCGTGCTGCTTCTGCGTGGAACGGAACTCGCCTCGACACCAGTTCACATGTCTTCCCTTCGGGCTAAATTCTGCTCCTATGGTTTCCACAAAAGCTCTGAGCTCAGTGCCAGCCTACCTTCGGTTAAGTACAGTCCATCTGTACCCTTACCTAGATGACTGGCTTCTCAAGGCCCAGTCTCCAGAGGAATTGCTCCAGAATATGCTATTAAAATGCCATACTCTTTTCAACCTGGGGTTTTCCATAAATGTAACAAAATCCCAGCTCATTCCTTCACAAAGGATCCAATTCTTAGGTGCAGTTATAGATACTACTCTACTCAGAGCCTTTCCACCACTGGAAAGGGTGGAAGCCATTCAAGAAACCATCGTAAACTTCAATACCCACCACACTCTGACAGCTTGATTGTTTCAAAGGCTCTTGGGACGTATGACCTCATGCATAAACCTAGTTCCCTTTGCAAGGCTCCATGCGAGAACGGTCCAGTGGTATCCTGCTTGCAACTGGAACCAGCCCTTGGATTCCCAGGAAATTAAAATTCCAAAACAAGTTCAAGACTCACTACTCTGGTGGAGCTCCCCAGATAACATGTTTATCTGGTTTACTTTTCAACCTCCTCCTCAATAGTCATAACAACAGACTACGGTTGGGGAGCCCATTGTCTAAGACTAACAGCTCACAGTCTTTGGTCCTCTCTGGAAAAGAAAGACCACATAAATGTCCTGGAACTAACAGCCATATTTTTCGCTCTGAAATCTTTTCTTCCCTCACCTGGAGGAAAGGTGGTGAGGATTCTAACGGATAATACCACTGCAATGTTTTATATCAACAAGCATGGGGGTACTTGTTCCCTTCCCCTGTGTCTCCTAACAGAGAAGATTTCGTATTGGGCCATTCAAAATCACATTATCTTGCTGGTGGCCCATTTGGAGGGAAGAAAGACCATCTAATGCGACAAACTAAGCAGGTTACAGTCTGCTCCGCATGTGTGGGAGTTGAAACCATCAGTAGCACACATGGTATTTCACAAGTGGGGCAATCCATCAGTAGACCTCTTTGCCAACCAGCACAACTCTCTTTGCCCTCAGTTTGCATCAGGGCAAGGTCAGGGTCCTCAATCCCTGGGAGATGCTCTACATCTGGATTGGTCGAACCTAACACTTTATGCATTTCCACCTCTCCCTTTAATAAACAAAATTGTATTCAAATTCAAAATGTCACAGAATCTGACAATGATTCTAATAGCCCTGTTCTGGCCTCACAAGATCTGGTTCCCAGACCTTCCGGAGTTAGCAGGGACTTCCCTATTAGATCTTCCATCATCGACAGATCTTTTGGCTCAACAGAAAGGGCAGGTCCTTCACCCCTCCCCTCAATTGCTGAACTTGAAGGCTTGGTTTCTGAAAAACTAGCCTTCTCCCATTTACATTTGTCCGAGCAAAACATAACCATCATGTCAGCTTCTAGTAAAGCTTGTACTAAGAAACTATGCCATAGCAAATGCTTACGGTTCTGTCACTGGGCCTTCGACCAAAACCTTAACTCGCTAAAGGCGTCTATTGATAATGTCATGTCCTTCATATCTTATCTAGTTTCCACTGGTGACAAAGTCAACACATGAAAACACTACTAATCACCCATTGGTGCTTACCTGAATAGAGGACATAAGTATTTCTCTCTTTCCAACGAAGCCATTAAAAGGCACTTTGAGGGCCTTTTATGCTTATATCCCCCTATTCTTGAACCTCCACCTCAGTGGGATATCAACGTGTTCTTATCAGCCCTAATGCAAAAACCGTTCGAGCCCATGAACTCAAGTGAATTAGAATTTATAACTTGGAAATCGGCATTCTTAGAAGCCATTACTTCGGCTAGAAGGATTGGAGAGCTCCAGGCTCTCTCCTCAAAGGAACCATATATAGTGTTCCATAAGGATAAAGTTGTCCTACGCATGGTCACCTCCTTTCTACCTAAGGTGGTTTCTGACTTTCATTTAAACCAGGAAATATGTCTTCCCGTTTTTTTTCCTAGACTGCATGCTTCTGCGGCCAAAGAAACTTTACATAACCTAGATGTTGTACAAACTTTAAAATTTTATCTAGAAAGGACAAACCGTTTAGAAAAGCAGACCAGATCTTCCTCACTTACGGCGGTCCTTCTCCTGGCATTAAGGGAGCTAAAGCTTCCATAGTCAGATGGGTTGTCTCCTGTATCTCCAAGGCTTACGACATGAAAGGGCTTGCGACTCCGCAGAGACTTTGGGCTCATTCTGCTTGAGCCAAGGCAGCAACTGTAGCCTTTACCAGTCATGTTCCCATTGTAGACATTTGTAAAGCGGCTACCTGGGCAAACCCGCTTGCCTTTTGCAAGCTATGGATACATCTTCTAAAAATGATGCAAAATTCGGCCAAGAGGTGCTCTGCAACTTGTTTGCCTGAATTCCGTACATGCTGACTCCTCCACCCTCACTTATTGTTTGGCTTTTTAGTCTGGTCCCAACCAGTTGGGAAGGAGAGACAGCCAGGACAAAAGAGAAATTAAAAATGACCTTCATGGTGATTCAGATTCTCTTAGTGCAGGCTCTCCCTACTTCACGACACCGCCCCAGCCAATCCCCTACAGTAAGCATATACTTAAATTCTCCTGCCATCGGTGGAACCACAGGAACTGGATGTGGAACGTTGGTGATGTAGGGGTAAGATATGGGCCCGGTGTGCGGAGGGACGCACACATGACTTAGGCCCCACCCCTGCAAAGTTCTTTAAGAGACAGCTATCTTTTGCATTCAGCTTTTCCGGCCTGCCTGCAGATGCAGGCGTTCCCAACCAGTTGTGAAGGAGGCGGTGCCTGGACTAAGAGAACCTGAATCACCACGAAGGTAATTTTTCATATTTCTTGCAAGTAAAGTGCAGCACAGCCTAAAACTCCACTTAACATTAAGCAAAAAACGTAATGTTCTCATAGTAAGCAGCAATTATTTTCATTTTGCACTACTTCTGTTTTCAATTGTTAAAATAAAATTTAAAATATATAGCAAGACATCTACTTAATATCCGCTGGGCAGTTATTTACAATAAATTGCCCCAGTATCCTTTCTTTGTTTGATCAGGACCATCTGAACCTCCAGATCGACTGACAGTGTGTTGGGTCGTTAGAGTTTTCACTGTGAAAATCATAACATACATAAATTGCACTAAGGGGTATGCAAAGATTAAATTCTCCAGGTGTAATTGGGCTCAATTATTAGTTTTTCACTTTGCAAAGTTGTGAAAATGTAAAACAAACATTCTAATTGCCCCTCTGGTGAAAAGATGGAGATGGGAAGCATAATGGACACTGTGGGGCTAATTTGCGATAAAAATGGAATCTGACGACGGGAAGCCGTTACCTTTACAATGTAACGTAAGCGACGCCCCAGCATTTGCACTGCAGGGTGCGAATGTAAACGGCAAAAAGCCGGCATACAGCGTGTATGCTGCTTTTTGCCCTTTACATTTGCACTCTGCAGTGTAAAGTGAGTAAACTCCACCTGACATGCTGGAATGCCAGGCAGCGTTTACTTTTGTTTTTAATCGCTGCTTGCGATGCTTGCATGGCAAGCAGTGCTCACAGGTGAACCAAAACCCTCCCCAACATGCTCGCACAGTGGGTAGGGTTTCATTTCAACTGGTAACACTGCTTCCCATGCGTGCATATTAAGCAGTGTTTCCAATTGAAATTCAATCCTGTCAGCGAGGGTTTAATTGTCATTGTTCACGCTCCCTGCCATGCTCGCAGCGTGTACAGTGGATCCCTATGCGGTCTGCTTGCTTTATGCTATTGCAGACTTCATAGGGATCTGCAGCTTTTGGGCCAGCATAAAAATGCATTGTGGGGATATCACTCGATCGCGGGAGCGTGTTCTCGCGAGATCGCACTTAACGAGATCTCGCGAACCCACGCTCCGCGGGAAAATGTTTCCCGCTTGAGAGCTGGCGGCCCGCCAGATGAAGCGGTCGCACCAGAGCGCTGCTCCTGATGAGGAGCCGAGAAGGCAAGAACTTCCAGCAGCCGTACAGCCCAGCTTCTAGGGTGTAACACTACAGCCACAGAAGGTTACCTGGGGGCCCTAGAAGCTTACAGCGTGCCACCCTAGTGCACCCACTTCCCTCAGTGACTCAACTGGGGAAGCCCTGAACTTAACTGAACTGTAAGTACGTGCTTGATGAGAACTTGGACATATACAAGTCCATACCAGTTGTTATTTAATAAAGTAGAGTAGATTCACTACAGCGTCCTGTCGTCCTTCAAGGCCACAACATAATTGGCGACGAGGATACCAAAGACCCCACGGCCTCACCATGCAAGGCGCCACGCTGCCCCCTGCCTTTCTCCTGTCACCGGGGACACCAGCAATTCCATGGATGCAGTGGGAGCCCCTGTTCTCCACCTATCTGGAAGCGATAGGCGGCACGCGGTATGCCCCCGTGAGGAAGAAGGCGATGCTGTTAAATGCGTTGGGGGTTGAAGGACAGCGCATTTTTGCTGGGTTGAAGGAGATACCTGCGGCCGATGATGACGACGACGACGACGTCTACAAGGAAGCGACCCGTCGCATTGTGAAGAGGTTCACCAATAAGGAGAACGTTGTACTGCACAGACTGAGGTTCTACACCCGCAAACAAGAAGGGAGTGAACCCGTGGACGACTACATCACCAGGATGAGGGAGCTGGCCTCTCTTTGCGCCTTTGGCGAAAAAGCAGAACAGGTCATCTGCGACATGCTCGTCGTTCACACCAACTCTAGGAAAGTGCAGGACAAGTTCATACAAGAAAAGGAGGTCACCCTTGACAAGGCCATCCAAATTGCTAGGGCGGAGGAGGAAACCTCCAGCAGACGCAAAGAGGTGGGAAGTCACCTGCCCGCGCCCGAACTTGCGGCGCTACAATGGAGAGGGCGCAGAGACAAGCAGTACCACGACGGCCCCAGAGACAAAGGTCCCAAGCAAAAGGAGGCACCCAAATGCTATAGATGCGCCAGCACCAAGCACATGGCGAATGATCGCGACTGCCCCGCCAGGAATAAGGAGTGCTCTAAGTGCGGACGCATCGGCCACGTGGCTCAGGCATGCACGTGGCGGGAGAAGACGGTTTCACGTGTCGATGGTGACTGCGTTTCAAGCGACGATGATGACCAGCAGGACAGACCCATGGTGGTCATGGTCAACGCTCCCCAGGCCAGGAGGGAAAAGCCCCACTGCACCATTAAAGTTGACAGAATGGAAACGCGCGTCATGGCAGACTCGGGATCCGACCTCACAATCCTCCCCATCAACACGTACAAGGAGATGATGGGTCGAGCGCAAGTAGAGATCAGAACGACCAGGCAAAATCCGACGGTGTTCGGTGGTGCAACTGTCGACCTTTTAGGCTACATCAAAGCCCGGATCGAATTCAAAGGGAGGTCCACCACCACCAAAGTGTATTTTTCACCCAAAGGCCCAGCTGTACTGGGATGGGACGATCAACACAAACTCAGCATGAAACTGGATCCCAGCACTCCGGAACAGGTTCTCATGGTCTCCTCAGGAGCAGCGCTGAACTTCAAGGAGATGTTCCTGGACCTGTTCTCTGAGAACCCAGGGAAGGTGAGAAACTATGTCCACAGGATTCGCCTAAAACCCAACGCCAAACCGGTGAAACACAAAGTCAGGGCAGTTCCTGCCACAGCGAGACCCACATTGGAGGCCCACCTTCGGAAGATGGTCGAAGAAGGAACCATCGAGACCGTGGAATCCTCACAGTGGTTGAGTCCAGTAGTTTTGATCAAAAAGAAATCCAACAACGACCTTAGGATCTGCATCGACCTAAGAAGCCTCAATCTAGAGGTGATCACAGATAGCGTTCCACTCCCCAGTATCAATGAGATCGTCCTCATGATGAAAGAGGCGGCAATCTTCACTAAGCTGGACATGCGTGATGCCTATCACCAGATTCCCATGCACAAAGCCTCTCGCCCCCTTACAGCGTTCATCACGCCCTTCGGCAACTTTCAATATACCCGCATGCCATTCGGGTTGTCATCGGCGGCATCCGCATTTCAGAGAATGATGAACTCCTTACTCAAGGGACTCACAAATGTTTCCTTCTTTCAAGATGATATCCTTGTGTATGCCAGAGACAACGAGACCCATGACAAGGCAGTCAAGGCTGTCTTGAGCAGGCTTCAAGAGGAGGGCATTCACCTACGCCATGAAAAGTGCGTCTTCGGAGTGAACAAGGTAGAATACCTTGGGTACTGCATTTCAAGTGACGGCGTTAGTCCCAAGAAGGACCTCATGCAGGCATAACAAAAGCCCCGGCTCCGGTGTCCAAGGAGGAGCTACGCTCATTCCTGGGCCTAGCGGAGTACTATGCCAAATTCGTCCCCAGATTCTCCGAGACCACGTCTCCCATGAGGGAGCTTCTGAAGAAGGGGGCAGCCTACTCGTGGGGTCCGGAACAGAACGAGGCGTTCCGGGAAATCAAAAAGAGAATCCTACACGCGCCGTGCCTGAAACCATACAACCCTGAATGGGACACCTGCATTACCACAGACGCCAGCACGTATGGCCTGGGGGCCACCCTGACCCAGAAGAAGGGAGACGCTGAGAACATTGTAGCGTTTGCATCCAAAGCGTTATCCGCATCGGAGAAGAATTACTCCACGGTCGAGAAGGAAATGTTGGTATGTGCATGGGCCGTCGACTACTTCAGATCGTACGTATGGGGGACGAGATTCAAGCTGGTCACCGACCACAAACCCCTCATCCACATGTTGAGCCCGGGCGGCACCAAGACAGCCACCCCGAGGCTGGCCAGGATCGCCGCAAAGCTTCAAGAATACATGTACGAAATAGCACACATTGCGGGGTGGAAAAATGCACAAGCGGACTGCATGTCCAGACTCCTGAGCCAAAGAGCCCCCGACACCACGTTCCTGGAGGATGAGTGTGTCGTAGCCTCCATCAGTGACTTGAGGAATGGCGAATACATGGGCCTGAGTGAGCGCCACTGGCGGGAGGAGTTCGAACAGGACGAGGCCCTACGGCATGTCAGCACCTGGGTTCGTGAGGGATGGCCCAACGAGAGAGCGATCCCCGAAGGCCTCCGTCCCTACTGGAAAGTGAACGAGGAAATCTCCACCATGAACGGTCTCATCATCAGAGGCGATCAAATCATCCCGCCCAGCGGCATCCGCAAAGTGATAACGTGCAGGGCACATTCAGGCCACCTGGGGTGCAACATGACCAGACGCAGGATACGCAACGCCTACTGGTGGCCAGGCATGGACCAGGACATAAGACAAATGGTCGAAAGGTGCCACAAGTGCACCAACAGTGACAAGCTCCTAACCGTGAGGCAAGCCCCCATGCTGCCCACTGAAGTGCCCAAAGGGGTGTGGCGAAAACTAGGTTTGGATTTCATTAGGCCCCTGGACAACATGCCCCCAGAGCACAGATATGGGATAGTCATGGTTGATTACTTCTCCAAATGGGTAGAAGCTGACTTCACGTCAGACATCACCACAAGCACAGTCATTGAAACACTCACCGCTGTATTCCAGCGGGAAGGTCTACCAGAAGAACTTGTCACAGACAACGGAGTCCAGTTAGTCTCCTGAGAAATGGAGGAGTTTCTCAAGCTCAACAACATTCGACAACGGAGAGCAAGCCTGTACCACCCACAGGCCAATGGCCTGGTTGAGCGAGCAAACCGCTTCATCAAAGGGGCACTTCAACTGGCTCATGCCTCGGGCTCTGACCCGTACAAGACGGTCAAGGAAGCAGTAGCGGCACACCGCCTCACCCCCAACGCCGTCACTGGCTTCTCCCCATTCCATCTGCTGAGGGGAAGAAGGGCCGCATCCTCACTGGTACCACCCTGGCTCCATCAAGTGAGGGCTGACGAAGACGTGAACATGGACGACGTAGCGTTTCGCATGCGGCGCAAGAAAGAAGCCATGAAGGCCCAAGGGGACTTGCGTCGAGCCGCTCGACACACAGCAATTAACAGAGGTGACCTGGTAAAAATACGCCTTCCCCACAAAGACAATGAGACCGGCTCCAAGTACAGCAGTCCCATAGAAGTCATGGAGAGATGGTCAAACCTCATCTGCACCAGCGACGGAAGGAAATGGAATCTGGAGAGGGTGGCCATGTACCGCAGGAGGGAAGACGTGGAACAACCACACTGGGACACCGGAGAAGATCAAGACCGCCAAGGGACATCCGAAAACCCTCGCCGCTCAGAAAGAGGTGTCTTGGAGCCACACCAGGGCAATGAGTTCTCAAGCCCCGACTCTCCAACTACACCCAGGGAGTCACAGCGAAGAGCAAGGGAAGAAGAACTTGAATCACCCGCATCTTCTCAAGGGCACTCCAGCAATCCTGTCCCATATAGAGATCTAAGCAGACCTCAGAGAGAGAGAAGAAAACCCAGCAAGTTTGCAGACTTTGTCATGGAATGACCATGCATCCTTTTTCCCAGCAAAGGAGGTGTGTGGGGATATCACTCGATCGCGGGAGCGTGTTCTCGGGAGATCGCACTTAACGAGATCTCGCGAGCCCACGCTCCGCGGGAAAACGTTTCCCGCTTGAGAGCTGGCAGCCCGCCAGATGAAGCGGTCGCACCAGAGTGCTGCTCCTGATGAGGAGCCGAGAAGGCAAGAACTTCCAGCAGCTACAGCCCAGCTTCTAGGGTGTAACACCACAGCCACAGGAGGTTACCTGGGGGCCCTAGAAGCTTACAGCGTGCCACCCTAGTGCACCCACTTCCCTCAGTGACTCAACTGGGGAAGCCCTGAACTTAACTGAACTGTAAGTACGTGCTTGATGAGAACTTGGACATATACAAGTCCATACCAGTTGTTATTTAATAAAGTAGAGTAGATTCACAACAGCGTCCTGTCGTCCTTCAAGGCCACAACATGCATGCCGTCACAGTTGCTGAAGCATTTGTATGGCGGAGAGAACATTGAAAATTAGCCGTGGCATGACTGCAAGGCGTTAAAGCCTTAGTCAAGGCTTTTAAGCCTTGCAATCAGGTTACGGCTCAGTGGTCAATGAACCCCAAATGACAAAAGCAAACAGATTCAAAAGGAAAAAGGGGTTGTCAGAGCTTTTATGCTTGTGCCACTCTTCAGTGTTATATCCTAGTATGCTGATAAAATGTAATTCAGCTATGTCCAGGAGAACCTAGCACACGACCACATGCTAGATTGTAAATTTAGTAAAATTATAATGGCTACAGTGCAAGCGCTGTTACAAAAACTATAAAATGACAAGTTATTGGTTCCTTTTGTAAGCCATTTACTGTACATAAACTGTTGCTTCACAATAACAGTCATGACATATTATTTTTTTTTTTTAAAGGCTGATATAGTAATGGATCTCTTTCAGAAAACCTGTCTATTTCAAGGCACCTTGCAGAATATCGTATATTTTCCAAGAAAGTTTTCTTGTAAAATATACAATACTGTTTTACGTTGTTTGTAAGAGCCATTGTCATTTTACTGGATTCCAAACGAATTTGTTTCAAATGTCGCGCGCAATCGTTAATTGTAGGATGCATTTACACTGTTCCACAAACGTAGTGGTAAAGTTTTAGCCTGTTTTTTATACTTTACTTTTCCACTATATTGCGAAAAAGGTGATCATTACACGCAGGGCACGTTATACACTGAAGTGCAAACAGATGTGCCCCCCTGCAGTGCAATTACCATTTTTCTAAATGACCGTTGTATTGAGTACATACCTAGAGTGCATAAACAGATCAGGGAACTTTCATATGGTTAGTAAAACACTGCAATTCATGTGGGGAGATGCATACTGGTCCTGGCACTCATTGAACTGTGATGCAGCCCCCACTGATGCAGCCAGCAGAGATATACAGCTTGTGAAAAGCCTGCAGAACAATGCAGATGACAGCAACCACAAAACCATTGAATAGCATCGTGATTCAACAAAAGACTTTCCAATCACACTGCATCAGAAGACTAAGACACAGGGCCTCATTACAACTGTGGCAGCCACGGTGAGAACAGTGCCGGTAAGGGACCGGCACCGTTCATACTGGGCCGCCACATTACTAGTTCTACAGCGGGTCCTCCTCTGTACGCCTGGCCATACTGGGCCCGTTGTTAGCATCCTCCCCATTCCCATTGAGCCCTATGGGGGCTCAAATGGGAATGGGGACGTACTGGTCCCGTGAAAGGGAATTACCGGGCCCTCCAAGGTCGGAATGGCCCAGTAAATCCCCTTTTGCGGGATCCGGACCGGAGTTTGGGGGTAGCCATGCTGTTGAAAACGGCATGGCTACTTCCAAACTCGTAATGAGGCACACTGTATGCAATTGGATGCTGGGGCTAGAACACACTCAGCCTCATTTTTATAAAAACAATGCACATTGCAGGAGACAAGCAATGATAGCACTTATGTGCTGTTGGGTCCCCTGCATGCACATTTTCAACATTCACACGGTAGAGGGGAGAAGCAAAGGGTAAAAGCCAGACGGACTCACGTTTACTCTTTCATTCTTCCCCACCGTCTCACGAAAAAATAAACGATGCCTGCAAATTCACTTTTCAGGTGGCATTTACTAATTGGATTCCTATGGAAAATGTCTGGTTTTGATCAGGTGCAAACGCAAAATGGATGTCATAGGAATCCATTCATTTCATGGGTGGTTGAAAATGTCATACAGGCGTGAAATGAAACACACTGACGAGGCGGAAAAAGAATGCACGGTGGGGATCTTATCTCTCCTCCTGCCTCCGAAAAATGGGGTGGAGAGGTAAATCAAGGGATAAAGGCATTACGCATTGCTTTTACGCCCTGATTTACTACTTCCCCCATTTAAAATAAAGCTGACTGTGAGGTACCCAAGTGGCATGTAGATTACACTAAACACTATATCGATTTCTGCCTAGGAATTACATGAGTGTCACTATATCATGCAAATGTGCTAGGTCATCAGCCAAGGGTGACAGTGAGGAGGAACGGGAGGATCAGGGCAGTGACAACTCTGAGGAAGGTCGGGCTCCATCCAGTCCCACACCAGTGTCTTTAACCACTGCTTAAGACAACAACATCATTAGCCAACTACAACCCTAATAAAGCCTTTTATCCTGCACAGGCATCATCAAAAACTGCACAACTGGCGCTCCGGGCAAAGGTCATCAATGTGTCTGGTACAACTGGTCCTTACACAGCTAACATCCGGAAGCAGCCCAGCCCTGCTGTCAGACTGAGACCTTTTGCACCCTTTTCCACTCCCGTCTACACACCCCTTTTGATGCTAACAATGTTGTCTTGGCACACCTGCAGTGGGAGACCACTTTGCAGATGGATGAGGCAGTAGAGGCCTAGGAAAGATTCACATGCTACCCTGGTATTCAGTGTCCCTGTGCAGATGGCAACATGGAAGTGAAGGTGGCCCCCTCTGGATGATACTGTTATGCAAGAAGAGTTGGCTGGGAATAAAGGCAGAGGATAGGATAATGGTGGATGTCTTTGTCCTTAGAACTGTGAAGAGACATGGACAGCATCACAATAAAAAAAGTCCAAGGAGGAATGCCAAATCGTCCCTGGACAAGGTGCACCTGCACCCTGCATGTAGATCCTGACAGCTGTGGAAAGAAGGGACAGACAGGAGATGGATAAGAAGAATGTTTTGTGTAAGACCGTGTCTGAGTGTCTCTTTTGCAGAAAGAATTGTGGAGTGCGGCGAGTTGCTTGTCTGTTGTCCTTTTCTTAGAACATATTCGTTGGTACCTGATTGCTTTGCAGTGGATGACATATCTTTTGGTGTGTCTCTGGTGGAAACTTGTCTTGTGCAGGTTTTTGTACCTGTCTGTGGGTTTCTTGTATGCACCTATTTCCAGTTAGCCGTTCCTTCGCTTAGAGATAGTGGAATACAGAACGTGTACCCTCATCTTGGAATAGTCCATGGTGAATTTAATGTGGATGTGGAAGCTGTTGATTGATTCAAGGACTTGTTTAAGAGAATATTTTAGGATTTGTTTGAAATTGGTATTTGTGATTTCTCCTGTTACAATAAACAAGCAAACTATGTAAAAATATATGAAGGAGCACGCAGAGTGTTTGACAGTTCTAGTGTACGTAATCTTGCCTCCTAGGGGGTCCATTAGGAGCTAAAGCCTAATTTGACTTCACCCGGCAGCGATTATCTCAACATTTTGGGTATAAAAACTGTATCAGGTGCTACCACGGATACAGTGGTCAAACGTATAAACATATTTTTTTCCGAATTCAGTTTTACCCACATGCATTATTTTCCAAATGCAATATGATGCTCCTCTCGGTACATTAATGCTGCTGCTCCTACTTATCATAATGATACATGGGGGACACATGGCCCAACTGAGTTACTTCTGCATGGTTTTACAATCACTGGTGAAACCATGATGGGGACCTTGGTTTAATAATGATTATGTTATGTTTTGTTAGTAAAAAATAATTTTGGGAGCAGTTGAAGTCATTTGTCAGGAACAAAATATCTGGAATCAATATGTCAGTTATTTGATTGAGATGTTTCTTATATTCTGTGAAAGGATTATAATTTAATGCTAGGTTTACGATATTATTTCTTTCAGACCTGTCAGGAAGTTATCAATTGCACATGGAATAAACACGTTTGCCTACAGTGTGAAAGCAAATATTATTGCTACCGGTGGTAAGTAGTAAATTATGTTCCCTTCCCTCATCCTATGCATTGTAAAGAACTCTGTCTCTAATATTCCCTTTACTCCTTTGAATAGGGCCTCACCAAGAAAGTTATAGGACCTTGACGAGTACCAATAGGAATACCCTGAGGAATCTTAGTAGTTAGAATATGATTTGCACTCCCTCCCAGTAGATGTCATAGGACTTGATAAGCCCACCAGAAAGGGGATGCAACCTTAGACATGTGCAAAGATGATGAATGGGAGGGTTAAGTTACACCTAAGCTAGGGCCAAGTTTCACTTCAACCAGTGAGCTTCCATTGTATGACAGCATTTAATTCCACCTCATGATGCCCCTGGCAATAAACCTCTTGCACCTGAGTTGGTCACACAGGAGAATACATCTTCTCTGTATGATTGGCAGGATCATCTTCATATGGCCACCACAACATTACCTGTTCCTGTAGCGATTTGGGCCCTTCAAAGTACTGGTGTTGGCTCCACCACACCCAACAGAACAAGAAAGGGAGTGTAAGTAGCCTGATACTGTTAAGCTGTTTTTGCAGGGCCATTGCAGGCCTGATTCTGTGATCACTGTTGATGCCAGACAATCCAAGCATCTCTGTCAATCCAATATTAGCAGTCTCTAGATAAGAGGGGCCCCAAATTGGACAATGTGGATGAAAAGCTGTCTGCCATGGTATCTCTGACTACCTATGGATCTCTGACGGGGATGCTGCAAATGCCATTGACATCACCACCAGTTCCTAGAGATTTGGCACACAATGTCCCAAATTATTGTGTCTCTCCCTGAAGACAAGCCTAAAAAGATTATGGCTATCGACAAAGAAGACACCATCGACTCAGCAGTCGAGGTGGCTAATACAGGTTTCTGACAGCTGGCTTTTGGAGCTGTTGAACAAAGTCAGGGGAGTATGAAAGACTCCAATTTGAGCCCCACTCTCAAGGCTTGCATGCTAGGTATGTTTTGTAATTGTCATAACAAAATTATGAAAGGCATTAAAGTGGACGCAGACTCAGCAAGGGCAATGAGCACCCTGAGAGACAGACACTCCTTTCTTCCATCTGGGGATGCTGTTTTCGTGTCTCAGCATTCACAGCAAGACAGTCACAATTTTTCCTAAGATCCTTCCTGTCCACATTCACTCGCAGATACCAACCACAGGGCATATAAGTATACAGCCAATCTCGCTCAGAATCCTTAAGGTGACTTTTTCAAGGCCTCCTACCTTTTTGAGGAGCTCTCTCTGCAGAGTGGCTACACATACCCCCCAACAACTAGGTGCTCCAAATAGTAGAACAGTGTCATCCCATTGATTTATTCTATCTTTATTTTATTGTGCATTTGTAAGGAGCTTATACATCAAGTAAATTGTGTTTCAAAGCGCTCACAGGGCAACAGGGATGGAACATGGGAAAGAAAGCAATATAACAATGAAAGATAAAGACAGACCTAGTAGGCCATGTGAGCATTCAGAACGTGCAAGTGAAGAGAGAGAGAAGGGATGAGGAAGTAGGAAGTAAGTGCTAGGGGTACCAGGGTGGGATATGCTAGGGAGTAAGCAGCAGTGACTGCCAACAAACGTTCTCCAGAATATCCTCTCTTCCTCTTATTGAACAACTAGTTTACCTGCTGCAGAAAGAGGTCAAATCAAATCACCTTTACTTAAGGGTTCTGCAAAACTGGCCCCTCAGAACTAAAGAGTATCAAGTTTCTGTTGCAGGTAGTTTCTACTACTCAAAATGAACAGCAAATGGTGACCCATCCTAGAACATCGCTGGCTTAACAAGTTTATCAAAAAGTCAAAGTTTTAAGAAAATACCACAACAGGTATTATCAAAGGTTTACCTTTCAACAATAGATCTCCAAGAGGCCTATTTCCATGTGCTTATGCTTCATGCTCAATGTTGATTCCTTAACTTCATCTTTAGAGGACTGCACTATGAGTTACGCATCCTGCCTGTGGGCTTCCGCTCAGTGCTGAGAGTTTTAAGTGCTTCCCACTTCCAAAGGCACAGTGTGTATTCCTCCCCTTATTTGGATTGCTTCTTAGTGAACGCCTCCAGTGCAGACTTTTCAGCACACAATGGCCCTCATTAGGACCTTGGCGGAGGACCATGGCGCTATTAGCACCATGGTCCATGGCGCTAAGCTGCCAACTCCGCCATGGGGGTTGGCGGACTTACCGCCCCATTCCGAGGTTGGCGGGGCGGTAAGTCCCCAATCCCCATTTACCCTTCCCCATTCCCATTTCTGGCCCCATAGGGCATAATGGGAGTGGGGAAGGCGTTAATTACGCCACCGTAAATTACGGTGGCGTAATTAACAACAAGGTCCCGTAGCGCCATGGTTTTTACCGCCTGCAAAAAGCAGGCGTAAAAATCACCATGGCGCTACGGGAACTCGTACTCAGGCGGTAAGGGGCGCCATGGTTTACGCCGGCGTAAACCCCTTACCGCCTGGGTCCTAATGAGGCCCAATGTCTACACTGCAATAACCCTTCCTGGCAGATTTGGGCTCGTGAGCAATGCCTCCAAGTTCCTGCTGCTACTGCCTCAGAAGGCACTCATCCTGGGACCCCTTTTCAATACCGAACAAGTCTGAGCCTTCAGAGGAAGGAACCCACAATCTTATGGCCTCAGTACACCTATTCAAATCTCACAGTCTCCACTTCTCAAGTCTTGTTTGTTTGTTTATTTGTAATGCGCACTATACAGCAAAAATTATGTTTAATTCCTTCATGGAGCTGTTGTACTCCTCTACTTGTATTTTCCTGCCTTCTCAATGGATGTGTTTCCTGCACAACGCGTGATTATATACAAATCTAACAAGCCCCCCTTGGGGTGGGGTCTCCGCCTATTCTTCTCAGTGTCCAAGGAGTAAAAGAATACAAAAGGGCATTTTGTGGGTTACAAGTTAACAGTGTATTCTTACAATGAAAATTGCCCAAGCACATAGCGCAGGAAGTCTTGATTCTATTAAAGACACAGAGGCAAGCATTATGCTTTGTCTCCTTTAATACTGCTTAACTTTAAATGTTACTTTTTTTTCCTTTGAAAACTATACAACTGACATAAAAACAAACATCCATCCTAGAAGGATTTGCTGGTAAACCAAAGGTAGCGATCCCACCACAACTCCCATGAGGCCTCAGAAGGCGGTAGTCCTAGCCTCAGTCTTGTCCTCCAATGAGGGGTCCCCTGGTAGTATAAGTCTCTCTAGCCCAAGGTGCCTTGCTCTTCTTTTTTGATGAACTGACTTCACTCCAGCCATATCCTAGGTAAATAATGTAGGCAAACTCTCTGGCATTGCTATCCTGCGCAGGCTTTAGCCCACTCCGCCGCACTGCTACATCATCACTCTCGCGAACTCTTCTGCTCTTCCCCTTAAATGAAAAGAGAGCGAGATCATTAGGGAGGGGAATTTGTTGTCATCTCTCTTAAATACACTTATAACAATATGATACATCTCACATTAACTGCGACATTCCTTTAGGGAGGGATAATGCTTGCCTCCGTGTCTTTAATAGAATCAAGACTTCCTGCGCTGTGCGCTTGGGCAATCTTCATTCTATGACAAGACCGGTGGCAAGCGTTATGCTTGTTCAAAGCTTTGCATTATTGCTAATGCAATATTCGATACTGGCTTAAAATAGAAGGTTCTGAACACTGAGTCACTAGGCCAGTCTGCTGCCTTCATGGTCTCCTGCAGCAGAACACCAGCTGCAAAAGCTCCAGAAGCCATAGATTCTCTGGCCGAATGGGCTCCGAAAACAGAAATGTCTATACCCGCCAGCTCCATCACTTCTCTCACCCATCTCGCTATAGTAGCAGGAGCAACTGCTTTGAAAGGGTTCCTGCGTGCTATTAGGAGCTGGGTTACATTTTGCGGCCTTACTGCTGCTGTCGCTGCTTCATAACCTTTTATGCACTGAGCTACGCAGAGCTTGCTGTTATCAGGAAAATAAGGATATGTGATGACTTTAGAATTAGTCTTAGTACGCTGCGCTTTATTCTATGCCCTCAGGATAAAAAATCTTCCTGTCAATCTCTAGGGCCTTGACATCTGACACTCTTCTGCATGAGACTAAGCAGGGTAAGGTGGCCAGCTTTCCGGATAGCTGCCTCCCAGACAAGAGGTTGTTCCTTGGCCATTGCTCAAACAACTGCAAAACCTTGTTGACATCCCAAAGAACCGAATACTTGGATAATGAGGGCTTGCTCACTTTAACCCCGTTAAGAAGCTGTACTACTTCAGGGTGCTCTCCTACTGGTGCTCCATCGTCCAGATCATAACCGGCCGAGATGGCTGATCTATACACCCCCACTGTTCTGAATTCCCTTCCTCTAGAAGTTAGGGACGCTAAGAAATTTAAAATCTTCTCTATAGGAGCTGAAAAATTAGAAATACTCCTCCCCCTGCACCATAGCTCCCAGGTTTGCCAAGCAGAACTATAGCTCCAAATTGTGGATGGAGCCCATGATACTCTGATGAGCTCTGTAGCTTCCTCTGAAAGCCCTGGCAAGCACCATCTCCGCCTGAAATTCTGCAGGCTAGTAAGTTCAGTGTCAATGTTTAAAGATGCAAAGGCAGGCGCTCTGTTACCAGTCTTTAGCTTCTCCTCCTAACGCACGTTTTCATGACTTCATCAATCTTCAGGGAGGCTGAGTTTATTTTTTTTTATTCAGGCGGGTCTGCATTTCTGTTTCAGGTGTGACAAGTTAATTAGCTCGGAGTATTCTGGTACTTGTATTTTTCGCACTTGATTTTGCTGGCAAGTGACTGGAAACAACTCCCTGCATAGCACAAATCTTCCCCTTGATGGGGCGAGGGGGAAAGCCATGGTTGTAGCTCTCCAATGTAAGGCATGATGGCCCTGCTGCACTGCCTTTCCCAGGATTTCTGTAACAATGTTTAAAGATGTAAAGGCAGGCGCTCTGTTACCAGTCTTTAGCTTCTCCTCCTAACTCACGTTTTCATGACTTCATCAATCTTCAGGGAGGCTGAGTTACTTTGTTTTTTCAGGCGGGTCTGCATTTCTGTTTCAGGTGTGACAAGTTAATTAGCTCTGAGTATTCTGGTACTTGTATTTTTCGCACTTGATTTTGCTGGCAAGTGACTGGAAACAACTCCCTGCATAGCACAAATCTTCCCCTTGATGGGGCGAGGGGGAAAGCCATGGTTGTAGCTCTCCAATGTAAGGCATGATGGCCCTGCTGCACTGCCTTTCCCAGGATTTCTGTAACAATGATTAAAGATGTAAAGGCAGGCGCTCTGTTACCAGTCTTTAGCTTCTCCTCCTAACGCACGTTTTCATGACTTCATCAATCTTCAGGGAGGCTGAGTTACTTTGTTTTTTCAGGCGGGTCTGCATTTCTGTTTCAGGTGTGACAAGTTAATTAGCTCTGAGTATTCTGGTACTTGTATTTTTCGCACTTGATTTTGCTGGCAAGTGACTGGAAACAACTCCCTCCATAGCACAAATCTTCCCCTTGATGGGGGGAGAGGGAAAGCCATGGTTGTAGCTTTCCAATGTAAAGCATGATGGCCCTGCTGCACTGCTTTTCCCAGGATTTCTGTAACAATGTTTAAAGATGTAAAGGCAGAGGGCGCTAGAGCGCAGCCAAGATGGCGGCTCTGATGTGAGCTCCGCGAGCGCACCGAATTAATCCTGTGATAAAGCACAGTTTCAAGGGCCTTACATCCCCCCCAGCGACCTAAATATCAGTCCTGGGTGATACACGGCGGATCGAGAGACAGCATCGGCTGCGAGACCTACCACAACCCCCGAACAAGCTGGGGCCTGCGAGGTGCGGAGCGTGCCGAGGCGATCACCCGCGACGACATCCGGGGGGCTGCCGGAGAGGAGGGCGGGACATCGACACCACCGTACGCCCGGAGCGCCGCCAACATCCCACCCGCAGCTTCTGTGGCGGTTGGATGTCCCCGCCTGGCGGTCTCGCGGCTGCCGAGCGGATGCCTCGGCGGGGCACACAGACCCAGCGACCGGCATTCCCGGGCAGGAGGATTGCAGGGGTGGAGCCCCAGCGCGATGTTCCGGGGACCGCTCTCCTGGCCTGGGGCTCCTAGACGCACCTCGCGACCAGCGGAACAGGCGAGGCGGCGAGGGGACACGGAGTAAAGAAAATACATCAGGTGAGCCGGGCACCCTCCTCTTTTCTTCCGCACCAACCACAATACTGCAACCGGTCCCCCACAGAGGAATCACTTCGCCACGGCGGGTGCCCCCCCCTGGCCTGCTCATCGCCACTGGAGTCACGCACCTCGGCAGATTGGCGCGTGGCCGCCGGGAGGGGTGAAGGAAGAAACGGACAGGGTAGGTCTCCCCGCCCTCCGGGCCATTGGCCCTGCTCTTGTCGCTAGTCACATCGAAAGCAGCCCGCCAGGTGTAAAATCGCAATCAGTACCCCCCCCCAGAGGAAGTGACAGTGTTTGAAGCCACACAGTGCGGCGGAGACTGGGTCAACCGGGCTGGAGCTGCCAGGCGGGAGTGAAGGGGGAGGCAGACCGGATCGGACACCCCGTCCACAAAAATATCGGCCCTGGCGCTGGCCCGCTGCGACTCTTAAACCGCCAGCTATACCCAAAGCAGCAAACAGTCCCTCGCCGCCCCTCAATATTCACAATGAACTTACTGTACGCAGCACAGCATCCTGCCAAAAATTACACGGAGGTGTGTGACAAAGGCAACGTACGCTCCATCTAAATACCAGCGTCCCCGCCAACCGGGGAGTCCTGACCCCTCAGCAGGCAAGCGGCAAAAGCGCCAAGTAAATCAACAACCCAGTGGCGGGTGAGTGGAACTAGCTAACGGACCCCCTTTATCCGCTGCGGCGACCCTTCGTAGGACTAGCTCTACCCACAACTGCACCCTAACGAGACCGCCCGATATCTCACCAAAATGTGAAGAACCAAAGGGAAACCCGCACCACATCAAAGCCACCAGCATGGGGAAAGCTGATAAGGCTCAAAGAAAATTGACCTTCGAGGCAGGAACCATATTAAAAACTCCAAAAACAAATGGCGGACGCAAGGCCCCGAAGAGCTTCCACCCCAAGACGGGGACTCCTCCCAGGCCACAGACATCAGAGAGATCCTTTTGGAATTAAAGGCAGCATAGGAAACATTGACAGCAAGCTAGACTCCCTATCCGCAAAAGTTGATCAACTACAACACCGCCTAGATAAGCATGGGGACAGGCTAGACACCGCGGAACAACGAATTTCAGACGCTGAAGATAACATGGCCTCCATAACCACCAAAGTAACGACACTAGAAACCCAAATGAAAGCTGTCCTAGCAAGGAACGAATACCTCGAGGGGCGCTCCCGCCGAAATAATATCCGCATCCTAGGGGTGAGAGAACAGCAAAACACAGGCAAAATGGAAGACTTTGTAGAGACCCTATGCAAAATCACATTTGGTAGTCCCGCACTTTCTAACATATTTGTGGTGGAAAGGGCCCACCGGGTCCCAACCAGCAGATCGATTCCCGGGACGACCCCGCGTCCAATAATCGCCAAACTGCTTAACTTCAGAGCCCGGGACACGATCCTCCGCCTAGCCAGGGAAAAAGGAAAGTTATAATACGACGGAGACGACATTCAATTCTTCCCCGATTTCTCCCCCGCGGTTCAAGCACAGTGTAGAACATTCTCTGGAGTGAAGCGTCGGCTGCAAGATAACAAACTACTGTATTCGATGCTGTACCCAGCCAAACTACGCAATCAAATCGCAATTCTTCAGCACACCGGACGAGGCAAACACATTCCTCGACAAAATAGGATGTAAACAAACCAGTAACAATCCAAGACCCCAAAGAAGAGACTGTGACGTAAGAGACCCGCCATGACACCCTCTCGTGTCCACGTCCAGGCCATCTCTCGCTGCTCCCCAAAGAGCCCCTGGACCTCTGACAATCACAACAAACTGTACGGTGCGCCACCCTTGGAAGCTCCCTAGCGCCCCAAGCGCAGTTCAGTTATGTTTTGGGAAATGGGAAGGGGAAACTCGATGGGATTGTTGGGGGTTGCCCGTGATTGGGAGGGTTTAAGTTTACGGTTATGGAAGTGTGCTTGCGTGGGGTCTGCACCCACCCATATATGCCCAGGATCACCGAGTTGTTACATCAAAAACAACCTCCGCACAAATGGGTTAAAACCTGGGCACAATACAGTAGCACCCTGGCTAGCTACTATCGATCCCTTTTCTTGTTCCCAGAACTGGCAAACAGACTACCAACAGGTACATTCATGTTAGCCACATGGAACATTAAAGGAGGCAACAACCCAATAAAATCCAGGAAGATGACGCAGTACCCCTTGAAGACATAGAGTAGACATTGTGTTGATTCAAGAAACACACCTCCTTCCAGGCACAGAAAACCGATGGGCCCGAGACTGGGGTTGCCATAGGTACTTTGCGTCATACTCCTCATATGCCAGAGGAGTGGCAATCCTCATACATAAATCCCTAAAATGCAAAATAATCTCGGTCAAAAAAGACGATGAGGGAAGGACACTCCTAGTACATGTGACCCTGGAAAACACAGAATTCGTAATCATAAATTCATACGGACCAATCACAGATGGACACAACAATTTCGACTGGGTAATGACACACCTGGGAGTAGTGAGATCCGCGACAATCATTTGGGCTGGCGACATGAACACTACACTAGACCCTCACCGGGTGAGGTCCCACACGTCTTCTGCGACCGTCCCGAAGGCAGCTATCCAAGTGCTCGAAATCTGCAAAGCCTATGACCTGGTCGATATTTGGAGACGCCAACATGGTGAGACCCGCGACTACTCCTTCCATTCCTGGGTCCACAAAACAAGTTCCTGTCTTGATTACATCCTGGTTTCCGCACATAGCCACGTCCAATGGACAAATAGTCAAATCCTACCTAGAACAATATCTGACCACTCAGCTGTCACAGTGGAATGTACCCCAGCAGATCCAACAGAAGGGAGAAGACACTGGAGGTTCAAAAATGGTTCCCTTCAAGACCAAGTATTCGCAGACGAACTCCGATCAGAAATCACATCATTCCTTCAACTCAATCAAGACTCAGTGACATCAGCTGCAACCCTATGGGAAACCCTGAAGTGCTATGTCTGTGGGATTTGTCTCACCAAAGAACAGGGCATCCTCAAACTTATAAAACGAGAACTGACATCAAGCGAGGCCTGACTGAAAGAACTAGAACGCTCACAATCTGTAACATCAGAACCACACATATTAGCAGCACTCAAGAAAGAGCTTGATAACTACAGAACGACTGCCGACCGTGAGCTAAAATTTCTGTCATACGGCCACCGCATTCGACAATATGGAGAAGGACAGAAACCAGGTGCCCTCCTAGCAAGATTGATAGCTGCAGACCGCAAACCAACACAGATAGAACAAATCCGAAATCCCCAAGGCGGCTTGGTTCACACTGATAAGGAAATAGCAGAAATTTTCTGCAACCATTACCAAAACCTATACAAATCCAACTTCACCGCCTCCCAGGAATAATTAAAACAATATCTAGCAGATATAGAACTGTACTGGGTGAATGCAACGTTGAGAAAACCACTAAATGTACCGATCACACTCGAGGAAATCCTCCAAGCAATCAAAGACCTTCCAAGTACCAAAGCACCGGGCCCCGACGGGCTAACGGGCGAATTTTACAAAGCATTTGCACAAATGCTCGCACCAGTTCTGCTACAAGTCTATGAAGAGGCAGCGGAGACTGGCTCATTGCCCCTGACTCTACGCGAAGCAAATCTAATCCTGCTCCACAAGGCTGACAAACCCCCCAAAGAATGCAGCTCCTATAGGCCGATATCATTGATCAACCTTGACAATAAAATATTAGCGAAGATTGTGGCCTCCAGACTGGTCCCCCTGAGCCTGCAATGATGATAGCAGACCAAGCTGGGTTCATACCAGGCCGGAACACCACATTCGGCATCAGACGTATGTTTGGAGTCATGGAGGCACTCGATCCCTCGCAGCAAGCCGCAGCAATCCTCCTCGATGCCGAGAAGGCATTTGACTCTGTTGAATGGCCCTTCCTCTTTGAGATCCTCCAGCGTATGGGGCTCGGCAAGCGATTTATCCAGTTAATTGCCCTTCTGTATAACCAACCCAGGTCACACATCACCCTTGGGAAAATTAGATCGTCAGCAATAGACATTCAGAGGGGAACCAGGCAGGGGTGTCCATTATCTGCGGTGCTAGTTGCGTTGGTAATGGAGCCGCTTGCTTCTGACCTCCGGGGTAAGCACATACAAAGAGGCCTTTCCTTCGGCCCCCATAGGCTCATAATCTCCCTATACGCCAATGATATTGCCCTCTTTATCGGTGACCCGGAAACCAACCTCAACCCTGTAATCCGTGACATAATCAAATTTGGCAAATACTCCGGCCTAAAAATTAACCATAGCAAATCAATTATATTCCCCCTTACCCCTACAACCCAAGAATTCACAGATAACTATGGCTTCAAATGGGAACACTCAAACGTCCGGTATCTTGGCATCCACTTGGCGAGAGACCACCCAACCCTCTTCCAAGATAACTATGGTAAAGTACTCCAAACTCTCCAAGAGAAAATCGCTAGATGGAAAGCTCTTCAACTTACTCTCTGGGGCGAGTGTCGCTGGTGAAGATGGTGATACTCCCCAAGATTCTCTACCTCTTTGTGAATATTCCCCTTCTTGTACCTCAGACCCATCTCCTACGCCTGCGGAGCTTGGACCTTGAGCTTCTATGGGCGGGCAAACCGGCCAGAATTGCATACAAATCACTTACTCAACCAGTTAAAAAAGGCGGTATGGCACTCCCCGATCTCGAACGCTATTATTGGGCGGCCCAGGCCCAATTCCTAGGGCACTGGTACGCCACTCACTTTATAAGACCCCATGTCCAGCTCGAACGAGCTCTTGCCTCTCCCTTCCTACTCAGAGCAGTAATTTTTGGCCAAACACATACGCCACACAACACATTAAACACAGTGCTCTCCACCATAGCAATATGGAAAAAAATTGCACACAAATGTAATGTCCAAACCAGATTCTCTCCTCTCCTACTGATAAAATTCATCCCTGGAATCTCCCTATCCACCAAGGTATACTTAAACTGGGTCGACAAACTAAAACTAAAATCCCTCGGCGACCTCTTCATCGAAGGGACCTTTCTCACTCCCAAGCAGGCCAGAGACTGTGGGGCCACTGCTGCACTTGACCCATTTATCTATTTCCGTCTCAGACAAGCTCTTCAGGCTGTACTGCCCTCGTTCACGCAACAACCCGCCACCTGGCAACTACTACATGGCATCATTCAATCGCAAGGAGAGGGTAAACTAGTATCGCTGTTATACAAGTCATCGTTAACTGAAACTGCCCCAAACCCGATAACACCCAAAATAAGATGGGAGAGATCCCTCCAGGTGTCATTTACTGATGAAGAATGGGAGTACATCCTAGCACAGACCCAAAAGGTATCATTAAACACAAGATATAAACTAATACACCTAATGTTCATTCATCAAGCATATCATACCCCAGCCAGAATCCACAACTTCCATCCCTCTGTTACTCCGACATGCAGCCGCTGCGGCGCCCAGTCGGCAGATTTCATACACCTTGCCTGGCACTGTCCAACAATTCAGCTATTCTGGGGGCAAATACTAGAAAAAACAGCCGCAATTATTGGTGTACACATAGAACCCAACCCCAATACCACACTCCTTGGACTCACTAAACACCTTCCCCACTACACACGGAAACTCGGAGGGCTACTGTTGTTGTTGGCGCGCAGGAGGATTGCAATGTCATGGGGGAAAGGCCCACACCAACCATACAACAGTGGATGAAGGACATATCCTACTGCCAGGACACAGAATCAAACTTTCTCAGATTACTGCCTTTACATGCACGGCCCCCAACATCTGGGGCCCATACATCACCTATTTGATGTCCACCGGAGAAAATTACTCCTCTCGAGAAGCATCCCCAATGCTTCAACAGCAATAGCCCAGGAACTTTGCCCTGCCAAAAATCGACAAGTCATTGACAACAAATACTAAAACCAAATGCAGATGTAGCATGGTGTTCAAGGCGCAGGTTTGGGGGAGGGCGGAAGGCAGAGCACGAATTACTTCCATGTTTTGTTATGACGTATATTTTGTATGCTTATGTTTTAACATGTTGAAAATATCAAAAATAAAGTTTTTTTTAAAAAAAGATGTAAAGGCAGGCGCTCTGTTACCAGTATTTAGCTTCTCCTCCTAATGCACGTTTTCATGGCTTCATCAATCTTCAGGGAGGCTGAGTTACTTTGTTTTTTCAGGCGGGTCTGCATTTCTGTTTCAGGTGTGACAAGTTAATTAGCTCTGAGTATTCTGGTACTTGTATTTTTCGCACTTGATTTTGCTGGCAAGTGACTGGAAACAACTCCCTCCATAGCACAAATCTTTCCCTTGATGGGGGGAGGGGGAAAGCCATGGTTGTAGCTCTCCAATGTAAGGCATGATGGCCCTGCTGCACTGCCTTTCCCGGGATTTCTGTAACAATGTTTAAAGATGTAAAGGCAGGTGCTCTGTTACCAGTCTTTAGCTTCTCCTCCTAACGCACGTTTTCATGACTTCATCAATCTTCAGGGAGGCTGAGTTACTTTGTTTTTTCAGGCGGGTCTGCATTTCTGTTTCAGGCGTGACAAGTTAATTAGCTCTGAGTATTCTGGTACTTGTATTTTTCGCACTTGATTTTGCTGGCAAGTGACTGGAAACAACTCCCTCCATAGCACAAATCTTCCCCTTGATGGGGGGAGGGGGAAAGCCATGGTTGTAGCTCTCCAATGTAAGGCATGATGGCCCTGCTGCACTGCCTTTCCCGGGATTTCTGTAACAATGTTTAAAGATGTAAAGGCAGGCGCTCTGTTACCAGTCTTTAGCTTCTCCTCCTAACACACGTTTTCATGACTTCATCAATCTTCAGGGAGGCTGAGTTACTTTGTTTTTTCAGGCGGGTCTGCATTTCTGTTTCAGGTGTGACAAGTTAAGTGACAAGCTCGACCGTTCCACGCCTCCATGTTGCTGAGCCACCAGCAGAGCTCTGTTTTGCTGTCCTCATCTAGGGGAACTAGGTGATGGTATCTCCATCCTTTCTGCAAGTATCTGATCTTGAGCCTCTGAAAGGCTCGATAATGTAAAGGCCTGGAAGTACCACCTGGATAGAGGCTGCAAGAAGTCCAACTATCCTGGCTAGATTCCGAAGCGATATAACCGGTCTCTTCAGAGCTGACCACAGATCCCTCTTTATTGCTCTTATCTTCGGCACTGGAAGCTCTAGCGTGGCTTTCCTCGTGTCTACCATGAAACCTAGAAATTCTATTCTTTTGCACGGCTCTAACGCCGATTTCTCCATATTGATTAGAAATCCTAGCCCTGAGATCAAGGATTTTGCCCATTGAACTTGCATCTGCAACCTCTCCTTGTCTTCGGCCATAAACAGTATATTGTCTAAATAAATGATCATGCGAATCCCCTGGTCTCGTAGAGCAGATGCAAGGGGTCTCAAAAGCTTGGTGCGAGGCCGAATGGTAGGGTCTTGAATTGCCATCTTTGTTCTTTCCACATAAATTGTAGGAAGTGTCAGATACACGTCCTTCAGTCCTAAACGCGCTAGCCATTCTTCCTTCCTGAGAAGGTCTGCTAGTAGATGGATTCCCTCCATCTTGAAATGTCTGTAAACTAACCAGCTGTTCAGCTCTTTCAGATTGATGACAGGCCGTACCTTGCCTTTTCTGTGCACTAAAAACATGTTGCTCAAGAAACTTGATGAGTGAGGTTGAGCTCTTTTTATGGATTGCTTTCGCGCTAGTGCTTGTATCTCTGCGTCTAATAATTTCATTTCCGCTTGTGAGCTGTGCATGCGCTGCGGGGGACCTTGCTGTATGGGAGAGTGCAGGAAATCTAGATGATAGCCCTGCGCTGTTTGAAGAACCCATGCGTCTGCTGAAAGCTCGTGCCAATTGTGCATGAAGAGCAAGGTTCTCCCTCCCGCAGGGGGGTACATCGCATTGCGCTCTCTCACCTGAATTGTTATTCTGGTGTCTGAAGTATCCTCTGCCTCTTCTTCCCCTGAAGCCTCTGCTTCTATTCAGAAAGAATGTGTCTTGTTGACGCGATTCCCAGTATTGGGCTCTCGGACCCTGTGGCCTCCTGATTGAACTGAAGCGGCCGGTCGAACGGCCTCTATATCGACCGGCCCCGGCAAAAACCTGTCCAGGGAAAACCTTCCGTATCGAAGCTTGTGCTTTCTCAAGTGCTGTATAAGTTCCCACAAACTTGTTAATTTCCTTGATAAATGTGTGTCCGAAGAGCAAACATTGAGCGTCTTTTTAAGCTTTGTACAAGGCCAGGTTACAGAGCTTAATGTCTATCTTTAGCAGCATTGATCTCCTCCTCTCGACTGAGATGGCTGAGTTTGCATTCCCAAGTAAGCATACGGCTCACTGTGCCCAGCCAGCCAGGATAAACGGATCTACGGGTTCCCCCGTGCCTTTGGACCTTTCTGCTAGGTCCATGATCTTTGCTATGGGCCCTGTGAGGTCCAGAATCTTGTCTTGGCAAGACCTCCATGCTTGGTCCATACCCTTCCTGGCATCCTTGCCTGCCTTGGTGACAAAGGTGAGCATCGTAGGGTCCAGCTCTGGGGTATCAGAGACCTTCCTGCTAAGCTCTGTTCTGGGGCATTCTGACCTAAGACAGAATCTTGTTTCCTTCTCTGATGGCTTCCTAATCTTCTGGGCCATATATATTGCCACTTTTGGCAACGGGGTCCACTCAGTGGACCTACGGTGTCTAATAGCATCCGGATCGAACATATCGGATATGTCATCCTCCGGGGTACTCTCCACTATGCTGGCTTTATTACCACAGGCTACCTTGACCTGCGTTGTTATGCTCTCTTTGCTCAAACTTCTTTCATCCTCCCCCTGCTCCTCCTCTTGTCCGAACTCCTCGGAGGATGAAAGAGCACCCCCAATGTTATTCACCCCTTGGGTAGGCGGTACGAGGCAGGGCACTGCTGATCTTGCCTTAAACGAATCTTTAGGTCTGTTGAAAGCATCAGCTGCCTCCTGGGGCTTATCTCTTGTCCCCATATCAGAGCCCGGGGGGGTAGAAGAGTGCTTTCGCTTCCGAGTGACCTTACACCCCCTATTAGTGTTCTCCAGAGGCTTAGTGGAGGTCCCCTCACCTGGATTATCTTGTAAGCCAGCGCTCGTGCCCAGTCTATTCTCAAGGACTTGCAGTCCTTCCTGAATAGGTTGCACTCCCTGAGCCACTGCTCTCACTAGGGAATCACCCAACACTCTCTTAAAACTGAGTGATAGATCCATCTCTTCATGCTGCAGCTCTGGCTCCTGCTCGCTGTATTCTTCCAAATATTCCTCACCCCTGTTGCATGCCATGACTGCTGAATGCTAAACACAGGGGACTGGTTACTGTAAGCCAAGAGGATTGTACTGCTCTACCTGTGCTGAACTGCAAGCTTGGTGAAGTGTCTCAAAATAGTTTGTTGAACCAAAGATTCTTTATCTCTTTTTTTATTTTTTATAATATGCCTCTGAATGCGAGCAGAAACGCCTCTGTGCGGTGTTTCCCGTGGGCGTACACATTACAAAGCACTGCTGCGAGCCTCTCGATAGTTACCGAGACCGTTCGTGAATGAGGAGGTTCGTCGCGCATGCACGAGCATGTGCACGCTGACTGCACCCACGCAACAGCCCCAGTCAGGAGCATGGAGCTCTGATGACGCGCTGCGGCACTTCGCGTATTAAGCCTTATGAGTTGAAAAACGAGCCCTAATGCGAGCGATATTGTGTGCCATTCCTTTCATCAGGACACTCATAATACCACAATTTCGGACTAGAAAAAGAAAATTCGCTCGGCGACCAAAAATACCTCAGCACCCCTAATTACTCTCTGCACGTTCTATCAGAAATGCAGATATTTCATATATCTAACAGTGTCAATTAACTGTGTCACACACTTCAATGATACGCGCTATAAATATACTTCACTCTGTATATAACATAAGAGGTACTTAGCTGTGCAAGCAGCAAAAAAGAAGAGGAAGGCACCTTGGGCTAGAGAGACTTATACTACGAGGGGGACCCCTCATTGGAGGATGAGACTGAGGCTAGGTCTACCAGCCTTCCGAGGCCTCATCAGAGTTTTAGTGGGATCGCTACCTTTGGTTTACCAGCAAATCCTTCTAGGATGGAAGTTTGTTTTTATGTCAATTGTATAGTTTTGAACGAAAAAAAAAGTTACATTTAAATTTGAAAAGCTGTTGTTAATCAGTATTAAAGGAGATAAAGCATAATGCTCGCCTCCGGTCTTGTCATAGAATTGTGCATTTTCCTATTTACAGAGGATTCACTGCCTGACAGGGAATTATTCTAGCATGTGAATCTGCTAGTGCCGGAAAGCTACAGCTACAGACAAGCAACCAAACTATATATTACTCTGATGAGAGCTTGTGCACACACAGCAGTTAGAAAACACACCTGAATCAATGTTAAAAAAGCATGTGTTTTGATGTCAAGCAATGATACACGTGATACCAGGAGATCTTTGGCTCAATTTGGTTCAAATGCCTAAAGGAACTGGGGACATCTCTATAAATGATAAGGAAGATCCTAATAATAACCAGAGATTGGTCAATACATCATGCAAAATGTTCTGGTGTTCAACCCCTCCAATGCCTTTCATCAGAAGTTCAAACCTTATTTTACAAGTCCTGGGTACTCCAGGGATCCATAGCCAACAAAACAAAGTTCAAAGATGTGGCCAGCAGAATGTACAATCTATGCTTAACAAGTCCCTATACTCCAGGCTAACCCCTAAATGTTCCAATTCTTGGCTAATACAAATAAATCACCAACACCTATTCTGCAATGTCTAGTTCTCTTCTAGAACACAAAAGAAGATGTTTCTACTGGGAAGGCTAATCCATGGTTTAATCAAAGTCCGGACCCTCCTTTGGTCTTTTTGCTTTCAATCGCTCCCTCTAGAACTCTACCAGGTCTGTGGTTTCTCAGAATTTCGTTAGCTTCATCTCGCCCTTTTTGTCTTCAATCTACTATGTGTCAGAATTTGTTTCTGCAGTGCTGGGTATGCCACCAAACGCTGGTGCCTCACTCTTACCAGATTGGTTTCTCCTAGACCTTACCATTCATGAGAGGTTTATCCCAGACCTTTTGTCGTTCATGGGTTCAGGTCTCTGCACATCTTGTGTCTCAATATTCACTTGGGCAAATCTCTATGTAATCTGGTAGCTCAGCATTCACTTGGGTAGGTCTCTCTACAACTAGGTTCTGAACAATCACTTGGTTCTTTCTCTTTATGACCTGGTTCTCAGCATTCACTGTGTTAGGTCTCTGCATTACCTGGTTTTCAATAATCACTTAGTTACATCTCTTCATGAGTTCCATTTGTTTTTAACAATGACTTGCTTTAACACACAATATTTCATTTTTTAATTTTCTCCATTTTAAATTCAGAGCTGCAGCAAAATGGGGGAGGGAAGAGGGCACCTCCCACAGCCCCTCATTAACCCCACCCTAAAAGCGTTATCCCATTTCTCAAACTTACTTGTAGGGGGATTTATTGTTGAAGAATATTATGCACTGAATACTGTGTGTGGTCAATATGCTGCAATGAAGTCACTGGGTACCCCATGACCTGGTTCTCAGCATTTACTTAGTTAGATCTCTCCATGACCTGGTGGCTCACCATTGCTGTCCTTTCTATAGATCTAGCTGTCACCAATGATCCCTCTTGCAGGGTATTCATCTTGTACCAAGTAGCTGCCTCTCTTCTTTGTCAGGAGGTGGCAAGGCATACTTTGTTAACCTGCTGGACTCAGCTGTGACAAATCAAATTTCCGGGCAACAGTGGTCCAGGGATGAATATTGGTTTCCTAACCATCATTCAGCCCCACACCTCTAATACACCAGAAGGGATCTAAACAGATTGGAACACACCAGTCAATTATAAACCTCCTTGTCTAATTTTGGTAACGTGGACGGAACAGCAGGCTTATCTCTGCAAGGTCGTGGATCATTGGTTAGTTGCAACACAGCGGAAATACAATGATTACCCAATGATAAAAGGGACTGTCCAGTCAAGGTTGTATAAACATATCTACTTTATTATTATCACAACAGACAGTTCTAGCATACTACAAAATACAACTTACTCTGTAAAGGATCACAGACAGTTTCACAAAGAAATTGGATACAATCTGAATACTGACAGGAGGATAGTCAGTAAAGCAATCAGTCTTAATTGTTCAAGGTTCTTTGGTTTCAGTGCCAAGGGAGAAAGGGGTCCTAAATGTCACTAGAGGCCTTCGGAGAAGGACCAAGGGGACAGAACCACAATGTACCTGGTGCTTGAGATGATCTTGTTTCTCTACAGTGTCGAGTCGGTTCCTGGGTGCTTTGCAGCTCCTGCGACAGAGTTCAAGACGGGAGAAAGCTGGGGGTATCAGGTGGCAAGCAGTTCGGCAAGTGAGGCTGGACGGACGGCTGCAGACTGGCCTACAGAGCATCTGAGGGTCACAAATTGTTGTCTCTGTGCTGGTTGATGGATCTGGAATGCTGGTCGAGGCATCTCCAGCAGCTTTAGTGACTGCAGTGTGACAACAGTCAGCGGTTTATGTTTATGTTTATTATTTGATAATGCGCTCACAAACCCAGGGGTAGCCGGGCGCAGCAGGTACAAGAATGCTTAGGCTTAAGTTACATTATACAAAGGAGACAATACATGTCATATACAAACAATACATGTAAAAATCAATACAAACAATACATGTAAATACAATGCAGTACATGTCGGTAATCCAGATATCAGAAGTATCAAAGCACTACTATGTAGTGATCCAAGGGCCTGGTGCAGGGCTCGGATTAATTGTCGTTGGTCCAGAGTCAGCTTTTCACCTTGCATCTAAATCTAGCATAGGGTAGATTGGCGCTCAATGCAATGGGCAGTGCATTCCAGGCTTGGGCAGCTCTAACAGGGAAACTTACTCCACCCGCTTATGTACACCTAAATCTAGGCATTTCTAGAAGGAAATGGTTAACAGCTCTGGTATGGTAACTAGAAGACTTTATGGTAAGTCTGGCGGAGATGTAGGGGGAGCTGTATTTTTCAGTCCTTTGTGGGTGAGAGATAGTGTCTTGAGGAGAACTCTGCCGCTACTTTTTAGCGGAGCAGCCGGTTGCAGCGCGAGGGGCTCCACTGCCTCGAAACCGTCCTTAAAAGATGGACACTGGTTGATGCTTGTCGTGGCACTCCTCCTAGCTTCTTCGCAGGGCTTGTGTCATCCTTTAAAGCAGACGGGCTAAAGCTGAGGAGAGTGTTTGCAGGGAACAGCCTTGTCCTTTGGTCAGACACTCTCTGGCACTTCCCACCTGGAGCTGCTGGACGGGTCCTCTGAGTCTGGTATCTCCCTCTGTTCCCTGGGAGATGTTTGGGGGAGGGATCTTACTTCCCTCTTGGAAATTCTGGCCTTCCTTCACATGCGGAAGCTGTAAGGCAGACTGTACCTTCAGTGAGGGACCAAATGAGTCCTTCTTCTTACTCCTTTTGAAATCGTCGGATGATCTGCCAAAAGAGGGGCTCAACCCTCTTTTAAAGCCAAATGGGCCCCAGTGACTGGTGCAGGGTAAGGCTACCTTAAGGAACCAATTCTGGGTCCCCACCAGCAATCTTCCATTATAAATGAGGTCATAACCAGAGTGTTTTGCAACAGGAAAGGTAAGCGGTGACCACAGGGATGACAACATGTACTACTAAGTCCCACCAATCTTCCTGTATGTTGTGAATCAAAGTGTCTCTCTGGTTAATTGAGCTGTCTGTGACTCCTGATCAAAGCGCAGGTCTCCCTTGATGTTTGTGGCTAGAACAGACTTTCTGTCTCCATAAAATCACATACTTCTTCCCTCTGAAAGGGGGTTTGCCGCAGGGGTTTGACTCGGATCACAAGAGTCTTATCTAGGAGTCTTAGGTTGGCTCTTCGTTTTGGATCCCCTTGCAGTTCTTTCAATTTGTTGTAGTCCCTTATGCAACTTTGGCATCTTCTCTTTTGCAGTTATTCTATGGTACGCAGGATCCCAAACCCTCGAGAGACTGGCACACATTCTCCTGCTGTGTCTCTGTCCGACTGCTTGATTAATGGTTAGTGTATTTCCTCCCTCTATACAGGGGGTACGTTTGGGAGTGGTTACTTGAGAAAGCCTAAAACTCTGTGTGTGTGTACCTGAACACAGAGTACTTCCTAACTGTTTCCTGGCCTAACGTGTGCTCTGTTTGAATTATATTCAACAGGGTCTTTGCCTGACAATCCTAGTTGGAAGTTGGGGTTTTGGACAAACGTGATAGTTGGATTTGGCCACCACTGTTGGAATGATACCACACCATGGTGGGGTGGCAAAACTACAGGTTCGCACTCCTACTGCTCTCTGGGAGGCACAATGAGTAGCGGTCAGATCAACCCAGTGTCTTGCGGCTTTCTGCATCACATAAAAAATTGGGACCTTTATCAATCTGCAACATATTGCAGTACCCGTTAAAGTGCTGTCTACACATCCTATATGATGGATGTCTTTTGGCATATTATGAGAATGCCTTGTTCGTGGTAGAAGTATATGGTCCAATTTTGACAATACTTGGAATGTGGTAGGATCCTCTGGCCAAAGTATAGCAATAGTTGGCACAGGGTGTGAGAATCTGGTTGGCAAAGGTGCCCTGGATCCTCAGGACTGTTTTGATGACAGTTTGTTGTGTGTTCATAGGCTTGAATATTAGCTATTGGTGGAGGCCTCAGGTATTGAGTCCTGCATAGTACCACTGTCTGGGCATTCATAATCACATATGGGGACTCTTGGTGGGCCTGCAGGAGAGCAGTTGGTTGAGTGTTTATCTTGACTGCTCGAAGATGTTTGGCATCTTATTTAAACATTTGCTTATCTTGCAGGTGATGGTTGGAATTACTTAGCTAGCATTGAAGTTGTGTAGTTCCTTTCTAACACATGCTAGTCACTCATATATAAGGGTGTCTAGCGTGTAAAGAATAGATGTCTAAACTCATCCTTTTCCTCTCACTTCCATCTGGTCTGCTGGTTTCCTCATTTTCGGGCTACTCTAGTCTAATCTCTAAGGTTTTGCCCTGGAGACATTAACCACCTCGTGGATTTTTTGCCTGGTTACTTTTACTTCTGCTAGGGGTCTCACCCTCCATCATGAAAGTTAGCTTTTATCAACAAACAGCAGGCTGTGCCAGTGCCAGCCCTCGCAGAACACTCCTGAATCCTGTATAGGCGAGCATTACCAAAACATATGCGCACACCAGGAAAGAAAAAAGAAAGGGGATCAATTGTTTTAGCAAGGTAACACCGTTGATCAGAGAAGTGAAAATCAAAGAAAGGAAATACTATATGTAACAAACCAAGCTATAGGCAATACCTAGTAACTGGATTACGGAATGTTCCCTGCGAAGAAAAAATACAAATGCAACCTCTGCTGAATTAAGGTCTCTTGCAGTCCAGAACAGTGTCTAAGAACTCCTGGTCCAAAGGCTTGACTACAAAGAAGGGTGGAACCAATTCAGTCCCAAAGACATGCAGACAAAGACAAAAGTTCACAAATCATAAACAAATCATAGGGCAAATCGCAAAAGCAAACAATGGATTAGCGAGGTAAAATTTGAGTTAGAGGGCAAACTGTGTTCAGTCTCATACTTATTCATCATACAAAGGAAGAGGCTGAAACAGGTGCATGAATTGTAGCAATATCGGGACTTTGCCTGGTGAAATCACAGCTTGAGGAGAAGAAGGAATGTAGACCAGACAAGAGAAATGTCAAGAATACTGGCAGGACTGAAGACGGCATGAGGGCCACAACCCATAAAAAATCCTGGGGCGGCATCTGGGAACAAAAGACAGACCTTGAGGGGTTTGGCCTTAATGGCATAGATTCTGCAAAGTTGGTATTTTGTTCCTGGCATATATGCATACATCCAGCAATGCAAGCCATAAGGTATAATATAGAGGTATGGCATATACATGTGCACTAGTTCTTCATGGGAGGGGTTTGTGACAAAGTCAACTACCTATTTCTGAAGATAAAGGATAGGGTGGTCAAGGCAGCCATGTGCCACCTCCCGCCACATGATGCTGGGAATGGAGGATGTACACTGTTGATTTGGCAGACTACTCCACCAATCTCTGTCTTGGAGGCTTTGAGTCAGAGATTATTATCGGTAGTTCAGTCTTGGATTTTATGGAAACATTCTGTGGTAGGAGGTTATGAGGTTACAAGTTCAGAAATAACTGGGAATCAGCTTATAATTGAAACAGTTTTGGGAACTATTGAATGATGTCTGCTCATGGCTTAATATAAATATTGGTAATAATAATATAGAACCTTGGGGCATGCCACACTTCAAGGAGAAGTTGGTTGAGTGGAAATTCCCTACTTTGACCTGAGTATTTGATCATCTAGTGTGAAGACATTGTGCAGCTAGACACAGACAACAGATTGAAAGTTCAAAATCAAATGGTTTAGTAAATCAACTGTCAGGATGGTCGAAGGCCATACTTGCTCTATGGTAAGGTGGAATTTCCCTACCTGAACGAAACTAAGGAAAGTCTGAGTCTGAAAGTTCAACTTAACTTAAATGTCTGTGTCCAAAACTTATCCTTGCCCTCATAACTAAAGCTAAACAATGCGTAGGGATGTCAATAACAAAAGAAATGCTGGTCAACGTAAAGTTCTGAGTTCCAGCTCTTAGTTTTCATTTCAGCTCCCTTTCCCCAAGTTCAAGAAAGTTCCACAAAAGTCTCAAGATGACCTTTCTCCATTTCAAGACAATATAGTTCTGCACAATCCTTGGGATTCCCTTCCCCAAGTTCAAGGCAACACAGTTCACACAATCCTCAGGGGTTCCCTTCCCCAAATTCACAAGAAAAGGGTCTTGAGGCTCCGTCCTCAAGACAATATTTGCAGTTCATCAAGTCTCAGCGTTCCCTGACCCAAGACTTCAACGTAGCAACTTGTATTCTTTTCAACCTTTCAAAGTTCAACAAAACTCTAGGTCTACTTCACATACCTTCTGGCCTGCCTCACCAGTTCACGCATAGTGTTCTTTCTTGGGTTTATTTCACAGTGTCTTTGACTTTTACCATTTAGGGCTCACTGGTCCAGCGCAGTTGTCAGACCACAAGGTCCACTCATCACAGGTTGCGCAACCAGGAACCCTATGCTTTTCAGCCCGCACAGGTTCCTCTGTACTTGTCCCTGTCCCTGTGTGTAGATTCACATTCACTTAGTTTCTCCTTGTCGGCCTCTTGGCTTTGTGTGCTGCTTTACACTCTCCTGGCTTCTCCTGGTTAGCCTCTTGGCTTTTCTATAACGTGTCACACACCTCTTGCCAGTCTTCGGCCTTGCCACACTGTATCCATTCATAAAGTTCACTTTGTGGTGGTCTTGTTCCTGCCCAACCTTTCTATTGCACTTCTTCACAATTCTGTTCTATTTCCGTAGATTATTTTGAAATGGGGGCTTTCCCTTTTGGCTTTCATCAGCTATCAGCTTTGCCCATAAAGTGTTATTCAGTTCAGAGTTTAATATGATTAATTTTGCTTGGTTTCACGTTTTCATTCAGTTCGGTATTAAATAAGCTTAATTAAACTTTGCTTCAAGTTTTCATTTAGTTCAGCATTCAATAGTATTTTCCATTCATTCAGTATTCACAAGGTTGCATGTATCAGACCTTTATGATTGCGCTCTGCACCTTCCAGACCACCTTTTCACATTGGTGTCTGGCAGGTTCACCGGTCTTTGCAATGTTCCACGACCTCTGCTTAATGCGGCGTCGGCTGCGCATCGCGGGGAAGATCAGCTGCCTCCTCCACCTGTTACACGGCTCTGTGTGCACTTGTCGGCTTCCTCCCTGCAGAAGGAGCAGCGATCTCTGTGCTGGTGAGCGACCCGACCCTGCGCAGCAGTTGCTTCACTTCTGGTCATCTTGTAGCACGCCACTTTGCCTGCTTCCCATCAGCAGGTTTCTCCAGTCTCTCTCGTCTCTGAACTGCTCGCCTTCTTATACTCATGCCAATTACTAAATGACCTTGCGTATGGGTCATTTGGTCTAAGTGTCTGACCATAGTTAAGGAGACATGCCTCGTCTCAGTACCAGAGTGGTGAAATAACCCACTAGTGTTCATCCCTCTTAGTTGCCTCTTCCTCGTCTCTTTCCCATCATAGGTGAAGTGTGGGAAAATGAGGGGAGATGCCTGACAATGGCCCATAAAGGCCGGGGCAGGGTTAGGTTGGTCTTCAATAGGAAAAAGGGATACCATGTCTCACCTGTGGGTATCCCGCTCCCAATCTCTGAGGATCCTCCACCCAGGTGATCCTCACTTGCTTCTCCAGCCCCCAGGGTGAGGATTCAAAAGTGATGGCCTTTCCCTGGCTACCTGGGAAAAGGATTCAGGGGAAGTAGGAGTGAGGATACCCTCAGGTTTCTCACATAAGATATTTTATGATCAGTACAAACAATTCACATCTGTATTTTTTCTTTGCATTAGCATCTGATGTTTGACACTATCATATGGAGCTGGTAGGCCAAGGAATATTGGAGCTATTGGTCTTCGGGACTTCCTCTTTCATGAAAATGAGATCAATTCTCTTACTCCTGATGGCTAGGAAGCCCAACTGAAGTAGGCAAATCCTTCAACTATATCAGTTAAGTGGTCGTTACCTTTTCCAGTATTTGAGCATTGAAAGGGATGTTAGATAATGATTTGTAATTATCAATTGTCTCCATGCCATTGCTCAGCTTTTTTGGGTTTTGGTGATTTTTGGTGGTGTAACCACCAAATATTGGCAAAACATTGGTACTGTACAGGAGAAAGGGAGAAAGGGGAGTTTGGGAGCATTGTATGGCGTTGGCATGGTAACTTGCCAATGCTTGACGAAATGGCTGAAGCACCGGGCCTTTTTTATTTTCCATCTTTTATTTTCCATCTGCTTTGCTTTTTTATCCATGTGCTTCTGCCATTCCATGTGCTTTAATGAGTTCTTCAAGATGGGAGCGCACACGCTCGTTTCCAACGTACAGAGTGTACATTCATTTAGTACCAGGTGGATGTAATCCAATAATGGCTTGTTTAACGTATTGTTGCAAAAGAAGAATACTGTCACATGTCACGAGTTATGTGTGACTTTCAGCGAGGAGTGATCTGTTTGCGAGGCGTAAAGGACACAGCCTCGCAATGGACACATATCCAGCTCTGCGTCCACCTGCGGCTACCAGGACTCCGCTTGCAGACCTCAACTCTGACCCAGTGAGGGTCAGGGCTGTCTCCAGGGCCTTCTCTGGTGTGCTGCTGCCCCCTTAAGGGAAGCGCACGCGGCGTGACGTTGCATGCCGCCCCGTACATTATAAATAATTCGGGCGTTCACGGCTGTACAGTGCGACCGGGGAGTCCGAACTGAACAGACGTCTCCGGCTGAGTCTGTGGGGTTGGGGGCTCACGGGCATCGCCATCAGGGTCATAGAGAGACCCCCAACATCTGGGATGCATCCTCGCTCGCTCAAGAATGCAAAGCTTGAGGAACACAGGATGGAAACAGGATCCCTGAACGAAACCGCAACGCTGAATAAAGGAGTGCAACAGATGCCCAGTCTCCCGTTAATGAGTCTAATTTTCGGAAAGGTAAACACATACATTGATTTGAAGGTAACTCTATTGCGAGCTCCATGACTGCTTGAAGACTCCCGTCCACATAGACTATCGTGTGCCTCGCCGAAGTTTAGTAGCAGCTCGAGTGGTAAGTATAGAAGGGAGGGGGGATCCTTGCACCCCCGGTGGTGCTGCCTTGGTCTGCAGCACCCCAGCAGGCTGGGACCTGTGTTTTCAGTCTCTCTCATCCACGATGGTCCGCTTACTCCGCTGCGGTCGTTTGAAACTCTCCTTCTGCTGCTTTGCTCCCGCAGTAGTGCTGCTTTGCTGCCTTTTTCCTCACTTTTTTCCTTCTTTCCCCGGGATCCCCCATCGAGCAGACACCCCTCCCCATCTTTATTGCACAGTTCGCGCCTACCGGCTCTCCCTCTGCTCAGACATGCTTCCCGCGCCGATATTGTAGTTGCCCCATGTCACTTGGAAGGATTACACGGTATGTGCTTAGCGCCATTTTTCTGGACTCCTGTGGTTGGCTCCTCTCGCTTGGCTGACACCACCCTTGCAGCCGAAGAGGTGATGAAGGCACGTTGTCTGCCATAAACGGGCAGAGCGGTTATCGTGCATTCGGGTACTGGAGTTAGATCCTATACCCACCCATCACTTGCATGGGCCTACATTCCCCATCAAGGAAAGTGTCTCTGTGGTCTAGTGTGTGTGCCATCTAGGTGTGGGTGCTGCTTTTCTTATCTTGATAGCTCCTCCTCGTACAGTTCTCCCTGCAGCAGTGGGAAAGTAGCCTGGCTGCAGGCCCGCAACGCCATTGAGCGAATCAATGGGTGTGTGTAAATGAGTAATTGTATGTGAATGGGATGTTTAAGTGAATTAATGTGTAATTGCGTGTGTGCCTATGTGTAATGCTGGGCTGCTACCATTTGACACTTGGACCCTGTAACGTCCTACCTCTATTGTTAATATACGTTCAGAGGAACAGTCCTCTTTTACTGCAGTTGATATTGGGCTGCGCCCCACGTGACGCGGGGAGGCGGGGTTACCGCCTCCGGCTCAGTTGGGTTTTGATTAAAGTCACATTAACACCCACGCGTGTCCGCTCCTGTCTTATTACTCACGCTGTGCCTGCCAAGTGTATCTATGCGTATTCCCACAGCGAGAACACATTGCAAGAAGATAACAATGGCGACGAGGTCCTCCTGAAACGGCGCCGGAGCCAGAAGGTCCTGCCAGCTGTTAGTCGTTGACTTCAGGACTCCTGCCGCCCGACTTACAGCACCGGAGCCGTTTCGCTACGCACGCGGCGCAAGCATCCGCCAGAGCAAGAAGCCCCGGCTCATTTCCAGCGTTCACCCGAGCAGGTACAAATTTGTTTACCCACGTGTTACGCGCGCCGCGTAATACACGTGGTGACCTGCTGCACCATCGCGTGCATCCCGACACGCGTTTAAAGAACTGCATTCAGGCCCAGTACGAGGAATCCTGATGTAACAATAACATCAAGGGCCAGCCACGCGTGCGTGCTCTACAAAGCACGCGGCCCGCTTTGATACACACGGCAAGGCTCGCAGGCCCAACCACGTGCGTGTGCGCCTGATAAAAGCACAGTGCCTCACCAGGACAATCTCCTGCACACGACCAACCTCCGTCTCAATAGTCTCCATTATAAAGCTGCACGCTAATTAGCAGTCAGTCAAGGCGTCACTGGCAGGGATCAAGAAGCAACCATGTCTGATGATAACCCGGACAGTGGAACCCTGAGCCCCTCCTCCAGCTCCACACCTCGCCAAGCCACTCACAAAGAGGACTATGGCTCAGAATCTCTTCAACTACTAGCTGTGCCACCATTTGACATGACAGACACCAGCAGCCTCGCTCCCAGATGGGCCAGATGGCTCAAAGAGCTGCATGTCTACATAGACGCATCAGGGGTAAGGGAGGAGCGCCGACTCAGAGGAATCCTACTCCACTCACTAGGACCAGTTATACGGGACATCGTTTTTGAAATGCCTGAATCTAACACAGACACTTTTCAAGGTATCATTGATGCTCTAAATGCATATTTCGCACCATTGCGAAATGTTGACTACGAACGACATATTTTCCACACCTCCACACAGGACAGCAGTGAAAACATGGACAGCTTTGTAATGCGTCTAAGAAAAAGAGCAAAATATTGTGATTTTGACAGATATTCAACAGAAGAAGCAATAAAGTCCCAAACCATTGCTGGCTGCGCATCTCAGGAATTCAGAAAGAAACTATTGCAAAAGAACAGGACATTAGAAGAGATACTACAACTAGCACAAGCCGATGCTGCCCTCACGCAACAGACAGAATCACTTGATAACATCAAAATCTCACAGTCCGGTTCCACTGCATCATTATGCCCCATCAGAACATCAAAAGTATCACACCCTACTGAACAAAAGAAATGTTACAGGTGCGGTTTCAAATTTCCGCATGTCGGTCCATGTCCCGCCATCGGACACAACTGTGACAAGTGCGGAGGTGAAAACCACTTCCAATCTGTGTGCAGAAACGTAAATTTCTTCCAGCCGACAGAACCGCAGAGGAACACGAGGAGGCTAGACCGACCTTCAACAAGAGAAAGCCCAAGATCTCGCAGGAGACAGTCACCCACAGCATCCAGACACCATCTCCAAAGCTCATCCCGCGAGACGCCACGAGAGGGTAGAAGGCGAGAAGAAAGAAGAGAACACGCAAGCCATACTAGCACCAGGCATGACTCACAAAGGAGATCTTCCAGACAGAAAATCAGACACCTAGAAAATTCGCCTCTCAGAAGACGAAACTCGTACTCATCCTCATCCAGTGGAGACAGGAAAAGGGGATACGTGCATGCTATTGGAAACAGCATTGCCGCGGAATATAGTCCCACTTTGCTATTACAAATAAATGGACAAAACAAAGAATTCCTGATCGACACGGGGGCAACAGTTAATGTCATAAATGATGAGACTTATGAACGCCTCAACTACAAGAAATCATTGAAGGAAGCAGACACGCTAATATATTCATATGGTTCCAACAAGCCTCTCAACTGCCAAGGAATGTTCATGGCACACTGTCAGTACAAAGACAAGCATCAAAAGATTAAAATATATGTCATAAAAGGGGACGTACCAGGTGGCAGCATCTTGAGTTTCAAGTCTGCAATTCAAATGGGACTCATTCAAATCATGTATCAGTTGATGTCGGCATACACGACCAGCCCCAAGGACATGATAAAACAAATGTTTCCCTCCCTATTTAAAGGGTTGGAAAAATTAAAGGACAAACAAATAAAGCTACACATTAACCCTCAAATAACCCCGACCGCGCAGCACTACAGAGGCATACCTCTAAACATACAAAGGCACGTGGAAGATGAGATTCAGTCACTATTGCAGCAAGACATCATAGAACCAGCATCGGGACCAACCCCCTGGGTGTCTCCCATTGTACCCGTGCCGAAAAAAGACAACAAAGACAGCATTCGCATTTGCGTAGACATGAGGGCCCCGAATGTAGCCATAGAGCGAGAACGACATCTGGCTCCAAGAATGACCGACATGATGCACCTACTGCATGGATCCAAGGTGTTCTCCAAATTAGACTTAAATAAGGGATACCACCAGCTAGAGTTGCACCCAACGTCAAGGTATATCACCACCTTCTCAACGCATTTAGGCTTGTTCAGATACAAAAGGCTCAGTTTTGGGGTATCGTCGGCCGCCGAAATTTTCCAAAATGAAATCCATCAAATAATAAAACACATCCCCAACTGTCTAAATTACTCCGACGACATTCTAATTTTCGGCACCACGCAAGAAAGCCATAATGACACACTGAGGAGAGTATGCATGGCGTTAGAAAATGCCCACCTCACACTCAACCCGGACAAATGCGAAATCAGCAAATCCACTCTTAAATTTTTTGGACACATCTTCTCAAAAGATGGCCTAAAACCAGATCCGGAAAAAGTTCAAGCACTAGTGGAGACTCCCACACCCACATCAGCCTCAGCGGTACGCTCATTCCTGGGAATGGCGAGCTACTGCACCCGATATATACAAGACTTCGCCTCAGTGAGCACGCCCCTGTGGCTGCTAACAGGGAAGCACGAAGAATTCAAGTGGTCGGATACATGTGAAGAAGCATTCCAAGAAATCAAGAAAAGAATCGCAACGGCCTCATGCATGGCATATTACGACCCTGATTTTGACACGGAACTCACGGTAGATGCTAGCCCAGTGGGACTAGGAGCAATCCTAGCACAATCCAGACGCGGAGCATCACCGGACTCACCAAAGAGAATTGTAGCCTATGCCAGCCGCAGCCTTTCTAAGACAGAATGCGCTTACTCCCAACCTGAAAAGGAGAGTTTAGCGGTAGTGTGGGCGTGCGAGCATTATCACTTATTTCTGTATGGACGACCGTTCACCATAGTCACGGACCACCAAGCTCTCACCACCATCTATGGAAAACCGACAGCAAGAATGCCACCACGAATTGCCAGATGGGGTTTGAGGCTACAAGAGTACTCGTTCAAGATAATACATCGACCGGGTAAGGACAACAATCCCGCAGATTTCTTATCACGCTACCCACTTCCAGCTCAAGATGAACGTCAATCACACAAAGCAAACCAATACCTAAGATACCTGATCAGCAGTGCGCTACCCAAATGCATCACCACGGCACAACTGCTGGAAGCAACCCAAAAGGACATACTGCTCCAGACAGTGCAATCTTGCCTAAAATCGAATCAATGGCAGATCAGAGCAAAAGGGGCATCTTCCCTATCCACGGAAGAGGAACTAAACTTCCGCACATTCAAACTTATCCGTCACACACTATCCACATCACCGGAAGGTCTACTATTAAAAGAAAACAAAATAGTCATTCCAGAAACCCTCCAAGATCAGGTACTAGACATCGCCCATGCAGGACACAGAGGAATAGTGTCGACCAAGAGGCAACTTAGGACAAAGGTATGGTTCCCATCCATAGACGAACGGGTAGAACAACTACTACGAAAATGCCTAGCATGTCAGGCAGTGGCCCCGCGCACATTCCCTGAACCTCTCAAAACATCGGAGATGCCGCTGCAAGTGTGGGATGAGGTAGCAGTGGATATGTTTGGACCGCTGGCAAACGGCAAATACGTGCTGGTGATCATTGATGAAATGTCGCGATTCCCAGAAGTACATCTCATTCACTCAACCAGTGCACAATCCGTCATACCCGCACTGGACAAGACGTTTGCCGACTATGGCATCCCCTCCAGGGTCAAATCCGATAATGGACCTCCTTTCACGAGCCATGATTTTGCCATGTTCGCAGAACATCTAGGTTTCCAACACCACAAAATCACACCACTGTGGCCCCAGGCAAATGGAATGGTGGAACGTTTCATGGGAAATCTTAAACGCACCCTACAAATCTGCTCCATCACAAATGGATCATTCATGCAAGCCATCTGCACCTTACTACGAGAGTATCGGAACACACCGCATAGCTCAACCGGTGAATGTCCATCAATGCTCATGTTCGGGCGCGTCATCAAAACAAGACTTCCACACCATGTACGAGCAAAGGATGAGTCCACGCACACAAAGAAGGCCAGAAGTAAAGACCAAGAAAGTAAAGACAGGATGAAGAAATACACAGATGCAAGAAGACACGCTAGACCCAACACTCTCTGCATTGGGGACCAAGTACTAGTACGGCAAAAGCAGATCACGAAGGACACGCCTGCTTTCAAGCCAGACCCCATGACAGTGACTCACATTCATGGATCAATGATAACTGCCGTTAGCCCAAGTGGCACAATCACCAGAAACTCATCCTTTTTCAAGGCTTTCAACAACACTGACACCCAGGGACGTCATTTCACCAAAATGCCAGGGGTAGCAGAAGTGACATCACACGACCCTTGACCCCTGATGACATCACAGGAAGTGATATCATTTGACCCCACCCCGAAGTGATATCGCGGGAAGCGATGGAACACGAACCTTTCACCCGTTGCCAAAACAGGAAGTGACATCACAGCATTGTACAGTACGAAAAATATAGTTACGATATCACTATAATGTGATGTACATTTCATGCAAGAATGGATTGCCATATGTAGCGTTAAGGTCAGTGTGTATAGGCCCATATTACCAAATTACTGTGAATGCAAGCAGACGTCCATGACCAAATGATAATGATGTGTTACTATATAGCACTTACACTTAAGCGCTTTATATAGAAAAAATATACACCCAATATCACCCAACCTGTCTTGGTACTCATTTATCGACCTCAGAAGGATTAAAGGCTGAGTTGAGGCGTTTAAGAACAGACTAAATCAGTGACTCACCCCCTGAAGTGTGCCTGAAATAAACCTTTAATGAGTTTAGTAATTATTGTACAGAATTCCAGAAAGACACATTATTTGGTTTCCTATTCTTTCTTATTTAGGGTCAGTGCTGAAAGTGTTAGACTTGTGGCACTCCTGTTCTTATTTGTCTTATTTTTTTTTTTTTAAAGGGCCTGAACATGAGAGCCAGCCACTCCAGGACCTTGCATTACAAAAAACGAAAAAAAAAAAAAGAAAAAAAAACGAAATGTTTTTTTTTTATTTCTTTTTTTTGACAGAGGTCGCAAGGGAGACCACAGAGGTCGCAAGGGAGACCACAGAGGTCGCAGTTGCGACCTCTGGCGACCCCCAAATGACGTCCCTGCTGACACCACCATCAACACCTCGACAACAGCGATAGATGACTCGTCAAACACGGACTCGGAGTATCATGAAGAGGAAGGAGACGCAGACGACAGTGGCAGTGAAAGCGACAGCACACCAGCAAAATCAACCCAGGTACGCAGCCCGTCCAAGAGGGTCATCCGCAGACCCATCAGATGGATTGAAGAAGTCAATTGAATATCGTTGAAGTGTTTAGTTAAGGAGGGGGGAGATGTAACGTCCTACCTCTATTGTTAATATACGTTCAGAGGAACAGTCCTCTTTTACTGCAGTTGATATTGGGCTGCGCCCCACGTGACGCGGGGAGGCGGGGTTACCGCCTCCGGCTCAGTTGGGTTTTGATTAAAGTCACATTAACACCCACGCGTGTCCGCTCCTGTCTTATTACTCACGCTGTGCCTGCCAAGTGTATCTATGCGTATTCCCACAGCGAGAACACATTGCAAGAAGATAACAGACCCCATGCCAGACAAACCTTGGGGTTGAACAGATAGGGTGGAGCCTCCATGTGTGTCATGCCCAGTTTAGAAAGTGTCCCCTCCTATCACCAGTTAGCCCCCCCCTCCTCCGACCCCCCCAAATGTAGGTTTCGTTAAACCCCTGCCTGGCTGCCCCCTAAACTTGGTGCACTTCTGTCCATCTTGCACTCTAAAAGCGAAGACCTTTGCCGCTTTATGCTGCGCCTCGACCAGATAGTGTAGTACTATAGCGGTTGGAGAGATACTGAATTATGTATGAACTTAAAACAGTCAACTTGTTGGCACGAGAAGTGGAAGAGAGGTGCTGGCAGATTGGTTTGTGATGTGTTATCGCGTTTGAGGAGGTGGTGGCTGGTGTTTCTTGGGCGAGAAATACAGAATAGAATAAGGTTTCCTGTTTTTTTCCTGGTATTTTGTCAGGCCAAAGTGGGTGTTCTCTTCACAAAACCTATTTATATAGAAGGTGGTACTAAAGTAAAGTAGCATCAACCATATTTAGCTACACGTGGTGGAGCAAAGGAACCTTGATAAACTGGATCCTGCTGTCATTTTATTTGCAATTCCTCGATGTTCGCAGGTGTTTTAGGGCCGAGATGTATTGTTCACAAGGGGAGAGAGAGAGGAAGGTTTGTTGACCCAGTGCGTGATCCTGCCATGTAACAGCGTGCATGGCGACCAGAAGCATGGATGTAGATGGCGAGTGTGAGGTTGGGTCACTGATGAGACTGCAGCTTTCTGGCCATTTCTGGATCCTTCCATTCAGCACTGCATTTGATCGGGAAAAGGTATGGTGCAAAAGTTTCTGTAAATGAGGCACAATGTTTAAGATCTATTGCTTAAGGTCCATTTAAATCCCCCTGGTACTTGACCCAGCCCGTTTCAGGGATTATACACATAATTGCGTTTTTTGCGTATTGGATAAGCACATTTACGTTTCAATGGTTGTTTACTTGAGAACATGGAAACATTCGTTGAATCCTTACGGTTTTAAGAAGAAGGTATTTGAATATGCGTCAGCATTTCTTTACTAGTGGTTAATTTCCAAGGGAACTTAATGATCATTTGAAGCTAAATGCTAGCACCCGCTGGGAATACAGGCACCTGGAAAAGAAAGTGAACCACATTCGCAAATGGCAATTTGTTGCTCTTCTTGCAAAACTATTTCTGTGCGCTTCTGGTCAAATATGTAGGAAATTTGAGTTTGAAGGCACATCTGGTCAGTGTCGTTTCCCGGAATACCCAGTGCTTCACAGTGCAGCGACTCATGAAATGGGCCCACTTAAAACGACCAGGTTGCCTAACCCTTTGGACACTGCCTTACAGATCTGTCCCTTTGCATTTTCCTTGCTCAGACACTGACCTGGATTCAGCTGTGTGGGATGGTCACAGCTGTGCCAAAGGTAATATCACATGATTGCATGCCATGACGTTGCACATCACAACGTGCAGACTAAATAAAGAGGCCCGGCTTCGTGCTCTTCAGAGCAGAGCAGTGCGGGACCGGTCCAACCGACACCAGTGTGTCAGTCTTCATTGCTGCGCAGCACATGCTAGGCTCCCTCCATATGCTCCACAACAATGGCGTGGAGGAAGTCCAGGGTGCGCACCTGCTGATTAGGAAGGTCTGCAGTGCCTGGATCATCGATCTGGACAGTGCGCTGCCACTCAGCCTGCCACAGGAACCCCACGTGCTCTGTGCAAGCCGGTAAGAAGCTCTGTGCTTTTCTCTTTCTAATTAACGCTCCTTGTGCTGTCAGAAGGCAATGTCCTTAATTTTTGGAAATCCCAGGCTATGCCTGCACCCACAGTCCCCAACAAGGCCACTCCAAACACGAGAGAAGACACGGCTGTCACCTGAGGGTGCTTGTGCGCCACCCTCCCTCACTGTCCATGACGGGCTGCAGCTCCCCTCCCAGGGAGTGCCTGAGCACCTGCTGTGCAACCATTGGTGATCCACCACCCTGGAACCTGGATCGAGGCTCCTCCCGGAGTGCCTGTTCACCCCTCCCCATCGGGCCACTCCCGTGACAGGCCCCACATCCCGAGAGAAGATGTCTGCTGACGATGTCTGCACATACGCCACGTCCAGATATGGGAACATTGCATTAACGAGGGTCGCTCGCACCCCTTTGTGAATTCAATGTAGATGGGACCCGGCCAATTTTGGACCATGGTGGGAGCTGTGGCAAGAACACCTGGACATGTACTTTAATGCCACGTGGGAAAAGGATGACCTAACGAAGAAAAGCACCTGATATATTCAGCAGACACAGTGGTCCACAAGCTATTTAAGACACTGCGCCCTACCGATGACTCCTATGGTGCTGCTGTTAGGGCACTGTCAGTCTACTTGGCTCCCATGGTTAATACCGATTACGAAAACATTTTTAAGCGCGATGCCATGCAAACGACGATGAAAGCATAGACAGATACCGCTGTCTGCTGAGACAGCTGGCAGCAATCGGCACCTGGGAGAACGAGGAGGAAGAGGTGAGGCTCCAAATCATCATTGGATGCCATTCGGTTAAACTGCAGAGGCAAATTCTCTGCAGGATCCTTGAACTGGGATGGTCCCAAGAGCTGGCAGACATCAGGGCTTAAAATTACAGCCCCCAAAAAGCCAAGGAACAAGGAGCACTTGGCGACAGAGGAAACACCGGAACCCTCTACCCCAGCCCCATGCCCGCAATGTGGGTAGGACCTCCCCCATGAGAAAGAGTGCCCAGCCAAAGGGTACACATGCACAATGTGCAGAGTCCAAAATCATTTTGCCAGAGTGAGCCGAGCATCAGCCCCAGCCAGCGTGTCGAGGGGCAGAGAGCGTCCAAGAGATACTCCACAAGAACGGTCGGTGCAAAATTCCAACACCACATCCATAGACCCTCGAATGAAGCTACCATGAGACGGCCAAGGGGACGAAGAGGAGGACGTCTTTTTCATATCAGCCGTACTCCCAGTCGTTGGCAGGAGGAAGCATCAACCCAGGTGCTCTGTGACTATTCTAAATACGCCAGTCCCTGTACTTCACGACACTAGCGCCCCGTCAGTGTCATGGCCAAAGAGCAATACCGGAAGCTACTCCACCACTCCGATTCTACATTACCAGAGTAGGCACCCAGACCCTGCTTGGCTGCGTCACGACTGAAGCCCTCAAACTCATTCAGTTTGCCCATGCAGTGTTCATAGAAGAAGTGCAGACGCTACTACAGAGATTCCAAGGCATCTTCACAGGCATATTAGCAAATGGCTGGTAAACCGATCCAGCTCCCCATCGATGACACAATCCAGCCAGTGGTGTTGAAGCACCAAAGGGTGCCCTTCCATCTTTGTGATAAGGTGGATAAGGAGATACAAAATCTAGTGGACCTCGACATCATCGAAGGGCCTACCCCCTGAGTGTCTCCAATCATCATTGCCCATAAACCCAAGAAGCCTGACAGCATCCGCATATGCATCAATATGCGGTTACCGAACAAGGCAATAAGGAGGCAGAGGCATTTGACTCCCACACTGGACGATATTATAGCCGAACTGGAGGGCGCAACCATGTTCTCCAAACTTGACCTCCGCTCAGGATATCACCAACTTCTGCCTCACCAGGACAGTCGATACATAACGTTCATAACACATGTTGACCTCTACAGATACAAGAGGCTGAACTTTGGCATCTCGACATCGGCCAAGGTATTTCAAAACACTATACACTGGGCCCTGGCGGGATTGTTTGGAACTCTAAATGTGAGCGATGACATCCTCTACATGCAAAATCAGAAGAGAACACCTAGAGCGATTTCAGAAAGTGCTGATCAGAATTCAAACTCTGGGGTTGACCCTTCATCGTGAGAAGTGCAAGTTCCTCAAAAGAAAAATTGAGTTCTTCAGTTTCATCTGTCAGGAAGGAGGGCTGTCTGCTGATCCAGCTAAAGTCAGAGATATTCAGGAGGCCAAAGGTCCAGAGTCTGTCTCAGAAGGCAGGAGCTTCTCAAGGATGGTCACCTACTGTGGCCGTTTCATCAAAAACCTAGCCACACTCTCGGAGCCCCTGCAAAACCTCACAAAGCAATCCATGACATGGAGGTGGACAGCCCTGGAACAGAACTCATTTGATGGCATTAAGAAGGCACTGTCAGACAAATGCATCATAGCCTTCTTTGACCCATGGAAAGACACTGAGATCATCATCAGCGCGAGACCCTTCAGCCTTGGTGCCATCCTCACACAAACAAACAAAGACAACACCCCATGCACTGTGGGGAACACGAGCAGAGCTCTCTTTCCAATGGAGCATAGGTATTCCCAGATTGAGCGCGAGGAACTGGCAGTGAGGATGTCACAATTTCCGTGTTTACATTTACAGAAAACCCATCAAAGTGGTCACAGACCATAAGCCTCTGTTACCCATCATGACAGGCGGATCAGCAAACCCACCACCACGCATTGGTAAGTGGTTACTGGAGCTCCAAGAATACGACATCAACCTGATGTACAGGCCCAGACAGAGCAACGCCACAGATTACTAGTCCCGGCACCCATAAGTGACAAATGCCCCCAGAGGAGATCGCTGAGTTGGAGAAGTACGTAAGACTCGTCACAGAAAGCATAGTTCCAAAGCCCATGGATGTTGCAGAGCTCAAAGTCGCATCGAAACATGACGGGTGCTTCCGAATCCTACGAGAAGCAATGGAATCAGGCCAGTGGAAAACAGAGCTTGAATACCTAGGGACCAGAACCCAAGAAGCAAAGGTAACCCTGGAGCAATTGTGGAAGTTGCGAAATGAGCTAACATTCGCAGACAATGGCCTTCTCCTGAGAGGATCCCAAATGGTGATCCCCACCGAGTTGATGGAGAAAATATTTGCAGTCCATGGTTTTCCTAAGACCATGTGCTCAGACAATCAGTCACCATTCCAAAGCACCGGCCTCGAAGAATTCCTGGCATAAAGAGGAATTGCGAACAGGAAGATCACACCCATGTGGCCATGCACAAATGGAAAAGCAGAGCGTTTCATGCGCATCCTCAATAAAACATTTTGAGTAGCGCATGATTAGGGGGCCTACGAAAGAAGAGCACTATTCCAGTTCCTGCTCGAATATAGAACCACCCCAAACTGCTCCACAGGACTGGTCCCAGCAGAAGTCATGTTCTAGAGGTGCCCGTGCACGTTCCTCCCCGAACTGGACGGGAGAACTCCAGGGACCATAGACAAGGCGAACGTACGTGCCTGGAGGGAGACAGCCATCCACATGGAGATTACACGCCAATGCCTAAGAGAGCATGACCTGGCAGTTGGGGACACAGTGTTGGTGAGAACTCACCACCCAACAGGAAAGAGCTCCCTCACCCATGAGCTGGTGGCCCTCAAAGTGGTCCAAACACATGGGTCACGGTTTATAGTGATCATTTCGAACAAAAATTTTGAAAGTCAAAATATCGAAAAAAAAAAATCGTATGTATTTTTATTACGTTTTTCATTCGTTTTTTATTCGTAATGGGGGGTTACCCTCCCAACCCCCTTTTTTAAAAAAACGTTTTGTTTTACCCATTTATTTTTATTCCCGGACCCCAAAATAAATATATAATAAAAACAATCGACATTTGTTTTTAGATATTATTGTTTTGACACTATTGTCTTTCAATTTTTTTTTTTTCGAATTTATGACTGACCACCACGGGTCACAGGTAACAGCTGCAGATGACCGTGGGCTGTTAACAAGAAATTCCAGTTTCTTCCGAAGGCTCTCGGGTCCACCCCAGCTACAGACTGACTGGCATGTACTGAGAGAGGACAGCACAGCTCACCTCCCAGATGTGAGGGACAGCGAAGATGACAACCCGAAAGAGCCACACCATGAAGGAGTAATGGACCAAACCCCCAGGGGAAATGCCCATCAAGTGGGAGATCTCCCAATCGCTGAGCCGAGACGGTGCACCCCACCTGTGAACTGAGAGGGTCCCTATTACACCTAACGGACTACAACCGGGGCCCCTGAACTAGGACACGAGAGGAGGCCAGAGCTCCGGGCGAACTACCCCAATCCTGGGGTAGCTGTGAGATCAGTGAAATGCCATTATGTTTCCAGTACATATATTCTATTTTTGACACGTTGCTGAGTAAAATGTTTGTTGTTATGAAAATTGGGAGGAGTGTGATATCACATGATTGCACGCCCCACACAACCCTGTAAGTAGTTTGTGTAACATCTGTTGCGTCCACCCATGAACAACTACGTATCGACATGCAGCTTTGACATCTGGGTATACAGAGGCACACTGGTGAGTTGCGGCGTCCCTCCCGCCCCAGACCAAGGTGTAATTTCTTAGCACTGCATTGTCTGCAGGGCACAAACAGATTTGAGTAGCCCATTCTGGGCAAATAAAAAACTCCCTACATAATGTGGGGTTAATAAAGTACACTATGATGTAGGCAATGTTCAAATGCAGCAAGCTCTTTGTGAACTATGGCTTATTTTGTTGACTGTAGCTGCACAGGCAACGCCTACTCTGGAAACAACCGTTCCCCCTTTTAACATGCAGGGAGAAGTCTCACTCTAACAGCAAGGTATTGTTAGCGGGCGGGCACTCACCAGACGGGCAGTGCCCTCTAAACAACATAAGCACTCACCTGAGGTGGATGGTCAGCTAGTGGGGGATGTCATCTTCTCTATGCCCCCACTCCAGACTTTGCTTAGGGATCTTGTCAATGGCACATATCGCAGAGCACCTCAGACTGTTTTCACTCCCCCACAAATGGCGCTTGATGCGCAACGAGGGAACACCCGGGAAGGACTTGGGGTTTGCTGACGCTGCATGGGCCACGGCAACCCTATGAGTGGCGCGCTGCCGTGCACAGGACAGCACGCCACTCACAGGTTTTTTTTATAGCACTGTCTGGCGCTCATTATCCAGCCAGCGCTAATATCAAATATAACAAAAACCTGTGAGTGGCGCATTGTCCAGTGCGGCCTAGCGCGCCACTCATGGAATTAATCTTTTTTTTTCTTTCAGTTCAAGGCTGGCGCTTAGAGCGCCGTTTCGGTGGTCTGTGGTAATCTACTGTGGGGCGCATTGGGCACCAGGGGGGAATGGGGGTGAGGGTGGCCACCACCTTTGTCCCCCCTGGCTCTGCCACTTATTCAAAGTGTACATCGGGTTAGATATTGAATGCTGTCCTTATTTAGCTTCAGGCTGGTGACGAGATTACATTGCTTAAAAATCATATTTTAAGTTAGTGATTTTTGACAGGAAACTTTTAGTGTTCAAAACCTGTTTGAAAACTCTTCTTCAGTTTGTTGAAGTAGGAGCTTGCTGTTAAAAGCTGGCAACATAGCTTGGTGGGTTGAGCTCCTGCTGCAGTGATCAAAGTGTAAACGTATGACCACACATTTTTATCTAATGGGGCTCATCTTGCATTCGTCCTTTCAAGGTCGGTAAAACAAAGGGTAATTGATTTTGGTGTTACAAACTCATATTGTTTAAGTTGAATTGGATAATAGTTGTGTTTCTATGTATTTAAATGCTAATGTTAATTAGCATGTGTTACCCTCTTACTCGCCCTTTCTCGCTCATATTTCCTCTTACTAATTAGCGATGGTAACTTCTATCAATGGCTTCCCCCCTTGCTCTATTCCCCTTGTCATTCTATTTCGTACCTGCACCCCTTATCACATCCTCCTTTGAAACTTTGCACTCTCCCACTTGCACCCTGGTGCCTATAAATGCAAAATGCAAAGAACAACAGTAAACGCCAAAACTATTGGCATTGTCAATGTTTGTCTAAGGGATGTTATAGCAATGACTTTGAGGGATTTTGGGGTGTTGCCTAATGCAAATGATGTATTTCAGAACTGGTCAGGATTCTAACTGATTAGCAATATGATTTGGGATTAAGGTGGCTAGGGTTGCAACGTTCTGCAGAAACTTAGTTTCTTTATGATTTTGACCAGGCCCTCAGTTGTTATAGAATTGAACTCCAGAAATGTAGTAGGTTGGCAAGGGTTTGGGGTGGCTGATACTTCCGGTGATCAATGTTAGCTCGAATTTATGCTATTTTAGCCTGAAAGTCCCTAGCAAGCCTCTTAGCCTGTTCCCCTGAGGTTTTAGATTAATTACTGGTTTATTGAGGGTGTGTAGCTCACCATAGATTTTGAAAATGGACTAAGTGAAACAGTGCATATTGAAGATCAGGTTTTGATTATACAGTTTTTCTTTCTTACAGTGACCTGATGGTATCTCTTGTTCTGAATTTTGCAGTTTCGTTTGTTTATTTGAAGATATAGGCACTCATTACGAGTTTCCTGCAATGAAGCCGGTGATTCCCTCATGCCAGTAGTACTATTTCCGGCTACTATAGTGATGGAATCACAGTCTTATTCCAACTCTGCAGGTACGTCCATCGCCCTTAGCCGGAAATGTTATTAATGGCATGTAGGAAACACCATAAAAATTCAAAAATGCTGGTGGTGACACCGGGACAAAATGTGCCGGTAACAGCGATTTCAACGTGACTAATGACGGAAATGCTGGCACCGCTGCTACTGACACCAGAAATCTCGCCAATGGTATCACCAGCACCAGAAGCAGCGTAATCACATTAACTAGAAATTCACCGGTGGCCATTTTGGAAAACTCAAATCATTTAAAATCGGCCACTTCCCGTGGCCATCCACTCCTGAAAACACTGGCAACATGTCAGGAAGCAGCAAGTCACACCTGCCAGAGGTGCAGCTCTGCATGCCTCGCTTTACAGCGCTGGAATTAACTGCGCTGACCGACGCCATTGTGGCCCGCCAACAGCCCAAGACCGCCATATGTGAGGAGGTAGAACAGAAGGTGACAGCAGTTGGTCCACTCCCTCGCACACCCTGAGACTGTCGCAAGAGGTGGGTAGATCTGCGAGTGCAAAACATCTTGGCTGCACATCAGACGGAATCCCTGGCCACTGGAGGAGAGACTGCTTCATCCCTCAAACCCATGCCATGGGAAGAAACATGCAGCTCAATCATGTATATGGAGGGGATTGAGGGAGTTGGATCAGCAGAAGCTGGAGCAGGAACTCAAGGAGACAGCGGTGAGTGAAACAAGTCACATCAAAATGCCAACCATAATACACATTTTAAATTTCCATAACCAGATTAGTGAGACATGTCCAAGGAAATGGGTACAACACTTGACAACATCAGCAAAATGTTTTACTCTGGCATCTTGGTCCACCCTTCATGCTCCGTCGAGTCTGACTGACCCCGTCTTGAAGACCATAAGCTGACGCATTATGTTGTTTATTTTCTACTTTACTGCACTTACCGGCTCCCCTCCTAATCCGAGGACCCGTACTCAAGGTTTGTGCTGCTAATTGAGGATGCTTAGTCTTCCTTGTCCACTGTTGTTCATACCTATGCACGTAGGATCCCCTTCACCCTTTTTTGAGGCAATGAGTGGACATTCCCTATTTGTGTGCCAGAATGTATTGAGTGTGCGCATGATTTGCAGTAAGGGGCTTGGGCAGTGCAGTGTGGATGGGGATTCAGAAGAAGTTGTCAATGAGTTCTTGACGGGCAATAGGCACATCTCTTGCATCGATGCGCACATGCCTGGTCCTGGCTGGTGCTGCCTTGCCATCTTCGTCATCTTCATCCTCTGGCCGTGTCATGTCCAGATCTGGGGGCAAGGGTATGTTGCATCTGATGCAGATGTTATGCAACATTGCACAGGCCAGGACTATCTGCCTCACCTACTCTAACCGGTATCCCTACAAAATATCCTCACCAAAAATATCGCTGTACATATGGCAGTTTGTCTCGCCATAGGTGAGATTTTTGGGGGGGATAATTTGTGCGAGCAGGGGTTGCGGGGGTGTCCCCTGCAAATTTTAAAATAATGCGGGAGGTTGCAGGGGTCTCCCCCGCAGGGTCCATGGGTCAATATCACCACAAAAATATGGTGATATTTTTGTATTGCGATATTTTTGTGGGGATATTAACACATCAAACCCTCTAACCTGTACATGAGTGCACCCCCAGACCATTGTAGGCATCTGAAAAGTGCCTTCAATAGCCCAAAGGTCTGCTCATTGGTTGTCCTGGTTCGCACATGTGCACGATTGTAGGCAATCCACTCCTGCTTCTGCGGCTCTCTCAGAGGGGTCATCAGCCACGGAAGCAGTGGATATCCAGAATCACCAGCAAGGGGGAGAACACAAGGTGAGCCATGGCATGCATGTGGCAGGACAGTGTCTTTCACTTAGCCTGTCTATGTCTGAGGTCAACATCATGCATCTGGTGCTGTGGTATGGCCATGCCTCATACACCCTGCTGCACCCTGGGACAGTCGCTCTGTGACATCCATTCTGTGCTGGGTTCTGCTCCCTGGGATTGGTTGCTGGGGTTGGGACATGACTTGCCACTGACTGGCCCTAGTTAGGTCTCACAAGTCTGCTTACGTATCCTCCTAGTCTGGTGTGGACCTCGCCATGCCTCTCCCACACCAGTGACAACACACACATCATGACACCCGCAATGCACATTAAACATTATTTGACATGCATCAATGCCACATGATGGCTTACATGCACAGAAGGGCTGGACAACCAATGACTGGTTTGGCCACACTGAAGTTGGCAATGGCACAGCATGGACGTCTTGCCCCGTGCACCAAGAGTCTATGTAAGTGGAGACAGCGCGCTATATAAGACCCATTGACGTTCACATTGAAAATGACATTGACATGTGTGAATGATGGTGCACGGCAGCGGTGTTGCCTGTGACTGCATATTCTACACAGTCAGTGTGTGCATGCATGCACAAGGTCTCACCGGACATTCATCTCATGGCCCTAGGTGGAACAGTGTACTGGTACACTTGATTTGGTGGAATGGTGGTGTTGCATTCTGGTACCTGTAGTGCATTGCATATTTTTGTCCTTATGGGTTAGGAATGTATTGGCCATTGAATTATACTACTACAGTCTTGTGATACTCCTGTGAGTTGTGGCCTGTCAATTGGGTGTAAACTGGTTGGTCCTGCATATGCAGATATGCAGGGTGATTGTGGGACATGCATCTGTGCCATCACTCCCTACCCCTTTAGCCTGTGACCCATGAAGCAATGTGTGTTTAGTTGTACATGTACTCACCCAACATACAGGTCTTTTGTCCTCCATAATGCGCCATGTATACCAGCAGGTTGCTGTTCCACAGGACCATGGAGTCATGGGTTGATCATGGGAAGCGTGCACATCAGCGCGTAATGGTCAAGTCGGTGTCACAGGTCACCTGGATACTGACTGAGTTAATGGTACTGCTTCCGGTTCCTGTACACCTTCTCGGAGCCGTGGGGGTCATCCACTCTACATGTGTGCAGTCCAATTCTGTGCATTTCGGTGCTGGACTGCCCATGTGGGCGGGACAAAGGCTGATATGCAAATGGATATTTCCCATCTGTTTAAGGTACAGTGAGCAAAAAGCGTGTGCTGCAAACTCTCATCTCAGAACAGGTTATCATGCCATGTTCTTTCTGGAGAGGAGAGCCTGCTACCTTTTATTTGCAAGGAACTTGGGGTTGGTCACCCTGAGTTACCTGGGGGCAACCAGACGTGGACTCCCTGCTCACTGTGCCCAGAGAGGCGCAGCTATACCTCACTGATGAGGCCCAACAAGGCTGAAACACGTGTATGGGGTTGCTCTTGGTACTCTTGTTCAGAGAGGAATTGCCATAGCATTTCGGTGCTGGACTGCCCATGTGGGCGGGACAAAGACTGATATGCAAATGGATACTTCCCATCTGTGAAAGGTACAGTGAGCAAAAAGCGTGTGCTGCAAACGCTCATCTCAGAACAAGTTATCATGCCATGTTCTTTCTGGAGAGGAGCGCCTGCTACCTTTTTTGAACAATTCTGTCAATACACTGGTCATGCCTGCAATTGCATAGAATCAGGCCTTGGTAACATTTACCTGTACCTGGATGGTTGGGAGGGTGATGTGCTGGACCGCATGGTGCAGAAGAGCCTCCAGTACCTGCACAGCACTCTGGAGAAAGCAGGCTGCAATAGCCATGCAGCTGGCTCCCAGAGTGCTGGAACGTGCCTGTGGCGAGGAGGTGCAGGACCGACACCAGCTTCAACAGCAGTGATATGGCTGTCCTGATTCCGATCCTGCTCCCAATGCCATCCTGGATAAGGTTCACAAATTCAAGTATTGTCTCCCTGTTAGGCCTTACGAGGTGTGTATCTGGCCATCAGTTAGGGCCCAGGATGTAGCCCGTGTGCGGGGAATCACAGCATGCCGCTACCTCGCCACTTGCATGCCAATCATCATATTCCTCCTCCTCCTTCTCTACTCCCTATCCTCCTGTCGCCACTGATGCAACTCCAGCTCAATCAGCTGCACTCCAGTGTGCAGCGCTTCCATATCCATAGCAAAAACAATCAGTGTCAGAATGGTTGTGTTGGGGAGTGTTTTGGAGGTGGGTGTGGCTCTTTAGTACTGTTCCTGTGTGTATTGGGGTGCACTTAGGTGGATTGGGTTCACCTGTGGCCTTATTTACCCAACCTGGGCCCATTTCCTGGCTGCTCTACGGTGCCGGTGTTTCCGGCATGGATCTGCCAGTAATACTGGCATTTTTCTGCCTGTATTACTGGCAAGTCCATGCTCGTAATGTGCCTATGTTTCCGTAATGCCGGTATTACTGGCAGGGGCCAGGGGAGGTGCTGTTGCTGTCGTTGTGTGTGTGGTGCCTCTAGCACAGTGTACAGTGTTACTCGGCCCAGTGTTTCTGGCAACATAACTCAGGATAAGCCAGTTCAGTAATAGTGCAGGTATACAGTGCTACCAGCACTTTATTACCGGACCGGCTGACTTGTAATGAGCCCCATAGATTCTCCTTTTGTGGCCTGCCCTTTGCAGGGAAGCTAGTTTGTTGTCTTTGAACCATTTGTTTTTCTGGGTCATAGATTGTGTACTTTTCAGATTTTGCAGCGATAATGTGTCTTCAGTATTTCTACTTTCAGATTTTCTAATGTGATGGTGAGGTTGTTCAGGGCCTTATTTTCTTTCTAGGACTGGGTGATGTTATCTTCAAAATGTTGTATGTTAACATTATTTGTTTGTCTTACTAAAATGAAGCTCATGTTGCTCCTTTTCGTAATTTGACAGTGGGGATGTTCTACATTTGCACTCATGCATAGCCAGGTCCCCGCTGCCAAATCTTTGTCAATTGCACAGCCAAGTGCAAATGTGCAGGCAGAAGGCAGTGTACACGTGTGTTTGCTGCCTTTTGCCATGCACATTTGCAGTGCGCTGTGCAAACTGAGAAAACACTGCCTTGCATGCTTGATTGGCATGGCAATGCTCACAATTACAATTAAACCCTGCCTGCATGTCGGGCAGGATTTAATTTCAATTCTGAACACTGCTTACCATGCAGACATGGTAAAGAGAGTTCACAATTACAATTGAACCCTGCCCGACAGCATGCCGGGCAGGACTCAATTGTAATTGTATACACTGCCTGCCATGCGAGCATGGCAAGCAGCGTGTACAATGGCTCCCTATGGGGTCCGCCTGCTTTATGCTGCTGCATAAGGATCTCCAGCATTTGCACCGGCTTGAAAATCCATGCCAGTGCAAATGCTGGAGCATTTGTATGGCAGAGAGGAAGGGAGGCGGCAAAATGTAAGTTGCATTCTACCCCTCCGCTTTGCCGTACAAATGATTGAAACTGAACCGTGGCATGAATGAAAGGCGTTAAAGCCTCACTAGAGGCTTTTACGCCTTCCATTCACATTATGGCTCATTACAACATGGGCTCCAATGTAGTCTTTTCAGATATTTCTTTTTGGTTATTTTCTATGTACGGTAGTTAGGGATGTCCCTTTCATTTGGTAGGAAGTAGTGGTTATACTAGGTGAGTTCTATGAGAGTGGTCTGCTTAATGTCTACATCAAATGAGTAAATGATGGCAAATGAGAGTGGTATGATAAACAATTTGGAATTCGGATTATCTGGTTGGTTGAGCTAAATGTTGATAACCTCTATTGAAAGAGTTTTATTTGAGATGGTGTGTGTACTTGCCTTCACTTATGACCATTCCTGGTGAAAGGAGGGTTGGGGCCTACTGCACAGTAGACAACAATAACTGTCACAGATATGTTATTGTTTATGTAGCATTTTAAAGCTATCTTCACAGCTTTGTGAGGTGAGTGTGTCATCCTAGATATCCTTTGTTTCTATGAATAGATGAGGGATACTCCCCTACGCTATTAGTAGCTATATTTGAGACAATTATTTTATAGATGTTGGTTAATATCGACCCAACTGGTTTGAGATTTTCTGTAAACCATGTTCCTGTTATTCCTTCTCCATCCATTTTTAAATCTTCCATGCATTGGCATATGTTATTGGAATTTTAGACAGTAGATCTATTGTTGGTTGTGCCTATTTTGAGATATGTAGCTTCTGGCTTCTTAGATGAGAGGGTGAGTGTAGGTTTGTAAGGGTTTGTAAGGTGAACTGGAGTTGGGTAGTTTATGGTGGGGTTAGCTACCCTTATCCCTATCAGAGTTGAATCATTAGTGCGATTCCTCTGGTTATGGACCTACTCCTGTTGATTTTCCTGTCATGTTGGACTTTGTTGTTTTCTTAAATTAGTTGAACATAAGATTGGTTATGAGGCAATTGGGGGTTTATGATATCCTTGAATAATCTGGAATTTTAGGTAGTCTGTCATCAAGGTCTACTAGGGTTGAGTTGGTAGGCTGGAACATAATGTCTGCATTATTCTACACGTTTATGGTCAATTTGTTTTTGTGTATGCGGGATTATTGTGTCCCAACGTAGTCCTGCAGTTATGATTTTGCATTTAATAAAGGTTTTATAGGTCATCTGCCAGAGGTGCAGGTGGATATTAATAATGGGAAAGTCTTTTCACCAGCATTAGCTTTGTTGTCCCAAGTAGCAGTCTTTATCGGGTGTGTCAGGTTTGTTATGCAGTCAATTCCGTTTGAGGTTCTTCCATGTGGGAAAGGTATGTACCTACAGTTCTTGAGAGTTTTGGGGTGATTATTATGCTTTCAATTATTCAGTGTGCAAAAGTGAAGTTTGGACAGTGAGCTCATGTGGTGCGATCTGCTTTATGTACACCAAGCCCCTAATGTGAGAAAACAGATGGTGTCTGACTCTCTAGCACCCATGGATCTCTGTCTCAGGTGGCCAGGGCACGGCCAATGCCTTTGGATCCAGACCCTGGGGGTGGACCAGTGCGGGAAGATCACCTGGGTGAGTGGTCTTTGGGAAGTGGGGGTGAAGCAGCGGATGGTGGGACGCGGTATTCCCTCCTTTTTTGTTCACCTAACCCATCCTATTTTTTAGGATTCTCTGAGATCCTAACACAAACACTGGGCAGAGAAAGAGGGTGACTGAGAGTAACAAGACTAAGTCTCATACATTGTACTGGACATGTCCCGTTAATCGGGTCAGGTAAAGTCAGGCTCTTGACTTCAAGTCCATATCCCTGATACCAATTAGCTCTCCTCAGATGGATAAAAGGCAGAACCTAGAGACACATTCTGAGCAAGGCGTAACACGAGTACGAGCAGCATTTTTCGGGACGAAGGCAAACCTGCTGGAGCAGAGCAACAGACCAAGGGACGAGGGCAACGGGTCGAAGACCCTAAGAGTTCCCTATTGGAGGTCGTTGCCTCTGACAGGCCACGAGAGACACATGGAGAAGGCCATATCCCGCATCAGAGAGCTGCATTGTGTTTCAAGGATGCCAGAGACTCTACCAGGTGAACGGAAGGGTTGGGGAGGCAAGGCCAAGCCTGTGGTACTAACCTTGACTCGTGAATTGGAAATCGTAAAAACAAGAAAGAAACACACACAGCTAGGGAGTTGGCAAGCTACCTGAGAGACCGGTGTGTGTTGAAGATTGAAGTGGCAACATTATATCGCAAGTGAAGGCTGCACACCTGTAGATGAGATGCAAAGAAAGGCAGACCTGTGAATGAACTTTGAAATGAGAACAGCTGTGAAATCAGTGGTACTGAGTAACAGAGTGGTCTGGTGAAAGGAAGTAGCCAACCCAAAAGAGTCTGTGAAAGGTGCAGTTTGCAACGATATAGCGAATGAACTGCAAAAGCGAACTAAGCAAAATTGATTCCTAAAGAAGGGGAGAGTGAAAGTTGAACCTTGAACTGTTAGTCGAGTGGTCCTGCGGAGGTCTGTAAAGAAAGCCATGCACATTTGAAATTCTTCAACATTGGAAAGTGTTCTGAGCCGGACTGAGGGACACTCGAAGTGTAATAAGCTTGGGGAAGGGTACCCCCTTTGCAAGTCTTGTTGAACATTTTTTTAAGAGGTCTGAGCCCGACAGAGGGGAACTTTGTGAATTTTGTTTTGAGGTCTGAGTCCGACAGAGGGTGACCAATGTGAACTTTTGTTTAGAAGAAGTCTGAGCCTGAAAGAGGGGGACTAACATCAATGTTTTTTTTACGAAACTTTGTTTGAAAGGCTGGCAAGAGCCACATCTTGAACTGCTCATGTGTTGAAACCCTGAACCAGGATGTGTCATACTACCTACAGGGATCGCCTTACACTGCATGGTCTAACTTGGGGAGGAGAGCTGATTCAGCCACATTTATTCTTTTGAACACTGATTTTTCGTTCACATACATTGCTCCTTTATACACTTTTTGTACAAGAGCTAGGGCAGGCATTAGGTTTTGTTAGCATAGGCCATTTAGATTTGACAGACTCCACTAGGACTGTTTTGTTTATCGTTTGATTACTCCCATTTTAGTCATAGGGCAAAGTAGGAGTTTTTCCAATCCCAGAAACTTCAATAAAGGTTTTACAAATTGTACCTATTGTGTCAGTGTCATACTTGTGATACCATGCCTTCCCTACACTACTTAGAAGGCTGGTCCTTATTGCAGACGTTAAACACTGCCAGCACCAACAGAAAGGAAATACCTTAAATGATCCACCACCAGCAAAGTACAGTGAAGTGTGCTGAAGTGCAGTTTGGGCAGTGTGCTCCCATGGCTCGATCTGCTTATAGACACAAAGCCAATAGTCAGAAGTCCGGCCCCCGCTGCACACGTCATACACTGCCAGTGCCAGCTGGAAAGAAATACCTTCAGATATCCAGCACTTGCAAAGCGCAATGAAGCGTGATCAAGTACAGTTTGGGAGATCTGATGGTGTGAATGAAGGAGGCAGTAGGTAGAACTCTGAGTCTTATGCCCTTGCTGGACTGAATTAATATGATGTAAATAAAATGTCCTACTGCCGCCATTCTTCTTCCCTCCCGCCGACTGTTAACATGCTTGAAAATGAAATGCTCATATAGAAATCTTTTCCTGGCAACACACAATTAGAGCCACTAAGGTAAGAACAATATTTTGTTTGATCCACAAGCAAAACATGGCTAAATGCAAGGCCAAGAAATCTCTATCCATCAGCAGGGCAGAAAGAATCCAGCCTCTGCAGCAACGGTCAAGACAATAGCTGAAGTGAATGATTATTAAATCAGCTAGAGATCTTGCTGCAGGGCCTAAAGACAAACACACCAGGAGAAACTTAGGGGCAGGTCCTCTAAACTAAACACCATCCCATCAACCTGTACTAGAAGGCTTTGTGAGAGGAAAAATAAGGATTGAGCTGAGGCACAGGAAGCTGCCCCCCAAAGCCATGATGACGCAAGGCCAGACACTAATTGGCTTAAGTATTTTAACAAGACTACCACAGACATTGACAAAGCCTCTATTTAGAGCCATAGCTCCTGGTGCCTGTGTGAGCCAAATTCTCAAAATAACACGCATCCCTTGCAATGTTTCTGCCTAATCAGTTAACTCCTATACTAAAAGTACCCTTGAACGATATACTTAAATGAAAAGCTCATATGATGATATGCATCCTAAATTGTACAACAACACATGCCTCAGTGGCACAACCACCTGCAGATGACATCTAGTAAGTGGGAAGCTTATGATACACAAAACAAACAAAGTATACATGTGCAGAAATTCACCTGCCAGCGATTGATGCCCCAGATTTGATGACAAGCAAGAGCTAGACAGCGGGAGCTTGACATTAATTGAATTCAAAAGGGGCTGATGGAACCAAGTCCAGTAATACGATGGGACAGAATGGAAGAGTTCCTTCCGTTAAAGGAAACAGCATCAGGGGCATCTAGAGAAGGGTACGAGAGTCATACTAGTTGGGGGCTATATATGTTGGATGACAAGAGAGAATCCTTTTGTGGTGAAGAGGGAGGAGGTGCATGTGCCCCAGAGGGAAGCCTGCAGGTGGACAAGGAAGTAAGATGATCAGATCTAGAACAACCTAAGTATAGGACGCCAGATTCCACACCATGTCCAGAGCGTCCTAAAGGACAATCATACAGTAAAAAGGGAGAATCATCGCCATATGTGAGCAGGTTAAGATCACTGCTAGGTAGGAGACGATCAGGGATAATTGTTCCTACAATGGATAGGCAGACGATGGGAGCTGACTGCAGGGTAGGGTTTACAAGTTTCCATTATTGGAAAAAGGGTAAAACCACATTATGTTCCATGGCAGCAAATGGATATGGATGATTTAAGATGCAAATTCCTGAGTTTGACATTGGGTGTGGGGAAATGGATTCACAAATTAGAAAAAATGACAGAAGGAACTGTGTTGGCCAGAGGGGACATTAAGGGTCTCTTGGCAGCCATTATTGGAGAGAGAGCTGATGACATATGGAGGAGAGCAGGCTATTCAAGTGTGACAGCACAGAGCACAGTTCACAATGGAATGCCATTTAATAATTGCAGAGCAGATGTATGGAGGGCACTTAGGGTGCAGTATCCTGACACATCAGACATGGGGGCAATTATGACACATAAGATGTAGGAAGATGAAGATCCTATTGCTTATATTCAGGATATTCAAGAGCATTGGACTCTTGAAACGAAGGAGCCGTGGGAAAATATGGTGGCATTATTTTACCATATTTTATGTCAAGGGTTACCCAAGCAAGTACAGAGGCAGATGAAGAAGCAAGTAGGGATGTAAGCCAAACCATGGGCTGAGATACAGTTTACAATAGTGCATCACTGTTGGCTATTACAGGAGAAAAGAAGAAAGATGAGAATAGGAAAATCGAGGAAGCCAAGTTAGTCCAGAAAAAATGTCAAAGTACTCCATGGAAGGGGCGGTACTGACAAGTGGAGAAGGGCTGGGAATACAGCAAGTAGTAGGTACACTCCAGGCAAATAATCAGCACCCGATGGACCAAGGCGGTTATTTCATACCACGAGGAAGAGGAATGGGTTACAGAGAAAGGAGTAGATTCCAAAATAATCAAGGTGGATTTCAAAATGTACAGAATGAGAATCAAAATACGCAAGGAGGGTTTAACCAAGGGGGATTCATTAGGCGGTCTCCCCCAGTATGCTGGATTTGTGGGATGACAGGGCATATTGCATGCACATGTTTTTTTTTTTTTATATAAAATTTATTTATTTGTTTTGGTAGCAAAAATTAATTTACACCTTTACAAATGTTACATATCACATAAAAACAAATAAACTCGTAAGCTCATAAAACTTGATTAACATTGATCAATACTTGAACAACTAAAACAACTAAAACATGATCAAGACATGATCAAACACTTGAGCATATTTCAATACATCTTTGCTAGTGAAAAGAGGAAATGAATCGCAAGTGAAGATCTACAACATCAGGTAACATACCTAACATAACATAGCAGTGTTAAGGTAGCATCGCAGCCCTTCCCCAACTGCAAATATTCCCATAGACAATTGACTAGTGCAAACCATCATAAGGGAGACGAAATCTCAGGCACCCAAAATTACCCACTCCAAAACCTCCTGTTGAGTGCCAACAATTGTTCCTCAATTATTGCAACAAGTCTGACCGTTGCTAATATGATGGAGTTTGAGTTTCCCTGCATACATCTCAACCATACTAGGTGACATTCAAACCGGGAATAGGAGGTAAGATATGCATCTAAGCAACATTGCCTATGCTTGCAAAAAAAGTTACAGTACATGAAGAGATGTTCTAATGTTTCGGGCTCAGTTGTATTTAGACAAAATCTGCATCCTTCCCATTTTGCCAAAACCTTATAACAGTCCCACTTCCTAATACGGGCACCTGTCTGAATAAGGTCTAGGCGAAAACGCATATAAGACCTTCTTGCTGCTTTGTCTGGGAAACATAAGATATATGGCAGCCGTGGTGTAAGTGCATGCCTAAAGCTGGCATAGGTGGTAAAGGAGGAGTAGCCTCCAATCTGATCGGAATTATGCGCCCAAGAATTTTTAAAAAAGCGCCTTTTGACTTTAGCAGGAGTATTAATCAAATCCTCCTGGGTCATATTCAATGAAGTTAAGATTGCGTGTGTCATCTCTTTCACTTTAGAGAGTGAAATTGGACACTTTCCAGCAAGCATTTCATGGAAATCCTCATAGAGTGAATTTGGCGGCGGAGAAATCATTTTAGAAAATGCATTAACAATCCGCCAACGATATTTGTCTTCTAGTGGATATAAACCCAATTCATGTATAATAATCGTGTTGGGTAGATATCCAGGAAGCCCCAAAATCTTCTTCCAAAGTTTACCTTGTAGGAGATTTAATAGGGGCCCCAAATTCAGAAGGCACATGTCAGTTACATACAGAAGGATGGGCTCTATTTTCATGGTATAATATTGTATAAGAGGCAGCAGGGAGTAGCGACAACATTTAATGAAAATAATTCTCATTTGAGCCAACAAAGGGTTAAACTTCGCGTTCAACACTGTCCGCCACTCGCTAAAGGACGTCCCATTCGATAGGTGATAGCCCAAATAGGTAATCTCTTCCTTTCTCAGGATCGGTTGGGCATTGATTGTAAAACCAAATCTCGATAGCTTTCTTTTAGCAGTGAAGACCATTATATGTGTCACGACTCGCTCCCTTCGCTCCCGTTCCCACCATTTGGGGGCATGATTTGGGGTTTATTCCCTACTGGACTTTCCCTCCGAACTTTATGCTACAGTGCTGTGATGATTTGGGAGCGCTAAATCCCTATTTTCCCAGCTACTTCCCTTCCGGATCCATTCCAGGTTTTTGGCAGCCAGCATGCTTCTTTAACCAAATGACTATGCTTCCCAGAATGCCTGGCCCACTGCTCCACCTCCACCCTTGCAACACAAGGTTGGGTGGAGGATAGGTAACAGCTGTGGCGGCAGGTGCAGCAATCAGCACACCCGAGGCGTGTGCTCGTTAAGCAGCTTTAAAAGCCTCAGTCTTACTTCAGTCCAGCGCTGGTCATCGTTTGCAGTGTTCCTGTTTTTGACTAGTCCCTGGTTCCTGGTTCCTTGCCTTTGTACCTACTTCCTTGTTCCTGTTTTCTTGTTTCCTCCGCCCTGAATTTCGGATTCATGCGCTAATTGATTTCTGCTCCCTTGATTTCCCTTTTTGTCTTCCTCTGTTTGCAGGCAGCAATTCTCAGTGCTTTCCCCTTTTAGATGCAGCCCAGTTTGTCTGTGTTCTATATTTCTTTGACTCTGTCCTTTGCTGCTGTTACCCATTTGCCTTAGCCTTCCTCTTAGTTTAGTTTCCTGTCTTTTCCTTGGAGGGGTAGGGAGAAGTTTGCATAGGTTATTTCGTTTTTCCCCTGCTCCTGATCCTTACTTTCTAGAGGATCCATTCCATGTTTTCCACTGCACTTCTGCATTTATTTTCCCTTTGATTATTAGGTGTGGTGTGCGGTAGTAGCTAGCTCCGGTGTGAATGCTTATGTTTTCCTCACTATTTTGTAAACACTATTCCCACTTAGGTATTTAGTTTTCCTTCCATTGCTGTTCTAGCCTTTCGGGGTCCCAGTTTCTTCAACAGGATTCGTGGGCTAGTTGACATTCAAGAGGTTTATCTCGTCCTCGTGAGTACAGTTCTTAAGTTCCCTTATGTAATACCATCAAGAGTGTTAGTACACAGATCCTGTCATTGCTTGCCCTCCACGTGGGTTTAGCGCTGTCAGTACCTGTAACAGCAATTGGGGGTAAGGCGCTTGCCGACTTTCCTCGCGGTCAGGTGCTTACCCCACATCCCTTTTCATATATTGGTTTTGATGTCACACTCTATTTGCACTCCTGGGTTCTAGCATACCTGAGTCGTAGTTCCTGGGTGCACATTTCCCTTGCCATATTCGCTGCCTTTGTACTCGCCTGACTAATCTTGACAGTATGACCAGCCCAAAATTCCCATTGAATATGGCAAGTTTAAGAAAGAAAGGCAGCAAGGCCTCTAACAAGTTTGTACAGAAAGCTTCCCCTACATTTACCTATGACAATCAAATCACTAGTCCTGACTCCAATGAACTCCTTGTCACGAATGGGCATTTACGTGCAAAGTATTTTTCCCATAGGATGGCACATCCTACATGGCCTGATCCTAGTTCTATCTTTGGTTTTGATCCCGATTCTATGTCAGCACAAGCCTTAGCCGCAGAAAACAACACACTGTTAGACTTATTATACGAGAGTACCTCTGTTGTTGAACCCCATGATTCCAGTTGTGCTTCACCTCAGATAGAACAGTTTCATGATACCAACATAAAGAATGGAGGGGTTTCTTGCATAACTTCTGTTTTCTACCCTCAGTCTAACACATACTCCGTTGCACAGGTACATACTGTAGTCCCTAATGCCAAGAGGTCTAATGTCAATAGTTTGTTTAAGGGAAACACAGACCAAGTTGGAAAGATAAACTATAAATCACAGAACCTGCAAGCAGTAGAGGACAATGTACAATCGATGCACATCCAGATCGCTAGTGCAGGATCCAGCCCTGATGCCACTATGCTTCCCCCTGTGCCTACTGATAGTGATGTACAGTTAATGCAGGGCATGCTAAGAGCTAAACTTGAGGAGTTAAGACAAGAACTCATTTCTGCACAAGAGGAAAATAAAACCTTACACTCTTTACTGAATACACCTCAGACTTTATCTGTTGATGTGGAGGAAGTGAACACTGTTCAGCCCCTGAGTGCAGAGACTTTGGTAAACCATGATATTTGTCGATATGTTAGATCTATTGGGAGTGAAGGTCTTTCGTCTAGCACAGCGCTTAATCTAGGCACAGGTTCTAACAATCGTTCTGCTGTTTATCAGGGATTGCAGTTAGCTGAAGAGTTACAAGCCACTCCTTTACCAAAAATACCCTGTGTAGCAGTTTGTCATAATTCTGAGCTAGCACACATACAAGCTTCTGATTTCCAAACACAATCCACAATGGTGGCATACACAGATTCAGTCACTACCGTAGGCTTAGGCCCTGCTCTTGATACAGCTGCTGAGACTGAAGTAGATGTTAAAGCTGATGTGGAAAACAATGTTACCTCTGGGTTCACGCTTCCTTCTGCCACTTCTGATCAATACGAACAGTCAGAGACAATACAGATTTCATGTTCTGATGGACTCATTCCACAGTATACTGAACCAAAGAACCGTCAGGCGGTTCCTGAACTGTTGATTGATAATCTGCCTCTTTCAGAAGCTAAAACAGAGGAATGGACAATAGACGAAATCCTGATTAACAGAGACTTTACTATGGTGATTCCACTGATTGATTTTGACTTCTACAAAGAAAAAGACTCCGTGTCACCCACTAAAGAAAGGGACTGCAAGGGTACAGCTCAGTCTTTGGTTACTGGTGCCAAGGAGTCTACTGCCCTAAAGGTGCCCTTCATTCCTGAGCCACCGATGGGTCTGTCAACTTCTGAGACTTCTGTCTGTCCTCCTACAACCATTGACTCTTCTATGATTCAATCCACAGCCCTGCAGTCATCTTTGGCACACCTGTCTTCAACCAATGAACCGCTGCCATGTCTGCCATTTACTCAAGAGCCAGTCCCAAAGACCTGGACATGTTTGTATCCAGCAACCGAGATTGCTCCAGCTTGCATGCCTTCAGCCTCAAGGTTTCCCCTGACCTGCCTGTCTTCAGCTACAGTGACTCTTCCTGCAGATCATCCTTCAGCTTTAGAGCCTCCGGTAGTCCATCAAAAGAACATGTCTTCAGTCCCGGAGTATACTGAGTATTTGCCTTCAGTTCATGAGACGCCTGTATCCTGCATAGCCTCGCTGCCAATATCAGAGGGATACCTGTCTACACCATCAGATTCTGCTGTATTTTCTTCTGCTCCAGCGATTCCTCCTGAATCCCAACCATTTACAGTCGATGAACGTCTAGCCTGCCTTTCTTTTGCTTCAGGAGGAGCACCAGAATGCCTGCCTTTTCCACAAGACGATTCTCCCAACTGCTTCACTGTAGCATCAGAGGATCCCAAAGATGCAGCATCAGAGTTTGAGACTTTTGCCAGCTCCCGCTTCAGAGTCATCAAGCTGGACCAAGTGGTGAGTCAGAACCACTCACTTGGGTGTGCACAAGGGGTGGTGCAGACCGGCGTATTACCTACAGGACTTGTGCAACAGAATTCCACCAAGAAGCACCAGTCGGGTGCTAGTAGCCAAAGGAAGGGAATGACTGCTGCAGTTCAAGATGTGTCTGTTATTGCTCCTTCTGCGAGTCTGCCTGAAATACCAAGTACTGCGTCTATCACTCCTATCAGTATGCCAAACATCCCTGCTGTTGTATCCCACGTGAAACAAAGTGGCTACACGACTGTCACCAGGAGTACTAGCCTTGTACAACCCATTGGACTTTCAGGTCTCCAAGGCGTAGAACATGTGCAGTCAAACCTTAGTCACTTTCAACCACAAGCCTTTTCCCAGATGGATGACAGAAGGAAATCTGAACCTCTACCTCAGCCACCACCTTCTCTAACGGCTGAGCATAAACCTTTCCTGAAGCCAGCATTTTCCTCACCTCCCGCATGTCCACTCTCGGCAGAAAGGCTAACAGAGCTTCTACCATTGCCTAAGGCATGTTGCACCAGCCTGCCTCCCTCCTCAAAGACTTATAAGGGTCCACTCCCAGTGACTGAGCTTCCTGGACCTTCCAACTCTGCTTCTGGTCCTGCAAGTCCTTCATGCCTTTCTTCGAACCATGAGCCTCTTTCTCACCAGAAGCCACCGTTTCCATCAGTACCACCTCCAAAGACAAAGCACTCCTATCATGGAAGTCCATCTGCCTTTGCCCAAAGGCCACCATTTCCATCAGTGCCACCTCCAAAGAAAAAGCACTCCCATCATGGAAAGAAGATGTCTCGTGCGGGTGGCGGGCACCCGAAGCCGGCCGTAGGAGGGGGTATACTGTCACGACTCGCTCCCTTCGCTCCCGTTCCCACCATTTGGGGGCATGATTTGGGGTTTATTCCCTACTGGACTTTCCCTCCGAACTTTATGCTACAGTGCTGTGATGATTTGGGAGCGCTAAATCCCTATTTTCCCAGCTACTTCCCTTCCGGATCCATTCCAGGTTTTTGGCAGCCAGCATGCTTCTTTAACCAAATGACTATGCTTCCCAGAATGCCTGGCCCACTGCTCCACCTCCACCCTTGCAACACAAGGTTGGGTGGAGGATAGGTAACAGCTGTGGCGGCAGGTGCAGCAATCAGCACACCCGAGGCGTGTGCTCGTTAAGCAGCTTTAAAAGCCTCAGTCTTACTTCAGTCCAGCGCTGGTCATCGTTTGCAGTGTTCCTGTTTTTGACTAGTCCCTGGTTCCTGGTTCCTTGCCTTTGTACCTACTTCCTTGTTCCTGTTTTCTTGTTTCCTCCGCCCTGAATTTCGGATTCATGCGCTAATTGATTTCTGCTCCCTTGATTTCCCTTTTTGTCTTCCTCTGTTTGCAGGCAGCAATTCTCAGTGCTTTCCCCTTTTAGATGCAGCCCAGTTTGTCTGTGTTCTATATTTCTTTGACTCTGTCCTTTGCTGCTGTTACCCATTTGCCTTAGCCTTCCTCTTAGTTTAGTTTCCTGTCTTTTCCTTGGAGGGGTAGGGAGAAGTTTGCATAGGTTATTTCGTTTTTCCCCTGCTCCTGATCCTTACTTTCTAGAGGATCCATTCCATGTTTTCCACTGCACTTCTGCATTTATTTTCCCTTTGATTATTAGGTGTGGTGTGCGGTAGTAGCTAGCTCCGGTGTGAATGCTTATGTTTTCCTCACTATTTTGTAAACACTATTCCCACTTAGGTATTTAGTTTTCCTTCCATTGCTGTTCTAGCCTTTCGGGGTCCCAGTTTCTTCAACAGGATTCGTGGGCTAGCTGACATTCAAGAGGTTTATCTCGTCCTCGTGAGTACAGTTCTTAAGTTCCCTTATGTAATACCATCAAGAGTGTTAGTACACAGATCCTGTCATTGCTTGCCCTCCACGTGGGTTTAGCGCTGTCAGTACCTGTAACAGCAATTGGGGGTAAGGCGCTTGCCGACTTTCCTCGCGGTCAGGTGCTTACCCCACATCCCTTTTCATATATTGGTTTTGATGTCACACTCTATTTGCACTCCTGGGTTCTAGCATACCTGAGTCGTAGTTCCTGGGTGCACATTTCCCTTGCCATATTCGCTGCCTTTGTACTCGCCTGACTAATCTTGACAATATGTGATTTGGCTGAATTAATGGTCATATTATTTAGTATACAATATTCACAAAACAGATTTAATTTATTTTGGAGTCCGAACGGCACTCTATCGAATATTATGACGTCATCAGCAAATGCTAGCCAGTGGAGCCGCAAGGATCCCAGTATTGCTGGAAAAGAATTCGAACCCTGCCAAATCTTGTCAATGTCGGCAAGATAAAGATTGAATAGGACCGCAGCCAAGTTGCAGCCCTGTTTGACCCCTATATACGTAGGTATGTTATCAGTTAATAGCCCTTCCGCGTTGATACGGACCCGATAAGATGTATTCTGATGTAGTGCAGCAATTAGCGCTACTAGTGAAGATGGTATCCCATAAGCCAACATCTTTTGCCAAAGCCGAGTGCGTAGTACATTGTCAAATGCTGCCGAAAGATCCAATGCTGCCATATATATGGTGCCATTTGAGTTGGAATGTGCATTCCGAAGGAGATGGGCTAGAATTAAAGCGTTTAATTGAGTGCCCATAGATCTCCGAAAGCCGACCTGAGCTTTTGAAAAAATATTTAGGTCATGTATATGGACTTCCAATTCAGACAGGATCAATCGAGAAAAAATTTTCCCAGCTGTATCTATAAGGGCAATAGGCCTAAAATTTAAAGGATTGCTCAAGGCACCCTTTTTATGTATTGGAATAATTATGGCCGCCAACCATGATTTCGGAATATTGCCAGTTTTATATATCAGCTGATAGCAGGGAAGAAGGTACCTGGCCCAGAAGTGAGGATCGTCTTTTAAGACGCAAGGGGGGAGCCCATCTGGGCCAGCTGCTTTGGAAAACTTCAATTGAGAAATTGCCCATATAATATCTTTTATGTCCCAAGGACAAACCTGCGGAAAAGGCAATTGCATAGTACTACTTTCTATTTCGGAATGTCTAGTTGGCAGAGCATATTTTTGGGAAAAAAACGTCTCCCATTCCGGTCCCGAGATGGTCGCCACCGAGCGGATATCCGCCTTACCTAACGGGTTTCTTAAGATGGCCCATATCCCTCGCGTTTTTTTTTTACAAAGCAGGCTAATCATACGTTGGTTGGCTAAGGCATAAGCAGCCTTACGCAGAAGCTTTATTTGCTGCTTAAAGCGCGTAATGATGTAATTTTTTTCACGACAATAGTTAGGAGGGCTGAGTGACTTTTTTCTTAATTGGGTCAATTCGCGATTTTTTTGCTTTTTTAAGGTTGCAATCTGATTCGAATTTAACTGGGCATCCTGAGGGATACCTTTACACAGGGTGTCCTTCACTAAAGATAGAAGGTGTGTCTGAATCATCTTGATGTTTATTTTATTAATTTTTTCGATATTTCCCAGCGATATGGAGGCATCATAACATGGTATGAGATCTCTATTCACTAGGAACACCAATTTCCTACACACGGCAGGATTCCAGTTGACAGAGATGGTATTTCTGTCGGGAACCGCCAAAGAGGCAGGAGCAAAAGGCATATAGGCTTCACACCCCATATGGAGTTGCGAGCACAGCATATGGTGGTCGCTCAGACCCAAGTCTAATATTAGGACTGGGTCAAGCAACCCAGAACACACTTTAGATGCAAGGACATAATCGATAAGGGATGAGGCATTGCCCCGCGACCATGAAGTATGTAGAGAATGAGATGCCAAGTGAATTGGATAAATGCCCCATTTTTCAAAAAAACATATCAGTTGTCGCCCTCTTTGAGAAGCTTGTTGTGCATAACAGGAAAGCGGAGTAGAAGAGCATAGTATATTAGAAGACTGAAGATATGAGTTTAAATCCCCTCCGATCACAATTTCATGATTGGGGCACGAGACAGAAGCATGGCCCAAAATCCTGTCCAGATCTTCCAATAGAAGAGTGAGGGAAACTGACTTAGGATTCCAGTACAATGACATTAGAAGCAAGGGCATGACCTTAGAGTGGGCAAACGACAACTCCACTAAAATGCATGAAGTCGAGGTATCCAATATAGAGGCCACTGCTCTTAGACCATTTTTAATAAGAACCGCAATACCCCCCGAAGGTCGACCTGCCGCTATGCGGCATGCTGGAACAGAAAAGCTGGAATAACCATCGATAGAAATCTCATTTAAGGTCATCGTTTCCTGAAGGAATAAGATGTCTGGTTTCTTATCAGGGACAACACGCTTATGCCATCCTACCAGATTAGCCAAGCCACAGCAGTTCCAAGATGAGATAGTCAAACTGGCCAGTTATGAGCTCGGAGTGGGCCCTTTAATGGCAACAGCTGTTTTCATCAGTGGTTCCAGCCAAGCTAGCCCACTCAATGCTTGGGTTAGCGATGCTAGTTGGAGTGACAATTGGGTAACCTGGGAATCGGACGAATCTATGCCTGCACCCACTGGACATACTGGCAAGGTGGGTGTCACCCAATCAAGATAAGCCCATGCGCTATCCATATCAGGAAAAAGGCACGGAGTAAGACCAATAGAACAGAAGTCGTCAGCAAACTCCAATAACATTTTAGTTATAATATGTGATTGGACTCTGCAGAGGGCTCTATGATTGTTGAAAGTTGCCAATTTGACCCAGTCAAGGTGCTTAGATGAAAGATTCCTAAGCGCCGGAATCTGGAAAAACGAGTTCATCAAGAATGACCTATTTATGCGAGCGGGGCCATTTATCTCTGGATTACTAGTCCAACCAAGAATTAATTTCATGTCCTTTGGTGTATGCATGAAGGACAGGACGTCAGGAGTAGGTTTTCCAGCAAGTGTTTGCGGGGAGTGCACGACCTCCACAATAGGAGGCCGTACCAAAGATGCCACAATCTCAGGCGCTTCTGATTGGGGAATAGGACAGACGTGATCTTCAACTACCACAGTGGAAGGTGGGGAAGGAATAGCAGCTACTACCGTATCATCCAAGGACGCTTCCACCTGTACGGGGGCGCTACTTGGGCTCACAGCAGATGGCAGTATTGCATTAACAGAAATCGTGGTGTTCGCCTTTCTAGGCTGAATGATGGGAAAGAAGGAATGAAGCTGAGATTGCAGCTTGACCAAGGGAATTCCTTGAGGTCCACGAGGGGCGATCTGAATGTTACTATTTTTCAAAGCTGCAATCTGTAGATGTTTCCTGCTTTCCTCATCAAGATCGCATAACACCAAACCAAGGTCATCATGGCTAATGCCAATACCCGGATTTGCTTTAGGTTCAGATAACAACTGGGCGCCACCAGGAGTTTGTGTTTTAGAAAGAGCTTTCTTCTGGCTAGCCTTGGTAAGGTTTAAGCGTTTTTGGGCTCTTAGAAAGGATTTCCTTGCTTTACGCGAAACAAAATGTCGTCCTTCATGTACCACAGGTCCTTCCTCCAAGTCCGGGAATGAGTCTGCCACCGTTGATACCGGATTAGGCAGGTCCTCAATGATGTCGACCAAGGGAGAGGGACTGTCCGGAGGAGCAACAAAACCTTGAGTAACTGCGGATCCCTCTCTTAGGGAGTCTATGGGATCCAATTGATGCTGGGTTACAGCCAGCTTATACAGAAGCTGTTCTACTTGTAATAGACGTTCATGCTGGAGGTTAAGAACCTCTACCAAGTCTATGGCCTCCGAGTTTATATGCTCCAGCACGGCTGGCTGATCTCCTTTCACAACCTGAGAGCAAAAACTCTGAGGAAAAACTGTGAAGCAACAGCCCGAATCAGTTTGGGAGCCTTGAGTAGAAGTCAGAATAGTAGTAGGGAGCTGAATTGTTCTAGCTGGGACATTCTCCAGGATTTTTCCAAGATGGGCCAGATAAAAGGATCTGGAGTGTTCTTCTGCAAGAATAAAGCCTTCAAGTCTGGCCATCTTATCTTTTATAAGAGATAAAGAAGACTGCATCTCCCTTATGGAGCAATGTGTGAGCTCATGCCCCTTGTCCAGCAAGTTGAGAATGCGTGAAAATACCGGAAAGTTGAAGGAGTCATTGCACTGCTTGTGAGAACAAGAATCCTCTGGGGTAGAAGCCGATCTAACGTCACCCTTTAGGGCTGCAGGGTCTATCTCTTCATTTACCAAAGAGAAAGGATCGACACCTCTTGAAGGAAAAGGCCCTACCGGCAGCTCTGCATCAGCCTGAATAATGTCATAGGGAGAGTTGGCTCCCCCTTTCAGAACCCTGTTGTGGGAGGACGACGGAACAATCCCGTGACCACCGTCTTTTTCACTATTACTTTCTGAGGGGAGGTGAAAATGGACTTGTTCTCGGAAAGGAAAAGCAGATGACGCAGGAGACGAGGGGCCCAGAGAAAGCCGTACTCTTTTACTTAATTCGCTGACAATAGTGGGTGCCAAGATAGAAGTGTCAGCGATACAGGGGAGGCCTCGAAGGCCTTGCATAGGAGAGCAAGCAGATTCGTGGCCATGACCAGTCACACCACCCTCATCCCCATCATATTCATTAGCTTCTTGTACTGGAAAGGTTGGCACTGCCAAACTCGGGGGCAAACCATATAGAGATAAGGGGGTGGCTAATGGTGGTACAACCATTTTGACATTTTCATTACGCCCCTCTTGGCCCAACAAAGCCCCCCTCTCTAATAGTAAGGAGGACATCGATAAAGAGGATTCGTTTGCTGCCGGAGACTGTGGGGGGAGCGTGAGTGGAATGATGCTGACCGACTCTAGGGCGGGTTCCGGCGGAGAGGAGCCGGTTTTGCAGCCACTTCTTAAGGTCGGGCTCATGCTCAACTGCTGTGCACACCCCAAAACCAAACAGTAAGACCACCCCTTTTAATCCAAGAACCGGGACTGTACCAAACAGCAAAGGGCCAGGTAATACAATAACACAGGCCCACACTTCAGGAATATCCTCTGTGAATACACCCAGCGATTTACCCACGGGTGTGCATAAACTCTAGACCCATGATGAAAAACATATTAGAGTTATGCCAGAGAGTGGTACACTTCTATCTACCCCTGGACACAGTATAGAAGGCGCCCCGCACAAGGAAGCTCCCAAGGACCTAAGCCCCACTTCACAGACTAATATGCAACAAAATTCCAGTGAAGCGATTGGAAACAAGACTAGCAAATGAATTGCACCTTACTTATGGTAGAGGGAATACGTAAGGACACGCCGCACTCAACCATGCAAGACGCAGCTGGAGGGTCAAAAACCAGGCTCCGCGCTCCGCGCGAACCGCGAACAGCCAACAGTACTTAGAAGGTACTTGGCAGGTGCGCGGCGCGGGTGCGCGAGGAGGCTGGGTCTTAAGGAAACCTCCTGAGCGTCACACGGCGCAGGGGGCGGGACTTCCTCCTAGACGAAGACCTAGGGGGAAGGAACGAGGAGAAAAAACATTAACCACACCTCCAAAGTAACGCTATTAGCATACACAGTTAGAGCAGTAGAGCAACTAAAGAACTATAACAAAGGAGGTTCCCTTCCCAGGGGACAAATCAAATGCGAAGAGACAAATCAAGTGGGCAGGAGCAAGTGGGCAGGGGCTAGTCAAGCTTTATGAGAACAGTCACCTCCTTTCCTCGTTCGAGGGCCAGGCAAACTGTGTGTCACACAGTAGTACGTCCTCCTGGCTTGCAAGGAGATCGAGCCGTCAACACGGCAACAAAAGAATGAAGTGCAGCGCGGCACGGCGCTGCAGAAAAGGTCCAAATAGTCCAAAGACAGGGCAATCCAATCCAACAGCCAACAGTACTTAGAAGGTACTTGGCAGGTGCGCGGCGCGGGTGCGCGAGGAGGCTGGGTCTTAAGGAAACCTCCTGAGCGTCACACGGCGCAGGGGGCGGGACTTCCTCCTAGACGAAGACCTCCTTTCCTCGTTCGAGGGCCAGGCAAACTGTGTGTCACACAGTAGTACGTCCTCCTGGCTTGCAAGGAGATCGAGCCGTCAACACGGCAACAAAAGAATGAAGTGCAGCGCGGCGCGGCACGGCGCTGCAGAAAAGGTCCAAATAGTCCAAAGACAGGGCAATCCAATCCAACAGCCAACAGTACTTAGAAGGTGCATGCACATGTGGGATTCGAGGGAATATGCAGAAGGGCCAATTCTCAAGAGGGGGGACAGCTTACCCTCTATCATATAGCACACAATCCAGGGAAGTGGTTGCCCAAGATCCGACAGGGTATCAGGCACAAGCGCCACATATGCAACAGGCACAGCAACCACAGCAAGCATAAATGAATCCACCACAAGGGCAGTCACAACATGCCCCCATGCAAAACACAGCAGTATGCAAACACAGGACAAGTGCTGACACCCAGAATAGGAAGTGTCACTGTTGTGGGAGGGAATCATTTCCCAGGTAGAGGGGTACGCATGTACCCACAGTAGGACAGCTCACAGGGTGACTTGATGTGTGCAGTACTATCAGTGACACCAGACCCCCAAGAGGAACCAAGGGTCTATGTGACAATAGGAGGAAAATGTTTTTCTTTTTTAGTAGATACTGGGGCTACTCCCTCATGCTTATGAAAGGGAACATATCAAATGTCAGGAAATGCAATGAATGCTGAAGGATTCTCTGGAGCTACAAATCAAGTTCCTTTTACTGATGAATTACCAGTCTCCCTAGGAGCATGTGACATGTCTGTTCCATTATTGTACTCATGGCAGACACCAGTCAACATTTTGGGAAGAGACTTAATCACAAAACGTATCATGATTATTTCATTTACTGATGAAGGTATTGTGTGTTCAACTCCTGGCATACATTATTTAAACGTGGTGAATTTATCTTGGTGTTCACAGGGCAAGTGGGTCTGCGAGGTGTTCCAATAAAGCCAGACATTTTCCTTTATGGGGTGAGCATTCTATTAACATGGTTACCTGGTTTGGTAGGGAAGACTATGAGAATACCTGACGAATTCCTGTTCAGACCACAGATACCTACGGACAAAGAGGGGGGACAGACTATCCCTATAGAATTGGAAGCAGCCATAGTACGAAGGGAAATGGCAATGCTCGAAGGAACAGATGACTAGGGTAGACCATGGTGGACAGTGATAGCGATTGAAGAAGGGTGCAGATTGACTGATATTACTGACAATTACATGTTTAGAGATGACCCAACAGATGATGAAGCAGTGTTCTTTATGAGCATTACATATTGGGTTAGAATAGAGAAAAGAGGCGTACCACAGCGAATGGCAATAATGCGGCAGCTTCCAGCATTTTTTGAGTTAGACTTGGACAAGGTGCCAAGTGTCCTATGGAGTACAGGCCCTTATGACTTAGGTCTGTTAAAAGGGGATCCAGGAAGTCAAAATAAAGCTGAAGCCAGGAGCGATTTTACCTCGAGCAAAACAGTACCCCATTTCTCGAGAGGCTGATTAAGGCATTTTTAAGATGTTTTCAGCACTGAAGGACAAGCTATTCTGGTACCGTCAAAATCATTGTGTAATACCGCAGTTTATCCTATGAAAAAAATCAAAGGGAGGGTTGTGGAGATTCATACAAAATATGAGACCGATTAACCAGATTGTAGATGCAGAGTTTCCTTTAGTTCCTAACTCAGTGACGATACTGTGCCAGTGGAAGCTCGATATTTCACTGTGATTGATTTGAAAAATGTGTTTTTCTCGATCCCGTTGCACAAGGACTCACAAGATTTGACTTCATTTATGTTCCGCCAAACTTGGCTTAAACATACTCGTTTGCCTCAAGGCTACTGTGAGTTTCTAGTGATCTTTAACAGAGTCCTACAGATGGACTTAGGCAATATTGATTTGACAAGTGCTGTGACACAGTACATAGATGACATTTTAATCTGTAACATGACAGAAGATGAGTGCAGGCAAGACTCGATTCAGCTGGTGACTATTCTAGCAGACAAGGGATACAAGGTAAACAAGGAAAAAATGCAGTATTGTCAGGAAGATGTGTTACATATAGGACAGTTAATTTCAAATGAGGGGAAAAAAATGACACCTGAAAGTGCTGAGGCTATTATGAAAACTGCAAAACCGCATACAGTAAAACAGATCAAAGAAGGTAGCAGGCGCAACAGTTTCTGGGACTATGCAATTATTTTAGAGCCTGGGTGTTTGACTATAGTTCATACACAAAACACCTTTTGTAGGCTTTAAAGAAGGCACAGGTGGATAAGGTTACAATAGAATTGACTGAGGCAATGGAGGAAGGGTTTCAAGAGTTGAAAAAATCAATTTGTGCTGCTCCTGTTTTGGGGATTCTCAATTATGCTGAGGAGATTTTCTTATTTTCACACACGAATGAGACAGTTATGATAGCAGTGCTTACACAGAGAACCACATTTGGGTATAAACCTCTAGCGTATTACAGTGGGATGGTAGACCCAGTTATGAAAGGACACTTTCCTTGCGAACAGTCCTTGACAGCCACTGTGTTCGCAATTGATAAATCTACAAGTATTGTGATGGGCTGCTCCATAACTCTTTTCATGGAACATGCTTTGTTTGCCATTTTGGAGAAACCCAAAGGTACATTGACATCTCAGAGAGCTTCTGGATATGAAGTAACGATTTCAAACCCAGCGATCAAAATTGTCAGATGTAAAATAGTGAATCTTGCCATGTTCATAGCTGAGCCAGTACTAGAGGGCAGCCAAGTGCATGATTGTGCAAACTATGTGGAGTTTTATGATGATATCCCTTGTATCAGAGAAAATGCATTGTCAGGAGGGGCCAATTTTTTTATTGATGGTTCTTCGAAAAGTGATCAAACTAGTGGAGAAAGGCATTCTGGCACAGCTCTAATAAGGCACAGAGCAAATGGTGAGTTTGAGGTGGGAGCAAGCGCCAGGCTACGTCTCATTTTTCGGTGCAAGCAGCAGAATTGGTAGTGCTTATTTTAGCACTTGAGAAACATGAAGGCCAGGCAGTGACAGTGTACAGTTACTCCGCCTATGTGACATCAACTGTACATGCAGGGCTAGCATGTCTGAAAAGGAGGGGCTACCTCCATGCGGATAGCACTCCAGTGCAGCACGCATTCTTATTGGACAGGCTTATTAAGGTACTACAACCTCCAGTAGCCATAGCGGTCATTAAATGCGCCGCTCACACTAAGCAAACAGGCTTTATTTCTTGCAGAAACAAAGCCACAGATGTAGAGGCCAAAAGGGTTGCATATTCCCCAGATATTTCAAGTTTTGATACTCCAAATGTTAAAGAAAAGGCAATCGTGATTATGGTAATAAAAGAAGGGTTTAATCATTTGCCAAAAACACAACTGATGGAGATTCAAGGGAGTGCACCGCAGGAAGAGCAGGAGCTATGGAATCAAAGAGGGTGCTCTTTCTCGCCCACAGAAACATTATGGTTATATGATAGCACTGGAAAGCCGGTTATGCCAGTAGAATTGTTGAGGGTAGCACTTGAACAGCTGCACTACCCTGTGCATGTAACTAGAGAAAGTCTTGTGCAGCGATTGCAGAAGATTGGCTTTTTCCAAATTTTTTAGAGCATGTTGAATTTTAAGTAGGAAACTGCATCATATATCAAAGGTTTTCCTGCTGGGCATACACTGCAAATGAGTTATTCCTTGACCGAATGGTCCTTTTCAGCATTTATATATTGACTATGTTGATATGCGGCAAGTATGTAGTGGTTACAGGTATCTGATACTGGTGGTGTGTCCCTTCTCCAGGTGGATCGAGGCAGGTCCGTGTACACACCTTGACGCAACTTGCGCAGTGAAGTTTTTAGTACATTAAATCTTTCTGAGATGGGGTGTGTGTGAAGTGCTGAGATCCAATAATGGGCCACATTTTGTCAATGAAGTGTTCAAACTGTTAGGACGATTGTTGAGTATTAAGCACACGCTTTCTTCTGCTTATCACTCACAAGCGAATGGGATATGTAGGAGATTCAACGGCCTCCTTAAAGAAATGATTGCCAAGCTCAAGCTTACGTTAAAAAAGGGATGGCTATATTGCCTACCCTTAGCTTTATATGCCCTAACGAATCAGCCTGCTTTGGACCACCACTTCACACCCATGAACTAGTGACTGGGCGGCGAATGAGAACACCTCTTACACTTCCATTGAGGAGTAAAAGTGATGCCCAAAGTACAGAATAAATGTTAGGAAATTAGTTACGTGAGTATTTAACATGTATGACGTCTAGCATCGCTCTCATTTCAGATCAACTCAAGCGCCAAGGGGGGGTCGGTCATCTCAGAACACAGATGAAAAGCATCCAGCAACCAGATCTTCTGAACTATTATCAGCATCTAGACTATTTGCTGGTGACACTGTGCTAATCAGAAACTTCACTAAGAAGTGGCACAAGCCAAGATTCAACAGACCTTTTATAGTAGAACATTTGACTCCCTCAGCAGTAAAACGTAGACAAGCCTGGGAACATTTAAATTACACTAATCTGTACAGTGGTGAGACCGAGCCTTCCACAGTTGTCGATCCAGAAGCAAGACTGGAAGAAGAATTTCAGCGTATGCAGACTCAATCAATGACAAATAAGAAGGACGATAAATCAACTGGTTGACTAAAAATGCAGATTGCATTTGGACTGTGACTCCCCTTTGACACTCATTATAGATATTATAGCAGGAGTGCAATCTCTGCCAAGAGTCACAGGAATCTTTTGAAAAAAAGAACTTTAGAAAAACATTGATGTGTCACGAATATGCCTGATCTGGATTTCGAATTTGATAACTGAAAGCGAGAGCATTACCCTTATTCATTTCTCGTTAAATATTTGTTTGGTTGATTTCATGGTCTTAACTGATGGGTATGCTCATAGACTTATTCTTGCTGTTTTTGTATTTATCCTTCAAGCTTATCCTGCTCTTGTCAGAAGAAATGCTGACATTCGCACTTATTTACAGGATCCTAAGAATGTTCCTGTAATTCGAAGACTGTTGCGATAGTAGAGGAGGTGATGCATCTGCAGGAGTAAAAGTGTTTTTCCTTCCTTAAACAATCAGAGTAACAATGAGGAATGTTGAAGCTAATGTGGTTTTGGAGAATGAGCAAGCTCAAGAAATTCCAGAATGGCATAAATGGTGGGGACTAATAAGTTGGTTTGTGATATACATATGTACAATTATGCTTTGGGTCTTTCTATTTCTACTGATTCACCTTTTCTGTGTCATTGATTCCAATAGGCAGGTGTTCCTTTGATCTTCCCTACTCCAGGAACTGCTGTTGATCTGCCCATTGTTAAAGAGCAGAAACCCTTTGCATTATCTCCTCAAAGTAAAGCTGCGTTAGAATTGTTTCCATGGGCTGCTAATATTTTGTGAGGGAGATACAGGAGGAATTTGGAGGAAGACAATGATGAAATAAATACTTTTCTGGATAGCGCAGCACATCTGGGTCACAACATGTGGTACCAGCACATGAAAAAGGTGGGAGAAAGAGCTGTCATGATGCCTACTCCCGGAGAACCAGTCCAGGACCAGCGTCCCCGGAAGCAGACATCATGTTCCCGGGGAAAAGGCCAGCAACCCCTAGTAGGGGCCCTTTGGACACTGTCCTGGCGGCTTTGGCGCCAGGCTCATTTTGGACCTCAGTCCAGGCGCCATAGGCGCCAGGCTCATAAAGGGAGTGTTTATGTGAACTTACCTGATGCAGACCGTGCTGCCAGATCCAGACCTCTTTGAGGCCTGAAAGGGACTATTTTACCTGTGGGACTATTTTGCCACTCGGGCGTGGCCGGGGAAGAATACGTACCTGGAACTACTTTGGGGGCTATTTAAGCCACGCCCAGGCAGCAGCTCACGCTTCGCGTTGTTCTGCACCTAGCAGCTGGACGCTCACCGTGTCTGCTCCTGCATCCTGACTCCAGCCACGCCCGCCTCCATCCTGGAACACCTGAAAGGAAAGAAGAGAAGGGAAAAGGTGAACAGAAGAACATTACCTGCTTCTACCCGGAGTCCGGAGTCATCACGCCGGCGATCCTAAGGGAAAACATTTATTTTAAAGACGCATCGATCGCGTTGCTCGCTGCAGCGCCGCGTTCCACTCACCTGTTCACGAGGCATCTCCGTGCTCCTTAGCGACCATCTGCATGATCCGCCGTATACCTGCGCCTAAGGGGGAAGAGAAGAACAAAAGGTGAGCAAAAGGAACATATTGAGGAAAGCCAGATTTTCGCCATAAGACTTACCTGATTATTGTTGGGAGAATCTTTCCTCATCTCGGGTCGGCGCCGCTTCTTCGGCAGTACCGTACCCCGGCCCCTATGGGGAAAAAAGACACATGCATTAGTGGGTGAATATAAGGACATTAAAGGAACCACCCATCATAAACTCACCTGAGTTTACCTTCGGCGAATTGTTTCCTCTACGCGAAATCTTCACTCAGCACCTGTGATAAAAGGGATAAGAGACAAACTACTGAATATAAAGGCAAATAGAAAAGGAGGCCAACTCTTGAACTTTTACAACTGTATACTTACGGCACCTTGCCAGGAAAGTCAAGTAAGCTTGGATCCTCACCAATCCGAACACCAGTGAAGTAACTGGATATAATCGCACCCCTGCACCAGAAGCAGGATGGAGAGCTCGTCCTTTCAAACCTTAAGGTGAGAGTTAACGGGGAATTTCGGAGGTGGTCTGAGGAGAGTGAAAGAGGGAAGTGGGAGGCCGACGCGCTACTCCGCAGGTAGTTAATCCCCTTTCTCCATCTGCAGAAGGATTCTCCTGCGAGTCAGACAAGTGAGATTTGGGGGTCCTGTCCAGTCGGTCTTCCGAGTTCTGCGCATCACCTTAGAAGAGACCGCAGCAGTCCAGACCTGGTCAGCGTCTCCATGGGAGTCAGGTGAGCGTTACGTCTAAGGAGAGTTGCTATGTCTGTGCTCTTATACCTTATGTCATGAATGCTACCTGAACTTTTATTCCTTGAGAAATTCCAGAATATGATGCCAGATGACCTATGCATCTTGCAGCATGCATGACTCAAGGACAGTTCCAAGGAAATTGGGCCACTCTACTGTGGAGATTGAAATGGTTGTTTCCTTTCCAGGATGTTTATATCAAGAATACATACATGGAAAGAGAGCCTGCATGAGAGAGCAAGATGCTCACATATCCTAGAGCAGGACAGGATGAGGTAGTCATAAAAGAAATGAAGAGAAAGGACTGTCTTGATAAAGTAGAAACAGCTTGGGCGCTTGGATGCTGGGAATGATCTCTGCTGCTAGTCTATGGACGAGTGAAACCCATGAAGGGATGGGAAGAAGGATTGATGTCCTGTGCAGCTCATCTATTAAAGTCAGAATACATGCAAGAAGTACAAAAAGTGAATGATGAGTGTTTAAAGTCATGGGCCAAACATGCCAAGCTGCTGACGTGGATAGAAGATGAATCAGGAAAACCAATTCTGATCGTGTGTTAGATACAGATAACTGTGCTCTATTCTCCAAACTCAATTGGTTCTACAGGAAGACCAGCAGCACAAATCTTGAATACTATGAACCACACACAGAGGTCAAAATTAGATAAATAGATTTATGTGAATGTCACGAGACAATATTCACGCTTTGGTATAAACTATTTTCCTTGTACAAATGGTAAGTAAGACAAAGCAACTATGATTAAGAACATAATATTTGAAGTAACTGAACAATGTCTTGGAATAAACAGTATCTTGAGTTGAGAAGGATTTGTAAAGTTTTTTATTTAATTTCTCATTGATAAGCAGAACAGCTGACACGTGTTTCGACCAGCTTGGTCGTTGTCAAGGCAGAATGGAGAAATGTGTAAACTTGAATTCAAGTTTACAAATTTCTCCATTCTGCCTTGACAGTGACCAAGCCGGTCGAAACATGTGTCAGCTGTTCTGCTTATCAATGAGAAATTAAATAAAAAACTTTACAAATCCTTCTCAACTCAAGATACTGTTTATTCCAAGAAGATGAATCAGGTCCAATGTTTGTGATCCCAGTGCCAAATGCGACATTGTGCTTCTGAAGAGAAGGAAAGACTCATGTAGGACAAAACATAGGCTACAGTTGATGTAACTAAAATGGGAGCAGGAACAGCCATCCTAATGGATCGATATTGGGCTTGTGCGTCCAGAGCCTAAATGAAGCTACCCAAGGACTGGGGAGGAACATGTTCCTTGGTGATTATCCATGTTCCAGCATTAGTGATTCTTTGGAGCAACTTGAACATTGGAGAATTTCCAAAAGCAGATGCCCATTTGAGAAGGAGAAGGTCACTCAAATTTCTCAATCAAACCAGGAGGGAGAATTATTTCTTAGTTAAATCAATAGAAGCATATTAAGCTATCCCGTATGAGCACAGGCTGTTCAGCAAAATGCTTCAATCTTCACAACTATCTTTATGCCTGGGATTCAGACAATGGCCAATGCGAAGTGGTTGCAAATCACTCACTGGGAGCTTCTACAGATGATCAACACCACTATAAAAGGATTCAATGCTATCAGAGAAGAGTTGAGAGCCATATGACTGATGATTCTTCAGAACATATGTGTCCTGGACATGATCACAGCAATGGAAGGAGGAGTTTGTGCCAAAATTGGGCCATCATGTTGCACATTCATACCTTCTCCTGATGACAAGAATGGGACCTTGACAGAGGCCATAACAATGTTGACAACCTGCATAACAAGATGGAAAACGAGACAGAAGATATTACAGATGACAGTTGGTTTGCATTGATCTTCTCATGGGTTCCGCAGTGGATGGCGAACATCTTCAAGCTCCTTAGAGCATTGCTGGTGATGATAATATTTGGATTCTGTGTGATTAGGATAACGATTACACAGTGCAAGTAGACAGCCAAGAAGGCAGTATGAATGTAGATCAGGATCGATATCAAGTCAGGGTTTGGACCCAAAGAATTGCCTGATGAAGAAATAAGACACTACATAAAGAACAGCATCATAGCCCCTGAGGGAATGAAGTTCTCGTATCCAAAGAACCACAAGAAGTATGTGGGACGATGGGTCTATTGTAATCCAAATGGACAGTGCAGTTACATGAACTGGAGTTTTGATGAACATGTCAAATCAGCAGGATCCCTGAAGGGAGTGATGAAGATCTTGACTTCAAAGAAACACTTTTTCAAGAGAATGTATCCAGATGCAGAAGCCGATGAAGGTGTGGTTGATGAATCAACCAGAGGGGGGAGTGTAGAAGAGAAGCCGAATGCCTCTGCAGGTAGTCCCACCCCCTGCTGCCTGTATGTTAGAAAACTGAAACGGAACCATGTGTCATGAATCGCTGGGTGCGCCCCTTTTGGGCCTCATGGTCCTTGTCATAACAGACTTAAACAACTAATACCTCCAATATGGCCGTCCAACGCATTCCCTTCTCGCTCCATGCTTTGGATGTAACCCTTCTCTATTTCTAGACCACGCCTTCCGTGGCTCCGGGCGTCTCAATGCTATAGCGATTAGCGACCAGACGTGTGCTCCGTAGCTTGCGGTTCTTCTCCTTTCCACTCTGCTATCCCTTCCTCGAAACCCCCCCCCTTCTTCTTCCTCCTGGATTCTAGTTCTAGCAAACTTACCTTGTCTCCTGGATTCCTGGATTCGACCTCCCGGAAAACTGAACGCATTCTGGATCCGGCAGAGACACGGGCCGCCTTCTTCAAAACCCGTTCCATCCGAAAGAAGGCAGCCTCCAAGAACACCGGTAAAGAACAGATTCAGGTGAGAAGGGGGGAACTCCTTGACACCATGCATGACACAAGTAATTACCATGACAAGTATTTGAGAAAAGGTATCCTCTAAGAAAACTGTATCTGATGTATACTCAAAGAGTGAAGAAAGTCCCAGAAGGAATATTAGAATGAGAAAAGGAGATCACAGAAGATAAGCATGATGCACTGAGAAGACTGGCTGAACAAGAGGATGTATACACCCTATGGAATCTGATGATGAAATAAGGAGTCGAGTAAATGTTCATATGCGAAAAGAAGATTGCACGTGTGAAAATCACTACAGAAAATGCAAGCCGTTTAATAACTGTACAAATGCAGAAGCGCAAGTAGACTAAGTAATCATAAAGGCTGGCTATACATAGTGAATAGACTGCAGGCTTTGCCGCCATTATATAGAAACTGGACATCGATGTCACAAACTTCAGTAAGCTCAAGTTCACGAACAAAGAAGGATCAAAAGATGAAGCGGTGTTGCAGTAAGAAAAGTAGCTAAGAATCCTGGAAGGACCGAGAAGGGCTGTTTGGCCTGTTGTCAAAGGCTGGAACAGCCAAGAACTGGTTATCAATCCTTGAAGAACAGTGAGCGTGAGACGCTGAATCATCCCTTGTTAAATTGCAAAGAAAGAACACAGTGGTTGCCAAGTTTATTCATTTAATGCTATTAAATGCTGAAAATCAGGCCGAATTGTGGTCTTCTGTTACGTGAGCCAAGTATGAAAACAGAAGATGGGCATGCAGACTAGAGTCTTGGTAAGAGTGTGCCCACACTCCCTTATATTCCGAGAGAAGAGAAACTACTGCAAGGCCAAGTTCAAAGACAATTTCATGGCAGAAGGCATGAGTGATAAGAGATATGGGGCTAATTGGATGGGGAGACATGGTCTGATTCTCTCTAGGTTGGACTACTGTAACAGCCTCTTTCTAAAGCTTCCTGCCTCCACTCTCTGCCCTTTACAACTAATCCAGAACAGGACTGCAAGACTTGTCCTTGGCCTCAAGCCCTGGGATCGTATCTCTCCAGCTCTGAAATTCCTTCATTGGCTCCCAGTGGATGCAAGGATTAAATTTAAAACCCTTTGCATTGTCAACAAGTCCTTCTGGGGCCTGGGTCCAAAATACCTTCAACTATTCCTCTGCAAATACCTCCCTTCTCGAGCCCTTCGCTCCTCTACCTCTAGCTCCCTCAGGGTCAGTCGTTTTTCAAAGAAACGAGCTGGGGGTAGATCTGTGTCTTCAGCTGGGGCCTCCCTTTGGAACTGCCTCCCTGCCACCTTGAAACTTGAGGAGAACCATCTAGGGTTCCGGAAGCTCCTCAAGACCTTCCTCTTCGCCTCTGCCTTTGCCCCTCTTCTCCCCTGCTGATCTGCTTTTTCTCTCAGCACTGTTGCACCTGGCCACCCTCTGTCCTTCGGGCCTAGGTACCTGCTCACCCTGCTACCCTACTGCACTGCCTCCTGGCCACCCCTTGCACTGGGGCCTGTATCTGTACCCATACAACCCCCATTCTCTTTCTGCACTTACCAGATATACCCTATCTGACTAACCTTATACTTTGCCACTCACAGGCTGCACTATCACTGTTTCTGATCACCTTATTTATTTATTTACTTATTATGTATCTTGTTCTCTCCTATGCTCTGCACTTTCCAATTTCCCCCCCTCCCATGCACTTTCCCCCTTTTTCCCTTCCCCATGCACTTGCGCGTTCTCAATGTCACTGGGCCTAGTAAGATCGTTGTTTTTGTTTTCTCCCCTGTTCCCCTTCCTTTGCCTGGTCGCGCTCTGAAACACCTGTGTACGAGTGCGATATAAATAAAATATCATATCATATCAAGTCCACCTCTTTGCACTTGAGGTCTGGGCTTACGTGCTGCTGGTGAATGGAATGTTCTGGAAGGGTACAAACATGCCAACCCATTGTAGAAGGCCATATAGCAAAGGGCCTTATAGTTTGAGAGCCAATGGCATACCGTGCATCTAATAACTGTCAAAGATGACCTGCACTAGGGGTGGCCATAAGTTGTCCACCTGACTTTAGAGGCACAATCACAACCTGTTCCTATATAGTAAGTATACTTAGATGTTCCCTTCAATCCAATCCCGATTCCCTGTAGGTTTTTCTTGTTTACCACGTAGTTTGACATCACGCATGAGGAATTTTTATTATATGTTTTTTATGTGAAATGTTTGATAGCTCGAGTGAACGTCCGTTGATGTCTGTTGTAGCTCCCTGTTTTAGACGGTATTACCCAAATTGACCTTTTAAAATTGACCTTTTGCACAATTGACCTAATTATAATGGTCCTAATTGACCTTCTGCACAATTGACTTATATTATTTTAGTTATTGTATATATGTATTGGGTTAGTTTTGGATTATAAATACTATAAGGGTATTGGGTGGGTGGTTGCGGGGTGTTTTGGATTGGGCTGTGGGTTGCGGGGGGTTTCCCCCCCGCATATATGTCCCAATTGACCTTCTAAATTAGGTCAATTCTCCCAAGGTCAATTGTGAAAAGGTCAATAAGTATACAACCGTTTTAGACAACTGATAATAAAACAGTCGGATGAGACTTTGCCAACTTCCTGAGTCAGTCTTATTATTTGGTGTAAGAGTTATTCTGCATCCCATCTATTGCATGACTTGTTACTGAATTAAGGACCTTATGTTCAGATTGCAAACAGCCTTGCCGGGTATGGCAAAACTTCCAAGAACAAACAAAATGTGATTCAGACACCCAGAATGGAGTGCGCAAATGCTTGAGTTATTCTACAAATCTGTATGAACTAGCATGTAACTCAAGTGCCACCAAATAAACACTATAGGTGCAACTGGATTTCAAAACCAAGCTGTCAAAATAAATCAGGCCATATCAGCTAATTACTGAACACTGAGGTGCACAGGCCATGAGATTACAAAGGTGCAATCAAAGTCCCTGGTGGTTACTACAAGACCTACTAGCCCTTGTGAACAGACTTGTGTAAATCAATGCTGAGATTGAGGGAAAGGAATAATTTTGCACATTCAGTGGGTTATGTGGAAATGTACTCAAGTCACCTGTAAACAAGTAGCGATTCTGCAGGAACAATTGGGCACATTAATTGACTGGTGTCGTGGTATAACATTCTAGAAAGGGGGGGGGGGCTAAGTGGGAGTCATATAACCATTAAGAAAACTGTGAGAAAACTCAGAATCTTACTGATCTCTCTTCTCTATCGGCGCTGCAATCCTTATATGATTCCTACCTTCTCAGCGCCAAAAAACACTATTTTGCTACACTCAGCTCTTCTCCTTCCCAGTATCCCTGCTGCCTTTTTATGGTCAACAACCACCTGCTCTCTTTTTCTTCTACTGGCCCTTCTATTTTTTATGTACTTTCTTCATCTGACTTTGCTGGTTTTTTTACCTCCAAGCTCACCTTTTACGTTCCCCTCTGCTTCCTAACCAACCATCCCTTCTTCTGATCCACCTCCAACACCTTCTGATCTATCTCCAGCATCTTCTATATCTTCATCTTTTCCCGTGTTCTCAACTCTCTCCAAATCTGACACTCCTTCCCTTCTTGCCCACACCCATCCTGTGGCATCCCCCTTGACCCACTCCCCTCCACTCTTATCCCTCTAATATATCCCTTATTGATTCCCTATTTGACCACTCCCTTTAATCTTTCCTTAGCTACCTCCACTTTTCCTACACCCTTCAAGCATGCCACTATTATCCCTATACTTAAAGAACCTTATTTTGACTCTTCTCTGATTTCTAACTTTCAACCTATTTGCCTTTTTCCTTTTCTCTCTAAACTCCTTGAAAAAGATGTGCTCATTCAAATTTCTCAATGTCTAAATTTGCACTCCTTCCTTTCCTAACTTAAACTGGTTTTTGTCTTGCCTGTTCCACAGAAACCGCCCTGCTCCACATCACCAACTCACTTTTTACGGCCCGTCACACTATATATTCTTCTATTCTTTTTTTTCTGGATCTTTCTGCTGCCTTCCACATTGTTGATCACCTCACAGCCTTGGGATTTTCTGACCCGGTTACACATTGGTTTCATTCGTATCTCTCAGACCATACCTATCCGCTCCCTTGGGCTGTTGGCACTTCCCTTGCCCTATCCCCTCACTCTCTGGTATCCAGCTTGTCTCAGTTCTAAGGTCCTTCCTCTTTTCAATCTACAATATTCCTCTCTTATCTCTCATTGAGTTCTTCAAGTTTTCTTTCCACTTATGTGCAGACGATCCCAGATTTTCTTTTCCTTTTCTTCCTTCTCTGACTTTTTTCATTCTTCAATATCTGCTTGTGTTTGCTTCAAATTCAGCACTCTCTGATGATAAAACTGCATTTTCATCTGAAGATGGCAATGTAACATGAGCTGAAACAGCATCACCACTATGAACCGGTGTTGAACATGAGGCGATTGTCGCAGTAGTATCACGTACGGAAGTAGATTTGGATGTCGATGATCCTGATGACACAATCTTCCAGTGAACAAACACGGCAGCGAAGACTTCATAGTCAACTCCAATGCTTCAGGAGGCTTCAGCGCCTGGAATTTGGAGGCATGGGCCTATATCAGATGCCCTTTGCATTTGACAGCAGTATTGAGTGGTGAGCAGGGTCAGAAATGTCACCCGCTAATGAGGTTGCCATGTAGACTTTCTTTGATGTACTCGCAGGTAGACCCAGTCCCGGGGTCTAAGAGAATGGCAGCCTTCCTCAGCAGGTTTCGGCTGTTCTTCCTTGACCTTTAAATAGAGTGATCAGACAGCCTTAATAAGGCACTTACAATGGTTCATTATTATTTCGTCTTCCAAATGAAAACCCAAATTACTGACAAAGGAGGGACCATGGCATGCATATATGGTCAGGGTGACAGTCCATGTTTTCTGTACAGATTATTCTGAATGTAGAACAAAACCAATGGTAAGGCTGTGTGCTGTGTAAAAACAGTCTGTTTACACATTTAAGACAGTCTGTTCTTAATGTCACCTTTGCAGCGTTCTACTGCTCCACTACATGAAGGATACTAGGCACAATGAAAACACAGTGTGCCTCTGTCACTATCTAAACTGCAGGAAGTCTGAATCATGGTATAAACTCTGAGAAGAACTGTTATTGCTACAATGACAGAGTCAGCCTTTCGACGTGGATAAACTTCCACCCACCGAGCAACATATCAACCACGGCCAGACAGAATAAAAAATTAAGATGTTTAGGTAATTCCATGAAGTATATCTGCACATTCAGAAATGGGCCTTCTGGTACTCGATGTGCGGAAGGCAAAGCCTTTATATCATGTCCCACATTATGCGCCAAACTGGACAATGACTACAGTACTTTTGAGCAACAGTAGCAACATACAGTACAGCCAGTGCTGATTAATTACAGTAATGATGCACCCTTTCCAGAATGGGCCACTGAATTGGCCAGTCTTGAGAGATAAGGAAGATACTACACCCACCCAAGTGGACATCTGCACATTGCCAAAGAGAGGCAGGTGCAACTTACAGTTTTTATTGGACCAGTATTCCAATTCATATTCTGACGTGAGATCCTACAGCATTGCCATACTAGAAATAGTTACAATTGCTGATTGTTCCATTGAAACATAGATTAGGACAATGTCTGGAGGGAGGGTCCCACCAGGGCCACTGTTTATGCCGAATCATATGCTAAAGAATGTCCTATCACCACCAATGTGCCAGTGCAGAGGGCAAGAATAGGGCTTGCAACAGGGCAGAGGGGGCTCCCCTCTTGATTTCTGATAGCCAAGCTGCTTCCACAGTATGCCAAAATCATGTACAACGCCACGGGCATAGTGGGAATCAGTATAAATCATGGCAGATTTGCCCTTGGCTAATTTCCATGCATGAGCAAGAGCAATCAGTTCGGCAGCCTGAGCATAATGAATGTTTGATAGCTGATAAACTTTCAGACCTTGGAATTGCGTAAAGAACTTCTCCAAAGAGTATTACATAAACAAGACCCGTGAACAAACAGAATCACCTCAGGGTTCAGCACGGCCACAGCCTTTAATACAATTCTAGGAGTTAAAAGGTTTTTAGTTATAAATATGTAATCCTGGTCCCACATCTGAGCGTGTCAGGTGTAAAGAAACAGGATTCATAATACAACAGTGATGTATAGTTACATCAGCTGTACAGATCAACACCTACTCATATTTGGTTAACCATAAATTTGAAATATGCTGAGGTTTTCCTTTTAAAAGTAATATTAGGACAGCATGAGGCATCGCTAGAGTACTGGATGCACCTGAACCAAAGTGTGTTATTTTTTTTACTAACAGTGCCGTTGCTGCTACTGCACTTAAACAAGAGAGCAAACATTCAGCCAAATGATCTAATGCAGCACTGCAATAGGAAAATGCTTATCATCATGCATTTGCTTCATCACTCCCAGAGCAAAACTTTCACTTTCATGCTAATATAGAGTGGATGATTGCTGATAATTTGGTATCCCTAGGGATGGATCCTATGACAATTATTGCTTGATTTTAATAAATGCCTCACCAGCTTCAGTCGGCCATGGAAGGGGTTCAGGAGTTGAATCAAGTGTGAGGTTCTGTGTACGTTTTATAATTGAAGCATAGCCCATTATCCATTGGCGACAGTAGCCAGCTAATCCTAGAAATACTGTCATTTGTTTTTGGGTTGGGTAATTGCCGAATCACATTAATTCCAACTTTAGACAGTTGTATCTCCCCAGCAGACATATCATGACCAAGATAATGGACCTCGGTCAGGCACAAATGAAGCTTTTTTTTATAGGAATTATGCTGTCAGTAAATGAAGAGACTAGTTTCCAATGAGGGAGACACTAACAAAAAGACAGTGACATTCCAAATTAATATGGGCCCAATTTAAACACAAGCAAATCAAGATCTCACTTTAAAATCTGAAAAAAGGAGAATCAGACAGTACACATAGCTCTGTGGTAAACGAGTAAATTGATATTGCAAGGATTTCAAAGTAAAGGTGAATAAACATTGACTGGCACATATAGAAAAGAATGCATAACACAGGACCTCTACAGTAAAATGTGTTTCTGTTGGGGGAATGAAAGACACAATTGATTTGGTGTTCGGACTGACAGGAAAAGTGGTCCGAACTTCTACTATGACAGCTCAATGTTCTTGTGTGAATCGATATTTTTCTTTCCCAGGTTTCTTTACTTGCAAAATGGGAGTATGGCAAGGACTACAGATATGCACAATAGATTCTTGATTAAACAATGACTCAATTACAGGCTGTATACTTTCATCTGTTTCTTTTCATTTGGGATATTGTGGGATAGAATGTTTGGCTGGGTTCAGAGTAATACATATTGGTTCCACATTCAATATTTTTCCAGCTTAATTTGCATGTATAGGCCATAATTGTGGAGGGACTTGGCCCAACAATCCTTGACTCAACAATTAATGGCTTAAAGCGAATGCCATGTAGTGCCTCCCAATGATCGTATAGGAATAGATTGCGGGATTGATCTGGGCTTTGAATTGAACTTGCCCACCTTGTGATGGTTGCAGAGCAGATGCAGCTGCCTGGGGTTTATCTGGTACCTGGTCAGATACAGGGTTCAGTATAGCAGGAATATACAAATCTTAAATATCTTCTGGAGTGTTGGGTACATCTTGGTGTGTTAGAGAAAGTCTACTCTTTCCTTCTTTGTTTTATGGCCAGAGAAGTCTGCTCACTCTGCTTTTAACTCTTTCTGCTGCTCTTTGAGATACCGTAGACATTTTTCAGAGTTCTGGTTTAATATTATATTATATTATTAGTTTAATATTATATATATTATATTTAATATTATATTTAAAGTGCCTTTTTGTGGCCTCCATGTACTAGTAGACAAAGGAATCACACTGTTTTTGGTAAGAGCGGGTACTCCAGAGCTCCTCTTAGAAAGTCAAGGTTATCAATATCAAGTATGCATTCCTCTGGGTATTAGTAAATAGTGCAATTTATACAGAAACGTTCAAGTGTTTTTTAAATAATTGGCGTGTGTAAAGCAGGGGACTCGTTTTAGAAGGGAAAGGCTCTTGCTTAGACTAAACTGTCCTCATTCTTCCAGGGTTAAGAAAGTCGGTGGCACTCTTTGCAATGCCACACTGTAGCTGCGAGACAATGCTAGATCTGACAATGGCTCATAACGTCTGCTCAGTTACTGTGCCCCATGCTATAATGTTGAGACTCTGTTTATATTCAGATAGAGATTCAGGGGCAGGGTAGGGAAGGACACACACACACACGCACACGCACACACACACGCGCGCGCACACACAGGCACACACACAGGTACCCATGATCAGATCCCATTGCTAGGATAGAAGGAAATGAACTATAGAAATAGAAATAGTTGGGTGCCTCTGTCACTACTGTCCCCTTTACAAAAGCCCCTTGAGCGTGGTGTGACTCAAATCAGTGTCCCTGTCACTGGCACTTTTATCAGAGAATGCAGGAACTGAGGCACCATGAAGGAAAGCAAGTCTTCACCAAAGCCACACTTGCCAGAGCAGAAGGACTATAGTTGCACAAATGAACCAGGTCTAGAAAGGGTGGACAAACAGAAATTATTTTTTTCAAATTGTCACTTTTCGCTGCCCAAACAGTATCCTTTGTCACTACTATTCCTGTGCGACAACCTGCTCCTGGTTATAACATTCAGTTGGTCTTGCATGTGAGGTACACTAGTTGTCCAGTGATAGTAAACTGTGTACAGACCTTTCTCTCTTTTTTGCATTAATTCAAGAGATATCCATTCAATAATACTGACTTCCTACACTTATAACAACCCCTTCTGAACCTCATTTATGGATGCAAATTCTTTATGCAATTGAAAGCTGAGGAGTGCTCTTTCTCACCGATCCAGAATAACAGTTGCCAGAGTCAAGCAGAATATTCAAATAACAAACAAACAATTATTATCTTACATATTTACTGAACTATCCTCTGAATGGAATTGGCTTTCTTCAATTGGTCAAAGGTTTCCAGATCACCCGGTGCTCCCTTAAGGAAGATCTTCATTGGGACAAAGCAACTTACCTTCTTCATTGGGTCCGGGGCATCGCTTGGATGCTCATCCATGTCTCATCCTGGACATCTGCGACACATGTTAGCTAATTAATTAATTGCTAAAGTCCCCAAAACTGTTGAAACTCTGGTAAGGTTTGTTTGGCAAATCTCTCCCAAGTAATCCCAAGACTGATTTACCTTTATCAGCAACTTTTATAGGTTTTCAGTACATTGACTTCAATACAATAAGTGGAAGATTCTATGACTTCACTAAGTAGAATATCAGTTCTCACAATTATCACATTAGTCTTCTGTGTAGAAACAGCAATGCCTAGTCTTCTCACTTTACTTCCCCAGTCTTCAAGAACTATCCATCACAGATGTGCACTCTTAATACAGTTAAGATTCACACCCTTTGCCCAAAGTTGCCCAAAGATTCCCTGACTCAAGCATACTCCCCTAAGCAAGATCCACATTAAGAGAGAGCACCTTACCTGCATCAGTGGGCCCGGTAGTCATGGAGAAGGTAATTTGCAACTCACTTGGGGGCATGTTTAAGCAAATTAATTTAAACCTAAAGGTACCAAAATGGTCACAGAATAAGATGCCATTAAATATTTAATAGATGCACTGCAGGGACAACACACCAACACACCATCCCAAAGCAATACAAGAGAATGTTGCACCACACCGTTATCAACAACGTTTATAGGTTTTCAGTACATTGACGTCAATACAACTAGTGGAAGATTCTACTACTTCACTAAGGAGGAGATCAACTCTCTTAAAAAAGTCATGATTTCTGGTACGGTTGTTGAGGAGAACTAACCTCCTCTGGATTTCTTGGGAACTTCTCATATCCCTTGGGTGGAAATGTCTTTGAAGGCCACTGTATCTCTGGGTATTTATGTATCCCTTATGATCTGAAATGTACTGCTAGGGTCTTAGTTTTCTTTTTCAGTTTAGCTGCATGTTTATCGGCTTTGAAGACATTGTGGACTCTCTTTCATTGAGGAGACCGGAAAAAGCTTAGCCCCTTTAAAGGGAAGTTTCAAGAGCCCCCGTAAATCAATCCCCAACATGAATGTGTCTAAACCAACACAAATGTACTCTTATGGCTAGTGCAGATGCTCTTACACCATCAAAAGCTAGGTCGAGGAGCAGTTCCACCTCACACTGTGACATCCCCAGGATTGGTGCACAATCACAGCCATCATTAATGGCCTTGTACAGCTTCTGAAAGAACCACAGATCAGCATACACTGTATATAAATCATATATACTTGCATTGAGGAAGAGGTGGGCTTTGTCACATTATTTTTTAATTGTTGAATCCACCTTCTCGTCTTTAACTGCTTCATGAACGAGAATCCAGTGAGTCTGGAGAGCATGCACTCTATCTGGATTGACTCAGGTGTGGTGGGTTCTTCACCCTTGAGAGAATACAGCTTGAATCTGAAGCTTGGCACTAATATCCAGCCCGTATAAGGACAGAGAAAGCCATTTTTGGCAAGTGCCTGTGTGTCACGTCTCCCGCACCAAGTGCACCCCCTACAGGTGCTCTTTCCCCGCCCTCGGCCTCCGTCCCTCCCACTACCCCACACACGCACCCTGGCTCACGTACTTCCTTGCGCCCCCTCGCCCATCATGGTAGATTGCAGCATGGCAGACCTGGCGTCTATCGCCCCTCCCGTTCTTGGCAGCTGAACTGGAGGATTCCGTTTCATCATAGCGCCTTGCGCTGCCCACAGAGACCCGCGCGTCACGGATCATGTGATTTTCCATCACGCAACAACGCTTCCGTGTCACGCATCACGTGACTTCTGCCATTGGTTAAAGGCATCCGGAAACAAGGAGTGTTGCTTCACAGCCGTTTTCCTCCTGGATTACGTGACGCTTAGTTCTACGGTTTTGAATTACGGATTGTTTCCTCGACCACACCTTTGCTCCACAGACTGTTTTGCCTGCTCCCTCATTCTGTTTTGGACTTCGACCTCCTGTTGCCTGACTACGCTTTGCTCCACGGATTGCTCTGCCTCACCCTTCTACTGTTCGAACTTTGGACCTCCTGTTACCTGACTACGCTTTGCTCCACGGATTGCTCTGCCTGCACCCTTATTACTGTTTCGGATTTTAGACCTCCTGTTGCCTGACCACGGTATTGTCCCTGGATACTCTACGGATCACGTCTCTTTATCTTGGAACTTGGCCTCAGGCCCCACGCTAGGTGTTTGCCTGTCTATACCCCTGACCTCATCCAGCTACTGCCCCGGGGTCCAGTTCTTCCTCACGTCTCTGGGCGACCTTTCAAGTACACATAGGTAAGCAGTGTCAAGTTACCTGTGTTCTTGTGTTTATGGCTCCTGCTCTGTACATAACCTCACAATCCATTGCCTTACAGCGTTCAAGGGGTTCTTCTGGCTGTTCCTGAATCCAGGCCCAACGGACTACCACACCTGTGTCCTCACAGGCAGTATTTCTGGTGTTGTCTGCGTGGTACTTGGGGACGGAGGTATTCATACTCTGCACGACCATCAAGTCCATAACAGACTGTGAAGCCTTTTGGCCGTTCAGAATATGAATCCCTCCGCCGGGGACCCAGTGACCGCTTTAATGCAGGCCGTGGCGGCCCTTAGGACCGACATGGCCGCAGCCACAACCGCCATTCACCACCGCCTAGACGCCTTGCAGAGCACACGTTATCCTCTACCTGCAGACACCGAGTTCGGGGACCCTGCCCCTCCAGTCCAGCCTGTCCCTGCTCCAGCCCCCGCCCCCACTCCCGTGTTGCTCCCGACCTCCTTCCCTCTTGCTGCCCCAGAACGCTACCAGGGTGACCCACGTAAATACCACACCTTCATAAACCAATGTAAGCTACACTTCTTGTGCAGACCCCAGGCCTTCCCCGACTCTGTCACAAAGGCCGCCTTTCTTTTGTCTCATCTATCCGGAGTAGCGGCTACCTGGGCAAACCCGTTGCTAGAGAACGACCACCCTGCTTTATACGACTTCGAGCTTCTCGTAACAGAGATGGCTAAAGTGTTTGACACCCGCTATAAGGCCCGGTCAAGGGACCTGGAACTACTGGATCTCTCACAGGGTAGGCAAACACTGATTGAGTACATCACCCGGTACAATCAGCTCGCCGCTGAGACTTCCTGGCCAGAGGAAAAGAAGGCGATCGTGTTCTGCCGAGGTCTATGCAACGCCATGAAGGACGCCCTTTCGGTGGTTCCTGCCCTTCCCTCTGTGTTCACGGATCTTGTAGACCTTGCACTACAGGTGGACGCCCGGAGGTCCGAACGGAAGGCAGAAACAACGTTCACCGGCCAGTCAACCCCGGCCCCTTCTCCCGCCGGTTCCGAACCATGCAAATAGGCGGGATTCGAAGCCCGATAACACAGTCCGAACGGGAACGTCGGAGAACCGACAACGCCTGTTTTTGTTGCGGGCTAAATGGACACTACGTAAGGGAATGCCCCCGACGACCAAGGAACAAGGCGTCGGGTTTTCAGAAGGCTCGCCCATGATACAGGGTGCACCAGCGAGCCCGTCCACGACCCCCACTGAACCCGCCTTCGGTCCTATCAGACCGGTTGTGGCTCACGCCCTTTTGAAACCTACCAGGGAGATCGTCCATGCTGTTCAGATCGTGATCGACTCCGGGGCCACGGGTTGTTTCATAGACATCGCATTAGCCCATCGTCTCAATCTGCCCCTGATTCAAAAAGAACACCCAGAACCAGTGCAAGCAGTTGATGGCACGTCCCTGGCCTCTGGTCCGATCAAACACCAGACCGCGCCTCTGGAAGTGGTGATACAAAGCACCCATAAGGAGAACCTGCCATTTGACCTCATCACCACGCCACAGATCGGTGTCATTTTGGGTATCCCCTGGTTAAGGCACCACAACCCTTTGATTAATTGGGGGACGGGACAAGTAACGTTTGAGTCAGAGGAATGCCAGCACTTCTGCCTAACAGAACCAGAGTCACTCTCCTCTCCCGCCATGATCCTCGGCGCTATGGCTTCCTCCCGTATCAGGGACATAGTACCCGACACCACGTCATCACATACCATGGGAGCTGTTATGGCAGGCATTCCCGTGGACTACCACGACTATCATATGGTTTTTGACAAAGTTACAGCGGAGGGTCTACCTCCACACAGACCCTACGACTGTCCTATCGACCTTCTCCCGGATGCTCCCATACCAAGGGGTAGGATCTACTCGTTATCGCAGTCTGAGGAACGGGCCTTAAAGGAATACATCCAGCAAGCCTTGCGTTTGGGTCATATCCGCCCTTCCTGTTCTCCAGCTGCCAGTCCTATATTTTTCGTGCCAAAAAAGGAAGGCGATCTGCGCCCATGCGTAGACTATAGACGGTTAAATGCTATCACCGTAAAGAACAGGTACCCCATTCCGCTCATCTCCACGCTACTGGACAGGTTGACGAAGGCGTCCCTCTTTACCAAGTTAGACCTGAGAGGGGCATACAACCTAATCCGCATGCGGCGTGGAGACGAATGGAAAACAGCATTCTGCTCCCGACAGGGATTATTTGAGTATACCGTGATGCCCTTCGGGCTCTGTAACGCCCCTGCAACGTTCCAACGTTTCATCAACAACGTATTCTCTGACATCCTGGATACGTATGTGGTGGTCTATTTGGACGACATATTGATCCATTCGTCCTCCTTGAACGAACATGTCGCTCATGTCAGAGAGGTCCTCTCACACCTCAAGAAGAACGCCTTATTCGCCAAGCCCGAGAAATGCTTGTTTCATACGAGGGAGGTAGAGTTCCTAGGTTTTCACATCACCCCTGGAGGGTTATCCATGAATCAGTCAAAGGTCCGTGCTGTCACAGAGTGGCCAGTCCCTGTCAACCTCAAACAACTCCAGTCTTTTCTCGGCTTTGCTAACTTTTACCGGCGATTCATCGCCGGCTTCTCTTCCATTGTATCCCCACTGACCAAGCTGACCAGCCCTCTTGTCCCCTTCGCCTGGTCCTCTGTACACCAGGAGGCCTTCAAGGCGCTTAAGTCCAGGTTTGTTTCTGCCCCTGTGTTACAGCACCCTGACCCGGACCTCCCGTTTGTACTAGAGGCAGACGCTTCCTCGTTCGCTCTGGGTGCCATACTGTCCCAGCCATGTCCAGCCACGGGTAGTTTGCATCCGGTAGCATACCACTCACGGAAGTTCTCCGTACCCGAGTCCCATTACACAGTGACTGAGAAAGAGCTGCTGGCCATCAAGGACGCCCTCCAATCATGGCGACATCACCTCATGGGGGCGAAACACCAAACGGTAGTGTACACGGACCACAAGAACCTACAGGACCTGGCCTCTCTTAAGTGCGTGAATAGTAGACAAGTGCGTTGGCACTTGTTCTTTGCTGCCTTTGATTTCGTGGTTAAGCACAGGCCAGGTCTCGTTCACGGCAAGGCGGATGCTCTTTCCCGCTCTCCCGGGGGGGAACCACTGTCTTTGTTCCCAGACACGTTGTTGGGGAAGGGCCATGTTATTTGTTTATGTACACCATCCCCGCCCATGCTTACCGCCATTAGGCAATGGGTCTCCCAACACCCACATGCGCTCACTGAATGAGACATCGTACTTCAGGAGGGGTTGCCGTTTGTCCAGGGCAAGCTGTTCCTTCCCACGTGCGATGTGTGCAACCAGGCGCTTGTCTGGTCTCACGATGCTGCCATAAATGGTCATCCAGGGCAGCAACGCACCCTGGATCTGCTACACCGGTGGTGCTGGTGGCCGTCCATGAGAAGGGATATAGAGAACTACGTAAACACCTGTTCGATATGTGCCTAATGCAAGTCACGTAGAGGACGTCCCCTGGGCTTACTCCAGCCGCTGCCCGTTCCCCCCAGACCATGGCATACTATCTCCATGGATCTTGTCACGGACCTACCACGCAGACAGGGTTATGACACCATCTGGGTTATCGTGGACTCCTACACTAAAATGGCTCGCTTCATTCCCTGTACCGGCATACCCTCAGCCCCGACATTGGCCCGCTTATTCTTCAAGACAGTCTTTTGTCTCTTTGGTCTTCCACAGGTCATCGTATCGGATCGCGGGTCGCAGTTTACTTCCTGTTTCTGGCGTGCCCTTACCAAGCTCCTGGGTATTGATGCTCGCTTCTCCTCAGCCTATCACCCAGAAAGCGATGGGCAGACCGAGAGAGTGAATCAGGCCATGGAACAGTATCTGCGTTGTTTGACCCTCCAGTACCAAGACTCCTGGTCCAATCTGCTCCACCTCGCTGAATTCGCATACAACAACTCACGACACTCAGCTACTGGTTTCTCCCCTTTCTATTCTATGTATGGACAACATCGACGCACCCTCCCGCTCCCTGATCTCTCCTCTGCCACTCCTGCTGCCAACGCCTGTGTTCGCGACCTGGCCGGTGTCCATGCTCAAACCCTTATCCATCTCCGTGAGGCCCAGACGGTTATGAAGACGAAGGCAGACAGGAGGCGGTCAGTGGCCCCTGAGTACCGCGTGGGTGACCGGGTGTGGCTGTCGACCCGGCACTTACGTATCCCTGGTTGTCGCAAGTTGCTGCCTCGTTTCGTTGGTCCCTACAAAATCGCAAAGGTCCTGAACCCCGTGGCTTTCCGCCATACTGTTCCTCCTGCTTGGCGGATCCATTCGGTGTTCCATACCTCTCTCCTCAAGCCCTGCCTTGCTCCTACCCGTGTCAGTGCTCCGCCCGCACCTGTCTCGGTGTCCTCCCCGGATGTCTTCGAGGTCAGTGCTATCATGAGTTCCCGCTTTCACAGGGGTCGCCTTCAGTATCTCGTGGACTGGGTGGGTTATGGTCCTGAGGACCGCTCTCGGGTTTCCTCCCGTGATGTCCATGCCCCACTTCTTGTTGCTCGTTTTCATAGGGACTGCCCTGTCTGCCCACGGGGTCGTGGGCCATTGAGGGGGGACTCTGTCACGTCTCCCGCACCAAGTGCACCCCCTACAGGTGCTCTTTCCCCGCCCTCGGCCTCCGTCCCTCCCACTACCCCACATACGCACCCTGGCTCACGTACTTCCTTGCGCCCCCTCGCCCATCATGGTAGATTGCAGCATGGCAGTCCTGGCGTCTATCGCCCCTCCCGTTCTTGGCAGCTGAACTGGAGGATTCCGTTTCAACATAGCGCCTTGCGCTGCCCACAGAGACCCGTGCGTCACGGATCACGTGATTTTCCATCACGCAGCAACGCTTCCGTGTCACGCATCACGTGACTTCTGCCATTGGTTAAAGGCGTCCGGAAACAAGGAGCGTTGCTTCACAGCTGTTTTCCTCCTGGATTACGTGACGCTTAGTTCTACGGTTTTGAATTACGGATTGTTTCCTCGACCACGCTTTGCTCCACAGACTGTTTTGCCTGCTCCCTCATTCTCTTTTGGACTTCGACCTCCTGTTGCCTGACTATGCTTTGCTCCACTGATTGCTCTGCCTCACCCTTCTACTGTTCAAACTTTGGACCTCCTGTTACCTGACTACGCTTTGCTCCACGGATTGCTCTGCCTGCACCCATATTACTGTTTCGGATTTTAGACCTCCTGTTGCCTGACCACGGTATTGTCCCTGGATACTCTACGGATCACGCCTCTTTATCTTGGAACTTGGCCTCAGGCCCCACGCTAGGTGTTTGCCTGTCTATACCCCTGACCTCATCCAGCTACTGCCCCGGGGTCCAGTTCTTCCTCACGTCTCTGGGCGACCTTTCAAGTACACATAGGTAAGAGTGTCAAGTTACCTGTGTTCTTGTGTTTATGCCTCCTGCTCTGTACATAACCTCACAATCCATTGCCTTACAGCGTTCAAGGGGTTCTTCTGGCTGTTCCTGAATCCAGGCCCAACGGACTACCACACCTGTGGCCTCAAAGACCGCACAGGCAGTATTTCTGGTGTTGTCTGTGTGGTACTTGGGGACGGAGGTATTCATACTCTGCAAGACCATCAAGTCCATAACACTGTGCTATGCTTGTTCACTGCATTGCATCGGCTTGCTACGAGGCAGCAACCATTAACTGACAGACCTTCTGCCTTTTCAAACCAAGGCGAACCGACCAGGTGACTAAAATATATGAAACCCGGTCAAACATTCCTTAACACATTGTAGTCTAAGTCCTGTGGGCATTCTCATCTTTAATTTGTTTAATTTTTTTTTATTTGTCTATGGTTCAATTGCAAATATAGAACCTTTACAAAATTTAAAAGGATTAAAACAAAAATAAAACATTTTCAAGTGTAGTTACATTCATATTTTATTTCATATTGCAATTCAAAATCCCTTATTAGAGTTTTAAAAAAATAGACATCTATGTCGCATGGTTAACAAGTTCTTTTTCTATGTGCTTGCACAAGCTGACCAATTCGAAAACAAGAGGTTTATGTGCTCCCTGCATCATCCGTGCCCAAAGAAAATGCAAACAGTCCGCAAAGTCGATGTTAACAAATTTCCTCAGGCGGTTAGTGCGCATAGATTTAAAGTGGGGGCATTCAAGAATTAAATGTTTCAAAGTTTCCCGAGGCTCATTACATTCTGGGAAGCGACAATTAGTTTGTGTAGCACCATTTCTATTCCAGTTAGCAGTTCTTTCTCTGGTATGATACAAGTTAATTCTAAACCATATATAAGCCTTCCTAGTATAATTACATGGGAATAGCATAACATGGTCCAATCTCAGCAAGCGGGGTTTAGTAAACATACCATATTCACTATACATTTTATATTGTGATATTCTTTCTATTGTCAACCTCCAATCTAGTACAAAGAGGTTTTTTTTGGCGTGAGCCGGACGCTGGTGGACATCTTCAATGGAAATATTGAGTGATTTCAATAATTGCTCCATAGTGGATTGATATTGTGAAAAGGACCCTGAATAAGTGGAGTCCACCAATTCATGCATATCTTCATATAAGCAATTTTTTGGTGGAAAGTAGATTTTTTCATATCTACATAATTGGCGCCATTTCCAGCGTCCGGATAAAGCCACAAGTCCAAACTCGTGTCTAATTATTGCATTAGGAACTGACATTGGTAATTGCATGGCCATTTTGATTAATGAACCCTGGATACAGTCCAATATGTCACTCATGTCACAAAGGCAAATATCAAGGCAGTAAAGGATAACGCTTTCTATTTTAAGCATCAGAAAATCCAACATAGGCATAAGTGAAAATTTACAAAATTTTCGTTAAATCATTTTTAACTGCGATAATAATGGACGGATCTTGTTTTTAATTAATTCCGTCCAAACTTTTTTGGAGTTCTGAGCTACGAGATAATATTCTAAGTAAATCGCGTTAGTGACACACGAAATTTTAGTTTGCATGATCACCCATTCGTATCCTTGACTGTTTTGTTTGGTACCAAATTTCAAGATTGCAGTTTTTACAGGGTTTGGAGCTAAATTGTGTGCTATAGCAAATCCCTCAAACAATAGAAGTTTCTTTTGCAATCCCGCAGGTGTTGGATCAAGGATGACAATGTCATCTGCGAATGCCATCCATTTAAGGAGCAATGAACCAATTTTTACTGCAAACAAATTATGGCATTCCCATTCTTTATCCAAATCTGCAAGATAAGGATTAAAGAATGTTGCTGCGAGGTTACACCCTTGCTTGAGCCCAATCAAGGTTTTAATTGGATCTGTTATTCGTCCATCGGCTGAGATCTTAATCCTGTATGAGTTATTGGTATGTAATTGGATGAACCAAAAGCGTATGACCGATGGAATTCCCATAATTCGCATCTTATTCCACAGAAGATTACGAATAACGTTATCAAACGCTGCCGTCATGTCCATTCCACTCCTGAAACCTGTTTGGTATCTTGAATATAGATCATTTTCCGCTATAAATTTGTCTAAATCGTGTAGGAGAAGAATAGAGAACAATTTTGCGTCAGTGTCAATCAACAAAATAGGTCTATAGTTCTGTGGGAGTGCAGGGTCGCCCTTTTTTAAAAATGGGTACAATATTCGCAGTAGACCAAGAAGTTGGAATAGTTCCGGAGCTAATAATGGATTCAAATTTAATGTTCAAGAATCTAGCCCAAAATTCCGGATCGGCCTTGTAAAGGCACGGAGGGAGGCCATCTGCAGATTTAGATTTAGATTCTCAGCAGATTTAGAGAAAGAAAGTTTCGAGATAGCCCATTTGATATCTGTTAGAGACCATTCCAAACAAGCAATCTTACTATAACAAAGCTCAAACTCGGATGTAACTTTAAGTTTAATTGGCATCTGGTATTTGGTTAGTATGTAGTCTTCCCATGTTTGCTTCGAAATGCAATTATGCGTTATCAATGTCGAGGACTTATCGCCACTCCTCAGTGCTCGCCAAATCGCTCTGGTATCATGGGATACTAATGCTTTAATAAGATTGCAGTTCTCCTTATTATAGTTTAGAATGCGGGCCTGCTTAAGATCCTGCTTGTAAGATTTAAGTATTTGAATACGTTTCTTTTGATAGTGTAAGGATCCCAGGGACTTTATTTTGAGTCGTTTTAGGGCCTTATTTTTCTCTCTTTTTAAATATTTACATATACTGTCAAACGGGTGAAAGTGTTTCACCTTAGTATATTTTTTAGTGAAATGAGTTAGTGTTTTCTTGAATAGTTCCGAGAAGTGCTGGATGGGTGGGATAGTATCGGAATTATTCAGATAAATAAGAGATTGTACCTCAGACGAAACATATTTGATAAATTGCAAACATAAATTGTGATTCCATCTAACAGATATCAATGGGCAATCACTCTCTACCAGAGCCAGAGCTGGATTAATGGCTAAAAATGCACATTCCATGTTAAGTATACATGAAACTCGGGCATGATCACTGCCTGAAATTTGACTAGTATATAGGGGTGAAGTAAGAACTGTGAGCATCCTTGTAGTAAATATAAAATCAATAGTTGAGTTCTTGCTTCCACGTGACCAAGTAATTTGGGATTTACCATCACCATTATTTATCATGTCCATGTCCCAATCGCCGAGGAGCTCTCTAAATTTCAAACCCCTTCCCGATGATAAGGAAGAGGACTTGGCAGATCCTTGCCCGCTAGGGTCTCTGCAGTCACAATTGAAGTCCCCGCCTAAGATGATTTCAAGGGACTGGTGGTTATCAGATATATTTGAAAGTCAGTCGTCAAGTTCTTCCAATATCCCATCAATTGTCATCACTGCAGGATTCCAATATAGAGATAATATTAGGATGAGTGGAATGCTCTTTAAGTGGGTTTCCACTAATACACACAATACACTCGAAGATTCCCGTATCCCATTTGATTTGAAATTAACGGAATTATTAATTGCAAAAGGGAGACCCCCGCTTGGGCGACCTTGATGTGACCTCTTTGCGAATGTGCAGTGTGTAGTATAGCCGGGAATTATAAGAGTATTCATCTGCATAGTTTCCTGTAAGATCAAAATAGTTGGTTCATCCCCAGGCAGTAACAATGAGCGCCAAAACATGAGATTGGAAAAGCTACAAGTATTCCATGATAGAACTATAAAAGGGGTTTTATCCAGGAGCTATGGCTTGGCATTATGATTGGTTGCCCCAACAATAGCGTTGAACAATGGTTCTAGCCATGGCATGGCTGTTGACCTTGCTACTTGCGAGAATAGTGCTTGCAGATCGGGTTCAACATTAGGGTTGGGTACCTGAGGAGTCTCATCAAATAGCAGTGCCTTCGAGAGCATGGGATCAACATATGCTAAAAATTCATCAGCAGTGGATTCCAGTTCGAAAGTGAAAAGCCTGAGCCCATGATTTTTTATCTCATCACGATTAAGCCGGAGGAATTTTAAGATAGACTCTGAACTAAGATAGGAAACAGCTCTATAATTGTTAGTTTGAGCAATTGATACTCTCAGAATATCTTCCGAGCAAAAAGGGCCAGAATGAAGGAACGATTAATACGCCTCCCATCCGTGACGTTAATATCCCCTTCAAAGCCAACCAAGTAAGTTTGTTCCTTCACTTTGTTTGGAGGTATCTGATTACTCTCACTGGTTCGTGGTAAGGGGGAATTTACAACTCAGACTTGTGGGACATGTAAAGATGGAGCAGAACGTGGAGACAATTTAATATTTATGGGGTCCCCACTATGGACATAATTTTGCTTTTCCTGGGAGTCTTTTTCAATATTCTCAACAGTATTCCTTACCAGACTGGAATGTGATATAGTTTCAGTCCTTTCTACCTCTGCTGTTATAAAAGTGGCTAACTGTTTCAATGTTTCAGCATTAAGTGTGCCATGTTGAAGAGCTGCATCCAAAATATTGCGTGGGTCAAAAAGAATGTTAGCAGCGTCCACATTGCTTTTTCCTGGCAAAGTTTTACTTAGAGCAGGGCCATGTATAGAGATGCGATTAGTAGAAAAAATCGTTTTAATGTCTTCCTTCTCCTGCTCAGTAGAGATTTTAATTTCTAAGGAGGTGGTAAATTTCTTCTCCACATCTAAACTTGGCCGGAATAACTTTCCTTTCGCGCTAATGGTAGTAACGTGATCAGATTGGTCTTTTACACTTGGTACTTCTACTAATTAAGTTTTACCCATGCCATTAGACATATTTGCGTTACCAATACTTTGCGTCTTTAAATCCATGGAAGCTCCAAGTTCTGCGATAGCTGGGAGCAAACAGCACTATATGATTTAACCAGGGGTAATTTAGTGCCCATGTCAGGGATACCAATGGATTTCTCAGGTATAAATACATTCCTGGTCGTACAGTTTCTACCCAAAATCGGAAAGTAGTTGTTTATATTGGGTTTATTTTTAATGATATTAGCAGTTTTAGGCCCTTTACTTCCTGCTTCATTGGGTCTTGTGTCAATATTGGCCAGAGGAGCATTTCTTAATAGGTCGCTGGGCTTAGAGTCAAGGCTTGTCAATTTAATTGTTTTCGTGCAAATATTCAGGGGGGGCTCCGCCCTTTCAATTTCTACTAAAGGATTATTCTTTAGGGTTGACATCGGTGTAAGTACTTCTTGGCTCTCCTTAGATAATTCCTGAACATCGATGCATTCTTCATCTGAGATGGCTATAATTGCTTCCTGGCCTATAGTATGTACAAAGTCAGGTGGCGATACTAGTGCAATGTTATCACTCTTGACACCCAACTTCTTAGCCATGGATTCCTTTTGCCTCTTCAAGAATCTTTTTGTTGCTCTTAGATGTGCTTTTTTTACACGACGTGACATAAAAGACACATTCTCTTCAACATGAGAGATGGCTTGATCACTCTGCTGTTCTTCATTGATAACTTTCACAAGTATTGAGGGACTATCCGGAGGGACCTCGTGTTGAGGCATCGAGGCAAAATGTATTGAAATCATCTGATTCACAGCATCTACAGATGCTTTCAATTCATTGATTTCATGAGAGCAATTGCAATTTCGATTATCAGAGATTGGAGCTGGCTGCAAAAAAGATATGCCTCCTATTTCATTGCTAGGCAAATTATGTTTTTGTATTTGAGGTGGAAAGTGAGGCGTTACATGACTGTTAATAGTTCGTAGTGTTTCAGCAGCCATAATAAATCCCTCAATTTTGTCCATTTGTGAACATAAATGTTGTAATGTTGCTTTAACGTTTTTTAACTCTAAATGTGTCAAATCGTGACCTTTATCCAGTAAATCAAGTATTTTAATGATTATTGGAAAGGTACACAGAGATTGGGTAACTTTCTCGGTGGGACGAAGATGTGTCTCTGATGAATCTAATTGGGTAGACCTAATAAATACATCAGTTGCTTCTGGGGTGTAGGATAGTCGCGGAGGTAATACATCCTGATTAATGTCACAGTGCCCATCTTTATCATGTTCGATATTGAAACTTAGTTCACCTATCAAACTTGCATTGATCCCATGCTGCTTATCCCGCAATGTACAGACTAACGGTGTAAGCGTGGATATGGCGCAGGATATACGTGCATCAAGAGCAGCAATATTTTTTATAGTGCTGTCATGGGATTCTTCAGTAGATTGGTGGATCTGTAGCACTGATGTGGAAGATTCATGCACTACATTTGACTGGTAATTGGATGGATTATGAGTCCTCTTGTATTTAGGAAGAATAGTATTCGAGATGGTGGAAAGTGCGCTTGTTTCAGTAGCATGTATCATCACATTGTGAGCTGCTGAATTCAATTGAGCATTAAATTCCCCCAATTCGCTTGAAATTTCTACATCTAACGTAAGAGGTTCAATGTATGAAGTTCTTCCTTTACAAACCATCGCATCAATACCGGTAGATGTCAAGGGGGAAACGCTAGAAAGCGCAGCCAGCTCATTACATTTGCTTCTTAAACCTCTAGCCTTATCTATGTTTTTTCCATGCTCCACACACTTTATAATTGTTTAACGTTAATCGTAACAAAATGCAAAATAGTCAGTGGTTTAGTTCGAAAGTCAAAGATAAGATGGTCAAAGCCTCAAATAAGAACTATTTATGGTTTCCGTTAGGCAATATAACCTTGTATAACCAGCCCCCTGCTTACCGCGCATCGCACAGCAAACAGCCAACAGTACTTCCGTACTTCACGGGTGCGCAGGGGGCTGGATATTTGACTCTTCCTGGGGGCGGGATACACGCGTCACGTGAGCGCGAGCTCAGACGCTTTTCTTAAAGGTCCAGTGCAGTTCACACTCGAAAGCGGTGCAACTTCAAACACCGTCCTCCAGTTCCAATTTTAATCGAGGAGAACAGAGTTCATCAACAGCCAACAGTACTTCCGTACTTGACAGGATTCTCATCTTTATTGTGTGTTTGTACTATTCTCAAATTGGGTACCTTATCCAGTAGGAACCCCCCTAGGAAAGAATATTTCAAATCACTCTCTTGATCCTCCGCCCTACAGGTTGATGTTGGTAGTAAAGTTGCTCCTTTATAGCAGTCAGATGTTAGTTTTGTAGGAGTAGACAGCCACTCTGCTTAGGTCCCCGTCCAATGGACAGGATACAATATCCAGGGACTGTTGGAAAGTGGAGGTATTTATACGTGGGGGAGGACTACAATAAATACATATGAGTTCTGTCAAGAGGTTGGTAACTTACATGGACGAGGAAGTAATGCTGGATTCCTACAGCTTTCTATTGCTTCTAATCACAGTAATAATAGATGTTGTTTTCAACCTATTTAATGACGGACAATGTATTAAGCAAGATGAATGGCTGAGCCAGCCCTGCCGGGAGTCGAACCTGTGACGTTCTGGCGGGCTACACGTGCAGCGGACAACATGCGACCTCTCTACAAGCTTGACTGCTGACGTAGATCTAATTATTTGCCTTCAATGGATAATTGGGTTACAGTCAGCCAACAAATATTTTATTTTTAGTAGATTGTGACATTCTATGGTAGAGGTCTCCTTACCTCAATAGATAAAACATGGAATTATTATTATTAAAAGCACCGTTGGGGAATGAAGACGACGTTAATAAATCATAGTTATTATAAGAGCATAGAGAACCGGGCGCCATTGTGTAAATACGCTGTAGCTTATAGGTGCACGAAATAAGAAGCACTTTCTTAGTAGTAAAATAAATATTGATGATAATGATAATAATTATAATTTCGGTGCATAAATATTCATCCATATTTATCTGAGTACGCAATATTCCCCGGCACCTTTCACCTCAAGAATTACTGTTAATCAATCCGACCTTGACCAGTGATTCCCAGTAGGTGCCGCTTTCTGCATCCCAGTTTGAATGACTGCTGCTGCTGGCAAATCCCAGCGTGTCCTTTTCAGAGGGGTCTGAGAGAGAGTATGCTGTGGAAAGCGTGAATAATGGTGTTGGCTGTATGTGGGTGGAAGAGTTCCTATTGAGAGAAATGCAATGCATGCACTCTTAGTTTTAAGACAGCGACGTCACCGGGCAATGTATCCTCTGTGTTGCAGGATCAGACCGAGTTGTTCGCTTATGGCATCCCAACATATTCACCAAGTCAGTGGGAGAACTGACTGGACACTTGTTTTCCGTCACCGAGGTGGCCATCAACGAAGTGGACCAGCATGTCATCAGCCTTTCCACTGCAAGGGTAAAGTAAATTACTTGTATTCTAAACGACGAAGGCCCAAATTATGTGTACACTGCATCGATACAGTGCAATTTTCCCCAGGGCAATCAATACATGTTACGGTGCAAATATGCGATGCAAACAATCATTTTTGCCCGTGGGCTCATTACATTTTATGTACGATGAGAGAGAGGTGCAGATTGCTTTATTCTTCATAGTGACAAAAAGCAAAAAATAGCCTTCGTGCCTTTAACAGGTGCACGTATTGGAACCGTATATTAATATTCTACTGTGGCGTGGGAATAGCTGGATCTTGAAGCCCTTTCGGTAGCACGTGCTTCCATCGAGAAAGTACATTCTGGGGAAATATATTCAAAAGGTTACATGGCTGAACTGTGGCCTGTCTGCTCCGTCTGGTTTCCACATGCCCTTTTATTCTACTGGCCCCACCCACTGCATCCAATTGACTTTTCTGTGCGCAGAGAGGATGGTCGTTTCATACATGCCAACATTCGGAAGCTGCTGAGAGGGAGATTTCTACAGTGTAATCGGGAGACAACAATTTTGCCATGGAAATGCATTGGGGAAATAATTATTTTAGGTGGGAGAATGTGAAAAATAGCAATATTTTTCACTCGAAAATCGGGAGTCTCCTGCCTAAATCGGGAGGGTTGGCATGTATGTCGTTTGCCCGCAGTACAGAAGCGTCAGAGGGTCACTGATGTCAAGAGGAAATTTGGGGCCTGCCTGAGCAACCAGCCACTAGGCGCCAACCGCGCAAGGCGGTGGACTTTCTTTCTTTCTTTCAATTATCAGAGGCGTGGGCGGACCCACGCAGGCGCTTCCCCATCCTAAAGGATGATGTGCACCAGACCCACCAATCAATACTTAGCTTACATAAACTCACAACTCCTCCCACCGCCCCGTCTGCCTCACAAAATCCAACATCACACTGCTCCTCCTCCTGCCTCTCACCCCGTCACCTCCCAGCAAAGTCCTCCCACTCAGCTCAGCCACACCTAGCGCAGTCAACCGAACCCTCATCAATTCTCTCTCTTCAACATGTCTCTCACACCTAAGCAAAAAATGTCCCACAGTCTCAGGCACCCCACACACCGCACAGTCCCTCGACTCACGCTTCCCCACTCGAAACAGACAGTCATCTCGCATAGACGAGGTCTTGACCTGCATTAGTCTACGTCATGCTGAGCCGAACCCGGTACTCTTGTTTAGAACGGCTCTGCGCGCAGCTTACTGAGCAAAGCCTTTCTGAAATGTGTTGCAAAAACATCAGATGCATTATTTGTCATAGTATTGGAACCCAATGCTACATCGTGGCATGGTTATTAAAAGGTAGTTGCTCTAGCAAGGAAAACAATTGAGGGAAGTAAAAAAGAAATCTTTTACCATTTGCTTTGTTTTTAGAGCTACTGTGGGAATGACAATCTGCTTGCTTTCCTTCTGCGGCAATAACTGCTATGATTTCATATTTGTCTTAGTGCTTTTATTGGGTTTAGCACTTCACTAGGCACCCACAGAAGTATGACCCAGAAACAGCTCAAAAGATAAAATCACGGGTTTAGGAAACAGGTGTGAGTTGTGAAGTTTTCTACACCTAGAAGCATTTTAAAGAGAGCTGATACGATAAGTTGGTAATTTGATATTAGTAATAATTTAGATAATCATTTACGAAGGTAATTGCTGTTTCTGTGTATATTATGTGATTTGCATTGTACAGGAAATCATTATAGCTATAGTGTGTATAGGATATGATATATGATAAGTCATTTATAACGCAACTGCATGCAAGTGTTTCACATGTTATGTTCATTTCTATTGGGTATTATATCCCAAAATATGTTTTTTTATTTTAAATTTTGTTTTATTAAAGGTTAGGCACTAAGTACATCTGTGTTACAGACAAGGTTATAAACAACACATTGGGATCACTTAAATGAATATCATACAACTTTAATAAAATGTACAGTCAATTTGAAATTTGGTTAAAAAAGTAATTAATCTAAGAACTACATCAAGCAAAAATGTAATTTAAAAAAAATCTAAAATCCTGCAATCGTGAAAGTAAATACACATGGCAAGTATACCAACCTGTGTTACCTTAATCAACACATTCAGGCAAAGCGTTTTGCTATGCGTTGCAAAGTACTCATGGTTATACAGAGAGATTCAGCCAAGCACCCAACATGTCTATATAACTTTCCGTGCATGCCTTGCATACAAAAGTAGGCGGCCTAAAGTGATGTATAACAGTGTAATGGTAGTAGTCTGTAGAAGAAAGAGAGGGAGAAGTGCATGTTTTAAAACACGTTCCAACTGTAAATAAACTGATTAGTCATATGGTTCCAGGAAGGGACCCCAGATAGCCCTAAATGAATCAAGGTCTTTGCAACAAGGTTGATTGTCCTTTCAAAGGTAGAGAGAGCTTGCAGCTCATGAATCCATTCCTCAATGTCAATTCTGTTAGCTGATTTCCAAGCACGTAGAATTAACTTCCTCGCCTTCATGCAGCCTCTGATCATCCAGGCCCTGCTTGCTTTCCGTAGGTCACATAGCAATTTATCATCACCCATGATAATGTCAGAGTGCACACAATAATGTAGGAGAGTACTCGACACTCTCCCCCGAACCACAGAAGCCGAATGAATCGACTCTCCACCCGTGGTTGGCACAGACACCTGACTTGAGTACACAGGACACCACCTAGCAGCCAATGGGGGGAAGAGGGGTTAGGGAGAGGTTGTGGATAGGTGTGGGGGAGTTTAGGAAAACCGGGTAGAGGTGTGGGGAAACCTAAGTTGGATAGGAACGGGGGAAGCACCAGGGAAAAACCCTCCTTAACTTCAACCTGCATACATATTAACCTGACTCTTACGGTAACCTGCTCCGTTCTGAACCAGCCCTACACAGACCTTAACACACCTTGATACGTGTGCACATGAAACAGACATACACATAGCAATAAGCAGAATGAACACATAACAATGGAAATCTCTCCATGGATGAAAAAACAGAACACATGGCCCCTGGGGCGCGTAGAAGCAACACAAAACACATATCACAAAATCATGCCTCTCTCATGTCTGATGAACATTGTGGGGTTTCTTAACTGATCTACCCCTCCGTCCGGTTGCAGATCACTTAGTACACCTTTTCCCTCCCTTCTCCGCGTGTGCGGGTGAAAACACCACTACTCTCACACACTGTAAACCTTTTCAACGTATAATGTTCGTTTTGTTGTAGTTTTCTTTTGCAAAGTCAAATGAAGCCACAGCATGTTACAGTAAGAAAGTTTTGTCAGCGTTCGTTTGAATAAGGAAACACAGAGCGCACTTATCTGAGTTCCGAGAGGCCCCGCGGGACCTCTCGGAAGAAATGTAGACCGCCGTGAACTGCTGCCGGTGACAGCATGCCCCTCATTGCACCAGACGTATAACACGGGGAACCAATGGTAGCCGCCCTTAATCACCGTTCATTCTGTCAGTATTCCTTCCGTGTCCCGTTCTCGTCCCTCCGCTCATGCTGCACTCAATAACGAAAATAAGCCACACCTGCGTGTGCGCGCTTGCTTCGTTTATGCTGCCTCTCATCAATAGCAGCTGGCAACGCGCACGCACAGAACTACAGCCTTTCCCACAGCATGATGGGAATTGTAGTCTTTTGTTTCCTCTGCCGGCACGCCACTTATACAAGAACCCTTTTAATGCCCTTACTCCTAACATTACCTCCTCTCCGAGGCCTCTTTCCAGGACCAGGTTTTGCTGGATGTCGTAAATGAAAGAGTTTTACTAACCTGGGAGCGTGCACCGCCTATGCCGGTTCCCATGAACAATCTTCCGGTCCATAACCTACCCACTGAATAAAGTACCATAACCTTTGCTTCTTCCTCTTGACATCCAAAATTCTTTTCACCTCATATTCCTCTTGTCCATCTTTCACAATAGGCGGTTACCGTTTGGTCCTCATACTGGGAGTGCAGGTTGAAGTAAAGACACATGAAATACCGGGCGTAAAGGTAAGGTCTTTGGTAAACGTAATTTCAATGCAGTATCTGATACACATTTACATATTTCATAAGGACCAATAAATCTAGGCATACATTTACGGGATCCTATTAATGCTAAATTTTTTGTTGACAACCACACTTTATCCCCAATATGATACTGAGGACTCCCTTGCCTATGCTTATCAGCCTGTTCTTTATATGCTCGCTTAGCTTTTTCCAAATTTACGCGTGCTCTCTGCCTGATGTTCAAAAGCAACTGCTTACGCTCTTGTAACACTGGCATATTGTCTGTATCTGGTAAGTGTTCGGGTATCATGTTTTGCTCATGCCCGTACAAACATTCATTAGGTGCCATTCCCAGGGAGCTATGATAGGTGTTATTATATGTAAACTCTGCCAGCCACAATGCCTGTACCCACGAGTCTCTGCCATCTCCCAGATAACCTCTCAGGTATTGTTCCAACGTCTGGTTCACTCTTTCCATTTGCCCATCAGTTTGGGGGTGATAACTAGTAGACAAGGCACAGTTGATCCCCAACATCCGACAGAAAGCACGCCAAAACCTTGATTTAAACTGAGAACCTCTATCAGAGACAATACTTTTTGGCAAACCATGCAATCTAACCACATGTTGTAAAAATAACTGGCCAACTTGCCCGCCCCTGGAATTCCCATGCATGGGATAAAATGAGCTTGTTTGGACAGGAAATCCACCACCACTCAGATTGTATCAAACTGGTTATCCGGTGGTAAATCAGTAAGGAAATCCATAGAAAGATGAGTCCAGGCTCTTTCAGGAGTGGGCAAGGGCTGGAGTAACCCTCGCTTTTTGCCATGATCAGCCTTGTCCCATGCACAGTTCTCACATTGTAACAAATACCTCTCCACATCCTTTCTCATATCTGGCCACTAAAAGTAGCAGAAGTAAAGGCTCCCTTCAATTCCTTAAAAGCCTTTTCTGCCTCTGGACTCCATTCAAATTTGCTCGACTTTTTGCGTAGTTGTGTGATGGGAGTGACTATGTTAGAAAAATTACCAATAAACCACCGATAGAAATTGGCGAACCCAAGAAAGGATTGGATATTTTTAATACACTGTGGAGAGGGCCATTGCATCACTGCCTGTACTTTCTTGGGATCCATAACCACCCCTGTAGGTGTCAAAATAAATCCCGCAAACTCCACATGCTTCACATTGAATGCACACTTTTCTAGTTTTACACATAGTTGATATTCTTGAAGGCGTTGCAACACTGCCCTTACATGTAGTACATGCTGCTCAGAGGATTCTGAATAAATCAAAATGTCATCAATGTAGACGATAACAAAAATATCAATATAGTCTCTCAAAACTTCTTGCATAAAAAACTGAAAGGCTGTAGGGGCATTACATAAACCAAACGGCATTACAAGATACTAAAACAACCCAAACTTAGTCCGGAAAGCAGTTTTCCACTCATCCCCCTCTTTTACTCTGATCAAATGATAGGCCCCTCTCAAATCCAACTTAGTGTAAACCTGTGCCGCCCGCACCTGATCTAACAATACTGAAATCAAAGGTGAAGGAAATCTATTCTTAACCATAACCTTATTTAAGGCACGATAGTCAATACATGTTCGTAATGTGCCTTCCTTCTTAGGAACAAAAAATAAAGGTGAAGAAACTGGTGAAGTGGAATGCCTGATAAAACCTTTAGCCAGCATCTCGTCTAAATATTCTCTGAGATATTTATTTTCAGTTTCTGTGAGTGCATAAATGCGACTGCAAGGCAACTTTGCCGCTTCCTCTAAATCAATTACACAATCATAAGGTCGATGAGGGGGTAATCTTTCAGCTCCTCCCTTGTCAAAGACCTTTGCAAATTCCCTATACTGCTCGGGGATTCCTGAATCCACCACTCCCACTGCTGCTTCTACTACACCTCTTTCCGCCAATCATGTGGCCGGCCCTATTTCAATAAACATGTGTGCCTGACACTTCTGTTCCTCAAACCATAATGTCTGTTTCTTCCAAACAATCCTCGGATTATGTTTTCTTAACCAGGGCATTCCTAAAATCAGCCCAAACTGAGGTGCTGCTATTAAGTCGAAAGTAATGTCTTCCTTATGACCTGACATGCATACCATCTCCAATTTCTCTGTTTGCTTCCGAACAGGCCCAGACACCAATGGGGAGCCGTCCACAGACTGTACTCCTTCCACCCTCTCCTTATCTTGTACGGGTAATTCTAACTGTTCAGCCAAAGCTATATCTACAAAATTGCCCGTTGCTCCTGAATACACCATTGCCCATACCTCTTTCTGACCGAAAGCAAAACACAATGCCACCAATATATACAAATGAGATGTTCTACTTCTCACCGTATTTGCCACCCATCTGGGGAACCTCAATTCACTCGGGCCCGTCATCTGTGTTCCCCTTACGGCTGGCCTAATTCTTTTCCCGCTTCCTTCTTGTTCATGTCCCCCCCTCTCTCTGAGGAGTATTGGGGCATGTCCGTATGAAATGTCCTGCCTGTCCACAATACATACATAAACTATTACTTTTTACGCTCTTCCTTTTCTGCTGCTGTTAATGGCCCTCTGATGCTCCCAATTTGCATGGGTTCCACCTCGCTCATCCTCCCTCCTCTACTCCTGTCTAATCTTACAAAAGGGCCCACTTCCGGTCTTTTCCTGTCCCCCTTCCTCTCTGTTATTCTGTGATCCAAACGTAATGCTAAATCTATCATAGCTGTACATGTTCGAGGTTGTAGTTCCACTTGAGCAATCGCATCCTTTAATTCTTCTTTCAACCCCTGATAGAATAACACTATTTGTTTATTCTCTGGCCATTCCATTTCTATTACCAACCTGTTAAATTCAGTCACATATGTTACTAGGTCTCTAGTGCCCTGTATTAATCCTAACAACTCCTTATCCTGTGCCAAAGACACCTCCCGTCGGTCAAAAAGTCAACCAAATTCTACCAAAAACCCATCCCAATTGTATAGTAAAGGATCATCTTTCTGCACCAGAGGCATTGCCCAGGCTGCGGCATCCCCCGACAAATAGGATATCACAAACGCCGTTCTGGCCTGTATGGTCTCAAACGCTGTGGGTTTACACAAGAAATGTAACCTGCATTGTGTGAGGAAAGTCATATACTTCCGGGGATCCCCGAAAACCGTTCAGGCGATGCTAACGGTACGCTACTGGGAGGTTGAACAATTACTGTGCGATTTTGGCTAGGGACGTTCTCTCTTGTCTGAGACCCAGTAGCCCCTTCCAAAGGAGTTTGTTGAGCTACCAAACCTTGTACTTGAGTCTTCAAAGTATCTGCCTCTTGGAGAGCATGTGCTAATTCTAGCTGAATATCTTGGAGTGCCTTGAGCACATCGGCCAACGGCAGAGTAGTCAAATCCATTTGGCTTGGGTGGTTTTAAGTATCCCAATATGGGGGTGGCTTATTATGTCAGAGTGCACACAATAATGGAGGAGAGTACTCGACACTCTCCCCCGAACCACAGAAGCCGAATTAATTGATTCTCCACCCGTGGTTGGCACAGGTGCCTGACTTGAGTACACAGGATACCACGTGGCAGCCAATGGGGGGAAGAGGGGTTAGGGAGAGGTTGTGGATAGGTGTGGGGGAGTTTAGGAAAACCGGGTAGAGGTGTAGGGAAACATAAATTGGATAGTAAGGGGGGAAGCACCAGGGAAAAACCCTCCTTAACTTCAACCTGCATACATATTAACCTGACTCTGACGGTAACCTGCTCCGTTCTGAACCAGCCCTACACAGACCTTAGCACACCTTGATACGTGTGCACATGAAACAGACATACACATAGCAATAAGGAGAATGAACACATAACAATGGAAATCTTTCCGTGGATGAAGAAACAGAACACATGGCCCCTGGGGCGCGTAGAAGCAACACAAAACACATATCACAAAATCATGCCTCTCTCATGACTGATGAACATTGTGGAGTTTCTTAACTGATCTACCCCTCTGTCTGGTTGCAGATCACTTAGTACACCTTTTCCCTCCCTTCTCCGCGTGTGCGGGTGAAAACACCACTACTCTCACACACTGTAAACCTTTTCAACGTATAATGTTCGTTTTGTTGTAGTTTTCTTTTGCAAAGTCAAATGAAGCCACAGCATGTTACAGTAAGCAAATTTTGTCAGCGTTCGTTTGAGTAAGGAAACACTGAGCGCACTTATCTATGTTCCGAGAGGCCCTGCGGGACCTCTTTGAAGAAATGTAGACCGCCGCGAACTGCTGCCGGTGACAGCATGCCCCTCCTCGCACCAAATGTATTACACAGGGAACCAACGGTAGCCACCCTTAATCACTGTTCATTCTGTCAGTATTCCTTCCGTGTCCCGTTCTCGTCTCTCTGCTCACGCTGCACTCAATAGCGAAAATAAGCCACACCTGCGTGTGCGCCGTTGCTTTATTTATGCTGCCTCTCATCAATAGCAGCTGGCAACGTGCGCGCACAGAACTACAGCCTTTCCCACAGCATGATGGGAATTGTAGTCTTGTTTCCTTTGCCGGCACGCCACTTATACAAGAACCCTTTTAATGTGCTTACTCCTAACAGATAAAGACAGACATTTCTCTGGAATGTTGTTTTCCAGGACCAGATTAATCCTTTCTGATACCTCTGTCTGAAATTGCTTCGTCTTGGGACACAACCAGTTCATGTGGGTCAAAGTGCCCTTTTGTCTCTTGCATCCCCACAATGATCACTGCCACACATATTTATTTTATACATTCTATCTATCAGGTGTTTAATATACACAGTGCAGAAGCTTAATCTGTCTGGCTCTTAGGCCCCAATCAATTGAAACAAACCTAATATTTTTGCAGCATCTTGACCAAGTATCAGGTGTCAAATTTCCATCAAGTTCCTGGGTCTATAGCTGCAAGGCATCTGTTTTTAACCCCCATCCCAATACGAAAAGCCGGAAGAAGGATGCTGCTAAATGAGCAGTGGACATGCACGTTTCTATTTTCAGCAACACATCATGCAGTGCAGCCTGTCAAGTTGCGTCTCATAAACAAGTGACCATAGGGCATCCATTCCCCATTCTCAAGGAAGTCTCTGATGTATTGATTGCCAACCAGATATCAGCTCAGCCAGAATATAACACGACCTTGAAATTGGATTTTGGGGTTGTGCCATATGGATGCCTCAGGGAAGATTACTGGGCTAGCTCCAAAAATGTCCCATATAGCGTGCCAGCTCTCCTTCAGGAATTCCGTGAGTGGATTCTTCTCTCAAGATCTTCCAGCCTTGGTGTTGACAGTGGAGCCTGGATCCAATGGTGAATTGATGCTAGCTTCAGCCTGTGCCCAAACATTGACATCTAGTTTTGACATTCCATATATGTGTCTCAACGAGAAAGCCAGGTGGTAAAGTTTAAAATTGGGGATATTCATTTTCCCCCCAATGCCGCCGGCAGTTGTAATTTCCACAGAGCTAGTCTGGGATGTTTATTTTCCAAGATGAAGCTTTCTATCATAACATCAAACTCCTTGAAAAGGCCACTCAGGGTTTGAGAGAAAGCATTGGACGAATATAGTTAGTCCTGGGTGAGATGTACATTTTGATACTGTTGACCTTGCCCCATAAGGAGAGTTTCAGGAGAGACTGTCTTGTCAGATCATGTTTGAATTTAGGTAGTAGGGCAGCAAAGCTGATTTGCCTTAAATCTTTAAAAATGGAAATAAATAAATAAATAAAATAAATGATTGCATTTGATGGACCTAAGAAGCTGGATAGGAGACACGTTTCACAGATGCGAGCGAAAGGGAGGAGTCGCTCTGTACACTCTAGTACATTACCAAGAACGTCTTGTCAGATTATCATGTTTTGCATTATGTTCAGAACATGGGCATCCACCGTTCGGTGCCTAAGCTAAATCAGAACGATACCGTAGATTTTAACCAAATGCAATTTTACCTAAGGAGAAGTAACCAAATTTATTTGACCGAAAATGGTAGGCAAGTTGTATATGTGTAGTGCATAATAGGTGGAGTAAGGGTAAACGTTATGGTAGGGAGGGGTAAGCGGAGGCTGCAGGGGGTTAAAAAGTAAACGTTAATTTCGATTTTCAGTAAAATGGATTTGGTCACTTCTCCATTAGGTAAATTCTTTTCGATCAAATCTACCCCATCCAAATCAGAAGAATGTTGACTTGAACAGTAACCAGATGCATGCGCTGACTCTAGACTGTTTTGGAAACAGCCAGGTGTTTGATTGTCCCTCAGAGTGCCTTGTTCCATATCCCAATGTTGCCTTTTAACTTGTGTATGGCATTTGCCACATTCTTCATGATCCATGCCACTTTACAGATGGCACAAGCGGTATTCTCCATGTCTGCACATGTTACCTAGCCAGAACTTCCAGATCAGTCTGACAAACCTCTGCAGCCTACATGCAGTGTTTGATTTCCCAAAGGAAGTTATGGTTAGGTGCCCTACGACATTATCTTGGCCACCATCTCCTGGCATGCTCCCTGCCAAGACTGTCATCCTGGGCGTTGAGGGCTAGGTTACCCCCATTATCATCCTCATCGAAATGATGATGGCAACCATAGTCAGGGTCCTCAGTATCTTTATGCCACAATGTGCAGATGATGGTGAAAACTCACAAAAGATCTCCACTTGGATTGCTTACCTAGGACAAGGGAGAACAATTGCCCCTAAGACACAAACAGATAATTGGCTGGGTTGGGAGCAAAGCAGAAATAGTCTGTCTCCTTGTCAGTCCAGGACTCTCCCAACAACCTATTTGCAGCATGTACCAATTGCTTTCTGGGCATGGCCTTACAGTGGGCCACAGAGAATGGTGCGGCAGAGGTGGTGATAGCCGTGGTTGTGGGGCTGATGAATGTGATGGTGCCAGTGGAGGTGATGGAGGACATTGGTGGGCCTCTATGGCCATTGTCATTGTCCTGGGACTCTTTATCATATTGCTCCTCCTTCGCATCACTTTCTGCTGTTGTGCCACACATGTTTCAGGATACACTGAGCAGACAGTTCGTGTGAGCTGCATAGGATGTGTATTGAAATGAATCACTGATTTTAGGAAATTGTTTAGCGTGCAATGTATTTATTTATTTATCAAGCACTGAAGCACGCAGGCATCAGGGTACCACACTTTAAAAAACATACGAACTATAACAAATACTAGTAATAGATCAAATGGACAACAGAAAGACCAAGTCCAAAAACAGAATCAGCTTCTTAATATTAATAATAAAAAGTTAGGAGCCTGTGTGTTCAAACATTTATAAACCATAGGGAGTACCTTGAATTCGCTCTTGCCTTCACCGCAAGCCAATGCAAGGCCTTCCTATGATCAGAGAAATCTTGCCTGCCATTAATGCAGGCAACATATATCTCAATACATGCACTGTGTGAGGTTCAAGGAGGCAGATACAATAAGTAATGTACATATGAGTTACATGTTGGCATTCCACCTGGGGGTGTTGTAAATGGGGTTGCCATTGCAGTACAATACGTTAATAGGCCTTGAACAGCCATCAAAGTATTTGAGAATCAACCTATTTCGAAATTTCAGGGGCCAATGTTGGTTGCAAGCAGGTAAAGACAAGGGGCGTGGATAGGGATGGGGAAGAAGGTATAAAACAAAAACAAAAATGTTCTTAAAAGTTCTTGAAGCATTCAGAATGTGCAAGTGCTATAGCATAAGGGCAGGAAAGAGGCAGAGGAGGGGAAGTGCAGGGAGGAGGAGAAGGGAAGAAAACAAACAAAATGCTCTGACTAGGTCGTGAGATGATTTAGAATGTACAAGTGCTGAGACATAAAAAGGAGGGAGAGTAAGGGGAGTGCCGGAGGGGGATAAATTGAGATGTACAGTAAATGCAAAACAATTAGAAAGTGCAGGAACAAGTAGGTAAACTGCATTAAGGAAACAGACACACAATTAAGACAAGTAGGTAAGAGTGACTGCAGACTGGAAAAGCCTCACCTCATAGACTGTGGTGTACATCAGGCATGAAGACAACAATTAACACTAAGTTAAGAGTGACTACAGCCTGGAAAAGCCTCTCCTCAGGGAATGAGGGGTGATATCAGGCATGCAGGTAGGCAAAGAGTATCACAAGGTTTCAAAGTCAATCAGTGGTTGCAGGTAGGTCAATGCAAAACCCAGCAAGGTTCCAAAGTCAATATGTGGTTGCAGGTAAGTCAATGCAAAACAACACAGCAAAGTTCCGTAGTCAATCAGTGGTTGCAGGTAAGTCAATGCAAGGCACAGCAAGGTTCCAGAGTCAATCCAAGGGTGAAGGTAGGAGGTGCAGAACACAGCAAATGGAAGAACGAGTGATGCAGATACGTAGAACAAAACACAGCACAGGGCATTGAGCCGAGGTCAGGAGGGTGGAGGTGAGTATTTAGCAAGAAGAAGGTCAAGCAGCGAATTCAATAGCAGTGGGTGCAGGTAAGCAAAAAGGAGACACAGCAAGTTAGATACATTGTTTAGCTCAGAAAAGGAAAAGGGGCACATCAGGGTGACATAACAGCATAGGTTGACAGAAGGAAGAAAAAAGGAGGGAGAGAATTCATGGCAAGTGGAAAAAAGGCAACCAGCAAGAATAGTCACGTTTGCTAGGTCAGGGAGGGGAGGTAAAGTGACCAGGGACAGTGAGAGGCCAGGGCAGGATAACGTGAAGGAGCACTGCATCACAGGAAGCCTGTGGATGCCCCAGGCGAGCCCAGAGGGGAGAAGTGAAACAGTAGGAGGGAGATAGCAGGAGAGAGATGAAAACATAGAAAAACACAACACACAACCTGTGGAGGCAGCGGGCAGAACCAAGGGGCAGGAGGTAGAATCATGACTGAGGATGAGGGGATAGAGTACAGATAAGATTAAAGGAGGCCTCTTGTTCAGAAGGTGGTACATACACTCTGTTAATTTGTGAAATCCTTTCCGGTGTCCTGCTGCCACACCCTAAGTCCCAAATCCCTCACAACTTCCAAAAGGAAGGACAGATGCTGCCTTTTCCACCAATGGCCTAATTCCTGATAAATGTGCACCCTCACCACCAATGGCTGCAGTACAGTGTTGATGTTCAGCCGAAATTCCCCACATGCTCTGCTTAAAAGTCATGAAACACTTCTTGAACTACTCTTAAGTTTTCTGAGTGGTTGGAGACTAAATGGGTGTGCTAATGTCTCTTACGATGGTTTTGGTATTATTGGCACAACAAGCCCTACAGATAAGTGGTGTACCAGGCAGATTTTCTGCCTAGAAACTGGCAAATAATCAAAATAAAAACAAATATGGAGCAAAAATATTGCCAACAGAAAAAGAAAAAACAATAGATGTTTAGGAACCGTCCCCACTTTCAACCACACAGCTGTACAGATATGCTCCTATAAGTGGCTCCAGCAGAGAACTGCCGCAGGAAGGAGATCTACTTTCTCTGTTTTACATGTACCTTTTAATTTGCATGAATGATTAGGTGCAAAGTGGTGTGGTTTACATACATATATCTGTTTTATAGTTAAGATATATGTGTAATCTACTAAAAATAATGCAAATGGGTATGATAATGACTTTCTTACTCCCTCAACATTTTGTTTATTAAACTCCCAACTTAAAAGAAATAGGGAGTACAATAAGCCCATTAAATAATTGTAAGTGGACCATTGGGCATACCCATACAAATCAGTTTTTTCAAGCAATGAATACTGAGGATTATTTTGACATGTTGATGTTGATCAAAGTGGAGGAAAGAATCAAGTCCTGCAGATATCCGGAGGTATCTGGGACAGGGTCAGAGGTCAAGTGACTATTACTGAAATGTGTATTGTCCTCCGCCGAGAATGACCGAAATATATACTGGACTTATCTCTTAATTTGTGACACCCTCATAACGTGGCTCATTAGTTGCTGACATATTTATGCCAATGTAGAGGCATCCTTGGTGGGAATGCTTCCACCATCTATAATGATGTTATTGTATGTCATTTCTGATCGAAATGGCCATCTCGGTTCTTCTAATAAATACAAAAAGTATAAAAACAAGGGCCAGAACCTTGAATATATTTCAATTTACCACAGAGAGCAATTGAAGGCCTCAAATGGTAGGAGTGACATGACCAGAACTTTTAAGCAAACCTAATATGCAAGAACCAGCATTTTTAGTATGCTAAGTGCAAACAGCTGAAACATTAGAAAGACCAATAAACAGAGCATTACAATAATCACGATGGCTATAAATCACTGGTAACTATTTGTTACTGAGTATGAAAGATAATGATGAATTTTACAACGAGATCGAAGATGAAAAAAACAGGTCTGAGTCTCCAGAGCTACATGAGGGCCTAGAGCCACTGTGTAATCAATATTGACTATTAGGATCTTTACAACTACATTGGGGATGATGCAAGATCCCATGACCTCAGAGCTGGCGACCGGAGGTTGCCATCATGAAAAGGAGTCACTACCTCTCTTTCATTCAACTTTAATCGATTACGACACATCCAAATATCCACTGGGGTTACACAGGATTGAAATTGCTGCTGATTGAGGATAGATGTATAAGAGGGGGCCCATATAGATTGAACAGTGGGGGAGGATAAAGCCAACCTCTTTGGGACACCACAATAAAGAGTGACCCACTCGTAGACAAAAGGGAAATGTCTTACTGTGTGGACGCAACCAGTAAGCAATGAGCAGAGCCAGACTAAGGGCCTCATCACGAGTTGGGCGGTAACGCCGGCGCTAATAGCGCTGGTGCTATCTGCCCTACCGCCAAACCCACCGGCGCTATTAGCGCCGGATCACGGGTTTGGTGGATTTGGAATTCCCCATTCCCCATTGAGCCCATTCGGGAATGCCCCATTCCCCATTGGGCTCAATGGGGAAATTTCGCACTCATAACGTGGGCGGATTTCCTGCCGGTGGTATGAGCGTGAATTTTCGGCGGATTTCCCCCCAGCTCAGAGCTGGGGAGAAATCCGTCAAGGCCATGATCTGGCGGACCCTTAAATGCGGCGGTAAAAGCGCTACTGCCACATTTAATGGTTACCGCCAGACTCGTGATGAGGCCCAAAGAGTTAGCCTCTATTTCCAAACAGGATAGGCGAAAGAACAGCTAGTGCTGAATATTATAGAAAAGCAGTAGAAAGTAAAAAAAAAACAATCCTGCTACACTTCTTCATTTACATCAGGCAGTGACAGAAAGAGACTGCCAAGCTCACATAGTCAGACCACGCCCCCTTAATCTCTTTCTTTGATTAGCTGGATTGCTGACTAAATGGGTGTGCTAATATGTTGTTCAATGGTTTAGGTATTATTGACATAACAAGCCTTAAAGATAAGTGGTGTGCCAGACAGTTTTTCTGCCTAGAAACTGGCAAAAGCTCCAAATAAAAACAAATGGGGAGCAAAGATATCCACATCAGAAAAAAAGAGAAAACAATGGATGATTAGGGACCTTCCCCACTTCCAACACACAGCTGTAAAGATATGCCCCTATAAGTGACACCAGCTAAGACCTCCCACAGGTAATAGCTCTACTAATACTACTGTATTACTGCCTGATCTTAAGATAACCTTTAAGGTAAACATGTATCTTTTAATTTGCATGAATTATTAGGTGCAAAGAGGTGTTGTTCACATACAGATATCTGTTTTAAAGTTAAGATATATTTTGACTGTGTGGGGTGTAATCAAAGGCTCCAACCCACAGAACTGAAGGGCCCACATGAAATGACCTGCTAGCATTCAGAAAACTGCACACACAATTGGGCCTATATAGGCAGACTATGTGGGTGTCTTTCTGCAAGAGAAATCCAGAGAAAGTGAAAAAAAAAATGTCGTCCGGGTGAAGATTGGAAAAGCAGATCACATTGCGGGCTGCGAAATAAATGCTACATTTTTCAATGAAAATGTCACCTATCAAAAGTGTGACAATCCAGACCTACTTTTAAGCAGAAAAACGAACAGCAGATAATAAAAGTGTATTTTATTAATGACTGAACGAAACAGACCTGAACTTTCAGCGCAAAAGCAATGTGAACCCTGATCAGTAAAACACACAGTAGGTCAAAGAATAAAGGCTTAGGTTAGAAATTGCAATCTGTGACTTCCATTCAGCAAAGCATAAATGGTGGGACAATGGGCAAACTTCACAAAAGACTTCCCCCACTGAAAGCCTGTCTTGCATCCCAGCTGTTTACAACTGCAATAAAATGTAGCAGGCCTGAAATGTGTTGTCCCTGAAGACTGGGCTCTGAGCAGAGACAAATGGCCCTGGCTGGTGCATGCCTGGAATGTAGAGTGGAGGTGTGAAAATAGAGGCTAAATTAAGGAGCTGAAATTTGAAAGAAATACAAGAAATGGGTGCCTTTCTGATCGAAATGGTGGCCCCCTTCCGATAAAATACAGGCCTTGTGATATCGCAGGGCCGATCCAGCTCATTATCTACAGTGGGGGATCTCTGTGTAGCAAATGCATCCCCACTTATGATCTGTAGCCACCAACTTCAAAGAGCAAATTTCAAACACAAAGAGATGTTGTCATGCCCTCATGGAAGGTTTGAGATCACTGGCGCTGCCATTAGGATTTTCCACCATGTTTGTACCATTAGTGTTGTAACAGGCTAGTTATTCGTCTAAAGATGGCCACCACCCAGCATATACAGAGACAGAAACAGCACGTCGGTGCGTTGCACCTAGGATCTTTCCATGCACTAACGCTTCCTCTCGCTCTCCTGTGCCTGTGCTCTCTACTCGCTTCCCGCAGTGTGCCAGTTTCAGGAGTTCTGTTTCCCGCTCTCTAGGGGGAACCTCTGCTTGCCTTTCATGCCCGTGCCTTCTTTTCCTTCCTTTCGTTTCCTTTAACTTCACGGCTTTCGCTGCATCTTTCCTTATCTTCCATCTTGTTTGCAAGCTTTCTGTGTGTTCCTTACACATATACTCCCTGTTTCTCAGGGATTCCTTTTCTTTCCATTCCGGCTGCTTCTTTTCTCTCAAACTCCTTCTTCGGAGCCCTGTTTACTTGTGTCCTTTCTTTGCTTCCCTTCCGGTCCGCATTACTTCCAAGTTGGATCATTCCCCTTGAATATACTCTCTGCTGCCGAAGTTCATTCAATCATTGCCTGCTACCTGCTACTCATTCACTGAGGTTCTGGCAGGACCCGACGGCTACCCATATTTACGGCTACTCCAATCTGCATCATCTCCAGTCCGGAATTTAATCTTGAGGACTTACAGGGTTTTTCAGCCACAAGGCTTTTCCCTGTTTTTTGGGCTAGCTCCAGGGGAGAACACACTGTTGGGGATCTCCCTAATGACAGTGTGGCATCCCGAGGAGAGAGACCCTATTTACTTCAAAAGAAAGAAAAGAAGGGAAACACCAGACCAAAGAATCCTAGAAGGAAGAAGAAGAATCCAGAAGAAAGCTCCACTGAAGACCAAGGTGAGGAGGAAGGGAGGGAGGTTTCTTCAGATTCTGACAGATGTACACAAACTTTGATTACAGGCTGGCCCAGAGAGACAAATGGCATGGAGGCAGGAGAGCTACCATTTGCCCAACATAGAGATTTACAATTAATTTAAAAGGACTATGATAACGTAGGCATTTTTTTCATTTAGCATAGGTCGTACTGATTACATATATGTTTCATTTTTTTAGATAATTTCCAGGCGATTTTGGTGATATACAATTCACCCGCTGTGACTCAGGTAACTGTAAGGGTCATCTAAGATGGGTTTCTGGCTGATCTGAAACAGTTCAAAATTTGAGACTTGGTGAACAGGTGGAGAGTAAAATTAGTAATATGGATAATAAATTGCATGTTCCTAACAATTATGTTTTTTGTAAAGCCGGTGAAAAATTGCCAAACGGCCATGCAACACAGGGTGGACCTGGCTAGTTTTTATTAAATTCGCCCTGATTAGCTGAAGTTACTAGTAAATCAAAAAGTTTTTGATACATAACTAGTTTTTGCCAAATACTTGACATGAGAGCAAATGGTGATTACAAATGGGAATTGCCATATGTCTGCTCCAGACTCCTAAACCAATCCTTGGAGATGGGCTGGAGTTGGGAGGAGAGAGAAGGCTAACTGTCTGTTTTGCTTTTCTAAAATAGAAAAACATTGTACACTTGAAAGGCAAGAATTCACACAATCAGCTAGATTATAAAATGGCTCTTTATGGCCGCTTATTAAAACATACATATTACAACAAAAAATAAAAGCAAATTAGATAGTATACTTCACCATTGGCACAGCTGCAGACAACCTCATCTTGCCAAAATCTTCACTGGACAGCTTCTAGACCAGGTTTGCAGAGAGAATCCTAACAACGGGGCCGCAAGGAAAATATGTGTCCACACTTTCCCCAGCAAAGAAGCTTTTCTCTGTCAGCCTAATGGGAACGCAAAAGACAACATAACTTCCTTTCGGCTCCCCCAACATTATCAGGCGCCTTATTCAAAACAATCCCTGAAATACTGCAGACTGAAACAATATATTTTTCTAGTGTTTCAAAGAATGCAAATAGTATTCCGAGCTCAGATTAAAATGCAGCCTGCACTGAGACTTGAGGAAAATGGCCACTACTGCACCCAGAATGCATTTCAAACAGACTGCAGGTTTTAATCAAAGATATTACATTTTTTTAAAGCATTACATTCCACTCTTGGAAATTTGACTTCCATAAATCAGTGGCACTAAAGTCGGCTTCTGAAACCGACAAAGCATTATAACTAAACAAGAAATCCATGGAAAACAACAACAAGAAAGAATCAAAAAATGCAAGCAAATGCATAATGCAAGGCTTCTCCAATATTTGGAATCCAGAGAAACAACCAGTCCCACCAATTCCCAGCATGGACAGATGTTACTTGCTTTGTCAAATCCTTCAAATTTTAGATGAGGTTTCCTGGCAAAATTTAAAGTAGTCAGAAACAGAAAATGACTGTCGGACATCATTGTCCTCCACTAAAGAGTCATTATGAGTTATTCTGAAAATTTGTCTCAAAGTTGAAGCAGGCGTTGGCACCGCTACCAGACATGTTGTCGGTAGGTCCATAGCATTGTGTGCATTCGATAAACAAAAGGAGGTGATGTTAAGAACTTCCCGTGCAAGGTAAATCCATATTTTCTCTATTTGGGCTGTTTGTACTTGGTTTATCCTTAATGCTTTGCAAACCTGTTTCTTCGTGCTTGCTAGGGCTGGTATGTCGGTGTTGGCATCAAGCAACTCACAAACTTCATTCCTCAGCATCAGAGGATTCCTTTCCTGATTATATACGGTTTCACATGTATGACAGTCCATTGGGCTATCCTATCTCCTACATGGATAGGCAAAATATGATCTCCACTGTTCATTAAAATGACTTTGATGGCTCCTTGATAGTCAGCATCTATCACTCCTTGCAGTACTTGGATGCCCTTTAATGCAAATCCAGATCTAGGGACAATCACTCCCATGTTTTCTTATGGAATCTGTACTCCAGTCCCATTCTCAATGACTAGTATAAATTTGGGTTCTAATCTAATTTCTTTATCAGCATGCAAGTCTACTCCTGCAGATTCTGGAGTTGAGTGGTATGGGCTAGGGAATCTGGCTTGATTTCCTAACAAACTAGAGTTTTTGTAGCTGAATTAGGTTGCATCTCAACTGTAGGTGTTCACAGGCGCATCAAAGGTGTTTCGCTTTCTGCTAAGGGTCAATTGTTTAGCACTTTCACAGCATCAAACACACAATCACTCCAGCCTACCTAACTGCCATTACCTGATTTACACAATTGTTCTTTCAACAAACCATTCCTCCTCTCAATCAAAGCCGCCCCTTCTGGATGATATGGTACATAATAAAGCCACTCTATATTATTCTCTTGACAGTATTCCTGAATCAACTTGCCTTTGAAATGTGTGCCATTGTCACTCTGAACTTGTAAGGGCACGCCATAATGCAATATGATTTGATCTAACAGCTTACTGGAGTTCAATTGTGTGGCCCTCTTACATGGCAACACCATCAAATATCCTGAAAAGGTATCCACAATGGTACATGCATGTTGGCAGCTTTTACTGTTTGGCATAGGACCAATATAATCGATCTGCCAGATTTGACACACTGACTTGCCACTTCACAAAATGCCCTGGACAGTATGAGGGATGGGTCTATGCTGTTGATGTTGACACACAGGATATTGCAAAATAATTGTTTTCCCTACCTCTAAAGGGATATTGATCCCCCGAGCTTGTGCCCAACTGCAAGTAGTGTTTACTCCCATGTGTCCCCATTTCTGGTGAGCCCACTTGGCCAAACCTTCTAAATCTCCCTCCTGAGCCTCTGCACCCACAGATGAAATTTTGGTATGTTCATCTGTAACAGAATTAAACCAACATTCTAATGAGTAAGTAGTACAGTGTGCATCCACATTATACATTGTTACTTCACTTTGTGATAGCATTTCCCAGATATCTTGCCTCAGTTACTTTTCCCACAATTATTTTGAATGAATTTTTCACCCATTATTATGCCATGTTTGCAGCCACAGCTAGCCCATTGGCCACTGACCATGAATTTGTGTACAAATGAAATTGACTAGGTGTTTCTTGTTTCAAAGCTTGATAGAATGCATATAGTTCTGCAAACTGACTGCTCTTCCCTTTCCCTGACATTGTTAATTGTTTTTTTGTATTGGGATTATTTGACACTGCTTTCCAGTAACGCTCACTTCCTACATAGCGAGCAGAGCCATCAGTAAACCAGGCATGCTCTGTCTACTCTACTGTCAGATCTCCCCATAAGGTACTCTCTATTTCACTGGAGACTCATGTACTTCGGTCACTTCCACTTATTTTAATCTACGGGTGGTATATGAGCCACTTGCTCATGTAATTTCACAGCCCCACTCTTTCCTGATGTTGCTCTGTCTTCAATGTACCATTTCCATTTGATTATACTGACTTCTTGGGCGTGACCTATCCTATGTATTTTGGGAGAGCTCAACAACCTCTGCATAGTTGGGATTTCGGGTCTAATCAGTACATCATGGCCCACTGTCAATTGTTCTGTATGAATAAGAGCCCAATGACATGCCAGCAATTGCTTTTTAAATGGAGTGTTGATTCGAAAACCGATGAAGCATTATAACCAAACTAGAAATGCATGGAAAACAACAAGAATCTAAATCATAAAAATGATCAAAATGCATGCAAAAGCATAAATGCAAGGTTTCTCCAATATTTGGAATCCCGGAAAATAACCAGTCCCACCAATTCTCAGTATGGAAAGATGTTACTTGCTTTGTCAAATACTTCAAATATTGATTGTGGGTTCCTGGCAAAACTTAAAGCAGTCACAAATACAAAACGACGGTCGAGCATCATTGTCTTCTATTGAAGAGTCATTATGAGTGATTCTGAAAATGTTTCTCAAAGTTGAAGCACACGTTGGCACCTCTACCAGACATGTTGTCAGTAGGTTCATAGTATTGTGCACATTCGATAAACAAAAGTAGGTGAAGTTAAGAACTTCCCGTGCAAGGCAAATCAATATGTTCTCCATTTGGGCAGCTTGTGCTTGGTTTATCCTCAATGCTTTGAAAATCAGTTTCTTCGTGCCTGCTAGGGCTGGTATGTCAGCCTTGGCATCAAGCGACTCACAAACCTCATTCCTCAGCATCAGACTCACAATGTTATTCTGCGCAAATGTGACATTTTGATTCTGCAGTATGTTGTTTGACTCTTCCAAATGGAGTCCATTTAAACTTACAAGTACACCAGCCAGGCACATAATCTGTAAACCAATTCCAGAAAAACATATCAGTGTTGATAACCATTCTCTTAAATAACATTTATCAGCAGGGACATAGTCCCATTTCTCCCTGCCAGGTTCCATGACTAAAACTACTTGGGCTCTGCCTGACACTATGACATCGGCGGGTATGGGTGGGCCACTGTGTCTTTCTACCCACACCTTTGCACCCGGTACCATGCGGTGTGATGAGCCAAAAGCACGGTCCCCACAAGTAGTTAACAATGTAGGGGCTCTCCTTTTCTGATCATATGCAGTTTAACAGGTATGACAATCTATTGGGCTATCCTATCTCCTACATGGATAGGCAAAATTTGATCTACACTTTTCATTAAAATGACTTTGATTTCTTCCTTGTTAGTCAGCATCTATCACTCCTCCCAGTACTTGGATGCCCTTCAATACTAATCCAGATCTAGGGGCAATCAATCCCATGTGTTTTGAGGGAATCTGTACTCCAATCCCAGTCTCAATGACTAGTATACCTCTGGGTTCTAATCTAATTTCTTTATAAGCATGCAAGTCTACTCTTGCAGATTCTGGAGTTGCACAGTATGGGGTTAGGACACCTGGTGTGATTTCCCAATAAAGTAGAGTTTATGTAGCTGAATTAGGTTGCATCTGCACAGTAGATGTTAACAGGCGCATCAAAGGTGTTTCATTTCTGCTAAGGGTCAATTGTTTAGCACTTTCACAGCATCAAACACACAATCACGCCAGCCTACCAAACTGCCATTACCTGATTTAGGCAATTTTTCTTTCAACAAACCAATCCTCCTCTCAATAAAAGCTGCCCTTTGTGGATGATGCGGTACATGATAAAGCCACTCTATATTATTCTCTTGACAGTTTTCCTGAATCCACGTGCCTTTGAAATGTGTGCCATTGTCACTGTGAACTTGCAAGGGCACGCCATAATGCAATATGATTTGATCTAACAGCTTACTTGTGTTTCAATTGTGTGGCCCTCTTGCATGTCAACACCATCAAATATCCTGCAAAGGTATCCACAATGTTACATGTATATTGGCAGCTTTTACTGATTGGCATAGGACCAATATATTCGGTATGACTGATCAGACATGCTAAATTGCCTCTTTGCAAAGTTCCCTGGACAATATGAGGGCTGGGTCTACGCTGTTGCAAAATAATTGTTTTCCCTACCTCTAAAGGGATATTGATCCCCAGAGCTGTGCCCACCTGCAAGTAGCTTTTTCTCCCATGTGTCCCCATTTCTGGTGATCCCACTTGGCCAAACCCTCCAAATCACCCTCCTGAGCCTCTGCGTCTGCATCTGCATCCGCAGATGAAATCTTGGTGTGTTCATCTGCAACAAAATTAAACCAATGTTCTAATGAGTCATTAGTACACTGTGCATCCACATGATACATGTTACTTCACTTTGTGATAGCATTTCCCAGATATCTTGTCACAGTTCTTTTCCCCACAATTCTTTTGAATGAATTGTCCACCCATTCTTTTGCCATGTTTGCAGCCACAAAGCTAGCCCATTGGCTACTGACCATGGATCTGTGTACAATAACATTGAACAGGTTTTTCTTGTTTCAAAGCTTGATAGACTGCATAGAGTTCTGTAAACTGACTGCTCTTCCTTTTCCCTGACGTTGTTAAGATCTTTTTTTGTCTTGTGATTATATGACACTGCTTTCCAGTAACACTCAGTTCCTACATAGCAAGCAGAGCCATCAGTAAACCAGGCATGTTCTCTCTAATCCACTGTCAGATCTCCATAAGGTACTCCCCATTTCACTGGAGACTCATGTACTTCGGTCACTTCCACTTCCTGTAATCTACGGGTAGTATATTAGCCACTTGGTCATGGAATTTTGCAACCCCACCCTTTCCTGATTTTGCTCTGTCTTGAATGTAGCATTTCCATTTGATTAAACTGGCTTCTTCGGCGTGACCAATCCTGTGTGTTTTAGGAGAGCTCAACACCCACTGCATAATTGTGATTTCGGGTCTAATCAGTACATCATGACCCACTGTAAATTGTTCTGTAACAATAAGAGCCCAACAACATGCTAGCAATTGCTTTTCAAATGGAGTGTACTTAGCACCTGCCTCAGGTAATTTGTGACTCCAAAATCCCAAAGGAACTCACTTATGTCTTGCTTCTGCCAAAGACTCCAGTTAGCATGATTTACTTGTACAGATACATTTAGCTCTACTTCTCCTGACTTCAAAGGCCACAAATCGAGCATACGCTAAACTGTGTCCTTTGCCAAATTAAATACTCTCTGCTGCTCCTCGCCCCATTCAAATTGATATTTCTTTCATGTCACTTTGTAAAGTGGGGACAAGATTTACCCTAAATGTGGTGTATGCTGTCTCTAAAATACAAACAGTTCACGGGGGTAGTACATTCAAGTATCTTTTGTCTCTCGGGGGCCCATTGTGCCATTGAATTCCCAAAAATATCACAGTCTCAGCTGGCCCTAAAATCATGTTAGGGTTAATCTTCCAGCCTTCCCTCTTCAACCCATCAATGATTGATTCCAATTGATTTTGTACACTGCGCTCATCCTTGCCCTGAATCAGAATACCATCAATGTAATTTGCATGTCATGCTTACCTGGTATTTTATTTAAATGCTCTGCCACCTGCCGGTGACACAGGGTTGGACTCTGCAAGTACACCATAGGTAATCTTGAGAAGGTGTACTGATGTCCACCCAAGGAAAATCAGAACTGCGCCTGGCACTCTTCCACAATTGGCACAGAGAAAAAAGCCTTGACCAAATCTACTACAGCATACCAGGCTCCCTCAAACTTCTGTATGTTCTCAATCAAGGTAAGACTATCTGGTACTGCCGGAACTAAAGGGGGAGTGTATTTGTTTAACTCTCAGTTGTCCACAACCTTTCTCCAGCTTCCATACCCTTTTTTCACAGGCCAGACAGGATTGTTTCAAGCAGTAGAGACTGGCCTCAACATATTCTTTAATGGTGTCTGAAATGTCCTTATGTCCACCGGGAATGTGGTATTTCTTCATTGACACACACACACTTCATGGCCAATGACACGTGCACCAGAGGGTTCTTCAATTTGCCTGCAATAACTGGTGTACAAGCCAATGCATGTTTGTCACATATAGGGGTGTGTTTAAGGTGGGCGAAAAATACATAACAAAAAGCATATACACAAATGTTTTATTTAGTATATCTTCTTCCTACGCATTAGAAACTTCCCTAAAAAACATCAAACTAAAACATAGGCATACATATAGATACACTGAATGAAATTCTGTTACACATTGCTGAAAATAATAATGGCTGGCGTCCACCTTATACAGAGTAGAAGAAGGTAACGTCAACAAGAAATAACAAAGCAGAGGCTAAAGTAATCCATTTGTTTTCAAATAGTAAAATTGCCAACTCTTGCTGGATTTTAATTTAACCAGTTTTGGATATTCATCCTCGTAGCTCCTTTTACTTGGGGAAGGCATCTCAATAAACACAGTCTACTAGAAGAGACCTATCTTTGTAGGTCTTCTAAAATCGAGCTCTTGTAGGGTCCTTCAAAATTGACCCTACGCTAGTTTCAACCAAAAAACACCCTTAACAAAATAGTGGGATTAGGTTTTCCTCAGGACTGAAAGGAGTATAATTTTGACAAAAAAGAATCTTCTTGTTGACACAGCAGGTCCCAAGCGGGTCCTGCAATTATAATATACATATAGTCAAGCCAGTATTTGTAGGGGAATGACACTTCATCAGCATCATAATGATATGCATCCAATGCAAAGAGCTTACTGTTGCCAGGTTGTTTCACAAAGAAATCTCGCCCATAGCTGTACATGAAAAAGGGCCACAACTACAGAAAAACACAAAAACCACCCTTAGTGTTCTGAAAGAGAGTATAAAATTACATAACATGTTTGTAAAAACTAAAAGATTTGTCAGTTACAATATGTTAGGATTACTTACAGCAATCATTGTCATTGTCCCATGGTGCTGTTACAAAATTAACAAGACGTGCCACTTTTTTTCCCCCGGCGTTTAGAATCCATTTCTTTGCTGATAGTTTCTGTAAAATACAATGGGAAACCCTGTGTCTAATCACAAAGGGGAACCATAAAACCCATACACTAAAATGGAAAAGAAAGGAAAGGAAGAAGGCAAGCCGTCCGCTAAGACAACAAAAGCCCCTTTTCCTCTTGCTTGCAGGAACTGTTTACCGTGGTTCATTGAAAGGTCGTTGCATGACTTCTAATTCCGAATCAATGAATCAGAAATGGTGCCGTCTCCAGTTTCTGCAAGATCTCTTTGGAAGATAGGTAGAGACGGGACCCCATAAACACAAAAAAAGGACTTCCCTTGGATAAGTCATAGAATACGGACTTGCAAGATACAGATGGTTGTAACCCTCTAAGCGCTAAACACTAAGGAAGGACTGGATGGATAATTCCTTTGTCCAGAAATCACTGAAAGCAGACTTGCATTATGCAGTTCTGTTTGGCAGGCCGCACCGCGTAACCATGGCAACAATTGCTGCATTTTAAATTAGCACTCCGTTGTAAACTGATTTAAAGGCATCTTAGGTACAATGGTGGAAGTGGGCCTGAGTTTGAAAAAAAACGAAATTTCTTTTTTTTAAAATCAGCGATCGCGATGTTATAAGGTCGTGATCAATTGTAAACTAGTTTAGAGGTGACAGTGTATTAAGGTCATGAAATAAATGGTAGCAACGGACCACATTGATAGAGAAATCCATGGCAATTGACAAGACTCCCTAGTTATGGCCATACAAATGAACAGATTCCCGTTTGTGTCCCCAAATCTGTACAGCTTATTAGGCCATGGGTGTGGCTGACTCGACAACTTATGGACTGGTAGATTCTGAAGGGATGCCAATTGAGGCCATAACCTGGCTAACAACACCCTTCACCCCCCAAAAACAATTTGAAAGAGATTCCCCGTGGAGAAAACCCATTGATAGATCAAAGGATGCATCATTGCACATTTTGGGGATCAAATGCATCCTAATGGGTGCCATTCTTCTCTGTCGTTGAGACCATTTGTGTAGCTCTGAAGTGTATATAACCAGAACTGCTCGCGTCTGGCCAGTATATTGTCTCTAAAGTTGCTATTCTCAGTTTGGATGCAATCAATGATCCACCATTTAAGGTCATCCTGATTATTTCCTTTTGATAAAAAAAATCCACAAGTGGGGCTGTCATAGCCTTAGTCCTGATCTTTGATCAGTGTTCAATGATCCTGGTTTTTGCTTGTCTGCTGCTCTTACCCACCTACAGTTTGTTAGATGGACATTGAATCTCATAGATTACATGTGCACTGTTACAATTACTGTGAAATTTCAGTGTCCATTCTTTTCCATTCACGTCAAAAGCTATTTTCTTGATGGTATATGCATTCACTCCAAATTGATACATTTTACCTCCTAATCCTAGAGTCAATCCTTCCAAAATGTCAAACATATTGATGTACTCAAGTATCAGGACAATCAATACTTGATATTTCTGTTTTTTTCAAATTGCCTATCTTCATTTCCATTTCTGTCTGTACTGGGGGTGTCTCTTTTCCACCCAGCCCAGTAATGGTAAAGTGTCGACTTTTAAATCTTGAAGGATTTCCATGAATCAATGAGGCCTCCGCCATGGTATCTATCAAAGCTCTGACCTCTTTTGTGTTCCCAGGCTTCCGAAATATCTTAACATTAACATGAGTTTGTCTGTCAACTTTTATGCGATCTGGCACTGCTTGGACTTGACCTGAATCCCATTCAAATTTAGAACGATTGAGCACTGACTCAGCCTCCAACATTGCATTCACTGTTTTTCTTAACTCACATATGTTGACTTGTATTGGGAAGGGATCCGCATGGACCCTTCTTCCTGCTCCTCTTCAGGAGGCAGTGAAGGTGAAGTGTCTCTTTTCTGCCTGGACAGCACCTGTCTTTTGGCTTGTTTATAGTGCTCATTCCCAGCAAGCCCTCTCTTTTTACATAACTCATACATCTCCCTGGTTTCAATACCATCAATCTCTTCCCTTGGCGCACCATCTTTGAACAATAGCAAAAACATGTCTTTTCTTGACACCCGGGAATCTCTACTAGCTTGTCTCCTGAATTCTGTTCTCCACTCACTGCGCCCCTCTCTCTCCCGAGGTTTGTCCTCACCTTGTCCCATTCACTCAGATCTGACAACTGCTGTATAGCATCCACTACTTCATCAGTTGGCTTGCCAGTCATGCCTACCAGCAAAGTCATAATGACACTCTTATATGTGGGTGTGGCAGTTCTGATAACCATATTTCTGGTTGACACTGACCGCAGCACCACCCCCATTTGTACTGACTCATCTACATGAAGAGCCTCATTCATAGCACGTTTTCAGATCTTCTGAAGTGCCTCCTTTGAAGTATATCACTTGTTCTCTTCAGTTTTCAGATCTTCTGAAGTGCCTCCTTTGAAGTATATAACTTGTTCTCTTCAGGGGGCCAATCCGTGGTAATGGGATACTTGCGGTTACACCCTAAATCTGCTAGGTGCAACAAAGATACCTGCAAAGCTTGCCCATTTGCACAGAGTGGTGTCATGATGCCTACCCCCAGGCATCCGGACCAAGCCCATCAGCCCCGGGAGCAGGCATCTAGACATTTAGTAAAACCTCAGCAGCCCCGGCTAGGGGCTATCTGGGTTCAGTCCTGGCGCCTTAGGCGCCAGGCTCATAGTAGGAATCAGTCCTGGCCTATGGCGCCAGGCTCATAGTCATTACTTACCTCAGGCAGACCATGCTGCAAATGACTCCAATCCAACATGAAGCCTGAAAGGGACTATTTTTCTACAGGGACTATTTTTTACTCGGGTGTGGTTCTAGGGACTTCTTACCTGGGACTACTTTTGAGGCTATTTAAACCACACCCGACCAGCAACAAGACGCTTTGCGTTATTCTGCATCAAGCAGCGTAACACTCACCGTGCCTGCAGCCTGCATCCAGTCTTCTGCCACGCCTGCCTCAAATCCGGAGCTCCTAAAACAAGGAAAGAAAGGGACAAGGTTAGAAAACGAACTTATTTCTATTCCACACCTGATTCTGGATCCATCTTGTCTCTGGACCTGTAAAGAACATCATTTCTGCACGCGCCGCACCTCCAGCTGCAGTGCCGCGCCATATTCACCAGTCTTCACAGCATCCTTCGGGTCGGCGCTGCCTCCATCATTTCTTCGCCGAACTTCCGCACCTAGGAGACAAAAGAAAAGCACAAGGTGAGCCGAGGGAACCAACAAATAAAATTCTTACCACCATAGACTTACCTGATTTACCACCGGAGGCACCCTTTTGTGACTCTCCATATTTTCACGTGCCGCATCTGTAAAGAGAGACAAAACAGCACGTTTTCCTCATGCAACATTTACCGGACAGCGCCGGGTAATACAGACTCTTACCTGAGCACCACCAGCTGCCACAAGAGCATCTTTTCACGAGCCAGCTGCAAGACAAGAAAGGAAGGGGGAAACAAGAGTGAACATCGGACATATTGAACTCTATGAACTTAATACTTACTTGTCCTCACCAGGAACCTCAGAGTCAATACTCTCCGGAACTCTCCTGAGCCTTCAAACCAGTGAAGTAATTGGAATCGACGCGCCCCTGCAAATCCACGCAGGATGGAGAGCTCATCTTTCAAGAATATAAGGTGAGATTGCTGTGAGGGAATTTCAGAGGTGATTAGTTGGGGAGGACTGTGGGGGTGCCATCACTTGAATCCACAAGTGGCTAAATCCATCTCTCCACTTGCAGGAGAATATTTCTACGGGTTAAGCAGACAAGATTAGGAGGGCTGATCCAGTCATTCATCGCTGCACTACGCATCACGTGGGTGGAGACCGCAGCTGTCCGGGTCCGACCGACGCCCCTGTGGGAGCCAGCGGAGCATAACAGAACGCAAAGCCTATCTACAAATCCCCACCCGGGCGTTATGGAAACCTCAGAAACCGACCAACTAGCCCTATTGTTAGGTGAACTTAGGGCAGAAGTGCACTCCGCGCGCCAAGAGACTAATTCCCTCAGGAGAGAACTGATTGTGTCAAAGGAGCAAATTGATGATCTTGCTAGACAATTACTGCAAAACCAAGCTGGGCAAACACCATTACCTGGACTCGGGGGGAATCCAACTCCTGTTTTATCGAGCAATCCTGTGCAAGTGGTTCTACCAGGGAGCATTCCTTTAGCTCTACCCGAATGTTTTGCTGGGGACCCAAAAAAGGTCGCTGTGTTTATGAACCAATGCCGCTTGCACTTTTTATGCAGACCTGGAGCTTTTCCGAATGACCAAACCAAAGTAGCCTTTGTACTATCATATCTTAGTGGCAGCGCAGCGGATTGGTCAATTCCATTAGTTAACCAGGATGACCCTCTTCTTCGGGATTTTCAAGATTTTCAATTGAGCATGGAAAGAATATTTGCCAGACATTCACAGGGACAGGCCCTGGATAACAAACTTTTATCATTACGACAAGGTAACCAGGATCTACTAACCTATATCGCCACTTTCAATAGGTTAGTGGTGGAAACCGGATGGCCAGAGGTAAAACGAATTACATTATTTCATTGTGGACTTCGGGGTGAACTCAAATACGTTTTGGCGCAAGTTGTGAACCCACCTCAGGATTGTGCAGAATATACAGACTTAGTGGTCCAGTTAGACCACCGACTTCAGAATAGAAAGGCTGATCGAGCTAAGTTCGAGAATCGGGTATTGGTTAAACCCAATGTTACCCTCAAAGGAACAGATGTATCAGAACCGATGCAGATCGGGGGTGTCAAGGGACCCTTAACTCAAAAGGAAAGAGAAAGAAGACGGCAGATGCAATTGTGTCTGTACTGAGGGGCCTCAGGACATTTTCTACGGGATTGCCCTATAAAAACATCTAAAAAAGTAGTCGGAGTTGCTGATAAAAATCAAACAGAGCCTGATTTGGGAAACGACCACACCCGACAAGCGTAGAGGTCCGCCGCTTGCCGAGCTTGAAGAAGGATACTCAGACCTTGCACTTCATCATACCAATGCTCCTTATAGATCCAAGGCAGCCATCACGTATGCACGCAGTGAGGGCATACATTGATAGCGGGGCCATAGCAAACTATGTGGACCACGAGTTGGCTTCTAGGATGAATCTATCTCTCTGCAAAAAGACCACTTCGGATGTCATCACCACAGTCGATGGAACTGAAAATGCCTCTGGGCCTGTAACTCATTCCACTGCAGAGATGACACTATTGGGTCAGGATGGGCATCGAGAGACTATTGTGTTTGATTTAATCAAAGCCGCGCAGTTACAAATAATACTGGGGATACCTTGGTTGGAAACACATAATCCTTGTATTGATTGGCGAGAGAAGAGAATAACCTTCCTGGATTGTGCACATACTTGTTACCCAAAAAAAACCTTGAACCAAGGCCTGGCCACAGTCGCTACTCCAGTCGTGCAGTTACCTCAGGAATATCAAGAATTCCAGGATGTCTTCCAAAAAGAACAGGCAAACACCCTACCACCTCACAGATCATACGATTGTCAAATCGATCTCATACCCAGTGCACAACCTCCATGTAGTAGGATCTACGCCCTTACGGAACCCGAAAACCTTCACCTACGACAATACTTGGACCAATACCTTGCTAATGGCTTCATTCGTCCATCCAAGTCCCCTGCATCTTCAGCTTTGTTCTTCGTGCCTAAAAAGGAAGGTGACCTCAGTATGTGCATAGACTACCGGGCATTAAATCAGATCACGGTTAAGAACTGATACCCATTGCCTCTGATCCCCGAATTACTAGACCAAGTAAAGGACGCTTGCATCTACACTAAATTAGATCTCCGAGGGGCATATCATCTGGTACGTGTAAAGAAAGGCGACGAATGGAAGACTGCTTTTCGCACTAAGTACGGGTTATTCGAATACCAGGTGATGCCCTCCGGGTTGTGCAATGCACCAGCAGCCTTCCAGTATTTTATGAACGATGTCCTTCGTGAACTCATTGATGTCTGTGTTGTTGTATACATAGACGATATTCTAGTGTACTCCTCTTCAGAATCAGACCATGTGAAGCACGTTTGTGCAGTCCTTGAGAAACTACGCCAGCACAAGTTATATGTAAAATTGGAAAAGTGCATTTTTCATGCTACAGAAGTTGAATTCCTTGGATTTATCCTGACTACAAAAGGAGTCCAAATGGACTCTCAAAAGGTGGACGCAATCCTCAAGTGGCCATCACCGAGTTCAGTTAAAGGGGTACAAAGCATGCTCGGATTTGCTAATTTCTACCGCAGATTAATTCCAGATTTCTCACATGTTGTACACCCTGTCACAGCACTTTTGCGAAAAAACAAACACTTCTTGTGGACCGAAGAAGCTGAAAAGGCCTTCCAAGAGCTGAAAGTGAAATTCACGTCTGCACCTGTCTTAAAGCATCCACGCCCCGAACTTCCATACATAGTTGAAACTGATGCATCCAGTTTAGCCATGGGAGCTGTCCTGTCCCAGAAGGATCCTGAAACCGGTCAACTTCACCCAGTAGCATTTTGGTCCAGAAAGTTCTCGGCACCCGAGTTAAACTATGCGGTTACCGATAAAGAATTATTAGCCATCAAATCTGCCTTCAAGACTTGGCGGCATTATCTTCTCGGTGCCAGGCATACCATTACGGTAATCAACGATCACCCGAACTTGCAGTATTTAAAAAAAGCCAAGGCCCAATCGTCGCGTCAACTTCGATGGGCATTGTTCTTTGCTGAGTTCAATTTCGTGATCACTTATCGACCAGGTTGTAAAAATGGCAAAGCAGATGCCTTACCCCGAATAGGGATGGGAGGAGCATATGCGAACCCGGTACCGGTGCGTATAATTTCAGAAAAAGAATTCTTGGCATAACCACTCTACAGACACTAGAGGATATTCAAGTAAAGATCCAACAACTCTTCGATCCAACAGCCCTGCAGGACTGGGTGAAGAAAGGCCCGGACTACTCCGTCATCAATGACTTACCTTATTATCAAGGGCGACTATTTCTACCACACAAGGAACTACAAGAACTAGTCATCTCCAATTATCATGACACCCTGATGGAAGGACACCCAGGTATTGCAAAAACTGAAGCTAAAATTAAGAGACAATTCTGGTGGCCCACTTGGCGAAAAGACGTAAAGTCATTTGTAATGTCTTGTGGCATTTGTGCCCAAAGCAAAAGTCAGAAGAAAAAACCAGCTGGCCTCTTACAACCTTTGGATATTCCACCTACACCATGGCACACCTTATCGTTAGACTTTATTACAGATCTACCTCCATGTAATGGATTTAACACCATTCTAGTTATTGTGGATCTTTTTTCCAAGATGGCCCACTTTAATCCTCTAATGGGATTACCTTCTGCTTCAATTCTGGCCAAGGAGTTCCTCGAAAACATTGTTCGAATACACGGATTTCCTTCCGTATTGGTCTCTGACTGAGGTAGTCAATTCATTTCACATTTTTGGAAGAAATGTTGTCAACTGGCGCAAATCGACGTGAGGTTATCAACCAGTCACCATCCCCAGACCGATGGTCAGACGGAGAGGACCAACCAGACCCTTGAACAGTACGTACGTTGCATGCTACACCAGACCGAAAGTAATTGGAAAGATATTTTATGGATTTACGAGTATGCATACAATAACTCTGTACATTCAGGAACCGGACAAAGCCCCTTTTATACCATATATGGACATCACCCTCGAACCTCAGAACTAGATTTGCCTCAGCATTTAGAAATGCCTACAGTTAGTCATTTGCATTCTACTATTACACAAACCTTTAAAGAGGCAACAGAACATTTGAAACAAGCAAAAGAGAAATATAAGAAAAATGCTGATCAACGTAGAAGTGAAACTCCACAATACCAGATTGGGGATCAAGTTTGGCTGGCTACAAAACACATACCTCTGAAGGGAACATGGACTTTTAACCCTAGATATTTGGGACCTTACACTATTAAGGCCATTATCAACCCAGTAGCCGTCAAATTGGAATTACCCTCTAATATGCGCATTCATCCTGTCTTTCATGTTTCACTTTTAAAACCAGTTCAACCAGGAACAATATTAACCCAACCACCTGACCCCATCTTGATAGATGGAGAACCTGAATTCGAGGTAAAAAATATCCTGGACTCCAAGATGGTTAAATCAAAACTTTTTTATTTAATCGATTGGAAGGGCTACGGACCACAAGAAAGGTCATGGGAACCTAGTGACCACATCCATGCACCTCAATTGGAGAAAAGATTCCATCGGAACCTCCCAGACAAACCAGGGCCCAGGGGAAGAACAACTTTAGGAGGGGCCTTGGGGGGGAGTGCTGTCATGATGCCTACCCCCAGGCATCCGGACCAATCCCATCAGCCCCCGGAGCAGGCATCTAGACATTGAGTAAAACCTCAGCAGCCCCGGCTAGGGGCTACCTGGGTTCAGTCCTGGCTCCTTAGGCGCCAGGCTTATAGTAGGAATCAGTCCTGGCGCCTAAGGCACCAGGCTCATACTCATTACTTACCTCAGGCAGACCATGCTGCAAATGACTCCAATCCAACATGAAGCCTGAAAGGGACTATTTTTCTACAGGGACTATTTTTTACTCGCGTGTGGTTCTAGGGACTTCTTACCTGGGACTACTTTTGAGGCTATTTAAACCACACCCGACCAGCAACACACGCTTCGCCTTATTCTGCATCCAGCAGTGTAACACTCACCGTGCATGCAGCCTGCATCCAGTCTTCTGCCACGCCCGCCTCAAATCCGGAGCTCCTAAAACAAAGAGGAAAGAAAGGGACAAGGTTAGAAAACTAACTTATTTCTATTCCACACCTGATTCTGGATCCATCTTGTCTCCGGACCTGTAAAGAACATCATTCCTGCATGCGCCGCACCTCCAGCTGCAGCGCCGCGCCATTACTCACCAGTCTTCACAGCATCCTTCGGGTCGGCGCTGCCTCCATCATTTCTTCGCCGAACTTCGGCACCTAGGAGACAAAAGAAAAGCACAAGGTGAGCCGAGGGAACCAACAAATATAATTCTTACCACCATAGACTTACCTGATTTACCACCGGAGGCATCCTTTTGTGACTCTCCATATTTTCACGTGCCGCATCTGTAAAGAGAGACAAAACAACACGTTTTCCTCGTGCAACATTTACCGGACAGCGCCGGGTAATACAGACTCTTTCCTGAGCGCCACCAGCTGCCACAAGAGCATCTTTTCACGAGCCAGCTGCAAGACAAGATAGGAATGGGGGAACAAGAGTGAACATCGGACATATTGAACTCTATGAACTTAATACTTACTGGTCCTCACCAGGAACCTCAGAGTCAAAACTCTCCCGAGCCTTCAAACCAGTGAAGTAACTGCAATCGACGCACCCCTGCAAATCCACACAGGATGGAGAGCTCATCTTTCAAGAATATAAGGTGAGATTGCTGTGAGGGCATTTCGGAGGTGATTAGTTGGGGAGGACTGTGGGGGTGCCATCACTTGAATCCACAAGTGGCTAAATCCATCTCTCCACTTGCAGGAGAATATTTCTACGGGTTAAGCAGACAAGATTAGGAGGGCAGATCCAGTCAGTCATCGCTGCACTACGCATCACGTGGGTGGAGACCGCAGCTGTCCGGGTCCGACCGACGCCCCTGTGGGAGTCAGGTGAGCGTAACAAGTGGAAGCCCAGCTCACAAATACCTCCTGTATGTTGGTGTCAGTGGACAGATTCAGGAAGCGTGGGGAGTCTGTAGAATCTACTAAGAATCCCCCAGTGCTGCTATCATACATGCACACCATGCAGGTGACTAAGGGCTCCCCTGACTTCTGCCGAGTAATAATCTCCCCCACTTCCTGCTGTGTGTAATCCTCCAGTGTGGTTGAATCCAGAACACCACCCCCAGGATTGTCTTGTCACTGGGTTAGAAGTAACTACTTCTCACCCTGTTTCAGTGTAGATTCTGACTTCACTTCAGGGATAGAATGTGAATCACTGGAACACCATACGTCACCATCTCATGAATCTGGATTGCATTCTTCCCCTACGCTTACTATACTTATATTTGGCAACCCTCACAGGGCAGCAATCCTCTCTGCCACTTCTTGATACCTAGAGGCATTGTCATGCCAAATTTTCAACTGCAATTGTTGCATTAAAAAAATGTGTCTCTTTGGTGCTAATTCATTTTTCAGACGCAATACATCTCCCTCTAATTCTACATTTTTCTGGTGCAATCTCTGGTAAACATGCATGATGACCCAGCCCTGCCTCCTCAGTGCTGCAAACTCCCCTTTAGCACTGGAACATTATGTAAACAAGATACTATATCATTGGGCTCAGCTCTGTTCAAAGATTCATTCCATGGCTCATTTAAACCTGCTGCACAAGCCCATTCTCTAGCCAATGAAAGTCACTCAAAACAATCACACACAAACCGCTTTCAACACAGCCCAGCTGAAAGCGAAAGAAAAGAAAAAAAACATGCAACATAAATCCTGCGTTTCAAGGTAAAAGCACAGATTTCTGGCTGCCTGTAAATAAAAAGCACAAGGCAGCCAAGTGTTTGTGATGCCAACATGTTTTGCTTTTCAAAATGTGCACATATATAGTAATTCTTCTTCTCCCCAATACACTAAATAGAAAAACATTGTACACTTGAAAGACAAGAATTCATACACCTACACTCAGCTAGATTATAAACTGGCTCTTTATGGCAGTTTATTAAAATATACATAATACAGCAAAAAATAAAAGCAAATTAGATAGTATACTTCACCATTGGCACAACTGCAGACCACCTCATCTTGCCAAAATCTGCACTGAGCAGTTTCCAGACCAGGTGGGAAGAGAGAATCCTCACAACAGGACCGCAAGGAAAAGATGCGTCCACTCTTTCCCCAGCACAGAAGCTTTTCTTTGTCGGCCTAATCCGGTGCTCACCAATTTAAACCTCCCACAAATGCAGGATAGTACTTTTCCAGAAAGTTAACCTGTAGCAAGCATCTACTAGCATTCGGCCGAAATGTCACATGGAAAATACCAAGAGGCCTCTTTATCATGGGAGCACGAAAGACAACATAATTTGCTTTCGGCTCCTGCAACGTTATCAGGTGTTTTTTTTCAAACCAATCCCTGAAACACTACAGACTGGACCAATATATTTTTCTAGTGATTCAAAGAATGCAAATAGTATTCAGAGCTCACATTAAAATGCAGCCTTCACTGAGGCTTGAGGAAAATATCCACTGCTGCACACAGAATGCATTTCAAACAGACTCCATGTTTTAATCAAAGATACATTGTTTAAAAGCATTACACTGTCCGATCCTATTTGCAAGCCCTCTTGTAGGGTACTCCCCAGGATTGTAAACTTGATGGTGTAATCACTGCTATATAAACTGGATGCACCATGAAAAGAGCTGCTAACACTTACCACCTGACAGCTGCAAGGAATCACCAAAGGAGATTGCTGAGATTTCATCAGGGTGGAACTGCCTATTTCGAGGAAGGCCTAAAAGTTGACTCAGTCCTATGGTGGAGAGCTGGTGGCCATCCTTGAGAGTGGACTGACCAGACCCCTGCCCTATCCTCCAAGAGGGACCTGAAATGCAGCTGGCTTTTCTGAACTTAAACAGAAACATTCTATGTAGAACTAAGCCCCTGGAAACCAAAAGTTGGGGGAGTCTGCTTGCCTTAAATCCTTTCCCTTTAAAGTGGGCAGGGGGGAATTGTGTATATCCTTAGCCTAATTAATGAAAAATATAAATATAATGAATTCCCCTTGGCAGAACACCACAGGGGGATTTTTGTTAAAATTAGAAATTAACAAAGCTCATTCCCGGTGTGCGTGGAAAACTATTGACTGTAATTTAATTGGGTGTTCCAATTTTTCCTGTTGACTCCGACTTCTTTAGGAAGAGGGGTGTCTATGTCCCTAAACTAAACAAATCCCTAAACTGCCAGATTCCCCAACACAGGCCTTTAAGTGGAGGGGGGGTCTGAAATCCCAAATTCTTAAATCACCTCATTTTTTACTGTACAACTTCCCCAACACAGGCTGCTAAGTGGAGGGGGGTCTGAAATCCGAAATTCGCAAATCATCTCAATTTGTCTGTCTGACTTCCCCAATGCCGACCAAAGTAGGGGGAGTGGGGATTTAAAAGACCCACTGCTAAATCACCCTGTGCTTATTGTGAGCAAAGGTGTGAGTGAAATAATAACGATCCTATTCATTGGAACAAATCTGTAACCCAACGTCTAGCTTTTTAAGTGAGCAGGAGAATTTAAATTGTACAGCATTGCAAATGTAAAGTGATTTTATGCATGGACCAGTGTTGATGATCATTTGATCTGAAATGTGTAGTAAGAAACGTATTGTAATTTGTGTTTTTCCTAAAAACCCATTGGTGCGATTCACAGGATGGGAGTGGGAGGGCAGGGGGGGGGAATTTGTGTGACTCTATGAGTCTTCAGTAAGGCTAGCGCTAAAAAAACTCAAACGTGTATTGCAGGGCTCCTTGATTGGGGATGGGAAGGAACTCCCCATGTTAAGGGTGGCCTCAATAAAACGCAACAAATGTACTAACCATAACACAATTGGTTGTGAGAATGACTGTTTTACTGCTTCAAAAAATGTTTTATTTAACTTCTAACTTTAAAAAACTGAGTGTACAATACCTCCATTAAATAATTTAAACTGGAGCACTGGGGATACCCATAAAAATCAGTTCTTTCATAGACTGAATACTGAGGAATATTTTAACATATTGATCCTGATCAAAGCAGAGTAAAGGGTCAAGTCTTGCAGGACTTTGGCGGTATATGGGACTGGGTTTAAGGTGAAGTGACTATTACCGAAATGTGTATTGTCATCAGCCGAGAACGACCAAAATAGACACTGGAGTGATGTTGAGATGTTATCTTCTTTGACTTTTTTTACCACCAATAACCCATTATGATGTAAAAGAAACTGCAAACAAGTATTCGAAATAGGTAGTGTAGGCCTGCTCATGTTAAACACTTTAAAACACCTCAGAGTGTCATACATTAGCATTCTGGACTGTTTGCATCCAGACATTTAACTATGAATAGGCTCTTTGAGTTTAGTCCAGAAATAAAAAAACATCTTTGAACAACAGTTATTTTGTCTTGTAAAGAGAGCTATCTATATTGGTTAGGGATCAATTGGATTGAGGGCATAGACATTGATAAAGTCAATCTCAAGAGGAGCCATGAATGACATTAATAATGTTTGAAGTTATTTTAAGTGGACATTGTAGCATGCTCCTGCCACATGGTTGATGTCACAGAGTGTGATGGCAAGTAAGTAAAAGGTGGTAATGAAGCAGAGAGAGAGAGAGTGAGAGAGAGAAGGAATGGGATTTATCAGGAGATGAAAAGGTAGAACACAAGCATTGGCCTGTGTCAATGAATGATTCACACAAGAACAACACAGGTATTTGATTAGACAAAATAGTATTAGTGCTGGCATGCAAAGATCTGAATTAAAACAATACTGATAATGAGGGGAATTCATATTTTGACTTTCAGACAGCAAGTAGTATATCATAAGGCCTCATCAAGGGGTCAACAAAGACCTGCATATGACATGCCATTGCGAGGTGGCAGAAGGAGGGAGCACATTGACAGGGATTATACAATAATAGAAAATGGAGGCAATCCTATAGCTGAGCCACCAACATTATTTTCCAACCACCTGATAATTCATAAAGCCTTCAAAATAAAAACTAGATATCTGCACATCATTACTAAATTTGCCCAGAATCTCACCAAAGAGGCCTCCATAGTATTTCAGGCATTTAAATCACCTACCGCTGTAAAATCTGAAATCTTAGCAATGGTCCCTTTCTGTGAAGACGTGGCCTCAGACATTCAGGCATGAGCCATCCAGCCTCTCCACAAACCTTCAATCACCATAGGCAACCTTATTTCTGATTTTACTCTTTTACCACAAAACACTCTCTCCAAAAAACATACCACAATGAGATGCTCTGAATCACATCCTAATCTCTTCAAACTTGCCCTCAGAAATTTCCTGAGTGCTTTTTTCTTACAGGATCTATTCTCTGTTGTGTCATTTGAATAACACATTTGTATCCGGTGGTGTACGTCCAAACCTGAAAAGGGCATTGGCTGTTCCCCTTCTCAGTAAAAACGTCCTGGATACTAGAGAATCTTTAAACCTTTCAACCTTAAACAACCTTTCACCTAAACAAAAAGCCCAATGTTGTCCTTGCTCAGGAGTCATTGTGAACTTCAGATTTTCATCATGCCCATGGGACATATTACTCAGTAGGCTACACTTTCTTTAATTCTGCACCATGTCTCTGTCACACCGTTCTAGAATGAAACTGACACAATGTCCCAGCCTCTTGTCTTCCGTTCACCAAAACATCTTAGACTTCTTCACATAATCTCAGGAGTGTCTTGTATCCCATAGAACTTCACACATTCATTGCTTTTCGCTCTGCTCTACATATGTTGTTTGACTTGTCATTAGCACGCTTGGAACATATTCTGTCTGAGTGAAGGAACATTGTCTGAATCACCAGTAATAGCCCACATTCCATGTACCCCTTGGTTCTGCTGTTGCTGCTGCTGTGTTCTCACACCACACTTCATTGCTCCTGGCTCTGTTTTTCCCTGCCGGCACCTGACATGGCAGTGTTTGTTTCCCTGCAGAACCACAACATAGGAAACACAGACAATGACATAAGACATGATACAGGACAGACTGATCCTACACGCAACCCGTTGGAACTCTTCAGCAACAAGAGAGCAAACATCCACAAGTCCAAGTACAATCCGAAATACCCGGACACTCGAACCGGAAACCCCAAACATCCCCACCTTCATATCACTCTACCAGTAAAAGGCTATTTCATCATAAAAAGAGAACAAGACACACTGAATCCTGATCAATATATGGGTCGATGACAAAGTAAAACACGAAAATCCATAACTTTCTGTGCAAAGGAGGCAGAGACATACTATTGTTCACAGAACCTGGTCTTGTGTTTTGTATTTCATTGGTTTCCTGCATTTTGGAGTCCCTCTGTCTCTTTCTACACCCGGTGCATCCTGCACTCTTCGGACCTCCCAGTTCCCAGTCCTGCCTCTCACCATTCCCACTGCCCGCCCAGGTGGACACTGATTGGCAGGTGTGGTAGTCTCGTGACCAGAACCCACATACTTCAAAGATTCAACCAGGACAGCCTTGCTAGGGCAGCCAGCCATGGGCCTAGCAAAGGGTACCTCCATCACCTGATTGCCTGATCACCAGGGGCACCTTACAAGGCCGTCTACTGCAACAACCAGGTAAGATATGATACTAGACAGACCAACCCCACCTGGAGCCTGTTGGAACTCTTCAGCAATACAAGAGAGCAAAAGTCCACAACCCCAAGTACAATCCGAAATACCTGGACACCGGGCCCCCGAAACCACAAACATCCCGCTTTCGTATCAAATATAACCATGGCTATTACATGACTGGAACATAGTGTCCCACGAAACTCTACCTTACGACTTTAATCTCAAACAAATAAATAAAGAGGGACGTAGAAGGACCATGCTATGGCATACAAAATCACTTCATATTATCATCAACTGATATCCAAGATTGTAATTCCCTTCTCATCAACTTCAAATTGAAACACCATATTATCCTCTTTTCCTATTCATATACAGACTACCGACCTATAATCCCAGTTTGGCAAAGAGATGTGCAGCCGACCTAGAAGTGGAACATGAGAACACCATCATGGTAGAAGATTTTAACATCCGGTTCACGAAAGAGAACAAAATACCAGACAATTCCCTTAGTGCTTATTTGACAAGCGTGCATCTCAAACAAATCATCAACAGAATCACTCGTTTGGCTGGACATACAGTAGATGATATTTTCTGCATGGATTTAATTACTACTACAGCCCTAACTACGCTGGTGTTCTAGAGCGTCAAACACATGTTCCCTTTTTACAAGTAACACTTCAAGCTCTTCCTCTCACGATCTTTGAGGTGACACCCAACCCACCTGATAAGGTCCTGTGTTTTGTTTTTCTTTGGTTTTGTGCATTTTGGAGTACCATTGTCTCTCTCTACACCCGGTGCATCTTGCACTCATTGGACCTCCCACCTCCAGCCTAGATGGACAACAATTGGCCAGTGCAGCGGCCTCGTGATTGAAACCTGCAAGGCCACAGAGAGTTTCCCTCGCTATCTCAGGCTCATTAGTTTTCTTCCTCCCATGATCTGTGAGACGACACGTGCCTGGAAAGGTGCTGCATTTTCTTTTTCATTGGTTTCCCACATTTTGGAATTCCTTTGTCACTCTCTGCGCCTGGTGCATCCTGCATTACTCAGACCTCCGAGTTCCCAGTCCTGGCTCTCCCCACTCCCACTGCCAGCCCAGACGGACACCGACTTGTCAGTGTGTGATGGTCTCGTGACCGGAACCATGCAAGGCCATGGACAGTTTCCCTTGCTGCCTCTGGCTCTTTAGCCCTCTTCCTAGCATGATCTGTGAAGCAACACACGACTGGTAAGGTCCTGCATTTGGTTTTTCATTGATTTCCTGTCTTTCGCTACATCCTACACTCCTCAGACCTCTCACTTCCCAGTCCTGCCTCACCCCACTGTCACTACCCGCCCAGATGGACACTAATTGGTCGGTAAGGGGGTCTCATGACTGGAAACATGCAAGGCCACAGAGAGCTTGTCTTGCTGTCTGTGGCTCATTAACCCTCTTCCTCTTATGATCTGTGAGCCGACACACACATGGTAAGGTTCTCCATTTTATTTTTCATTGGTTTCCTGCATTTTGGAGTCCTTTTGTCTCTCTCTACACCCGGTGCATCCTGCACTTCTCGGACCTCCCAGTTCCCAGTCCTGCATCTCCCCACTCCCACTGCCCATCCAGATGGACATTGATTGACCATGCAGCAGTCTCGTGACTGGAGTCATGCGAGGCCACTGAGAGTTTCTCTAACTGCCTCTGGCTCATTAGCCTTCTTCCTCTCAAATTTTTGAAGCAACGCCCCCGGTAAGGTCCTGTGTTTTGCTTTTGATTGGTTTCCTACATTTTGGAGTCACTTTGTCTCTCTCTAAACCGGTTGCATCCTTCAGTCTTTGGACTTCCCAGTCCTGCCTCTTGTTAAAAGAAAAAACTGCGTACTGTTAAAGTGCCAAATTACTTCTATCTTTTATTTTACATGTATTATGAGGAAGGCAGTCATCAAACCCTGTGGGCATTATCTACTGAATTCATCTATTAGCAATGAAGGGTAGGTAGTGCCACTCAACACTTCTATATATTTAATAGTTATATATAACTTCAATCAGATCACAAAAAATGGGATTAATTATCCATTAAAAATATAAAGACAGGACGTTACAAAATCCCAAATGTATTAAAGAAAAACATGCACAAAAAGATAAAACGGGCAGATAGCAAATTGTTGCATATTTAAAATAAAATGTGCAGTTACCATGACCAAAAAAAGATTTCAAGTGTTTAATTAAAATACATCTATTGATTACATGCTCATGAGCCTTAACATCCTACTCTGCAACTATACATGTTATTCCTGGAACGTATGTCTGTTACAAAGTGCAAGTGGGGAAAAAGTATCTTGAACACTATGAAAGTTGAAGAGGGGTTTTAACTATTTTACTCGTGTGCCTTTAAACTTAGAGCAACTAAATATAAACTGACTTAAAGGCTCTTCTGTTTTCTCATCACATAAAACAATATAGAGAGCTACTACCAACACCGATCTGCTACTGTGGGATTTTTGCCAGGAGTACAATTCAAATTGTCAATTGATGTAATGGGATTGTTTTATTGGATATGTCATCATAGTTACATGAGATGTTTCACATCCTGTGTGAATTCTGTTTCATATAACTTCTTGGCACTATTACCCGCCATATAAGTGCTGTTGCCCACCCATATCTAATTTTAACTGGTTTAAGTGCATTGGTGAATCTAGTTTCTGCAAATCTAAAAACCCTAAATGTTCTCAAATAGACTTGAGTGACTCTTGAACTTCAGTCTTGAACTTGAGTGCACTTGAATGTGTCTTAGCCAGTTTGATGTATGATCATCTTCATGTGATAAAAGATAATTTAAATAATTATTTTATACTATTGATTATTTCTTCGTTTCTTTAATCTATTACCAATAAAACTAGGGAGTTCCGCAAAGCCTACTGACCAACTCTCTAAGGTGCATACACAATGCTGGCGTGCCTTGCCCGAGCCTCAGATGAGTATTGGACAAACGTCTTGCCTTAAAAACTAACAAAGAACTGTTTCCCTAACCCCAAAGCTCTGCCCCATCAAGTGCAACACCTAATGGCTTAGCCTGGTATACCACTGCGGCAGCAGAAACAATGCTGCACAAGAAAATCATGAGATAGCCTTATAAGAGCCAGAGAGGTCGTACATTCCTTCGTTTAGTTAGTGGCTGAAAATCGAAATCCAAGTAGTACAATTATTTACCTGCTCTAATGTCACTGTATCCAAGGAGATGTGCAGTCTATCAGGTAGTCTCGTGTTTGTCCTCATCATGACCTTAGTCTTTTTTTTAGATGTATTGCAATATCTATCTCAGAACAAGCCTTATGCTAGTAAATTGTGCAACCCGTTTGGTGTTTGAGCAACACCCCTACATTGCCAGCAATTGTCAATGCAATTACAGGTGTCCAATTAAATGTAATGTCTTCCCTCAGACCATTTAATACATTAAAAGTGTCAGGCAATGCCCCTTTTGTTCCATTCCAGACAAGAGCACATTTATATATTGCCACATAATGTTGGCTCATTGTTCCTGGTCCAATAGCCCACAGCCTTGTGATCAACAGACAATTTGATGCCAAGGAAAATATTCAAAGTGGTTTATTGGAAACAGCAACACGTAGGGGATATGGTTCTCTGAGGCCACAGGGAGTAAACAAAACAAAGCATCAACTTATAAAACTGGTTTTCATTCCTTCCCTCTCCAAACAGAAAACGGTTTTCTTGGTGGACAAAGTCATTCACAGTACATGGAATTTTAAGTGTTCCTGGGCTTCACTCTTGATTTCTGGGCCTCATTCAGACCTTCCAGGATTTTGCGGCATGAAATGGCAAATTTTGCGGCATGAAATGGCAAATTTTGCGGCACAAACCTTTATTTATTGCGGCATTTTTGCAGGACATTTTGTATTAACTGGAGGCTGTAAGATTGCCACATTGCAGGAAATGGGCAGAGTGAAAGGCTACAAGAGAGCCAGGGTATCATTATTATGTATCTTTTGTATTAATTTAATAGGAAGAGTCCCAGATGTCTCTGGCTTGGCAGAACAGTGTTTGATTTGGCTACATTTCTGGATTAATGTTCATGCCTATTTAATAGTATTAACTAAATTGATAGTTATCAATTGTAATGCTGAAAATATTCCCCTTCTTTGTTCTCCAATCCCCCAAACACCCACACACCTCTCTCACCCACACACATCTCACCAACTCTCCATCACAACTTACATTCCTTAACCTCTCTCTCTGTCATACAAATACTCACGTGCTATGTCACACTGTCAAGTCACAATTTGCACTGCCCAGCCCCTGCCACACTCCAAATCATACTCCCAACTCACACCTTTACACTCTACAATTCCTCCCGCAATATACAGTCCTTCATTCTTTTGTGCTGTTTCTGCATCTTGCATCCTTTCTCCCATTCTATCGCACTATTCCCTCATCCTTTTTCCCAATCTGCAGCTCACTGCCTCTTTCTGGCCAACCGCTTCCTCTCTGCTTTCTGGCTCGCGGACCACACGCTCCTTCTACTTTCTGTACCTCTGCTCGCTCTCAGATTTCTGGCCCACCGCATCACTGCTTTCTCTGCTCTCTTGTGCAGCGCTTCCTCCTCTGACCCACTGCTCTCCCTCTGCTTTCTTGCCTATCCCTTCACATCTCACCCATCACTCTCCTTCTCTCTCATAATGTAACCCTTTTTTAAATCTTTTTTAAATGTAGATTTTGTCCCAGTTCCTCAAATAATGGGGCATTCAAAAAAAGAACGGAGGATATGCTATTTTTAGACAACGCATTTTTGGAAATGGGCAGGTCACCTTATTCTCAAATGTGACCGGCGCATTTCCACAGGCTTGAGCTGTAGCGCAAATTGTGCGCTGGCCAGCTGCCTTGGATGGTGTTCTGGGTTGTTTGACCGAAGTGTAATTATTTGCTGCGGAATTGACCGTAGTCAATTTCGCTGCATTGATTTGCACTTCAGCCAAACAACCCAAAATGTACCTTTCACCACCACCCCACCCACTCCCCTACTTAACTGCTTGGTCGCTGCCGCTTCCCCTGAAACCATGCGGTGCCAGATCCATCCCTCTAACGTGGGTCGGATCCGACTCCGCAGGGTCCCTTTTTCGTTATTTTCTTTTTTTCTGTCCCTGCCTCCAATTTTGAGGAAAAAGGGAAAAACACTTCTGCAACCACCCTAGACCAAAAATACTGAACATGGGGAGCGTGTGACACCCCCGCAACACATGTTCAGTATTTATAAAAATCGATCGAATAGTACTGGACGAAATAGGTCAAATTGTAACATTCGATAGATTTTGTCATCAAAATGGGCAGTACTTTGAATAGAATCGCTCTCCCAACAGTGTTCTGCAAACTCCCAGCGCCTTTCACAGGGACAGGCCCTCCAGGTGCCTGCCGCTGTAAAATGCGACCCCAAAAAATGCATTTTTATCCTGTTTGAAGAAGAGAAATGCAAGCGACACAGCAGCGGTTCATACCTTAAAAGAAATGCATGACAGGGTCAGGAAAGACCCTGTCATGCAGTGGCAGCCCCACATCCCGTGCGCGTAGGGTTGCCTACAATTTCTGCACAGTTAAAAGTGCATCTTGCTTGGAAATGAGGGATGCGCTTTTAAATTGACAAACGGCACTTTATTTGATCAAGGAGGTGAAAAAGGCCATCTAAATTGGTGTGCATATAAAATGTGCCCATTCATGTCTCCCTTGTGGATTGGGCTGCGCTTTTTTGGGGCGCAAGTGATGAGATGTGTTAGCGCATTTCATTTCTTGTGAAAAAAAAAAAATTGAGAACCTGGCACCCTGAGTATTCTTTTTTTAAAACAGTAATTTTTGCAGATTACTTTTAAAAGAAAATGTAAAAAGTTGCTGTTTTTGCGGCATTTTGCGCAAAACAGCCTTTTTTGCGGCATTTTGAGGGATCGCAAAATCGCTATTAGCTGGAGGGTCTGCTCATTATGTGTTTGGCAGTGTGCTTAGAAAGTGTCCATAATTCCATTACAACCACCTCCCTTTTCTTTGGTAGCAGAATTCCTGACACTTTTACTTTGCCACAGAATAGGTAAATCCTTCACTTTCAGATCAAAAACCGTTAGATTTACTGTGCGTTATTACCACTTGCTGTAAACCCATCAAAAATCCCCATGGAGTCCTGAGGACTCAAAAATTGTGATTTACACCACCATACCACTATGTTTAATCCCATGGTAGTGCCATATGATGCAGTGGCAGTAACAGTAAATGATTGTGGCTGTGAATTGGCAGATTTAGTGCCGATTTACCATCAAATTAAAAATGAGGCAATTTGTTGTCTTTTTTAGTGCTTGTCAGGATATTGTGAAGGATGTCCCTGCCTCGTGGAACACTTAGCACCACCACCCAAGTGCCAGGGGTGTCTTTACTTGGGCCAGACATCAAACCCTTGTGTTGTGTTGGGTTCTTGGCTTAACTCCCTTCTTGAGGCTGTCAGGGCCTAGCCTGGGTCAGTTAATGCACAATACTAGGAGTCTTCCCAGGCCCTAATTGATTGGCCATCGCTTTCTAATTTATCTCCTACTTTGTGCTCTTCCTATTCCTGGTTCTTTCTCTCTTTTGTCTACAATTTCCTTGCCTCTGTCCTTGATAATTCTCCCCCTTCCTCATTTCTTTGATCCTTTTGTTTCTTCATCAATGTGCCATTCTCTAGGCATTTTCACACACCCTCTTTCCTCTACTCCAGTCTGTCTTACTCACTGTTCCCCATTCAGATCCAGTCTCACTTCTCCCTTCTTCTGCTTTGTACATATATGTTTACTTCCCTCTCCTCCACCCTGCAGTCATTACTCCTTCTTCTGCTTGCAGTTTTCCCTTGGTGGTTCTCCTTCTCCTCCACTCCCACTTCTTCCTCCTCTGCTTTCACTCACACTTTTCTTTCCTTCACCTCTGCTTTCACTCCTACTGCATCTGTCTATGATCTCGCTTCCACCTCTTCTGCCTCTGTTCTCACGTCTCCATTCTCTCCTGTGCACCCACTTCTCCCTCCTCTGCTTCCTCCTTCACTTCTCCATCCTCCATCTCTGCTCTCCAGCTCTCCTCACTGCATCGCCACTGCACTACTTTCTACCTCTTTCACTGTACTCCTGACTCCCATACAATCTTCTATGTCCCATCCCATTTTGTTCTCCAGCCGCGGGATGTGTGGCATAGAATTATTTAAAGGTGGGACTTATGTGTGAATGGAGCTGGTGATTGGGGGAAGAGCTCCCACGCTACAACTTCAGCACTTGATGCTGATTGGCTGTTAGGTCTTGGCAAGGTTCTGCAAGGCAATGCTATTTCTTTCTTTTTTTTTTTTACTTCTTTTTATTAGTGGTAACAACAGATACAATAGCACCTTCTCAACATAATTTCCAGCATGTCATACAATGGTACATTTTATAATCACTTTGGTAATGTACAGGTTACATAGAGGTTTCATTGTCCGAAGGCAGTTCACATAGGTATACCCTAAAAGGGCCCTAGATGTCTTTTGGTAGGCTCGTGCCTGGTTGTGTCAGAACGTACTGTTCCTCACATTCGTTAACATACGTCAATTCGCGCAGAAAAGTGTTCATATTTGGTGGCGTGGGGCTTTTCCAAGCCTGTAGTATACATTTATTTGCAACAGCACAGGAAACATTGAATAGCCTTCTAGTTTTTTCAGAACACTTACCAATATCCACAAATAAGTATTTTTGAGGAATCAAATGCAGGGGTATTTGCGTAATTTTCACAAGCATTTCAGCCACCATCTCCCAGAACCGCGTCAAAACAGGGCACTCTCAGTACATATGAAAGGGTCCCGCCTGCAGGGAACCGCTTTTGGGGCAATCGCTCGAGCCATCTGGTGCAAATTTGGCTATCTTAGCTGGCGTGTAGTGCTGTCTATTCAGGATTTTTAATTGCATCTGGCACAGGCCGGCATTGAGTGATATCTTTTTCGTAAGCGCACAGTATCTACTCCATTTCTCGTCGGGTATAGGCATTTGAATGTCTGTTTCCCATTTTTCTTTAACCGATTTGCATTGGGGGTGTTGGTCTGTACCGATATATACAATTTGGAAATACCTAGACCTCCTTTGGTTGTGACCAGCTGTAGGCATGGGTGTGAGAGGTGCTCGTCAGGAAAGAGTGGCCATCGCGCTTGGAACGCAGACCTCATTCTATAGTATTGGAGTGTCTCAGGCAATGCTATTTCTGCATGGTCTGCCATTTTGTTTCTATATGGTGTACTGCGACTGTCACTGCATCTTGTGGGTTGTATGTTCTCTTTCTGCTGGTATTGACTCAATGTTTTGGGTTTCTGAGACATGTCCATGTATGCAAATTCAGGGGTTCACGACCTGCCAATACCTGCACATGTGACAGCTGCAGACTTGCTTCTCTCACTGAACCACTTTTTTTTACATAACCACCACTGTCTCCCAGACGTCTGCAATCTGGTCTTTGCAGATAGTCTGGATATTACTGTTTATTATAGTCTATGGTCCGAATTTTTATTTGTATTGATGTCTTATTTATTTGCTGTTTTGTTAGCTACCATATTCGTACAAGATATGTCATGTTGCTCACAGAAAAAGAGGGATATACGGGTGAGGGAGAGGAGGTAGGCATGGGGATGGATAATACAGATCCAGCGTGCAAGCTCATAATTGAAGAAAGATTCTCCTGACATTGACTCTGATGTGTAAAAGGCTATGTTGTGTTAGCATATTCTGGAAGGGTTGAACAATTGAAGTGAATAAAGACCTAAGTGCTTTAATGCCAGATCTCTAAGAAAGGCCCTCTAGCATTCTGGGCTGGTCAGCATTTTGAGAACTTCAACCAAGGCTAGGGATGGACTTTGGAGCCTGGAAACCCTCCATACACCCCATCCCTGGCTGGCATTATAGAGTGGGTGGCTATTCCCAACCCCATGGTTCAGCCATTTCCATTGCCTTGCCTCCTGCATGGGACTTTGTCACAAGGTGCAAGAAGTCAGTGATTTTTCCGGAACTAAGTTTCCAATGCAGAGAATTAAATAGTAGACTTTTGCATTTACTGCAGTGAGCCAATGATTAACTAATTTATTCCATTGTTGCTGCTCTATCAACATCGAATATGAACTCCTCTTTTATTATGATAATACTTTTACTGATATTTTTAATGAATTAGTCACAATATTTGTATAGAATGCATGTTATTCGTTTGGATTCATTTAAGTATTTTTTGTTCTTTTTCATAGGGGTTTAGAGTCTGGGACATTTGGACACTTACTCTGCTACAGGTTTTCATTGATAATGGTGGTGGACCAGTAGACCGCAGGATTTATGGCATGGTTTTCGACAACAAACACCTCAAACTTATTACAGGTAAGTGATTTCAATTTAGATCTGTTTGCTAGATGTTAATATTTGTATTATTTATTATATACATTTTCAAATTTCTAACACATAAAAGCCACATAAGGCTAGATTTTTCATCTTAATGTCTTATTAAGACTTACGTATGTGTGTGACAGGACTTTGCACAGATTCCTTTTTTACATCCACTCATTCGAAAGTATGTCAGGCAATGGTAAACTGTGCACATGCAACAGTGGGAAACCAATGCACTTGTTCAGCATATGATTAGGTCCGGAAACGGCACATAAACTCAACAAATCTGACCACATGAAGAAAATGTGCGATTGAGCCAAATAGGAAATTCTGCTGGTCGCAGACTGTGGCAATGGCAAAAAAACTTTACAAAAGTGCTCAGACAAAAAATCCTAAAATGAGGTGCCAATTGGTAGCAAAGTACCATAAACTAGCTCTCACCATTGAACATAATTTGTGTGTTTGACAAAATGACTGCTGCTCTGCAGGAGTACACAGATGAGCAGTGGCTAAACTGCGTACTCAGCCCTCACACTACTTCAAACCAACGGTGATCACAAGAATAAAGGTGAAACAGGCACAGTCAAGAGATAGACCTACTCTTTGCTTTTCATGTCAACATGGGCCGAGGTCAGGCTATACTCTCAAAAGCAGTATAAATGTGACGACAGTAAAGAACAGTGAAAAGGCATTACATGAATATGAAAGCCCTCTGGGTAATGTAGCTCAGGTCAAGAGCAGGAAATTACAACAATGACACTTTTAAAAGGATATGTCTTTGAGAATGTAGTGTAAAATGCTGGCTTAGCATTTACTATTGTCCCAAAAGTGGACCTGTGGATAAAGAACCCTAGTCTCTTCTTTGTTGTTTCACAGCATCAAACTGGGCTTCTCAGTGTTGTGCTTACGAATCTAAGCAGGTTCCAATGATGTGAGTCACATTGATCCAGGCAGCAGGTCTGTGTTAAATCAGGTTCGAAGCAGAGCTTTGTGCGGTTCGATGATTGATCGAGTGTTGCAGTGCAATGAGACAACCAGGGTCGGCTGGACAGTTGCATTGGGGTCAATGCTAAGATGGCTGGCAGTTTGATGTGTTGTTAGGGATGCTTGAGTTCAAAGCCATCCGCATCAGCACGCTGGTGTTTGAGACAGAAAAGGTATGGGCTTTGCTGGTGTGATGCAGTGACTAACTGGTTTGAAGAAGCAAACAGTGGTTCAAGATTCGAAAAGAGTGCAAAAGGAAACACTGCGAGTCCCTGCATTTCGAAGGCTTTGAATGCGGTAAACAGTTTGAAGCAGTAGAAGACAGGAAAGAAGCTGCTTTAACTTTTACTACTAGGCAAGGGGACTTAGCTAACATCTGCAGGAATCCTTCACCTCCAGTGATGAGTTGAAGTACAGGTGCAGCTAGCAGAGTATAGATTGCAGCTAGCAGATGGCAGGCCTTGGTCCAACAGCAGTCATCCCAATGCCCCAAAGCCAATGTTCCCTGGAGATTGTAAGGGTCAGACATCTCCTCATAACTGGAGGAATTTGCAATGGACTGCACTCCAAACAGATGTCCAATGACTTATTTATGTCTTGAATGTTGAAAAGGAATCAACAAAGGAATGGGAAACCCTTTCCTTATAAAGGTAAAAAGCCACATGGGATTGGATAAAAGGAAGCGTGTTTTAAGGCTTCCAATCCCTGTCACTGTGACAAGTGGTTTTTACCCTCTTACATCAAACCCACAGTGCTCTGCAGGAAGTGGAGGAGACAGTAAGGAAGGGGAGGGCCACATAAAAGCATAATGGAGGAACCCTTCCTTTCAGTCCGGTCTGCTTCATTTGACTATTCTAACTCTGTCCACTTCCCAAGCCTGCAGTTTCAAAGGCCTTTTGCATGCAACACCCTGGTGTGAGGCTGGCCCTTTTCTGATGAATGTGCCTGGTCCCCAGGAGTTCTCATTCTGAGAGTTCTTGTGCTGAAGGGAGGTGTTACCCAACCTCCCAGAGGATCAAAAGAGACAGTTGGCATGAGTATGATACAAATTTGACACAACTTTAACGATAGTGTACACTCTCAATCACCATTCCAAAATCCTGGTATGGCTAATTCTTACAGATTACCATTCACTAGACAAATAGTCTCACAATTATTATGTTTTGGATCAGAGGCGCAGAAGTTAAAGGCTGCCTCTTTCTGCACTGACTTTGGTGTCACAGCAGCAGTCAAACAGGGCACATTCAACCTTTGAATCTCCCCTGTGCCCCTGAAGAGCAGGTGCTGCAGATCTCAAGAGACTGATGCAGCAGAGCACATGGGTTCACTATGATTTTAGCATGGAATGTATTATTGAAGGACCGTCCAATAAGCAGACAATCATTTATGAGATTGATTACCTGCAACATGTTTTTAATTAACACATATCAAAAAGCTATGACCTATACCCCCCTACCTGATGGCAATCGTTCACAGTGTCATTGAGCCAAATCAGAACTTCTGCTGTTACAAAAGTATTCAGAGATAATACACAACATAAAATGAGTTGCAAATTAGTAACACAGCACTATCAAATTGCCCTCACCATTTTTCAAGGATATGGTGGCATTAATTTGAAAATTGCACTGCAGGAAAAGATAAATATTGCAGCGCTGTATTTTTGTATCATATATGCTGTATTAAAATCGGAATAGTTATCAGGTATATCTGCCTGCTTATTCATCCCTGTGTCACAGGAGTCCATAGTTGGGATATGCAATATGATATATAGTGAGGCTGACAAAGGTAAGATGTGTGTGTATGTGCGCACGCTTGTGGATGTGTGTGTGTGTGTGTGTGTGTGTGTCTGCATAAGTGTGTATGTCTGAATGGAGGAAAGTGGAGAATGGGGCCAAGGTGACAGACATGACTACCATAGCAATGATGTGCAATGAGATGTGATATGGGCTGTTCTTACAGCAATGAAAATCACTTCAGAATATTCAGGGGACAATGGAATGTGACATGGCACAACTGTTGGGGCAATGTGAATGACAGATCAATTCACATGGTTTCATGAGGTGACATACTTTAGTTGAACTTTAATTAATTTATTCCTGCGCAACCAAAAAGGCCAGGAGGCATACAGGAGCCTGGAACTGGAGTCCCAACAAAGTTGGTAATAGACAAAAACAATCAGACCTACAAGTAACTATTTGGGCTAAGTAGCAGCCTACCTGAATAAGTGAGTTTTTATTTTTTTCTTAAAGCTTTCAAATGACTCACAGCTTCTGAGGTCCATGGTCAGGGCATTCCAGCTCTGTGGTGCATCTACCCAGAATGCAATTCTTTGTACTAGGCTTAGATTGGATCTGGGAACTTCTAATAGTTCGAGGTCATTTGAACTCAGTGTCCTAATTATTCTCTTTTTGTGCAGACTATCTGCCACATAGGCTGGGTACTGTTATGTTAAGCACTTATAAGTGATGATTGGAAAGCACAACTCTATTCTTGCCTCTATCGGTAACCAATGAAGCCTTTGCCTAGCATCAGAGATATGATCACATTTTTATTGTCCCAGAATTGCTCTTACTATGCTATTTTGTATCATGTGAAATAAGATGTGACAGATGTAAGGACATTACAAGTGTCATGTTGCAACACAGAGGACACATGTTAAAGGACAGGTCTGGGAACTATGAGAGTGATATGGGGCATTTCAGTGAGCAATTGGATCTGACATGGTGTATTCTGTGGACAATCGGAATGCCTTGGCAAAATGGGGCCCAGTGGCAAATAACATGGTTCAGCATTGGAGCAATGTGAGTGCAATGGGTCACATCTGATGCTAAAGGGACAGAGCCTGGGTCAGTTTTCTGGGCAAGGATAGTGACATAGTGCAGTTCATAAGGTAATGGTATCTGACATGGACAATCCAATGGCCTTGGAATAATATAGGAGGCATTGAGATGTGACATAGATCAATTCACGGGCCACGGGATGTCACAAGTGTAGTTTTGAGATGATTTGAATGGCATGGTGCATTGAGGGGCAGTAGAATGTGGCATGATCATTTCTTGGGGCATTGAGAGTAACCCAGGATATTACAGGTGTGACAGGGTCATGGGGTTGGCCCAGTGAAGAGGGGACAATAACTCCAAAGGTGGTGTGGGGAGCTAAGGGGGACCACAGTCTCCAAATCCCCATTCTGCATGGAACCATGAATTAATGTTGGTACCTCCTTTACGGACCCAATGCCTACCAGCCTCTGTCCTGGCCAGGTGTATTTCACTTTTCTTTCAGGTTGTTCCCAAGAGCCTTTGATTACCAGCATGCATCAGACTCCTGTGATCCTTGGGATTGATATGGTAACCGGGAGGAAGCACCACCCAAAAGACTACAAGTACCAAATAGCACCGGGCCCAATGGACAAGACACAGCCTGAAACAGGAGGAATGGACTGATTACCCAAATGCGAATGGGGTAGGCTTCCCCATTATGCAACCAAATGGATGACCAAGTGCCTTCTGCAGACTTCCCGGGCATGCTATAGGGAGCAGGGATTTGTAGGACTAGAACCAGCAGAGAGCGACATAGACATATGGGATACCAGAGCACTTTCCCCCAATCCTTCGTGGACCTTAGCATACTTGATTCAAGGGAGTCAGAGAACAAACTACCACAATGACCGCATGGGTGGGTGGAAGGAAATTGATGCTGAAAAGAGGAAAGGGTTTAGGGCCCTTATGAAGACTTCTTTTGGAAATCCCAGCCCCCAAGGGAAAGAGATGGGAAGAGTTGGGAGTAGCTAGATAGAGATCAGCCCAGGGAAGCATCGGATTCGTGTAGCCAAGGGGAGCTGAAAGAACCTTCTAGGAAGGAAGAAGATGGCTAATAAAAGCCAGCAGAGTCAGTTTGCAATGAGAGATGTTTGGGTGAGTCTAGAGAAGGAGACCAGAGGGGAGTGTGCAGCAGGTGGAAGATTACTTGAAGGAGACATTTGTCATGATTGGAGAGATTAAATGTAAGGTCCAGGGATGGAGTGAGTGGTACCAAATTTTGTTGTTTGCTGGGGTCAGTGAGTTGGATATTGAAGCTAATTCTGGAGGGGGAGGAGGAGGTGGTTGAGAGTAGGAGTGAGTGGAAGAGAGAGAGAGAGAGAGAGACAGAGAGAGAGAGACAGAGAGAGAGAGAGAAGCCTTTCGGAAGTGAGGTATGCGGAGGACAAGTCTAGACCTCCCGGTCAGCAGGGGCGTGTGAGAGCAATCTCCGCCCATCGAAGCAACATTCAAAATACAATGTGGAAATAAATGTGTTCGGCTGCGGAAAAGCCGCAGTGGCCACACAGGGCACCTGAGGTAGCCCGGTCTGGAAACAGTTCGATTTTCATACGCGCACTTGCGCGCAACAGCACTCCACTTCCACCTGGACAACAGAGAGCGCACCAGCACCGAAAGTGCGTAAAGAAAACATGCACTGCCAGCTCCAGAGACCGGAAACAATTCAATCTGCATACGAGCATGTGTGCACAACAGCATTTCACGACCACATGGCCAACAGAGAGCGCACGAGCACTGCAGTGCAGAACGAAAGCCACGTACTACCATCACTACATGTTGTTCTCCCGCCTACAGCGTCAAAAAGGTGTGCAAAAGGTCAGTTAACCCTGTACAACCCTGGGAAATGCCACAAGCCATCTGCATCAAGCCACCTGCAGAGAATTTAGTAAAAGAAACACAAAACAATGTCAGGGGATGATTCACTCACCGTTTTCCTCACCCCAGCCCCAACTTTACCATCCAGAATTCATTACACAACTGCCCACGCATTTTGATTTAACAGAGTCCAGCAGTCTGGGGCCTCGCTGGAAGAGATGGGTGAGAGATTTTGAAGTATGTATCAAAGGCTATTGGTCCCCTGGATGAAGAAAAGAAACACAGCCTCCTTACTCAGTCCATAGGCCCCAATGTCAGAGACATAGGAGATGCGCTGCCCACAGACACGACAGACACGTATGCAAACCTCAAATTGACATTAACAGACTATTTCACCCCACATACAAATGTAGATTACAAAAGACACATATTCCACACAATGGAAACAGATCAAAGGTTAATCCATGGACACTTTTGTCATGCGGCTGAGGTTAAAAATGAAGCACTGCAATTTCAATAATTACTGAAACGACAAGGCCCTGCGCTCACAAATCATCGCTGGCTGCGAGTGCGCAGACTTCAGGAAGAGACTACTTAAAAAATGTTGCACATTAGAGGAAATCTTGTGTCTCACTCGCTCAGACACAGCCCTTACGTCCCAAGTTGAAGGTCTAGGCGACATCAAAATAACTCATGGCAAGTGTGAAAGCATATACAAGCTAGACCAAATGTCCAAAGGAAACTGTGAACTGTTCTGCTATAGATGTGCTAATGAATTCCCACATGACGGCCCGTGTCCAGCCATCGGTCAACAGTGCTCAGCCTGTGGAGGAGACAACCACTTCAAAGCGGTATGTTGCATCTACCAAAGTCAAATGAGAGGGGAAGGAACGGGAGGGAAACCACCCCAAAGCAGGGAGAGGCATGCACAGGAGGTACATACGCTACCTTGTTGAACACTCACAGGCGCACAGCAGATCCAGCACGTAATCTGAAGAGGACACCAGGAAGAAGAAGAAACATCGAGAGGAGCCAAAGAAGCGGGGCCATCTGTATGCCTTCGGAAACCAAACTGCAAAAGAACACAGCCCAACCCTCCTCATTCAAGTGAACAAAATGGGGGACGAGTTCCTAGTGCACAAAGGGGCGACCGAGAATGTTATAAGTGAAGAAGTATATGACAGTCTACCCCTGGCCCCGTGCCTCCCGTCAGCAGAAGTCCACATTTATGTTATGTTATGCTATGTTACTTTGCATTTATATAGCGCCTTATGTACCATTGGTATGATCTCAAGGTGCTGGTAGGTTGAACGCCCTCGGGAACCGAAGTTCAAGTCAGTAGAGAGAATAGAGAGAGTCAAAGGTGCGTGTGAGCACCGGATATGTGTTCAGCTGGTGTGGCATTCGTGTGATAGCTGCTTCTTAGCGGTAGGTGTGGTGTTTGAGAGTTCAAGAGTATGTGTTCGTTCTAGCAGGTTTTTATCCAGACCTATTCTGGCTGCGTTAGGCCTGAGAAGAACGCCTAGGCTGGAGGGTGTGTAACCATCAGTGTTTAGTTAGGGTGATGGGGAGTATGAGGCAAAATGATGGTATGAGAACAGATATACCGAATGGTGTCATAGTATCGCTGTGTTCTAGTTGAGTGGTGGTGTAAAGAAAAGAGTAAGCGTGGAGATGTGATATGGTGGTTTATCTTAGGTGTTTGAGATCAAGCTCACTCCAGTAGTTCCATGGACTCCGTCCGTTCCATGTACTCTGACTGTTCCATGCATTACGACTGTTTAAAGCACTCAAAACCGTTCCTTTTAATGCTCTTTCAAACGTTCCATGCACTCCAAAACATTCCATGTAAGTCACGCCATTCTATCCACTCCAATCCGTTCCATGCACTCCAATCCGTTCCATTCACTCCAGTCCGTTCCATGCACTCCAGTCCGTCCATGCACTCTAATCCGTTCCATGCCCTCCAATCCGTTCCTTGCACTCCAATCCGTTCCATGCACTCCAATCCGTTCTGTGCACTCCAATCCGTTCCATCCACTCCAATCCGTTCCATGCACTCCAATCTGTTCCATGCACTCCAGTCCGTTCCATGCACTCTAGTCCGCTCCATGCGGTCCATAGGCACCACTGCAAAAGGCTTAAGACTACAGGTGTTGGCAGTAAACCCAATTGGCAGCAGTCTGTACCACCCAGATTTACCTGGTAGCTGTGGCTGAGCAGCCAGACTTCTCTCAAGAAGAGCTAGACAGTATATAGAGTATACAAGATAGGTACCAAATACAGTAGCACAAGCAAACACTGACCAGAGCTTTGGTATCAAGTATATCATTATTTATTTAAAGACACACTTAGAGACAATCTAGCACTATTATTGTAAGCAAGTTTAAAAACACAGTCACTATTAATATATATACACCCCTTATTCCTCTGACAGGAAGGTTATGATAAAAATCATATCAAGTGGTGCAGCAGAAATACAGAAAACACGTGGTTAACAGGCCTTGCTGTGTTGTTTTTAAAATAAAGTGGCGAATAATTGGTCAAAGAACATATCACAATTGAGAACGCAAGATTTCAGAAGTAAAATGAAAGGAGCTTTGATCTTGCTCCAATAAAAGGCAACCAAACTAAATATATTGACATAGAAAAATTGATACTATCCCGTGTGGAACATAGAATAAATAAACCTAAAATTGAACACAAGATAAAACAGAACAAGCCCTGAAGAAAATCACTTAACCGTTCATATTTAGTTAGTAAGAAGGAGTGAAACCAGGAATGTCATTTAGGGGTCACTAGGGTCCCCACTGTCTCCCTTGCCACCCCTCCTTGGCTGCGGGCATCACTGGGACCTGTGCTTTCGAGAGTTTACAGAACTCTTAAAGCACAAGTCCATGCTTTCAACCATAACTGATGTGGGGGGGGCGCGTGCAAGCGTCCTGTCATGAAAGCGAACCCACTTGCTAAACTAGTTGAATCCCTGCATGATCTTTTTTGTCCAGAACACACTCAGGCACCTAAAAGGTAATCCTGTAGTCCTCATTATTTGGATTCATGTTGCTTGTAATCTGTATGCATGGATGTCTCTTTGAATAGTGTTGTTGCCTTACATATGGGTCATGTAACAATTTTCATTTGGCTAGGTGCACTGGGTTGGTCTCTGCCACCTAATACAGAATTATCGTCTCACTATATTGGAATCAGGGTTTATGGTTTATATGTGTGCCCTGCTATGTTTCCCAACAATAGCAATTATGATTGAGTTTTGAGCATATTCATGGTCTAACTCTACATCTATTGTAATTGCGCTAGATACCAATGTATTTGATATTATGGTATTTTGTTTTTCTTCATGTTCACCTATATTATGTTCAGTTCATGTAACCTTTATTTTTATGAGAATATAGTTATAGTCTCTTTTTATGTTCAATTTACCAGTCCAAGAAGGCTGCCCGAATATATTCAAGGAAAAAATGTTACTTGCAGGGACGTTATGGTGAGAACTTAACACAACAAAACTCCTACAATTCAGCTAAATTCACCTTAACATTGTACCCCCTGTTGTGAAGCCTATGACCACAATGATGACATCACAGATCACATCACTGATGACATCACTAATTACATTACCAAAGTAACTGGCATTAAGTATGGCCTTCAGCCATGGCCAGTGTGCATGGCCAAATATATTTTAACAAATGAATGGGTACTAGTCGTGGCCTTCAGCTATGGACAGTGGTGACAACCTTCACCCATGTGCACTGAATATTTGAAAACACTAACAGGCTACCAACCATAGATTCTGGCCTTTACGAGTGGATACAGCTTTCAACTGTGTCCACTGCATATTACATACACTGATCAGGAACTAGCCATGGACTTTAGCACATTACTGTCCAGTGACTACAATCTTTGGCTGTGCCCACTATATATTCTACCATATAAATGGGCCACTAGCCATGTGCTTTGACCTTGATGAGTTTGTACAACTTTTGGCCATGCCCACTGTATATTATATACTCTAACCAGCCACTAGACATGGTCTTCAACACAATACTAGCCAGTGCCCACAGCCTTTGTCTGTGGCGGCTATATCTTCACATATTAATGGACACCTGCTATGGCCTTTAACCATGACCACTGACTACAGCGTTCAACGTTGCCCACTCTATATTGTAAAACAGTGATGGGCTACTAGGCATGGCTTTTAACCATGCACATTGATATTTTTGAACACTAACCAACCACTAGCTATTTCTTTTTAAAAACATTTTTTATTGTATTTGGTTTAACAAAAACTTTACATATGGTCTTTTATAAATATAATAAACATAACACATTTAAATACCAAAATTAACTATTTTTTTTTGTTTTTTTTTTATATAGCTGTAAAATACAGCCTTTCAAAAGTGACAATACACAGTAAAAAGAAAAAAAAAGAATATTTACAAAAAATTAAGCAAAGTACTTGCCGATACACACCCTTGCTTTATCCCACGGAAAGTGTCAATGGGATCTGACAGTGTACCGTCTAGGGCCAATCTAATTTGAACTGTTGTTTGCGAGTGTAATTCATTAATCCAAAATGTTAGATAGTCAGGACACTTCGCTTCTTTTAGCTTATTGATTAGGAGTTTCCTGCACACTGTGTCAAAGGCAGCCTGGAAGTCAATAAAGGCCATATAAACTACCTGGCCTTTCTGATGTTCTTGTTTCTTTATGACTTCCAGAATATGAAGATTAACTGCTGTCCCCATTCCTGGCATAAAGCCAGTTTGATTTGGGTCTCTAAAAGCCTGCGCCATTTAACCACTTATTAATATCTCTTAATAGTAATCGCGAAAAAATTTTGCTTGGTATGTCCAAAAGAGATATTGGTCTATAGTTTTTCGGGTTTTGATTATCCCCCTTTTTATGAATTGGTATGGTGATGGATTTCCTCCAAGAATCAGGAATACGCTGGGTCAATACAATTTGATTGAAAATAGTAGCTAGAATTTGTGCCCACGCAATAGGATTTTTCTTTAACAGCTATTAAAACAAATCAACATAAAACCAACATGTTTACATTCAAGTAAAACTCGCAAGTTGGGCTGAGACTCGATGCAGATTTTAAAAAATGCGAGGCCTAAGACGATCTTCAAAACTTAGTGCAACTATCCAACTCATCAAACCAATATAATATGCTGTGCAAATCATACAATTCCTGAGAGAATCTTCAGAACATTGTGCAATTATGCAAATTTCACAGATCTAATGATAAACTGTGCAAATTCAGCAAAATGACTAGAAAATGCAAATCAGATTCACAGATCTGATAATAAGCTGTGCAAAATCCGCAAAATTACTATAAAGTGCAAATCAAAATTAAGTTTTCATCTGAATACCAATCATGTTAAGGTTCCACAGTTTAAAGAGGAACCAGAATTTGCATGGGGTGTGCGTTGACTAACATACAATTTCAATGAACCTGTTATAGATCAATAAGTCTGTGTTGAATATAAGAAACCTCCGCACTGTATAAAATATATACAAAACAAAAGACACTATTATGGTCTGTTGTAAACTCCTCTTAAGCTGATTTTTTAATACAGCATAGATTAGTTGTATGTACGGCCCTCCTGGTAGCCGACACGTGTTTCGACCCACTCGGGTCCTTTTCAAGGCTGGGCCTAGTCAACAATTACAGCCAAGTGAATTACAACCAAGTCTGTTACTAGGAAACATACAGTGATCAATACATGTAAAAAACAGGGGGTTTCCAATAAGATCACAAGGAAGGTTAATTACCCAAATCAAAAAGAAATCACAAAGTTTCACAGAAAAATTAGTTCCCTACAGTGAAGGGGGAAAACGGAGGGAAAAAGCGGACATAGTCCAAATATCACATTTTGTAATAGTCAATTATATGTCCCTATGATTGTTTAACAGAAACAGCAAGATTTTCATGTCAATTGTACAGCAGTAATAAACATAAATTGAAATACACCATGGCGGCTTTCCCAAAAAATGTTGACATACACCACGCTTCCCTCCAGCCAACCACCAGCCACGTCCAAACTTCTCCGACAGCACGCCGTACCTCTAGCCAATGGCACTTCTGTCCGTGGAGTGAACCGGGAAATGGGTCAATGGAGCGGACCCAGATATCACTCATTTTTTGGAACATACAGTTAAACCGTATTCATATAATACCGCCTTGTTATGAATATTGGCCTAAGCCCGTTCGCGTTGCATGGAAAACCGCATCTTTAACGGTTCGCTTTTCGATCAACTTCGCCGCCATTTTAAGAATCATCCGCAATTTTGATTTTGACTTCTGCTTTGCGTTCTAAAATGGTGGACTGTGTTTTCAACTTGCAGCTAAGCCGAACGACCTTTGAGTTCTGTTAATGTTTAGGCTGACCGAGAGCAGACTGTTTGTCATATGCAAAGAAACCTTGTGACTCGTATGAACTGCAATCCAAGTGTTGTCTGTGCTCACAAGCCTCAACCTCATATAAACAACGAGACAATGTAGAACAAACTCAGATCGTGTGTTTTTGCTGCGCTGCATTCTAGAAATTCTTGAAACAAGGCTTACTGTGGATCAGAGAATCAACAGCCTCATTGTAACTTCATGGACATGCAAACCTGTTTAATCTTTTGTATAATATTGTAATATTTAACGTGTGAACTTGGCACAAACTCTAGGATGTAACTTATTAGTTTGGAGAGGGGCTGGACAATGTTTTAAGAACTGTATAAATGTGTCTGTGTTTAGATGTCCAGCACTCTCACCCCTCACTGTGTCTGTTGGTACACACTGCGAGGTGTTGGGAGCCAGATAGCTATCTATTTTTCTTTGAATGTACAGTAATAAAAGATACTTGAATCTTTTAAACCCGTTATTAGCGTATTTCATTTGTGGTACTAAGTCTCGATATTTCTTTGGTCCTTAAGTGGCGCCCGAATAGGGACCCTCAAGAATGATGTCACCTCCCTGAAAAGCAGATGCGGCTTTCGGACCAGGATTGGAGACTGAGAAAAAGGGGGCCCCTTTGTATGAGACACAACACCTCGATCGTACTGCACAATCTGATCCCTGAATGGTGAGCATGCGGTTCGAGAGGGCATCTTGACGAGGGTCCCCATATCGAGGCGGGCTCTTTGCCGAAATCGCCAACCACGAGGATCCTTTGTAATCCGATCGGACCTCCTTTGTCCTTTGTAATCAGTTGAGTTGTGCCCCGATTCCTAAGTATCCTGATATTTGGCTGTAGATTTGCATCCGCGGGTTCAAACGACGCCAAGTAACCCCAGTAATCTGATATGCCTGGGAAATTGTCTGCCTGTTTCAGGGGATTATTCCTCAGAGACAGACAATCTTTGGAATATGGCCGACCAGCACCACTGGAGTGGTCAACGGCATGCATGTACTATGTACTGCAAGTACGCCATTGATAGTATAGTATTAAACGATATTTGGAACAGACAAACTAGACATGCTTCCGAATTTCAGTGGCCAGTTCATGGTAGTTTTGAGATTGCTCATATAGAGTATTTGGAGTCTATATTGTTAAAGAAAAAGGCTAGGCCTGCAGCATTTGATGTGATTCATAATTGGAGAAAGGAAGCTATGCAGCAACTTAAGAGTAAAGAGAAGAACGCACGTCGTCATATGTCTAACTCAGAAAAAGCATTATTGTATGATCAACAGAAACAGTCGAAATCTGTTAGAAGCATGGATAGGGCTTTTGAACTTGGGGTACAGAAAATATATTCATCTCATGACTTTCATGCCTCAGACGAGCTAATTAATAGCTTCTAAATGAGCGTAGGACTGTTTCTACTGCACCACTTCCTTATGTGACTCTCCCTGTTGTTTTACCTCTTCCTTCTGTTGCACCTCCTCCAGTTGTTGTTCCTGTTCCTCTCGTTGGTCCTCCTCCTCCAGTTGTTGCTCCTCTTCCTGTTGCTGGTCCTACTTCTGCATATCTGCCCTTACCGCCAGTTTTTGGTCCCTTAACTCCATCTTTACCGCCAGCGGTAGTGTCTCCACTACTGTTGTGCAAGATTTGTCTGGACTTTCTTTTCCAAGTGGTTCTGTTCCACTTGAAACAATTGAAGGGGTGAGTGCCGATTCAAAAGTAGTGACTTGAAGTACAGCTTCTAAAGCTAGAAAAAGAGAATAGTATGCATGGGCTAAGAAATGTATAGAAAAAGGTGAAAAATAAGCTGTCTTAAATGCAATTTCTGTCCAAGAAAGTATTCCTGAACAGAATATTTTGATAGAGGGGATGGGAATGCACTTGGCTGAAATGTGGAGTGATTTGACGGACATGGATGTCCCACAAGGGTTGAGGGATTTGAATGCCTTAGCTTACTTAAGGGACACTGCAGAGAAAGTACATGGGCATGTTGAGAGGGTTTTGAGTTTAGGAGGGAGTTAGATCGATTACAGAATGACGATATGGATGGCGAAAGATTGGATGCTTCGTATGTGCAGAAACGTTTTCTTCCTTCTTGTAAACCAATGAGTGAAGAAACGCGTATTTGCACAAGGGACATGCTAAAATGAATTTCAGATGTTTCGATATCTCCCATGGAAGTATATGACATGTTTAGTAGGTATACTGCCGCTATGCAAAGGAAAGTGTTACAGATAATGGTAGAGTACCTGCAGGATGAATGTATTGTTATTGTTATTTTGCATTTATATAGTGCCTTATATACCATTGGTATGGTCTGAAGGCGCTGGTAGGTAGAACGCCCTTGGGAACTGAAGTTCAGGTCAGTAAAGAGAGTATAGAGAGTCAAAGGTGCGTGTGAGCACCGGCCGGGTATGTGTGCAGCTGGTGCGGTATTCGTGTAATAGCTGCTTCTTAGCGGCAGGTGTGGTGGTTAAGAGATCAAGAGTATGTCTTCGGTCAGGCAGGATTTATCCAGATCGAGTGTGGCTGCGTTAGACCTGAGGAGAACGCCTGGCTGGGGGGTGTGTAACCAGCAGTGTTTTACTTAGAGTGATGTGGAGTATGCGGCGGATGTTGGTATGAGAACAGTTATACCGAATGGTGTCATAGTATCTCTGTGTTCTAGTTGAGTGGTGGTGTAGAGGGGAGAGTAAGCGTGGTGGTGTGATATGATGGGTTGTATGCTCTTTCAAAGCGTTCTCTGCATTCTAAATCATACTATATACTATATACGTCACGCAATTCAATGTGCTCCAGTCCGTTCCATGCACTTATATCCACTCCATGCATCACAATCTGCTCCACACACTCTGGTTCACTATGCATTCATCTGTTTTGCGCACTCGCCCCCTCTACGCACTCGCCCATCTACGTACTCGCCCCTCTACGCACTCAGCCCTTCTACGCACTCAGCCCCCCTACGCACTCAGCCCCTGTACGCATTCATCCCCTTCTATGCATTCATCCCATTCTACGCATTCATCCCTTCTACTCGCTCATCCCCTTCTATGTGCTCATCCCATTCTGCGCACCTCATTTTTTTTTCATATGCACTCTTTCGCTCAAATGCACTCATCTGCTCTATGTATTTGTCGGCCCTACACACTAGTCTGTTCTATGCAGCCCTCCATTCTATACGGTCTTCTGGTCAGCACATCCATCCTGCTTCGCTCATCAATCAGTTCCCCGCGCTCATCAGCTCTGCATGCATTCCGCACTCATCCATTCTACATGATTATCCGTTCTGCGCACTCATGCGGTCTATGTAACTTCTCCGCTCCAGGCATTTGCCCGCTTTATCCCCTCGTATGCACCATACCTTCATCTGCTCTACGCATTCATCCACCCTACACAGTCAGGTGCTCCCCGCACTCGCCCACTCCCCGAACTCACCAGCTCTCCATGCGCATCCGCCCTCTGCACTCATCAGCCCTCCACACTCATCCGCCCTCTGCACTCATCCGCCCTCCACACTCATCCGCCCTGAAGAAAAAGGTTTGTTGTCCCGCAGATTTGATGGTCATTTATAAGAGAGCATTTTCTCCCGATACTGCTTTGACTGCTTTGTCTCTTGATTTAGCCCTGTTGCTTAATGAACGTTCGGAATTGCCTACTTCTCAATTGCCAATGAGGGAGGTTCCTCCGACATTTGTTCCTAAGGTAGAGATTCCAGTGAATGCCGCGACAGGCGCAGCAGCCACTACTATTGAAGCTCATTACGTTTCACAGTTTGTTCATGTCCCATTTCCTAGACAGGAAGTGAATACCATTAAACAGACGATTCCAGATATTAGGAAAAATCCAACAGGATTTTATAAAGAAATAGAATCTGTCTTGCATTCATCAGTTTTCACACTGGGTGATGTAAACTTGTTGTTCCATGTGATCCAAACTGCCGATTTATGGAAACAGATTAGAACTGTAGATGATCTGGCAGGGCTGGGTGACACATGGGTTAACTTGGTACGGATAGATGGGAAAGAAAAGCTGGTGAGAAACCGCCACAGGTGATACTGACATTGCCAGACAGAATAGTAACGAAGTTGAAGACTTTGGTTCCTGAGAGAAGAATAGTTTGGAACAAGCTTACAGCTTGCATCCAGGGGAAATCAAATGGGGCTACCAAATTCTTTAATCGGTTCAAACAAGTGTTTTGAGATTTTATCGGTCAGGTCTTAAGCACCGAGTCAGGGAAAAGGCTGTTTGTGGATAAATTTGTGCGTGGATTGTTGCCTGATATCCAATCAAAAATGATGACTTCCTAAAGTTCCAGGCAAGCTAAATCACAGTCTGAAGTATTGCACATGGCACAGTATTATGAAAATAGAGTCACTACTGAAAAAGAGAGAATAGAAAAGAAGAAGGGAGACTTGAAAACCAAAGTATTGTTGGAGCAGATAGAGGAACCAGAGGTGGGAGTACATAGTTTAGAGGACAGTTTGCTCCACAGAGTAATACACAGATGGGTCCCATACACATGAACCAATGTGCTTATTGCAGACAAGAAGGTCATTGGCGAGCACAATGCCAGATCCTTCTGCAGAGATCGAATAACATAAGGTACCATGGGTAGACGATCCAGAGGCCGTCCTATCAAGTCAATCAGAATTCAAAGTGTACCACAAAGAGAAACTTTGTCACAGAAACAGTCACAGAATCACTAACCTGGTCAGCAGATGTATTCGAGAAGATTGTGAGAATCCCTGTGGGGTCTCTACTGCCCCCAGCCTACCAATGGAGGAACTGGGTACAGCAGAAATCCCAGGGAAACCCTCGGGGGTAGAAAACCCTGCAGCGGCACGTCAGGAGACGGGTGTAGCGGTGTGGCTGGAATGGCGTGCGCAGAGAAGTCTACTCAGGCGAGACAGGTAAGGATCTTCCTGCGAGCAGACTGGTGTCTAATAGGGGTAAAAGAAATAAGGTAACTGAATGAAAATTAGAGAAAAGCAGTAAGCCGGAAGGTTCCGGAGTGAAGGAATGGCTACCTGGGAAAGAGAGAACAGAATTTCCTTCCACAGTTCCGGAGATGGGTTTGAATACTTGGGAAACAACGGAGTGTAAGAGGTAAGTTCTTCTCTTGTTAATCGGCTTGAATCTGAAGTCTAAGGAAGAAAAGGAAGGGTTCTGTGATGGATTGTTAATAACGCTCTCGAAACCTATGAAAGGGTTTCCTACCGTTTCGGATCAGAAATGATTCTTGGGCAGACGGCGTGCAGCCACAGAGAGGAAGGACCATCGTCTGAAGAGCCCTGGTACAAACCGAGATGGGAAGTGTGTTTGTTGGTTAGATCTCTGTAAAGATACAAAGGATTTATAGTAGGCAGATGTAATAAGTAGCCAGAACTATGAAGCGGCTAAGGAGGATTCCTAGCTGCGAACTTACGGAGCGTCTGGTAACAGAGTAGCAACGCAGGGAAGTGTTTGTGTTCTTGCTTGAAATACAGTCACGTGACCGTCTGTGGGCGGGGACTTCACTGTGCTAGAAACAGAAGAAGGCTGGAGCGGTAAAGGTCTGTGAAGCACCGCCATCTTGGGAGGATTCCGTGTATCACGAGTCCCAGGATGAATGCTTCAGGCACAGACATAGCGCCGTCGATTCATCTGCCACCAGGACCATCTGGATAATGGAGATGTGACACGTCCTGGGATAGGGGTCCTGGTAGAAGTCATTTCGCTCAGAACCAACAGTCATTTTCACAGGATAGACAGCAGAATAGTGTAAATAACGGGAACATTTTTGATAATCCTTCGACTGCTTACCTTTCTGAGGATCTCGCATTTGATGATATATTGTTTCCGCTAGGACAGCCCGAAGCAGAGTCTGGAACCAGTATCCATTCCCGTCGATCAGAAAGGGCCCTCAGTTGAGATGAAGGTGGGGAATAGGAAGCATCTATTGTTGATAGATACGGGAGCACAGAAGTGTTCCGTTGATCACTCATGGGTTCCAGATATTCCACTGTCAGGGCAGAATAACATTTTTGTAGGGGTCTCTGGTATGCCAGTGGTTAGTCCGGTCTCTCAGCTGGTACCGATTTCACTCGGGGCATTCACCAATTCATGTCCTTTTCTTTTGACGACGAATTGTGACGAAAATTTGTTGGGGTTGAATCTGTTGAAAGAATTGAATGCAGTAATTCACTGTTCTCCGGATGGAGTGCATTTGACGATTTCACCTCAACAAACTTCTGTTCCACAATTTTTGACTAGGCCTTTACCGACTGAATTTGATAAGGTTCCGACATGTTTATGGGCAGTTGATGATAATGACGTTGGTATTTTACAAATTGAGCCAGTTAAAATAGTTTTGAAACCAGGTGTTACGTTGCCACGTATTCCACAGTATAAGATTTCAGTTGACGGTGAACAAGCCTTAAAGAGTATAGTTTCTGATTTTGCACATCGAGGAGTGATTGAGGAAATTGCAGGAAGTTTGTGTAATAGTCTGATTATACCAGTGTATAAAAAAGGGGATAATGCAATTCCTTTCTGTTTTATTATTGATTTACGTGCTATCAATAAGATTGTTGCTCCACAATTTCCAATTGTGCCTGATGTGACCACTATATTAACGATGATTCCAGCTTCAGCTACTCATTTTAGTGTTGTGGATCTAAAGAATGCTTTCTTTAGCATTCCTGTACATGTTGACTGTAGATACTTGTTCGCGTTCACCCTAGAGGGATGCTCGTTTACATTCACTCGTGTGCCACAAGGGTACACTTAGAGTCCAAGCATTTACAGCAGAGCTTTGAAGGAACAGCACGATACACTTGAGTTGCCTTCAACTTGTACATTGTTACAGTATGTCGATGATCTTCTTTTAGCTGCGGACTCAGAAGTTGCTTGCAAGGAGGGCACCGTATTGCTTCTTATTCATCTAGCAGAACATGGGCATAAGGCTTCATTGAATATAAATCCAGGAAGTTACAATCAAGATCGAATTGAGTTGTTAGGGTACATGAGGTGTAAGTTTGAATTTAAAGGTCGATGTTGTGATGGAAAGGTGTATATCACTAAGAAAGGACAATCTCTACTAGGATGGAGAGAACAAAAGAATTTGGGAATAAGACTGGATCCCAACCATCCAGACCAAGTCTTACAAGTTTCCGAAGAACCCGTGAGTCATGGGAAGTATATGTCAGAGTATAAGAAAGTGTTTGATGAGTCCTTGGGAAGAATAAAAGGGTTTCAACACCAGATAATTTTGAAGAAGGATAGCGTACCTGTAGTGGCTAAGCTCAGACCTGTGCCGTTTGCTTTACGAGGCAGTGTAAAAAGGGAATTACAAAAGTTGTTGGCATCAGGCGTAATTGAGAGAGCTGGGGGAGTAGAGTGGGTTTCCCCAGTTGTAATAGTGAAGAAGAGTTCAGGGGATCTGAGACTATGCGTTGATATGCGTGAGCTAAACAAATGTGTGTTGGTGGACAGGCATCCCCTGCCCAACATGGGAGAATTATTGACCAGGGTGGGTGGGGGAAAGTATTTTTCTAAACTGGATATGGCATCAGCTTATCACCAAGTGGAGTTGGAGGAGACCTGTAGGAAAGTCACTGCATTTATTACACATGAAGGTGTGTTCCAATTTAGAAGGATGCCTTTTGGATTAGCATCCGCCTCTTCAGTTTTCCAGAAGATCATGGATCGCTTGTTGAGAGGGATGAAGGGTGTTTTTTGCTTTCAGGATGATGTATTGGTGAGTGGAGAGTCTTTACAAGAACATGACAAAATCTGTGCAAGGTGTTGAAGATGTTTGAGGAGAGGGGTATCACAGTGAAAGGGGAGAAATGTAAGTTTGCTGTGACGAAAGTGGAATATCTGGGTCATGAAGTGTCAGGAGATGGGATAAGACCCAAAGAAGATATGGTGAATGCTATAAGAAACATAGAAACGCCTAGAAATAAAAGTGAGCTGCGTTCATTTCTAGGAATGACAGAATTCTACCAGAAATTTGTTACGAACTATGCTGATAAGGTTCAGGAACTAAGGAAAATTTTGAGAAAGGGCGCTGACTTTGAGTGGAATGATCGATGTGAAAAGGAGTTCAATAGCATCAAAGAAGATATAGATATGGCTCGTCCGTTAGGATGTTTTGATACTAGGAAGTCTACCATTATTACGGTTGACGCTAGTGAGGGTGGTTTGGGAGCTGTATTGTCTCAGAAACAAGTTGATGGTTCTGAAAACATTATAGCTCATGCGTCAAGAGGTCTTAGAGGTGCAGAGATGAGATATTCGGTCATTGAAAAAGAGGCTTTAGCTTGTTTCTGGGCTATTTCTGGGCTATTGAACGTTTCAAGAGTTTTGTGTGGGGAGTGGAATTTACAATTCGCACTGATCATAAGCCTCTAAAAGCAATATTTGAGAATAAGGGTCTCGACAAAGTTTCGCGCCGAGTGGCAGGATGGGTCACCAGGATGCAGACGCACTGTTCTAAAATAGAAGTTATCCCAGGAAAGGGAAATATTCTAGCGGACAGCCTGTCCAGGGTAAGAGTTGCAAACTGAGAATATGAAGAAGGAGGATTTAGAATTAGTATTTGTTAATACTGATGGTATAGTCTCCAAACCAGAGTGGTTGCAGGGTATGAAAGAAGACCATGTGATCAATAGAGTAATTCCATATGGTGTGTCTGGATCATGGCCGAATAAGCAGTCATTGGAGGAAGACACAAAACCATATTGGGAAGTGAAGGACGAGTTATCTGTAAATGAGGATATTCTGTTTAGGTGGGGTAGGGCTGTTGTCCCCATTGGTTTGAGGAAGAAGGTTATAGAATTAGCACACAGCGGTCACATTGGAGTTACCAAAACAAAGGGTGTTTTGAGAGAAGATTATTGGTGGCCAGGATTTGACAAAGAAATAGAGACAGTGCTGGCAAATTGTCAGTTTTGTATCAAGAGTGGTAAGGGTATTGTAGCCAGGAAACAGCCATTGGTGGATGTTGGCGTACCCTCTAGGATATGGAGTGAGATTGCTATGGACATTCTGGGTCCTGTAGAATTAGGTTATGGTCGCGGAAAATATGTTGTGTTGGTTGTGGATTTGTTTTCCAGGTGGACAGACTTTAAAGTTGTCAGAGACACCACGGGAGAGAGCATGATAAGGGTTTTACAAGAAATTTTTGCCAATGAAGGTTTACCAGAAACTGTTTTGACAGACAATGGTCCCCAATTTATAGGAGGAAGTTTCACCAACTATTTGAGGAGATGTGGAATTAGACACAAGAGAACTTCATTATATCATCCTGAATCAAATGGTGTTGTTGAGAGGATGAATAGATGTGTAATGGAGAGTGTGAGGATGGGAGAAGAATGTGGTCTGGACAAGTTAGCCATGATACAAAATAGGATGTGGGCTCTTAGAATGGCACCACATGCGACTACCGGATTATGCCCATTTGAACTTATGAGGGGCAGGAAGTCGTTTTCTATAACGTGCCCACCTTGGCTTGGTAGAAGTAGGGAGTCCGACCTGGTGGTAGATCAGGTGAGGAAGTCTCTGGTAAAAAGTAAGTCAAATTGGGTCATGCGTGAAAATATGAGAAGAGGAAAGAAAGAATTGCGTGTGGAATGTGGAGATTGGGTCAGGATAAGGAAAGGGTTTATCAAAAAGAAAGGGGATTCCCTCTATTCGGACCCAGTCAGAGTGGTGGCAGTCATGAAGGGTGCAGTACGTGTGACCGGTGGGCAGGTGTGGAACAAGAGTAGGATAGCTACCGTGAGGAGAGGTCGTGTGTGAAAGGAGTACGCTTTAGTATAACAGACACTTGGGAAAAGAGATGTTAAATGTAGTTGTTTGAAAAAAAAAATGAAATAAAGGGAGATGTGTTGTAATGATGTTTCTCTTTGGGAGCAGAGAGAGCTAGTGTTGATGACATAGGCAGAGCAAGGTCCTCTATGATGTCATTGGAACATTCACTTATGTCATTGGAACATTCACTTGCATGTGTTGTTTTACGTTCTAAAGTTGTCAGTTGATGGAGGCTTTGATGGGGAAGGATCTCGTATGTTCGGGGGTCTTTCTTGCTTTCATTTATCTTAAATAAATGCGAAACCAACTTACCAGCGTCTGTGTGCTGCTTCACAACAAAATCCTTATTTGTTTTTGTCTAAAAATTCATTATTCTGAATGATATACCACTCATATCACACCCTTCTCCTGGAACCCCCCTGACCCCCAGGTCACACTGAACCAGGAATCAGGCTGGTTTTCGAAGGTAAATATTTATTTATGCATTCAAAATGTAATCACAATATGTTTTAATCGATAAACAACAATCACCAATGGGGTGACAGAACACTGAATGATATCTTTAATACACAAGGAGTAAGTAAAGAGCAAAACAGTTACAGCACAGAAAATAATGCTTTTGTGTTCGTTCAAATCAGATAGTACTGTGGTTAGCAGTTCCCCCTGCAACACCCCTCAACCCCCCAATAGGCAATGTAAAGAGATAGGAGGAGAGAGCAGGTATTCAGGAAGGGCACAGATCAAACAGAATATTAGTCCCACCTTCCCCCAGCAAACACAAGAACAGCTGTCAGACTGGCTTTCAGGATTGACTTTAGAATGGACGGGGCAAAAACACCAAATATGGTAAAAATTGCTGAAATTGCTGAAATTGTTATACATTCTTATCGGAGCCTCTTTGGATAGTTGCACACAAGCACAAACAATGGTTTGGTCAGCAGACAACAATTGAAATCTTAAGGTCCAAGTCGGAAGCAGTTAAAAGCTATTTTACACTTGTAAAAGTTTCTCAAAATGGAAATTTGCAGCAAACTTTTCCTTGCACGATATTCGCGATAAAGGGAGATTTGCGTTTCTATCACAAAAACGGAGGAAGTTATGAAGGTTTTTGTAAAATAGGCACAAGAATGAAAACAGAAATGCACTTTTAAAAAATGAAAATGAGTTTGCTTACACTAGGGGATGACTATGAAGAAGCGAATACCACACAGGGATTATAGTCACTGGATCATGGTGACCACCTGATAAGGAAACCCGACTTCTTCAGATGAAAAACAAAGGTCAGCGCAAAGATAGTTCTAACAATACTGGTTCTGAAGGAAAGATAGGATGGGTTGGAGCTAGCGATAAGACTAGGCAAAGATACTCCTAACAATACTGGTTCTAAATGAAAGATAGGATGGGTTGGATAGGGACAAGACACTGCAATGATACCATGGGACATAGTTCTTCCTATTTATACTGACTGGATAGGTTTTTAAATGGGACCGTCAATTCTGGTCATGGATTGGTCTGGTCTAAGAAAAACAGCACATCAGGCACGGGACTGGAACCTCTAGACCAGTCACTGGATTGGCACAGGATCTGCTCTCCTAGTCTGTGGGTATTTGGATCAGCTGGATGGCAAGTGTCATGACCACAGGCTAGGGTTCTAATCCTGGTCCAGGGAAAAGACCGCTAGGGGGTTTTTCCTAATATGGAATTGGGTATTACCCTAGTTATTCTGATACTGTAGATTCCCCATTGAAGAATAGAGGCTTCTGGGTTTCCTTAATGGCCGCCTGTTTGTGCCTTTCAGGAACTAACCCTGCTGGTCTAGTCATTGTCTTTGTTAGCTTATTTAAGCCCTGCCCATCTGGAGGCTTGTGCTTTGCGTCTTAGACTGCTTTGCAGAAAAAGCACTTACCGCAAATTCCTCAGACAACAGCTGATTCCTGTCATAGTGATTTCCACAGTTCCCATATTTGTTTACTTTATTTCTTTCCCCTTACAGCCCTCGCCCTAGTTCTGTTCGTGTTCGTAGCCCCCCTTGTATTTATAGTGAATCTTTTCAGTCACGGACAGTTTGTCCTCAGAGTGTGTGAAGAGTTCCGTTACACGCAAATACCGCTTCTGAGTGTTAACCTTTTCTTAGTTGAACTGTATTCCAGTTTTATGTTTGCCTGAAGTGTTTTTCCTTGGTACGTGTTGCTATTCAGTTGTGGTGAATTTCGTTACTTGTTGGGGCGCGTGTGCTCCCCGGGTACGCGTTCCCTTAATGTTGCACGGACACTGCTGATAATTGCTAAAACCTGTTTTGAGGAGAAAAAAACACGTAGTTAGATCTTGTGCCCTGCCGGAATTACGTTTGTCATAAAACGTTACACGGACACTGCTGATTATTGCCTTGAACCTGTTACGAGGAGAAAAACACACGTAGTTAGATCTTGTGCCTTGTCGGTGTTACGCATTTCATTAACATTGCACTGAACACCTCTGCCCACTGTTAGTTCTTAGGAATTAACCTTTTTTTTGTTTCCTGTACCCTTGGAATTCTTTTCTCTACTGTTTGTACAGGGTTGGGTTCCTCCTGAAGCGCCCCTAACTGTAGTTAAGAGAGAGAGAGCATACTGTTGTTATTACTGTCTGAATATTTGTTTGTGCCTTTGTACATTCCACATAGGCTACATATTCTAGAAATTCAGACATCAGGCTGCCTTCCCATCCTCCTTCAGACTTCCATAAGAGCCCTTCCTATCTACTAAAGTAAGGACCCATTTTCTCTTAGAATAAATTACTTCCACATGGGTTCCAGCATCTTCAGGACTAGCGCCCCTGTAAGAACAGGATGGATAGTTCAAATAATTTAAATCAAAGGTGAGCTTATAATTGCAAGAGAGTTTTTTTCCCATAATTCTAGATCAACCAAGGAAAACTTAATAAGGAGGGAAATAGTGTTATTTTTCCACAGAACTATGTGCCACTTCAGAAAGGGAAGGTAGAAGATACTAGGAGCTCCAGAGTGTCCCCGCAGAGTCCATGTAAGCGTTACTGCAAGTTCTTCAGGCAAGCATAGGGGTGGCAAGCCAGAGAATTTCTGGATACTGGTTTAAAATGGCCTTCTCACACCACACAGCGCTTTACTGAGTGGAGAGGATACATTTGAGGATTGGGGCCTTGCTGTAAATCAATAGTCTCTATTGATGGCAAGAGATTTGGCATCTGGATCTGGAAGAATAGTTAAAGTTGGATGTAGGAACCTGGTTCAGGGTGCTTCGCCGGAATCAGGAAGGTGGCTGGATCAGTGAGTCCCTATCTGCTCTCTGCTGTCTCTATTTATGCCTTAAAAATGACATCACAAAGGGGGTGTATGGGCTGGCTTAGCTGGGCTTGCCCCTGTGAAGGTGATTGGGTCAGAGTCTACTCTCTGCCTTGATAGGAGGAGAGAAACAGAGTATCATCTTTATGGTACAATGTTATGATGCTGAGAATCCAACTCTATTGGAACACAAAGTCTAATTTTGGCAAAATACATATTTACACATGTGCAACCTCTATAAAATCACATACACAGATTGCATATTTTCTGGAGCATCTGCTCATCAAAATCTCGCAGCTGTAGGATCTGTTATAAACTTTCTACAGATTTATGTCCTTTTTGCTATGTACACAATGTCCACATGTTATGCTACTTTCCACAAATGTGTGTGTTTAGCATGGGAATTAGTGTATAAAGTTTCACAAATCTAGGGGAAATACAGACCCCATAAACCCACATTTAATGCCATTCCTGTTCAGAATAAGCTACATGGTTGTAGTAAATTTTCAAAGGTAGTGCTAAAAAGTAGGTCAATTAATCTGCCATTTTCAGATTTTGCACCCCTTTTGATAGTAAGTTATACCTCTTCTAAAAATGTCAATTACATATCCTGTTAACACCAACTGGTCAGTATATGTCACTCCTTGAAGCATGTGGTGGCCCTCTCCTTTGGAATTTGATTCTGTCAGCCAGGAGTTTCCTGGCTGCAGTTTTATGGCCTTTCACACATTCAATGTCCTGGGTGAGAGGAAGGTCATTGTTCCTGTGCTCTCCGTAGACCAGATTCTGTTCCACCCCTGCAATTGACACCTCCCTGTGAGTTTCTGCTGAGGGAAGACCTTCCTTCTGTGAGAAAAACTGGCTATTCCAGTTTTGCAGCTTCAGCCAAACTAATTAACTTTTAAATTTAGCAAAAACCACATCTATTGCATCACATACAAATACATTTCTTTCTTGCCCTTAAAATCTGTGGAATCAAAACACAACTAAAATCTGTATTCCTTTTTGGCAACAATCCTGTTTATGTTGCTAATTCAGCAGACTTTTGAGTTTTAGGTCATTTTAAAGCTGCCTTAGTAACTCTGACAGCTGTCATTCAGGCAGCCCCGGGTACTGCACCCAGATTATGGCATAGAGGCTGTCGGTTTTCAGACAATCCAGTTTGTCTGAACGATGTTTTGCTCTTCACATGAGGACTTTGTATGTTCCCAATGTTTCATGTGATACACGGATTTTAGCACCAGGCAAGATTGTCAATGTTGAAAAGTGTTGTATTATAGGCATTTTGGAGTTTTTGGCAACAAAGCACATGTCAATGGTAGGCACATTTTTGAGTTTAATTTGCATAGTGCTGCTTTTCTCTCTGCACTCTGTTTGCTGGTCATGGGACTCACTGGCACATTTCTGCAGGGTGTGTTCTCTTCCACTGCACATACACCATGGGTGGCAGGTTGTGCATCCCTCTTTTTGTGTGCTGAAGCACAGAGTTTTTGGAGGTGTTTGGCACGCACCAGGGTTTTGCCGCCATTGTTACTGTTTCTTTCCCCATAACTGGCAGGGTGATGCTGCATATCATAGCGGAGTGGGTCAATACATCCCACAGAGCCCCCCCTCCTGACCTGATTTTGACCACCCGTCAAGGGGAAGTCGGGAGATTGGAATGTTCTTTTCTTTTGTCCATGTGGAGAAATTTAACTGCTTCTCCCGTCAGTGCTGCAGGGACAGACTCTCCTCGCCGGTTCTGGTCAGGAGTATTGCTGGTTCTGGTTGGGAGTATGGAGCGGCACTCCGGGCTCCTTGTGTCTTTCCTCCCGGTCCCCGAGTGGTCCTCCTTGGTACTCCTTTGGATCATTCTTAGTCCCAATGCTAGAAAACAGAACATAGCATGGTTATGGAAATTTCTCCACTACTACTCCCCGGGGTGTAGTTGGGCAGATGCATGCATTGAATACAATTTACAATATTCCACGCCTAAATTTAAGACAGGTCTTAACTCTCCTTCCTGGTACATACATGGTGAACCTGTAGTGATTCTTCTAGGTTTCTAGATTTTCCCCCTCTGGGTTTCCGGTTGGCTCCTCTATTTGCCGCAAAGTATGCTTGGGATGGTCTGGGATGGCAACTCTTTAGCTGGTTTATGTGGACCCACTTGTCTTCCCCCTCTGCCAAACTGCCCTTGGAGATGCGGATTCTGTAGCCGACTGGTGAGATTCTATCTACAATTTCAAAAGGGCCCCACCAAGTTGGGAAGAATTTGCGCTGTTTGACTTGGTTCCTTTGGAAATTGTACAAGTAGACCCGGTCTCCTACTTGGTATTCCTTTTTAGTTGTCTTAAGATTATAGTGGGTCTTCATACTGTCTGCAGATCTTTCTAGATTCCGCTGAGCATAGGCAAACGCATGTTGAAGGTGTTTTCTCAGATTCTCAACATACTCATTAATTGTGGAGGCATTTATCAAGGTGTTGTCTTAGGTTCTGTAGAGCAGATGCTGGGGTAGCACCATCCTTCGTCCAGTCATCAGCTCAAATGGAGACATTTTTGTTGCAGAAGAAGGGGTAGATCTGGTGGCCGTCAGGACAAGGGGTAATCAAATGTCCCAACTTTGCCCAGATTCTGCCACAAACTTTTTTAATATGCTCACAATAGTTTTATTGTACCTCACAACCCCACCACTAGAGGATGGTTGGTAGGCAATGTGTAGTTTTCTTTTGACCCCAAGTATCTCCCACATCTTTGTCATCACTTTGCTAGTGAAGTTCCTACCTTGGTCTGACTTAATCCTTTGGGGTAGTCCAAAATCCGAGAAGATGTGATTGATCATCAGAGCTGCTGCTGTTTCTGCCTTGCTATTTGGGGCCGGGAAACATTTCACCCATTTAGTGAACAAGCATGTTACGGTCATCATGTACTTGTTCCCTCTAGAAGAGCGAATCACGGGCCCAATAAAATCAACTTGCAAATCTGACCAAGGCAGTGTCATCCCCCTCTTTTGGAGGGGAGCACGGTGTGTGAGTGATGTTGCTTGAAATTGTGCACACACAAGACACCCCTTCAAGTATTGGTCGAGGTCGTGTCCCATGTGTGGCAAGTATGCAACCTCTCGCAAGATTTCTAATGTCGTATGAAACCCCCAATGACCGGCTGTTGCCGCATCTTGGGCGTGATTTAGCATCAGGCTTCGGAATGAGGTGGGGACCACCCTCTGGTCATGGCCAGCTATGGATCTCCTTACCAGCAAACTGTCTTCAATTCGGAACATTTTTGGACATTTCATCAACACTCTGAAGTCATCTTTCTCAATATAATCGGTATCCGTCAGGGGAAAGTTCTCAGCGTCCTCAATGTGTTGATAAAACTTACCAATTATTGGATCCCCTTTTTGAGCCGTAATCAAATCAGCATCTGGGGTCTCCTTACTCCATTGTGCAGTTGAGAGTTCATTGTGAGCATTTGTCTGGGATCTAGTGATCGCAGTGACCTGGATTTCCCCCAACAGGGACTCGATCTCAAGTAGATCCCCTTGGATGGCTCTGGTTTTGGCCAGCTGATCAGATAGGTAATTTCCAGTTTTGTCTGGTCCCTCTACTTTAGAATGACCCTTGATCTTTTTCCAGTAGACGGTCCTCCCATTCTAGGTGACCAGATTATCAATATCTTGTATCAATTTTCCATGTTTCTGTGGTTTATTGTTAGCACATAGCATGCCTCTTGTTTTCCAGTTAACCAGGTGCTCCACGAACCTGTTCCGTACATAATCTGAATCAGTGATTATGACCAGTTCGTGGAGTTGGTGTTGGACAGCAGTGAGGATGGCTTCATGCACAGCCATCAAATCTGCCACTTGACTACTTCGGGGACCGATTTTGTACCCAGTGGAGGGTTCTGGGGCATCATTCACCCATGCATTCTCCATGCCGGCCACAGGTTCCTTTTCCCCATTGTTGTCCACATGGTAGGAGCACCCATCCACATAGATAGTGGGCATTCCATCAGACGTGTCTTCTTCATAGACCTTGTGTGGGGAGTTAAGGTGTGCCTCCATGTTGTCCTTGATTTTAAGACTTTTGTCCTCGAGACAGTTTTCTCTGGCACAATCATGCAAGTCAGCCAGACCTTGTGCGAGGGGACTCTTCTTGGTTTGGCCATATCTGACCTCCACAGGAAAGCCTTGACAGAATCCAGGAAGTAATTCGGGAATTACTCACATTTCCGGCCCGGATTCTGTCACTTTGAAGATATTGCAAAGATTGGTGTGGAGTCTTCACTATGATGTGTTCCCCCTGGATAAATGTGCGGTAATTCTTCAATGCCCACACCGTTGCCAGGAGTGCCTTCTCACAATCGTTGAATTTTTCCTCCACAGAGGATAAAGTCTTACTCGCATAGGAGATTACTTTATTGACTTTGTCATGCTTTTGATATAATACTGCAGTCAAGCATGTATTTGAGAACCCTGTCTCCAAGAAGAACTCCTTGTTTTTGACAGGGTAAGCTAGGCAAGGCGCTTGTGAGAGGCTTCTTTTGAGTTGTCTTACTGCCTCGGCTTGATCTGGGCCCCACTCCCACTTGACCCCCCCTTCAGAAGATGGATCAGGGGTCTTGTGATCTCTGTGTAATCATCAAAGAACTTTCTGATGTAATTAGTTAGTGCAAGGAGGCTCCTTAGTTCCCACAGAGTTGTGGAGTCTTTTATTTTCTGGAGTGCTTCTACTTTCTTTTCCTGGGGAAAGAGACCCTCGGGAGTTATCTCATGCCCCAAGAAATTGACACAGGTTCCGCATCACTGTGCCTTTTGGAAAGAGAATTTTGCTCCAGCAGCCCTCAACTGTGTCAGAACATAACGGAGCTCTGCTATGTGTTCCTTCACAGTTGAGCTTTTGACTAGAACATCGTCTACATAGGCCAGGTTACCCCTTTCACCCAAGTCGGGCATGACCTTATGCAGAAAGATGTTAAATTAATTGCCTGAGTTCATGTATCCGAAGGGAGTCTGGGTCCAAGTGTACTGCTGCCTCCCGAAGGTAAAGGCCAGCTTGTATTGGTCTTCCCTACTGACAGGTACAGTCCAGTACCCATTGGCCAGGTCAATGGCAGTGAATACCTTTTACCCCTGGATCTGGGCCAGCCCTTGGTCAATGTAGGGAAGAGGCCATCGGGAAGTATGGACCCGTTTGTTGAGCTCCCTTAGGTCAGCACAGAGTCTCCACTGGCTGTTTGGTTTCAAAATCCCCAGCACCAGATTATTGAAGGTGCTGTGGACTGGACGAATTATCCCATGGGACTCAAGGTTCTTAATTATTTCAGAAAGGGACTCCATTGATGCGAGAGGCAAGCAATATTTCCCATTTGTCTAACAGTTTAAATGCTGGAATGGATGGATCTTTTGGGAGTTTGCGGAACATGGCCTTGCTGATGAAGCTCTTACCATTGTTCCCACACACTCTGGCAAGAACAGAGTCCTTCCCTTCATTTAACTGAATAGGGATGAACAACTGCTCTCCAATTTTCTTAATATCAGCCAAGCTTTGACCTAATTTCTCATCATTTTGGACTATAGGAGTAGGATTTTCTGATTGTGAATTTGTATAGAATTTCAGAGTGTTTCCTTCCAGTGTGGAATGCCACCTTAGACTGAAAGGAAGGTTGATTTTCAGAAAGAGAGAAGACTCCTCATCACTAGTTTGTTGTCCTACTGCAATTACTGTCACATCTGGGATTTGGTTGTTCTGGAAATGGAATTCAATTTGGTCCGGTTTTTGTTCAACCATGTGGCATGTGTCATTTAAACTAACATGGTTGACACTATGTTTTAATTTTATTGGTCGGTTAGTCTGGTTCCAGAGGACCTTGTTTACACAATCTATGAGGGGAGACAATCTACTCACTATGTCATTCCCTAGTAACCATGGTGTGCCCTCTGGAGTCACAACTATGACCGGTTGCTTCACCTTGTGTTGCCCAAATTTAATTTCTAAATCCGCAGTCCCCTCAACAAGAATTTCATTCCCATCAAAGTTCTGAAGTTGCCCAGGAAGAGGGGTGAGAGGGATTTGGTATTTCTCTCCCCTTCCCGAATTCAGCTGATCAAAGGCCCTTTTTGACAGAAGGGTGGCTTAGTATCCAGTGTCCACCAGTGCCAAAATTGTACATTGCCCCTGTATTTGGACCGGGGCATACAATCTTCCTTCCTTTTCCTCAAGGGGGCAAAGATATTGCACATTTTTGGCCAATTGGTGGGTTAATGTCTTTGCTTTGGATTCTGACAGAGGGGTGATTTGGCAGGATTTTGTTTGGGATCTTGGGAACCTGTCAGAAAAGGGTGGCAATTGGATATGGGGGAAGTTTCGGGCTCCCCTGGTTCTGAGTCTGGGCTGCCCCCCCCCCCGCTTTTTAGAGACAGTCACCAGGATAGGTTTGACCAAGGTGATTTTCTTGCTGGTCCTTCTGGGGTTTGTTAATGGGCGGTTTTAACTCAGTCCCCCCATCTACCCAGTCTTGATCAGGATCTACTGGGACCCATTTCTCTTTGGGAGGAGTTCCCCCATCTCTGAAGGAGAAGATCCTTCTCCCAGAATTCTCTGAGGACCCCTCTCCTTCAAATTGGAAGATTTGCACCTCCTCCACAAAATGGGCCTTTTTAGGCTCTTTAGTTCTCCTACCCACCCTCTGTTCCTTAGGTTGCAGACTTTTGGGGCAGGTGATTCTGGTTCCGGTTCCTGGGTTTCCAGGGTCTTTTCACAAGTGGGGAAGGAAGCTTCCTCTAAGGCTTTTCACCCCTCTTCCCCATGTGCCTCCTCCCTGGGAACCGGTGGGTTGTCGGGGTTCTTCCCCCGCATTGTTCTGGAGCACCAGACCCTTGATTTGAGGAGTTCTGATTCACTATGCTCATCTGAGGGTTCTGTTGAGCCTTCAGCATGCAACCCAGATCCTGTGCCATGTTCCGGACCTGGCGCTCCAGTTGGGACACCCGCTCTGGCTGGTACGGGGTCCTCAGGTCTACCCTTGATTGACCATGGGAAGGGTAACTATCCCTTCTCGCATAATACCCCTGGTTAGGATAGTTTTGGTACCCCTCCATCCTTGGCCTCCCCTCCCCTCCCCTGGATTGGGCTGTCTGGGCTCAGAAAAGTGGGGAAAGAAAGTAGGGTTGTTTTGAGGGTTGAGGTTTGGCGGGTACCGGGGAAAGAAGCTTGGCCCGGCATTTGGGGGATTACTGCCCTGGGGAAAGTGAGGAGGGAAGTTCCCTGGGTTGGCAGTTGCCTGCTTGGATCCCCTCCTTGGGCTGGTGGAATCCACACATAGCCCAGGATGGTCCTGTTGCCCTTGTATCATGGGCTAATATAGTCAGGGGACTTAGGGGTCCCATTTGTGGGGTTACTTCCCTGACTCCCTGTTTGGGATTGGTCCGAGGGCCTTCTGGGTCTGGGGTTGGTAGGATTCTGGCCAGGAAGGTTTTTAGGCCCTCCCAGATCTAAAATGGGGGCAACCTTCACCTCCGCCACCTTAGCAGCAGCAGGGGTGTTGGTTGGTTTTGGGCTTTTGTTAATATTTTTACTTTCTAGTGGCTTCTGCACTTCGTAGATGCGCGTTGCTTGTTCAATGACCCGGTCTAGTGATCTTCCCTCATGAAAGTCCCTCACTAGCTGGGTCATAATGTATTTAGGGAGGGCATGAAAGAAGGTATTGACAAATTCTCTACTGTCAGTGCGTACCCTCCTGGTGTTCTGCACAAAGGCACGTTTAAATTCTTGGACAAATTCTTGTGGGGCCTGGTCTTCCCCACATTGCAGGTTGTAGGCTGCCTTGTGGGCCTCTTGAGGGTTTCTATGAATAGAAAAATGCTTCAGGATGGCCGCCCTATGGGTGGACCATCTTGAATGGTTTTGATCCTCCAGCCCCGCAAAGAAGCTGGAGTACTCAGATGAAAATGTCTACTTTACATACTGAATACAGCTTTGGCTGTCCTTCAGGTGGAACGTCTCCATTTGCTCAAACAATTCAAGGTGCTCCCAAACTGAATATTTTGCATTTTTGTGGTAGGGCGTGATGACGCTCCTAATAGCTTTGATTTGCTTTCGGGGATCTTTCAGCAGAGCCTTCTTAACTTTGTTGGCCTTTTTAGTTCTGGTCACCCTGGTCCACTCATCCTCTGACTCAGAGGCACTGCTACCTGAGGTGGCTGTCTAGTCTTCTAGGCTTTCCCTGCTTCTGCAAGCTTGGGAATGGCTGGCAGAATGTGGGGGCCTAGTCTCTTGAGATCTGTGGCACTCAGAAGAGTCTTCTGACTCTCCCTTGCTCCCAGGATTGGCTGCGTAACCCCCACCCCCACTGTCCTAGCTGGGAAGAGGTTTTCAAAATGCTTTTTGTGGGCCTATTTTCATAAAATTCCCTGCCAAACTTGACTGATGGATCTCTTGGTAGTTGATATTTTTGAGGATCCAGTTCTCTGATTCTCCCCACACTGGAGTATCCCTGATCGGAGAAGCTAGCCCTAACATTTGGGAACCTGTTGTTGAAGTCTTCCATCCCCGTGGCCCTTGGTTCATATGAGCCAGTGGACATGGGGATGGCATAGTCCATGGAATTGAAGCGATTAAAGTCCCTGATGCCAGGGTTCCTGATGTTATGCTCAGGGGTTTCTCTCTCCCATTTTACCTCATCTCTTTCAGCCCCTACTCCCTGATGACATGCCAGAATCTGACCCTTTTGTTCCTCTATTAAGGTCTTACTGGTCTCTATGAGTTGTTCCTGCATGGCTATCTATCTATGGAGCCTGTGATTCTTTTCACAGAGAGCTCGTTGTCTCTCTGTGCTTCCTGTCTGAATTGGGAGTATTGGGCCAATTGTTGCTGCAGGAGACTCACCTCCTGAGTTTGGTCCTTACTGGTCTGATTATTCTTTGCCAGAGCATCTGCCACCCACCTGGTGTGCTCTAACAGCTTTTCATAATCCCTTTTGATTTCCCCAAGTCCCTGAAGGGCCAGGTGATTTTCTTCTAACTTTGTTTTTAAATGGCTGACCTCCTGGCCTAGGGCGTCCCTCTCTTGGCATATAGTTCCCCTCTGCTCAGCCAGGTCGTCCCTTTGTTTTCTAATGGCATATAATTTCTGGCGCTCCTCATCAAAATCTGTTTGAGTGTGGAGATCCTTCACTATTAATTTATTATTTTCCTCCTTTAGTTCATCAATCTGACTTTCTAGGGCAATTACCTGCCCTGCGCAGGCTCTATTATAATTTAATTGCTGCTCCAGCTTTTGTTAGCTCTGTTGTAGAGAATACAACCTTTCTTGACATTCTTTTTGCAATTTCAGTACTTGGGCATCTTGCTCTGCATTCTTTTGCAGTAAGAGCGTCAGTTCTTCTTGCAGTTTGGTGGCATACTTCCTTTCCTCTGTTTCAGCTTCTTGGCTACTCTGGAGCCTTTGCTCTTCAGAGTCCAGATTAGTCTGAATTTTCTGCATTGCTTCCCCTTGCCTCTTTGTGAAGTCTACACGGTCTGCATACTTTTCCTGTATAATGTGGAGGTACAGGTGTGCCGCTATTTTGGCCATTTTGCATTGCTCCACTTTTATTTTAGGGGTCATGTACAGCTCACTGAGTGTTTGATGTAATGGACCCTTGTCCTGCCAGATATTAAGGTTGGTTTCAGTGACTTCTTGTTTTATTCCCTGCAGCCATACCTGTTCGTCCTGTTCTACCCATTCACCCCTGACAAACGATTTGTGCAGTAGGTGTCCCCTTGCAATATTGATTTCCACTGGGGTTGCCTTTCCAGAAATATTAATTTCTCTCTGGCTTATCTCAGGGTTGCTTTACTTTTGCAAACAGGCCCAACTCCTTTGAGTATTTCTTTTGAAAGGTGCTTATACAGTGTACCACAGTATGGTAATCCAACAAGGTGGATGTACCCAGTCAGTTATCACGCTGTGTTAGACTGTCACGAGTGCTATGTCTAATTCAGGATCCCGGACGGGCCCCCAAGCTGTAAGTAATGGCAATCCGGCAGACACCCAAGTCAAAGCTCAGCATTTAGTGCACAACTGAAATCCTTATTTATTTTTGTCTAAAAGTTCATTATTCTGAACGATATACTACTCATATCCCACCCTTCTCCTGGAACCACCCCCCCCCTTCACACTGAACCAGGAATCAAGCTGGTTTGCAAAGGTAAATATTTATTTATGTATTTTAAATGTAATCACAATATGTTTTAATCGATAAACAACAATCACCAATGGGGTGACAGAACACTGAATTATATCTTTAATACACAAGGAGTGAGTAATGAGCAAACAGTTGCAGCACAGAAAATAATGCTTTTGTGTTGGTTCAAATCAGATAGCACTGTGGTTAGCAGTTCCCCTGCAGCAACCCTCAACCCCCCAATAGGCAATGTAAAGAGATAGGAGAAGAGAGCAGGTATTCAGGAAGGGCACAGATCAAACAGAATATCAGTCCCACTTTCCCCCAGAAAACACAAGAGAAAAACGGAATGGACTTTTCAGCTGTCAGACTGGCTTTCAGGATTGACTTTCGAATGGACTGGGCAAAAACACCAAATGTGGTCACAATTGCTGAAATTGTTATAAATTCTTATGGGAGCCACTTTGGATAGTTGCACACAAGCACAAACAATGGTTTGGTCAGCAGAAAACAATTGAAATCTTAAGGTCCAAGTGGGAAGCAGTTAAAAGCTATTTTACACGTGTAAAAGATACTCAAAATTGAAATTTGTGGCAAACTTTTCCTTGCGCGATATTCACGATAACGGGAGAATCTCATTGATTTGCAATGCGGTTTTGGGTGCTATGTATAGATATGGATGTTGGCTACAAGTAGGAGTTGACATTTCGTTTTCTATCACAAAAACTGAGGAACTTATGAAGGTTTTAGTAAAGATCGTTTTTGTAAAATAGGCACAAGAATAAAAACAGAAATGCCCTTTTAAAAATGACAAATGAGTTTGCTTACACTAGGGGATGAAGAAGCGAATACCACACAGGGATTACAGTCACTGGATCAGGGTGACCATATGATAAGGAAACCCGACTTCTTCAGATGAAAAACAAAGGTCAGCGCAAAGATAGTTCTAACAATACTGGTTCTGAAGGAAAGATAAGATGGGTTGGAGCTAGGAATAAGACAAGGCAAAGATACTCCTAACAATACTGGTTCTAAATGAAAGATAGGATGGGTTGGATAGGGACAAGACTATGCAATGATACCATGGCACGCAGTTCTTCCTATTTATACTCACTGGATAGGTTTTTAAATGGGACCGTCAGTTCTGGTCATGGATTGGTTTGATCTAAGAAAAACAGCACATCAGGCATGGCACTGGAACCTCTAGGCAGGTCGCCGGATTGGCACAGGATCTTCTCTCCTAGTCTGTGGGTATTTGGATCAGCTGGATGGTAAGTTCTTCAGGCAAGCCTAGTGGTGGCAAGCCAGAGAATTTCTGGATACTGGTTCAAAATGGCCTTCTCACACCACACAGCGCTTTACTGAGTGGAGAGAATACATTTGAGGATTGGGGCCTTGCTGGAAATCAATAGTCTCTATTGCTGACAAGAGATTTGGCATCTGGATCTGGAAGAATAGTTAAAGCTGGATGTAGGAAGCTGGATCAGAGTGCTTCGCCGTAATCAGGAAGGAGGTTGGATCAGTGAGTCCCTATCTGCTCTCTTGTTACGAACGGTGTACAAAGGTGGTCTTTTCTGCGCCACTGGCGCTTTATGCCTTCACTTCATAACATTACTCCCAAGAGGACGCTGCACGCTCATGCTGACAGTCCAGAGTGCTCACTGTTACTTGGGGAGACTCCTCCCCCTAACCTGGTCACGGTACATAAGCAACCGGAACTGAAACCGCAGTGCGTTGCTACTGCTTATAGTGCTACGCTCCGTAGGTTATCGCTTAGGAAGTACCTGGTATCATTACCCGATATCTTATTTCTTGCCTCCGCAGTTTCCTCTTACTAATTCTTTCTCTCACAACCTCTCCTTCCTCCTAGACCAACTCCAGCCTTCCGATCCCGCTCCAATGAGCTAACGATTGTTTCAGCCGCAGAATCGGCAACCCGTCACGCTCAGACTTTCTTCTATTGGTAGGAAGACGCTGTATTTATACTTACACCTTTCCTTGCTGCCATATTCAGGTAACTGTCGGTTTCCTGACTATGACTCCCAGCATACATTTCTGGAATTACTCTTCTATCTTGATCCACACCATACCCTGGCCTGGTGGGTGGGAGTCTCAACTCTAGTCTACACATCTTTGCCCTTCAGAGGAATCCAGTCCATGACCTGCTAGCCTACGCTGACAAGCGACACAGGGTTTTTTCCCTTCCGAAGGTTTCCCTGCCACATCCTCTGTTTGCCTTGTCAGAGGCGAAGAGAGGGTGAGGCAGGTGAAGTCTCCATAGCTTCAAACCGATTCTGAAGACAAGGTAGGACCTACTTTGTTTATGTTGTTGTGGGAAAACACTGAGTGGTAATCTAGTCAACACGAAAAGATCTTGATAAATTGTAACATCTCTGAAATCTCTATTTATGCTTTAAAAATGACATCACAAAGGGGGTGTATGGGCCGGCTTAGCTGGGCTTGCCCCTGTGAAGGTGATTGGGTCAGAGTCTACTCTCTGCCTTGATAGGAGGAGAGAAACAGAGTGTAATCTTAATGGTGCAATTTTATGATGCTGAGAATCAACCTCTAGCCAATGGAACACAAAGGCTTATTTTGGCAAAATACATATTTACACATGTGCAACCTCTATAAAATCGCATACACAGATTGCATATTTTCTGCAGCATCTGCTCATCAAAATCTCACAGCTGTAGGATCTGGTATCAACTTTCTACAGAATTTTGTCCTTTTCGCTATGTACACAATGTCCACATTTAATGCAACTTTCCACAAATGTGTGTGTTTAACATGGGAATGAGTGTATACAGTTTCACAATTCTAGCGGAAATACAGACCCTATAAACCCACATTTATTGCCATTCCTGTTCAGAATAAGCTGCACGGTTGTACTAAATTTTCAAATGTAGTGCTAAAAATTAGGTTAATTAATCTACCATTTTCAGATTTTCCACCCCTTTTGATAAGAAGTTATACCTCTTCTAAAAATGTCCATTACATATCCTGTTAACACCAACTGGTCAGTATTTGTCACTCCTTGAAGCATGTGGTGGCCCCCTCCTTTGGAATTTGCTTCTGTCAGCCAGGAGTTTCCTGTGCTGCAGCAGTTTTACAGCCTTTCACACCTTCAATGTCCTGGGTGGGAGGATGGTCATTGTTCCTTTGCTCTCTGTAGACCAGATTCTGTTCCACCCCTGCAACTGACACCTCCCCGTGCGTTTCTGCAGAGGGAAGGCCTTCCTTCTGTGAGAAAAACCAGCTATTCCAGTTTTGCAGCTTCAACCAACCTAATTAACTTTTCAATTTAGTAAAAACCACATCTATTGCATCACATACAAATACACAACTAAAATCTGTATTCCTTTTCGGCAACATTCCTGTGTATGTTGCTAATTCAGCAGACTTTTGAGTTTTAGGTCATTTTAAAGCTGCTTTAGTAATTCTGATAGCTGTCATTCAGGCAGCCCTGGGTAATGCACCCATATTTTGGCATAGAGGCTGTCAGTTTTCAGACAATCCAGTTTGTCTGAAGGATGTTTTGCTCTTCACATGAGGGCTTTGTATGTTCCCAATGTTTCATTTGATACATAGATTTTAGCACCAGGCAAGATTGTGAATGTTGAAAAGTGTTGTGTTATAGGCATTTTGGGTTTTTAGGCAACAATGCACATGTCAAAGGTAGGCACATTTTTGAGTTTCATTTGCAAAGTGCTGCTTTTCTCTCTGCACTCTGTTTGCTGGTCATGGGACCCATTGGCACATTTCTGCAGGGTGTGCTCTCTCTTCCACTGCACATGCACCATGGGTGGCAGGTTGTGCATCCCTCTTTTTGTGTGCTGAAGCACATGGTTTTTGTAGGTTTTCGGCGCGCACCAGGTTTTGCCGCCATTGTTACTGTTTCTTTCTCCTTAACTGGCAGGGTGATGCCGCATAGCATAGCGGAGTGGGTCAATACATCCCACATATGCTAATGGGAATAATGTGGCGTTCATCCCCCGTCCCAGAGACTGGAATGGTGGATAACAGCCCACCAGAAAAAGTTATCGGCCCAAGCGAAGCATGGGCGGATAACAGGGCTCCGGACCCTTATCCCCCGTTCCAACCCCTGCAATGAGGGATCAAGGCCATTAGCACCACAGGTTGCCAAAGCGGTAACCCGGGGTGCTAAAAAAAAAGATTTTTCTTCCTACACTGGGAAGTGCGCAGTGTCACACTGTAGGAAGGAAAATCCTTTTCCAAGAAGGCCACCTTGGAAAGGGAAGGCAGGGCTCCATCCAGAGCCCCTCTTCCCATTCCATGGTAGTCTGCAGAAGGCAAAGAGAGAACCCTATGACCATATTACTACAAGCACATTTTTCTTCCCTTTCAAACCTATCCCAATTTTTGAAAAACTTTACCACACAGCCCATCCCTGGTGGACATGGCCACTTTATCCTCATTGGTCGTCCCTCATTGGCATGGCCAGTAGCCAGATTGTCTGTGACCTTATTCCATGACCCGGACAAACTGGCCACTGCCCATGGCCGCAGGCTTTACCTCAGTCACCAAAGGTACAGCACTATTTTTTGTCAAAAAATAAAGCATGGACACATTTGCAAAACCATGCTTTCAGGTGCTTGCCAATGCTCCTTACACGAGTTTGCTGGAAATCCGCCCATGTTTTAATTTTCCAAAAGTGCCAAAATGTACATACATACAATAGTCATATAACTTGGCCCCCACTTGACAAAATCCATTCAGACTTTGCACAAACATTCATGGTTGGGTCTCTAATCTTTCTGAAACTTTTGTCCACATTCGTCAAACGGCAACAAAGTTATAAGCCATCTAAAAATGTTGAAACCCCCTCTGAGGAATTTAACCATTCGCATAGGGAGAGTGCACTCACCTGGGCTTTTTGATTTTTTTAGAAATGAAAATGATTGATGCGAAATGAACCTCCGAGGACTGTGTGAGGCCATTCCACACAAAGTCCATCTGCTTCCCCCACAAAATGCATAGTCACATGTACTCCGGGAAGACACAGCCTACAGGCGCCATCTTCCCCTGTCATATTCAGCTACAATGTGACAGCCCCTGCTACATCAAAGCATCTCCAGAAGGGGGAAGACACACCTTTCTCCAGCCATGACCAGCCTAAATTAAATATCAAAGGCTCCATTTATCTGCTTTCCCTTTGTCTTATCCGGTTGGTGGCAGTGCATGCTAGCGAGATCATTGAAGCAAGCCTAGAGGAGAGGCTTGGTTGCGGACAGACAAACAGGAAGACGGGGCTAATGCCCCTTTGGTATGCAATGAGTCAGCTTGAAGCTAGTTCCCACCTCTCTGTATGAAAGGCAGTGAATGGCCTGTCTGAGTCAAGAAGTTACTGCAGGTGTCCCTGCAGAGCAGATCCCTTTCAGAGGGACGAGGGATGTGATTTGGGGGAGACAGGAAGTCTGCTCCCAGCACATTCATCAAGGGAAAATCTGCACTTTAATCAAGAGTCACAGAGGGCTCAGTTAACCAGACACTTTAATCTACAACAGACAGAAAGATGGGCGGGACTTAGTGTCATCCGCTGTGCCGGTTGGCGGTTACTTCCGCATTGGGGGCTTCAAGGAAGAGTGAATCGTTAGTTTCGGCACGTCTCTACCCTTGCTCACAGTACTGGTCTAGTTGTTGCGCCCTGGGCGGCCTCCGGGAAGTATTTATCCACCACACGTCCGGCGACCGTTGCGTTGCAACCCCCTTAGTTTAGCCTTTCGCTCACCTTTGGGTAAAACGCTGTTTCCGCTCTCGGCTGTCTTGCAGCCACCTGCTCTTCTCTCGGATATGCTCTGTTGGCGGCATTCCGAACCTCGATCTCTCTCTCTGCCATTCTGCTCTCTGTTTGCCTTCTTCCTCGCTCTGCCGGGACTTTCGCCGCTTGCCCTTGCCTTTTTTCTTTTGCCTCTGCTACCAGAGTCCTGCTTGTGCCTCACCAACCTCTCTTGATTTTGGAGGCCTCCTCCGCTCTGCGATTGGATCCTCATTGACCGGACTTCACTCCTTTGTTTATTCGCCTACCTTGTGGAACTTTGTCACTGCAAACAAGGGTTTTTTCTGCCTTTTGGCTTTTTCCCTTTACCTGTCTGACCGTGGGAACGGGGCCACAGGACTGCTGATTACCCAGCAGTCACTGTGGCTTCCTCTCGCAGCAGGCTCACCCCGCAAAAGAGAGAAAAGGATTACCTTACACAAAGGAATCTCAACTTTGAAGACTTGGAATTCAACTTCTCAGGTGAGGAGAGTGGGGACGAAGAAGGGCGAGAAAGTACTAAATTGGACAGTTTGCAACGCCAAGACAAGATGTCGGCAGAGGAGCAAATCCAGGAACTGTGGAAAGCCATTCAAGGAATATCTCAAGAACTAAAGACTGTGAAAGCTGAGAATGCCATTCTTAAACAAATAGCTACAGCACGGGAACCTCCCCCTGCTGAGCTACCTACTATGTCTCTACCTTCAGGAAAGTTTGATGGGTCCCCTAAAAAGGTAAAGGAATTTCTGGAAGCTTGCATCGTGTATTTCACTTTCAGACCTCGTTCCTTCGCTACAGATCAATCTAAGGTTGGATTTTTGATATCCAATATGACAGGCAATGCACTGTCATGGGCCACTCCATTAGTGACCAGTGCAAACCCTATCTTGCACAATTTTACTGGGTTCCAAACACTGTTAAAGCAGTCCTTTGAGCGACAAGAGTTGACGTTCACAGCCTGCGAAGACTTGTTAGATGTTAGACAAGAAGCTGCTGATGTCGTTACTTATATTTCCTGTTTCAAGAGATTGGCCGCAGGTGCGGGCTGGCCAGAGCAAGCACAGTATGCCATATTCAGAAGAGACTTAAAAGAAGAAATTAGAGACGAGCTTGCTAGGTCGGCTCGATCTCCTACATTTTCCGACTTACTTTCATCGGTGTTACAGATAGAGTACCGACTACAGGAACGGCGTTTGGAACGCCGCAGACACCGCACAACTTCACAGGTTAATGATTCCGGGCCGTCTTTGCCCTCCTCCTCTCACTCCCATGAAGAACCAATGCAAATCGGAGCCACCAGGGGCCCATTATCTTCAGCAGAAAGAGGACGAAGAAAAGAGAAGGGACTCTGTGCGTACTGTGGTTCGGAGCAACATCGCTTAAGGATTTTCCGGATATCCCAACCAAACGACAGGGAAAGGAGTATCCTCGGCACCAGTAGGGACTAGGTTCGAGGGTCATCTTGTGATTCAAATAGTCCCTATGTTTCGCTCTCTGTTACTGCTCCCAACGCTCAGGAAGATTCCAGGTTGATGGTTATTCCAGTCCTCATCGATCTATCCGCAAGATCTGTGGAATCTCTAGCCCTCCTAGACTGCGGTGCAGCGGGTAACTTTGTGGACATGCCGTGGGCAGAGAAGGTGGGGTTTCGCAGACTAGTCCGTAATCATAATCAAAAAGTGGAAGGAGTTGACGGTTCCCCTCTTTCTTCGGGACCCGTAACACACACTACTGAAGAGCTCACTCTCACCATTTTTCAACACTCGGAGTCCCTTAAATTCGACATAATACGAGCTGCCCATTTCCCTATTATCCTCGGTATCCCCTGGCTGAGGAAGCACAATCCTGAGATAAATTGGACGAACAATCAGCTAATTTTCAGCTCCTTGTACTGCCAGCTTCATTGCTTCCCTGTTGCGAATAAAGGCAATTTCTATACTTTGGCTACTATCCCAAGCAATCACATGGATATACATGCCTTACCTCAGTACTGTACCCAGTACCAAGAAATCTTCATGGAAAATAAGCCTGCTACCTTGCCTCCACATAGGCCAGAAGATTGCACGATAGATTTGGAACCCATTGCTTTGGTTCCCTTCAGACGTATGTTTTCTTTGACTCAAGTGGAAAGACAGGTTCTCAAAGACTACTTGGAGACGAACATGCAGAACGGTCTTATTCAGCCTTCAAAGTCTCCTGCAGGAGCCTCTCTATTCTTCATTAAGAAGAGAGGGTCCACTGGACTCCGGCCCTGCATAGACTATAGGGGTCTCAATAAGGTTACTATCCTTGATCGTTACCCCATGCCTTTAATAGCCGAAATCATTGAAGCAGGTCAAGGTGCAAGGATATTCACTAAGCTAGACCTTCGGAATGCTTATCATTTACTTCGCATTGCCGAAGGTGACAAGTGGAAGACGGCCTTCTGCACCCCTTTTGGATTGTACGAGAATAAGGTCATGCCGTTTGGGCTCGTTAATGCACCGGTTGTGTTTCAGTGGTTTATGGACCGAGTGTTTTCAGACCTCCTCTCTGTGATTGTCATCGTTTACTTGGACGATATCTTGGTCAATTCCGCCAACATAGGAGACCATACTCGACATGTACAACAAGTACTGGAACATCTCAAACAATATCAGCTCTTTGTCAAACCAGAGAAATGTGTGTTTGCCATATCCTCAGTTCCCTATTTAGGGCATATTCTCTCGGAAGACGGTATCTCCATGGATCCTGGCAAAGTTTCAGCTATACTTGAGTGGTCTTCACCTACCAGTGTCAAAGAAGTTCAGAGATTTCTGGGTCTGTCTAACTTCTATAGGAGATTCATTCACAATTTCTCAGAGATTGTTCTTCCCATCACCAAACTATTAAAGAAGAGTGCAGGTGTTTTCAAATGGTCTTCAGAGGCAGAACAGAGTTTTGACCAGCTAAAAAAGATGTTCTGTTCCGCTCCCATTCTTCGTCACCCTGACCAAGATCGGCAGTTCATAGTTGAGACAGATGCCTCCACTTCTGCCATAGGAGCGGTTCTGCTTCAAACCTACAATGGTTTAGAACATCCAGTAGCATACCTTTCTAAAACACTGTCACCCAGTCAACTTAACTATTCTGTTCTGGAGAAAGAGTTGCTCGCTATCAAACAGGCTTGTGAAGAATGGTGACACTTACTCATGGGATCTTGTCACCAGTTTCTCATTCGCACTGATCATAAGAATTTACGAGTCTTGCAAAATATGGAGTACGTTAACTCAAGACAAGCCCGGTGGGCTTACTTCTTCGCACAATGCAACTTTCTCATCACCTACCTGCCTGGTACAAACAACAAAGTAGCCGATGCCTTTTCTAGAAAAAATACTACCGGCGAGGGAGATACTCCTTCCATGGAACGCATGTTCCAAAGAAACAAGATACTGAGTATTACAGCAACTTTTTTCCAGGAGATTAAGACTGCCCTGACAACCGAAAGGCCACTTCTATTACATCAGGAAGGCATGGACTACAACGAAAAGGACGGCTTGATTTTTCATGATAATCGCCTTTACATCCCTTCCGGTATATGGCGACGAAAGGTGATCAGCTGGTGTCACGATCCACCTATCGCAGGTCACAGAGGACTGCAGAACACCACTGAACTTGTGGCACAATCGTTCTTTTGGCCTGGGCTCAGGAAGGACATAAGAGATTATCTCAAGGCATGCACGGTTTGTGCTACTGCCAAATATCCTTCCGGCAAACCGTTAGGACTGCTTACTCAGTGTGAAATGACTACCCGTCCTTGGGGTCTGATTTCAACAGACTTTATAGTCGACTTACCTGTTTCGAATTCCTGTACCTACATTATGGTGATGATCGATGCTTTTACCAAGTTGGCTCACTTTTCTCCTCTGCCAGGATTACCCACGGCTACTAAGATGGCAGAAACCTTTTCTCAAGACATATTCCGTCTACACAGCCTTCCGGATAAGATTTCTGATCGAGGAAGCCAATACATCTCAAATTTCTGGAAGGCCCTCTGTTCCCGGGTTGGAATTGAAAGAGCACTGTCCTCGGGGTTTCACCTCCAGTCTAACGGCCAGACGGAATGGCTGAATGCTACTTTAGAGCAGTATCTAAGATGCTACAGCAACAAATACCAGGATAACTGGGTTTCCTTATTGCCAACGGCGGAATTCACATATAATAACTCAAAGCATTCTTCTACCAGTCACACTCCGTTTTACTGTACCTATGGTGTGCATCCCAAATCCTTTCTTCCCCCTCTTCCGGTTCCCACCAATTCGCCTACTGCTGAAGCTGTCCTCCAATCTATTCGAGAGACACACCATTCCGCCAGACAGTGCTTAGAAAGAAGTAGGAAACAGAACAAGGACCCGGCTGACAAGCATCGCCGGAACAGCCCAAATTGGAAGAAAGGTGACAGAGTATGGCTCTCTAGCAAGTGCTTGCCCAAATGGGTTCATCCCTCCAAACTTTCTCCCCGTTTCTTGGGTCCTTTTTCTGTACTCTCGAAGATCAACCCTGTTTCCTACAAACTGGACCTTCCTTCTCATCTCTGTCGTATCCATCCGGTTTTTCACTCTTCTCTCCTCAAACCTTTTGTGCCAGACACTTACCAGAGATCTATACCCATCAGACTTTTGCCCGTTCCAACGACAAGAAGGACGAATATGAGGTCTCGGCTATTCGGGATTCCCGGTATTACTGGGGACGCTTGGAATACTTGGTTTCATGGAAAGGGTACCCGGAGTCGGAGGACTCTTGGGAACCGGCTTTTCATGTCCATGCCGCCATGTTGTTGAGCCGGTTTCATCGGTTAAACCCTGGTAAACCCGGGGTCCTTCGCACTAGAGGGGGGGCATACTGTCATCGGCCGTGCCGGTTGGCGGTTACTTCCGCATTGGCGGCTTCAGGGAAGAGTGCATTGTTAGTTTCGGCACGTCCCTACCCTCGCTCACAGTATGGGTCTAGTTGTTGCGCCCTGGGCGGCCGCCGGGAAGTATTTATCCACCACACTTCTGGCGACCGTTGCTTTGCAACCCCCTTAGTTTAGCCTTTTGCTCACCTTTGAGTGAGATGCTGTTTTCCGCTCTCGGCTGTCTCGCAGCCACCTGCTCTTCTCTCGGATACGCTCTGCTGGCGGCATTCCGAACCTCGTTCTCTCTCTCTGCTATTCTGCTCTCTGTTTGCCTTCTTCCTCGCTCTTCCGGCGCTTTCACCACTTGCCCTTGCCTTTTTCCTTTGCCTCCGCTATCAGAGTCCTGCTTGTGCCTCAACAACCTCTCTTGATTTTGGAGCCCTCCTCCGCTCTGTGATTGGATCCTCATTGACCGGACTTCACTCCTTTGTTTATTCGCCTACCTTGTGGAACTTTGTCACTGCAAACAAGGGTTTTTTCTGCCTTTCGGCTTTTTCCCTTTACCTGTCTGATTGCGGGAACGGGGCCACAGGACTGCTGATTACCCAGCGGTCACTGTGGCTTCCTCTCGCGGCAGGCTCACCCCGCAAAAGAGAGAAAAGGATTACCGTACACAAAGGAATCTCAACTTTGAAGACTTGGAATTCAACTTCTCAGGTGAGTAGAGTGGGGAGGAAGAAGGGCGAGAAAGTACTAAATTGGACACTTAGGTATATGTTGTTGCCCCTTGTCTGTCATGTTGCAGAGCACTCTGGTCCTGACCTTATGCATAACAGTAGATTGTTTTGTGGTGACCCTGGATGGGTTCATTAAGGTAGGGTAGCCTGCACAAATCACTGGGGCCCATTTAGCTTTAAAGGAGGGCTGAATCCCTCACTCAGCAGATCATCTGAAGACTTTGAAATGAGTAAGAAGGACTCACTTGGACCCGAGCAGAAGGTACAGTCTACCCTACATCTTCCGCCAGTGAAGGAAGGTCAGGAGTTCCAAGAAGGAAGCAAGATCTGTCCCCAAAACATCTTCCAGGGAACATAGGGAGATATCGGACTCAGAGGACCCGTCCAGCAGCTCCAAAACCAGTACCCAGCCAGCTCACAGCGTGCCCTGCTAGGTTCTGCCAGCAAGCTTCCTCAGTGGGAAGTGCTGGAGAGTGTCTGGACAAAGGGCAAGGCCGTTGCCTGCAATTACCCTCCTGAGCTTTGGGCCGTCCGCCTTGAAATTACACGAGCCCTGCAAAGATGCTTGGTCAAGTGCCACACAAGCATCATCCAGCGTCCATCTTTAAGGCAATTTTTTCGAGACAGTCGAGCCATTGAACTGAATAAGCTGCACCGCTGACTGCTGTCATGCTGCATTCACCAGAGCCGTCTGAGACACACCGACCAGCATTCCAGGGCCGCCAACCAGCACAGAGACAGCGATTCTAGGCCCTGAGCTGCCGGGCCGGACAGCCTTCGGATTCCTTCCAGCCTCGCTTGCCGAACTGCCTGCCGCCTGGTTCCCGCAGCTGTCTCCTGCTATTAACACTGTCTCAAATGCTGCGAAGCACCCTGGAACTGTCTCAATGCTGTCAAACACCAAGAACTACTTCAACACCAGGTACATTGTGGTCCTGCCCCCCTGGTCCTTCTCCGAAGGCCCCTAGAGACAGTTACAACCCTTTGCCCCTTGGTGCTGAAACCAAATAATTTTGAACAGTAAGACCGATTACTTTACCAACTACCCTCCTGTCAGTACCCAGAGTGCATCTCTTTCCTAAACTGTCTGTCCTTTGTGTCCCTTTACAGGGTGGGTTGTATTTTGTAGTGTTCTAGAACTGCCTGTTGTAGTAATAATAAAGTAGATATTTTTATAGAACCTTGACTGGACAGACCCTTTTATCATTGGGTAATAATTGTGTTTTCTCTGTGTTGCAAATAACCAACGAACCACAACCTTGCAGAGATAAGCCTGCCGTTCCGTCAACGTTATCCAAATTGGACAAGGAGTTTTGTAATTGACTTGTGTTCCAATCTGGTCAGATCCCTGCTGGTGTACTAGAGGTGTGGGGCTGATAGATGGTTTAGAAACTGATATTCATCCCTGGACCACTGGTCCTTCGCAAGTTGATTGGTCACGCCCCCCTCTAATTTAGCCCACTCTTGACAATATTCTGCCAAACTTTTCCAAAAACATGTATATCTAGATCTAAAATCTCTTTGTAAACTTTTGTGCAGATTTGTCAAATGGCACCACATTTATAAGCCTTTACCACCCTCTAATTTTGTTCCCTCTTGACAGGTCTGGAATTAAATCCAAAAATGTTATGTAGTTTCAATGAGTTGTGCCAAAGTTATAAGTCATCCAAAAACTGCTCTTCTCCAACCCTGTAATGCACAAATAAGCATGTATGCCCCCAAACATCTAAAATGTTCGCAGACATCATAGTGCTGTCCCGGACTGTACACGGACATCGGGGAAGAAAAACGCCTATTTTTTGGCTTTTTAAGGCCATATCACATCCCATCTTCATCACCCCTCACCTCCCCAAAAATTGTTTCATAAGATGGACAAGTGCAATGTTGTGTTTTTCAATATGTTTTTACTGCGATGTTCGTGGAAACCGACGGATGTCCGCAAATCCAACATGGCGGGCGTTTAAAAAAATTGGACGCACTTTACGCTTTTCACCAACCAATCAGTGGGCGCACCTGATGTCCGCAGACCTCACGTCGGGCCCGGGGGCAATCTGAGGCCCATCCGTGGACCGAACAGGGAAGTGAGTCCGCGGACCGAACCCAGGTATCACAAATTATTTGGACCTACTTTTTGGTCATTTAAAAAAAAAAAAACTGCTCTACCGATTTATGCCAAATTTACAAAAGCATGCTTTCGGGACCAAGCCGCCGCACCTGCTGCATATTTTGTGAAAATCCGTCCAGCGGTTTGGGCTGTAGGCGTGAACAAATAAATGTTTCCATTGCGTCTATGGGTAAAACCACACAGTTTGGGACCCCCGCTATGACTTTGCCCCCCCTTGACGAAACCTCACCGAACTTTACAGGAACGATCTGATGGGGCCATATACTTTTTAGTTTTGTGAGGATTCGTCCAAGGGGGCGAGTCATAAGCTGCCCAAAAAGTGCTTTTCCGATGGGTTGAGCAATTTAACCATAACTACAGGGCCGCTGCTGCAAGCCCTATAAAATATATATATATATATATATATATATACCCACACACACACACACACACACACACACACTGGCCTGTCAAGCCGACCCGACCCGAGATTACCCCACAGAACAGACATCCATGGCGGTTGGAGAGGTCCCGAGCTGGCGTTTCATTATCAAACAGAGTAACTGTGACACTGTTTACTAATGGGTGCTCGTTGGTTTGCTTTGTTGCAGTATGTAATTCTGTAATTGAAGCCACAAAGTCTCTAATCTAACTGATGATCCTCGCACAGAGTTTTTACTAGTGTCGCAATTCATTAACTGCTCCTAGTAGTGAGTATTTTTTGATTTAGCAACCATATCTAGTCTTATATACATCTTTCTGCATGGAGCATGACATATATGATTGACTTTGCACGTTCTTCCAATCATAGTGTTGATACACTAGTGCTCATGTGTTGGGTCTACACTACCATTATATAGATTTGAATATATTTGTATACTTTTCTGTTTCTCCGATTGTTGGGATTCCATACTGGAAGCACTTATTGTGTTCTAGATGTAATGTAGAAGTGCACTTCTAACATATGTATATCTGAACAGTATGGTGGGAGGCACGTGGCATCATTTAAAAAAAAATTGGACTCTCCTAGAAGTGCACTTTCTTCGTTTGCCAGTAACCGAGAAGTAATTAATATTTGCATTTGCAACATCAGTGTATGTGATTAAAGCCTAGTAGAATATGCCTACAGCCACGCATTCCCTAGTTTCATATGTTAGGGTCCCATACATATATAACAAGGCTTGCATTGGACAGGCAGGCTCTTGGCCCAGCTGTGGTCTGTCTTTGCGGGTGGTGACAGACATTACAAACGGCGGGACGCCAAACTCTCACTCATAGTTAACATAAGCAAATGTGTTCCTCAGGTTCTCGCAAACAACCAGCTCCACCGTCGCTTTATTCATGCAAAAGCCTTAATAACGATCTGCATTTTTCATACGTGTCTCAACTACATGAAACAATATGCCATAAAAAGAATCATACAGAGCTGGAAAATAGCAAATTGCTTAAATGAGTGCACTGAGCAGCAAACCCTGACCCAACGAAACGGTCTGAGCACAAAATAAAGCAATTGCCTGCAGATATGCATGGACAGACAGAGCGAGTAAACAGGAACATGGCTTGCTGGCAATGCTGTAGGGCAGAGGCTGCTGTGCTGCAGGATCCAGCGGCTTCTGTGGGCTGACCATCAGAGAAGGGAGGGGGGGGTGGAATGAGGGGGATGGCAGCCAGGGGTGGATGAATCAGCCAGTGAGTGCTCTCCCCGAAGCATGCACTTCTGATTGTCTCTGTGTTTATGCGCTGCTTGCAAAATGCAAATTGCTGCTGGGTGCGAGTGCTCTATATGTTTTTACAACTGATGCTGAAATACAACGTGCTTGTTATTACTTTGTTCTTGGTGTATGCGCTGGATTATTTGTTAGGCAACGCAATTACCATCTCAACCCTCCACCGCTCCCACTTCATCAGCGTACATTTACAATTTCAGAAATAGGAACCTCATTTTAATAGCACTATTTTGCAAATGTGATCATTTTCGAACAAGAGAATGCCGTTTCCGAGCGCTGTTTCTTTCAGTTTGCGGTTCTTCTAGACACTGCGGTTGCGAGTGCGTTCAGTGAGCACACACAAACCTTTCCACACACAAAACAAGACTGCGAAAGCACAAGCTGAGGTCTGTGACATAGCTCAGCTGGTTCAAGCCCTTGCTGCTCAGATGTGTGTATGTGAGTGTATAGACCGCAAGAACCACGTGTAAAGGTGACACTGTCTTTCATTCCTAAACAGTGTTTATACCCACATCACCCGTGCCCCCTTAACAAAGCCTCCAAGCAGGGGCATATGGCTAAGATCACTTGCATGCAAACGGTGGCTGCTGCGAGGAACTCAGTTGGTGAATGCTCTGCAGGTGCTGTTTTGTTTGCATATCCAGACATGAGATGACTGTCGAGTTGCTTGGTTGTGACTCGGTTCCTAAGGGTTGAATTTGTTGACACACCTTTAATTTCATGAAACAGCCACATGTATTTTCGTTCCATTGCTTGGCATCATGTTTACAGTAATTTGGTAATATGGGCCTATACACACTGATATTAACGCTACATATGGTGATCCATTCTTGTATGAAATGTATATCATATTACAGTGATATTGTAGCCATATTTTACTTAATGTACTGGAACAATGCTATGTGATGTTTTGTCAAGGGGTGAAAGGTTGTGTGCCATCTCTTCCTTTGATGTCACTTGGGGCGGGGAAAAATGGCATCACTTTCTGTGATGTCATCAGAGGTCAAGGGTTGTGTGTTGTCACTTCCGCTACCCCTGAGTGAAACAATTGTAGGCTCTAGAAAAATAGATATTTGTTGATAATGCAATCAAATATCCAACCTCTAATGTTAAAATGGAAATCAAGCATTAATGTGGATGACTATTACTCCTTTGCACTGCTATTGACATGTATTTGAAATTTGAATTCGAAGTGCAATACAAGGACATTTATTGAAATTAACTCAGCGCAAGTGGGCAATTTTTGTAATATGGTATAACACATCCAGGTGAAATGTTTTGAATATGCCCAATGCAGCAGAAGCTATAATTGTAGAATAACGAATATTAACTACTCTTTGTAAAAGTGGCACAACAAGGATTATTTTGGGCGTCTGTCAGGTTGATTTAGAGAGTGTGATATCATGCCGAATGAAATGAAACTGATTTCCCTGAGACCATTGAATTATTTGCATCCCTAGACCAATTGTACATGAAATGTTTTAAATTCATAGAACAAAAGCCACATCAGACAGGGTGCATCTATTACCTCGCACCACTTACAAATAAACAAATAAAAAATAATGGGCCTACTACCAATGGGATAATATTAAATGTTGTTTCTGATTGGGCAAGCAAAACATGAATCTCCATGTTCCCTTAATCTTCAGCATGTTATACCTTTTGGATAAAGGTCATGATTTGAATGTAAAGCCAAATCGAATGCTCATTTTTTAGAAAGAAAAGTTTAATTTTAATAAAATTTAGCAAACATGGTAACATTCATCATGTAGTGATACCAAATGCATAATGACTTATGTCGGTCTGTCAAAATATACATGTCTAGTGTGAAAGCCAAAGTGCGTGAGGAGAGAAATTTCGGATTACGTTATGTGGTATATTGAGCTGGTCTAATATGTTTGCTAAGGCAACAGTGACAACAGGCGAAGTGGGCAGTCTCTACTGCCCAGGACTGCATCGGACAAACATACATCTGGCCTTTTATTATATTGTATGATTATCAATCAAACAGGCTGCATATATCATTTAGTATCTGCAGGAAATGACTTACCATTCAGCTTGTTTTGTAGCTAACGTTAAGTATCTATCAGTTGTCTTGAATCAGGAATTTGTCCTGGAACCCTTCCAGGGACACTGAGGCAGTATCTTCAGCTCATAAACTGAACCCGATCAACAGCCTTCACTCCAAGCAAGAAATTAGAAAGCCCAAGACTAGGAGACGAACAAGCAAATGGCTCGAAAGCAGAGGAAATACCACTGAAAACTAGCAGACCATTAGAACAGCCCAAAAATGCCATACCCCAATAGGAAACCAAAAGAAAAATAAACAAAGCCTGATAGACTGTCTGCAGCTACATTTAACTCCTCTGTTCTGGTCTCTTCCCCTAAACATTTCCACACTTTTTGGGCTATTTCTCTCTGAACATCCACCTTACATCAGCATGCTTCTAACCTAGGTATAACTTGTGTTCGTTTTCTCCTTGCTCCATTCACCCTGCTTCACTACTGATTGCAACAATAGAAGCGCCTACATTCTTAATGTATGTAAAGGCTTAGATGCAGCTGATTACCACCTCCTTTCTCCAGATGCACATGTTTCAAACCATGACATTTGTGTTATTCACGGAAATGTTCTCTCACCCTTGAGATTGAAATCCGTGCTGCATAATGGTATCAGAGCACAAGTAGTAGCAGTTTAAATTCCTAATTGTTGTTTCTTAGCGTGTTTCATACCCTGGGTACACCATTGAACTTCATGAGTTACCATTTTGTTAGTTTGTACAAAGCATGCTGCTCGCGTCCTAAACCCTAGATCACAGTTGTCTGTTTAATTGTAACGCCCCTGCCGCAGAAATCCTATGTTAGTACTCTAACCAGTACACAAACTCATTCATGTAAAACTCACTTCAGATCATGATTTATTTAGGGTTAATGTGCCTGCAGCTGAGAAACTGTTTTTTTACATAGAATTTTCGAACATCTTCCAATACCTGCTGAATGCAGTGTAGCAGAAAATAAATGGTCAGCAGATGGAGGCGCTAGAGAAGATAACATGAATTTTACTGTGGCGCAACCAGGAGGTCTGCCTGAAGAAACATTTTTCACATACATGAAAACAAGTGCTTAGAGGGTAGCAGACACATTTGAACTCCTTTGGATAAGGAGAAATGTATACCAAGTAATGTATGCACTCTATAGCAATCCTGAAATAGTTTCCAGAGTGTAGACCGTCGAAACTGGTTTTGGGTAATTTGGCATATCCCACGACCATTACCAGGCATGGGGCTCATCACAAGTTGGGAGGAGTGGTAAAAATGTGGCGGTAACTGCCCCTTTTGGGGTGGGACAAAGCCTAATTTGCATATGGTTTTTCCCCTTCTGTATTGGCTTGGCAGGCGAAGAACGATGGTCTGGAAGGTTACCCAGAGCAATGCCAGTGGTTAAGATTCAGTCTAAACCTTCCAGCTATCACCTCTTTGTTTTTGCTTTGTCACCCCAAAAGGGACGGGTATGCCCAGACATGTGTCCCGTGCCTGCTGGGCCTAGAGACCCAAGCTACTCCTTACTGATGAGGCCCAACAAGGCCGAAACATGTTTGGGATGCTTGTGGTCTCATGCAGAAGGGATGTGACCTGGCAGTTCAGGCTGGACTGCCCCTTTTGAGGTGGGACCAAGCCTAATTTGCATATGGTTTTTCCCTTTCTGTAATGGCTTGGCAGGCAAAGAACGATGGTCTGGAAAGTTGCCCAGAGCAACGCCAGTGGTTAAGATTCAGTCTAAACCTTCCAGCTATCGCCTCTTTGTTTTTGCTGGTCACATGAAAGCAGTTCCAGATTGTTTATTCCATGTACCCAACAGAAAGGACCTCCACTATGAGCGAGAGGTGAATCAAGAGTATTTCCCCTACATTTCCTATTTCAAATGCAAATAGGGATGCACTAAGGACTAACATTAAGACATTTACCTAACAGGCTTTGTTCAATCCTGAAGATGGCATACAAGAATTGTCATTCATGATTGAACATGTTTGTTTTTTTAATTTTATTTTTCTAGTGTTTTGTTGTATGGATGTAGGCCAGTACAGTGGTCAAACTAAACTCAAAAGGGGCCCTTTTTTGTATATTTCTGAGATCAATCTCCTGTTTTCCTCTGTAATAACAGGACTGCATAAAAAGGGTGCAAACACACATCAAATCACTTTAACACAGAAGGATAATAGCTTATTTTAGTCCACAAATACTGTAGTATTTGATACAATGTTGTATTCTAAAATGGCAGAACTTTTCTGTCAAGAATCAATACATTCATTACTCTACTGGAACTATGAATGTAATGCAGGAAGGGTGTCTAAAAGAGTCACACACATAGTAGGATAGCACAGCTATGCAGTTTTTATATCGAATATTTTATAGAGAATTAACATATATCGAATATTTTATAACGTAAAATTGTACAGAGAATGCATTTAGGGGTGGGGTAAAGGGTTACATATTTTTGGGAACCGGTTGGGGTGGGTTTTTAGGGGTGGGAAACAGGGGTTTGGGGTTGGGACCCCCCCAAAAAATATTTCGGTGTCACAATGACTGGGATGGACATTCTGTCTTCAACTCAGACAGTATCAGTGAAGAATTGCAAAATAGATAAAAGCTTTGTTTCATACTCCATCAAGTACCTAACTGTACATCATCCCAATTTGGTGTACTACATCCAAGCACCTACCTGGACACAGAAGCACAGCCAGACCCTTATCCGGCAGAAGGTTGTATGCAAGTGATGGACCACAGCAGAACAAAATAGCATGCTACTGTAAAAAGGCTTTAGGTCTAGGGGCAACAATAAGGACAACGCTATCATTCAGAATGTGGAAGAGTTGCTAGATGCCAACAAAGTATGCACACATTTGCATTATTTCACAAATTAATTCTGTGAAATGTCTTGCCCCTTGCTAATGTGTCCTCTGCCAGCATGTGCACCCCACTAGCACACTCTCTATCCATCTTTCCCACAGCCATGTTCTCATCACTCAGTGCTGAGCCCTGCAAGGGGTTTGGACATTTTACTGGATCCATTTGGTAGCATGGGTCCATTGTCCTCTAAAATTGCAAGGCAGAAATAATGTACATAGCTATCAACTTGGCCCCTCAGTAAGCATAGTCAACTGACCTTTGCCTCGCGAGTACACGGAAATTAACTATATGAAAAGGTGTAAATAAACACCTTGCAAGAAACCAGGTGCTTCTCAGAAGGTTAACATATTGCTCCTTATCAGCCGGACTCCACAATCAGCATATGAATAAAATGCGAGAAATACATCAGAGCAGGTACATTGAGCACTCATATAACACACAAGGCAGTGGGATGCAAACAGCTCCCATGATTAATTATAGGTCATTATAAACAGTATGTTGTCACTTTTCCCCCCTGCGATTTACCCTTTATTTCGTATATTTGTTTTGTTTTTTATTTCCTTTATAGAAGCACAGATTTCAATCAATGAGTACCGCTGTCAGTTTTGGGCTCTGTGCAGTATGGACCATGTAGTCCTCAGAAAGGCCATGGTAGAGATAAAGTTTCTCCTCTCCACCCCAACAGTAAGTCTGCAGCTGTTTGTGGAAGGAAAAACAAAATCTATATATATCAAAGTAAAAATGTGTTTGTGGTCGGAATTGTGGCGAAACATTGTTCCTTAGACAATTTCACACTGTTTCACCAATCTGCACTGAATTTTGCATAGTTGCCTGTTAAGACCCTCCAGCTATTACTGGCTACATGACATGGACAGCCCACCCCTTTCCACGGATTTCAGCACAAGTCAAAATTTGTTTGTGGGTTTGTGGCTTGGCAAAGTGTTGTTCCTTATACTATTCCACACCGTTTCACCAAGCTGCACCAATTTTTACATAGTTATCTGTTAGGGCCCATCAAACATTACTGGCTACATGACATTTGGATACTCCATGCCGTTCCTCGGATTTCAGCACAAGTCAAAATGTGTGGGATTGATGGAGCAGTGTCCCTTATACAATTCCACCAATCTGCACCAAATTTAACATAGTTACCTGTTAGGACCCTCCGGACATTACTAGCTACATGGCATTTTGACACCCCACCCTTTTGCCCAGATTTCAGCACCTTCACACATGAGAGGATTGCCTGAAATCTGTGAAACATCAATGTGGTCGTAGAAGGACTGGTCCAGACACTAGGAACAAAACTCTAGGTGCAGGTCCTAGGGTGCACTGTTTCCAAGATATCTGCACTGCAATTCACCGCAACGAACTGCACCCAGTAGACAGCAGCACACCAACTCTCGCCTCCCCACAACATCTGATCCGGGGTATGCCAGCCAGCCACACACGCCCTTTCTCAGTGCAGTTTACTTCAGGGTACAAAGCATATCAAGTGATTAGCAAATCAGAACAGCGACCTTCAGGGTCAGTGTTATCATGTCTGTCTACCGAACCCGTTCAAAGAATGTGTACCATCTAGTTATGCATAAAAGAAATAGGCATTGGTTGTTCTGGGGATTCTGAACAAGGGGAAGATTTGTTTAATCCCAGGTTCAACCACCTGAAGGTCCCTGTGCACAACCAGTTTCCCCTCATCTACCAATATATGAGGCTAACTGTTTCCCTAAAAATAAATCATACAGCTCAGTTCATTGTCAGTATTTTGTTGTAAATGTAGGCTGAAGGGGCGACTCAACATCAGCTCCCAGATTGCCCCATTTTCAGAGTCAAGTGCTCAAACTGCTGAACTACTGACGCCACTGCCATTATGTCCATATCAACATACACACCCTTAGCACTGCACAGCACAGCATGCCATCACACATCACCATGCGTTGAGTCAAAATCTTCTGAATGTACAGAGGGGCTTGTGTCTGGTGCCGCACAACCGAGCAAGTGCCGAAGTCCTGTTAGTTTATCTTTAGGTTTATTGATGGTGGCGGGAAAAAGTAATAAAGAAATAAATGCGTCATATCCTGCTGAGACACACAAACTTGTATCCTGGCGCAACAAGTATCCACTGATATTAAATGCAATACGAGTACTACATTTAAAAAAATAAACTTTTAGTATGTATATTTTCCACTTGTGGAGCCCTTCTCCAATGTCTAAGCAGAGTAATTATAGGTGTGATGATTATTGCCAAAAGTAACTGTGCTCAAAGATGTGACCGTAAGAAGAATGAAGAGTTGAGATGTCGCCAAAAGAATCCAAGTTTCCAATGTACGACAAGCACACATTTCTGTAGTAGGCACCCAACACACTGAGCTATTTTCAAGGCAAAAAAACCCAACACTATTGTTCCCCCCTTTTACTATCACATTAAGAGAATGCTCTCATGAGGTTCTGTACCCTGGTACTGGGAACACCATAGGGAATGGTCTGACAGGTGCCATCAATGCCATTACTCCCACCAAAGCTCCTTAATGCTTGGAAAAGTCGCATGCACTTAAATAAAATGTTCTGGCATAGCTCCTAACTACTGCCCTGACAAAAGTAACCAAAATCAGAGTGCTATTTCAAAATGAATACCTGAAAATGTGTATTAGCACAAAACAGCAATTGTTCTGACAACGCAACTCTAATGCTTAAGCTCACAGAGGGGCCGTGAGTGGGCACGTGTGAGGGGATGTGATGCTGCAAAGGATGTGGGGTCTATGGACTTCTCAATCTGTTTTAGGGGTTGTTTACTGGGGAATTGACCAAGGGCCTGATTTACAAAAATGTTTTACAATTGGAAGGTCCCATTGAAAATTGCTTTGTTGCTCATTAGTGTCTCCAAAAAGGTGACATGGCCAAGTATGGAATCAAGCTACACACATATGGAGATATTCCGATTAAACACATTGTTTTAACCATTGTGAACTTTTAAAATGTCAGGTTGTGGTCTATCGAGTACAACTATTTATGATGAATTCAAGGCTTAGTGGCCTCTGTAAACCAGTGAAATGATCATTCCATGGCAGTAATCACACATTGCGTTACACATACTGTCCCCTGGGGATTCAGATTGTAATAGTGAGACTTTTAATGACAATAACTGCCTATGATGTTGGTACCTGAGTATATGAGGTCAATGTCTGGCTTTTAATAACAATACCTGCCATATGATGCTCCATTTGAGGGAAGTACCTAGCCATGTCATGTCAATGCTTGGCAAAATGATGGCACCGATAGACAATAAGGAAGCTAAAGCTGGCAAATGGTACGAGTACCAGAGTACCTTATGGCAGTTCCTGTTAACTGCCTATCCAATCCTATACATAAGCCACATCTTTTGACGTTGTCATTGCTTGTTGTCTGTCTTTCAACACAACTAAGTGAAATGCCTATGCAGGTAAATAGGACAATTGTGTAAAGGGAGTCATCACAAATTCTAGTATTAAGTGTCACACTTTTGAGTGGATAACACGTTTCCTGTAATGTCCACAGCCAGTGATACAGATCCAACAATTTGGGAATCAGAAAGCAGCTGTCAGAATAATTGAACCTCTTTTGTCATAAGTTAAGTAGTTCCGTGAATTCTAGAAAGGTAATCAGAAGTAGAAGTCTAACATACCAGTGGCATTTTGACCCTCTTACTTTTGTGGTGAGAGAGCAACAAATGTGTTACTGGGTTGGAGCGGGCTGTTGGATGGCCAAGTATGTTTTGTTATATTACATTTGCATTGCGCCTACTGCCATTGGTATGGCCTCGAAGGGCTGTGAGTTTGAACGCCCTTTGGAGGACCGTAGTCCTGGGAGGTGAGATGTGAAGGAGTGATTCTAAAATGTGTCTGTGCATTTTTAGCCTGCACACAGGTAGGTATGGTGTGGTTAGGTTCCTAATAGCAGCCCATAGATATCATATCAGTGGATGAGTGCCGTGACAGAATGTCAGGGGAGTAGGAGAGTCATGAAGACAGATTATGTGCGCAGATGGACTGCATTGTTTTCTCTTGGGACTCAGTTGTATTCTATTGAAAGTGGTGATGTGTGTTAGGGTTGATGAAGTCGAGCAGTGTTCACTGCAGATGTAACAGGTTGGGTGGCCTTGCCCCGGGAGGGATACAGCTATGTTCCGTTGCAATGGTGTATTAGACGTTGCAGTGAAGCAAGGCTGACGTCTAGTTAGATGAGGTATTGGGGGACTTTTCATAAGGCCTAACTGAAATGTATTCTGTGGGGGGCTAGGTGCCACCTTGTCGACTCATCAGGTGACGGAGCATTCTTGTCAGGGGTGGATAATAGTTCAGTCTGTGATACTGCTGTAGGAAAAAGCCGGGGTTTGAGAGCCTTCCTGAAGGTGAGCTGATTCTCTGTACGGCAGATGGTAAATGGGATTGATTTTGTCACTGGAACGACGAGGAGTGCTGCACCTGATCTAAGGTTATGTTTAAGATGGTGGTCGGTCAAAATCTCGAAAAAAAAATCTCGACTAACAATAAGGTCGAAAAAAAAAGACCGAAAAAAAGAGTTGAATTTCTCTTTTTTTAATTATATATTTATTTTGGGGTCCGGGATTAAAAAAAAAAAGGTAAAAAAAAGGGGGGATTCGGGGGGGGGGGACACCCCCATTTTGAATAAAAAACGTCATAAAAAAAAATTTGACTTTTTTTTTTCAGCCTTTTTTTTCGAGATTTTTTTTTTCGGTCTTATGACCATAAACCGCTTAAGATATTCTGGGGCTGTGTTGAGTTTGGTGGGTGATGCACATTGCTTTGATGGTGGATCACTGCCCGATTGGCAGCCAGGGAAGGACACAAAGGGGAGGTGTGCTGTGTTCTATATATGGCCTAGGACATGGGGGAGCCTCGCAGCAGGGTTTTGTACCAGTTGGAGTTTTCTTACTTGTGATGCAGGGGCCTCCAGGTATAGGGTGTTAACATAGTCTAAGCGCGAGAGGATGATAGAAACAATCACAAAGACTCTGTGTGGGAAGGTTAGGTAGGGAAAGATGCAGTGGAGAATGCGCAAGTGTAAGTCGCAGCTTTTCGTCACAAAGTTGATTTTATGAAATAGGGTCAGGTCGCCTCCATAATGAATCAAAGGTTTTTTACTGTGTTGGAGGTGTGGGAGTGGTCGTAGAGAGAGCGGCCAGGGGGTGGGCTGAGGTAAACGGATGGTCTTTTGGCACAGCATGATCTCAGTTGAGAAGGAGGTGATTGGCAGTTATCCAGTGTTCGATTTCTGAGAGACATGATGGGCGATCGGGGAACGTGGGGGAGGGACCCTTTGATATTTTGAATACAACTGAATAGTTGTAGCAAGATAGGCTGCAGGATCTGATGAGTGCGCGGAGGGTGCTCAGGAAGAGGTTAAATAGCAGAGGGGAGAGAGAGGACCCTGTGACACTTTAGGGGCAGCAGGGCGGGAAGTCGAGGAGAAAGGAGGCAGGTGTATTGTTTGGGATCTGTTGGAGAGGAAGGAAGTTATCCACTTCAGAGCTGTGGTCATGTTGCGGAGCGAGTGGAGTCTGTCTGTGATGGTGGGGTCATCAGTGATGTTGAAGGCTGCCAAAAGGTCATGTAGAATTAGGGCGGCGCAACCATCCGGGTTTGTGTGCCTTTTAAGATCATCCGAGATGGAGACTAGGCACAATTCAGTTTCTTGGGTCTGAAGCCGGATTCGGCAGGGTCTAGCAGATGGTTGGATTCTGTGAAACGGCATAGAGTGGTTCCCAGTATTAAGTGTGTAATAAAGGGCCAGAAGAATTGCTCAGTGGCAACATGTTTGTCTTGGAAGACAACACATAACAACACAGGTTTGAATCCCGGGCTTGCGCTTAGAAACTGGTCCCCGGTAGTAAATGTGTTATAAATGAAGAGTTATAATTATAGTTGAGAGTAGGCTGTTCGGTTGATTAGTTTAGCTATGAATCGGTTGTTTGAGATAGGTCTGTAATTTGTTGGTACAAGTGGGTAGAATGAGGGCTTTTTGAGCAGGGGTTTGATGTGGGAGGTCTTGAATTCTGCTGGGAAGGTGCTAGAAATGAGAGATGTGTTAACTGTAAATCTTGCTATGTCACCAGCACAGGTTGAAGATAGGATTTTGTTTAGTAGAGTAGGAGTACAGGGGTTCCCAGGGGATCCTGAGGGGCAGCTGTTAGAAAGCAGTTTTAGAAATTCAGGGTGGGGTAGGGGAGAGAAGGAAGAGAAGAGCGGGGGGTGGAAGGCGGTTCTGATTTCATGATTGAGATCGCAGGGGGAGGGGCTAGTGATGTTATTTTAGTGACTATGGTGAAGTTTCTTTCTAGGGCTTCATTGTGGAAGTGGCTTGAGAGGGAGTCACAGAGTGTTTGGGTGTGGTTAGGGGGACACGGGGCATGCTGGAGCATTGTATTCAGGGATAAACTTGTGGAGTTCCCTGTGGGAGTTCAGAGCGTTGGTGCTTCTAATCCATCAATAGGAATTTTTTGGCCTTCAGTATCTCTGCCTGGTAAACTTTGAGCTGTAGGCTATTCTGTTTGACGGCGATGTGTCTGCACACTATCTGCGTTTTAGGATTGAGGATTCTGGGATTTTAGTGTTGAGGTGAACCATCTGGGAGAGAGGCCTTGTCTGCTAGGCAAGGATAAGACTGGGGTGGATGTGCTGAGTGCTTCAGAGAGCCATGGATAAAAGTTGAGAATGGAGATCTGGCCCGGTGTGGAGGTCAGGGAGGCAAGTAAGGAATCTGCCAGGTCAGTGGTTACTTTGACATTCTTCCAAAGACGGGAGTGGGCAGGTGGCCCCAGGGCTACCGGGTGGGTGGGTCTACCGTCAAAGTAGTGAAGAGGGAGGCTGAGTGGTCCATCCAGATGGAAGGGCGAGGTGGAGGTACAGTGATGTGGTCGGGTGAGATGAAGATTGCAACTAGGGTGTGGCCTGCATCGTGGGTAGGGCCTGAGACTCGGGTTAGATGTAGGGTTTCCATGTGGTCCAGAAGGGATCATGTCATGGGGTTTTGTGGGATGTTGAATCAGATATTGAAGTCCCTTAATATTGTGAGGAGGTGGTGGGAGACCAAGATGGCTGTTAATGAGTTGCAAAGGAATTCGGCAAACCGTCTATTGTACACCTGGGGTTTATATATGAGCAGGAAGCTGTGAGTGTGCAAGGGGGTAAGGAGACATTATTCCAGGAGGGATTTGCAGTCTGAGTTGCAGGCTTGTTCCTCTGAGCATGAAATGCAGAGGAAGGATCTGTACAGGATAGCAATGCCAGCTCCTGCTGGTTCTGTTATGCACAATTGGATTGTAGCCTGCAGGGAAAACTTCATGTGCAATGGTCCAGAAGTCTTGTAATAACCATGTTTCAGAAATGAAATCATAAATGCTGTGACTATTTTTAGCGACAGATCTGGCATTGATCAGAATGGACTTTAGCCTGCCGATTGATTGAGTGTTTGAGGTGGGGTGGGGGTGAAGATTCTGGAAGGGAACTGGGGGGGGCAGCAGTGAGACCTACCCGATGGATGGGGTTGGGATTTAATAGATGTTGGGGGGGTGATAACGGTGATAATAGCAGAGAATGGTGGGGGCCCTGCCAGGTCAGACCCAGTGAATGACTTGAGTAGGTAGTGTGGTAGAGTCTGAGGGAGAGGTTGGGTACTGGGTCTGAGATGCGATTGAAGATGCTTCTCTCGGGGAGGGCTGTGGTTTCCGGCGGAGGTAGAGGAGTTGATGGACATATGCGTTGCTGGCATGTGTCTGAAGAGTGCTCGCACTGTGCAAGTCCTCTGGGTAAAGGTGGATGTAGTGGTTACTAGGAATGGAAGTGTGTGTGGGGGTTGAGGAGTGGAGATTCTCATGTGAGGTGTGAAGGTGGATGTGAATTCTGTGGTGAATAGGGGATTGAGAGTCTATGCAGCGCTCCAGATAGGGTTTCCAGGAGGGTGGGGGGTCTGGTGACAATCTTATGAGGGAGGTAAGAGAGTTTGGGGTAGAACAATGGAAGTGATGTCTGGTGTGTGTGCTCCGTGGGTTATTTAGCAGGTTGATGGGTGATTTGATTGGGTGAGGTGGCTTGGGGGAGTCAGCAATGGTGTATGTGTGGGTGGATCTCTTGGGTCTGGATGTGAGGTAGGGGGAGGTCAGTTCTATAGAAAATGCATGGGAGACAGTGTATGTTCCTTAGAAGTTTAGGGGGGGCGTGTGCATGAGCGTTGGAGGGGTGGCTGAATGGGGAGTGCAGCAAGGATGCCATGTAGAATGTTTTCAGAGGCAAAGTGTGGATCCAAGTTTTGTGATTGCGAAGTTGAAGTGTGTGTGTGGGTGGTTGTAGAGAGGTCCAGAGAGGGAACGTCTGGTGGAGGAGAAACTGCTGGGACGGTAACCTGGGTGAGAGAGGGGATGATTGAATGGGTGGTGTGGAAGGGGGGGTCTAGGCGAGATGGGTGGGTAGATTGTATCCTGTTGTGTGTGTTAGGATGGGTTGGTGGAGATGGCAAGTAAGGGTGGGGGTCTGAATTGTGAGCAGAGGTGTTTCTGGTGTGCCAGAATGCGCCTCTAACTCTGGAGTTGCTAGGCATGGTGAGAAGCCGACAGCCTGGACCCTAAGGGGGGAAAATCAAGCTTGGCAGGTCAGAACAACAACATAATTCAATTGTGAGACCCACACCCAGTGGGGGATTCAGAGGAACAGTACAGCTGTGGAGCCGTGCACGAAAATGCAGGTGTGGCAAAATACCAGCAGTGGGAGGATTCAAACTTGAAAACAACCCTAACCTAGGAAGCACTGAAATGCGATGTGGTTGACCACGAAAGTAGCGAGGTTCAGTTATACAAAGGAGGCACTGTCAGAGGAGAAAACACAATGTGGTGGAACACAACACTGGCGAGATTTTAAGAAATGCAAACAAACCCAATCTAGGAAGCACTGTGGGAAGAAAATGCATTGTGACGAGCAAAGCAACAGCTGGACTAAAAGATGCAAGACCAATCCAGGAGGCACTGTGGGAAGAAAATGCATTGTGCTGGAGAAAAACAACAGCGGGATTCAAAAATGCAAGCCCAATCCAGGAAGCACTGTGGGAAGAAAATGCATTGTGACGGAGCAAAGCAACAGCTGGACTAAAAGATGCAAGACCAATCCAGGAGGCACTATGGGAAGAAAATGCATTGTGCTGGAGAAAAAACAACAGCAGGATTCAAAAATGCAAGCCCAATCTAGGAAGCACTTTGGGAAGAAAAATGCATTGTGGCATTGGAAATCAACAGCAAGATTCAAAAATGCAATCCCAATCCAGGATGCACTGGCGGAAGAAACTGCATTCTGGCGGAGCAAAACAGCAGGATTAAAAAATGCAAGGCTAATCCAGTTAGCACTGTGAGAAGAAAATGCATTGTGACGGAACAAAACAATAAAAATGCAAACCCAATCTAGGAAGCACTGTTTGCTGAAATGCAATGCGGCGGAACAAAAACAACGGCGGGAATCAAAAAAATTAAAACACAACCATCCGAGCAAGCACTGTGGGAAATAGATGCAACGTGGTTGAACAAAACAATAGTGAGATCTGAAAACGTAACAGTACAGCAATGAGGTAGACTTCTACTTAGTTGTAGCTGCTGACTGCAAGGGCGAGACCTGTCAGGGCGGGGCACCAGGGCGTACAGGCAAACGGGGATGGAAGGTGCCCTTTGCCTGAGCCCTTCACCAGCTGCCCAGGCAAGGCTGCCTAAAGATTCTCGGTTAAGTCCTGTTTCTGGTCACGGCAGCCAAAGAGGGAAGAAGAGGGGAGAGGTGCAAGGGGCTGGGAGTCAACAGAGGAAGGTAGCAAATTTGCCTGAGCAAATATGGAGTACGATTGGGGGTTGCTGGCCTTGCCAGGATGTAGGATGTGCCCAGAGGCTCATCTGCTGAACTCAAACAGGGAAGGAAGCTTTGCGTTGGATGGAATATGTGTAGTTGTGCTTCTGGCCTTTTCGGAGTCACGGGAGCCAATCGGTGAAGGGGAGGGCGTATGGAGAGAGTTGCGAGGGGGCTGGGAGGCAAAGGAGAGAGAGAGGGCAGAACAGATCGAGCGTTGAGTGTGCTAATTTGCTAAAATATGCCGTAAAATGTGCCATGGAGGCTGAATGGGAGTCGCATGCCTTAACAGCAGGGGTGTTGCTAGGTCTGGAAAAGACCCAGGGGGGCTAGGTTAATGTCGGAATTGTCAGGACTGGGGGCTAGCTAGCCTTTTGGTTGTAGCTCCTGAGATTCTATCCGGGGCTACAACCAAAAGACCAGGGGCTATAGCCCCCTCAGCAACTCACGAGCAACGCCTCTGCTTAACAGGGTCTAAGATGTGTCCAGAGGCTCCTCTGCTGAATCTAAACTGGGGGAAGAGATGGGGAAAATAAGGAAGACCTACTTCAATTTTTTTTTAATGTTGTTCTGTTAATCTAAAACATATTTAGTTTTGATGTAACCGCTTTTAAAACATAGACATTGTAGAAAAAGGGCTGGAGAGCTGGCCATTTAGATGTTCTTTTGCTGTCAGCGCGGTTATGGCATTTTATGTTAGTTTGCAACATTTCTACACACTTTCTATTTATAATAGTTCAAGAATACTGGTGGTACTAGTGTCTCCATTACGTTTTGCCATGAACTAATTCTAGGGCAGGGGGGAAAGGCCTAGCGTTTTATTCTTGCACAGCAGTTTCGTCGTACACGTGCGCTTCCTCCGTGTAGGGGCTGGGAGGTGCAGCTGTGGATGTTGATAATGATCTCAACGTGATCCAGAAGTAGTTGTGTTTATGCGAACAGTAAAAACCCTTTCCGTTCAATAATCAAAAACATTAAAAGGCGCCACACATTAATACGCTGACACTACATAGATGAAAGAAATACGATGTTTGCCTTGACATTCACAGTTCTGAAAGGGCTTTTAGGAAGAACCAAATAATCTGATGAACATGTACTTGCCAACAGGTACAGCACACTTCACAAAAAGAGGTTCTTTAAGCAAGGTAAGCTCTCCCTGCAATTTCCCTCACATGTGCAAAGGAGTCAATAGTAGAATCTGAGTGAAGCTTATGCGTTGTTCACCTGTCTACCATCTCAGCAGAGGCCCACGTCTGTGATTGCTGTTTCCCCAAAGACTATGTCAAGTAAAATGAAGAGGACTCTTTAACTGCGAAAAGGCAGGTTCTGGAACTGTGCAAAGGAAATGTAGGAGTACTATAACGAGGGATAAAGAAAAGCAGAGGATGTTTTGCTCACTTCGACCTTCTATGTGTAATCACTGCCAGGGTCGGAGTGGGCCATACAATTGTCTTGGGCACCAATGAAAAAGTGGCCCACTGTTGCAAATAGCTGGTATAGGCCCTCATTACGACCCTGGCGGAGATCCATGGTGCAATTTGCACCATGGTCCATGGCGCTAAGCTGCCAACTCCGCCATGGGGGTTTGGCGGACTTACCGCCCCATTCCGACCTTGGCGGGGCGGTAAGTCCCCAATCCCCATTTACCCTTCCCCATTCCCATTTTTGCCCCATAGGGTATAATGGGAGTGGGGAAGGCGTTAATTACGCCACTGTAAATTACGGTGGCGTAATTAACAACGAGTCCCGTAGCGCCATGGATTTTTCCGCCTGCAAAAAGCAGGCGTAAAAATCACCATGGCGCAAAGGGAACTCGTAGTCGGGCGGAAAGGTACGCCATACATTACGCCGGCGTAAACCCCTCTCCGCCAGGGTCGTAATGAGGGCCATAAAGTGTGATGCAAATTGTGCATTTTAAAAAAATAGTTATTCAGCAACACTGGTCAAAACTACTAGCCACAGAGTGAATTAAATCATGAAATTGGCCAACATTTTCTAAAAAAGTGGCCACTTTGAACAAAAAAACTGGCCAACACTACACCAGCATTTTGTGTTTTTGGTTCGACCACGGCCTATTGTCCTATAGGCCAGCCCGAGCCTGATCAATGCATCAATGTTCCTCTTCACGTGATTCGCAATATACGTTCTGAGTCATACAGTGTTTAGTTTACGGCCAGTGTGTAATTCGAGCCCGACACAAAATACGGGACCAAGGGGCCAATTCATAGCTTTATGTTTCGGGATGCTTTCATGATTTCGAGAGTGCAGTGCACTCTTTAATAGTTAAATGACATTATCATAACAGCCGTGTGTCTCGCTCACTGTTGTCTCTTTATCTCTTTCTATTTCTACCTCCAGCTTCAAAAACTCTGGATACATGGCCTCTGACACGTATGATCCAGCAAACAAAACAAGTTCCACGAAGTCACGATCGCCCCATAAATGTGCTCATCTACAACAGACCCCTGAATCAGGTGCTCAGCATCTGCTCCGAGTCCATTGTAAAGGTGGGTAACTGAGGGTTAGGTGCGCGATACCAATGCAATAAGTAAATAAATAAATAAACTGGCGCCATCTAAAAACAAGATACAGTGTTGGTCCGATTGTAAGGCGGATGCAAACATAGAACATGTTGTTGTTTCGTTAAATGCACCATACCATATTCTGTTAAATTAAGACTGTGACAGACTGGTTTCAAAGACTCGACTTTTGCACACGGGAAACTAATGCATTAGAGTACAGATAAGAAGGAATGGCATATTTCTGAGGTACACACAGCTTGTAGGTGGTGTTTGGTTAATAGCCCACCCATTGACTGCCCTTGGCCATGCTAATCCCTACGGCAATTCCCACCCAGTTCATGCACCTCCCCGCCCAAAACAAATCCTTACAGGAACTCTTTGAGCTTGCTTTATTCAAGTCTTACCATCAAACCTTGCACTCAAAGGACCTGCCAGTATTTTTTTTAACGTAGTCTTCTGAGAGTTTGTGAACCCGCTACTGGTGTAATAGCAATGTCTTCACCAGGTCTGCCTTCAGCCACTCGGTTTTTGAACACAATGCATGTTCTTCGCTGACGGCCTGCTAAAAATAAACATTGGCAAAGCCAGCAGTTTTGGCTTGTGTATAAGTGTTAGGCAGTTGCCAGGCACTCCTATTAGATGCCCAAGTGCTTGCACCATTTTGCACCTACTATCAACAATGACCAATAATGCCACTACTGCTGTGCCTGGCGAGTGCCTTTCCCATGCCTATACAAAATCCCAAACGGTTGGCACTGCCAATGCTCATTTAACATACAAAAGTTGGGCTCTGCAAAGGAGAACACCCTTCCTTTCCTACATTCAATTCATAGCTGTCTCTAGGGCCATTGTCAGACTGTAAATTAAGCACATGAAAGAGTTGAGGCTGTGAAATCAGTATGCCACATTCTTTCATTCACAGACTATGGTGCTTTTGAGGAAAGTGTTCTTCCACCTAACACTTTTCTAACAGTACACGGACCACTGAATTGGGACTATGGTGTTGCATTATTGCAATAGTTTTTTTTCTGTCAGCTTGTTAGTTTCTGTGTGTAAACCACCCACACAAATAACTTTTTCTTCATTAGGAATTTTTATTTTTTTTATTTTTTTGTTTATTGTTTTGGTTTATATTAAATCTTTACACAATTCTGAATAAAACAATCTTGACATAAAATCATCAATACATCATGAGAAATCAAATAACCAATAGCATTCAAAACTCATTTCACATGATTATAAATTTACAGTGAAGTTGCATGTGCACTCGTAGCACTTCTTTATCAACTTAATCAAATACCTTGACATGTTAAACATCTACGTTAATTCACATATGTTTTTCAGAAAATCTATAACTCGAATTTTTAAACAATCAATTTGCCATGCATCATTTGAAACCATAGATCTTCTCTAAGTACAAGATATGGACTATTAACCAATTGCACAAAGTATAGTAGTCTTTGATGTAGTAACTTCGAACAAACCATTAGTAAATGCGATAAGGTCTCTTCTACCCCATTCAATGCACATAAACGACAATATTGACATTCGTTCTCTTTGGGGTTCCTTATGATACAAATCCGTTGGTTTAGCATTACATTAAATCTGAAACGCATTATATTATTTCTAAAATTTCTTCTCAGATACTGCTTAAAGTATGGTTCAGGTTCCGGATGCCATTTATGAAATGAAAAATTCTGTGAATATAGTTTTGTATCTAGTTTAATTGCATTATTCTCATCCCAATCGTTACCTTTGCCCATCTCTTTTATTTTATTTGGATTATGTAATAACATTTCTCTAGAGATTCCTAGTTCCAACAAAACTTTTTCACATTCCTTCTTCAGATCCAACATAAATGGTTCACTAGAACTTCCCTCAAGTATAGAATATAAGGTGTCACATCTTGCTATTAGGCACTTGCGCAATAGTGATAATATCTTCCATATCCTAACGCTTCTCATTGATTGTAAACCCATTTCATATCTAAACAATTCAAATGGTACACATTTTGGTATAAAGAACAGTACCCCCCTCCAGATGACTCCTTTGATAATTTTCAACTCTTTTGCTATTTGAGATTGAAAAAATAAATTCTCTCCCATACATCAGTCTAGGTATAATTTTTCTCTATAGAACTCTACACAAGGGGCCTCATTACGACCCTGGCGGAGAGGGGTTTACGCCAGCGTAATGCATGGCGTACCTCTCCGCCAGATTACGGCTTTCCGTAGCGCCATGGTGATTTTTACGCCCGGATTTTCCGGGCGGAAAAATCCATGGCGCTACGGGACCTCTTGTTAATTACGCCACCGTAATCTACGGTGGCGTAATTAACGCCTTCCCCACTCCCATTATACCCTATGGGGCAAAAATGGGAATGGGGAAGGGTAAATGGGGATTGGGGACTAACCGCCCCGCCAAGGTCGGAATGGGGCGGTGAGTCCGCCAACCCCCATGGCGGAGTTGGCAGCTCTGCGCCATGGACCATGGTGCAAATTGCACCATGGTCCTCCGCCAGGGTCGTAATGAGGCCCAAGGTAACATAGAGAAGCCTCCATATTTACATTCAACTCTTCTAAGCTGTCGGGAGGCAACAACTGCCTTTGTCTTTAACTGTGTTGTGACAAAAATAAGAGAACAGTTATTGGAAATTAGATATCCTAAATATCGTATTACTTTCTGGCTTTGAATTGTCTGTCCTTTGCATTTTCATACAAATTTGTCTTGCTTCCTAGACACCTTTCCAAGATGCAGTATAACAGTTTTCCACGGATTTATCGGTAGTTTCAGATCTTCAATACATTTTTCGAATGCTAGTATCAAATGTTGGAGCCCAATTCTTGTGTTATCCACTAAAAGAAAATCATCTGCATAAGCTAGCCTATTAATTCTTTCTGTTCCTAATTTTGGGGAAATCATTCCAACATGATTCAAAGCCTTTGCTGCTCCAGCCATGTACACATTTAAAAGTGTTGCAGCAAGAATACATCCTTGTTAGAAGTCCCAAGGAATTTAGTCTCACTCTAAGTATAAGTGTATAATTAAATCCAACACATTCCTTGGCATCCCCATTAACAGAAGTTTGTTCCACAAAGGAGATCTATCAACCTTATGAAACGCCATCGACAAATCTATCGAGGCAATGAAAACTGGAGAGGCATTTTTTAAACAGGCTTTCTTCTGTAGGCATGCAATAGCTAATAAATACTCCACAGTCAGTACCTACTCCCTTTCTGAAATCTACTTGTTTTATATCTAAGATCTTCTTTTCTTCAATCCAGACCTTTATATGTTGAAGTACAATGGAAGCAAACATTTTTGAATCAGCAACCATTATCGCTATCGGTCTGTTATTTATCAGAGAGACTTGGCTCCTCTTTTTGACGATTGGTAGCACATGAGAAATGTTCCACGAAATGGGGATTTTTTTGTTTTCACAATATCTGTAAACAGAATATTAAGTATTTTAGACCTTAAGGGCAGATTCTGTTCAAGAACAAGGTAAGATAGACAGTTCGGACTAGGAGTTTATGACGCTTTTGCTTTAATTATGAGAGAAGAAATTGTTTTGATTGAGATGTCTATAGACCAATTATGTATACAATGCATCTCAATCAACGTATAATCGTCATTGGCTTTATATACGTTGGAAATGTTTTATCCAGTCATTTTCAGATATGGGATTGGAAAGTAATTTCACTTGGGTCACTTCTGTACTATTAATCAGAGACCATAAATTGCATGTATGATGGTCTTTTAATGCTGCAAGCATATCCTCACTATCCTTTTGGAATAACTCTGATCTGTAGTTGATCATCCAATTTTTATATCGTTGGAGTATCATTATTTTTTTTTAATGTGGTTTTTACTGAGTTTTCAAAATCTTATTTTACACATTTTTCACATGCAACAAATGGTCCACCATATAGGACATCAACAACATAATGAGGAAATAAACAAACCAGTGGTGCAGATGCAACTTTGCTTCTAACCCTTTCCCTTCCCACCCTCACCCATCTCCCTTCATCTCTGATTCACCTCGGGGTCAGACACTTGCCACAGACGTTCTAGGCTTTGTGTGGGGGACCTTTGCTGTCTACATGGACTGACACTTGCTCTTCGGCGCATGTATCATTGTGGGTGATTATTTACATCTCACTGGGGTTGCATCATGGTTAACTGATTTAGTGTACCTCGTTTCATTGGTCACATCATGCACAAAAGTCAGCCCATTCTGTTTCAACGTAGCTCTGGTCACCATGGATGACCGCGGTTAGACGGTCCATCCGATATGAGTTGTGAGCTACATTGATCCATTCTGCTTTCCTCTGAAGTAGTGCTCTTTTCCAGAACATGGTAAGGCATGCCCGGGCTGCCAGGAACAGGCCGTGTGCCATTCTCGGTAATTTGATGAGTTCATTGTCCTGCTCCTCTAGTCTGAGCAATATTAGCAATGGTACTTTCTCCTTTGACACTCCATCTAGATCTTTGATCCAGCTCTCGACCTTGTCCCAGTATGATTGGACCGCAGTGCACCCCCACCACATGTGCCAGTAATCGGCTTTAATCCCACAATCATGCCAACAAAAGGGACTCACATCTTGAAACATCTTTGCTAATCTAACCGGGTCATATTGCCATCTGTGGAGGAGCTTTATACCATGTAGTTTGTATTGACAGGCGATCGAGGTTTGTGAGGTTCTTCTACACATCTGGAGCCATACATTCGGGGATAGCCACCCCCGAAGGTCACCCTCCAATTTCTCCCTTAATTTATTGGCTGGAGATCTCTCAGTTTCTATTAGGACTCTATATAGTGTGCCTATTAAACCTCTGGGGCCGGTGCCAGTGTCCAGTACTTTCTCAAAGGGTGTAAGCTCCCTTTTTAGTTTGTCCTTCTAGATTTCTCTAGTCAAGACCTCCTTTAGTTGTAAATATAGGACTACTGGAAGTGGTCCCACCCCCAGATCTTTTTCGAGTTCCTTTATGGTAAGAAAGGATCCCGCTTTCCAGAGCTGTCCTGCCCTCTCTAGACCAGCCTTGTACCAAGTTTGGTACGTCATTGGATCCGGGATGGCGTCTCGGATTCCTGGAACCTACAGGTGGCCCAACAGGGAGGGCCAGGTTGTGACGCCCTTCATCCTTATTCCCTGATGCCAAATGTTCCACAGGGTTCCCAGTATGGGGTGAACTCATATCCTCTTGAGCAGTTTTGATCTGGGGACCCACAGCCATTCCCCTACTGTTGCAGGGCAGAGATGGTGGTTGTTGAGAACCACCCACTGTATGTTTCCCTGTAACCTGTAGCCTAAGGTGTGGGATCAGGACTCTTAGCTGAGAGGCTTTATAATATGTGTATATGTCCGGGAGCAACACCCCTCCACTGTCTCTGTGCAAGTGCAGTAGCCTATTGGAGACCCTTGTTTTTTTTTGCCCTGCCACAGGAAGCGTGTCAGGGAACACTTCGGTCTTCTGAAGTAGTTATCAAGTATTTGTCTGGGGAGCATTTGGAAGAGATATAAGATCTTAGGTAATATCACCATTTTAATGGCGTTGAGTCGTCCCATCCACGAAATTGTGAGTTGGTTCCGCCGTTCAAGATCTCTTTCTATGACCGCCATTGGCGGGGGAAGTTAGCCTCATAAAGTCTGCCTAGTGACATTGATGCCCAGATATCTCAATGTATCCAAGCTGATTTTAATGTCCAGGGGAGTGAACCATTCGGATTCTGCATCTCTATTTTTATTTATTGGGAAGAGGATCGACTTTCCAGTGTTAATCCTGAGCCCTGCCAATCGACCATATGTTTCTATTACTTCAATCCCTGCTGGGATAGATGTAAGCGGGTTCGTTAGGTGGAGTAATAATTCATCTGTGTAGAGCCACATTTTATATATCTTTTCCCCTACCACGATTCCCTCCACCCTCTGATCCCATCTTAGCCTTTGGGCAAGTGGCTCTAAGGAGAGAACGAAAAGTAAAGTGAACGGTGGGCAGCCCTGCCTGGTACCCCACCCCAAGTTGAACCATCTAGACTGGCTCCATTAACTGCTACCAAGGTCTTTGGAGAAGAGTAGATTGCTCTAATGCCCCATAAGATTCTTGGCCCCATTCCTATCTTTGACAGGACCCCATCGAGGAAGTCCCATGCCACCCTGTTAAACACTTTTTTGGAATCTATAGAGAGAAGGGTAGGGTCCCCCTGTAACCCTTGGGCTTCATTTATTAAGTGGAGAGTTTTCCTCATGGCTTTTGCCCCTTGGCGTCCCATTATGAAGCCCACCTGGTCGGAGTGTACCAATTTGGGCAGATGAACCTCTAGTCTTGCTGCGATGACCCTCATGTATATTTCCACATCGATGTTCAGTAAGGATATTGGTCAATAGGATCCGCAGCATTTAGTGTCCCTGCCTTCTTTGGGAATCACCGTAAGAAGGGCCTGAGGGCCTGGGCAAGGAGTCGGGTGCCGCCCCCTGTCTCCATGATGTCATTAAAAGGGTAGTCAAAAAGGTGGTCAGAAACATTGAAAATGTCTTATAGAAACCTGGGGTGAAGCCATCATCACCCAGAGCTTTTCCCAGTTTAAGGTATCCTATGGCCTTCTGTATTTCCTCTCTTGTTATCAGTGCCTCTGCCTCTGGACAGGACAGGGAGGGGAGGTGGGACTCCGTTAGGTAATGATCAATGTCCCCTGCTGGAGCCGTGCCTTCACTGCTATATAGAACGAAGCAAACGCTTCTTGAATTCCTTCTGCTGTGCTTGTGTTGTTACCATCCACTCCTTCCACCTCGGTCACCCACCTATCTGCTCGTTGTTTTTGTAATCTTGCTGCCAGGAGGGTATCAGCTTTGTCCCCTTTCTCGTATAATTTTTGCTTGAGGAACTGTAAGTTCCGGATGATCTTACCCTCTTCCAATAATTTTAATTTCTCTTTTAAGCTTCTAACCTCCACTAGGCATTTTTGTCTGTCCTTGGGGGAGGATTGAGCAAGTTTCTCAGTCGCCACTATTTTGTCTCTTGGCCTTTTCTCTATGAGTGTGCGCTCTCTTTTTTTGCTGGCTCTCTCCCTGATGAGGATACCCCTTCATGTGGCATTTGCTGCGTCCCGGATAAGGTTTGCTTCACCTCCCCTGTATTGTTAGTAGTGAAAAATGTACCGATTTCATTTTCTAATTCTTCCGTGAAGATCGGGTCTTTCTACAGTGTGTCATTGCATCGCCATTTCGAGCTTTGGGAGGCACAGAGTATCCCAGTTTATATCTATGGACACCATGTCGTGGTCCAACCATGAGATTGGGTGACTCTGTGAGTTCCCCATTACCTCCCATAGATCCCTCCAGATATAAAGGTAATCAATCCTTGTGAGAGTACCTTATAGAGACAAGTATAAGGTAAAGCCCTTTTCTTGTGGGTGTAGGTATCTCAAACTGTCCCTCAGGCCGTAGAGCTCTAAAACCATACTTAGCTCTGCCTCCCCTTGACCCGTGGGTCCTGGCTGCACTTCCCCTCCAACTTGTCTATCCAGCATCACATCCATCCATATGTTGAACGCCCCCCCTAGAATGAGGTGACCTTGTGCTTTCCCCATTATCTTTTCTAATGCCCTTTGTAAGAATCTCTTCTGGCCCTGATTGGGAGCATAAACCGCAGCGAGGGAGACCTTTATGTTCTGTATGATGCCTATTATTAGCAATGGTCTGCCCTCGGTATCTGACCATGTTTTTGTGACCTCCATGCATAATCGTTTCGTTTCAGGGTGCTGATCCCAGCCCTCTTGATGATTTTGAGCCCCAATATGTTTCTTGTAGGAATAACACATCGATTCCAGATCTCTTGAACTCTCTGACTACTAGGGATATTTTTGTGTGCAAGTTAAGGCCCTTGACGTTCAAGGTACATATGTGAAGGTGGTCACATACATGAGCTGTCTCTTCTGCCGGCATGTGCAATGCTTAAAAACTTCACTTACTTCACCATGTAAAACAGGTCCCTCAATTGAAGTGTGTTCAAAAGTAGTATTATCATTGAATGAGTTTTCCCCATAATTCCTCCCTTTCCCCATCATGTCCCATCTCCCCTATCCCCTCCATTTCCCTCCCCACCCACTCCCCCCCCTACCTTAATCCCTTCGGGGCACCCAGTCCCTCCCAGTTAACATCACTAGGTGAGTCCGAGCCACCAGCCAGGTCCTTTATCCAGACCCCTGCACTGAACACCACGTTGATGGGTGCCGCACATTTCTCCTGATTTAACTACCTATCGCATAACTCTAACATTCAAAACATTTCTCAATTCTGCTTAATCCTCCTTAGCTTACTGGGCCCTGTGTGGGGCAGTGCAACGACTCGTATGTTTGTTGCGCACTCGCCAGTGCTTCACTCATTACCGTGGACTTCCAAGTAAGTTTATTTGTGTGAGCATATCCCTGCGTTGCGCCGTCGTTAGATCAAAATGGCATTTCATGAAGGATTACGTGAGGATGTATTGAGTTTGATGAATCTCTTCGAGCCAGGAATCCTTCTCTTAGGGCTCTTCACCTTCCAACCTGTATCGCCCTCACCTCCCTTCCCATTTCCTGGGGCGCAACTTTCTCCACTAAGTAGCTCCCGAATGACATCTTTAATCTCTGGTTTGGACCCTGAGCTAGCGTCCAAAAGCACCCACTATGCTCACAGGGTGCACAGAGCAGTGTGTGTGGGAAACTTGATGGTCTGATGGCCTTCGCTTGGTCTGTTCTGCTGCTTGGGGGGGGGTGAGTGTCTGCGGGCTTTATTCGAGGACAGCCGATGGGACATGCGCTGGGCCTATGCGAAAAGGCGCCTTTCACAAATAGATGAGGGAGACAGCAGGACAGCGAGGAATGGCGTATGCGCTCAATTACCTGGAGGGAGTCCTTTCTGTGGGTGCGCCGTTATGGTGCGACGGCCGGGGTACCCACCCGTTTACAGGTTCGGTGGGCCCCTCATGTGTCACTATCAGCCCCGGGTGGGCAACGCTACCTTCTTTACTGGCGTCTGCCATATCCAGGTCATCCAGGCCGGGCAGTCAGGGGTCAGCGTGACACAGCCGTGCCCTCAGCACCGCAGGCAGCCCCCAGACACGAGGCAGCACCCGGAGCCTCTATGTGGGCTAGCTTGTCGCTGGTGTCCTGTTTCCTCAGGATTCTTTAGTTTGAGATGCCTCACTGTTCGGGGAGCCCATGCACACCGGTGCAGGTGGATAGGTCAGGACGTTCCGATTTCACGCACAAGGCCTCATAGTTAAGGAGCACTTTTCTCTGGATTCCACGGTGCGATTTCAATCAGGTTTTCCCCCAATAAGTGCTCTGTGTTCCATCAGTTGAGCTTGTGAATGTGAGCATCCCTCAAAAAGGCATTTAAAACTCCCCAAAGAAGAGTCAATGATGGGCAGACACCAGATGGGAAGAAGACCAAGACCAAGTGTCGGGTGAAGTTAATAAGTAAAAGTTTATCCAAACCAATATAGGGCAAGCAGAGACCTCTGCAAACTCCGAGAGCGCTCTGTCCGACAATAGAAAAACATTCATATTTATTACATAATAACGTCATGAGTGAGGTGAGCTATAGGGGGCACATAGTCGTGGGGATTGGGTGGCGAAGACTAGATACTAAGTATTGTATAAGAGCAGTGCTCCATGATTGGTGGATATCCACGTGGTGCCAGTGCGGGGTGCTCGGGTGAGCTGTGCTCATCTGGGTGGAGCGCTGGGTCCGAGGAAGTCCTGTCAGTCCGAAACAAATCTACCTCGGGGGTGTGGATCACTATGCCCCCCTGCTCTTCTATCTCAGGGCCTTTGTGTACTGTGTTACTCCTAAATTACTCCTAAGTTACTCCTAAATTACTACGCTATGGACACATTAACATAAGACACAAAGAAAACACATGAATCGATTCAACAATAGAAACACTTTTATTCATACACAGCAACGCATGATGCAAACACTACTATAATGCATATCTCAAATTTGCACCTTTTATGCTTTTGGTGAAAACCTACAATGCAATGCAATAACTATAAGCCTTACTGGCTTCTAATGCAAGCAATCTAATAGCAACTCCAATCCACACCATTAATTTCTAATCTCTCTCTAAGACAATCCCTGTCTGATTACCCCATCTATCATGTCAGCCAAAGCTCTGTGTGAGGGTCTGTCCGAATTCCCCATGCACGTGTCTTATTCAGATCAATACTCCCCTCTTACCATGTCTCTCCTCTCCAGCTAACTCTGCAACCAGCCAGTCAGTCAGTGACACGCATCTCCTCTTAGTGGTCTGGTCTTCCTGCCAACTCTCTCTGCCAGTCTCCCTGCCAGATCGATCTCATCAGCTCTCATCAGAATGCTTCCCCAATGCTTCCTCTCTCAGAGTTATCCATCTAAAATGCCTCACCTATGCCACCGCCAAACATCTCTCTTCCATCTCAGAGAGCAGCTGCATCCAAAACTCCAGTATGCATCCAAAACAGTATAAGGTGAGGCTTTGGCCTCACCTTATACTGTTCAATGACGTACATACCTATCCATGATCACATGTCTCTCTAAGATAAAATGCCTCTCTGTCAGCATTTCTAAATCAGAGCAGTGCCTAAAAGTCTGTGAAGCATGTCTTGTACTTTTCAATTACTGCATGTTCTTGTCATCGTGACATTTGTACATCATATCTATACCATGGCCTTCTTCTGTCTGCGTTAGAAAACACCATCCTACCATCTCCCCATATTTCTCCATTCACTCCACTGAAATCCCTCTCTTCTGGCCCCCACCATCTCTGTCTGCGAACACCAGCCAGGCAGGCCTGATAAGCCAGCATCCCTCTCCGTGTCTCTACTAAGGCAAGAGTCACGTCTAATCTCTGTCTGAACAACCAAACTGTTTACGCATTCCAATCTTTCAGAGTGTACCATAACAACTTTGCACAGAACCAAGTGGCGCTTCTGTTCTGTCTCTTTCAGGATGGCTTCAAAATGCCATAGGCCTCATGCTTTCTATTCTCGAATGTAGTGCCTAACGCATTCACTCATTCCAAGCACTATCTATAATGCAGACTCAATGCATACTCATGCGTGTCTCTAAATGCATACATAATACATAACAACATATCTCTCCATTTGTCTACATGTCTCTACCAAGGCACTTCAAAATAACAGGCCTCATTCTATATCAAATGCAAATGGCTACATAATATGGATAGACAAATTGTGGAGGTCAACCGTAATAAACAGAAGGCATAACAAATGCACATTTTTTTGCTGTATAGGATAACAGCCAAACTATATTAATCAACTTCACATTTGAATATTTTAAACACAGTATTATGTGTGTATATATTCGTTCATGAAAGAAGTTTATGCAATCCAATTTTGTTCGATCACTTTACATACAAAACATAAACATTATGTACGTATACCACAATATGTAGCATGCATAATTCTCAATGATAACATGTTCAACATAACATTTTCAACAAAAACAAAGTACTCCTTAAGTTCCTCATAGATCCCTCTATAAAGGCAATGTAATGTTCAAATTGTGCTGCTATCCTTTATCTGTTGTTTCAATTAATGCTCCCAATTTGAGCCTCTAGGGTTTTAACCTAGGTCTTCCACTACGCGTTTCGGGCGATTTTTCCGCCCTTCTTCAGGTGCGGATATCAGTATTTCCCTGTCTTTCTCTACAAAGTAAATATATACAAAATACTCCATTAGTTTCTCATTCCTTCTTAAATTAATTATGTACATTTTTAGACTCAGCTCTGTACTAAGCTTAGTAGAGTAAACCATGATACGGCAACAGCTTGCACGTTTCTGTGTTATAGCAACATATTTCCTTGTGTGTCTGTTTACACATTCTCTAGCGTTTGGAACTGTCAAAGACAAAATACTATTTCAGTAATCTGTCATTTAATTACTGACACTCGCAAAGGTATACATAACTTGCAAATGTAGTTTGATCACGAGTGGGACCAGTCGCTAAGATAAGCGCTGGGCCCCACTCAGTGATCAAAAGTAGGAAAAGTAACTTTGTTTCTGTTGTTACACTTACGCTGCGGTATAGTCACAGAAAACTCTGATTTAGGAGACCCGTTCTCTGTGTAATTACATGTCGGGTATCTGATTGGAGAGCCAAGTTCTCTGTGTTGTGTAATTCCGAGTGACACTGTAAAGAAATATACCTTATGGGTCACTCTCCCACACTGTATCATATAAAATCAGCCAGTTGTCTTTCTGAACGCTAAATAGGTTCCTACCTGTCTGTCATTCTCATGGAATAAAATATATTTCGCGTGCTGCTCTGTAAAATGCACTGCGTACTGCTGCTGGCTGCTGTTTAGAAGGGAAGCTCCCTGGCAGTGAAACGTCTATGCCAGATTTAACTCGCGTCGCCGTGTCTACAAAAAAATGTGTTGCGTGTATTACTCTAATTGCACTAACTGCTCGTCATAATAGTCACGGTGTTGTATGCACTAATTCATTACCTTCTTAGATGTCCGATCCCTTCGAAACGCTTCTGGTTATCGCGATCACTCTGTGCCTTGGGTCCTGCATCGGAGAGTTGCTAAGCAACGGAGCAGAGCTAGTCTGTCTCTTATATTGCCTGTGGCAATTGGAAACCCGTATTTCTGACCGCCATGTTGGGTGTGTGTTTGTTCTACAGTGTATGATGTGTAAAATGCAAAAAACAAAAGGGGCATGATCTCTGTGTACTAAGTGGTTCCCTATTACAGACCAATCGTCAGTAATTCAATTATGTTGAAATTTCAGACAATGTGAATAAGAGACAATTCTCGATTCGACAGTTTATGAATCCATTAAACAATATTTCCGATACGTTCTCTATTCAGGCACATAATTACAGTATGAATCTTTACAGCACATTCACGTTAGTTCAACATTCTCATAAGATGTTATCAGGTTTCCACCACATTTTTCACCGAAGAAGTAACAGAATCTACAGTATCTTTCCACTTGTAATATTGTGTCCCTAGGACATTCAACATCCAGTCCTTTTAGTTGTATTCAAATTCAAGTATTGTCTTTGTAAGATATTTCGGCCATTGTCCATATTTGCCAGATGTTTCTGCAATAAACATTATGCATTAGTTCTTTCTCAATATTTCCCATAGATTGTTGCTAATACAGAGATCCTCATGCATATCAATTCTATCTATTTTGGGGCAGTTTTATTTTTCACCCAAAGAATTGTGTGATAGTTATATTTCCAGTCTAAGTTATTTCCAGTCTCTCACTGCATGTCAGTCTGTGACCAAATCAGTTGTTGCCAACCAGAACAGTATGTGTGTCCTCACATCTGTGCAAAATTCCAAGTCAGTACAGATCCAGTTCTAATGCAAATGTTTCAGCCAAGGAATGTCAACAAAGCGTGTCAACAAAGCGACGTGTTCACAAATGGTTCACAAATGTGTTCAACGAGCATGTGTGTTCAGCAAACATGTGTATGGGCATCAAATCATAGCCCAAAGCAAAAAGTGGTTCCAGCTGTAAATGGAACTCAAGTGTGTGTGTCCTCGCAAAGGGACAATTTCAGTGACAGATTCCAGAGTCTCACTGCTGCAAGCTCTCCTCACAACAGGTGACAGATCTTTCTTCAGAGCAATCCCTGCTTACTGATTCAAGTTTCCTTCGATGATGTCTCAACTTTCCCTATTCCAAAGCTCTCTCTGGTCTATCCTCTTTTGATACCGATGTATCATTCACGTGGCACTCATTCAGAGTGTAACAATGCAAAATAATGCAGATGGAAACTCTCAAGTTGCAATTCCATGTAATTTCCTTGGCCCTGCACATAGGCAAAAGCTCCAAATTCAAATTCTCTCCTTCCTTGCCAGGTCATGCTGTTGCTAGTTGTTGCTATCTCATGCCATGCTAGTCCCTGCTCTTCTCATGTGGGACCAGCCAACATTGGATGCAAGTGCAGATTCCAAAGCACAATAGAGTCAGATCAATGCTCTCTCTCAATCCCACAAGAGACAAAGAACTTCACTGCTCTTCAAACGTGGTTAACACCGGGAATTCAAATGCTTTCATCAGAGCGCCTGTCATCCTGCTCATTCGCATTTCTCTCCTCTTCCCTAGCCCCAAACTTGTGTCTGGTTCTGGTTCACAAGGTAAGGCTTTCCAAATGGATTCTCTTCTCGCTACAGATTACAAAACAGCCCACAAACGGTTTCTCTCCTTTTGCTGAATATCTTTCACTCTCTTTCTGCACAGAATGCTGCTAGGTGTCGATTCCAAGTCAGTATCTTCACTTCACATGGCTTCAATTGTCATGCCAGGAAGTCAGGTAGCAAGCAGGTCTTCTGAGTACCTTCTCAGAGCACAGCCATTGACAAAGCTACACCCTAAGGCCTCAAATCGGAGACATTCCCCAGAAGTGCTGCTGCAAAGCATAGGTGTCAAATGCCTATGTCTTTTCAAATGCCTATGTCTTTTTCATTGCTGCTTCAAACAGCCATGATGCAAAGTCATATGTCATCAAGGTCTGGTAAATCTTTCAGTCGTCATGCTGCTAGTTCATGGTCTGGTCAATTCATGCGATGCAATCTGGTCGGTCAAGGTCTCACGGTCTGCAAATCTCGGTCTGGTGAAGGTGTCTTTCCAGATGTAATGCAAAGAAAACAAAAGTGCAAGTATCAGTTTTCATGAGATTTCAGATGTATTCAAAGCCAAAAACAAAACAGCATTTTCTCTGTGCTTCAGTGCACATATCTAGTTCTAAACTCCCCTTGTCTCTCAAAGGACATCAATGCTAATTCGTTCAGTGTACATGTATCAGTTCCAGTATATCAGTGTCCCAGTGTCTAACCATGCAAGTCTCTCCATGCTGCATAATGCTTTACTCCTGCCTCCATCTCTGTCCTTCTCAAAACAAAACAGGACAGCCCATTTCACATAGGCCGAAAAATGCAAAATCAAATGCAAAATTGCATTCCTCTCATTCAATTACACTCCATGTCCTGCAAAAGCATTGCTCTCTGTGTCATTGTCATGTGTTCTAGCCACAGACTCCCCCTTCAACATGATGTATTCACAACGCTGACTAACTAAATATTGACAAAACAAATTGATTTCATTCAAATGGACACTGCTTCCCGCATGTGCAATGCAATTCAGATTCAATAAACATTATTTCCCTTCTCTGCCTACTCCTTCTTCAAAACAACAGTCTGCTAATCCCCCGCGATGTTTCTGCATTGCATAAACAACCGTTCTCTCCATGCAGTCAGTCTGAAAACTCAACAAATTCAAAGAATGCAATATCTCAGAACATCCAACTTTAGCACAATTCACTCTATTCACTATCTCCTTCATTGCTATCCAAGTTTCAATGTCGATAGTCAAAACAAGATTTTCACTCCCTAACGTAGGCAAAGTACTGCTGTTATTACAAATTCTGCCAAAAATGCCATTACAAATGTAATTTCCATTCAAATCAAATATTTTCACCATCTCACGTCTTATCACAAACCTAGTTTGCAAATGCTTCACATAACTGCCTCCATGCAAAGGTGTCTCCAATGATACAGTTTCATAATGCAAATCTTCATAGGCAAACCCTCCATGCATTGGGTTAGCATTCCTCTAGCCAATTCTCTAGGCAAACGGCGCATGTCTATCAAAAATGCACTCTCCATTTCCTCTATTTCCTGGCAAACGTCTTTTGATTTTGCTGCAATTATTGCTGCACTAACAGTGGAACAAACTTCTGTCTGGGTCACACTATTTCTCGTATTGTTCTGAGGTAACTCTTTCTCTCTACAAACAATATTCAAGTTTTCTCCATGCACTTCTTCGTGCTTCACCCCAGCCAGGTTTCCTCTAGGAACTCAGTTCCCACCCATCACTGCTGTTGTCAAAGGTTTCAATGGGTAATTCAATGCTGCTGGGACATCTTCCCAGTTATCAATTACATGTCTGAGACGATATATTATTGCTCGCAAGTCACTAATATATGGTGTAATTTCTGTCCTGCTACTTCACTCTTCACTTTCAACTCTTCAAACATTATGGATGGTGCCGGCAAAACTTCCCAGGCATCAAGCCGATTTCTTAGTGCTTTCAAGTCACTAAAAAATGAGCTCATTCTGCAGTTCTATTATTTCAACCCTCGGGATTTTCTTCAACCAAACCTCACAACTTATGTGAGTTTCCAAAAAACAAGTTTCAAGACTTCTCTAAACATGCAGATACAGTCGTGGACTTGCCAAAAATGTGCACAAATTCCAACCAACAGAAATCCAAAACAAAGGTCAGATTTCCCGAGAACTGTCAATCTTTGTGGAGTTCCAAACAAAATACCACAAGCGTCATCTAGAAAAAAAACTGTTTCTCTAGCTTGGCCAAGTGGATGTACATTCATTCCCAAAAATTGCCAGTCATGAAACACTGCTCTAGATCAATTCCAATTCAAATTCCGGATTCAAAGTTTACAGGTTCGGTGGGCCGCCCATGTGTCGTTATTAGCCCTGGGAGGGCAGCGCTTACTCCTTTACTGGCGTCTGCCATGTCCAGATCATCTGGGCCAGGGTGCCGGGGGTCAGCACGACACAGCCGAGCCCACAGCACCACAGCCGAGCCCACAGCACCGCAGGGTGCCCCCGGACACGAGGCAGCAGCCAGAAGCCTCTATGTGGGCTAGCTTGTCACTGGTGTCCCGGTTCCTCAAGATTCTTTCGTTTGAGGTGCCCCAATGTTCGGGGAGTCCATGCACACCGCACCTGTCCTCTACTGCGTCGGTGTGGGCGGATAGGTCGCGATGTTCAGATTTCATGCACAAGGCCTCATAGTTAAGGGGCGCTTTTCTCTGGATTCCAAGGTGCGATTTCAATCAGGTTTCCCCCAATAAGTGCTCTACCGGCTCAGTGTTCCATCAGTTGAGCTTGTGAAAGTGAGCGTCACCCAAAAAGGCATTTAAAACTCCCCAAGTAGAGTCAATGATGGACAAACCCCAGATGGGAATGAGACCAAGACCAAGTGCGGGTGAAGTTAATAATTAAAAGTTTATCCAAACCAATATAGGACAAGCACAGAACTCTGCAAACTCCGAGAGTGCTCTGTCTGACAATAGAAAAACATTCATATTTATTACAAAATAACGTCATCAGAGAGGTGAGCTATAGGGGGCACATAGTCGTGGGGATTGGGTGGCGAAGACTAGATACTAAGCATTGTATAAGGGCAGTGCTCCATGATTGGTGGAAATCCATGTGGTGCCAGTGCGGGGTGCTCGGGTCAGCTGGGCTCATCTGGGCTCAACTGGGTGGAACGCTGGGTCCGAGGAAGTCCGAGCTGTTACAATTTATGCTACATAACATTTGCCCTTGTGGCCACACATACTTTGACCATCATCCATCTAAGTTAACACATGAGAGGCATACTCTTTAACATTTGACCTGAACAATAAAAGTGAGAACATATGGGTCCAAGAGGCAAAATTGCTCATAAGATTATGGTGTAACAGTCCCCAATAATTCTGTTATATCTCCTGAGGCAATTATCTATTGTTTGTTTGTGTGAGAAGAATATATTGCCACACAGGGAATCAGGGGTGAGCTGAGGTGGTACACTTCAGAAAGGGCATTCACTCTTATTTCAAAAAAGCATTACGATTAAGATGAGGGCCTTGCTGTCATATTTCATTAACCAGAGTCTGGGGGTGCCAGGCAGATTCATGGTAACACCGTGAATTACGGGGGCTGAAGGGACATTCTGCTTATAATATGACGTGCATAATTCGATACTCAGAGGTTAAATGAATGCTACAAAGGACACTCTATTATACAGTTGGCACTCATTACATTAAAACCATACATATTGCAACCCTTAATTGAACACATTTAGAATCATACTTTCTTACAAAATCATTAAGTATATATTGAGATCATACATTGCCTTATGTATTGTGTAAAAACAGTAATCCTTGATTAGTAATGAAAGGCTTGAACATACACGTCGTGGTTTCATGTATGATCTGGGATGGGTGAGGGCCATCTTATTTCAATATGTACAATCAGTTTTATGGACTCAAAGTGAGTTTATCGACACTTCAAATGGCTTAGCTGCATGGGTGAAACAGGGTGGCACAAGGGCTTAGCATACATGTTTGGCACTTTAAACAGAGAACAGGGTTGGGGGTTATCCACAGCTGGTGTAATAAATGGGGGGTCTGCAAGGGGACAGGAAAAGTTTTATGGAGATAGCTTGCTTTTCTCAAACCCCAGCTTCGGCCCGGTCATCTGCAGGTCAATGATAGACTGCGGAAGGTGAAAGATACAGTGTTTGTCATGTAACTTCTTCGCGCCTAGTCTCCCGTGAGAACAGGCTTGCAGCAGGACCGCCAAGGGGAGGAGGGCGAGGGAAGTGCCGGGCTCACTGTGCGTGGTCCGGACGGCAGAACTGCAGCCCTGCAAATTGCTTGTGTTAGTGAGGCCTAAGTTTGCTTATTTTCAAAACTGAGTTTAAGTGTGTCACAAAATGTATTTTGTACCATACCTCAGGATGAGCCGTGCAGCCCCATGTGTCGACCCACAGCCATCCCGCATCCCAGGCCCCAGGTACATTGATGGCCGCTGAGCGAGTCATAATCTGCATGTTGGTGAGAAATGGTGGGGACGGGGCCCTAAAGACCTTTCCTCCCATATATTCCCCCCTTTCGTTACTTAAGTAACGAATATTGCAGCTCACCCAACCTCCTCCGTTCTTCCTCATCAGCTACCGCTTTGTCCCAAGCTGGTGTTCCCAGCATCCAGGCCCTACACACTCCCCGGTGGCATCCAGGCCCTACACACTCCCCGGTGGCTCTGTCCCGCTCTGGCATATTCATCAGGTGTGCAGGTCATGTATATACACCCCCTATCTCCCTCCAAGCCCACCCACACTTCCTTATACCACTCTAGTGTGCGGGGCTCCTTTATTGTAGTGTGGTATAATCTGTCCACTATGTACCCATCATAGTACAATGGTACCATTCTATATTTGGGCCCTAGATCCTCACCTGTTTGTACTTCTGCTTCATGTGTCATCTGTGCCACTCCTCTAGCATTGCCTATTGTCACCATTATCATTGCACCATTAGGGACTGCGTTTGCACAGCACCAAAGACCTAGCTGGCACACACCCAAAATCAGGAGCAAAAAGACGATGATGGGTACCAATAGTTTGACCGTCATCCCGAGCCAGGAAGGTAACCATGAAAAAATGCCATCGAACCACGAGTTTGGCTGCACCCCTCCTTCTGCCTTCATCCATTCGCCAAGGTTTTGCACGGCTGTGATAACGTGGGACAGGGTCCCATTGTCCATGTCTGCAGAAAGGACGAAAGTGCAACATGCGCTCCCGAATATTCGGCAAACACCTCCATCCATGGCCGTGAACAGGTCTAGGACATACCTGTTCTGATTTGTCATTAGCCGTAGGGCCCGTAGCTCCACCTTGATCACGTTGAATCCTTCTTCTGTGTCGTTGGCCGGCTGGATCAGCACATAATTTGGAGCCATTTTGAGTTGGCTCACGCCTGGATACTTGGGACGAGGGAGGTAAAAATGGACTCAGCAGAATTGAACAACCAGAACCTGTCTGGAATGTGTGCCAAGAGTTCTGTGGATGCCTTAGATATGTAATTGGACAACCTTCTTTTTCTGGATACGGCACTTTGCATGTTCTTTTTGGTTCGGGCATACACTGCTGTCTCATCGGTTGGTTGTGGAGCCTCTGGTTCTTGCACGGCTGGCAGCCCCTTCCCTTCTTGAATGTGACTCTCCAGGACCACCATCAGGGCAGAATGCAGCGCTGCCAGAGAACACGTGCCCTTCCATGACTGTGGAAGGTGTAAGTATGGCTGTTTACCGCAAACTCAGTACGTATCCATTAATGCAGCTTTACCCTTCTTCATGTCTGGGATGATGAGCGTTTTGTTACAGTTCTTATATGTACCCATGTTTATTTTTCCTTCTCTGAGAAAGCACAGTTCGTAGGTAATTTCTTTTTGCAGTTTGAAGGGCTTTTCCAGGGCTGTGACCCAAGTTAGCTTTGTGATGTGTTGGGCCCATAATCGGAGCACATGTTTTCTCGATCCACTGCAACTTTCTGCTGCCAACCCTCGTAGCGCTTCTGCCTTGCATGTGATTTGTTTGTCTTGCCATTTATTGTCCGAATACAATATTCCCTTGATCACTAAAAATGGTTCCTTGAGGCACACCACTCCTTTTGGTCTTGAGTGGCATGTTTTTTCATTCTGTAGCATTTCAGAAGAGACTGTGTGTGCCTGGAAGGTGTTCTTTATTCTACATAAGGCAAGATGAAGGAGACACTGGGCGTCTGCAATAGGTGATTCTTGTGGCAGGAGCACCTTGGGGATACCTGAGGCATGGGGGATGAGACAGCACACGCACCAGCTCTCGTTAGTTGTTTGTTTTGCAGTGGAACTCATGTCTGCATACCACTTATTGGACTGGTGTGGGCATCTTGGATCTTCCATTGTGTCTAATCCCAATCCAGAATATTCATCATATTTTCTCCTCCCCACCTCCCTTCTTCGTCTTTTGTTATTTTTAGGATCTGCTCTTTCTTTCGGTACATCATGCTGCATTAAAGGTATTCCCCCCGCTCCCACCTTTTCCCCTTCATTATATAATGCAATAAACCTCTCGGCTGTCTTCACATTCTCTTGCTCTATACTTGTGGGGGAAGGATTGTCTATAGTGGTTTCAGATAATGGTGTTACAGCTGTGGTGGTATCATTGTATAACCAGGGTAATCGTATAATCAGGGTAATTCAGAAGAACGTAGGTCATTTAGTTCATACATTTTATACTCAGAGGCATTGTATGGGACAGCGGGGTGTGCCGGTGCCAATACATCACGTGTACTATTTGTATGCCATGTGCCACCGTGGTGTGTCTCGTGTCCCCATATTACTTTAAACCCATCCCATATGAGATGTGTCCCCAGAGTTATCATGCTTGTCCCATTTCCTCCCCCCTCATTTATATCAATAGATATAAATGCCACTGCCCAATATATTACTAGACCAAACATCATTGTAAATAATATCACATCACACACAAACAGACCACACTCATAACTGTATCTACGCAAGTCAAAATTACTATTTCCATTTCTATCTATTCCAACGTTGTTTACATCGGGGGCCCCTCCGTTGCCATGGTTTCTGCTACATAATGAGACATAAAGGTGTATTAAGCAACTCATTTACATAACATTTTTATCTTATTTTCATTTTTGTACGTTTCATTTTCTTATAATCTTTTTTTAATCCAATTACCGCTAGCATATTGTTACTTAGAACTGTGTGAGAGAGAAAGAGAGAGTAATATTTTGTTTGTTCCCTTGTTATATACATCATTATATTTCTTCATTTAATATTTCTTTTTTTTCTGTCACGTTTGTACCTCTGAATCTACACCTTTCTCCTATTACGTTTGTGTTTCTCCTCCTGCCACATCCGCTTCTATTTCCTGTTTTACACTTTCATAGGCTTTTTGTACGTCTGTCAAATGTATCCAATATATCAGCCCGTTCACTTTTACGGCAGTGGGTGTGCAATACACCACTTCATATGGGCCATGAAATCTTGGAGAGTTCCACCGACGTACGAAACTTCTCACATACACCATCTTCCCTGGCATTAGCCGACCTGTAGGACTGTCTGCCGCTGGTGTTATTGTGTCACTTGTTGCTTTTTGTGTGAATGGGGGTGCTAGCTGCCTGGCAATCATACGGGCCACTTTTGTGAGCTTTGTCAAGTATTCATTGAACTCTTCCCCTAGTACTGTTGCACTTCTGTGGGCATCTGAGTGTCTGCGGAGAGCGGCGTATGCTGTATGCATGCGCCTTCCTGTCACAATCTCATGGGGTGACAGATGGTAGTCCTTGCTGGGTTGATTTCTCAGTTTAAACAAGGCGAGTGGTAAGCAATACACCCAATTCTTTTTTTTATTTAGGGTGAAACACAATTTCGACAGTCTCCCTTTCAGGAGGCTATTTATTTTCTCAACCACGGCAATCGATTGCGGATGATAAATAGCACAATGTATGTATTATTCCTAGCATTGCTGTTACTTCTTTGAATAGATCATTGACAAAATGTGTCCCATTCTCTGAGCGTATTACGTCGCATATTCCCCAGCGTGGAAACACTTCCCGCACCAGGAACTTTGTTGCGCACTTTGCATCTGGGTGGGTGCAGGGACCGGCCTACACCCATCTTGAGAAAGGGCCTACTACCACTATCATGTAGCGTGATCAATTGCATCTTTCGCCCATGTTGGTGCAGTCTATTTGCAGCTCTCTGAATGGACCAGTTGGTTTGGGCAGTGTTCATCGCAGTGTTCTTAGTGTCATCCCTGACATGTCGTACATTCCATGGCCATTTTTGATATTTGTTTCTATCGCAATGTGTTGTTTTATTATAAGCTGGGAAGTGAAGCTGTTGGAATGCTATTTCTAGTAGCTCATGGGGCATCACTACTTTACCTGTATTGTTTTGACACCAAAGGAGGTCAGTGGATGACTGGCTACACCCTCTTTTTTCCCACAACTCCTTCACCTCTATTGTCGCCTCTTGTTGCAATTCCAATATCTGAGAAATGGCATGGAATTATATCCATCAGGGCGATCCTCTTCCACATGTTTCTGTAATATGTACTCACCTGCTTTTCTCTTGGCTAAATATGATGCTTCTTTCGCACCTTCCTCTAGTTGCACAACAGCAACCCCCACATGTTTCTCTCCTGTCTCTGAATTTATTGACGCTGACCCGTCTATAAAATATATATCTCCTTCAGATAAGGCATTTTTACTTACTGTGGGTGTGTCTCCATCCTCTTCTCTATATGTAGCACAATCATGCGTTTGCATCTCTTCTACAGTACATGCTTCTGTGATGAATGTTGCAGGGTTAACTGTTTTACATCTCACTATGTGTATGTTGGCACTGGATAGGATAATCTCGTAAACTGTTGCTCTTTGTGTTGTCAGTGTGCTCTTTGATCTCTCTAATATTGTGAATAGTGAATGTTCCACAGTGTCACAGAACATCCCATTACAGTAGTTGCACTTTTCTCTATTGCGAACGCTGCGGCTGCGAGAGACTGCTCGCAAGCAAAGTGTCCTTGCATTACTGCATCTAACATACCACTGTAGTACGCCAGAGGCTTGTGGCCTAACAATGTTTTTTGTGTTATCACTGCTGTCATGAGTGTCCCATTACAATGAGAAAATAAGTAGAACTCACGTTCATAATCTGCGTTTGCGAGTACTGGTGCTGTTGAGATTAATTATTTTAATGTGTTGAAGGCCTTGTGCATTTCTGCTGTCCATTGTACCTCTGTATTTTCTTTTTGTGCTTCCTTGAGTCCCTGCAGTAATGGTTTTGTGTATCCTGTATATTCTGATATCCAGGCACGGCAGTAATTGCACATGCTGAGAAATTTCAGAATTTCTTTCACTGTCTTTGGCTCATTTACAGCGTGTACTGCAGCCGCCCTGTCTGGTATGATTCTTTTACCATCCTTTGATATCAACTGACCCAGATACAACACTTCTTCCTGGCAGTATTATAATTTCTCCTTGTTCACCTTGTAACCTTTGTGGGCCAATAATGTCAAAAGTGGTAATTGAGTCTTTCCTGCACTTATTTTCATCTTTCCCGCAAATCAGTAGGTCATCCACATATTGAAAGATCGCGCTCTTTGTGACGATATTGCCTAGGTCTTCATGTAAAATTCTGTTGAATATACTTGGGCTCTCACAGTACCTCTGAGGTAATCTGCAATGCTCATATCTTTTCCCTCCCAGGGTGAATGCTGTCAAGTATTGTGACTCTGGGTCCAGTGGGACTAAGAAGAATGCGTTCTTCAAGTCTACTAGTGTAAAATATGATGCATCTTTTGGTATACTGCACAAAATTGACGCAGGATTTGAGACCAAAGGAAATTCTTTTTGTATGATGTCATTAAGGGGGCGTAGGTCCTAAATCATCCTCCACACCCCGCCCTTTGCTTTCTTGATGGGATAGATACAAGTATTACATGCTGAATTGGAGGGCATTATTATCCCCTGCACTAACAGGGCATATATTGTTTCTTTTAAACCTTCTTCTGCTTCTCGAGACAGTGGATTTTGCTTAACCCTGCGCAGCATCGTGTCCTACATCGTGTGGGCCTGTGGTCCATAATTCTTGTGGCACCAGTTGCATGTCATCATCAAAGAAGGAAGGTGCCCCCCTACCACTGCCATCAGCTGTACTGGCACCTGTCTTGTCTGTATCATGATATTGCAGGGGATTGCAATCTCCATCACTATCTCCCCTTTGCTGTCTGAAACAGTAAAAAGGTCCTCATCGGACAAGTTTCGTAGTGCTATGTTAGCATTAATGCCCAATACTGTACGCCACTGACACCCATGTGTGTCCATTCCTATAACTGCTATTCTTTGAGCTGACACCTGTACTGCATGCAAATCTAAGGACATCAATGTTCCATGGCATTATTTCTGGGCGTGCTATAGGGCGGAAAACAAGGCACTCTCCATTCTTGGCACTTTAACTAAGGGACCACTCGTGCTAGTGTTTTTAGTCCCTGGATGAACATGTCTGGATCAACTGGTATGCCGCCGTCCTCTGGCGCTGTGGCTCGTGAGTGTACCACCAACATTACTCGCATTGGGCAAATCCCCGGTGTCGAGCATACTATCCCTCTTTCTGTGAATTATATAGTCATTTTGAGCTTGCTGAGGAGGTCCCTCCCCAGCAAGTTAATCAGTGATTCTTCATAGTACAGTAAAGGTGCTTGTACTGTCTTCCCACCCACTGTTACATCCAAATCCTCAGTGTAAGGAACTTTGACCACCGTGCCAGAGAACCCCTGCGTTTCCAATTTACGATTAGATAACAGAAACCTGCCTTCCCGTAGGCATGATTTTTCGGCTCCCGAGTCCACCATAAAAATGAATTGTTTATTTCCTATCCCCGCCCCACCAATGGTTCCTCAGCTGCATCGAGGGTCGTTGATAGTACTGGACACGGAAGTGTTCCCGGTGGGCTGTCCTATGCTGGGTGCCTTGTCATTCCCTCATGGTCAAAAACATTTCCTGACACCACTGCAACTCCGCCAAAGGGTGTGGGTGCACCATTTGCCGTTGTAACGAAAGGGATACATTGTACATGTGTCATGTTCGCGGTATTGTGGGTGCTGTTGAACATTATGCGACGGTGCCCTGCGCTCATCTGTATATCTTTGATCCTGTTGTTCTTCTCTCCCTCGATCACCCATTGGCAGCCCATGTGGGCTTCCGGGGTGGGGGTGGCCGTACTGTTGTTCATTCTGGTAATTATTCATTGGTCTGCTTCTACACTCCCTTGAAAAATGTCCCCACCTTCCGCAATTCCAACAATTCCCCTGTCCTCCCCTTGAACCTGGACCTCCATACCGCCATACACTCCATACCCTGGACCACCCCCTCTTTGCCCCCTGTACTCACCTCTTCCTCCACTGGTGCTCCTCACTTGCCACTGTGGCCCTCCATATTGTTCCTCACCATTCCACTGCTCCTGCCCATTTTCTGCCCAATTGGCTGCCATTCTTGCTTGGATTACTGCTGACCCTTCCTCCTCCTCTCTGTCCCTGTCTGTGGGGAGTGCGGCTACAGCTGCTGTGACCTTCACTAGTTTCATCTGAATTAATTTTGCCTCGTCTGCAAGTCTTCTCTGTGCTTTCTCTTTCTCCCTTTCTTTGATCCTTTTGCAATGGTTACTATGATGCTTTGTATCTCGGGCCAACCCTTAGCTTCAATCCCAGCTATTTTATCGAGTGCTTTCTGAACTTCTTTCGGGAGCCCTCTTTTTATTATAAAGTAAAACAGGGATGTTGACTGATCCCAGGCCATGCCCGTCTCCGCTCTCCACATCTCCTGCGCCCGTAAAATGAAGGTCATTGCATCTTCCTCGTCATTCATTGTGCATTGCATTACTGACTGTAAGTCAGGTGTGTCTGGGAATGTGTCCCTTAATGCGTCCCAGATTCTGGCTCTTACTGTATTAAAGGAAGCACCATCATGTCGATCACAATCTAATGTTATTCCTGGGAAGCCCGCTTTCGGCCAAACACAATCAGCTTGATCACCCACCGCAGACACCAGTAAGCTTTTAACATCACCTACTGCCAATGGGACCTCTGCAGTGTTCTTCTCAAATGCATATATCCTTTTACTGGCACCTTCTGACAGTGGGGGCAGTAATTTCAACAAATTTGCCTTATCCATCTGTGCCCAGGCTATATAATTTGGCCTCCCTCCTCCCCGGTGTATCAGGGGCAGCTGCAACCTTCCTTTTGTTCCTTTCCCCCTACTTATCTTTGTCCTTCATTTTCCCACTACGCCCATCCTCCCCACTCTGTTTCTTAGCCTCCCAGTCCATTCTTCTTCCATTGCCCGCCCCAGAGGTGTTTCTTCTTACCTTACTGGCACCCCTGCTGCTGCAATCCATATTCTCCTTCCTTCCAGCTCATCTTCCTCTATGTCACACCATAGCTCTTGCGCTCCTCCCGATGCCATGCCCTCTCCCACCGTTTCTCCCTCGGGTGTGTGTTGCTCTAGCTTTATTATTCTTGTTGGCTCATCGTTTATTCGGAATAGTATCTCCCCCTTCTTCCACCCTTCTTCTATGGACCTGTCGGGTGTCAGAGCCCTCTGTGCCTGATCGATTCTGGAAGTACCTGACCCACTTTGTTCACACTTATCTCTTAGTCTGGACAGTTCACTTCGGGCCATTGATAACCTGGAGTCTAAATCTTCTGGGAATTTTTCAATATCTATTGCCGGGGTACTCACTTGTCCACTTGGTCTTGGGCACTAGTATGTTGGGGGTGCTGTGGGTCTTGGTGGGGTTGGGGAAGTGGGTTTTGACACATACACCTGGTGACTGTATCCCTCGGGTGGCACTGGTTTGTTTAAGAGGGGTGTATTCGCGCAACCTCTATTGGCCCTTCCTTTTCTTCGCCCTCCTTTCCGTTATTCTCTATTGCCAGGGGAGATGCAATCTGTTCCTTTATTTGTTCTTCGTCTTTTTATTCGAGGCACCTCTTCAAATAACCTCCGTAAGTCTAATATCTCTCTTCTATTCTGCAATTGTTTTCCTTTATATTTTACAAATAGGCCTGTAGCCACCATATCCAGGATATTCTTATCGAATGATCCTCCCTGGGACCATACCTGTGGTAACCCCTCTCCCTTTAATTCCGTGATCCATTGATCATGGTATTTAGTTATCCTATCCGCATAACCTGGTAGATTCTGACAAATATGGGCCAGTGGTGTTTCTGCACCCATGTAGAGTTCTCCTACCCCCTTAGTACCTTTTGCTGGTGTGTGTATTATATAGTTACAATGCTATCTACACCAGTATTTTGTTGTTTATATAGCACTTCTATACACCTACTCTGAGTCGTAAAGAGTGTCACACTTACAATGACCACTTATTCATAGGATAATAATACAGTCATTTTAGCCAATACCAAAACACAGTGATCACAAAACGACATAACAAATCCAGTATATGACATTGACCAATATAACATATAACATATACCCTCCCTGCATCCTCTCACTGGTATGACATTGACCAATATAACATATAACATATACCCTCCCTGCATCCTCTCACTGCTCTACCAACAAGGTCCTTCTTTATTCCAACACCTTACACCCTTTACCCCTTAGGTTGTCTGAGTATTTTTCCCGTAGATCAGAAAAAGAAAAAGAATAAAGCGTTTCTAAGTTGTACTCCGAGTCTTCTCCTTATGTGAGACTCCCACTGATTTCGTCTATTTTCCACTTATTATATGTTTTATAAAATTGCGCATAACAAATGTTACCAAGCTGACAAAAATATGAAACTTTGGGATTCTTAAAATGACTAATTCACTCACAATTTAAGACTAAGCTGGATGCCGTGTGATGTTCTGAGACCAAACCCCGGAATTTATTAATATTGTAGCTGCAGTGTTGTTGCTATGAACATAAGAACTTACAGTAATATGCCCAGAGAGGAGCATGTATCAAATTTGGTGCAGAACCAACATTGGGAAACCCACCAAAAGCGCAAATAAATTGTCATTTCTGAACTAAAGCTCTTAGGAAGATCAGAGTTGGACAAGAATGTACCTTAATCAATCTGTGATGTGTATATATATTATGAACAAGTTGTGCACCTTGGAAATATCTTTGTTATGAAAAATTGATTTTCTATGTAAAGGCAGAGGGGAGGGATGTCAGCTAAGCCATAAACACAGCATCATGATGACACCTCATGACACGCTGATCCTATCTCCAGTCAAAAGACAGAGAATCCTTTAACCTATCAAATCCTTAGGGGGTTGGGCATAGAGAATCAGCCTACCCATACACTTTGGAAACACATAAATAGGAACTGCTGAGACCCAGATAGGAGACTCTTTTTTTCCACTACTCACCGATTCCTGCGAAGCACTCTGGTGGACCAGATCCAGACAATATCCAGATAGAGACTCCAGATCTATATCCAGAGACCAGTACTTAGAATCCAGACTCTAGAACCAAGCTCTAGAACCCTGAAACAAAGGCCTAATTCAGAAGCTGAATCCTTCTCAGCAGGCCTTCAGAATCTTTTGCAACCTGATTCTAACCCCTCAACTTCCTTGGTGTCACACGCCGTAGTCTTTGGCGTTCATGGAACAGGTGGCGCTTGAGCGGCCATTGATTGTTCCGTCACACCTTCCGCATTTCCCCCAGTGACGGTCTAGTCTTTCAGGACACTCTGCCGTAGCCAGCCTTTTCTGTGCGTCTCACCCGGAAGCCTGCGCGTTGCAACCCTTTCGCGTCAGGCTTCGGGTGAGACGCTGCTCGAGTTTTCTCTCCGCTTCGCTGTGCCTTTGCTTCGTACTCTCTGCCCTCTCCTCTCTGGTTACCGGCCGGCGCCTTTTGCCTGCTCTCCCCCCCCGCCAGTTGTTATCCTTTCTCCTCCTCTTCTTCTTTTTTAGTTGTTTCCGTTCTTCCTCCCTTTTTTCCTCCGTACCTGCTGGCCTCCTCTTTTTCTCTTTTCTTCGTGATTCTAGTGCTACCCACCTTCATCCAGTGCCTTCAGCCTGTGGTCCGTCATCTGGAACAGTTGTTTGCTACCCTTTGGATACCTCGACCTCGACCAACATTGCCCAGAGCGGGTTTTTTTTATGCCGACTGGCTTTTCTCCCCTCTCAGTTTGCTTCAGAAGAGGGGCCCCCCTCTTAGACCTCCAAATCCTCGGTCAGGGTGGCTTCCTTCCGAGGTAGACCCTATCCACTCACAAAAAAAAAAGGCTCTCTGGCAGAAGAGACAGATCCAAACATCGGACACTGGGACATCAGGTGAGGAGGAGGGGGAGGGGAGAGTCTTCGAACCAGGAGGTTCGGTAGAGGATCCTGACAGTTTGCAACACCAAAACAGATCTATGACTACCCCAGAACAGTTCCAAGAGCTGAACTTGGAACTACAGACTGTTAAAGCCGAGAATGCGGCACTCAGACAATTGGTATCAACTAGAGAAACCAGAGAGATAGATCTCCCTCCCATGTCATTGTCGTCAGGCAAATACGACGGAAACCCCAAGAGGTTGAAAGAGTATTTGGAAGCATGTGCCATATATTTTGCCTTTCGACCTAACACCTTTGCTAGTGGACACGCTAAGGTGGGATTTATGATCTCAAACCTGATGGTAAACGCTCTGGCTTGGGCCACCCCACTAGTTACCGAAAATAGTCCCGGTCTTCAGGATCATGGGGCATTTCTGACCTTGCTGAAACAAACGTTTGTGCAACCTGAAATTACACTTGTGGCAGCAGAAGAACTACTCGACGTTCAGCAGGGGACTAGTGATTTGCGCACCTATATCTCCAACTTCAAATGTCTTGCAGCAGATGCCGGTTGGCCCGAGCAAGCACAATATACTATATTCCGTCGTGGCCTGAAAGACGAGCTAAAGGACGAATTGGCTCGAATAACTCGACCTACCACCCTTTCGGAGCTGATGTCCATTGTTCTACAGATAGAGTACCGACTGAGTGAACGTCGCGCCGAAAGACGGAAGGTCCGGATCCCAAACTCTCAGACCCCGACATCTCCTTCCCTCCCACCACAACCTTCAAATGCAAACAAGGAAGAACCCATGCAGGTTGGATCTGCATGGGCTCCGCTGACTCCGGATGAAAGGAAGAGACGGTGAGATACTGGACTATGTATGTACTGTGGAGCCAATACTAACTTGCTTCGTAACTGCCCCGAAGTCCCTCCTCGTCGTGCGGGAAACGACAGACCTCGGAACTAATGGGGACAAGTTCCCGAGGTACCTTTTCTAATCCCTATGTTACCATGACTATCGCCCCTCACTCAGAAGCTATGGACTCTCGTCTCATGGTGGTTTCCATTCAGATACAAACACAACTCAAACAATTAACCACTTTGGCCCTTATCGACTGTGGTGCAGCTGGGGTCTTCATGGACACCGTCTGGGCAGATGAACAAGGCCTCACTCCAGTGCCACAGGAAGACTCTCAAAAGGTGGAGGGTGTTGATGGCTCCCCCTTATCCTCCGGGCCCATTACACATACCACAGAAATATTATCGGTAAAGGTCTTGCAGCATGCAGAACTTTTGAGTTTCGATCTCATACGAGCTGCTCACTTCCCTGTGATTCTGGGTATTCCTTGGTTAAGGAAACATAACCCAGTGATCGACTGGACTCTAAACACTATGGCTTTTGAATCCGGATACTGCAGGAAGTTTTGCTTACCCCATCTTCGTCAAGAAACGGGCAGAATTCTCCCTTCGGAGGCTTCCACTGCTTGTGGTGTGTGTTGTATCCCCTCAGAATATCAAGACTTTAAAGAAGTATTTGATAATAAAACCATCTTGGATTTACCTCCGCATCGTCCAGAGGATTGCGCCATAGAATTGACACCTGACGCTTTGGTTCCCTTTGGGCGTATGTTCCCTCTGTCGCTTACGGAGAAAGAGGCCTTACGGAATTACTTGGATTCCCACTTGGTTAATGGACTGATCCAACATTCCAGATCTCCCGCTGGTGCGTCATTGTTTTTCATACCCAAACGTGACTCCTCTGAATTGAGACCCTGTATAGATTATAGAGGTCTCAATAAAGTGACTGTCAGAGACCGATATCCGATGCCCCTCATCTCAGACATCCTTGAGGCTGTCCAGGGGGCTACTGTCTTTTCTAAGTTGGATCTTAGGAGTACCTATCATCTCCTTCGTATACGCGAAGGGGATGAATGGAAGACTGCTTTTCGGACACCCTTCGGTCTATATGAATACAAGGTGATGCCTTTCGGCCTCGTCAATGCCCCTGTGATTTTTCAAAGATTTATGGATCGGCTATTCTCGGATATCCTCTTTCTGAATACCATTGTTTACTTAGATGACATTTTGGTATTCTCACAGTCACAGCAAAAACATATTCAACATCTTAAGGAGGTGTTACATCGACTACAGAAGAATAACCTCCTAGTCAAACCGGAGAAGTGTATCTTCAATGCCTCTTCAGTTCAATACCTTGGATACATTCTTTCCAAGGAGGGTATCACTATGGATCCCAAGAAGGTCTCCGCCATCTTAGAATGGCCTGCTCCCACCACCTTGAAGGAAGTACAGAGATTCTTAGGTCTAGCAAACTTCTATCGGAAGTTTATTAACCGTTTTTCACAGATAGTGTTACCCATAACTGCTCTGCTTAAAAAGGAGTCCAAACCTTTTCTATGGTCTGATCAGGCTAATCAAGCCTTCATTCTCTTGAAAAAGATGTTTTGTTCTGCCCCTATACTATGCCAACCAGACCAAAGCAAACCATTTGTGGTTGAAGCAGATGCCTCTGCAGATGCCCTAGGGGCTGTTTTGCTTCAAGAACATGAAGGTAAAGAACATCCTATAGCTTGCCTTTCTAAAACATTGTCTGCAAGCCAGAAGAACTATTCAGTGATAGAAAAGGAATTACTCGCTCTAAAAGTTGCCTGTGAGGAATGGAGCCACTTAATACAGGGCTGCTCTCAACCGTTCACTCTACGCACTGATCACAAGAATCTTCGGATCCTCAGAAATATGGAATGCTTCAATTCCCCTCAAGTCCGATGGGCACACTTCTTCAGTCAGTATGACTTCACCATCACTTACATTCCCGGCACGCAGAATTACCTGGCCGATGCTTTATCACGTCGAGACTCTCCCGGCGTACCTTATGTTCCATCTGTAGAATACTTCTTTCCGCGGAACAGAATTGTGGGCACAGTTTCCACCTTCCTGCAGGAGGTCAGATCTGTTACGACTCCTGACCTAAGATCTGAAGTGCCCCGTAACAAGCATCATGATCTGCTATGGAAAGAGGGTTTGTTGTTGGTCGACCAGAGGCTCTTTGTACCCACTCGATCTTTGCAGCGGAAGGTGTTAAGGTGGTGTCACAACCATGCCACGGCTGGGCATCGTGGTCAAAGAGGTACCTGGGAATTGGCGTCCCGTTCCTTCTTTTGGCCTACCTTGCACTCAGATGTGAGGAAGTACTGCAGATCCTGCCCGGTATGTGCCAAGAATAAGACTCCTACAAGCAAACCATTAGGTTTGTTGCATCAATCTGAACCTCCCAACAGACCTTGGTCCCAGATTTCAACTGACTTTATTGTGGATCTCCCAGTATCCCAAGGTTTTACCTGCCTGATGGTTACAGTGGACTCTTTTTCCAAGTTGGCACATTTTACTCCATTGCCGGGTGTTCCTTCAGCGTCTGAGATGGCTGATGTCTTCCTTAAAGACATTTTTCGTCTTCACGGCCTTCCTGACAAGATCATTTCCGACAGGGGTAGTCAGTTTACATCTCGGTTCTGGAAGGCTTTATGCCAGCGGTTGAACATAGAGAGAGCTCTTTCTTCTGGGTTCCATCCCCAAACTAATGGTCAAACTGAGCGACTAAATGCAACTCTTGAACAGTATCTTAGATGTTACATTAACTGTCATCAAGACAACTGGGTGTCACTGTTGCCTACTGCGGAGTTCTCTTATAACAACACTGTACACTCAGCTACCAACCTCAGTCCATTTTACTGCACATATGGGATTCATCCTAGGGGCATCTTACCAGTATTTCATGCCCCCTCCAATATACCCTGCATTGAACATACTTTGACAGAGATCGCCACTGCCCACAAGACTGCTCAACTTTGTTTATCTGCCACCGAGGAAAGAAATAGAGTTCAAGCTAATCGACATCCTTTACCCTGTCCTCCGTGGAAGGAGGGAGACCAGGTTTGGCTATCCACCAAGTATTTGCCTCGCTGGTTCCACCCCACTAAATTGTCTCCTCGCTTCATTGGGCCTTTCAGAATCTCACAAAGAATCAATCCTGTTGCATTCCGCCTTAAGCTTCCCAAATCCTTAAGCAGGATACATCCTGTATTCCACTCTTCCTTACTTCGTTCTGTCGATCCCAACATGCCTTCCAACAAAGGACATGGCCTACCTACCTGTCCCACTCCCACTTCGGAAGAATACGAAGTATCCCGAATACTAGATTCTCGGGTTGGAAGAGGTCGCCTAGAATACTTAATAGCCTGGAAGGGCTATCCCCGGTCTAAGGACTCTTGGGAACCAAGATCACATGTCCACGCTCCTCTTTTGACCAGGACGTTTCACAGGGCCCATCCTGATAGACCCGGGGGTGGTCAGAATGGAAGGGGGCATACTGTCACACGCCGTAGTCTTTGGCGTTTATGGAACAGGTGGCGCTTGAGCGGCCATTGATTGTTCGTCACACCTTCCGCATTTCCCCCAGTGACGGTCTAGTCTTTCAGGACACTCTGCCGTAGCCAGCCTTTTCTGTGCATCTCACCCGGAAGCCTGAGCGTTGCAACCCTTTCGCGTCAGGCTTCGGGTGAGACGCTGCTCGAGTTTTCTCTCCACTTCGCTGTGCCTTCGCTTCGTACTCTCTGCCCTCTCCTCTCTGGTTACCGGCCGGCGCCTTTTGCCTGCTCTTCCTCCCCCCGCCAGTTGTTATCCTTTCTCCTCTTCTTCTTTCTTAGTTGTTTCCGTTCCTCCTCCCTTTTTTCCTCCGTACCGGCTGGCCTCCTCTTTTTCTCTTTTCTTTGTGATTCTAGTGCTACCCACCTTCATCCAGTGCCTTCAGCCTGTGGTCCGTCATCTGGAACAGTTGTTTGCTACCCTTTGGACACCTCTACCTAGACCAACATTGCCCAGAGCGGGGTTTTTTTATGCCGACTGGCTTTTTTCACCTCTCCGTTTGCTTCGGAAGAGGGGCCCCCCTCTTAGACCTCCAAATCCTCGGTCAGGGTGGCTTCCTTCTGAGGTAATCCACTCACAAAAAAAAAGGCTCTGTGGCAGAAGAGACAGATCCAAACATCGGATACTGGGACATCAGGTGAGGAGGAGGGGTAGGGGAGAGTCTTCGAACCAGGAAGTTGGGTAGAGGATCCTGTCACATGGGGCATAACCAAACCATTCAACAGCCGGGCCGTGCTATTTGCTTCTAGCTAAGAACCCTGTGCTAGAACCCAGATCCAGACCCAGAGAGAGCAGTGCTGTATTCAGATCTGTCAGATCCAGTTCAAGAGACCCAGACCGCCGTGCAGTGCTGAGAGCAGTACCCAGAGGGCCTGAGACCTGTCCGGTAGGCGAGAGTGAAGCCAAACCCCTTGACCAGATCTTTGACGAGCCCCATTCCATTCCAAAGCTAGGAGTGAGTATCTAGTCTAGAACTGTCCATAACCAATCTCTTAGTTTAAAGTAATCTTCTTCCATCCATTTCATCGTGTTCAGAACTGCATTATAGAATCTTGTGTCCATCCTGTTGATTTTGAATCTGTAAAGCGCAATCTGTCATTTGAAATCTTGACTTTATTACTGCAAAATCTACCATCACAAAAACATCTGTAACTTTTGAACCGCACGTCCTAGAAGTGAAAATTTCCAACAAACCCAAAACGACATTCCAATTCATTATAGTTTTTCCGTAATCGTGATTTACGCATGTGGAAAAATTGCCGCGAATTGCAATTTAGCTCCATTTCACCACTTGTAAAAATAGCTGCTTCTTGCTTTCCACTGCTGAATTTCGTTTACAATTTGATAATCATTCATGAATCATTGCTAGTGTTGACCTGAACCAATCTAAATTAAAATCAATTTAGCAGATTTTCCAATTCATTGCAATCACATTTAAAAGTAGTTTTGCCTGTTTAAAATCATACCTGTTTCTCTAAGCTTGCTGGGGAACTGGGATTGAACTGCATTCTTGATTGTATTCCTGAAACCTGTGTGCCCTCATTTCCATCTCTTCAAATTGCATGGGGGGGGGAGTGTGTAGTCACAGGGGAAAAAGTGACCATATTATCTTTTGATTGAAATCATATCAAGGTTTATTTCTGTGTTGCATTCTTTCCCATTATTGCATTTCCTTGAGTTACATAAAGTATTCTGTGCTACAGTATCCTTCATATTCATACTCCTAAGTGATTAAAGACATTGGGCCTCATTACAACCTGCCAGTCTGGAACCGTGCAAAATCCGTGACGGCGGTAAAAACGTTTCCGTGTCCGCAAGGTTGCGGAAAAACCGTCCGATTACACGCTGTCGGTCGCGCGCACCACACAGACTCGGAAACGTTGTTACCGCCGTCACGGAAAACCCCACGGAAATGGAAATAATGAAGCCACAAGTGGCGCTAAACCCGTTTCCGCCTCCGCCACCACGGACACGGAACCGGAAATACCATGATCGCCAAAACAGGAAACAGAGAGGCGGACATCATATAAAAGCACAATCCATTGCCATCCAGAGCCAGCACAAGCACAATCCTAACTCTGAGAAGCCAAAAGGGACCACCAGCATGTCTGCCAGGATTCCTGCTCAGAGGCAGCGCAAACAGCGCTTCAGCGAGGCGGAGCTAACCGTCTTGGTGGAGCACATTGTGGACAATGCTGAGATGCTGTTCAGCGCCGACCAACGGCGTGCCACACAGCAGCGGAGGAAGGAGGTGTGGGCCGAAGCTGCACGCAAGTGCACCGCCGTGGGCGTGGCAGTGAGGAGCGTGAAGGACTGCCACAAGCGTTGGGACGACCTGAGGCTGGGGGTACGCAACCTCATTTCCATGCACCGCCAATGCAGCAGTGGGACAGGCGGAGGACCCCCTTCCCCACTGAGGCTGCAAGCATGGGAGGAGCGTTGCAGCAGCGTCCTCCACCTAGAGGGAATCCATGGGATCGGGCAGGCTGAGGCAGGAGTGAGCCCACCTGCAGATGCCGGTAAGTGCCCAAACATGAATGCCATATGTAAATATGCAGTTGTGAGTACTGGGCCAAAGGACCCATTTACAACCCCCCCCCCAGGCAGTGCATGTGTGGGCCAAAGGACCCATGAACAACCCCCCCCAGGCAGTGCATGTGTGGGCCAAAGGACCCATTAACAACCCCCCCCCAGGCAGTGCATGTGTGGGCCAAAGGACCCATGAACAACCCCCCACAGGCAGTGCATGTGTGGGCCAAAGGACCCATGAACAACCCCCCCCCCCCCAGGCAGTGCATGTGTGGGCCAAAGGACCCATGAACAACCCCCCCCCAGGCAGTGCATGTGTGGGCCAAAGGACCCATCATGATCCGTATGGCAACCAATATCACTGAATGCAGACACCAGCAATCAGATGCATGTGACTAACACTATTCAATGTACAATCTTAATGACGCATGTGATGCACCCATCTGCCACCACAACAACACTAATTGCATGCCCTTTGTGTCCCCACAGCCGTTTCAAGTAACAGTGATACTGCACAACAGGCCAGCCAATCTGCATCGGCAAGTACACTAGCCATCGCCACCACACAGGAGGATGCTGCCGGCAGTTCTGCACCTCTGGCCACATTACCAGCCACTACAGATGTGCGGCACACCACCACCACCGACATCCCCACCGTCTCCACACTGGCTGAGTCTAGACAGGTGCCACGGGAACCTATCATGGACACCCAACACAACACCGAAGGCAGCAGCACTGCAGAGGGGGCGGCCTGCAGTGATAACAGTGCCCCGCAAGAGCACTCGGAAACGGGGCCACAGGGGGAGATGCCCACATTGGAAGACCTGGGCTCCTTCCATGAGCTGGGGTTCAGCCCCACTTCACTGGGGAGTCCCATGAGGTCGCCCACCCCATCCATGGCCGAACTGAATGCCCGCATGCAGCGGATGGAGGACCAGCAGGCTACCCTCACCCAGCTGGTGGAGAGGCAGCTAGAGGAATCAAGGCTGCAGAGGGAGAGCTACAGCGCCTCAGTGCGTCGCCTGTCGAGGTCCATTGGACGCTTTGCGAGCACCATAGTGACCCTTGCACGCCATGTGCGGGAGGGCAACGACCACACCTCCAGGCTTGTAGAGGCCATGTTGGTTGGCCAACAGGCAAATCTGGCACGGATGCCCTCAATCCCAGATTCTGGGCCATCAAACACTACCACCCCATCCAGCTCCACTACTGCCAGTCCAAGGAGGCGCTCGAGTAGGCTAACGGGTCCTTCGGGCAAGGTTGCACAGGCACAGAAGCGCACGCGGAAGTGATGGCATGTGTGTGGGGCAGTGCAGGACACATGTGGACTACAAGGGTGTGATAGGGGTGGGCACGTTTGGGTGGTGGGGTAGGTAGTTTTGGGGGTTTGGACAATCGGCTCTGGGTGGGGGTGGGCACGTTCGGGTGGTGGGTGGCCCCGGGTGTACAGCTTCCCTAACCAATGCACCTTCTTCCCTGTTGTTATCACATCAATAAATCACCATTTCAAATCAAGACATACATGTGTGGACATTGATTCTTTATTTTGCAGTGCAACTATTAATTCATTGTCGTCACCATGTTTGTGCATTTCTGTGTATGTGCTGTGACTCAAAAGTAAATGCCAATCAGGGCATCCCGTGCTCTCTGGCCATCATGTGGACCCCCAGGGGGAGGCGGTGCCATCCCATCCCCATCTCCATCCCCATCCCTATCCCCATCCCCATCCCCATCCCCATCCCCATCTTCCTCATCTGCGTCTGGTGGCATTGGGATGTTCCTGCGCTGGCATATATTGTGCAGCATGGCACATACGAGCGTGATTTTGCCCGTCTTCACTGGGCTGTACAGCAGTGATCCGCCAGATCTGCTCAGACAGCGGAAACGGGCCTTCAGCAGTCCAAATGTCCTCTCAATCATTCCACGTGTGCGGATATGTGCCCTATTGTATGCCTCTTCATGCCTGTTCCTTGGTCTCCGTACAGGTGTCATCATCCATGGCGTGAGTGCATATCCCGCATCACCTACATGGGATGTAGATGGGGGAACATGTCAGTGTTTGTGGCATCATGTCCTCATCTGCTGCTGTGCATTCTAGTATCATCATTCACTCATGCATATGTACCATGCAGTGTCTGGAGGTATGTTTCGGCCATCACGAGGTATGTCGCTGACTGCATATGGGCCTACACATTAACTTGCATGTTTACTGTGCCCTGCGGGTGAAATATGATTGTGTGCATGTCATGGTGCAGTGCTGTCCACACATGGCAGAGTGACTCCACTGTACGGAAGTAGTAAATACACGTCGTCTCATTTACACGCCTCCCGTGCTTTTTGGGGCAGTGTTTCAATTGAGGGTGGGTGTCTGCAGTGGCACAGGGTTAATGGGTCAGTGACGGGATTGGCTGTGGCAGCGTGTGCACGGGCACATTGTGGTGCCCTGTCATGTCTTCCTTCATGATGTTTGCCATCCGCTGTGTATTTGGTAGATGGAAGGGGGGTGATGCATGTGCAGTCACAGCGGCACACTCACAATGCTCATTGGCCTGGACACACACACACACCTCCGACAGGGTTTTAGCATCGTCAGCTGTACTCACCCAATAGCCACGTGCTTTGTCCGGCATAGCGTTCCATGTACCGTGGCAACGTGGAATTCCGCAGTACCATTGAGTCATGTGATGAGCCTGGGAAACGTGCACAGCAGTGTGTAATCAGTTCCATGGCATCACAAACCATCTGGACATTCAAAGAGTGATACTGTTTCCTATTGCGGAACACCGCCTCAATTGCATGTGGTACTGTCAGCTCGACGTGGGTGCAGTCAACTGCGCCTATGCAATTTGGCATGCCTGCTATGGCATGGAAGGCCAACTTGGTGGCAATGACCTTGGGGAGGGTGCGGGGTAGGGCTATGTGTTCCGACACATGTCGCAACAGGGCATCCAGTACCTGTACCAGGATTTTTGAGAAACACGGTTGTGATATGCCGTGCAGCTCACCAACCGTGTGTTGATAGGTGCCAGTGCCAAGGAAATGCAGAACTGAGACAACCTTCAAGAGGGGGGGATGGCGGTGGGGGTGTCAATTAGGCTGCTGATGTTGTCCTCAATCATGGCGGTGATGTGCAGGATTGTTGCACGGTCCAGCCGGTATAGGGTGTGGATCTGTCCTGGGGTGAGGTTCCAGGGTGAGGCCCTGATGCGTGGTATTGGTGGCTGGCGGCGGGGTCGGGCTGGCTGGGCAATGGGGTTTGCCATAGCTGCAGGGTTGGCTGGTTGCCGCCTGCGCCTCCTCCGCCTACGCCTCCTCCTCTGCGCCATTACTGCCACCATGTGCAGTACTGCCTGTTGGTTGAGTAGGCCCAGCCCCAGTGCTACTAGACCTGCTGCCTGCATGGTTCTGTGTTGTGTTGGCCTGGGTGTGGCCCTTTTGTATGCTCCCAGTGGCCTGCTAGGTCCAGCTGGGCTGATTTGGTGCACCTGTGCCCTGATTCAGTTCAGCAGGCAGTGTATAACGCCATGTTCGCGGTGGCGGCGGTTCCGCCACCGTGATCACGGTATTTACGCCATTTTTTTCCCGGTATTTCCGTGTCCGCGCTAATTGTGATGCTCACGGTGTTTAGTGTTGGCGGTAACGGAGGGGTTTCCGTGCAGACGGACTTAAGGGGAACCCTATTTTTCCGCGGTGGCGGTTTAGGGTGGTGCTATTACCGGGGCCGCGGGTCATGATTGCGTGGACATGGAAACGGTGCCGGTATGGTTTTACCAGCAGTGTTAATTCCGGACCGGAGTACTTGTAATGAGGCCCATTGTCAATTTTGTAATATTCCCCTTGTTGATTACCGTCCATATTCATAAGTGTGCTATTCAAATATTATTTTATTAATAAAAGTGTGATATATACATATTGTTTAATTCTTCAAATAAAATCTTTTAATTTGCAAAACAAACCTACTTCTTGGCTCAGTGAGGTCAGGGGTATTCAAAGAGAGGGGCGTTATACAAGGGTTCATCATCCAGATTTAAAAAACTTTGGCATCAAAATATATAAATAAGGGCTTCCATTGGGCAGCCCATCCTAAGCATTGACTTAGTTGGATTGCTGGATTGAAGTCACTTATAGATTGGGGGCTCGTCCGGGATTGTTGATTAGATCTACCACTTGTGCAGCTTAATACAGTGCGCTAACTGACAGGATACAAAAACCCTGTTGGGCCATTATGCTGTGTTATACTGTAAAAGCACCCCTCAAAAGGGAACGCTCTAAGGAAACGGTCTTTTTTGCAAAATAAAATAACAAACTTCTGTAAGTCAGGAAGGAAATCAATTTCCAGAATGGCGACATTGGTAGATATCAAGATAGCTAGAGAGCACCTGTTACATAAGCTATTTGTGAGAGGTGAGTGGACTGAGCAGAACCAGAATGCATGGTTGCAGGCGATCACACAACAGGTCACTGCAACTGGGTTAGATATCTGAAGAGATCAGGGTCCCTTACATGTGGCCCTGAGTGAACTATATATGGCCCCAAAGGCCAAGGATGAGAACAGCAAGATTGCCAGGGTAGCAGCATATTTATATTTATCTATGGGAGCCATACAGGACAAATGTGCTGAAGGCCAAATTCTGGCAATTAGGCAACTGATGGCATTAGAGAAGGCCCAATCTGATCTGGACTCTTCTGAGCAGAGGCTGCAGAAGAGCCAAGAGTCAGAAAATGAAAGTAGGCAGTATATCATTAAAATCAAAGAGGACATGGGTATCCTGCAACAGGAAAGGGCAGACCAGGATACCAGAATTCTGGCCTTGCAGAAGGAGTATCAAGAAGGTTTGAACTCCCTGCTGCAGAGGCAGAAAAAGCTGGAGCAACAGCTGGATTTCAATAGGGCATGCGCAGAGCAGGTAGTCACCCTGCAAAGCCACCCAGATAGAGAGAAGGCAGAGAAAGACCTGGACACCCAGGCAGAATTTGAGGAAGAGCGCCAGAAAGCTGGTGCCCTTCAAAGGCAGAGGGATGACCTGGCGGCACAGAGGCAGGCTCTTACTCAGGAAAGGGATACCTTAGGCCAGGAAGTCTGTAACTTAAAAGGGAAGCTGGAAGAAAATCACCTGGCCCTCCAAGGACTCGGTGATCTCCAAAAAGGGCATCAAAACTTGTTAGAGCACACCAGGAGGGTGGAAGATGTTCTGATAAGAAAGGAGCAGGCCAGTAGGGACGGGACTCAGGAGGTAACCCTCCTGCAGCAAAGACTGGCCCAGTACTCCAGGACCAACCAGGAAGCACAGAGGGAAAATTAGGCTCTCTGTCAGCACAATGATAGGCTCCAGCAACAGGTAGCCATGCAGGAGAGACTGATAGAGTCTAGTAAGGCCTTGATTGAGGAACTGAAAGCACAGGCTCTTGCATGGCAACAGGGAGCAGGGCCTGATAGAGATGAGGTTCGCTGAGAAAGGGAAACACCTGAGCATAACCTCAGGAGCCCTAGTACCAGAGGCCTTCACCTCTCCCAGTCCCTGGACTCTGCCAACCCCATGTCCCCAGGTGCACATGAGCCCAGGGCCACGGGGATGGCATATTACTATTCAGCCAGAAGTATGGGGCTCATAGGCCAGTACCTCCTAGGAATGGATGGGCGGGCATCCGGGTATGGGCACCCAAGTACAGTGAAGTTTAGTGGGGAACCCCGGGAGAGTAGGTCCACTAAGGGCATGCTGAAAACCTCTGCCCAGTTAGGTCAGTGGGGTGGTACCCATTAAATCCTGGGAGCAAGGAGGAATCAGAAGACTCCTCTGAGCAACCCAGGACACAGGAGACCAGGTCCTCACATTCTGCCAGCGATTCCCAGGCTCGCAGAATCCGGGAAAACCTGGGAGATCAGACGGGCACCTCTGGGAGCAGTGCCTCTGAGTCAGAGGATGAATGGACCAGGGTTACCTAAACCAAGAAGGCCAATAAGGCAAAAAGGGCCTTGCTGAAGGACCCCCTAAAACAGATTAAGGCAATAAGGAGTGTCATCACGCCTTATCACAAGAACGCCAAGTATTCTGTGTGGGAACACTTAGAGCTCTTTGAGCAAATGATGTAGACTTTCCATTTGAAAGACAGCAGTAGCTGCATGCAGTACGTAAAATGGACATTCTCCTCAGAATACTCCAGCTTCTTTGCAGGGCTGGAGGATCAAAATCATTCAAGATGGTCCACATATAGGGCGGCCATCTTAAAGCACTTTTCTGTTCATAGAAATCCCCAAGAGGCTCGCAAGGCAGCCTACAATTTACAATGTGGGGAGGGGAGTTGAAGCGTGCTTTTGCACAGACTACCAAAAGGTTGCGCACGGATAGCAAAGAATTTGTTCACACGTTTTTCCATGCGCTACCCAAATACATCATGACCCAGCTAGTGAGAGATTTTCATGAGAAAAGGTCACTAGACTGGGTCATTGAACAGGCCACCCGAATCTATGAGGTGCAGAAGCCCATAGAAAATAAAACTAATGCTCTGAAAAGCCCCAAACCGACCGGCACCGCTGCCGCTGCTAAGGTGGCAGAGGTAAAGGTTGCCCCCACTTTAGATTTGGAGATGGGGTGCCTAAAAACCTGCCTGCACGGAATACTTCTAAGCCCAGAAGGCCCTCAGGCCAGTCACAGACAGGGAGCCAAGGAGGTAGTCCCACAAATGGGGTCCCTCACTCCCCTGACTATGTAAGCCCCCGCTACAAGAGAAACCGACCCATCCTGGGTTATGGGTGGACCTCTCCAGCCTAAGGGGGGGGGGATCCAACCAAGTACCTAACCCAGGGAACTTCCCTCCTAATTTCCCCCAGGAGGGCAGAAATTCACCAAATCCTGGGCAGAACGTTTTCCCCAGGTATCCACAAAATTTCCAACCCCAAAATCACCCATCCTTCTTTCCCCACTTCCCTGAGCCCAGACCACCTAATCCGGGAGAGGGGAGGCCAAGGGTGGAGGGGTACCCAAATCTTCCCAACCCGGGGTACTACCAGAGAAGGGATAGCTACCCTTCCCGGGATCAGCCCAGGGGAGAAAACAGAACCCCATATCAGCCTGAGCGGGTTTCACAGCTAGACCGCCAGGTCCAAAACATAGCACAGGATCTGGGTCGCATGCTGAGGGCTCAGCTGTCATGATGCCCGCTCCCGGGGAGCCGGTTCAAGCCCTGCATCCCCGAAAGCGGACATCCAGTCCCCAAGAAAGGACCCAGCAACCCCATATAGGGGCCCTTTGGACAGTGTCCTGGCGCCTATGGCGCCAGGCTCATAAAAGACATCAGTCCTGGCACCATAGGCGCCAGGCTCATTATGGAAGTGTTTGGGTGCACTTACCTGATGCAGACCATGCTGCAGGATCCTGGCCTCCTTGAGGCCTGAACGGAACTACTTTACCTGTGGGACTCATTTACCATCCGGGCGTGGTCGGGGAAGGATACATACCTGATTGGAGGAAGGATACATACCTGGAACTTCTTCCAAGGCTATTTAAACCCCACCCGAACAGCCACACGTGCTTCGCGTTGTTCTGCATCTAGCAGCTGGACGCTCACCGTGTCTGCTCCTGCATCCTGACTTCTGCCACGCCTGCCAGCATCCTGGATCACCTGCAAAGGAAGAGAAGAAGAGAACAGAAGAAGGAAAAGTCCTTACCTGCTAAAATCCGCATCTAGGAGACATCTCGCCGACAATCCTGAAAAGGAAGACTTTTATTTAAAAGCTCATCGCGTCGATCGCTGCAGCGCCGCATTCCACTCACCTTTACAGGGCGCCTCCATGTTCAGCAGCGATCATCCGGATTCGCAGTCACGCCCCAGCGCCTATGGAGAAAAAGACCAGAACAAAAGGTGAGAGAGAGAAGGGAATAAGGAAAGCTAAATCTCCATGTTAAGACTTACCTGTTGATTCATTCCCTCTTCATTTCGGGTCTGCGCCGCATCCTGGCATTTCGGGACCCCGGCCCCTAAGGGGAAAAAAAGACATCAGCGTTAATGAGCGAATGAAAAGACATTACCAAAAAAACGCTCATTAAAGACTTACCTGATTTCTACAAGGATTTCACCTCTCATCTCGGGTCGGTGCCTGTTCCCCGGCATTCCGTACCCCGGCCCCTATGGGGAAAAAGACACTAGCATTAGTACATTAATGCATGGACACAAGGGGAACCTCTTATCAAAAAACTTACCTGGAAGCCAAGCAAGTTTGGTTCTCACCAATCCGAAAATCCAGTGAAGTAACTGGATACCAACGCGCCCCTGCATCAGAAGCAGGATGGAGAGCTCGTCCTTCCAGACCCTAAGGTGAGACGCTACGAGGAATCACAGAAGGGTTTCGAGGAGGGTGAGAGGGGAAAGTGGGAGGCTGATTGCATTACCCCGCAGACAGTTAATCCCCTATTTTCGCCTACAGAAGGATACTTCTGCGAGCCAGACAAGCCAGATTTGGGGGCCCGGTCCAGTCCGTCTTCCGAACCCTGCGCATCACCTTAGAAGAGGGCACAGCAGCGCGAACCAGGCCAGCGCCTCCGTGGGAGTCAGGTGAGCGTTACATCAGCAGAACCCTCAGATGAGCATGCCGGCACAGAATGCCCCAAACTCTGGACCTGGTGCTCCAGAACAATGACGGGGCAACACCCTGATAACTCACCGGTTCCCAGGGAGGAGGCACAAGGGGAAGGGGGGTGTAAAGCCTTGGAGGAAGCTTGCTTCCCCACTTCTAAACAGCCCCTGGAAACCCAGGAACCGGAAACAAAATCTCCTACCCCTGAAAGTCTGCCACCCAAGGAACAGAGAGGGGGCAGGAGAAACAAAGGACCCAAACAGACCAATTTTGTGGAGGAGATACAGACCGTCCAATTTGAAGGAGAGGGGTCCTCAGAGGATCCTGAGAAAAGAATCTTCTCCTTCAGAGATGGGGGAACTCCTCCCAAAGAAAAATGGGTCCCAAGGGATTCAAATCCAGACTGGGTAGATGTGGAGACTGAGCTAGCGCCGCCCATCATTCCATCCCAGAACCAACAACATCAAAATCCCCTGGTTCAAACCCATTCTGGTGACTGCCTCCAAAAGGGGGGGGGGGCAGAACCGGAATCAGGGGAACCCAAAACTTCTCCTATCTCCAGTTGCCAACTTTTTCTTTAAGATTCTCAAGACTCTCCACAGAATTCTGCCCAAATCTCTTCTCTCTCCATGTCCAAAACCAGAAAATTAGCCCACTGGTGGACACTGGATCCCAAGCTACCCTTCTGTCCAAAAAGGCCTTTGATGAACCGAATTCAGGTAGGGGGGAGAAATACCAAATTCCTCTGACCTCTCCTCCTGGACAACTTCAGAACTTTGACGGGAAGGAAATTCCCATCGAGGGAACTGCGGATTTGGACATTAAAATTGGGTGACACAAGGTGAAACACCCGGTTATAGTAGTGACTCCAGAGGGCACCCCTTGTTTACTAGGGAATGACCTCCTGAGAAGGTTGTCACCCCTAATAGATTGCATAAACAAGGTCCTCTGGACCCAGACTAGCCGACCCATAAATTTGAAACAGAGTGTCAACCATGTTAGTCTAAACGGCACATTCCGCATGGTTGAACAAAAATCTGACCAAGTAGAATTTCAATTCCAGAACAACCAAATTCCAGACGTGACGATAATAGCAGTAGGACAACAGACTGGTGATGGGGGGTCCTCTCTATATCTGAAAATCAACCTTCCTTCCAGTTTAAGGTGGTATTCCCCACTGGAAGGAAATACTCTGAAATTCTTTACCAATCCACAATCAGACATTCCCTCTCCAATAGTCCAGAAAGATGTGAAATCAGCTCAGAGCCTGGCTGATGTTCAGCAAATTGGAGAGAAGTTGTTCATCCCCGTTCAGTGAAATGATGGGAAGGACTCGCCCGAGTGTGTGTGAAAAACGGTAAGAGCTTCATCAGCGAAGCCATGTTCCGCCAACTCCCAAAAGATCCAGCCATTCCCACATTCAAACTGATAGACAAATGGGAAATGGACCTGGAAGCACCCAATTCCAAACATCTCCTGCCAAGCAGGTGTATGCTCAAATTCTCCATTGGCAACAAGAGCATAGTCCATAATTGTTGGGTCGTGCGAGACGTCACTGCCGCCTTTTACTTAGGCAGTGACATTTTCAGTCGCTCTGCCATTAGTTTCGACCTAATAAACTTCAAAGCTTGGTCCCGATTAGCAGATAATCCCATGGGCTTTGATGATCCAGAGAAAGCATTTAGGTCAGCTCAATTGCTACCTTATGCAGTTGAAATTCAGATTGGAGAGGAAGTCACCATCCCAGAAAGGACCCGGCAATTCTCCCTGGAAGTGAAAGTTAAAAGAGGACATAAATTGAAAAACCCTGATGCCTATATTCATCTAAATGCTTCTATCGAACAGCAAGGGTTGGGGGTAAACCCAACACCTTTAGTAAATATAGAACATGACACCATTCCAATAGAGGTGGATACCAGCGACTTAAAGAGTATTACTCTAGCCACAGGCACCATTATTGGAATGGCCGTTGATGAATCAATTTTTCCATTGATTTAGGGAATTAACTGTTAGGACCGATCCCCAAGGACTGTTTTGACAGTGACAGTATTGACAATACAACACCAGACAGGATCTTTACCCGGTATGGGGGGAACTTCCTGGTGTGCACTTCCTGCCCTTATGGTAAGGAAGATGTGACTTGTGACTTCAGGAGGGAAGAGGTGATTTTCCAGGTCCATGAGGGCTGCCTTTCCCACCTGAAGCCACCAGTCCAAATCAGCACTCTGACCAGGGACTTCTCCACCCAGCTGGAGGAGGCCGCTGAGATAGCGAAACCAGAAGTCTTTCCAGGCTTCAGGCAGATGGTTGAAGAGAGAGTCAACCTAGTTGATGCCTGTGTGACTCTGGAGCAGAGCAAAAGTTGAAACAAGTTTTCATGGATTTTCAAGATCTCTTTGCGGTGGACTCATATGACTGTGGTTGCACCGACATCCACACAACAACAATTCCCACGGACCCTGGCATGACTCCGGTGTTTGTGAAGCAATATCGCTTGCCTCTCGCATCCATGGAGTCCCTTACAGAAATAATTAAGAACCTTGAGTCCCGCGGGATAATCCGTCCAGTCCACAGCACCTTCAATAATCCTGTGCTGGGGATATTGAAGTCAAACGGCCAGTGGAGACTCTGCGCCGACCTTAGAGAGCTCAACAAACAGGTCCATACTTCCCGATGGCCTCTTCCCTACATTGACCAAGGGCTGGCCCAGATCCATGGGTCACAGGTATTCACTGCAATAGACCTGACCAATGGATACAGGACTGTACCTGTCAGTAGGGAGGACCAATACAAGCTGGCTTTTACCTTTGGGGGACAGCAGTACACATGGACCCGGACTCCCTTCGGATACCTCAACTCTGGCAATGAGTTCAACATTTTCCTACATAAGGCCATGCCTGACCTGGGTGAAAGGGGTAACCTGGCTTATGTAGATGATGTCCTCATCAAAAGCTCAAATGTTGAGGAACACATAGCGGAGATCCGTTATGTTCTGACACAGTTGAGGGCCGCTGGAGCAAAACTTTCCTTTCAGAAAGCAAAGTGGTGTAGAACCCGTGTTAATTTCTTGGGGCATGAGATTACTCCTCAGGGTCTCTGTCCCCAGGAAAAGAAAGTGGAAGCACTTCAGAAACTGAAAGACCCCACAACTCTGTGGGAACTAAGGAGCCTCCTGGACACTCACTAATTACAGCAGAAAGTTCATTGAGGGCTACGCAGAGATCACCAGACCCCTGATTCATCTCTTGAATGGGGGGGTCAAGTGGGAATGGGGTTCAGAACAATCCGAGGCAGTAAGACAGCTCAAAAGAAGCCTCTCACAAGCGCCTTGCGTAGCTTACCCTGTCAGAAACAAGGAGTTATTCTTGGATACAGGGTTCTTTAATACATGCTTGACTGCAGTATTATACCAAAAGCATGACAAGGTCAATAAAGTAATCGCCTATGCGAGTAAAACTTTATCCTCTGTGGAGGAAAAATTTAACGACTGTGAGAAGGCACTCCTGGCAACGGCGTGGGTATTGAAGAATTAACGCCCGTTTATCCAGGGGGAACACATCATAGTGGAGACTCCACACCAGCCTCTGCAATATCTCCAAAGTGACAGAATCCGAGCCGGAAATGTGAGTAATTCCCGAATTACTTCCTGGATTCTGTCAATGCAAGGCTTTCCTGTGGAGGTCAGATATGGCCAAAACAAGAAGACTCCCCTCGCGCAAGGTCTGGCTGACTTGCATGATTGTGCCAGATAAAACTGTCTCGAGGACGAAAGTCTAAAAATCAAGGACAACATGGAGGCATACCTTAATTCCCCACACAAAGTATTTGAAGAAGACAAGTGTGAGGGAATGCCCACTGTCTATGTGGATGGTTGCTCTTACCATGTTGACAACAACGGGGAAAAAGAACTTGTGGCCGGCGTAGGGAATGCATGGGTATATGAGTCCCCAGAACCCTCCGCTGGGTTCAAGATTGGTCCCCGAAGTAGTCAGGTGGCAGAGTTGATGGCTGTGCATCAAGCCATCCTCACTGCTGTCCAACATCAACTCCACGAACTGGTCATAATCACAGATTCGGATTATGTACGGAACGGGTTCGTGGAGCACCTGGTTAATTGGAAAACCAGAGGCATGTTATGTGCTAATAACAAACCCTTGAAACATGGGAAGTTAATCCAAAATATTGACAATCTGGTCACCTCGAATGGGATGACCATTTACTGGAAAAAGATCAAGGGTCATTCCAAAGTAGAGACACCAGACAAAACTGGAAATGACTTTGCTGATCAGCTGGCCAAAACCGGAGCCAGCCAAGGGGATCTAATAGAGATCGAGTCCCTGTTGGGGGAAATCCAGGTCACTGCTATCACTAGGTTCCAGACAAATGCTCACAATGATCTTTCAAATGCACAATGGAGTAAGGAGACCCCAGATGCTGATTTGATTATGGCTCAGAAAGGGGATCCAATAATTCGTAAGTTTTATCAACACATTGAGGACTCTGAGAACTTTCCCCTGACGGATACCGATTACATTGGGAAAGAGGACCTCAGAGTGTTGATGAAATATCCAAAAATGTTCCCAATCCAAGACGGTTTGTTAGTAAGGAAATCCCAAGCTGGCCATGATCAGTGGGGGGTCCCTACCTCATTCCGAAGCCTGATGTTAAGTCACGCCCATGACGCGGCCACAGCCGGTCATAGGGGGTTTCATACAACACTTGAAATCTTAGGAGAGGTTGCATACTGGCCATACATAGGGCAGGACCTCGACCAATACTTGAAGGGGTGTCTTGTGTGTGCACAATTTCAGCCAACATCCCTCACACACTGTGCGCCTCTCCAAAAGAGGGGGATGACACTGCCATGGTCAGATTTACAAGTCGACTTTATTGGGCCCGTGATTTGCTCCTCTAGGGGGAACAAGTACATGTTGACTGTGACATGCTTATTTACTAAATGGGTGGAATGTCTCCCGACCCAAACTGCAAGGCAGAAACAGCAGCTGCCCTGATGATCAATCACATCTTTTCGCGTTTTGGACTACCCCAAAGGATTGAGTCAGACAGAGGTAGCCATTTCACCAGCGAAGTAATGACAAAGATGTGGAAGATACTTGGGGTTAAAAGGAAGCTACATATTGCCTACCGGCCAGCCTCTAGTGGAGCAGTAGAACGTTACAACAAAACCATTGTGAGCATCTTAAAAAAGTTTGTGGCAGATTCTGGGCCAAGTTGGGATATCCGATTACCTCTTGTCCTAATGGCAATCAGATCTTCCCCTTCATCTGCAACTAAAATGTCACTGTTTGAGTTGATGACTGGACGCAGGATGGTGCTTCCCCAGCATCTGCTTTACAGGACCCAAGAGCAGACATTGATCAATGCCTCCACAACTCATGAGTATGTTGAAAATTTAAGATAACACCTTCAACATGCTTTTGCCTATGCTCAGCGAAATCTAGAAAGATCAGCCGATAGCATGAAGACCCATTATGACTTGAAGACTACCAGGAAAGAATACAATGTAGGAGACCAGGTCTATCTATACAATTTCCAAAGGAACCAGGCCAAACAGCGGAAATTTCTGCCCACCTGGAAGGGACCTTTTGAAATTGTTGACAAGATCTCACCAGTCGCCTACAAGATGTGCATCTCCAAAGGAAGTTTGGTGGAGGGGGAAGATAAGTGGGTCCATATTAATCAGCTAAAGTGTTGCCATCCCGGGCACACTCTGCAGCAACTGGAGGAGTCCTCTGGAACCCCAAAGGGGGCCACTCCAGATCAATAAAATTCCAACTCTAAAACCATTCCACACATAGTCAATAAAATACAATAATAAGAATGCAAATGTCTCCTGATTTACAAAATGTATATGCCTGCCCCACTACATGTTTACAGTGGTTGGGAAATGCCTACGAATATGTTGTTGCCTTTTTGCTTTGTCATCCTAGGAGAGAGAAACCATGGAGACTGACCAAGGAAGACGACCCAGGGACCGGCATCAAAGATCCGAGGGGCCCGGGGTATCGCTCAATACTCCCATCAGGACTGGCGAGGAGAACCGATCGATCCACACATGATGAAGGAAAAGATGCTGAACTTTGCCATCTGTGGAATCCGGAGAGATGATGCGGACATCCCAGTCTTGCACAGTTCCATCAATGAAAGTTCAACGCCCATCGCAAGAGGGGGGCTTGTGGGATGTCTTAACCCACTCATCCAAGCCTTGCAACATCACTAGGCATTGCTGGCACCAGAAACATCAGAATGGCCACTGGAAAGCATGCTGCTCGCTCAAAATCACCGAAAATGCACAGAGAAAACCTGAAAAATAGGCGGCCATCCACTTTTGCCTATATTAGTGAGCTCAGGAGATCAATGCCTAAAACCACCATTGGGCTACCCACAAAGCAGCCTGAAACCACTTGGAAATAGCAATGCTGATTGCAAAAGAAACAGAGCTAGGTTCCCAAAAAAATATTTTCTTGATTGTCAAAAATTGCTAAAATCATGGCTCACAAAATCACCTAAAAGATCCAACCTCTTTGTGGGTGTTCCACATTACTTTGCTGCAAGAATCCACATCAATACAGTGTCAGCAAGAATCATATGCTATCAAGCAAAATCCTATTTTGAAGATACTGATGAAAAGACAGCTGTCAAAAATGGGTGCAATACCGGTACTCACCACTACCAGAAGCCGGCGTTTTAAACCATTTCTTTGTAAAAGTTGAACAGGGAACCCCAAACTATGCCAAAGAAAGACTTGCTGAGGGGTGGAGACAATGTAAAACTATATTCTGAAATGACTTGAAGGAAGCAATTGTTTAATGTATGTATTAAAAATGTGGGTTATATTGTAAGAAGAGACAATTTGTAGACATTGGTTGCAGAGTTAAAAAGTGTTCCCACACTGGGATCAAACAGATTCCACACCTTTTCCCTGGACAAAAGAAGCTTCCTTCTGTCCTTGGCCAAGAGATTGACACACTGGTGTGAACAGGAACTAGCCATGGCACCCTGGCATGTTGCTCTCAGTCAAGACAATGGATTATTTGGGATGAAAAGAATATGGTGATTTGGGTGTGACTTGTCAACAACTGCTCTGGGAGAGACAGGACATGTGACCTCTGAGGCAGCCAAGCTTCTGGGGGCAGAGACACACCCTTGTGTGTATTGAATTGAAAGCAAATATATGTTTTATAAAATTGTGCATAACAAATTTTACCAAGCTGACAAAAATATGATACTTTGGGATTCTTAAAATGACAAATTCCTTCACAATTAAAGACTAAGCTGGACACTGTGTGATGTTCTGAGACCAAACCCTGGAATGTATTAATATTGTAGCAGCAGTGTTGTTGCTATGAACATAAGAACTTACAGTAATATGCCCAGAGAGGAGCATGTATCAAATTTGGTGCAGAACCCACATTGGGAAACCCACCAAAAGCGCGAATAAGTTGTCATTTCTGAACTAAAGCTCTTAGGAAGATCAGAGTTGGACAAGAATGTACCTTAATCAATCTGTGGTGTGTATATGTATTATGAACAAGTTGTGCACCTTGGAAATATGTTTGTTATGAAAAATTGATTTTCTATGTAAAAGCAGAGGGGATATTGTGAGAGTCTTCTGTGGGGTGAAGCTCGGGGAAGGCAGGCTGGAATGGGTTAGTCTTGGGTAGAAATGGGGTGGGACATGGCATATGATGGTGTCTAGGACATGCTGGTCTACTAAGACCGTTAGGGTGGGAGAGGAAATGCAATCCTGTGCAGGGTAGGTCGAGTGGTACCAGGCAGAAGGGAAACATGATCAGAAAAGTCCAGGTTGGCATAGCTGTTACTGGTTTAGGTTAGCAGACTGAAGCAGAGGGCTTTACCTTGGCAAGAAGCGAATGCAATTTTTCACGCAGACTAGGAGCGATATTGCTGTTTTGGGCTGGAATGCAGTGGCATATTGCTAACAAAGTTTTTCACACAGTCTAGGAATATATTTACTGCTGTAGGCTAGAATGGGTTTGAAGTGGCATATTGCTAACGCAAGTTTTCACACAGTCTAGGAATATGTTTACTGCTGTAGGCTAGAATGGGTTTGCAGTGGCATATTGCTAACACAATTTGTCACACAGTCTAGGAATATCTCTACTGCGGTAGGCTAGAATGGGTTTACAGTGGCATATTGCTAGCACAATTTTTCACACAGTCTAAGCAGTTTTCTGTAGTGGGCTAGGGTAGGTTTGCAGTGGCAAATGTCTAACGTATCAATGGCATATCAATGACCCAGTTTTAAAGCGGCTCAGGCAAGGAGGAGATCGTGCAAACATAAGTACAGTGATTGGGAAGGTGAGATAGACTATAGTTGGTGCTAGTAGAGTGGGAGTCTTTATCAATGTTGTGCGGGCGATAGCAGCACTGAGTAATCTCATGCACAGATGCAGAGATCAGGAGAGTAAGACGATATAACTCTAACTATTCGGGTGAGCATAGGCAGTAATGGTTAGGTGAAGCAGACGAAAGCAGTCAGAGTGGTGCAGTAGTACCTAAGAAGTATGGACTATATGCACGTAATATACACAGGATAAACAGGTAAGTCATGAGAGGCAGGTACCATCTATGCAATATTATGAGGAAGGCAATACAATCTAGTGGACAACAGGTGCGCCAGATGTGTTTGACGGAGGGATTGTGGCAGCGTTAGGATAATAGCAGTTTGAGGTTGTTGTCTCAAGCGTCAAGGTACAGTATGGGAACCAGGTATACTGTGAGCACTGTAGTGGTGGATTGAGCAGTGGGTGGATCCACACACTGCTTACAAATTTGTAGGGCCTGTCGGAACGACAAGGTGGTCCGGAGAAGCGACGACAGTTCAAAGATTATGAGTATGAATGAGCTTTGCATTAACTGTGTGCTCAACAAATAGTTGTAAAGGCGGCTCAGGTTGCTGTGGTGAGGGTTACAAACTTCGGCTGGAATGGTCAGAAGAATGAAGAGAGAAACGCTTACCTGCGCACCCAGTGCGCAAACAGGCGCAGAACAGAGCCTTTTCTATCACAGGCCTTATCTTGTAACGGGCCGGCTTCCGCCTGCCGGTGGATGTGTTCAATTAAATGCAAGCGGTTGCTAGGCGACACAAAGGACGGCCATTATGGGGGCAGGAAGGCTGCTTAATTCACAGCAGACCGAACAACAAAGAGAAATTGCTGAAATCAGACGAAATGGGCTCCGGCAGGACTCTCAGACAGCATGGCACTCAGTAGCAGTGCAGAGCTCACCTTGGGAGTCAAGGTGCAGAAGATTGCAGCAATGAATATTTGTGGGCAGACCCACGTGGCAGGGTCCCAGGCCGCAATCAGGTGTAGCGCAATCAGGTGTAGGTGAGGGAGGGGACTCCTGCCCTCTCCTCAGACGACGTGGATGTATTTTGATCAGATTGTCTGGTATTTTTAGATAATAGTCTTATCTCTTTACACATTTGAGACTTTCTCTGTTTCACTAGAGGATTAAAGGAATGCTTGTGACTTATTTGAGTTAAATTCAAATTACAATCATTCCTTACAAGCTTAACCATTTTCTGTTCAAGGTAGTGTCCAAGACTTTCCACAGAGTAGTTTAAGACTTTCTTCCAAGCATGATTAATAAAATCATGTAACATAACCTGGTTCAATTTTTGAATTCTGAGGGGTGACCATTTTATACGATTTCCTCTTACTTTAACTTCACCAGTATGAGCGTAATTTACATTTTGATCAGTTGTGCCACACAGATTTAAATTGACACTAAGCATTGAATGATCGCTATATTCAGATCTAATAATACACAATTCACTCGATCCCTCAGCGAGTTTACGAGTAAAAAGAATATAGTCAATTATAGACTTTGCCCCTCTGGTATGCCAGGTTGGCAATTTGTTCTCAAGCAGATCAAGGCCCCAGCTATCAGATAGAGTTAACCAAAGTGTGCTGCGAAAAAGTTTATCGCCTAATTGACGCAACAAAGTGTGCCCCGTGGCTAACAAGTCAGTGGTGAGAGCCGGTTCTTGAACACAATCCGCATTAAGATGCCCACTCAATATAATTAGACCTGCAGGACTGTTGTATAGCCATTCATCAATCAGTGTACTCAATTCTTCCAGTGCAGTGACCAGTGGGCTGTCAGTCCAATCAGCAGCATTCCAATAAACATTTATCATCATTAAATTCTTCATACTGACTGAGGGATGGACTTCAAGTGTTAAAATCAAAAAGGCATCCATAATATTACAATCAAACATATTTTGGATATTCCTTCCCTGTCTTTCGGCCGTCAAAAGACCACCTTTCAGGCGACCCTTCAGCCCACCTTTTGCATGAATACACTTGTCTCATATCCATCCCAAACGAGATTTCCTCTAGCCAATGTCTCCTGTAATAATATGAAATCATACATTGCCAATTCCTTTATAAGAGTCTCGTTTGATATTAGATGACCATTACCTCTGGAATTCCAGGAGAGAAATCATAGTTTTTATGGCAGGCTAATGAGGCTTATTTAACGTTTGTAGTTGCACAATTGAATCTCTTAAGGATATAGCTAACTATCGCCACTCCTTAGTATCAATCAATTGAGTTATCAATCGCTTTCTTAATATTATTGGAGCTCGCATTCACTGTCTTGTCATCCCGTGTTAATTGGCTTTCTTCATTCGAATTTTTCACTAGATGACGTACATTGCTAAAGCAAGTTATATCAAATCCTCGTTTCTGAAGCTGTGCTGCTTCTTTAATGAGCAATGCACGTACAAGGGGTGATGGTATAACCAATCTAACATAGTCATAGCTGTGCGGATGGTTGTAATCAATTAATTTAATGTCGACAGGCGTTATTAGACTAAATCCTGTGATTTCAGCAAGCATGGTAGGTAGATAAGATCTGTTTAACGAGGGAGCCCCTCCCTCATCAAATAAATAATTAATTATGAGTCCTGGTACATCTGTAAAAACAGGTTATCTTAGATCACTTTCTGCTATACAAGTTGGTATATGAACATGTATATGTTTGTTAGGTTTTGCATCTTATTCATGAGACCTTTGGTAATTGGCTCCACTGATGCAGTTACAGATTTAGAATCAGTTTGCCTTTGCATCTGATCACTGTGGCAGGGTTCAGTGGGCTAGTCACTCTTCATAGTTGATTTTCTGTCTTGGTCAAAAATACTTTTTATTATTTGTAAAATGTCCTCTTCATTAAGGGTATTCTCATGCTGAATGTCACGATTGTGACATTTTACTACATTTATATTCTCGTGATTAAACTGACTTCTGAACCATGCTTTTATATAATGTGTTATCTGAAGAAACATCTCTATAATTGTGTGAACATGCACACCTATACCCACATGTATGTAATCTCTTGATTTGGGGAGCATGGCATTTTGATGTTCTTTTGTGAAATTCAAAGTATTATGACAATCCTTGTCTTCTTCTGGGAGGGCTGTCTCCCTCATTCTCTGTGGTCTTTGTATGGACTCCATCCTACTTATTCTAGTAGATAGCGATGCCTCTGATAGCGGAGTGGTCGATCTTGAAATAGCAGTGTGATTTTGAAAAATTTCAAAGATGTTGTTTACCCCTGATTCAATTGATTTTAAATGTGTATCAATTCGGCAGGGATCTTTTCTATTTTTCAGGGCATCAGCTAGTTTTAGGGTTCCCTCTATGTATTCGCGGCTCTACTTTTAGAGGATCGGGGAAGAGTTTTACCTCTCATGTCTTCTTGATTTTTATCCAGACCTGTCTCAGAATCAGAGATTAAGAGGACATCTTCATCTATTTTACTTTCATCAATTAAGTTCTTAAAGTCTTTGTCTCTCAAGAACTTTCTTGATGATTTGTTCATTGCAGATTACACCAATGCCTTTTTATGTTTATTTTTCCTTTCTCTTTTTTTAACGTTTTTTCACTAGGTTGATAAATATGAGGAATAATTCCTTCCGAAAAATCAGTAAAGATGTTAGACTTTTTCAATTGTACTTTATCATTTTCCTCAAAATTTACCTCGGGCATCGATCTCGGCAGCTTCCCCCTGCCCCCACAATGCATCATTATCTTGTTCCAAACATTTGTATAGATTCTCGGGCAGCTTGGTAATTGTTTTCAACATTTATTTTAATAGTATTGTTTGTAATTTTATTTCACCCAGTAGCTGTTCATTCAGAATTCTAGGAGCCAATCCCATCTCATTGTTTCCTTTAATGTCACTTGTATTAGTTTGTAATTCAAGAGGTAACAATGTTTGCTCGTATTGAGTTTAAGGATCATGAGGTTCTGACATTTCTAGAAGTGATATTTCACCTGATTGGAAAGTAGGAGGTGTGTCAAGAAAGTAGTGATTTAAATTGTCCTCCCTTCTGGGGTTATCACACTCCGTACTCATATGTGCTCTATTACCGGCAACCATAACATTTGGGTCACGATCCTCAGCAAACAAAAGTTGAGAACAGTCTGGTCCTTCATTAGATTGAGATGGAATTTGAAGGGCGATTGTTTTTATTAGCTCATTTGAACATTTTTGTGCGCACTCTACAACCTCTGAATCTGATTCAGGTGACTGAGGAAGCAGGACCATTGCAGCTCTTAATAAACTGGCTCTACGCGAGGGCATGGCTAGCCCTACTAATGGCATATCTTTCTTAGAGGAGACATTTTGCCTAACCTTCATTTTACTCAAAGTGCTGGCGTAAGCTTTTATTCACACAATATCTGTCTATGTTTGGTGTTTCCCAATTTCGTTTCAGTAATTCTACAGATGCAGCAACTAACACAAAGTGGTTATTGGTTTCACCTTTAAAGAGGTAATCATTCACATTTAACATTCAATTTTGTGAAAACAATGTTCCCAATTTCGTTTCAGTAATTCTACACGTGCAGCAGCTAACACAGAGTGGTTATTGGTTTCTCCTTTAAAGCGTTAACAATTCACATTTAAAATTCGATTGTCTGAAAAATCATACCGCAGCCATGGCCCCAGGCAAACAAGCCAACAGGCACTCTGTTCGCACTCCGTGTGCGCGCTGCCTGCTGGGTAAATAGCCTGTGGCACAAAAGGTGGCATGGCTTAGGTTTGAACAAAGTTTTCGTGCAATTAAAACGTATCTTCTTGAAAACATCTATTCCGTGGCAGCAACTTTCAGAATAGATACAGCAGGGTCCACAATCAGAGTCACACTCTGTGTGTGCCCCGAATTATAGTATAAATTATAGTATGGCATTACATTTCTCCAACAAAAATACAACGGCACAGTATCTGGGAGACGAGCAAAAGATGCTTGTTTATTTATTTGATTTGTTCATTTATGATACTTAGATGGAAGGATGTCCAGAGAGTAAAACATTTGAATCTTATACCAAACTGCTTGAACTTTGATGGATGTTTTACTAAAAGGTCTAGGAGCGTGATCACAGGCATCTGCGTGGTTAATTTGGATATATATATATTTCAGGGCTTTGTTCTCACAGGGTGTTGGGGCCAATGCACATGTTTTTAATATGGGATATTTCCCTTATTAGGAGCGCATTCTGGCCTGCCAAGACTGGAGTTTATAGTCGGGGGAGGCAGGCAATGTGGTTCCGGGTCTTACGTAGTTTGCAGACTGTCTTGGCCCAGGACCACTGGTGGACACTTTGATGACCACAGCAATACAATATTGTAGTGACATAAGGAATAGAACACTTTGTAGTAGATGCCAACATTCAGTGTTGTAGGTCCCAGCATTGATTTCAGGGATAAAGAAAATATCGTAGTCTAACATAGCACTTTGGTTTCTCAATTTTAAGGGACATCGGAGAGAGACATGTATTCTGGCTAGTTCAAGGGAAAGCTGCTGGTGTGTTTAAGACCTATGATCAAGATATTAGACGCATTCAGGCAGAGTTTGTTTTGCTGCAACAATTGTTAAAAATGTTCTAAACATCACTGAACTTGAATTTTGTCCCCCAAAATCTGTGTAGCTTTAGGTATAGCTGGTTGTTGTCAGAGTACATGTGATAGATGTCATGAGATTCAGTGCTGGCAGAAAAAAATTGATGTTTTTAGAGAAAGTGCTCTGCTTGATATGGTACCCAATTTCCAAAGAGGGATGCTAACCAGTCAAGCACTGTGCCTTCAATCCCAACATGCACAGCAAGGCCAGTTAGGTGAACTGTGTATCAGATATGCCAAGTGTCCGGTAGTAGTTGCATGAATGTACGGCTTTTGTCCATGGATACATGTTCTGTTTGTTATGTGTTTAAGTTTGGTCTATAAAGTAGGAGCCTTATGGCGTTGGTACCTTGTCTGAGAAAATGGCATATTGTACCCCCGCCTGCAGTTACCAGACTGTTGTCATTGGAGGAAAACAAAGGACAAAACACAGGAGTTGAGAGTGTTACATCACCGCGCCATTCACGCCGGCGGGGGATGGAATGCTTTCAGGCCACGCTGGGGGATTAGCACGTGTGTGGACCAGGTGTGAAATGAAACACGTCATGCTGTGGGCAGGCGGGTGGTTTATTGGTTTCAAATAAAGGAGGAATGTTGTGTCTTCCTCACGATATCACATGAGGCGGACACAACATTCCTCCTTTATTTTAAACAAACACACATTTCACAATAACAGTGAAACAACACAGGCTGCCCCTACATACTCAAGTCTGCTGCAGTTGGGGCACACCCTGTTTGCCTCAACATCCAACATCAACATCCAAAATAGTCTTCTGGTATTTACCACTCATAGGGCCTCATTACGAGTTTGGAGGTAACCACGGTGCTATACGGCCATGACTGCCTCCAAACTCGTACCGACTCCGCCCTGGTGAATGGAGCATTTACCGCCCCATTCCAAGGTTGGCGGGGGCGGTAATTCCTCATTCACCAGGGCCCTTCCCTATTCCCATTTGAGCCCCTAGAACGGTTCAAATGGGTATAGTAAAACCAGGCGTTAAGGGAGGACCTGCAAAGGGAACTCGTAGTAGGGCGTTAAGGTATTACCGGTACCGGTGCCCCTCATTTCCATCTCTTTATATTGCATAGGAGGGAGTGAGTAGTCACAGGGGAAAAAGTGACCATATTATCTTTTGATTGAAATCATATCAAGGTTTATTTCTGTGTTGCATTCTTTCCCATTATTGCATTTCCTTGAGTTACATAAAGTATTCTCTGCTACAGTATCCTTCATATTCATACTCCTAAGTGATTAAAGAGATTGTCGATTTTGTAATATTCTCCTTGTTGATTACCGTCCATATTCATAAGTGTGCTATTCAAATATTATTTTAAATAATAGAAGTGTGATATATACATATTGTTTAATTCTTCAAATAAATCTTTTAATTTGCAAAACAAACCTACGTCTTGGCTCAGTGAGGTCAGGGGGATTCAAAGAGAGGGGCGTTATAGAAGGGTTCATCAACCAGATTTAAAGAACTTTGACATCAAAATATATAAATAAGGGCTTCCATTGGGCATCCCATCCTAAGCATTGACTTAGATGGATTGCTGGATTGAAGTCACTTATAGTACCAGTTGCCGTAGGTGGGCAGCTGTCTTGAGGCAGCGCGATGTGGGTCTCTGCTGTGACCGAGGACGTCTCGTGCCAAAAGGAACGAAAGGACAAATCACGTCCTAGGGGTCACTACTTGAAAGTGAGCATCCCTCAAAAAGGCATTTAAAACTCCCCAAGAAGAGTCAATGATGGACACACCCCAGATGGGAATGAGCCCAAGACCAAGTGCGGGTGAAGTTAATTAGTAAAAGTTTATCCGAACCAATATAGGGCAAGCAGAGAACTCTGAGAGCACTCTGTCCGACAATAGAAAAACATTTATATTTATTACCAAATAACGTCATCAGTGAGGTGAGCTATAGGGGGCACATAGTCGTGGGAATTGGGTGGCGAAGGCTAGATACTAAGTATTGTATAAGGGCAGTGCTCCATGATTGGTGGAGATCCACGTGGTGCCAGTGTGGGGTGCTTGGGTCAGCTGGGCTCATCTGGGTGGAGCGCTGGGTCCGAGGAAGTCCAAACTGTTACAATTTACGCTACATAACATTTGCCCTTGTGGCCACACATACTTTGGCCATCATCTATTTAAGTTAACCCATGAGAGGTATACTCTTTATAATTTGACCTGAACAATAAAAGTGAGAACACATGGGTCCAAGAGGCAAAATTACTCATAAGATTATGGTGTCACAGTCACCAATCATTCTGTTAGATCTCCTGAGGCAATTATCTATTGTTTGTTTGTGTGAGAAGAATATATTGCCACACAGGGGATCTGGGGTGAGCTGAGGCGGTACACTTCAGAAGAGGCATGCACTCTTACTTCAAAAAAGCATTAAGATTAAGATGAGGGCTTTGTTGCCCATATTTCATTAACCAGAGTCTGGGGTTGCCAGACAGATTCATGGTAACACCGTGAATTAAGGGGGCTGAGGGGATGGTGCATACTTGGTGCAGGCTCAGCGAAAGGGGTGAGAGGTTACAGTTGTAGCATCGCATCACACACAGGGCTAAGGTTCCGAATCCGGGCCCAGCCAGAGTGGGAGGAAAGGTGGGGGCTGTGAACGCACTGGTACCTGAGAGGGGCGAGGGGAGAAACGGCCCTGTAGCATGTTGGGCCGTGCATTTGCTACGTTGTGTGGGCCACACATAGAGCTTTCATTTCAAATGAGGTAGAAATATGTTAGTGTGTGCATTGGTACAGTGAAAAGTCTGCAACATTCTGCTTATAATATGACATGCATAATTCGATACTCAAAGGTTAAATGAATGCTACAAAGGACACTCTATTATATAGTGGGCACTCATTACATTAAAAACATACATATTGCAACCCTTAATTGAATATATTTAGAATCATACATTCTTAAGAAATCATTAAGTATATATTGAGATCATACATTGCCTTGTGTATTGTGCAAAAACAGTAATCCTTGATTAGTAATGAAAGGCTTGAACATACATGTTGTGGTTTTGTGTATGATCTGGGATGGGTGAGGGCTATCTTATTTCAATATGTACAATCAGTTTTATGGACTCAAAGTGAATTTATCGACCCTTCAGATGGCTTAGCGGCATGGGTGAAACAAGGTGGCACACAGGCTTAGCATACATGTCTGGCACTTCAAACGGGGAACAGGGTTGGGGGTTATCCACAGCTGGTGTAATAAATGGGGGTTTGCAAGGGGACAGGACAAGTTTTATGGAGATAGCTTGCTTTTCTCAAACCCCAGTTTCGGCCCGGTCATCTGCAGGTCAATGATGGACTGCGGAAGGTGAAAGATACAGTGTTTGTCATGCAACTTGTTCGCGCCTAGTCTCCCGTGAGAACAGGCTTGCAGCAGGACCACCAAGGGGAGGAGAGCGAGGGAAGCGCCGGGCTCGCTGTGCGCCGTCAGGAGGGGAGAACTGCAGCCCTGCAGACTGCTTGTGTTAGTGAGGCCTAAGTTTTCTTATTTTCAAAATGGAGTCTAAGTGTGTCACAAAATGGAGTTTGTACCATACTTCAGGATGAGCCGTGCAGCCCCATGTGTCGACCCACAGCCATCCTTGATCCCGGGCGCCAGGTGCATGGATGGCCGCTGGGCGAGTCATAGGGTGCACGTTGGTGATAAATGGAGGGCAGCGGGGCCCTTAAGACCTTTCCTCCCATAGAATTGGGCCATCCTATGCGGGGCAAAAGGGGGCACATTTGCGATTTAGGGGGGTCTGGAACATGGAGGAGCACTAGCTCGCTTCCTCCATCCATGCAGCCCCCTGGTGGCAACTTGTTGGCGTATTATTTTAATCATCTTTATTAAGTTTAGTTTATTATTTGTATAGCGCAGCCTGCCCTGGGGCATCCAGGCGCTTGGCATGGTTACAAAGTAGCCAAAGAGAGTTGCAGACATGCTAAACATAGGTATGCATTACAGAAAGTATGGAAATTGTATAAAAAACTGTGAAATTATATTATGCACATCATAATATATATACAAGGTTTGAGATTGTGCAGATAGTTCAGGCAGTATGTACATTTGTGTGGAATAAAATAGGCGTTTTAGACTTCTTTAGCCAGTAACCAGGTTTTGGCACTATGTCTGAAGCGGTGGAAGGAAGGTTCGGATCTGAGATCAGCTGGAAGTGAGTTCCAGAGTTTAGCAGCAAGCACAGTGAAGCTAGTGCCGCCTGCTTTTTCAAGCTTGAAACTAGGGATATTTAGGCAATGTGTTTGGGCTGATCTAGATGGGTGGGATGGGGTGTGGTGCGTGAAGTTGTCGCGAGGTATCTAGAAGCTTGGTTGACTAAGCATTTGTGTGTGAGAGAGAGCGTTTTATACTCTATTTTCTGCTGTATAGGAGCGTCTAGCGTCAGAGATGTGCTCGTGTTTGGGTATGTTCGTGGCTGCTCTTAGTGCCTTATTTTGTATAACTTGGAGCTTTTGGTGTTCTTTTGGCTGGTGCCCAGGTAGAGAGCGTTGCAATAGTCGACTTTGGAGAGAACAAGTGCTCTGGCTAGGGTGGTGCAGTTGGAGGTCGAGAGGTAAGGTCTGCTGGCATTGATGAGCTTGCATGTGTAAGCCGTGGTGGATGAGACAGCATTGATTTGTCTTGTCAGAGAGATGGAGGAGTCAAGGTAAATCCCCAGGGTTTTGACGCTATTGGAGACACAAATGTTGCCGTCGATGGTGAATGTCTGGTAAAGTTTGTCGAGTTTGTTGAGTCTTGATTGGGAGCCTATGAGGAGAAGCTCAGTATTGTCATCGTTGAGGCAGAGGCCATGTTTGGCCATCCATTCTTGGATAATGGAATAGATGTTGTTAAGTACTGTGTTGTCGGTAGAGTAGTCACCTGTTAGTGGGATGAGTATATGGGTGTCGTCTGCGTAATTTGTGTAGATGATACCCAAATGGTCAAGTATGTCGAAGAGAGGTTTTGTAAACGCGTTATATAGTGTAGGGGAAACGCAGGAGCCCTGGGGGACGCCGCATGTAACGGGGGATGGTTCAGCAGAGGGTATGGGGTAGAAGACGCTCATGGATCTGTTCTTCAGGAAGGACTGAATCCAGGCATTGGCCTTGTCAGAGAATTTGGCTGCTGAGGTTAGGTGATTGCAGAGAATGTCATGATTCACCAAGTCAAAGGTGGCCAACAAGTCGAGGAGGAGAAGAAGGGCTAGTTTGCCGTTGTCTTTGAGGTTGTCCATTTGTGTCATGAGATCGAGCAGGGTTGTCTCTGTGCCATGTTTGGGGCAGAAGCCCGATTGTCTTAGTCCTAACAAGTTATTTTTCTCTAGATGGATCTGGATCTGCAGGTAGGCAGCTCTATCAAGTATTTTTAGGAGGAAGGGCACTGTAGTAATGGGTCTGTAGTTCGTAGGGACACTGGGGTCTAGTGAGGGCTTCTTGAGTAAAGGTAAAACCCAGGAGTCTTTTAGGTTGTTGGGTACTGTGCTGGATACGAAGGATGAGTTTATATGCGATGTGATGAAAGGGGCTAGGTGTTTGGCCGCGTCTTTGATGACTGTTGCAGGGCAGATGTCCCCTTGGCATTTGGAGGGTTTCAGAGAGATAATTATGTCTTCAACCTCTTTGATGGTGATGGTGGAGAATTCAAATAGGTTGTTATAATCCGATCGTGTGGTGCGGGTGGGGGAGATGGGGTTGTCAGCGAAGGTGAGACTTTCCTTCTTTGTCTCAATTTTGGCTTGTAACATAGCAATTTTGCCTAGGAGTGCTTCTTGAATGTTGGTGCACCAAGAAGTATCTTTGGTGCATGTGTCAGGGATAGGGGATGGGGATTCTAGACCTCTCAGGATATTAAAGAGCTCTTTGGTGTTGGATTTGGCATTACATATTCTTTCATTGTACATGTTTTTTTTGTTTGGATGATAGCTAGCTTGTAGGTATTGGAGGCTAGGGAATAGGAAGTTTTGTTGTTAGTGGAAGGAGACTGTTTCCACACCGATTCCGCTTGTCTTTTATTTGTGCGAAGAGTTTTTAGTTCAGGAGTGAACCAGGAGTTAAGATGCGCACGTGGTTTGGCTTTCCGTAGTTTGAGTGGTGCCACAGTGTTTATGGCCTTGAGAATGGTTGTGTTATTGAGGTCTACTAATGCAGTGGGGTTGGCAATGGTGGGTGTGAAATCAATGATGGGTTAGAGAAGAGGGATGAGTTTCTCGATTGTGATATTTTTGATGTTTCTTGTGAGTGTGGGTGGAGCATTGGGAAGGGACATGGGTGTTTGTCTTTGTTGATGGTGAAAGTGATGAGGTGATGGTCAGTCCAGGCACAGGGTGTGTTAGAGAGAATGGTGGTGTTGCAGTTGAGGTCTGCAATCCAGTCAAGGGTGCGGCCTTTGTTGTGTGTGGGTTGAGCGATGTGGTGGGTGAATCCTAATTCGGATATGGTATTAGCGACTGTGCTAGCTTTGTCATCTTTCTCGTCATTGTACCCCAGGTTGAAGTCACCTAGAATGAGTAATCTTGAGTTGGGTTTGGTGTTGTTGCAGAGCAAGAGAGCTATATCTTCATTAAAAGAGGATATATGGCCCGGCGGTCTATAGATAAGATGTATGGTGATTGTACTTGTGTTGGAAGTGGATAGTTTGATGGTGAGCAATTCTGCAGATGGGAGTGATTGGTTTTGAATGTGTCTTATGTTAAGGAAACTTCTTGCGATAATGGCTATGCCGCCGCCTTTGGCTGTTTGTCTATCTACGCGGCAGATGGTGTAGTCATTAGGGATGGCTAGCGCTAGGGTGGGGCCTGAAGCTGCGTGGAGCCAGGTCTCGGTAATAGCTAAGAAGTCTAGATCGTTGAGAGAGATGGTGGCGGATATTTCTAGGGCATGGGCGACTAATGATCTAGCGTTGATAAGTGCGCCTTTGATAGTTTCGGTGGTGGCTTGTTGTGGTTTTCTGTTGAGTGTGCATGAGGAGGGGGCATTGGAGCGGGGAGTGGAATGGCCGGGAGATACTGTTGTGTATGAGCAATGAGTGGCTGGTTTGGTTTTGGTTTTATTTTTGCATCGGCCTATGTTAGGAGGAGTCGGGAGGGTATGTGTCCTATATCTGAGGCGGTTGTGTCTTATTGTGCCTAAGCTGGATAGGAGTTCCTTATGGTATTATTGTTTGAGGTAGGAGTGCAAGGAATAGTGGTATGCATTCCTTTTTGGATATTGTGAGAGTCTTCTGTGGGGTGAAGCTCGGTGAAGGCAGGCTGGAATGGGTTAGTCTTGGGTAGAAATGGGGTGGGACATGGGATATGATGGTGTCTAGGACATGCTGGTCTACTAAGACCATTAGGGTGGCAGAGGAAATGCAATCCTGTGCAGGGTAGGTCGAGTGGTACCAGGCAGAAGGGAAACATGATCAGAAAAGTCCAGGTTGGCATAGCTGTTAGTGGTTTAGGTTAGCAGGCTGAAGCAGAGGGCTTTACCTTGGCAAGAAGCTAATGCAATTTTTCGCGCAGACTAGGAGCGATATTTCTGTTTTGGGCTGGAATGGGTTTGCAGTGGCATATTGCTAACAAGGTTTTTCACACAGTCTATGAATATATTTACTGCTGTAGGCTAGAATGGATTTACAGTGGCATATTGCTAGCACAATTTTTCACACAGTCTAAGCAGTTTTCTGTAGTGGGCTAGGGTAGGTTTGCAGTGGCAAATGTCTAACATATCAATGGCATATCAATGACCCAGTTTTAAAGCGGCTCAGGCAAGGAGGAGATCGTGCAAACATAAGTACAGTGATTGGGAAGGTGAGATAGACTATAGTTGGTGCTAGTAGAGTGGGAGTCTTTATCAATGTTGTGCGGGCGATAGCAGCACTGAGTAATCTCATGCACAGATGCAGAGATCAGGAGAGTAAGACGATATAACTCTAACTATTCGGGTGAGCATATGCAGTAATGGTTAGGTGAAGCAGACGAAAGCAGTCAGAGTGGTGCAGTAGTACCTAAGAAGTATGGACTATATGCACGTAATATACACAGGATAAACAGGTAAGTCATGAGAGGCAGGTACCATCTATGCAATATTATGAGGAAGGCAATACAATCTAGTGGACAACAGGTGCGCCAGATGTGTTTGACGGAGGGATTGTGGCAGCGTTAGGATAATAGCAGTTTGAGGTTGTTGTCTCAAGCTTCAAGGTACAGTATGGGAACCAGGTATACTGTGAGCACTGTAGTGGTGGATTGAGCAGCGGGTGGATCCACACACTGCTTACAAATTTGTAGGGCCTGTCGGAACGACAAGGTGGTCCGGAGAAGCGACGACAGTTCAAAGATTATGAGTATGAATGAGCTTTGCATTAACTGTGTGCTCAACAAATAGTTGTAAAGGCGGCTCAGGTTGCTGTGGTGAGGGTTACAAACTTCGGCTGGAATGGTCAGAAGAATGAAGAGAGAAACGCTTACCTGCGCACCCAGTGCGCAAACAGGCGCAGAACAGAGCCTTTCCTATCACAGGCCTTATCTTGTAACGGGCCGGCTTCCGCCTGCCGGTGGATGTGTTCAATTAAATGCAAGCGGTTGCTAGGCGACACAAAGGACGGCCATTATGGGGGCAGGAAGGCTGCCGAATTCACAGCAGACCGAACAACAAAGAGAAATTGCTGAAATCAGACGAAATGTGCTGCGGCAGGACTCTCAGACAGCATGGCACTCAGTAGCAGTGCAGAGCTCACCTTGGGAGTCAAGGTGCAGAAGATTGCAGCAATGAATATTTGTGGGCAGACCCACGTGGAAGGGTCCCAGGCCGCAATCAGGTGTAGCGCAATCAGGTGTAGGTGAGGGAGGGGACTCCTGCCCTCTCCGCAGACGACGTGGATGTATTTTGATCAGATTGTCTGGTATTTTTAGATAATTGTCTTATCTCTTTACACATTTGAGACTTTCTCTGTTTCACTAGAGGATTAAAGGAATGCTTGTGATGGATTTGAGTAAAATTCAAATTACAATCATTCCTTACAAGCTTAACCATTTTCTGTTCAAGGTAGTGTCCAAGACTTTCCACAGAGTAGTTTAAGACTTTCTTCCAAGCATGATTAATAAAATCATGTAACATAACCTGGTTCAATTTTTGAATTCTGAGGGGTGACCATTTTATAAGATTTCCTCTTACATTAACTTCACCAGTATGAGCGTAATTTACATTTTGATCAGTTGTGCCACACAGATTTAAATTGACACTAAGCATTGAATGATCGCTACATTCGGATCTAATAATACAAAATTCACTCGATCCCTCAGCGAGTTTACGAGTAAAAAGAATATAGTCAATGATAGACTCTGCCCCTCAGGTATGCCAGGTTGGCAATTTGTTCTCAAGCAGATCAAGGCCCCAGCTATCAGATAGAGTTAACCAAAGTGCGCTGCGAAAAAGTTTGTCGCCTAATTGACGCAACAAAGTGTGTCCTGTGGCTAATAAATCAGTGGTGAGAGCCGGTTCTTGAACACAATCCGCATTAAGATGCCCACCCAACATAATATAATTAGACCTGCAGGACTGTTGTATAGCCATTCATCAATCAGTGTACTCAATTCTTCTAGTGCAGTGACCAGTTGTCTGTCAGTCCAATCAGCAGCATTCCAATAAACATTTATCAACATTAAATTCTTCATACTGACTGAGAGATAGACTTCAAGTGTTAAAATCAAAAAGGCATCCATAATATTACAATCAAACATATTTTGGATATTCCTTTCCTGTCTTTCGGCCATCAAAAGACCACCTTTCAGGCGACCCTTCAGCCCACCTTTTGCATGAATACACTTGTCTCATATCCATCCCAAACGAGATTTCCTCTAGCCCATGTTTCCTGTAATAATATGAAATCATGCATTGCCAATTCCTTTATAAGAGTCTTGTTTGATATTAGATGACCATTACCCTTGGAATTCCAGGAGAGAAGTCATAGTTTTTCTGGCAGGCTAATGAGGCTTATTTAACGTTTGTAGTTGCGCAATTGAATCTCTTAAGGATATAGCTAACCATCGCCACTCCTGAGTATCAATCAATTGAGTCTCCAATCGCTTTCTTAATATTATTGGAGCTCGCAGTCACTGTCTTGTCATCCCGTGTTAATTGGCTTTCTTCATTCTAATTTTTCATTAGATGACGTACATTGCTAAAGCAAGATATATCAAATCCTCGTTTCTGAAGCTGTGCTGCTTCTTTAATGAGCAATGCACGTACAAGGGGTGATGGTATAACCAATCTAACATAGTCATAGCTGTGCGGATGGATGTAATCAATTAATTTAATGTCGGCAGGCGTTATTTGACTCAATTCTGTGATTTCAGCAAGCATGGTAGGTAGATAAGATCTGTTTAACTAGGGAGGCCCTCCCTCATCAATTAAATCATTCATTATGAGTCCTGGTACATCTGGAAACACAGGTTATCTTAGATCACTTTCCGCTATACAAGTTGGTATATGAACATGTATATGTTTGTTAGGTTTTGCATCTTATTCATGAGACCTTTGGTAATTGGCTGCACTGACGCAGTTACAGATTTAGAATCAGTTTGCCTTTGCATCTGATCACTGTGGCAGGGTTCAGTGGGCTAGTCACTCTTCATAGTTGATTTTCTGTCTTGGTCAAAAATACTTTTTATTTGTCAAATTTCCTCTTCATTAAGGGTATTCTCATGCTGAATGTCACGATTGTGACATTTTACTACATTTATATTCTCGTGATTAAACCGACTTCTGAACCATGCTTTTGGATAATGTGTTATATGAAGAAACATCTCTATAATTGTGTGAACATGCACACCTATACCCACATGTATGTAATCTCTTGTTTTGGGGAGCATGGCATTTCGATGTTCTTTTGTGAAATTCAAAGTATTATGACAATCCTTGTCTTCTTCTGGGAGGGATGTCTCTCTCATTCTCTGTGGACTTTGTATGGATTCCGTCCTATTTATTCTAGTAGATAGTGATGCCTCTGATAGCGGAGTGGTCGATCTTGAAATAGCAGTGTGATTTTGAAATATTTCAAAGATGTTGTTTACCCCTGATTCAATTGATTTTAAATGTGTATCATTTCGGCAGGGATCTTTTCTATTTTTCAGGGCATCAGCTAGTTTTAGGGTTCCCTCTATGTATTCGCACTGAGTGGCTCTACTTTTAGAGCATCAGGGAAGAGTTTTACCTCTCATAGCTTCTTGATTTTTATCCAGACCTGTCTCAGAATCAGAGATTAAGAGGACATCTTCATCTATTTTACTTTCATCAATTAAGTTCTTAAAGTCTTTGTCTCTGAAGAACTTTCTTGATGATTTGTTCATTGCAGATTACGCTAATGACTTTTCATGTTTATTTTTCCTGTCTCTTTTTTTTGACGTTTTTTCACTAGGTTGATAAATATGAGGAAAAATTCCTTCCTATAAATAAGTAAAGATGTTAGGCTTTTTCAATGGTATTTTATCATTTTCCTCAAAAATTACCTTGGGCATTGAGCTCGGCAGCTTCTCCCTGCCGCAATGCATCATTAGTTTGTTCCATACATTTGTATATATTCTAGGGCAGCTTGGTAATTGTTTTCAACATTTATTTCAATAGTATTGTTTGTAATTTTATTTCACCCAGTAGCTATTCATTCAGGATTCTAGGAGCCAATCCCACCTCATTGTTTCCTTTAATGTCACTTGAATTATTTTGTAATTCATGTGGTAACAATGTTTGCTCGTATTCAGTTTGAGGATCATGATGTTCTGATATTTCTAGAAGTGATATTTCACCTGGTTGGAAAATCGGAAGTGTGTCAAGAAAGGAGTGATTTAAATCGCCTTCCCATCTGGGGTTATCATACTCCATAATCAAATGAGCTCTATTACCGGCAACCATAACATTTGGGTCACGATCTTCAGCAAACAAAAGTTGAGAAAAGTCTGGTCCTTCGTTAGATTGTGATGGAATTTGAAGGACGACTGTTTTTATTAGCTCATTTGAACATTTATGTGCGCACTCTAGAACCTCTGAATCTGATTCAGGTGACTGAGGAAGCGGGAGCATTGCAGCTCTTGATAAACTGGCTCTACGCGAGGGCATGGATAGCCCTACTAATGGCATATCTTTCTTAGAGGAGACATTTTGCCTAACCTTCATTTTACTCAAAGTGCTGGCGTTACCTTTTATTCACACAATATCTGTCTATGTTTGGTGTTTCCCAATTTCGTTTCAGTAATTCTAAGGATGCAGCAACTAACACAGAGTGGTTATTGGTTTCACCTTTAAAGAGGTAACCATTCACATTTAACATTCGATTGTGTGAAAAGTCATATTGCAGCCATGGCCCCAGGCAAACAGGCCAACAGGCACTCTGATCGCACTCTGTGTGCGCGCTGCCTGCTGGGTAAATAGCCTGCATCATTAAAGGGGGCGGGGATTAGGTATGAACAAAGTTTTCATGCAATCAAAAAGTCTTTTCTTGAAAACGTCAATTCAGTGGCAGCAACTTTCAGGATACATACAGCAGGTTGGGGCACACCCCGTTTGCCTCAAACATACAATGTCTCCAAATAGTCTTCTGGTATTTACCACTCGTATAGTCTCGCAACCTTGCTGGGGCGTTGGGGTGCAGCCCTCAGCCCATATCTATCGAGCCGTGGGGGCGGCATTGACTCTGATTCACCTCCCCCATCCTTCTCACCTTCTCTCTGGTCTGGCGCATCTTCTTCTTCTGATATCCCACCTGTGCAGCCATCTCCGGTATCTTCCTCTTCGACCAATGGCGCATGATGTTGCTGTGCAGGCCCTTCTCCTTCTTGTGGTTGCTCACTTCCATATGTCCACATCACCTTCTTGAACCAGGATGCACTTCTTGTGATTATTTGCTGTCATTTTCTTGCTGTCTCCATCAACCCTTCAGTCTTTATTACCTTCCATTGTTGGTGGTCATACCTGGACTCTAGTTTAGACTTACTTTGTGGTGTTCCGCAACACCAACACAGTGTCGCCCACCTTGTGTCTGGCTTCCCTGGCATTTCTCTCGCGACTCATGTACTCATTGGCCGCAACTCTCCTTTCATGAGTCTATCCTCCATCAATGTCATTCATACCTTTGCTCGGGTGATGGGGAATGGACAAGTTCCCCATTGTTCCGTACATGAGGTCTGGCAGGTGTACATTGGTGGAGCTATGAGGTGTCACTCGGTAGTTCCTTAAGAACCAGTATAAGTCCACCCGTCAGTGGTTGTTTTGACTTTGGAGATGCATAATACTTGTTGATTGTACTCATAAATCTATGTGGTGGTATTGGATATGGAGCTCTTCCATACATTTCTTTAACTCGGTCCCCAGAATAGATGGTCGGCTGTTGCTCTTGACACATCATGGTAGACCATGTTTTATGAACATTTTATCCAGTGCGGGGATGACCATGTCAGCCGAGGTTGATGTGATGATCTCCACTTCGGGGTACCGTGAGTGGTCGTCAATTGCTACCAGGAGGTAGATGCCCTCCTGTACAGTACAAAAGTCAATACTGATGACGTTGCACCTTGAGGATCCGCAATCCGCCGATTGGATCGGTTCCGGGTGCAGGGTGAACCTGTGATTTGATATGGGAGGCAGGCCCAGAGGATGTCCTCTACCTTTGTGTCTAGCTGAGGAAACCACACCCGGTGTCTTATCCTGGCCTTCGTATGGATCACCCCTTGGTGTCCCTCATGTGCAAGGGAGACAATCCTGTCTTGTTAACTGCATGGAATCACTATCCGGGTGCCACTTAGGATCAGTCCCTCGCTGTTGATGTACAGCTCCTGCCGCACCGTGAACATCCCAGTCAGGAATCCTCTGGCGGCCGGCATGCAGTTGTGAACATTTCGAGGAAAAAAGTTCCAATAACCTGTTATGATTGTGGTTTTGATGATGTTGCAGCTTGGGTCATCTTGTGTGGCCTTCACGATGTCAGCAATACTGACTGCTCTGGGCTTAGTGGCGTTGATGACTTGCCAGTTGTGTTCCTCTGTCTCGTCCACTTCTCCTCATGTTGCTGTGCGTGGGTGCCCCAATAGGAAGTCTGCAGGGTTGTCCCCCCCGCCTGGTACACCAACTCGAAATCGTACTGCTGCAGCTGCAGTAACCACTTCCCTATCCTAGCGGGATGGTTTGCGGATGACCCCGTGAAGATCGGGAGTAGTGGTTTGTGGTCAGTGAATGTTCTGAACCTCTGTCCGTACAGATAGATATGGAAATGTCAGCATCCACACAGGACCGCTATGGCTTCTTTCTTGATGTGGGAATACTGTCATGCACCGCCCTTGGAAGTGCTGGCAAAGGTGGAGGCACACCTAAGATGGTCTCCCATTGTGCCAGGTTGGAGGTCTAATTCTTTTCAAGATGGCCGTCGCTCCCATAATACTGTGCTCTCTTTGTTGCTTTCTTGCGTTGTATCCGTCTTTGGTTTAGCGCTGCCGGTACCTGTCTCATCAGCATTCCTGCTATCTTCTTGTTACTTCTCTTGTTGTTTCTTCCCGAACTTCCTGTTCGTTCCCCTCAGTGCCTTTCTGCATGCTCGGGTGTTCATTCCTCTTTCAGGTAAGTTTCACAGGATTTCTTGCTTTCAAACAACCTTTTTTTTCCCGTACCCTTTTCTTGGCGGTCACTTCCGCGTTTTCGTATACACTAGTTCTTCTTATATACTTTCCTTCGGACCTTTGCTATTATATGGCTTTCACCTATCCTTATCTACCTGACTTTTCCTCTTTTGTACTGCTCGCAGTTCTACCTTGGTAACACTTCAGTTCACGCATTTCTTCCATCTCCCATCTATCTTTCCTCTTTGTTGTTATTTGGCTCTAAGGATACTCTCGAGCTCTCTCCTCTCGTTTTCCGCTATTTTTCCTATTGCGTAACTCCTTTTTTTCTGTAGTCCTTACCTTTTTTTTTTCTTCATGGACAAGCCCTCTGCCATCTGTGTGCGACGTAACCTTCTTTGGCTGCTTCCTTATCCTGCCGGGAGCCGCTACTTGCTGCTTTCGCTATTGTAGACTCGGAGCAGACGTCTGCAATTGTTCTTCCATTACCCTTCTGAATTTGTTGTGTGCTTCCTGGAAAGAGAGGACCTGGGAGCCTAGATCCCACGTACATGCCCCCAGGCTGGTGCAACGATTTCACAGACTGTTGTTAGGCGACTCCAATCAAGCACTCCCACTAAGTCAGTGCCTTGCCTGGGATTGCTCAAGGGAAGCCCTTATTTTTATATTTTTATAGCAAGTTATACCCTGGATGATAAACCCTTGTATAACACCCCTCCCTATGAATCCCCCTGATCTCACTGAGCCAAGAAGTAGGTTTATTTTGCAATTTAAAAGATTTATTGGAAAATTAAACAATATATATATATCACACTTTTATAATAATGTAATAGTTGATATCACACTTATGAATATTATGTTGATCAACCATAGATAATCTGACACTAGAACACTTGTTTACAATCAATGAGGAGTTAGTATAGGAAGGATAAGGTAGCAGAAAAAACTTTTATGGATTCAAGGAAAAGCAATGAGGGAAAAATGCAGCACAGTACTAAACTTGATATGATTTCAACAAAAGATAATATGATCACTTTTTCTTTGACAATTCCCTCCCCCCTATGCAAGATAAGGAGATGGAAGGAGAGCACACAATTCTCAGGAATACAAAATGCAATACAAATTTCCAGTTCCCCCCAGCAAGCTTAGAGGGAAACAGGTATGATTTTAAAGCAGGCAAGATCCTTTTAAATGCGGTGGCAATGAAGTGAAAAATATGCTGAAAATGCTTTTAATTCCCTCTAGAGGTTCAGGGTGAGTGAGAGATACTTTAAATCAGTTCAGGTCAGCCCTACCAATGATTCAGGGATGGTTATCAGGTTGAAAACGGGATTCAGTAATGGAAGCAAAAGACAGATATTTTTACACGTGGTTGAAATGAAGCAAACTGTCAATTTGCTGCACTTTTTTCCGAGTGCGTCGATCGCGATTACGGAGGAACTATAAGGAGTAGCAAGTCGGTTTTAGGCTTGTTGGAAAGCTTAGAATCTTAGCTTTAAGATGAAAGACCACGTTCCTAGCACCTATGATTCCAAAGATACGGACGATTTCATGAAGGTAGTTTTTCAGAAATTAAATAATGATTCAAAATGGCAAAATGACACTTTTACAGGTTTAAAATCGGAGAAGGAACACACGATTCCTATGATGCAGTTCTAATAGGTTAAAATAGTTTGAATTAGATTATATTTAACTAAGATATTGGTTTTGCACAGTTCTGGCTGAGTACTCACACTATGAATTTGAAATAGGTCGTCAGGGTCTGGTCAGCAGGTTTGGACTGGACTCCGGCGGGTGGTTCTGAAGTCACAGCTCTCTGGGTCAGCTCTCAGGTTCTGGTCTGTGGTTCTGCTGTCGGCACTTCACAGCGGTCTGGTCTGCGGTTCTGCTGGTCTGGATCAAGTGGATTCTGGATACAGCACTGCTTTCTGGGTCTGCTGGTTCTGGCAAAAGTTCTTGGCAAAGGATCCAACAGCTTGCCTGGCTGTAGGATAGTTTGGTTGGATTGCTGGATTCTGAAGGCCTGCTGAGAAGAGTTCTCAGCTTGTGGGTTAGGCCTTTGCTTTAAGTTCTGTAGTCTATCTGGAGTCTAAGTTCTGGATGTTCCTTCTAGATGTTGTGTGGTCCGGCAAAATGCTCTGCAAGAAAATGGAAAAATGACCCTCTTGCCTGTCCAAGCAGTCTCTTTTCTCTTTTTATGTGTTTTGAAAGTGGGTGGGTCGGCTCATTCTGCATGCCCAACCCTCTCATGATTTGATAGGTCAAGGATTTTCTGTGACCTGATTTGAGAAGGGATAGTGTGTCAGAGTGAGTCAGAGTCTTACAGTCTATTGAAGAAACGCCCCTTTGCTTTTACTTAGAAAATGAATTTTTCATAACTAACAGGTTTCCCAGATACACACGTCGTTGAAATTACATACACATTATACAGATTAATTTAAGATACACTCTCGCCCAACTCTGATCCCCCTCAGAGCCTGGGTTCACAAATGGCAACATTTTGTGCTTTTTAGTGACTTTCGCCATATTGGTTTTTCCTCAAAATTTACACAGACCTGCACCCTTTCCCTGAGCATATTACTGGAAATTACTATGTCTCTATCCAAAACACAGTGTCTGCAATATTAATAAATAGCGGGGTTCGGTCCCAGAACACCGTACAAAGTGGAATTTGGGCTCAAATCGTGAGGGCATTTTTCATTTTCAGGATCCCCAAATTGTACATTTCTGTGAGCTTAATACAAGATTTTAGAAGAATTTAAGTTAAACATATATTTTCTGCAATATGAATCCACAGTCCTGTCTGGCCCGCCCCTAGGAACTGGGGGAGTCAGGGATCAAATGTCTCTCCTTCCAGGCAGAGCTCTGTTTACAGTCCACACCCAAAATCAGCATACCCCATTCAATTGAAAGGGTCTATTGTGTTGGGTCCAGCAGGCTGCAGGGAAGTCCCCTCCCTCTCAATCAACAGGGCCATGTGATATCCTACCTCCCGGTGTGGGTCTCTGGGGTGTTAAGAGTTCTCAGGAAAGGCAAGTCTTTTGAACTTTTAATTACATTAGACCCCCTTCTGTTCACTGCACAGTTCTGCAAGACAGCTCTCCTGTCAGGATTTATAGAGCGCCAGCGCCGGTCAGTGTCCAATGCCGGTACTGCACCTATTTTTGACAGCTGTCTTGAATTAATACATTTCAAAAAGAAAGGATTTTATTTGATAGTATATGATCCTTGCTTGACATGGCATTGATGTGGATCTGTAGTAGAGTAAAGTAAAACACTCAACCACAGTTGGATTTTTGTTTGGTGGTTTCGGGCCCAGGATCTTAGCAATTTTTGACATTAAAAAAACGGAGTTTGTACAGGACCATCTTTCTTTGCACTGGTGGGTGGCAGGTCAGGGGACCATTTTGGTGTGCGCAAAACTGCACGGTTCTCCTGGATTCTGGCGCAATTGTGGGCTTTTCCGCCATCTTGGATTTCCTAAGCCCACAGCACCAAATGTTGCAGCATAATAGTCCAAACGTGGGTCAGGACACCCAACAAACCCCTCTGCCCGACTGCGCTTTGATTTCGAGTCGAGGGGGAGTCGGGTGCAAAGGATGTTTTGATCCACGCGCTGGGATGTGCGCATCATCTTCTTCCGATTCCGCAGATGACAAAGTTCAGCATCTTTTCCTCCATCAGGGTGGATCGATCAGTTCTCCTTGCCGGTCCTGATGGGAGTTTTGGGTGGTACCCTGGGCCCCTCGGATCTTTGTTCCCGGTCCCCAGGTCGTCTTCCGTGGTCAGTCTCCAGGTTTTCTTTCTCCTAGGATGACAAAGCAAAGCGGCAATACCTATTCGTAGACATTTCTCCCCCACTATTGATATAGTGGGGCGGCATATACATTTTATAAATCAATAAACATTTACATTCTTATTTTTTTTTTTTAAAACAAGATATAATTAGAAGACATTTTCATTCAAGAATCATAATATTTTAGAGACTATATGTGGGATATTTTAGGGTTGGAACTGAATTACTCTGGAGCGTCCCCCTCTGGTATTGCAGAGGACTCCTCCAGTTGCTGCAGAGTGTGCCTGGGATGGCAACACTTTAGCTGATTAATATGGACCCACTTCTCTTCCCCTTCCGCCAAACTACCTTTGGGGATGCGGATCTTGTAAGCGACTGGGGAGATCTTGTCTATAATCTCAAAAGGTCCCTTCAATGTAGGCAAACATTTTCGCTGTTTGGCCTGGTTTCTTTGGAAATTGTATAGATAGACCCGGTCTCCCACATTATATACTTTCCTGGAAGTTTACAAATCGTAATGGGTCTTCATGCTATCAGCTGATCTTTCTAGATTTTGCTGAGCATAGGAAAAAGCATGTTGGAGGTGTTTCCTTAAATTCTCCACATACTCATGAGTTGTGGAGGCATTTATCAACGTTTGCTCTTGGGTTCTGTAGAGCAAATGCTGGGGAAGCACCATCTTGCGTCCAGTCATCAGCTCAAATGGTGACAATTTAGTTGCAGATGAAGGGGTAGATCTGATGGCCATTAGGACCAGAGGTAACCGGATATCCCAACTTGGCCCAGAATCTGCCACAAACTTCTTTAATATGCTCACAATGGTCCGTATGTAGCTTCCTTTTGACCCCCAGTATCTCCTACATCTTTGTCATTACCTCACTGGTGAAATGGCTACCTCTGTCTGACTCAATCCTTTGAGGTAGACCAAAACGGGAAAAGATTTGGTTAATCATTAGGGCAGCTGCTGTTTCTGCCTTGCAGTTTGGGGCCGGGAGACATTCCACCCACTTGGTAAACAAGCATGTGACCGTCAACATGTACTTGTTTCCCCTAGAGGAGCGAATCACGGGGCCTATGAAGTCGATTTGCAAATCTGACCATGTCAGTGTCATCCCCCTTTTTTGGAGAGGCGCCCGGTGTGTGAGGGATGTTGGCTGGAATTGTGCACATACAAGACACTCCTTCAAGTATTGGTCGAGGTCCTGCCCCATGTGTGGCCAGTATGCAACCTCTCTTAAGATCACAAGTGTTGTATGAAACCCCCTATGACCGGCGGTGGCCGCATCATGGGCATGACTTAACATCAGGCTTTGGAATGAGGTAGGGCCCACCCACTGATCATGGCCAGCTTGGGTTTTCCTTACCAACAAACCGTCTTGGATTCGGAACATCTTTGGACATTTCATCAACACTCTTTCCCAATGTAATCGGTATCCGTCAGGGGAAAGTTCTCAGGGTCCTCAATGTGTTGGTAAAACTTACCAATTATTGGATCCCCCTTTTGAGGCGTAATCAAATCAGCATCTTGGGTCTCCTTACTCCATTGTGCAGTTGAAAGATCATTGTGAGCATTTGTCTGGGACCTAGTGATAGCAGTGACCTGGATTTCCCCCAACAGGGACTCAATCTCTATTAGATCCCCTTGGATGGCCCCGGTTTTGGCCAGCTGATCAGCTAAGTCATTTTCAGTCTTGTCTGGTCCCTCTACTTTGGAATGACCCTTGATCTTTTTCCAGTAGATGGTCATCCCGTTCGAGGTGACCAGATCATCAATGTTTTGAATTAACTTCCCATGTTTCAAGGGTTTGTTATTAGCACATAACATGCCTCTGGTTTTCCATTTAACCAGGTGCTCCACAAACCCGTTCCGTACATAATCAGAATCTGTGATTATGACCAGTTTGTGGTGTTGATGTTGGACAGCAGTGAGGATGGCCTGATGCACAGCCATCAATTCTGCCACCTGACTACTTCGGGAACCAATTTTGTACCCAGCGCAGGGTTCTGGGGACTCATTCACCCATGCATTCCCTACGCCGGCCACCAGTTCTTTCTCCCCATTGTTGTCAACATGGTAAGAGTCCCCATCCACATAGACAGTGGGCATTCCCTCACACTTGTCTTCTTCAAATACTTTGTGTGGGGAATTAAGGTATGCCTCCATGTTGTCCTTGATTTTTAGACTTTCGTCCTCGAGGCAGTTTTCTCTAGCACAATCATGCAAGTCAGCCAGACCTTGCGCGAGGGGACTCTTCTTGTTTTGGCCATATCTGACCTCCACAGGAAAGCCTTGCATTGACAGAATCCAGGAAGTAATTCGGGAATTACTCACATTTCCGGCCCGGATTCGGTCACTTTGGAGATATTGCAGAGGCTGGTGTGGAGTCTCCACTATGATGTGTTCCCCCTGGATGAACGGGCGGTAATTCTTCAATGCCACACCGTTGCCAGGAGTGCCTTCTCACAATCGTTGAATTTTTCCTCCACAGAGGATAAAGTTTTGCTCGCATAGGAGATTACTTTATTGACCTTGTCATGCTTTTGGTATAATACTGCCGTCAAGCACATATTAGAGAACCCTGTCTCCAGGAAAAACTCCTTGTTTCTGACAGGGTAAGCTAGGCAGGGCGCTTGTGAGAGACTTCTTTTGAGCTGTCTTACTGCCTCAGATTGTTCTGGACCCCATTCCCACTTGACCCCCCCCTTCAAAAGATGAATCAGAGGTCTAGTGATCTCTGCGTAGCCCTCAAAGAACTTTCTGCTGTAATGCCGCAGAGTTGTGGGGTCTTTCAGTTTCTGAAGTGCTTCCACTTTCTTTTCTTGGGGACAGAGACTCATCTCATGCCCCAAAAAATTAACACGGGTTCTACACCACTGTGCTTTCTGAAAGGAAAGTTTTGCTCCGGCGGCCCTCAACTGTGTCAGAACATAACGGATCTCCGCTATATGTTCCTCCACAGATGAACTTTTGATGAGGACATCATCTACATAAGCCAGGTTACCCCTCTCACCCAGGTCGGGCATGGCCTTATGTAGGAAAATGTTGAATTCATTGCCGGAGTTCGGGTCCATGTGTACTACTGGCCCCCAAAGGTAAAAACCAGTTTGTATTGTTCCTCCCTACTGACAGGCACGGTCCAGTATCCATTTGTCAGGTCTATTGCAGTGAATACCAGTGACCCCTGAATCTGGGCCAGCCCTTTGTCAATGTAGGGCAGAGGTCATCAGGAAGTATAGACCCGTTTGTTGAGTTCCCTAAGGTCGGCGGAGAGTCTCCACTGGCCGTTTGGCTTCAATATTCCCAGCACCGGATTATTGAAGGTGCTGTGGACTGGACGGATTATTCCCCGGGACTCAAGGTTCTTAATTATTTCAGTAAGGGACTCCATGGATGCGAGGGTCAAACGATATTGCTTCACAAACACTGGAGTCATGCCAGGGTCCGTGGGAATTGTTGTGTGAATGTTGGTGCGACCACAGTCATATGAGTCTACCGCAAAGAGATCTTGGAAATCCAAGAAAACCTGTTTCAACTTTTGCTTCTGTTCCAGAGTCACGCAGGCATCAGCTAGGTTGACTCTCTCTTCCACCATCTGCCTGAAGCCTGGAAAGACTTCTGGTTTTGCTATCTCAGCGGCCTCCTCCAGCTGGGTGGAGAAGTCCCTGGTCAGAGTGCTGATTTGGACTGGAGGCTTCAGGTGGGAAAGGCAGCCCTCATGGACCTGGAAAATCACCTCATCCCTCCTGAAGTCACAAGTCACATCTTCCTTACCATAAGGGCAGGAAGTGTACACCAGGAAGTTCCCCCCATGCAGGGTAAAGATCCTGTCTGGTGTTGTATTGTCATCACTGTCAAAACAGTCCTTGGAGATTGGTCCTAACAGTTCATTTCCCAAATCAATGGAGAGATGTCGGTCATCAACCGCCATTCCAATAATGGTGCCTGCGGCTAGATTTATACTCTTTAAGTCGCTGTTATCCACCTCTGTTGGAATGGTTTCATGTTCTATGTTGACTAATGGTGTTGGGTTTACCCCCAACCCTTGCTGTTGGAGAGAAGCATTTAGGTGAATATAAGCATCAGGGTTTTTCAATTTTTGTCCTCTTTTAACTTTCACTTCCAGGGAGAATTGTCGGGTCCTTTCTGGGATGGTGACTTCCTCTTTAACCTGAATTTCCACTGCATAAGGTAGCAATTGAGCTGACCTAAATGCTTTTTCTGGATCATCAAAGCCCATGGGATTATCCGCTAATCGGGACCAAGCTTTGAAGTTTATTAGGTCCAAACTAATGGCAAAGCAATTGAGAATGTCACTGCCTAAGTAAAAGGCGGCAGTGACGTCTCGCACGACCCAACAATTATGGACTATGCTCTTGTTGCCAATGGAGATTTTGAGCATACACCTGTTTGGCAGGAGATGTTTGGAATTGGGTGTTTCCAGATCCATTTCCCATTTGTCCATCTGTTTGAATGTGGGAATGGCTGGATCTTTTGGGAGTTGGCGGAACATGGCTTTGCTGATGAAGCTCTTACCGTTGTTCACACACACTCGGGCGAGAACAGAGTCCTTCCCATCATTTAACTGAACAGGGATGAACAACTGCTCTCCAATTTGCTGAATATCAGCCAGGCTCTGAGCTGATTTCACATCTTTCTGGACTATCGGAGTGGGAATGTCTGATTGTGGATTAGTAAAGAATTTCAGAGTGTTTCCTTCCAGTGTGGAATACTACCCTAAACTGGAAGGAAGGTTGATTTTCAGAAATAGAGAAGACCCCCCATCACCAGGCTGTTGTCCTACTGCTATTACTGTCACGTCTGGAATTTGGTTATTCTAGAAGTGAAATTCTACTTGGTCAGATTTTTGTTCAACCATGTGGCAGGTGCCGTTTAAGCTAACATAGTTGACACTCTGCTTTAATTTTATTGGTTGGCTGGTCTGGGTCCAGAGGACCTTGTTTACGCAATCTATTAGGGGTGACAACATTCTCAGGAGGTCATTCCCTAGTAAACAAGGGGTGCCCTCTGGAGTCACTACTATGACCGGGTGTTTCACCTTGTGTCGCCCAATTTTGATGTCCAAATCTGCAGTCCCCTCAACGGGAATTTCCTTCCCGTCAAAGTTCGGGAGTTGTCCAGGAAGAGAGGTGAGAGGAATTCAGTAATTCTCCCCCCTTCCTGCATTTAGTTCATCAAAGGCCCTTTTGGACAGAAGAGTAGCTTGGGATCCAGTGTCCACCAGTGCCAAAATTGTCCCCTGCCCCTTTACTTGTACCGGGGCATAGTATCTTCCCTCCTTCACCTCAATGGGGCACAGATAATGCACATTTTTGGACAACTGGCGGACTAATTTTCTGGTTTTGGACATTGCGAAAGAAGAGATCTGGGAAAAATTCTGTGGAGAGTCTCGGGAATCTGAAAGAAAAAGTTGGCAACTGGATGTGGTTTTGGGTTCCCCTGGTTCCGGTTCTGGGCCGCCCCCCCCCCCTTTTTGGAGGCAGTCACCAGGATGGGTTTGGACTAGGGGTTTTTGGTATTGTTGGTTCTGGGATAGGATGATGGGCGGCGACAGCTCCATCCCCACATCTACCCAGTCTATTGATTCGGTTTTAGGTTCCCCTGATTCCGGTTCTGGCCCCCCCCCCTTTTTGGAGGAAGTCACCAGGATGGGTTTGAACCAGGGGTTTTCGGTATTGTTGGTCCTGGGATAGGATGATGGGCGGCGACAGCTCAATCCCCACATCTACCCAGTCTGGATTGGAATCCCTTGGGACCCATTTTTCCTTGGGAGGAGTTCCCCCATCTCTGAAGGAGAAGATCCTTTCCCCAGGATCCTCTGAGGAGCCCTCTCCCTCAAATTGGAAGACCTGTACCTCTTCCACAAAATGGGTCTGTTTGGGTCCTTTGTTTCTCCTACCTCCTCTCTGCTCCTTGGGTGGCAGACTTTCAGGGGTAGGAGATTTTGTTTCCGGTTCCTGGGTTTCCAGGGGCTGTTCACAAGTGGGGAAGGAAGCTTCCTCCAAGGCTTTACACCCCTTTCCCCTTGTGCCTCCTCCCTGGGAACCGGTGGGTTATCGGGGTGCTGCCCCCGTCATTGTTCTGGAGCACCAGGCCCAGAGTTTGGTGCATTCTGTGCCGGCATGCCCATCTGAGGGTTCTGCTGAGCCGTTAGCACGCGACCCAGCTCCTGTGCCATATTTTGGACCTGGCGCTCAAGTTGGGAAACCCGCTCAGGCTGATACGGGGTTCTATTTTCTCCCCTGGGCTGATCCCGGGAAGGGTAGCTATCCCTTCTCTGGTAGTACCCCGGGTTGGGAAGATTTGGGTACCCCTCCACCCTTGGCCTCCCCTCTCCCGGATTCGGTTGTCTGGGCTCAGGGAATTGGGGAAAGAAGGATGGATGATTTTGGGGTTGGAAGTTGGGTGGATACCTGGGGAACAAGTTCTGCCCAGGATTTGGTGAATTTCTGCCCTCCTGGGGGAAGTGCGGAGGGAAGTTCCCTGGGTTGGGCGCTTGGTTGGATCCCCCCCTGGGCCGGAGGAGTCCACACATAACCCAGGATTGGACGGTATCCCTTATAGCGTGGACTTACATAGTCAGGGGAGCGAGGGACCCCATTTGTGGGACTACCTCCTTGACTGCCTGTCTGTGACTGGCCCGAGGGCCTTCTGGGCTTAGAATTATTCGATGCAGGCAGGTTTATAGCCCCCCCCATCTCCAAATCTAAAACGGGGGCAACCTTTACCTCTGCCACCTTGGCAGCAGCAGGGGTGCTGTTGGTTTTGGGGTTTTTAGGCTGATTCTTATTTTCCACTGGTTTCTGCACCTCATAGATGCGGGTGGCTTACTCAATGACCCAGTCTAAAGATCTTTTCTCGTGAAAGTTTCTCACAAGCTGGGTCATTATGTATTTGGGTAAGGCATGGAAAAACGTATTAACAAATTCTTTACTGTCCGTGCGTACCCTTTTTGTAGTCTGTGCAAAAGCACGCTTTAACTCCTGCACAAATTCTTGTGGGGCTTGATCCTCCCCACATTGCAAATTGTAGGCTGCCTTGTGAGCCTCTTGGGGATTTTTTTGAACAGAAAAATGTTTCAAGATGGCCGCCCTGTAGGTGGACCATCTTGAATGATTTTGGTCCTCCAGCCCCGCAAAGAAACTGGAGTATTCTGGGGAGAATGTCCATTTTACATACTGAATGCAGCTACTGCTGTCTTTCAAATGGAAAGTCTCCATCATTTGCTCATAAAGCTCCAAGTGTTCCCAAACAGAATACTTGGCATTCTTGCGATAAGGGGTGATGACACTCCTTATTGCCTTGATCCGATTTAAGGGGTCCTTAAGCAAGGCCCTTTTTGCCTTATTGGCCTTTTTGGTTCGGGTAACCCTGGTCCACTCATCCTCTGACTCAGAGGCACTGCTCCCAGAGGTGCCCGTCTGATCTTCCAGGTTTTCCCGGATTCTGACAGCCTTTGAATGGCTGGCAGAATGTGGGGACCTAGTCTCCTGTGTCCTGGGCCGCTCAGAGGAGTCTTCAGATCCCTCCTTGCTGCCAGGATTTGATGGGTACCCCCCCCCCACTGACCTAACTGGGCAGAGGTTTTCAGGATGCCCTTAGTGGGCCTACTCTCCTGGGGTTCCCCACTAAATTGCACTGTGCTTAGGTGCTCATACCCGGATGCCCGCCCATCCATTCCTGGGAGGTACTGGCCTATGAACCCCATACTTTTGGCTGGATAGTAATCTGCCCTCCCTGTGGCCCTGTGCTCATGTGCGCCAGGGGACATGGGGGTGGCAGAGTCCAAGGACTGGGAGAAATGAAGGCCTCTGGTACTAGGGCTCCTGACGTTATGCTCAGGTGTTTCCCTTTCCCAGCGAACTTCATCTCTGTCAGCCCCTGCTCCCTGTTGCAATGCAAGAGCCTGCGCTTTCAGTTCCTCAGTTAAGGCCTTACTAGACTCTTTCAGTCTCTCCTGCATGGCTACCTGTTGCTGGAGCCTATCATTGTGCTGACAGAGAGCCTAATTTTCTCTCTGCGCCTCCTGATTGGTCCTGGAATACTGGGCCAGTCTTTGCTGCAGGAGGGTTACCTCCTGAGTCCCATCCCTACTGGCCTGTTCCTTTCTTGCCAGAGCATCTTCCACCCTCCTGGTGTGCTTTAACAAGTTCTGATGCTCTTTTTGGAGGTCACCCAGCCCCTGCAGGGCCAGGTGATTTTCTTCAATTTTTTCTTTTAATTGGCAGACTTCCTGGCCTAAGGTGTCCCTTTCCTGACTAAGAGCCTGCATCTGTGCCGCCAGGTCATCCCTCTGCCTTTGAAAGGCACCAGCTTTCTGGCGTTCTTGATCATACTCTGCCTGGGTATCCAGGTCTTTCAAAATCAATGTATTGCTTTCCTCTTTCTCTCTGTCTAGTCGGATTTGCAGGTTGGCTACCTGCTCTGTGCATGCCCTGTTAAAGTGTAGTTGTTGCTCCAGCTTTTTCTGGCTCTGCAGTAGGGAGTCCAAACCTTCTTGGTACTCCTTCTGCAAGGCCAGAAATCTGGTATCCTGGTCAGCCTTTTCCTGTTGCAGGATATCCATATATCATTTTCTGACTCCTGGCTCCTCTGCAGCCTCTGCTCAGAAGAGACCAGATCAGATTGGGCCTTCTCTAATGCCATCAGTTGCCTATTTGCCAGGTCTTGGCCTTTCAGCACATTTGTCCTGTATGGCTCCCATATATAAATATAAATATGCTGCTACCCTGGCAATCTTGTTGTGCTCATCCTTGGCCTTAGGGGCCATATATAGTTCACTCAGGGCCAAATGTAAGGGACCCTGATCTCTCCATATATCCGACCCTGTTTCAGTGATCTGGGGTGCGATTGCCTGCAACCAGACCGCCTGGTCCTGATGAGCCCACTCACCTCTCACAAATGGCTTATCTAAGAGGTGTTCTCTGGCTATTTTGATATCTACCAATGTTGTCATTCTTGAAATTGATTTTCTTCCTGACTTACAGAAGTTTGTATTTTATTTTGCAAAACAGACCGTTTTAGAGCGTTCCTTTGAGGGATGTTTTTACAGTGTAACACGGCGTGGTGATCCAACAGAATTTATATATCCTGTCAATTAGCACACTGTATTAATCTGCACAAGTGATAGATCTAATCCAGAATCCCCGGCTCAAGCCCCCAATCTGTTAAGTGGCTCCAATCAAGCACTCCCACTAAGTCAGTGCCTTGCCCGGAATTGCTCAAGGGAAGCTCTTAATTATATATTTTAATAGCAAGTTATACCCTGGATGATAAACCCTTGTATAACACCCCTCTCTATGAATCCCTCTGTTCTCACTGAGCCAAGAAGTAGGTTTATTTTGCAATTTAAAAGATTTATTGGCAAATTAAACAATATATATATATCACACTTTGATAATAATTTAATATTTGATATTACACTTATGAATATAATGTTGATCAACCACAGATAATAGGACACTAGCACACTTCTTTACAATCAATGAGGAGTTAGTATAGGAAGGATAAGGTAGCAGAAAAAACTTTTATGGATTCAAGGAAAAGCAATGAGGGATAAATGCAGCACAGAAATAAACTTGATATGATTTCAACAAAAGATAATATGATCACTTTTTCTTTGACAATTCCCTCCCCCCCTATGCAAGATAAGGAGATGGAAGGAGAGCACACAATTCTCAGGAATACAAAATGCAATACAAATTTCCAGTTCCCCACAGCGAGCTTAGAGGAAAACAGGTATGATTTTAAAGCAGGCAAGATCTTTTTAAATGTGGTGGCAATGAAGTGAAAAATATGCTGAAAATGTTTTTAATTCCCTCTAGAGGTTCAGGGTGAGTGAGAGATACTTTAAATCAGTTCAGGTCAGCCCTAATAATGATTCAGGGATGGTTATCAGGTTGAAAACGGGATTCAGTAATGGAAGCAAAAGACAGATATTTTTACACGTGGTTGAAATGAAGCAAAGTGTCAATTTGCGGCACTTTTTCCCGAGTGCGTCGATCGCGATTATGGAGGAACTATAAGGAGTAGCAAGTGGGTTTTAGGCTTGTTGGAAAGCTTAGAATCTTAGCTTTAAGATGAAAGTTAGACCTAGCACCTACGATTCCAAAGATACGGAGGATTTTATGAAGGTAGTTTTTCAGAAATGAAATAATGATTCAAAATGGCAAAATGACACCTTTACAGGTTTAAAATCGGAGAAGGAACACACGATTCCTATGATGCAGTTCTAATAGGTTAAAATAGTTTGAATTAGATTATCTTAAACTAAGAGATTGGTTTTGCACAGTTCTGGCTGAGTACTCACACTATGAATTTGAAATAGGCCGTCAGGGTGTAGTCAGCAGGTTTGGACTGGACTCCGGCAGGTGGTTCTGAAGTCACAGCTCTCTGGGTCAGCTCTCGGGTTCTGGTCTGTGGTTCTGCTGTCGGCACTTCACAGCGGTCTGGTCTGCGGTTCTGCTGGTCTGGATCAAGTGGATTCTGGATACAGCACTGCTTTCTTGGTCTGCTGGTTCTGGCAAAAGTTCTTGGCAAAGAATCCAACAGCTCGCCCAGCTGTAGTATAGTTTGGTTGGATTGCTGGATTCTGAAGACCTGCTGAGAAGAGTTCTCAGCTTGTGGGTTAGGCCTTTGCTTTAAGTTCTGTAGTCTACGTTCTGGATGTTCCTTCTAGATGTTGTGTGGTCCAGCAAAATGCTCCGCAAGAAAATGGAAAAATGACCCTCTTGCCTGTCCAAGCAGTCTGTTTTTATGTGTTTTGAAATGGGTGGGTCGGCTCATTCTGCATGCCCAACCCTCTCATGATTTGATAGGTCAAGGATTCTCTGTGACCTGATTTGAGAAGGGATAGTGTGTCAGAGTGAGTCAGAGTCTTACAGTCTATTTAAGAAACGCCCCTTTGCTTTTACTTTGAAAATGAATTTTTCATAACTAACAGGTTTCCCAGATACACACGTCGTTGAAATTACATACACATTTCAAAGATTAATTTAAGATACACTCTCGCCCAACTCTGATCCCCCTCAGAGCCTGGGTTCACAAATGGCAACATTTTGTGCTTTTTAGTGACTTTCGCCATATTGGTTTGGTGTGCGCAAAACTGCACGGTTCTCCTGGATTCTGGCGCAAATGTGGGCTTTTCCGCCATCTTGGATTTCCTAAGCCCACAGCACCAAATATAGTAGCATAATAGTCCAAACGTGGGTCAGGACACCCAACACTGTACACGGGAAGACCCAGGGGAGACGTGTATAGAAGGGGGCATACTGTCACGCACCGCCCTTGGAAGTGCTGGCAAAGGTGGAGGCACACCTAAGATGACCTCCCATTGTGCCATGTTGGAGGTCTAGTTCTTTTCAAGATGGCCGTCGCTCCCATAATACTGTGCTCTGTTTGTTGCTTCCTTGCGTTGTATTCATCTTTGGTTTAGCACTGCCGGTACCTGTCTCATCAGTGTTCCTGCTATACTTCTTGTTACTTATCTTGTTGTTTCCCGAACTTCCCGTTCATTCCCCTTGGTGCCTTTCTGCACGCTCGGGTGTTCATTCCTCTTTCAGGTAAATTTTGCAGGATTTCTTGCTTTCAAACAACCTTTTTTTTCCTGTTTCCCTTTTCTCGGTGGTCACTTCCACGTTTTCGTATCTACTTGTTCTTCTTATATACTTTCCTTCGGATCTTTGCTATTATATGGCTTTCACCTATCCTTATCTACCTGACTTTTCTTCTTTTGTACTGCTCGCAGTTCTAACTTGTGAACACTTCGGTTCACATATTTCTTCCATCTCCCATCTATCTTTCCTCTTTGTTGTTATTCTGCTCTAAGGATACTCTCAAGCTCTCTCCTTTCATTTTCTGCTATTTTTCCTATTGTCTGCAATTGTTCTTCCATTACCTATGCTTCCTGGAAAGAGACTCATTGGCTGGAAGATAGACTGTTTCAAAGCCACCAGTTGATACTCTTCTACTACTCACATCAGACCAACTACTATCAAGGGTTTTTTGTTCCTACATGGCTTTTTCTCTGATTGAGGGCTTGCTCCTCTGGGTCCCCTAGGCTTGGAATCTATACCTGTCAAGGTGGCCACTGAGGGAGCTCGCCCCTACTTGCACAAAAAGAAAGAAGACAAAGGAGCTGAAAAGATCATGCCGGAAGAAGGAGTCTGATACCCAGGACAGCTCCATCGAAGACCCAGGTGAGGAGGAGTATAGGGAAGATTCCCCGGGGCCTGACAAATACCTCTGTTCAGTCAGTGTTAGAGCTCTTGATGCTTATGAGATCAGTTGGTTTTCCCGTCTTTGAATTCTGCACCAGAATTTTCCCGAGTCTGACTGGGCTTGCATCCACATATAGCTCAGTTTCTAGAGCTGGGTCAAAGTAGGCCATCGTAGTGTCGGCATTGTGTGCCCCATTCCCATTTGACATTCTGCCTGGTGAGTTCACGGAGCGGCTCCGACATGGTGGTGCACTTCTGTAGGTGTGGTTGGAGGGGAGTCCTCATTTATATCTGCTACCTTCTGGGGGGCTGCTGATACCCCTTCCTTGTTAAACATGTAGCCAAAGAAAATGATCTCCTCCTTCATGCACTCGCACTTATCCCTGTGGATCGTGAGTCCTGCTTTCACCAACCTGTCGAGTACTGTCTCTAGACGACGTAGATATTCCTCCCTGTTTTCTGTATGGATGAGGATATCGTTGCTGACGATGAGCATGCCAAGAATGACCTGTATTACTTTCTGGATGTCCTGTTGGAAGACTTTTGCCGCCGCAGATACCCTGAAGCTTAGCTTCTTGTTACGCTGCAGGCCCAGGTGGGCCGAGAATGTTATGTACCCTGAGACCCGGTGTAATTTGAGCTGGTGATAGCCGGCGTAGAAATGTATTTAGGAGAAAATCTTTGACCCTGTTAGGTGCGAGATGATCTCGTCCAATGTTGGGGTGATGTGTCTCTCCCTCTTTATGGCGGCATTGGGTAGGTGCATATCTATGCATATCCTTCCCTGGTTGTTTTGGCTTTTTTGTGACAACCATCGGGGTGACCCACAGGGTTGGGCCGTTACTTGCTCGATGATACCCGCCTTTTCGAGTTCATACAGTTCTTTCGCAATGTCCCTCATGTGAAAGGGGGTTCTTCTGTGGCGGACTGTGCTTGGTTGCACTGTTTGATCTATGTGGAGCTTGATCAGTTTCCCTTTGAGGCATCCAATGCCCTGTAGAATGCTCGGGTGTTTTGCTAGTAGACTGGTCGGTTACGTCACACACAGATGAACTGGATGAGACCCAGGTTGTCTGCGGCCTCCCAACTGAGTAGAAACTCGATGCCAGGTTTGACCACATATATTTTGGATTTGATGGTTGCGTCATCTCTGCTCAATGTGGTTCAGAATCGCCCCACCACTTGGAGCGATTTCTTGCTACCATAGAAGAACAGTTGGGTGTCTGTGTGCTTGAGTTTGGGCTGCAGACACAGTTTCTGGAACATGCTTGTTGGCATGAAGTTCACTGATGCTCCTTTGTCGATGGTCATCAATGTCTCTTGAGCCTGCATGTTTACAAGGCATTTTGGTCTTTTCCTTTTTTTCTTCTGGGTGGTGTTGCCTTGATCCAGAGCTGGGATGAGGTGGACCTTTCCTTTTTTCTTCACTCGTCATGTTGCGTTTGTTGTTGCCACTTCCTCATCTTCATCCCCTGATCCGTCCATCGACAAATTGTTTTCAGTTGCTACCAAGCATGTGTCCACCTGTTTCTTCTTCTTTGTAGGGTGTTTCATGGGCAGCGGCTTTGGGCGTTGGTTCTGGCCTGCCAATGCTCTGCAGACATGTGTGTAATGGTCTCTTCGGCCACAGGCTCTGCATGTGGTCCCTTGTGCTGGGCAGTTCCTTTTCCCATGACATGCCCCCCTGCACCAACCACATTCCTTTGGACCAGGGATTCTCGGCTGCCATCGTAGTAAGTTGTGTGTCTCGCTGTTGTCATCCCTTTGTGATGGTCAGTTCGTTACCTGCATTATGGTTGCTGTTGTTGGTGCCAGTTCAAGTTTCTGGAGTGTAGTGCCCATTTGGGCCGCCCTTGTAGCTCAATCTGGTGTCAGTACTCAAGTATTCTTGCCAATGTGGAGCCTTTCTCACTCAATACCACTCTGCGCAGTTTCTTGGACGAGATACCATTTATTATTTGGTGCCTTATCTCCTTCTCCTTGTCGTCAAACTTGCAGGATAGCGCTAACCTCCTCAACCACGTGCAGTATGCGTCCAGGGTCTCCACCGATTGCACTGTGGTGCAGAAATTGAAATTCTTAAAGTCTGGATTAAGTTGAGGCATGAAGTGTGCAGCTAGAGCATCTCTTGCTAGCTGGTAAACGCCTGCGCCGTTGCCTATTGCCAGTGAGTTGAAAATGTGCAAGCATCACTGACGTTCAGCAGCAGGTGTGACTTCATCTTCTGTGGTGTGGTGATGTCCTTGCAGCCCATGGCCATTTCAAACTTCTGGATCCAGATTGTCCAGCGAGGCCCCACAGATGATGGGTCCATTTAGGGGTCAAATGATCAAAGTACAGAAGTTACACCACCTTGGTGACGGGGGGTGGTGTCTGTGGTGACAGTGTTACAGCCAGCATTCCTGGCGTGCTGGCTCTGGGTGTGGAAAATCCTCTGGCTATGTTGCTTCGCGTTGGGGTGTTCACTTCCGTGTTGGTGGGGGGGCATGGCTGTCTTCCTCATCGCCTGTGGCGCTTTCTTCGTGCGTTGATCCACCCTTGCCTGATGATGTCTCTCATGCTTCTGAGTTGTCCATGACAGAAAAAAGGAAAGGAGAATGAAAAAAAAGAAAAACTTTGCACGTGTCATTCTTGAACACGTGGTCCTGTGTATGATGTGCACCGAGGAGCGTGCCTCCTCGGCGGTTCCAAAATGTATTTATTATTTCTTCAGCAGAATTGATCCGCCGCGTTAGAGCTGTTGTGCGTGGGCCGTACTGACTCCTCGTCACCAGTGTTACATCCCTGCGCTGGTGGTGCCGGTGGGGGATGGAATGGTTGCAGGCCACACTCGGGGATTAGCGCGGGCGCAGACCAGGAGCGAAATGAAACATGTCTGTGGCCCTCATTACGACCCAGGCGGTAAGCGGAAAACGATGCCGGTAAATGAATACAGGCATCGTTTTCTGCTAGGTCCGATTATGACCCGCGAAAGTGCCATTAGCGACATAGTATTTTACGGTGCCGTTAACCGCACCAAGGTCACGCGCGCGCAACCCTCCATGCCGTAAATACCGGCATGGTGCAAAGCTACGCAGATCACAAACCAAGCGGACATGCCCCTAACGCCATCGCCAAGGCCGTTAAGTACCTTACCGCCATGGCCATAATTCCGCCATCGCGAACCAACCGTAACTGGCCATGTGCAGTGTTCCCAGCTGCCACAGGTGCACAGAATCAGCACAGGTGGAGGCAATACAGACTCTCCCAGTGCAAAAAGAGCACACCCCACCCCTACCAGCCCCAGTCACACTCCACAATGATACCAATAGGACTAGCAATGTTGGGGCTGGAGGACCTGATAGCAATGCGAGTGCTACAACTGCAACAACAACAACAACAACAACAACAACAACAACAACAACAACAGGCTGCACAGAGGAGACACAGGAGGAGAAGGAGGGCAAGGCAGGGCCAGTAAGCCCCACCAGCACAGCCAGTGGCACCACGCAGGCAGCCCCCAATCCCACGCATCAGAGCAAGTCCATTCAACCTCACCGCAGAGCAGATCCACACCCTGTACCGACTGGACCGGGACACCATCACCAACATTGTGCACATGATACACAACAACATTGTCAGCATGATAGAAACACCCACCGCCATCCCGCCCCTACTGAAGGTAGTGTCCGTGCTCCACTTCCTGGCCACAGGCACTTACCAGCACACAGTGGGCCACTTGCATGGCATATCCCAACCATTATTCTCACGTACACTGATCCAAGTGCTCGATGCCCTCCTCAAGCACACAGACGACCACATCTCATTGCCACGGTCTGCCCAGGAGATTGCCAACACCAAAGTGGGTTTCCATGCACTAGCTGGCATACCTGGTTGCATTGGTGCCATCGACTGCACCCATGTTGAATTGGTGGTCCCACATGCCATGGAGGTACCATACCGCAACCGTAAACTATTTCACTCAATCAACGTGCAAATGGTCTGCGACTCCAACAGGATCTTCACACATTGTTGTGCCCGATTCCCCGGATCAACCCATGATTCAATGGTCCTTCGGAACTCCACAATACCACGCTACATGGAGCGACATGCAGGCCCAAGATCCTGCCTACTCGGTGAGTCTAATGTCATGAGCATGGAAATGCGAAGTGTGTAGGTGATCGACGTACCAATGCATATTTCACCTGGCAGAAAGGGGGGGGGAAATGATGCATACGTCACATGGCTGCGACTAGCAGTAGCCAGATCATACCCTGTGGCAGCACTCACGTCATCTGACAACTGTATACATGATGCCTGATCTAATCAGCCCTAACATGTGAATGAAAGTGTACCCCAACCATGACACAACCATCTGCAAGTGCATTGTACAAAATGTGACCACATTGACTCCAAAGGAACGCACCTACATGCACGTCACCAAACACCATCTACTGAAAGGCCTGTCCCCCATAACTGCGCACAAAGGAGGCACATGTCGGACAGGAACATCAATGCACCACTACAAAGACAGCAAGACCCACAAACTGTCCCCATTGACACCAGTATTGTTCCCTGGGGTCATAATGAGCCAGACAGCAATGTTGCAATCATGTGAGCTTTGACCTCACAGGACACGTGCCAGGTCACATAAAATAACGGCCTGAACGGACACAGTGGATGGGCACTCACAAGGCAATTGCCCCCCCTGCATTGTGTCTTGGCATGCAAAACAGTACATGAGAGCCATGAACATATACCGGTTGCAGGATGGGTTTGGACTAGGGGTTTTTGGTATTGTTGGTTCTGGGATAGGATGATGGGCGGCGACAGCTCCATCCCCACATCTACCCAGTCTATTGATTCGGTTTTAGGTTCCCCTGATTCCGGTTCTGGCCCCCCCCCCTTTTTGGAGGAAGTCACCAGGATGGGTTTGAACCAGGGGTTTTTGGTATTGTTGGTCCTGGGATAGGATGATGGGCGGCGACAGCTCAATCCCCACATCTACCCAGTCTGGATTGGAATCCCTTGGGACCCATTTTTCCTTGGGAGGAGTTCCCCCATCTCTGAAGGAGAAGATCCTTTCCCCAGGATCCTCTGAGGAGCCCTCTCCCTCAAATTGGAAGACCTGTACCTCTTCCACAAAATGGGTCTGTTTGGGTCCTTTGTTTCTCCTACCTCCTCTCTGCTCCTTGGGTGGCAGACTTTCAGGGGTAGGAGATTTTGTTTCCGGTTCCTGGGTTTCCAGGGGCTGTTCACAAGTGGGGAAGGAAGCTTCCTCCAAGGCTTTACACCCCTTTCCCCTTGTGCCTCCTCCCTGGGAACCGGTGGGTTATCGGGGTGCTGCCCCCGTCATTGTTCTGGAGCACCAGGCCCAGAGTTTGGTGCATTCTGTGCCGGCATGCCCATCTGAGGGTTCTGCTGAGCCGTTAGCACGCGACCCAGCTCCTGTGCCATATTTTGGACCTGGCGCTCAAGTTGGGAAACCCGCTCAGGCTGATACGGGGTTCTATTTTCTCCCCTGGGCTGATCCCGGGAAGGGTAGCTATCCCTTCTCTGGTAGTACCCCGGGTTGGGAAGATTTGGGTACCCCTCCACCCTTGGCCTCCCCTCTCCCGGATTCGGTTGTCTGGGCTCAGGGAATTGGGGAAAGAAGGATGGATGATTTTGGGGTTGGAAGTTGGGTGGATACCTGGGGAACAAGTTCTGCCCAGGATTTGGTGAATTTCTGCCCTCCTGGGGGAAGTGCGGAGGGAAGTTCCCTGGGTTGGGCGCTTGGTTGGATCCCCCCCTGGGCCGGAGGAGTCCACACATAACCCAGGATTGGACGGTATCCCTTATAGCGTGGACTTACATAGTCAGGGGAGCGAGGGACCCCATTTGTGGGACTACCTCCTTGACTGCCTGTCTGTGACTGGCCCGAGGGCCTTCTGGGCTTAGAATTATTCGATGCAGGCAGGTTTATAGCCCCCCCCCATCTCCAAATCTAAAACGGGGGCAACCTTTACCTCTGCCACCTTGGCAGCAGCAGGGGTGCTGTTGGTTTTGGGGTTTTTAGGCTGATTCTTATTTTCCACTGGTTTCTGCACCTCATAGATGCGGGTGGCTTACTCAATGACCCAGTCTAAAGATCTTTTCTCGTGAAAGTTTCTCACAAGCTGGGTCATTATGTATTTGGGTAAGGCATGGAAAAACGTATTAACAAATTCTTTACTGTCCGTGCGTACCCTTTTTGTAGTCTGTGCAAAAGCACGCTTTAACTCCTGCACAAATTCTTGTGGGGCTTGATCCTCCCCACATTGCAAATTGTAGGCTGCCTTGTGAGCCTCTTGGGGATTTTTTTGAACAGAAAAATGTTTCAAGATGGCCGCCCTGTAGGTGGACCATCTTGAATGATTTTGGTCCTCCAGCCCCGCAAAGAAACTGGAGTATTCTGGGGAGAATGTCCATTTTACATACTGAATGCAGCTACTGCTGTCTTTCAAATGGAAAGTCTCCATCATTTGCTCATAAAGCTCCAAGTGTTCCCAAACAGAATACTTGGCATTCTTGCGATAAGGGGTGATGACACTCCTTATTGCCTTGATCCGATTTAAGGGGTCCTTAAGCAAGGCCCTTTTTGCCTTATTGGCCTTTTTGGTTCGGGTAACCCTGGTCCACTCATCCTCTGACTCAGAGGCACTGCTCCCAGAGGTGCCCGTCTGATCTTCCAGGTTTTCCCGGATTCTGACAGCCTTTGAATGGCTGGCAGAATGTGGGGACCTAGTCTCCTGTGTCCTGGGCCGCTCAGAGGAGTCTTCAGATCCCTCCTTGCTGCCAGGATTTGATGGGTACCCCCCCCCCCCCCCACTGACCTAACTGGGCAGAGGTTTTCAGGATGCCCTTAGTGGGCCTACTCTCCTGGGGTTCCCCACTAAATTGCACTGTGCTTAGGTGCTCATACCCGGATGCCCGCCCATCCATTCCTGGGAGGTACTGGCCTATGAACCCCATACTTTTGGCTGGATAGTAATCTGCCCTCCCTGTGGCCCTGTGCTCATGTGCGCCAGGGGACATGGGGGTGGCAGAGTCCAAGGACTGGGAGAAATGAAGGCCTCTGGTACTAGGGCTCCTGACGTTATGCTCAGGTGTTTCCCTTTCCCAGCGAACTTCATCTCTGTCAGCCCCTGCTCCCTGTTGCAATGCAAGAGCCTGCGCTTTCAGTTCCTCAGTTAAGGCCTTACTAGACTCTTTCAGTCTCTCCTGCATGGCTACCTGTTGCTGGAGCCTATCATTGTGCTGACAGAGAGCCTAATTTTCTCTCTGCGCCTCCTGATTGGTCCTGGAATACTGGGCCAGTCTTTGCTGCAGGAGGGTTACCTCCTGAGTCCCATCCCTACTGGCCTGTTCCTTTCTTGCCAGAGCATCTTCCACCCTCCTGGTGTGCTTTAACAAGTTCTGATGCTCTTTTTGGAGGTCACCCAGCCCCTGCAGGGCCAGGTGATTTTCTTCAATTTTTTCTTTTAATTGGCAGACTTCCTGGCCTAAGGTGTCCCTTTCCTGACTAAGAGCCTGCATCTGTGCCGCCAGGTCATCCCTCTGCCTTTGAAAGGCACCAGCTTTCTGGCGTTCTTGATCATACTCTGCCTGGGTATCCAGGTCTTTCAAAATCAATGTATTGCTTTCCTCTTTCTCTCTGTCTAGTCGGATTTGCAGGTTGGCTACCTGCTCTGTGCATGCCCTGTTAAAGTGTAGTTGTTGCTCCAGCTTTTTCTGGCTCTGCAGTAGGGAGTCCAAACCTTCTTGGTACTCCTTCTGCAAGGCCAGAAATCTGGTATCCTGGTCAGCCTTTTCCTGTTGCAGGATATCCATATATCATTTTCTGACTCCTGGCTCCTCTGCAGCCTCTGCTCAGAAGAGACCAGATCAGATTGGGCCTTCTCTAATGCCATCAGTTGCCTATTTGCCAGGTCTTGGCCTTTCAGCACATTTGTCCTGTATGGCTCCCATATATAAATATAAATATGCTGCTACCCTGGCAATCTTGTTGTGCTCATCCTTGGCCTTAGGGGCCATATATAGTTCACTCAGGGCCAAATGTAAGGGACCCTGATCTCTCCATATATCCGACCCTGTTTCAGTGATCTGGGGTGCGATTGCCTGCAACCAGACCGCCTGGTCCTGATGAGCCCACTCACCTCTCACAAATAGCTTATCTAAGAGGTGTTCTCTGGCTATTTTGATATCTACCAATGTTGTCATTCTTGAAATTGATTTTCTTCCTGACTTACAGAAGTTTGTATTTTATTTTGCAAAACAGACCGTTTTAGAGCGTTCCTTTGAGGGATGTTTTTACAGTGTAACACGGCGTGGTGATCCAACAGAATTTATATATCCTGTCAATTAGCACACTGTATTAATCTGCACAAGTGATAGATCTAATCCAGAATCCCCGGCTCAAGCCCCCAATCTGTTAAGTGGCTCCAATCAAGCACTCCCACTAAGTCAGTGCCTTGCCCGGGATTGCTCAAGGGAAGCTCTTAATTATATATTTTAATAGCAAGTTATACCCTGGATGATAAACCCTTGTATAACACCCCTCTCTATGAATCCCTCTGTTCTCACTGAGCCAAGAAGTAGGTTTATTTTGCAATTTAAAAGATTTATTGGCAAATTAAACAATATATATATATCACACTTTGATAATAATTTAATATTTGATATTACACTTATGAATATAATGTTGATCAACCACAGATAATAGGACACTAGCACACTTCTTTACAATCAATGAGGAGTTAGTATAGGAAGGATAAGGTAGCAGAAAAAACTTTTATGGATTCAAGGAAAAGCAATGAGGGATAAATGCAGCACAGAAATAAACTTGATATGATTTCAACAAAAGATAATATGATCACTTTTTCTTTGACAATTCCCTCCCCCCCTATGCAAGATAAGGAGATGGAAGGAGAGCACACAATTCTCAGGAATACAAAATGCAATACAAATTTCCAGTTCCCCACAGCGAGCTTAGAGGAAAACAGGTATGATTTTAAAGCAGGCAAGATCTTTTTAAATGTGGTGGCAATGAAGTGAAAAATATGCTGAAAATGTTTTTAATTCCCTCTAGAGGTTCAGGGTGAGTGAGAGATACTTTAAATCAGTTCAGGTCAGCCCTAATAATGATTCAGGGATGGTTATCAGGTTGAAAACGGGATTCAGTAATGGAAGCAAAAGACAGATATTTTTACACGTGGTTGAAATGAAGCAAAGTGTCAATTTGCGGCACTTTTTCCCGAGTGCGTCGATCGCGATTATGGAGGAACTATAAGGAGTAGCAAGTGGGTTTTAGGCTTGTTGGAAAGCTTAGAATCTTAGCTTTAAGATGAAAGTTAGACCTAGCACCTACGATTCCAAAGATACGGAGGATTTTATGAAGGTAGTTTTTCAGAAATGAAATAATGATTCAAAATGGCAAAATGACACCTTTACAGGTTTAAAATCGGAGAAGGAACACACGATTCCTATGATGCAGTTCTAATAGGTTAAAATAGTTTGAATTAGATTATCTTAAACTAAGAGATTGGTTTTGCACAGTTCTGGCTGAGTACTCACACTATGAATTTGAAATAGGCCGTCAGGGTGTAGTCAGCAGGTTTGGACTGGACTCCGGCAGGTGGTTCTGAAGTCACAGCTCTCTGGGTCAGCTCTCGGGTTCTGGTCTGTGGTTCTGCTGTCGGCACTTCACAGCGGTCTGGTCTGCGGTTCTGCTGGTCTGGATCAAGTGGATTCTGGATACAGCACTGCTTTCTTGGTCTGCTGGTTCTGGCAAAAGTTCTTGGCAAAGAATCCAACAGCTCGCCCAGCTGTAGTATAGTTTGGTTGGATTGCTGGATTCTGAAGACCTGCTGAGAAGAGTTCTCAGCTTGTGGGTTAGGCCTTTGCTTTAAGTTCTGTAGTCTACGTTCTGGATGTTCCTTCTAGATGTTGTGTGGTCCAGCAAAATGCTCCGCAAGAAAATGGAAAAATGACCCTCTTGCCTGTCCAAGCAGTCTGTTTTTATGTGTTTTGAAAGTGGGTGGGTCGGCTCATTCTGCATGCCCAACCCTCTCATGATTTGATAGGTCAAGGATTCTCTGTGACCTGATTTGAGAAGGGATAGTGTGTCAGAGTGAGTCAGAGTCTTACAGTCTATTTAAGAAACGCCCCTTTGCTTTTACTTTGAAAATGAATTTTTCATAACTAACAGGTTTCCCAGATACACACGTCGTTGAAATTACATACACATTTCAAAGATTAATTTAAGATACACTCTCGCCCAACTCTGATCCCCCTCAGAGCCTGGGTTCACAAATGGCAACATTTTGTGCTTTTTAGTGACTTTCGCCATATTGGTTTGGTGTGCGCAAAACTGCACGGTTCTCCTGGATTCTGGCGCAAATGTGGGCTTTTCCGCCATCTTGGATTTCCTAAGCCCACAGCACCAAATATAGTAGCATAATAGTCCAAACGTGGGTCAGGACACCCAACACTGTACACGGGAAGACCCAGGGGAGACGTGTATAGAAGGGGGCATACTGTCACGCACCGCCCTTGGAAGTGCTGGCAAAGGTGGAGGCACACCTAAGATGACCTCCCATTGTGCCATGTTGGAGGTCTAGTTCTTTTCAAGATGGCCGTCGCTCCCATAATACTGTGCTCTGTTTGTTGCTTCCTTGCGTTGTATTCATCTTTGGTTTAGCACTGCCGGTACCTGTCTCATCAGTGTTCCTGCTATACTTCTTGTTACTTATCTTGTTGTTTCCCGAACTTCCCGTTCATTCCCCTTGGTGCCTTTCTGCACGCTCGGGTGTTCATTCCTCTTTCAGGTAAATTTTGCAGGATTTCTTGCTTTCAAACAACCTTTTTTTTCCTGTTTCCCTTTTCTCGGTGGTCACTTCCACGTTTTCGTATCTACTTGTTCTTCTTATATACTTTCCTTCGGATCTTTGCTATTATATGGCTTTCACCTATCCTTATCTACCTGACTTTTCTTCTTTTGTACTGCTCGCAGTTCTAACTTGTGAACACTTCGGTTCACATATTTCTTCCATCTCCCATCTATCTTTCCTCTTTGTTGTTATTCTGCTCTAAGGATACTCTCAAGCTCTCTCCTTTCATTTTCTGCTATTTTTCCTATTGTCTGCAATTGTTCTTCCATTACCTATGCTTCCTGGAAAGAGACTCATTGGCTGGAAGATAGACTGTTTCAAAGCCACCAGTTGATACTCTTCTACTACTCACATCAGACCAACTACTATCAAGGGTTTTTTGTTCCTACATGGCTTTTTCTCTGATTGAGGGCTTGCTCCTCTGGGTCCCCTAGGCTTGGAATCTATACCTGTCAAGGTGGCCACTGAGGGAGCTCGCCCCTACTTGCACAAAAAGAAAGAAGACAAAGGAGCTGAAAAGATCATGCCGGAAGAAGGAGTCTGATACCCAGGACAGCTCCATCGAAGACCCAGGTGAGGAGGAGTATAGGGAAGATTCCCCGGGGCCTGACAAATACCTCTGTTCAGTCAGTGTTAGAGCTCTTGATGCTTATGAGATCAGTTGGTTTTCCCGTCTTTGAATTCTGCACCAGAATTTTCCCGAGTCTGACTGGGCTTGCATCCACATATAGCTCAGTTTCTAGAGCTGGGTCAAAGTAGGCCATCGTAGTGTCGGCATTGTGTGCCCCATTCCCATTTGACATTCTGCCTGGTGAGTTCACGGAGCGGCTCCGACATGGTGGTGCACTTCTGTAGGTGTGGTTGGAGGGGAGTCCTCATTTATATCTGCTACCTTCTGGGGGGCTGCTGATACCCCTTCCTTGTTAAACATGTAGCCAAAGAAAATGATCTCCTCCTTCATGCACTCGCACTTATCCCTGTGGATCGTGAGTCCTGCTTTCACCAACCTGTCGAGTACTGTCTCTAGACGACGTAGATATTCCTCCCTGTTTTCTGTATGGATGAGGATATCGTTGCTGACGATGAGCATGCCAAGAATGACCTGTATTACTTTCTGGATGTCCTGTTGGAAGACTTTTGCCGCCGCAGATACCCTGAAGCTTAGCTTCTTGTTACGCTGCAGGCCCAGGTGGGCCGAGAATGTTATGTACCCTGAGACCCGGTGTAATTTGAGCTGGTGATAGCCGGCGTAGAAATGTATTTAGGAGAAAATCTTTGACCCTGTTAGGTGCGAGATGATCTCGTCCAATGTTGGGGTGATGTGTCTCTCCCTCTTTATGGCGGCATTGGGTAGGTGCATATCTATGCATATCCTTCCCTGGTTGTTTTGGCTTTTTTGTGACAACCATCGGGGTGACCCACAGGGTTGGGCCGTTACTTGCTCGATGATACCCGCCTTTTCGAGTTCATACAGTTCTTTCGCAATGTCCCTCATGTGAAAGGGGGTTCTTCTGTGGCGGACTGTGCTTGGTTGCACTGTTTGATCTATGTGGAGCTTGATCAGTTTCCCTTTGAGGCATCCAATGCCCTGTAGAATGCTCGGGTGTTTTGCTAGTAGACTGGTCGGTTACGTCACACACAGATGAACTGGATGAGACCCAGGTTCTCTGCGGCCTCCCAACTGAGTAGAAACTCGATGCCAGGTTTGACCACATATATTTTGGATTTGATGGTTGCGTCATCTCTGCTCAATGTGGTTCAGAATCGCCCCACCACTTGGAGCGATTTCTTGCTACCATAGAAGAACAGTTGGGTGTCTGTGTGCTTGAGTTTGGGCTGCAGACACAGTTTCTGGAACATGCTTGTTGGCATGAAGTTCACTGATGCTCCTTTGTCGATGGTCATCAATGTCTCTTGAGCCTGCATGTTTACAAGGCATTTTGGTCTTTTCCTTTTTTTCTTCTGGGTGGTGTTGCCTTGATCCAGAGCTGGGATGAGGTGGACCTTTCCTTTTTTCTTCACTCGTCATGTTGCGTTTGTTGTTGCCACTTCCTCATCTTCATCCCCTGATCCGTCCATCGACAAATTGTTTTCAGTTGCTACCAAGCATGTGTCCACCTGTTTCTTCTTCTTTGTAGGGTGTTTCATGGGCAGCGGCTTTGGGCGTTGGTTCTGGCCTGCCAATGCTCTGCAGACATGTGTGTAATGGTCTCTTCGGCCACAGGCTCTGCATGTGGTCCCTTGTGCTGGGCAGTTCCTTTTCCCATGACATGCCCCCCTGCACCAACCACATTCCTTTGGACCAGGGATTCTCGGCTGCCATCGTAGTAAGTTGTGTGTCTCGCTGTTGTCATCCCTTTGTGATGGTCAGTTCGTTACCTGCATTATGGTTGCTGTTGTTGGTGCCAGTTCAAGTTTCTGGAGTGTAGTGCCCATTTGGGCCGCCCTTGTAGCTCAATCTGGTGTCAGTACTCAAGTATTCTTGCCAATGTGGAGCCTTTCTCACTCAATACCACTCTGCGCAGTTTCTTGGACGAGATACCATTTATTATTTGGTGCCTTATCTCCTTCTCCTTGTCGTCAAACTTGCAGGATAGCGCTAACCTCCTCAACCACGTGCAGTATGCGTCCAGGGTCTCCACCGATTGCACTGTGGTGCAGAAATTGAAATTCTTAAAGTCTGGATTAAGTTGAGGCATGAAGTGTGCAGCTAGAGCATCTCTTGCTAGCTGGTAAACGCCTGCGCCGTTGCCTATTGCCAGTGAGTTGAAAATGTGCAAGCATCACTGACGTTCAGCAGCAGGTGTGACTTCATCTTCTGTGGTGTGGTGATGTCCTTGCAGCCCATGGCCATTTCAAACTTCTGGATCCAGATTGTCCAGCGAGGCCCCACAGATGATGGGTCCATTTAGGGGTCAAATGATCAAAGTACAGAAGTTACACCACCTTGGTGACGGGGGGTGGTGTCTGTGGTGACAGTGTTACAGCCAGCATTCCTGGCGTGCTGGCTCTGGGTGTGGAAAATCCTCTGGCTATGTTGCTTCGCGTTGGGGTGTTCACTTCCGTGTTGGTGGGGGGGCATGGCTGTCTTCCTCATCGCCTGTGGCGCTTTCTTCGTGCGTTGATCCACCCTTGCCTGATGATGTCTCTCATGCTTCTGAGTTGTCCATGACAGAAAAAAGGAAAGGAGAATGAAAAAAAAGAAAAACTTTGCACGTGTCATTCTTGAACACGTGGTCCTGTGTATGATGTGCACCGAGGAGCGTGCCTCCTCGGCGGTTCCAAAATGTATTTATTATTTCTTCAGCAGAATTGATCCGCCGCGTTAGAGCTGTTGTGCGTGGGCCGTACTGACTCCTCGTCACCAGTGTTACATCCCTGCGCTGGTGGTGCCGGTGGGGGATGGAATGGTTGCAGGCCACACTCGGGGATTAGCGCGGGCGCAGACCAGGAGCGAAATGATACATGTCTGTGGCCCTCATTACGACCCAGGCGGTAAGCGGAAAACGATGCCGGTAAATGAATACCGGCATCGTTTTCTGCTAGGTCCGATTATGACCCGCGAAAGTGCCATTAGCGACATAGTATTTTACGGTGCCGTTAACCGCACCAAGGTCACGCGCGCGCAACCCTCCATGCCGTAAATACCGGCATGGTGCAAAGCTACGCAGATCACAAACCAAGCGGACATGCCCCTAACGCCATCGCCAAGGCCGTTAAGTACCTTACCGCCATGGCCATAATTCCGCCATCGCGAACCAACCGTAACTGGCCATGTGCAGTCTTCCCAGCCGCCACAGGTGCACAGAATCAGCACAGGTGGAGGCAATACAGACTCTCCCAGTGCAAAAAGAGCACACCCCACCCCTACCAGCCCCAGTCACACTCCACAATGATACCAATAGGACTAGCAATGTTGGGGCTGGAGGACCTGATAGCAATGCGAGTGCTACAACTGCAACAACAACAACAACAACAACAACAACAACAACAGGCTGCACAGAGGAGACACAGGAGGAGAAGGAGGGCAAGGCAGGGCCAGTAAGCCCCACCAGCACAGCCAGTGGCACCACGCAGGCAGCCCCCAATCCCACGCATCAGAGCAAGTCCATTCAACCTCACCGCAGAGCAGATCCACACCCTGTACCGACTGGACCGGGACACCATCACCAACATTGTGCACATGATACACAACAACATTGTCAGCATGATAGAAACACCCACCGCCATCCCGCCCCTACTGAAGGTAGTGTCCGTGCTCCACTTCCTGGCCACAGGCACTTACCAGCACACAGTGGGCCACGTGCATGGCATATCCCAACCATTATTCTCACGTACACTGATCCAAGTGCTCGATGCCCTCCTCAAGCACACAGACGACCACATCTCATTGCCACGGTCTGCCCAGGAGATTGCCAAAACCAAAGTGGGTTTCCATGCACTAGCTGGCATACCTGGTTGCATTGGTGCCATCGACTGCACCCATGTTAAATTGGTGGTCCCACATGCCATGGAGGTACCATACCGCAACCGTAAACTATTTCACTCAATCAACGTGGAAATGGTCTGCGACTCCAACAGGATCTTCACACATTGTTGTGCCCGATTCCCCGGATCAACCCATGATTCAATGGTCCTTCGGAACTCCACAATACCACGCTACATGGAGCGACATGCAGGCCCAAGATCCTGCCTACTCGGTGAGTCTAATGTCATGAGCATGGAAATGCGAAGTGTGTAGGTGATCGACGTACCAATGCATATTTCACCTGGCAGAAAGGGGGGGGGAATGATGCATACGTCACATGGCTGCGACTAGCAGTAGCCAGATCATACCCTGTGGCAGCACTCACGTCATCTGACAACTGTATACATGATGCCTGATCTAATCAGCCCTAACATGTGAATGAAAGTGTACCCCAACCATGACACAACCATCTGCAAGTGCATTGTACAAAATGTGACCACATTGACTCCAAAGGAACGCACCTACATGCACGTCACCAAACACCATCTACTGAAAGGCCTGTCCCCCATAACTGCGCACAAAGGAGGCACATGTCGGACAGGAACATCAATGCACCACTACAAAGACAGCAAGACCCACAAACTGTCCCCATTGACACCAGTATTGTTCCCTGGGGTCATAATGAGCCAGACAGCAATGTTGCAATCATGTGAGCTTTGACCTCACAGGACACGTGCCAGGTCACATAAAATAACGGCCTGAACGGACACAGTGGATGGGCACTCACAAGGCAATTGCCCCCCCTGCATTGTGTCTTGGCATGCAAAACAGTACATGAGAGCCATGAACATATACCGGTTGCATAGTGTGAATCCATTAGCACAACTAAATTTGGTGCAAAGTAACAGTTGAATGCAAGGCATGGTGGCGCGTCATGTTCAGAAAGCAATCTTATTCCTGACACATACATTGTTGCCCATTTACTCATGATGCAGGCTATCCCCTGAAGAGGTGGCTCCTTACACCAGTCCGGAACCCACAGAACCAGCATGAGGAGGACTTCAACCGTGCCCATGCACGTACCCGTGTGGTGATAGAGCAGGCCTTTGGCCTACTGAAGGCACGTTTCAGCTGCCTCAGCAGGTCTGGCGGGGCACTCCTGTACCGCCATGAGAAGGTTGCGAAGATCGTCATGGCATGTGTCATGCTACACAATATGTGCGTCAGACGTAACGTGCCTCTGCCCCTGACGCAGAACTGCAACCACCTGATGATGAGGATGATGAGGGTGGGGATGGGGCAGCACCTCAAGGAGGCAGCGATGCACAGGAGGGGCGTGAAATGCGTCAGAATCTCATTGACCAATACTTCTAGCACACACAGTGTGTGCGTGAAACATGTGGACGGCACTTGGGGCACTGTGTGTGTCTGGTATATGCACACTGTAGACTGTACAACAATAAAGCACACATACAAAATGAGCAATGTCCACACATTTGGTTTGTGATAAACGAAAAAGTGTATTGTGCTTCTGAAAAGGTATGACACACCCAATCCCCCCTCCCCCTCCCCCCTGAACACCCCAACACACCCAATCCCCCCTCCCCCTCCCCCCTGAACACCCCAACACACCCAATCCCCCCTCCCCCTCCCCCCTGAACACCCCAACACACCCAATCCCCCTCCCCTTCCCCCTGAACACCCCAACACACCCAATCCCCCCTCCGCCTCCCCCCAGAAATCCCTGCAAAGGAGTGCCAGTGCCAGTGGTGAAGTGGGTAATGTTTCAGTGGTCCACTGGGCGGGCACTATTGCCAGCCCCCTGTCCCGGAACCTGGGGCCCCCCTGCCTGTACTCCTCTGGGTCCTGGATGACCTGCGGACGGGGCTGGATGGGGCCGAACTTGCAGCTGAGGAGGTACCGGCCTGCTCGGTACGCCGTGTGTCCATGATTGTCCGTATCAGTTCACTAATCATATTCCGCACTGCGGCTAGTTCTGTGCATATGTTCGTGCTTGCTGATTGGATGGCTGCCTTGATGCTCTCAGCACACCTCTCCATGCCTGAACTGGCACCTCCACAATCAGCAACATGCTGCGTTAGGAGTGACGCCAGTTGTTCTTGCCTCGCTGATATTTGGTCCAGCACCTGCCTGAAATCAGGCCCAATGGAGGTTGCAATTGCAGGCCCAATAGGACTACTCCCCTCTTCCCCTACTCCCACTGGGCTTGGAGTGGCTGGCCATGAATCTCCAGGGGATTGCCCCTGTGTGTCCTGTCCATGCAGGTTACATGGGGACAGGTGTGGGGAGGAAAGTTGGGTGTTGAGGGGACCTTCCATGTCATCATCCACATTCGCCACATCGCTGTCAGAACAGGCTGCGATGGCTGCAGTCTCCCCGACTGTACTGCTCCCCGCAGACTCAATCCCCTCAGTGGGCATCAGTGGTTGTGTGTCTGCCGTGGGTGCTATCATGTCCCTTTCCTCTGGGGGAATTGCTGCCCTGGGCTGTTTGGCAACAGGAATTTTGGCCTGCTGTGGGTTGGCCATGGGTCCAGCAGAGGTGGATGGTTGGTGGCCTCTTCCCTCTGTCCTGGGCTTCTTGGCTGGGGTGGTGCCACTCTCGTCCCTGCCGGTGTCCGAGTGTGAGCCTGTGGTGGAGCAGAGGAGGGAAAGTGTTATTGATGGTTCAGCGGACATTGAGCAGGCATTGTGATGAGTGCCATGGTTTAGATGGATAGATGGTGGACTTTGTAGGCCGTGACATACAGGTTGTCTCCCTTTTGGGTGGGTTGAGCATGCAGGAATGTGTGTGCCTGCTGTAGAGTGTACATGCTGCATGTGTGCAGGGTGTGGGTCTTCTGCTGATGTGTTGCGTTTGCCATATGGGGCAACATTGTGATTCCCATGTAAGTGTGATTCAGGGTGTTTTGCAAGGCTGAATTGGAGGCACCTACCTGTGTCTCCTGATGTCGGGGCTCCTCTCTCCATTCCGCCGACGCCCTCAATGCACTCTATGCCGATCAATGAGGCACATGTCTCCTCCCATGGCTGCATCTTCAGTGGGGAGTCTGCTCCACCGCCAGTTGCCAGACCCAGGTTGCGGTTTGCTGACAGTATGCCCCTTACTCGGAGCCGGAGGTCATCCCACCTTTTGCGGCACTGTCTGGCGGTGCGTGGGGTGCTACCTACGGCACTGACGCGTTGTGCCACGAGTTCCCATGCTGCTTTTTTCCGGGCTATGGCTGGTCTCGTCATCTCTGATGAGAAGACAATGTCTGCCTTTTCCTGCAGCGTTTCTGCCAGCATAGTTAGTTCTTCGCGACTGAAGCGGTCCTGCCGCTGCCTGTCGCAGGCTTTTTTAACAACTTTTGGCATGGTTAGGTGAGGAAATGGGTGGGTAATGGGATTCACAGGGTTTCAGGGTCGAATGTAGTGTGGTTGGGTAGGATGGCAATGGATTGTGTTTTTAAAGATGGCCGCTGTGCTCTTTCCCGTTCCGCCGCGATGACGCTACTTCCGGTTCCGCTTATTTACGGTGCCCGCTAATTACGGGGCCCGCTGAATACGGTCGGCGCAATGATGGGTGGCGGTAGTTCACCCTGTGCGGCGTTCGATGCCGGTAAGGGCTGTTTACGCCATGGCGTAGTTTACATTACCGCCATGGCGTAATGCTCGTGCGCGATGGGTCGGAATATGGCGCTCTTTACGCCATCGGTCCATGGCGTAAACGATGATTACGCCATGGCGGTAATGTCGCATACTTACCGCCAGGGTCGTAATGAGGGCCTGTGAGTACCTTCTGCTCCACTCTGCCGGCTTCCAGCAGGCGGGTGCCTTATTGCACCTCATGTCATCGCATGGCGTGATATGAGACGGACACAACCGAGAGCAGCATGAATAGAATTGGAACTAGCACAGCTAACTAATTGGGAAGATACAAGGGGACTTTGGAAGAGGGAATATGATTTTATAAGTAGCAGTGTGTCTGTGTGTCTGTCTGTGTGTGTGTGTGTCTGTAACAGTAGACAATGGATCAGGTGGAATGCTGAGCAGCAAGGAATGAAAATAAGAAAACCCATGTTTTAAGCCGTTTCCAATGATGGGGGCTGGTGGAGCCAGGCAAGAAGTACTAAAATTAGTGGAAGCACAGTAGACCATAACCCCATGAAGTTCCCTGGAAGCTCTTGAAGTGTGAATGCCAAAATTGTCAGGTAGCATGCAGACTTTTTAGGTGCCAGCTACAAATCACTGGTATACAATGTGAGAATGCCAAGCTAACTGTCGGAAGTGAGAGAGCCAAGGATAGGCTGTGTAAAAAGATGAATGCAGGGAACCCCAAAGGGAGTAGGTAAGTAGCAGCCACTCTACAATGAGTCATACGTGCAACGCCTCCACAAGCTGTGGGGGATGTGGATCTGATGATTTACATAATGTAAATGCTGTGTCAACTCCACTACCGTAGGTCAAATGTATGATGTAAGTGAGTATGCCACATCTAAATGATGCTCTACTAAGAGACATCCCATTGCAAAGACAATCAATAGAGCCGAGAGTAAAACTAGGCCAGGGAATACAGAGTAAAACCAAGTCATAAAAAGATACATGAAAAATGTAAAAGACGTGCAATTTAAACTTGACACCAGTGGGCATTATGGAAACTTGGAACAAACCAAATAAGTCCAACAGTTCCCCCCTCAAATTATAAGCATTCACACTTATTGCAGCACTGTGTAATAGTAAATACGAAAGATCCACACAAGGGGTGCATTTAAGAACTTGGTAAGTGATTAATATTTATGTCTTCTCCAGCAAGTAATCCTTTCATAAATCCACATGCTGTTGGATATTCTTTTTTTGCTTTGATCAATTAGACCTTTACAAAAAGAAGCAATTACTTAAAATAACATTCTTTTTCCAGTTTTCCCTTTTAAAAAAATGCTTAATCAACAGGCCCAAAAAGCAGCATCTAGTATTTTTTCAAACCTCCTTTTGTCTTTCCAAAAGCCCCTTAGTGCGGATTGCAGGGGGAATGTTCTTGCCCCTCCCACAGCTACCCCTCATTTTCTTCTGGAGCGCTGGTCACGGTCTGCCATGTATCTTTACAGGTCAGGCCGATCTTTTTTAGCACCTGACCTACGGCGATTGTTAAGGCAGTATTGTGACCTGATGTCAAGTGTTTTCTGAGAGCAGGTACTCCATTTTATTTGCGAATTTCCTAAAGTACATTACTCTTATGTCCCAAGTCACTTTACATTCTTGAAGAAGATGCTGCAAATTTTGTTTCTTCAGATCTACACAAATATTGCAGAAGGAGGGGGCATTTTGACCATGCCCTCTCACATTCAATATTTCGCCTGTATGTATTAAATTTGGCCGTGCTCGAAGGAAGACGTTTCTTGATTCACTGTCTGGATGTTTTTGTAGATATTTAAGCACCTCGCCTAATTTTTTGTCTATAATTGTGAAGCTGTTCTTTGTTTTTATGAGTCGCATTTCCAGCCCTGTTTTTATCCAATCCATTATTTCTGTTTTTTTTTTTATTTTCAGGGGGTTTTCTTTGAGTGTCTCCACCGATAGGTCTGCCTCTATCAGACTTCTCATCCCTTTTTCTTCCAGATGTTTCAGAATCTTGGACTTATCCGACTGATGTTGTTGCTTCATGTCCTCATATAGCGAATTGCTTTGTGGGATTATTATTTATCTGTATAGTGAGAGAAGTCTCCAGGCCACTTGTTGCCGCAATGATTTTAGGCCAAGTTCGAATCTTAGAACTGCCATGGGTACATAATTAGGTAATCCCAAGACTCTTTTCCACAGTTGGCTTTCCACTTATTGCCAGTCTATATCCCATAATAACGGTTGAACCTCCAGTCCATACAATATGACTGGGATTATTTTGGCGACATAGAACTTTATTAGTGGCATAACTGAGAATTTACAAAGGCGATAGAAGACCTTTTTCGTCTGGGTTACTGCTTTCTCCACCTTCACCCTTATTTCTGTTTCTATTTTGTTGGTTGAGGGTGAGGAATATACCATGTACCCCAGATACACCAGCTCATCTGTTCCTGTGATGGCTTCCCCTTCATAGAGCCATTTTCCATAGTGGATATGCTTCTTAGGATGTTTCATCACCAATACTTTGGATTTCCTTGGGTTAACTTGTAGGCCATTTATTTTTACATAGTAGCTTAGTCCATTCAACAGATGTTGTAAACCTATTGCTAACCTATTGATCAAGACAATATCATCAGCATATGTGAGCCAATGGACGTTAGTAGAGCTCAATTTTGGACTCGCCATGACCCATGATTGCAAGAAGTCTCCCAAATCCGACAGGTACAGGTTGAAAAAGAATGGTGCACTCAAACAACCTTGTCTCACACCTTGTTGAACACTAATTGAGTTTGTCAGATGGCCTGCTTCGTCTAGGCTTACCATCAGCGAAGTGTCTTTATGCAGTTCAATTAGCATTGCCAACTGCGTTCTTGGCAGTCCCAAGTCTCTCAGTTTTGCCCAGAGTTTCTCCCTATTGACTAGATTGAATGCCCTGGAGAAATCTATCCAGGCTCCATATAATGGGCTATCTCCATGATTTTTAGTATATTCTGCTAAAAGGCTCAAGACAAAACCATTTAATGATCTGGACATGCCCCGCCTAAAGCCAGTTTGGAATTTGGAGATGATATTTCTTGTCTTTGCCCAGTTCGATAGTTCTATCAAGAGAATTCGCATGAATATTTTGCTTTCAATGTCGAGGAGGGCGATTGGTCTATAATTCTCTGGTTGAGATCTATCGCCCCCCTTGTAAAATGGTATTACAATTGCTTGCTTCCAAGACGACAGAAAGCTTTTTGTCTCTATTATTTCAATATAGAGATTATATAGGAGGTTTGCCCATGTTTTGACGTTGATTTTCAGAACCTGGTAGGTTAGTCCATTGGGTCCTGCAGCCTTCGAGGGTGAGGAACTCAAGATGAGGTGTTCTATTAAGCTTATGTCAAATTTGAGTTCCCAGTGGGTAACATCTTTCTCTTCTTCATTAGGCTCTGTTGTATTCCTAAAGTTCTTTGTGAGGTAATCTGTCCAGCTCTTTTCTGTGACAAGGTTGAATTGCGTGGTATTGCCATTTGTTTTTTTATCTAGGTTGTTTATGATTGACCAGACGTTTCGTGTACTAGTGGCACACAGGGATGTAAGCATCTGCTCGTTATCCTGTTGGTGTCGGAGAGCTCTTCTTGCTCGCGACCAGTGCTTATACCCTCTTGAGAGCCTTTGTAGCTCTTCTCGTAATTTTATTGAATTTGTGATGTTCTTCTTCAATCGCCTGCATTGTCTCCTTAAGATCTTTTTCTGTGTCCAGGTGTCTTCATTGAAGGAGTGTTGATGAAAGAATAGGTTTCCTGCAATTTGTGCAGTTGGCTGATGGACAGACAAGATAAATGGTTTAAATCAATCGGGCTTGAAGTTCTTTTTTTGCTCTTCTAGAGAGATTTGGTTTAGTTTGATATTTAGTTTTTCCCCCTCTCTCTTATACTTTACTAATTGTGCTTTACCTTTTCTGAGGGCCAAATCATGGGTATATCTTTCCGGTTGTATTTTCTTGGAACACTTTATATTAGCCTTCAAGCGAGCATGGTCACTCCCTTCCCCATATGGTCTCCAGAGTCATTTCTCTTGATCTTCTGAAACGAAAATATAGTCCAAGGTGGAAAATGAACTTCCTCAAGACCATGTAGGTTTTAAAGATCTATTGCCTTCAACTGATCCGTTCAACGCATTGAGTCCCCAGGGATTCAAGTAATCTACCCAACTTTTTCCTATCTTTGATGCTTTGATGCTTTTACCCACTTTAGAATGGAGTTTAGTCTACATGCTGGGAATCCTCGGTGCATTCAAGAGAGCAGTTTCAATGGAAAAACAGGAAACTGCACTTACTTTAGTGTTTAATCAAACTTATATTTGGGCCATTAGCCCTCGAGCCGACAGGTACTATACCCTTCAGCTCCACCCCTGGAGTCCATCTTCAGATTCTTTAATGCACGTTTATAGTTGGATGCCCTCTCCAAAGTTCTCACTTTTGATGTTTTCAAAACAATACTTCAAGCTACAATGACAAGGTCAATCTTATTTTAAAGATCTACATAAGTGATTTCATATTGTGGGATTTGGGAACATTTCACTCATTTTGTAATCCCAAAGGGGGGGCACAAGTCTTCTGGCTTTGTGTCCATTAAAGTGTTCCTCCCTATCACCTCGCCATGACTGATCCAAAGCCTAAGAAAAGCATGTTGCTCCATCTATTAGCTAAAAAAACATCTATTTGAAGGACAAGCATTAGAAGTGCCATTACTGCCTGAACCCTGATTAATAGGGACACCTGCTCCATTTGTCGCTGTCAGTCTTTCTCCAGCAAAACCATCAAAGAAAGGAAGAAAAGACATGTCACAAGGCTGGATGAATGGACTGTTGCCTCAGACTTTGCCACAGTGAGAAGCTGTGCCTGGGTGCTCACAGGTCAGAAATGTGAGGCCGACAACTTTGTAAATGGTTTTCAACATTTAGCATTTTATTAAATAAAAATGTTGGATAAACACCTCACAATCCCTACCCTGACGAGGATTTCCCTGCCTAAAATAAACTAAAGGAAACACTCTAACAAAGGATATCTGTCCCTCACACTCATACACTCCACAAAGCAATAAGGAAATGTATGGCAGTTCAATTCAACAAAATATAATATACAAATGTGAAGTTGTTATAGGACCACAGTTCCTTATTATGATCTGGGATAATCCCCTTGCCTGGCTTTAAATCAGATTCTGCTCCACAGTTCAAAAGGAAATAAGGAAATCCTGGTATGTAGCAAAGAGTCAATACAGTTTTTTGTAATGTGTACGTGACAGCAGAAAGTTCCAACAGTTCAATGATATACCAAAGAAAACAAAAGGTTCTTTCTCTGCTTTGGATAAGAATACGCAGCAGAATTCTCTTCTTCACATGAACAACAATGATTGTCTTTGTCAGGATGATTTGTCACAACTGAATACTTTTGAAGAAATGTAACTCCTCAATAGCAGGTATATGCAGTTCTCCCTTCAGCACCACCAACAACATACATTGACTTTATTAGGACCACTTTACAGCACTTCATCAACTGCCACCTGGTCTACTCCCATTCCAGGCCTACTTCTTCAAAGGTTTGCCATCCGGGTATACTCCCCTTTCCAAACAGCGTTTCACAAAACACAACGGCCCTCATTACGACCCTGGCGGAAAGGGGTTTACGCCGGCGTAAACCATGGCGTAACTTACCGCCTGAGTACGAGTTCCCCTAGCGCCATGGTGATTTTAACGCCTGCTTTTTGCAGGCGTTAAAATCCATGGCGCTAAGGGACCTTGATGTTAATTACGCCACCGTAATTTACGGTGGCGTAATTAACGCCTTCCCCACTCCCATTATGCCCTATGGGGCCAGAAATGGGAATGGGGAAGGGTAAATGGGGGTTGGGGACTTACCGCCCCGCCAACCTCGGAATGGGGCGGTAAGTCCGCCAACCCCCATGGCGGAGTTGGCAGCTTAGCGCCATGGACCATGGTGCAAATTGCACCATGGACCTCCGCCAAGGTCGTAATGAGGGCCAACATGTTTAGTTGTAACCTTCAACTTATAACAGCTTCATAACAACTTCACAATGTTCAGTATTTTGCAGCATTAGACATTTAGCAACTTTTTCAGGAAAACCATTTTCAATTTGGTGCTCTTTAATACTCCTCTGCAAATTACGCTCCTCTGCTCTGAATAACCTTTTTCAGAAGGGCATCCTTTTTGCCACTTTCGTTTCCCTCACTACACAAGTAACCAAAGACTCATAAAGAAAGAGTCTTTGCCTGTTCCTTTCTTGGATTTGGCAAACTGTGTTTACACCAGCTGTTATATGTTTTACAAAACATGCATAGCAGATTTTACAACTCTTAGGTCTTCCATTACTCCCTTTTATGCCTTTTGCAATATCTGTTGTGCTTGTATTGCTTATGTTTTAGTTTCTGTTGGCTTGGGTAATGGTTGTATGCCTTAGCCTTCAACAATGTTGCCCCACCGGTTTATTGGCTTTTCCATGAACTCACATGCTTAAATTTACAGTCACTTGGATTCACTGCATACAGCTTTCATTGCTTTTTGCTAATTCGGCATTCAAAAGCACTACTAACACGTCTTTCACAAGTGAAACTGCCTGCCTGGACACGCAAGCAATCTCGCAGCGCTCTGGAGTCACTTGCAACTTGTAAACTCACCGGGTAAGTCACACGCTCTTCATCCTCTCGCCGTTTACGGGTCTTCTGCTGCAGTAGCTTCTCGCGGCCCGGCGAGCAACTTCTCCTGGTCCACCTTTGCCCACGCCACTCGTTATTGGAGCTTTCTTTGCTCCTGAGAGTCTTTGGTGCATGTCATGCACTGGAGACCTCTTGAAGGGAAAACTTTCCTTGCTGCTTTCGCTTCACGCTTTGCAGCCTCTGCACAACAGTACTTCAAAGGGCAAACGTTCCTTCTGCAAGCTTCCCACTGCACAACCTCTGCAATTGGGACAACTGGAGGCATAGACCCTTTCCGGACCAGCCTCTGTCTTTGGGTTCACAGTGGTCCTGGCATCTTCCATCTCCTCCAGTCCCGACCTCGGCTGCATACATGGTCAGCACTGCTCCTCCTGCTTGCTCTAACACCAGCTTCTTCCTTCTTCTTCTCTTCTCTCTAATGCTGTACCTGAGGGGGCTTTTTAAGCCTCCCAGTCTACCTCCGGTGTGGGTCTTTTACATTAATGAATTGACCACTCCTACAGCATTGTTCCTCCATAACCCTCTTCCTCGTCCCAGTATTAGGGAAATATGCAACTTGAAGTCCATATGAACAAAGTTAGTTTTTCTGATTTCTTCTTCACTTTTAGGTTTACTTCTGTTCCCCATAACATTTTCTAAGGAAACGTGATAAGGGTCAGTCATCTGACTTGATTGTAGAGAGGAAAAAAGGTCTTTAGATTTTAGACCGTTATTCATAAACTTCCTTTCACTATATACTTTTGGGAGTTAGAGGAGTGTTTAGCTGTATGAGTTTTCTGGGTTTGAAAAGGGCTTTTATTTCTCTCTATGCCAAAGGATTTTGGATTAGTTTTACCCACATTAAGATATTCATCTCATGGAATAGACAGATTATTATGGCAACAAGCCATTGTATACTTTGGCATTTGTGATATGTCCTCCCTATAGGAACACAAATACTGTGTCTCACCGCATGGATTCCTCTCAATCCCCTGGGCCCTTTCTCCTCCCAGGTGATCCTCCCGCAGAACACCATCCCCAAGGTCAAGATCAGGAAGCGTCTGCCTTTCACTGTACACCTGGAGAGAGCTTCCCCTTCCAAAAGAGCAAGTTCCCATGAGAGTCATCCAGGGACAGTAGGGTGAGGAAGAAAGATACACCATGCCTACAAAGTCTGTTCCCTCCTTATCAAGCCGAAAAATGCACATGTTGTTGAAATTGTCTATGAAAGATGTGCCAACAAAGCCTTTGACAGAAGCGCCTCGATTTCAGAGTTGAAGAGCACCTACCTCCCCATCCACGAGCACCTGTCTGACACCTCTGGCAATGAAACACAAACTGAAACTGTCAACTACAACTTTATCGATGACCAGCAAATCGAAACCTTCAGTGGTAACTCCATCGACAAAATCAGCAACAACTATTTCGTTGATGACAATTTCATCGTCGACCTTGACAACAGTAGGTCTGTTGCACAACCCCAAAAACATGTTCCAAAAACATGTTCATAGAACAACTTTACTTCAACACATGGGTCTCCACGTAGATCAAAACAAGATATTTTTACATAGAAACCATATGTTCCACCTGCAATATCAGAGCCCTTCGATATCCCTCTAGAGAACATCATATAGCACAGGATAGGCTCGACCTTAAGGGCCTCCAGGACATCTTCTCTGAGGAGGAAGCAGAGGAGTAACAAATTAAAGAACCTGTGTTGTAGTTTATACAACTCCCCACACTGCAAAGAACATTGTCATGAGCACCATCACAGCCAGTAGAGCAGTTCAGACCGCTAAGAGCAGCTTCACAGCCTGAATTACATTATTTACCTATGGATATTTAGACCACCTTGAAGACCATAGTAACCGAATTACAGACAAGGGTGCCCAGTATCGTTCATAGGCCTAAATCCACCCAAGATATGCCACCACTACCTAAGCCTTGGCCCCTATTATGGCAATGTGGAGAAGCTCAGAATTTTGAATACCTCATGCAACAACAACCTGTCGACATACTCTCAGACATGGATTCTCAGCCCCGAATGGGACACATCACGGTAAGTTATCAACGCATTTTTTTGCCAACAGACAAATTTGATGACCTTAATCCAGTTGATGGTGAACTGGAAGAGTACCCTCTCAGATATTCCCCTCAACGAGATTGAGGCATTTCATAATTCCATGTTAATGGCTGGCAAAATGTTTACCCTGCTCCCTATAGCACACAGAAAAGAGGGTGTTTTTGTACCAGCGACTGGAAAAATCAAGCAATGACAGTATCTATTCTAGAAGACATTTGGGAGGGACATCCTAAGTATAGAGCACCTGTTAACGCTTTTAAGGACACAACACGCCTGGATTCACTGGTTTGGCAGCCCCAGAAAGAGGTTGTTGAATTCATCCTCAACCTGCGCTGTCCCTCAAGACAGAGAAGGCAGACAACTCTATGCCTTTGACAGACAGGTTATCTCCACAGATTCTACAACTATTAAGGCCACAAAATCTTTGATCATTCTGGCCTGATACGACAGAGCTCCAGTATAAATTGGTCCTATTGTTGAATTCCTTCCAGATGATACAAAAATCGGAAGTTTAAACATGTTTTAAAGAAGGAAAAGCTGCATGCAACCATATTAGATGGGTTGTGGTGGACACAGCTGACAGTGGTTTTCAGCAAATGGGGAATGGACCGGTTCTTCGCCATCAAGGTTGGTTGAAGATTATATATTCAATGCCAGGGGTTCAGGCTAAGGTCATCAATATGCCTTTCGATGGAGAAGACCTTTCAGGAAAAAGATGAATAGCTCTTTTCCTGCTATACAAACCAACACAGCCAGGTTGTTGGGTACTCTCCAGCAAAGCCATCATTATCAGTGCTCTTGATCTAGGAATTACTATGGAAGATCAGGCATATTCTCCTATTTCTCGTATTGCTCCCATTGTAGCAGATAAGTTTACTGCACCATAGGAGATTAGTAAAGTCCACATCACACCCTACCATGGAGACAACAGGCAGAATGGCATATCGCAAGCCGGTGGCCAATCAGGCAAGCAAACCTGACTCTGGTCATTAGTGATGCACTCACTTCAGCATCCCAATGGATGAGCCACCTGTCATCTTTCAATAATCAGTGGGAGAAAATAACAAAGGATGGCTGTGTGCTTTCCACAGTAGCACACTGAAATGAGTGTAAAGTTGTCTGGAACAGCTAAAAGCAGACATAATGGCACTTCTGCTACTGGAGGCCAAAGAGTAGGGAGTCTATGCCTGTTACTATCTGGCTTGCAGTAAATCAGGGGGCTGGTGGCCCACCCTCAGGAGGTTCCTGAGTTCCCAAACTTTCCAGATGGTTACTCTACAAAATATACTGGGTCAATCTCGCAGGAACATTTCTTTTCATCCTTGAACATGGATTATGTCTAGTTCCACATGACCAGTCACACAAGAAACAGCAAGTACCTTTGGTTTGTTATGTAAGCGCAGCATTACCAATTCAAAGTGCTCCCACTTGGCCTAAATCAGCTCCAAGAGTTTTTACCAAGTGTGTGGCACCATTTGTGGCCCAACTTTGGAGGACAGCCCTCACATCTACCCGTACCTGGAAGACTGGCTAGTCTGGGCAGAAATGCTGGAACAAGGCCAACAGGACACGAAGAACACATAGATGTGCTTAACATCATTGGACATCTCAAAAAATTATAAGAAGTCAACCAGAAGGTACATGGTTTTCTGGGAGTGTCTTTGGACACAACCACCTTGCAGGCAAAACCCTCAGAGGAGTGAATTCAAAATGCACTTTACTTGGATAACACTTTACTTACTATGAAAACTGACACAGATGCAGCCAGGTCGTTTGGTACTCAAAGGTGCCCTTACCAGTCCTTTTGCACTAGGAATAGCTTTTTAAGTTCAGGAATAGTCTTCATTCAGGGATCTAGCAACACCATGGGAGATCTGTACAAGTCCATATTGCAGCCCTATCGTGGAGGCAGCTGGCAGAGTGGCATAATGCAAGCCAGGGACTAATCAGGCAAGCAAGATTGACCTCGGTCATCAGTCACCTCTCACATCAGCACCCCAGTTGAGGGGCTTCTGTCATCATTCAAAAATCAGTGGAAGACAAACAGTGGGATCTTGATGAAAATCTAGTTGTTAACCCCAAATACAGGTATCTCCTTACGGACAATGAAATTCCTCTTGAACATGCTATTGTCATACATAGCCCTAGTACAAAGCTACAGACTCCAAATGTGACGACTGCGGAAATTCCTAGACTTTCAGTGGAGTTAAGTCTCTGGCCACTGGAACGACAAAATCCAGCTCCCAAATGCAATCCACAAAAGCCTTCTTTGGTCATGGAATGAGAGACATCTCAGAAGGTGTGCGCCTTTCACAGAACCCCGCCATGAGGTGATTGTGATGACGGATGCATCCATGGGTGGCTGGGGTGTCCATACTCAGTACCGCCATGTCAAAGGCTTATGGTCTGTGAACAAGAAAAAGCTACACACTATGTATTAGAGCTCACACCAGTATTTTGGGCGCTGAATTTTTTTCAGCCCAGCTGAAAGGAAAGCTTTAAGAGTGTTCACCAACAACAGTACAACAATGTTTTTTTTTACCAGGAAACAGGGGGGAACAAGGTCACAAGTATTTTCTACCCAAGAACAGAACCTGTGGAAATGCTCATTGATCATCCATTCTCCTTATTACCTACCAGGCATCAGCAACTTGGTGGCTGACTCCATAAGCAGGGATATGTGCTCCTGCTATTAATTGGAGTTACTCCAGGAATAGGTGGATTTCTTTTTCAGAGCAGGGGAAAGCTAAAAATAAACCTGTTCATAGCCAAGCAAAACTCAAAGATATGTTGCCCAACAAGCTGCCTTAGTGGGAAAGTCTGGGAGACATGTTCACGATACTGTGGGACAACAAATTCCTTATGCATCCCTGCAAATTCCACACATCCTGCGGGCCCAGCGCGTAGTCAAACAACAGCCATGCAAACTAATCCTGATTGTACCAGCTTAAGTGAGGCAGTATTGATTCTCAGAACTGCTAGCTCTGTTTGCTCTACAACCGATCACACTGCCACTCCTTTACAACCTGTTATCCTGCGCTGTGAAGGGGGAAAAGTCTATCTTCATGACCAGGTGTCATCTTCAAGGTCTGGCTTCTAAATCTTTGGAACATGGCCACATAGACATGCCTCAAGACTGCTGAGAGGTGTTATCGAGTGCCAGCGCCCCATCCCTCATCAAGTGCTACAGCAATGTATCTAATGTGGCAGCAGTGGGATTGATGCTTTCCACTTCCAGGTATAGCAGATATTCCTATACTAGCTGCTCCTAGCAAAAGGCGGTAGAACTGTCTCATCGAATGGGGAACACCTTTCTGCAATTTCACATTTATTTATTTATTTATGACATTTATATAATGTCCAAAACCAGAGGTATTACAACGTTAGTTACATAGCAGAATATGGTTATGGGCAGACTTGGTTATTCATACTAATTGAAAAGCCATGTTTATAAAAGATTTTTTGAAATACATGATACAATTGCTTTGTTACAGACAGAGTTGGTTATTCATACTTATTGAAAAGCCATGTTTGTACACGTTTTTTGAATACATGACACGATTGCTCGTTTCTGATGTTGCTCGGGAGGGAGTTCCAAAGGAAGGGTTCAGTGACCCTGAAGCTGCAGCCGCCTGCCATTTTGTTTTTGAAGCAGGCAGTGACCAAATAAATACTGGTGTTAGATCGGAGGACTCCTCGTTGTTTTATGGTCAGTGAATCAATGAGGTAAGTGGTAAGTGGGTGCTACTTTATAGATACATTTATCTGTGAGGGAGAGAGTTTTGAATTTGTTCAATGCTTTTACTGGTAGCCAGCGAGCCTCTCTTCTGGTGGTAGAGATGTGGTCCGTACTCTTGAGTCCTAGTGCAGCTCTAATCGCTTAATTCTGGAGCAATTGTAGTTTAGCTCGGTTAGTGGCAAAGGTGCCCATAAGGAGCACTTTGCAGTAATCTAATTTTAATAGGATTAGTGCAAGTGCTAAGGTTAGACAGTTAACTGGATCAAAAATTGTCTGCTCAGTGAGATGAGCTGTGAGGTATAGGTTGTGGTGGATGACAGCGCATTTATGTGTTTTGTCATGGTCATATGAGCTTCGAGATGTATGCTAAGCGTCTTTACGTTTTTCAGGACAGGGATGGTGGTGCCTTCAATGCCAATGGAGGAGAAGGATGGGTCAAGGTTTATCCACGTAAGGTGGAGCCGCCAATGAGGAGCTCAGTTTTCTAATCATTGAAGCACAGGTTGTATGTGACCATTCAATTTTGTATGGTTCTGTAGGTCAAGTTTATAGTATTTATGTCGTGCGAGAAAAACAGATACTTGGAAACTGACAATGCACTCGCTGTGGCTCATAAAGGAGTGCATGAAAGGCATTTGTAGAACTTTTCCACCAGTGCACACAGTAGCCCTTCTTGTGAATTGAACCCTGCACATCCAAGTAAATGGGGCATCAGTTTAAACTCATGCGCAATGCCTATTTGAATATTGTTACATGAAAGGCAGATTTTTAGTAGGCATCTCCTCTACCAGGAGGGTGATTGAGATTCAAGCATTGTCTTTACACCATCCATATCTAATGTTTCATAACGACAATGTACTCCTTCGGACCAACGTGAACTTCATGGCAAAAGCACCAACCTCATTTTCCTTAAATAAACCACTGGCTAGGAACAGGCAGACGAAAACACAGGCATCAGCAGCAATGGAGAGCAAAAAAATTCGAATGGCATCTAGGAGGTGCACCGATGACGTTATCCCAAAATGTCAAATACTTAGGCATGGTTCTAAGCTCTTGTATCAACGATGCTCCCTGGGTAGCTGACACAAAAAGGAACTGCACTCAGTTGGCGTGTCAAGCGCTTTGTATGAAAAAGAAATTCGGGAAATTTTCATTAGAACCCTCACGACTCTTTTATCTACAAAAAGTCATTCCTGTTTTGACCTATGGGGCTGAGAATGCACTGGGATGTTCTTACGAAGTATGGTCTTCTCTGGAGAACCTGTTTTGGACTAAACTGTTGGGTCTCCCAAGAGGGACTATGACCTTGTGCATCAGATATGAGTTATCGTTCATTTCACTACAGGCAAGGATTACCTGGAATTTGTTATCCTTGTTCCGAAAGACACGTGCTCGAGAAAACATCTTGCAGTTTGAAATTTTCCACAGCGCAACGGCCAAAGGACAAAACGTAATGGTTTGTGGATACAGTGGTGCTAAAGCTTACTAGACAAATATAACATCAATATTAACTTGCTTCACGAAAATCCAGACACGGCAAAACTGAAAATGTGGCGCCTGGACTGGGAGAGAACTTGCTCCCAAAGAGCCCTTGCAAAATTGATGATATGCGTGCCAGCTGAAGCATGTCCTTTCAATACGGCTCAACGTTACATTAGCCTGTTTCCTGACCCTCAGGCACGGAGGTGCTTCATGTTGTTTCGCATGAACTTGTTCAAAACAAAGGAACGCCTGCAAACGTGGAGCTGCAAAAAGACCATAAACCTCCTGTGCAGATTCTGTGCAAAAGACATAGAAACATTGAAACACTTGGTCCTATTTTGTAGCAGTTTTCGTAATGAAAGAACATTGCAATTGGGCCTGTGGAACAGGACTCACCCCTCATTGTGTGCAGACGAATGGTGGAGTCATATGTTCACCGGAACGGATCCAAAACTGTTAAAGCCACTGACGCATTTCTTAAAGATAATGGAACTTCGACTAGACACGGTCCCTGGAGTTTTGGAATTGAGCCCTGGATGATGTGAAATCTTTGGGGTTTAATGGACGGGGACGGACCTGGTCTGTGATGGTGGTGGTAGTAACGCGAGGCTTGTTACTTTGGTGTTGTTTTCACTTTTGTTCTGGCCTTTGTTTTTGTGATTATTGATGTGTGTGAATATATTTTAAAGGTTTGTATAAACCGTATAAAATATAAAATAAAAATATATAAATAAACCACTGGTGTTGCTAGTATTCTTCAATGCTCCTACCACATTGGTTTACATTTGTTAAACTTAAAGAGGGCCCTATATTGACCACAACATGGGCTTTCGCTAGTCCACTGAATTGATGGTAGCATTCAGACCCAATGTTACTAGTAAAGGTGTGTCAAAAGCCTGTCTTTAGGTGGCTAACATGATGCTGCCTTTTGCCAAGAGAAAGTGGGTAGAAGTTTCCTGGACAGTCGAAAACACACTATCTACGAGATCTATTGTCTATGAAAGCTCTGTTCGGGTGGGGGGCGGCACTACTTTAAGGGATTTGTGAACCGGCAAAGTAGATATCCCCAGATATATTGATACATTTTTACTGCATCAACAAAAAGATGGTAGAGGATCCAAGGGTCAGACGGCTACTCCTTGTCTTGTTCTCCTGAAGTGAGCCCTTTTTCTTCTCCTCCCGGTAATTTTCTGATTTAAATCTATCCATCAGCATGTCAATCTATGAAAGATCCAATGCTGTAGAAGTAAAAAGTTCCATACCTGTAACAACAGTCCTCCAGCATTGGTATCTTTCATAGATTTGCATGCAAACCCTACTCTCCCACCTCCAGTCCCATATGAGACTCAATATGGCACTTTTCTCTGCGTTACAATAATCTGAAGTTAGCCTCCAGGGTTGGGGGCCAAAGAGTGCAGTGCCCATGGCTGGAGGGCAAATTGCCCAAAAATAAGTTTGATAGAGCGTTAAACCTAGTGAAGTTTCTTGTCTTTCAATACAAGCTGCGTTATGAATGTACAAAGAATTCCCAGCTTTTCGAACAGAGTATAGAACAGCATGTGAGTCTATGAAACATATCAAAACATATCAATGCTGGAGTCCCATACTATCAGGTAAGAAACGTTGTCCTTGTGTGATTTACTTCTCCCCGTGACATGTGATATTAATATGGTTTTCATTTTCAGACTCAGCATCAAATTCTATGTAAGAATGTTGCTTGTCTGATCCATTTATGCTAAGTTGATATATTATAGTGCGGCGGACGCAGCACTATAGTTAAGTTGCTGTGGAGTACCTTCGGACATTTAAAAAAGAATTAATCTCTAGTAACTTTTGACTCACATGACGGATTTGGCTGACATTCTGCAGATGAAATCGTCAAAAGGTTTGCCACAGACTGGAATTTTCGGAAAAAAACAGTTACAAAATTAAAAAGTTATCAAGAAACCTAAAAACATACTTTCAGCCCAGTCCCATTATTTTTCCAATAGACATAAAAGGCCAATGTTTGCTCCATGCACAGCAAAAACCGCTGGATGGAATTGGACCAGTTACCAAACAACTTGGCCATGAAGCATGGACTTGAGATCCAGTGGGGATTTGGCATCCAATACTTTTTAAAATATTTGACGGAGAAGTGGATGCCCCCTTCTCCCAAAAAGATAGGTATATCTCTGATGGTGCATTGCAATAGACTGGCTTTTGAGGACTGAAAAGTGACCATCTTTTTTTTCTCATATGAGAGATAACCGCAGGTATACATACGGCTACCTGAAAAACTAAAATGCAGAAAAATGCTAGAGGTGGGAGGGAGGGCCCATGAGCACTATTATCAGAGAAGGGATTCACAAAGACATACACAATTGCATTATGGTGGACATGGCATTATGGTGGACATCAACGGGAAGGCACCAAGTTAAGCCGGTCATGGCTTCCAAAATGTGCTGAGTTTCAGGGTTTTTTTGTGATAAATTTGGGCAATTTAACAAAAATTTAAAGTATTTTCAGTGAAAAAACTTTGTTAAAGGGATGTTATGGTTACAAGTAAAACCGAAACCCCCCAGAAATTCGCCAGTTATGGTAAACTAAAACTCATGCCACCACTGTGCGTTGCTAGGAATAATACCCAGGACATCAATGAGGACATCATTTATTCTTACAAAAATATTAAAAATTAACTAACAATGCAAAATTATTGTCCATGAATATACAAAATATACAAAAATATTCACTTGGGTAAAAAGTCACGTACAGTAGTGGTTTTAAAAAATAAATTGTATATTCATAGAAAATATTTTTGTATTGGGAGTTACATTTTTATATTTTTGTAAGAATAAATGATTTTAATGTTGTCATGAAACTTGCTGTTTTTTTCTCCCCCTATACTGTAAAAAACTGATTGTGGCCTTTCACCCAATGTTATAATGTTATAAGAATGACAAGATGCCATGTACCATATTCATTGCCTCGTGTTATTAGATATTAGAGCAAGAGACACCAAAACAACACAAGAAACTGAGATGGACCAAATTAACCATGGTATTTCATATGCAAAATTTATATCATACATCAAAGATGCTCGAACAGACAATTAAATTCCACCCATATTTAAACTTGTTTACCTATGCAATCTGTACAGCATGAGGATGAAAGAACTTGGCAGTCATTTTTCAGGGTGCCTAGATTTTACAAAACTGAAAAATAGGATACTTGCTTACTTTTCTGACATGCAACTACATAAGGAAGGCCGTCAGGTGATGCTTATATTTAATAAGGAGATTGGATCTGCACTCAGCAAAACATTTGTGAATACAATGCAAATAGTGACGCTGTTCATATTGCTAAATCAGTAAATATAGTGAGAAGAAACATGAAAAATCACTTCAACTGATCTTTTGGAAACAAGTGTCAGGAAGACTCTGTGCCAGCATCTCAGTTAAAGCACAGTCAAGTTCTTCAAAAATCCCACAACCAATACTCACTGTTGCATAGTTACTAATGTACAACAGCCTGGTGAGACATCGATAGTATGAGACCGAAAGAGCCTTCAGGCACATCTGAGAACGGGAAACTCCTTTGCCTATCTACTTAGTTATTTTAATCCATTCAAGAACTCGCAAGCATTTGAAACCCTGGACAAGCTCGGGTTAAGCATATCATACTACTGTGTGTTACACATCTCATCAAAACTTGGCAATCAAGTATGTCATAACTATCACATGGAAAATGCTGTCATTTTTCTTTAGATAAATGGAGGGCTCTTCATGACTAGTGCGGTCGACAATATAGACTACAATCCAACCGCTACCACAGCTCGAGACTCTTTCCATTGTACAGGACTATCAATATTTCAACATCCAGATGATAATTTTATGGGGACTGACAGGACAAGGATGAAAAATCCTTATGCTGAGAAAGTGACTAATAAATCTTCCTGGGTGCTACACAAGCATGCCCCCTGTTCCTCCTATGATAACTGATTGTCCTCTGCCAACAGTAAAAGAGAACTACCAAGTTTTGCTGCAGGCTATGGTGAAATAATACACCTGGCTGAAGCATGTAACATAGGTGCTGGCTAGTGGCAACCTACAAGGGGATGTAATAATCACCTGGAAAGCATGCTATGGAAGCCAACAAGAAGAAACTCCAAAAGAATGTGAATTAACACTTTCATCCCTGCTTCCTCTATTTCCATACCATACTATGTCAGCGGCCATGATTCGCCATTCAATGGATATTGTGAAGACAGTAGTTAATGGTCTTAATCCTGGACAGATTCCAATTATTACGTTTGACCAGCCACTCTACGTGGTATGCAGTGATAAAATTGCAGCAAAAATGTTGCCTATACAAAAAAATCGTGCAAAAATGCTGTGGTTTGACCCGGTAAAGGTGAACCCCTTTATACCATTTAAGGGGAGTGGGGGTTGCAGTGGTGTCCCCCGCTCCCCTTAAAATGGTCTAATGGGTCAGGGGGTTGCAGGGGTGTCCCCTGCATCCTTTACATGGGTTGCGGAGGCAAAACCACTGCGTTTTTGCCGTGATATTTAGTAACCACTGCAATTTGTGCCGCGATTTTAACACATGGAACCCTCTAGCATTGGCAAAACAAATCTAATGGAACTGCCCAACAACTCATACCAAAGATAAATTAATTGTAATGGTTGGTGGGCTGCATATTGAGATGGCAGTTCTCAAGGTTCTTGGTAATCGCTTGGATGAAAGTGGGTGGACTAGAGCACTTGTTTGCGCTGATATTAACACAACTGAACAAGCGGATTTATTTATAAAAGGTTCCCATGTGACTCATACCGGTAGGGCTCATCAAATCACAGCCAGTAGTCTCTATTTGCTTCTGCGGCAGGCCTGCAGTCACTAGACCCAAGAAAGAGGATAGCAGTCAAGTTAAGTCACTTGAGTGCTGTTGTAAAGAAAGAAGTGATGTATGTACCAAATTTAGATTCAAGTACATCCTTCTAAAACTACAACTCCTTTTGAGGACTTTTGTGAGAGTGATAAAAGAAGGAGATTTCCAGCTCCATTTAGGGGCGCTTTCCAAGATTATGCTTTTGGGTGGACCACACTCACTATGCACGATGGATTCCTGCCCACTTACATGATAAGGTTTCACTTAAAAGGCAACACCATAATACCTATGCAGAATTTATGAAAGGACAGTTTGTCACAAAAAAGTCAAATAGTGTGTTCTCTGCTATTGCCATTGATCAGGCCCATGAACAACATAACACATCAGTCAAAGGTGATAGAGGGTCTCTATGACTGACAGAAAACCCAACAGCTCTTCATCGTTAGATGGTCTCTGTTCATGAGATGGGCCACTTAGTTAAAGAACTTAATTCTACAAAGACGAAGAGATGGGTAAAACATGAGCATCACCACAAGGCCAACAAGCATTCACAAATGGCTTTTGCAAAAGATATCAAATCTCTTACTCATGCAATACAAGATATGGAAAACCCATTTAGTGAAATCAGCTGTGATTTAATGGTACTTGACAGCATAAATGTAGTATATCAAGCAGTTGCTGACACATTGCTAAATATTGAAAACATTGGAGTTGATCAGCATGAGGTATTTGTCAGCGACAGGCTTATTAATCAAACTAACCGTATCACAGATCCTATTAAGCAGAATAACCACCACCTCCAGTTCGTGAAAGGTCAAGTAAACAGTTACATATGACATCACTGAGAAATGCTCACTATTTTCTAGATTTTACATTGCATCAAGGAGATCTGGATAATTTCTTTAGACACAGAAACCAAGACTATCCCCCAGCATAGTCGAAGTTAATGAGTCTAACAACTGGACAACAAAGTCTTATTTATTAATTTATCTTGAAGAACTCCCACTGGAAAAAACCCTACTTCCAAACCAACAATCCAAATGAGCATCCTTGACGTTACTGCAACTGTCAACATGATGAGATCAGGATTTGCAAAAACATTTCATGATTATGCCAGTAATGTCAAAGAATAGTCATAAGCGCCCCTCTGCGAGAACGAACACGGCTAAATGACCAGTTCTTTGGGAAGGTACCCACTCAAAAGTCTGCAGCCACACTTTAGCTCAATGTATCTATTTGCATATCAGTCTTTGTCCCACCCACATGGGCAGTCCACACCGAAATGCTATGGAAATTCTCTTCTGAGCAAGACTACCAACTGCAACCCCAGATAAGTTTCTCAGCCTTGTTTTGCCTCATCAGAGAGGTGGAGCTGTGCCTCCCAATCACAGTATGCAAGGGGTCCATGTCTGGATGACCCTGGGAAACACAGGATGATTAAACCTAAGTCCCTTTAACAATAAAAAAATAGTCATAGGCGCCCCTCTGCAAGAACAAACAAGGCTATATGACCTGTTCTTTGGGAAGGTGCCCATTAGAGAGTCCGCAGCCACACTTTAGCTCACTGTACCTTTCACAGAAGGAAAATATCTATTTGCATATCCGTGTTTGTCCCGCAAACATGGGCAGTCCAGCACCAAAGTGTTTCAGCCTTGTTGGGCCTCATTAGTGAGGTGGGGCTGTGCCTCTCTGATCACAGTGAGCAAGGGGTCCACATCTGGGTTACCCTAGGAAACATAGCGTCACTAAACCGAAGTCGCTTTAGCAATCAAAAAATAGTCATAGGCGCCCCTCTGCAAGAATGAAAACATCTAAATTGCCTGTTCTTTGGGAAGGTAACCACTCGAGAGTCCGCAGCCAGACTTTAACTCACTGTACCTTTAACAGAAGGGAAATACTCCATTTTCATATCAATATACCAGTACTGTGTTCTTACCCTACATCAAATCTTAGCTTTAATATGTTACAAGGCTAGATATCTTCCGGGATGTGTACAGGCCTGACAGGCTTGAAGAGTGACACACACAGTAAAAGAGGAAAAAGTGTTCCTTCAACATGCATTTCCAAGGAACGCACTTCCTAGAAATTAGCAGGATTTGCTCTGGGTTGATGAAAATAGGACTGTTTTGTTCTCTTCATTGGCAGAAACCTCAACAGCTATTGACACAAACAAGCAGGCATTTACCACAAATAATACCAAAGTTCTTTGATATCTTGGGTCTGGCTATGTGATCCCTCACTGAAACCCTGCCTAAAGTCTCCCCCAAGGTGGCCAGGAGAAGGCAGATGCCTCCTGATCCCAACCCTGGGGGTGGTGTACTGCAGGAGGATCACCTGGGTGGAGACAGGGGCCAGGGTCGTGAGGTAATTCTGTGGGATAAGGCACAGTGTTTTTCACTCTGATAGTGAGACTCTTCCAAATGTACCTAAAGAGGTAATGGCTTATTGTCATTGGAATGTCTCTGACTTCTATATTCAAACTAGAAATGTGGACACAAGTCTTATAAAGATGGAACAAACCCTACCAAAGGAAAGATCCTTTTTGGTATCCCAGATCAAACACACTCCTTAAACCCAAGGACTGCAATGTACACGAATCAGGGCATCTTGTCTTTAATAAATCACCTTCCTCTATAACAACTAATTCTAATAGTCTTTCTCACAAAGAGTTCATAGAAATTAAATCTACCCATGAAAAGAACTCAAAAGTCAGAAAAACTAACTTTATTGAGGGGGACTACAAGTCCCAGAATCCAGAGGTACTGGGACATGGAAGAGGGCCTAAGAGACCTGCAGATGTAGCAGTCAGGCATTTATGCCTAGTAGCCATTGCAGTAGTCAGGCAATTGAGCTTAACAGCCCGCACCTGAAAGTTGTTAATGAACTGAGAGGCATAAAAGGGCCCCCCAGGAAAGGTGAAGTAGAAGGAGCTGAAACGAGAGCTGGAAGGCAAGCTGTAGTAGCACAAGTAGAGAAGAAGCACAAGGTGGGCAAATCACAAGAACGTGGGAGCATAAGAACGAAGCTGGAGCGTAGCGTATATACAGCAGATTTCACCTGCAAGTTCTGAGAGAGTCCTGTTCTCCCAGAATCTGAAACACAGTGGTTGCGCAGCGGAAGACATGCAGGAGGCTAAGTTTTCCCCAAGTGAACATTATTGCAGTGATTGCAGAGCTGTAAACGTGCAGGAGACTGAGGCCAGATGCAAGAGGCAAGCCGAGGGTCTTGGGACGAAAAGGAATTTCCAATTTGAATGGCCGGAACGGAGACACCCTTGAAGGAGAAGCAGTGAGCCAGAAGCAATAGTGGAAGTCATGGAAGCAGTGCAACCCGCATAGCAAGTGTCTAAGAAGCCGGTGAGTGAAGCATGGCATTCTAACACTTTGCACAAGTCATACCAGTAACTGTTTCTAACTCCTAATTGAGTTGAGTATGACTTTATGTGAGCGGAAGCTGTTCGTTATATTCAAAGTCATGTTCATAATGAAAATGTAGCACTCGGTATACCGTGAAGGACCCAACTTTCATGTGAGAGCTAAAGTAATTTGAAATCCATTGTTGAACTACTTAAAGACTGTTGCAGACTAACAGAGTAGTTGTATTTCTCTAATTACGAAGAGGCAACACTCCATATACCACTGAAAAGCACCTAATCTTGACAATACCCAAGTTAGTAGGTATACAATTGTAAAACTACAGAAAAGGAAGTCGCGTGTACAGAATTGTCGTTCCCAAAGGAAGTTTGAACTTTATCCTTTGCCGTTATACGGAAATACAATTCTCTCTTCATCTTTAAACCTTGACATCTACTTGATAGAGAGGTTGTGTGTGCTTAATTGTGTTTTCAACTATGAGACTGACTCTTATATTGTATCCAGAAGTGACATTATTTACATTTATATGACATAAAGAGTTTTAACTACTGAAGAGAAGTACACGCATTACCCAAGCCAGGAGGCAAACTCTTCTTATAGTGAAACGAACCATACTGCCAAGGAGTTCCCCCCTTCTCACCTGGGTACGGTGTTTGCCGGTGTCCTCGATCGCTGCCTGTTACGCTCACCTGACTCCCACAGAGGCGCTGGCCTGGTTCGCGCTGCTGTGACCTCTTCTAAGGTGATGCGCAGGGTTCGGAAGACGGACTGGACCGGGCCCCCAAATCTGGCTTGTCTGGCTCGCAGAAGTATCCTTCTGTAGGCGAAAATAGGGGATTAACTGTCTGCGGGGTAATGCAATCGGCCTCCCACTTTCCCCTCTCACCCTCCTTGAAACCCTTTTGTGATTTCTCGTAGCGTCTCACCTTAGGGTCTGGAAGGACAAGCTCTCCATCCTGCTTCTGATGCAGGGGCGCGTTGGTATCCAGTTACTTCACTGGATTTTCGGATTGGTGAGAACCAAACTTGCTTGGCTTCCAGGTAAGTTTTTTGATAAGAGGTTCCCCTTGTGTCCATGCATTAATGTACTAATGCTAGTGTCTTTTTCCCCATAGGGGCCGGGGTACGGAATGCTGGGGAACAGGCACCGACCCGAGATGAGAGGTGAAATCCTTGTAGAAACCTGGTAAGTCTTTAATGAGCGTTTTTTGGTAATGTCTTTTCATTCGCTCATTAACGCTGATGTCTCTGTTTCCTCTTAGGGGCCGGGGTCCGGAAATGCCAGGATGCGGCGCGGACCCGAAATGAAGAGGGAATGAATCAAAAGGTAAGTCTTAACATGGAGATTTAGCTTTCCTTATTCCCTTCTCTCTCTCACCTTTTGTTCTGGTGTTTTTCTCCCTAGGCGCTGGGGCGTGACTGCGAATCCGGATGATCGCTGCTGAACATGGAGGCGCCCTGTAAAAGTGAGTGGAATGCGGCGCTGCAGCGATCGACGCGATGAGCTTTTAAATTAAAGTCTTCCTTTTCAGGATTGTCGGCGAGATGTCTCCGAGATGCGGTTTTGGCAGGTAAGGACTTTTCCTTCTTCTGTTCTCTTCTTCTCTTCCTTTGCAGGTGATCCAGGATGCTGGCAGGCGTGGCAGAAGTCAGGATGCAGGAGCAGACACGGTGAGCGTCCAGCTGCTAGATGCAGAACAACGCGAAGCACGTGTGGCTGTTCGGGTGGGGTTTAAATAGCCTTGCAAGAAGTTCCAGGTATGTATCCTTCCTCCAATCAGGTATGTATCCTTCCCCGACCACGCCCGGATGGTAAATTAGTCCCACAGGTAAAGTAGTTCCTTTCAGGCCTCAAGTAGGCCGAGATCCTGCAGCATGGTCTGCATCAGGTAAGTGCACCCAAGCATTCCCATAATGAGCCTAGCGCCTATGGCGCCAGGACTGATGTCTTTTATGAGCCTGGCGCCATAGTCGCCAGGACACTGTCCAAAGGGCCCCTATATGGGGGTGCTGGGTCCTTCCTTGGGGACTGGATGTCCGCTTTCGGGGACGCCGGGCTTGAACCGGCTCCCCGGGAGCGGGCATCATGACAGCACTCCCCCCCAAGGCCCCTCCCAAGGTTGTTCCCTCCGGGGGTTTTGGTTTGTCTGGGAAGAGTCGGTGGAATTTCCTGACTAATCGAGGTGCATGCACATGGTCGCTGGGTTCCCACGACCTCTCCTGAGGTCCGTACCCCTTCCAATCAATTAGGTAGAACAGTTTTGACCTAAACATTTTTGAGCCTAAAATGTTCTTCACTTCGAATTCGGGCTCCCCATCTATTAGAATAGGTTCTGGAGGTTTGAGTAGTCAGGTTCCGGGTACCACTGGTTTCAGAAGTGACACATGAAAAACAGGGTGAATTCGCATACTAGCTGGTAAATCAAGTTTAACAGCCACTGGGTTAATTATTGCCGTAATAGAATAAGGTCCCAGATATTTTGGGTTAAAAGTTCGAGGCCCTTTGAGTGGTAAATGTCTGGTAGCTAACCACACTTGATCCCCAATCTGATACGGAGGTGCTTCACTCCGATGTAGATCAGCATTCTCCTTGTATTTTCTCTTGGCTTGTTGTAAATGCGTAGTTGCCTCTTTGAAGGCTTGGGTAATTGTAGAATGCAGATGTTCTACTGCAGGCATTCCGAGGTTCTGAGGTGAGTCAAGGTTTGAGGTTCGAGGGTGATGCCCAAACAAAGTATAAAAAGGACTGTGGCCAGTTCCAGAGTGTACCGAATTATTATATGTGTATTCCGCTATCCAAAGAATGTCTTTCCAGTTGCTTTCAGATTGCTGTAACATACACCGTAAGTACTGTTCAAGGGTCTGATTTGTCCTCTCGGTCTGACCATCGGTCTGAGGGTGGTGACTGGTCGATAATCTTACGTCGATCTGCGCTATTTGACAACATATGCGCCAGAAGTGGGAAATGAATTGGCTTCCCCGGTCAGAGATTAGTATAGATGGGAATCCATGTAGCCGAACAATATTTTCGAGGAATTCTTTGGCTAGGAGAGAAGCTGAAGGTAAACCTTTCAAAGGAATAAAGTGGGCCATTTTGGAAAACAAATCCACAATTACCAGAATAGTATTGTACCCCGAACAAGGAGGCAGGTCCGTAATAAAATCCATTGATAGGGTGTGCCAGGGTGCTGGTGGTATGTCTAGAGGTTGAAGGAGACCGGCTGGTCTTTTCTTTTGACTTTTATTTTGGGCGCAAACACAACAGGACATCACAAAAGATTTAACATCTTTTCGCCAAGAGGGCCACCAAAATTGTCGTTTCACCTTTTCCTCTGTCTTGGCAATACCGGGGTGTCCCTCTATTAATGTATCATGATAACCGGAAATAACTAGTTCGTGTAATTCCTTATGTGGCAGGAATAAGCGTCCTTGGAAATAAGGTAAACCATTATCTATGGTAAAGTCTGATCCCTTTTGTATCCATTCCTGTAAGGTTGTAGGGTCCAGGAGTTGTTTCACTCTGGCTTGAATGTCTTCAAGCGTCTGTAACGAAGTCATGCCTAGAATCCTCTGTTCGGGAATTATTGGTACTGGTTTTGAGTTTGTATCAGATTCTCCCATTCCAATTCGGGATAAGGCATCTGCTTTGCCATTCTTGCAGCCAGGTCGATAGGTAATCACGAAATCAAATTCAGCGAAAAACAAAGCCCATCGGAGCTGCCGTGATGACTGAGCCTTAGCGGTTTTCAAATACTGTAAACTCCGGTGATCAGTGATCACTGTGATGGTATGTCGAGCGCCAAGCAGATAATGCTGCCAGGCTTTAAAAGCGGACTTAATGGCTAACAGTTCTTTGTCCGTGATTGCATAATTAATCTCGGGTGCCGAGAATTTTCTGGACCAAAATGCTACGGGATGCAGTTGGTTGGTTTCGGGATCTCTTTGGGACAGGACAGCTCCCATGGCTAGGCTGGATGCGTCAGTCTCGACGACATAAGGGAGATCTGGACGCGGGTGTTTCAATATAGGTGCAGAGGTAAACTTAGCTTTTAAATCCTGAAAGGCCTGCTCGCCTTCTTCAGACCATTCAAAACGTTTATTTTTCCTCAAGAGTGCAGTAATGGGTTGTACCACGCGTGAAAATTCCGGGATAAACCTGCGATAGAAATTGGCAAAGCCGAGCATGCTTTGAACCCCTTTTACAGAGCTAGGTGATGGCCATTTGAGGATGGCATCCACTTTTCTTGAGTCCATTCGGACTCCTTTGGGTGTCAGGATGAAACCTAGAAATTCGACTTCTTTGGTATGGAAAACACATTTCTCCAATTTGGCAAATAGTTTGTGTTGGCGCAGTTTTTCAAGTACTGCCCTGACGTGTTTTCTGTGATCAGATTCCGAAGAGGAGTACACCAGAATGTCATCGATATATACGACAACACAAACATCGATGATTTCCCGAAGGACATCATTCATGAAGTATTGGAAGGCAGCCGGCGCGTTACACAATCCGAAAGGCATCACCTGGTACTCGAATAATCCATATTTAGTATGAAAGGCAGTTTTCCATTCGTCGCCTTCTTTAACTCGTACCAGATGATAAGCCCCCCGGAGATCTAACTTGGTGTATAGAGTGCAGTAATGGGTTGTACCACGCGTGAAAATTCCGGGATAAACCTGCGATAGAAATTGGCAAAGCCGAGCATGCTTTGAACCCCTTTTACAGAGCTAGGTGATGGCCATTTGAGGATGGCATCCACTTTTCTTGAGTCCATTCGGACTCCTTTGGGTGTCAGGATGAAACCTAGAAATTCGACTTCTTTGGTATGGAAAACACATTTCTCCAATTTGGCAAATAGTTTGTGTTGGCGCAGTTTTTCAAGTACTGCCCTGACGTGTTTTCTGTGATCAGATTCCGAAGAGGAGTACACCAGAATGTCATCGATATATACGACAACACAAACATCGATGATTTCCCGAAGGACATCATTCATGAAGTATTGGAAGGCAGCCGGCGCGTTACACAATCCGAAAGGCATCACCTGGTACTCGAATAATCCGTATTTAGTATGAAAGGCAGTTTTCCATTCGTCGCCTTCTTTAACTCGTACCAGATGATAAGCCCCCCGGAGATCTAACTTGGTGTATATGCAAGCGTCCTTCACCTGGTCAAGGAGTTCAGGGATCAGAGGCAGAGGATAACGGTTTTTAACCGTTATCTGGTTCAATGCGCGGTAATCGATACAAGTTCTAAGGTCGCCTTCTTTTTTGGGCACGAAGAACAAAGCCGAGGATGCCGGGGACTTTGACGGGCGAATAAAACCATTATCTAGGTATTGATCCAAATATTGTCTCAAATGCAGATTCTCAGGTTCGGTAAGGGCATAAATCCTGCTACAAGGGGGTTGTGCACCGGGCACCAGATCGATTTGGCAATCGTACAATCTGTGAGGAGGTAACGTGTTGGCCTGTTCCTTTTGGAAGACGTCCTGAAAGTCTTGGTATTCCGAAGGTAGTTGCATGGAGGCAGAGGTTACAGATGCTAGATTAATCTTCAGGTTTTCTGGGTAGCAGGTTTGTGTACAATCCGGGAAGGTTATTCTCTTAGCTCGCCAATCAATTCGAGGATTATGTGTCTCTAACTAAAGGATTCCAAGAATAACCTGAAACTGTGGAGTCTTGATTACATCAAACACAACACCCTCCCGATGGCCGTCGGGACCAATAAGAGTCACCTCAGTAGTTGAATGTGTTACCGGTCCAGAGGCAATTTCAGTTCCATCGACTGTGGTGATGACATCTTTGCTGGTTTTTGGGATGGAGAGGGAGGTTAATCCTAGAGACCAATTCACGATCCACATAGTTTCCAATAGCCCCACTATCGATGTATGCCTTTATTGCATGCAACCGCTTAGGCTGTTCTGGATCTACGAGAACCATTGGCACAATGAAATGCGAGGTCTGAGAGTTAGTTTTCAAGCTCGGCAAGCGGACCCCTACACTTGTCGGGCGGAGTCGTTTCCCAAAACAGAGTCTTCATGGTTTTTATCAGCGGCTCCTACCGCCTTTCGGGGCGGTTTTGCCGGGCAATCTCGTAGAAAGTGTCCAGAATTCCCACAATAAAGACATAATTTTAACTGCCGCCTCCTTTCACGTTCCTTTTGAGTTAAGGGTCCTTTAACCCTTCCAATTTGCATAGGCCCAGAGACAACAACTCCCTTGGGATTAGCATGGGTCTTGACCAACACCCGGGTCTCAAACCTGGACCGATCTGCTTTTCTGTTTTGAAGTCTGTGATCCAATTGGACCACTAAGTCTATATACTCTGTGCATTCTTGGGGCGGATTTACAACTTGGGCCAAGACATCTTTAAGTTCTCCGCGAAGGCCTCGATAAAACAACGTGACTCTTTTATCCTCTGGCCATCCCGTTTCCACAATTAGTCTATTAAAGGTTGCAATATAGGATAGGAGGTCCTGATTGCCCTGTCGCAGGGATAGAAGTTCGTCATCTAGAGCCTGCCCCTGAGAGTGTCGAACAAATACCAGTGGAACTGACCAATCGGCAGCGCAGCCGCTGAGATATGACAATACAAAGGCTACCTTGGTCTGATCATTAGGGAAGGCCCCAGGTCTGCATAGGAAATGCAACGACACTGATTCATGAATACGGCGAATCGTTTGGGGTCCCCACCAAAGCGTTCGGGTGGGGCCAGCGGCATGTTTCCAGGTAGATTAATCTTCACAGGGTTACTGGAAACCACAGGAGCGGGGTTCCCTCCGGAACCGGGTAAAGGAGTTTGCCCAGCTTGACCTTGCAAAAGCTGTCTGGCCAGGTCATCAGTTCTTTCCTTTGATATTATTAATTCCCTCCTGAGGGCATTAGTCTCTTGACGAGCGGCATGTACTTCGGCCCGTAATTCCCCCAGTAATTGGGCCAACTGATCAGTCTCAGAACTTTCCATAGCGCCTGGGTGGGAATTTGTAGGAAGGCTTCGCGTTCTGTTACGCTCACCTGACTCCCACGGAGGCGCTGGCCTGGTTTGCGCTGCTGTGACCTCTTCTAAGGTGATGCGCAGGGTTCGGAAGACGGACTGGACCGGGCCCCCAAATCTGGCTTGTCTGGCTCGCAGAAGTATCCTTCTGTAGGCGAAAATAGGGGATTAACTGTCTGCGGGGTAATGCAATCGGCCTCCCACTTTCCCCTCTCACCCTCCTTGAAATCCTTCTGTGATTTCTCGTAGCGTCTCACCTTAGGGTCTGGAAGGACGAGCTCTCCATCCTGCTTCTGATGCAGGGGCGCGTTGGTATCCAGTTACTTCACTGGATTTTCGGATTGGTGAGAACCAAACTTGCTTGGCTTCCAGGTAAGTTTTTTGATAAGAGGTTCCCCTTGTGCCCATGCATTAATGTACTAATGCTAGTGTCTTTTTCCCCATAGGGGCCGGGGTACGGAATGCCGGGGAACAGGCACCGACCCGAGATGAGACGTGAAATCCTTGTAGAAATCAGGTAAGGTTTTAATGAGCGTTTTTTGGTAATGTCTTTCCATTCGCTCATTAACGCTGATGTCTCTGTTTCCCCTTAGGGGCCGGGGTCCGGAAATGCCAGGATGCGGCGCGGACCCGAAATGAAGAGGGAATGAATCAACAGGTAAGTCTTAACATGGAGATTTAGCTTTCCTTATTCCCTTCTCTCTCTCACCTTTTGTTCTGGTGTTTTTCTCCCAAGGCGCTGGGGCGTGACTGCGAATCCGGATGATCGCTGCTGAACATGGAGGCACCCTGTAAAAGTGAGTGGAATGCGGCGCTGCAGCGATCGACGCGATGAGCTTTTAAATTAAAGTCTTCCTTTTCAGGATTGTCGGCGAGATGTCTCCGGGATGCAGATTTAGCAGGTAATGACTTTTCCTTCTTCTGTTCTCTTCTTCTCTTCCTTTGCAGGTGATCCAGGATGCTGGCAGGCATGGCAGAAGTCAGGATGCAGGAGCAGACACGGTGAGCGTCCAGCTGCTAGATGCAGAACAACGCGAAGCACGTGTGGCTGTTCGGGTGGGGTTTAAATAGCCTTGGAAGAAGTTCCAGGTATGTATCCTTCCTCCAATCAGGTATGTATCCTTCCCCGACCACGCCCGGATGGTAAATTAGTCCCACAGGTAAAGTAGTTCCTTTCAGGCCTCAAGGAGGCCGGGATCCTGCAGCATGGTCTGCATCAGGTAAGTGCACCCAAGCATTTCCATAATGAGCCTGGTGCCATTTTATGAGCCTGGCGCCATAGCGCCAGGACACTGTCCAAAGGGCCCCTATATGGGGTTGCTGGGTCCTTCCTTGGGGACTGGATGTCCGCTTTCGGGGAAGCCGGGCTTGAACCGGCTCCCCGGGAGCGGGCATCATGACACTGCCTTCTTGCGAACGCTCCTGGTCTTGAACAGCACTGCTCGAGTCTCGTCTGGTTCCAGATTGCGTTTAGTTCCGGGAGCGCGGAGTCCAGGAATCCGGGAGTCTGGGAAAAGCAAGCAATGCTCGGTATCAGGAAGGGGGAAAGGGACAGGAGCGGGTAAAAGCACTGGGACAAGGAAACAATACTGCGAGCTACGAACACACGTCTGAGGCTACTCTACAATAGCATTGAGACGCGCTGAGCCGCGGAAGGCGTGGTCTATAAATAGATCACGCCGCGTTCAGCGCATGGAGCGAGCAAGGGCTTCAGCGCTGGACGGCCATGTTGGAAGTAGTACGGAATGTAAGCCCCGTTGAGACAAGAACCAGGAGGTCCAAAAGGGGCGTGATCTGAAGTTCATGACAGCATGCCTCCTCCGAAGGCCTTTTCCTCCAGGTTTGCCCAGGCGTATTAGGTGAAATCTTCTGAGTAACCGAGGAGCCTTGATATTTGAAACAGGTTCCCAGGTCCTTTCGCTAGGAGGATATCCTTTCCACTCCACTAGGTATTGAAGATGGCCCCGCTTATACCTGGAGTCCCAAATCCGGGACACCTCATATTCCAGTTGGTTGTCAACCAGTAGAGGGGGAGGTCTACTGGATCTTCGAGAGGATTGGACGTAGGGCTTCAATAGGGATGTGTGAAGAACTGGATGAATTCTTTTCCAGGAGTCAGGTAGCTTGATTCGATATGAGACAGGATTGATAATCTCCTTGATAGGAAATGGACCATAGTAGCGGGGAGCCCGCTTGTTTGGTCGCAAGTGTCGGAGGAGTAATTTTGATGACTCCCACACTTGGTCACTGACCGTATAGGAAGGACCTGGTCTTCTCTTGGAATCCACATACCTCTTGGCCTGTAATCTGGCTTTTTCTAAGTGTTCTTTAGCCTCCCAATGAATGTTGATAAGAGTTTCGATCCAGGAGTCAACAGTAGGTACTGGTGTAGGGTAAGGAAGAATCGAGGGTAAAACTGATGGATGGAACCCCTGACTACAATAAAAAGGGCTGGTCTGTAGCGCTGAATGTTCGGAGTTGTTGTAAGCGAATTCCGCAACGGGTATCAGGAGAGACCAGTCATCCTGGACCTTGGTGGCGAAACATCGGAGATATTGTTCCAGGGTCTGATTCACACGTTCTGTGGCTCCGTTGGTTTGGGGGTGATATCCTGAAGAGAGGGCACGTTGGATCCCTAGTACCTGACAGAGGTGTTTCCAGAATTGTGAAATGTATTGTGGACCCCGGTCAGATATGATCTTGGAAGGAAGCCCATGTAGTTTGAATATGTGTTCCAGAAATATTCCAGCTAGCTCTGAAGAGAAGGGTAGTTTCATCAGTGGCGTAAAATGGGCCATATGGGTAAACAAATCTATGGTGACCATGATGGTAGTATATCCTCGGGAAGGTGGTAACTCCACTATGAAGTCTGTAGCGATGATTTCCCATGGTTTAGAGGGTAGAGTGGGCTGCAGAAGAAGACCCGCCGGTCTTTTGTTATCATGTTTATTTTGGGCACAGGTTATACAAGCCTGGATGTATTGCTGTACGTCAGACTTCATTTTAGGCCACCAGAACTGTCTCTGTATAAGATGTAGGGTGTTGGTGATAGCTTGGTGCCCGGAATGGAGTGCGTCATGACAAAGGTTTATTATTTTTTGCTGTAACTTCCGTGTAGGAATGGGTAGTGCATTGTCTTGAATAAGTAGCCTTCCTTGGCTCTTAATTTCCAGTTATTTCTTGTTGAAATGTCCTTCCTTATTTCCGAGGATTGGGTTTGCGATCGGACTTCTTCCAGGAGATCAACTGCTTGGGCTACGAAGATCGTGGGAGAATTTTTTTTAGGAAATGCCTTATCTTCAGTGGTCACGTAGTCAGGACGGTGAGACAAGGCATCAGCGATCAGGTTCTGTGATCCAGGGACATGAGTAATGTGGAACTGATACTGGGCAAAAAAGTAGGCCCAACGTGCCTGACGACTGTTCCTGCACTCCAGTGACTGTAGAATCTGAAGGTTTCGATGATCAGTACAGACTTGGACAGGATGTCTGGTTCCCAGAAGTAGGTGTCGCCATTCAGTGAAGGCTTGGCGAATGGCTAAGAGTTCCTTTTCCAGGACGGAGTAGTGTGTTTCACTTGGAGCTAAGGTTCTTGAAAGATAAGCAACAGGATGTTCCAAATCGTCCTCCATCTTCTGCTTCAACAATGCTCCTATACCGTAATTAGAGGCATCCGTTTCCACTAAAAAGGGTCGACTTGTTACGGGTTGAGCCAAAATGGGAGCTTGTGTGAACTCGGTCTTCAAACGCTGGAATGCAGTTTCTTGTAATGTTGACCAGACAAATGGGGTATCCTTCTTCAACAGAGCCACTATAGGTTGTACAATCTCGGAAAAGGTGGCTATGAACTTTCGGTAGAAATTGGCTAGTCCTAGGAAGGATTGGATTTGTTTAACGGACGTGGGAGTAGGCCAGGCGAGAATGGCCTTTACTTTTGAAGGGTCCATGCCAATCCCCCCTGGACTAAGGATAAATCCCAGATAGTGCACAGAGGTAACGTGAAACAAATATTTTTCAGGTTTGGCTAATAGGTGATGTTCCCAGAGTCTTTGTAGAACTGCCTTAACATGCCCTTCATGCTTCAGAGGGTCCTTGGAAAAAATCAATATGTCGTCCAGATAGACAATGACAAAGAGAAACGACATGTCAGAGAACACCCTATCCATAAAACGTTGGAATACTGCTGGGGCATTGGCTAGTCCAAAGGGCATGACCAGGTACTCGTACTGGCCAAAGGGTGTTCTAAAGGCGATCTTCCACTCGTCTCCTTCCCGGATACGGATCAAATGGTAGGCACCCCTGAGATCCAATTTGGTGAATAATACTGCACCCCTCACTGCCTCCAGGATATCCGATATCAAGGGTAGTGGGTATCGGTCCTTAAGAGTGCATTGATTTAGGCCACGATAATCGAGGCAAGGTCTAAGTTCCTGGGTGTCTTTCTTAGGAACAAAGAACAATGATGCGCCTGCTGGTGACTTTGAAGGTCTTATGGTACCATTTTCAAGGTTTGTATCCATATATTCTTTAAGGGCCTTTTTCACAGGTTCGGAAAGGATAAACATCCTACCGAAAGGAATCACTGACGAGGGTTCCGTTTCAATTGCGCAGTCTTCGGGTCTGTGTGGAGGTAAGGCCTGGACTATGGCAGTGGAAAAGACATTGGCAAATCCTTGGTAGGCCTCCGGGACCTGTATTATATTGGAAACCATGAGTGGGGTTTCTTGCTCCTTAGGTGGTTCCTCAGGGGGTGTTAAAGGAAGTTCCAGGGATAGACAATGAGACATACAAAACTAAGAGCCTAGGAATAATGATCCTGCTGTCCAGTTTATATACGGATTGTGTTTTTGTAACCAGGGCATACCCAATACCATGGGGTAGTGGGCGGACTTAATGATATTGAATCTGATTAGCTCTTGATCGTGGTTTATTGAGAGCTGTATTTCCTTGGTCTGTAGGCTTATGGGCCCTGAACTGAGGGGTCTTCCATCGATGGCTTCCACAGGCTGCATGGTGCTTCGTGCCTCATATGGGATTTGATGACTGACAACCCATTCCTGATCTATGAAGGTTCCCATAGCTCCACAGTCAACCAGGGCCAGAATGGGGCAGATCTTATTCTTCGAAGGTGAAAGAAATGCCTGGAGAACGACCAGTCTGTTTTGTCCAGGAGAGCTCAAGGATGGAATTGATGTGGAGCAAACATCTTGCTCCCTAATCTCTGCTCCATTTAAGATCGGGAGCTGGCGTTTCACGAACGCCGAGGAGGTGCCAGAGGACATTCATTCCCTGACCAAATGTTTGTCTGAAGCACAATACATACACAAACCTGTATGGATCCTTCTCAACCTTTCTTGAGGTGATATGGGTCCACGAAAGGATCCAATTTGCATGGGTTCAGGTTCTGGGGCTGGACTTGGGTTTACGTCCGTTCTGGCTGTGCTCTCAAAGGAAGTCTTGGGTGGGTTTCCCTTGGATTTCTTCCTTTCAGCCTTCCTTTATTGGACGCGAAAGTCTATTTGCAAGGCCAGGTCCATTAGTGCTTGGAATTAATTTGGTCGGCCCACCCTGGCCAGTTCATCCTTGATCTCATCGTTCAGGCCTCTCCTGAACAGGGTAAAGCTAGCCTCAGAGGACCAGTCTGCTTCCTTAGCCAATTGTTTAAATCTGGTCACATAAGTGAGCATATCTTGGGAGCCCTGTTGAAAGTCCAGCAAGCGTTCTTGGGCTGTATAGACCTGCTCTGGACAGTCAAACATGCCTTTAAGGGCCTGTATGAACCCATCATAGTCGTCCAGGAGGGCATCGCCGGAGTTAACAAGGGGTGTTGCCTAAGTTAAGGCGTTGCCGGAAAGGTGGGATATGATGAAACCCACCTTAGCCCTAGGAGTAGAGAAATAATTGGGCTTAAAGGTGAAGTGGACCAGGCACGAATCCAGGAATCCGCGAAGTGTTTTTGCCGAACCATCATACTTGTCAACAATACCGCCCAACAGGGCACCCTCCTTTGTAGCAGAATCCCGGGATAAGACCAATTGTTGCCGCGTTTTCCGCCTTAAGATTTTGGACTTCAGTTGATAATTCTAGCATGCGTCGCATTAAGTTGTGCACGGTGGCTTCCATCTCATTTTTAGGTTCGATCGGGTGGTGTCTCAAACTGTCAAGGAGTTCCCCCCTTCTCATCTGGGTATGGTGTTTGCCGGTGTCTTCGATCGCTGACTTCTTGCGAACGCTCCTGGTCTTGAACAGCGCTGCTCGAGTCTCATCTGGATCCAGGTTGCGTTTAGTTCCGGGAGCGCGGAGTCTAGGAATCCGGGAGTCTGGGAATAGCTAGTAATGCTCGGAATTAATACCGTGAGCTACGAACACACGTCTGAGGCTACTCTACAATAGCATTGAGACGCGCGGAGCCGCGGAAGGCGTGGTCTATAAATAGATCACGCCGCATTCAGCGCATGGAGCGAGCAAGGGCTTCAGCGCTGGACGGCCATGTTGGAAGTAGTACAGAATGTAAGCCCCGTTGAGACAAGGACCAGGAGGTCCAAAAGGGGCGTGATCTGAAGTTCATGACACATACCAAGGCCTAAAATAGAAGTATATCCGTACTACCTGAAGCTGAGAAAGTTGCACAAAAGCTTTTGGGTAATTACTTGGGGCTGTTGCTTGACAGAAAAGGTATGAGGAAAGCAGAGGAAGGGCGAGTAATTGCTTGTGGAGAATATTCTGAAAGTAGATGCAACCTGTGGTGCCCAGACTGCATAAGCTGGAAAGAGGTGAGTCTTGTGGGCAGAAACAGGTTGTCATTGTGACAGACAGACAGGAGAGGCTGCCCCTTTAAGAAAGTTATCAAAAGGAAGACTGCCTTGCTTATCTGAAAAGGTTGAAAAGTCTTGCCAAAACCTTCCTAATAATTCCAAGTACAGAACTGTGGTCGTAGTACTTAAACTCTGGTGGTCTAAAGAGTTGTCAGCGGATGTGACCTTGAAGTGGTGTGAACCAGTAACATACTGTGGGAAAAAGGTGACTGTTCTCATGGTACCAGCAGTAGAAATGTGGCTGTTGAAAACAACAGCAGCAGCACAAAGAAAGCATCCTGACAAATATACCAAATGTAAAGTTGTAAATAACAAAAGTCCTAACTGTTGAGTAAGAACTGTGTGTTGTTGACAGTCAGAGATATTGATATTTTATTTATATCGCGCTCGACAAACTATCTGCAAGAAGAGACTATTTATCATAAGCAGGATTACTGTTGGGGCTATTTCATTTCTGGAAGTTGGAAGTGGATTTTTCATCCTGGAACAAAGAATTGTTACCAGTGGATTTATGTTTAATGAGCCCTTTCTTTGATTTGGAACTATCAAGAGCTGGTGCAAAACCTTTCCTTTTACTTGGTTGAACATTTTGAGTTGACTTTGAATCCTGGGGAAGGGATCTGTCCCAGGACAGGAGGAGGCCATTCAGGTATTGTTTTAATATTGTTTGCTATATTGTGTTGTTATATATATTTTCTTTATGTGTTTGTTGTTTAGTGCGAGGGCCAGTTATGCCATGCTTGTTCCCTTAGCTGTTAGACTAGGCAGGGAATTCCTTTGTAGAGTAGGGCCAGCAAGGTATTTTCTTTATTAATTTCCTTAATAAAAATGTATATTTTGAGAAATCTACAAGGAGTTGTCCGCCTCGCATAACTGACCCCTCACAACACTGACGTTGTAGTTCTCGCCATCACATCTGCGCAGCGTTTGAACATTGAGGAACCATCGGTTGCATTTAGAGTTGGGAAGAACTTCTGGTTCTTTGCCGCTCATGAGTTAGTGAGAGCTTTGGGTCCTGATTGTTGTACTGCCTTACTAATGTTTCATGCAATAACTGGGTGTGACACTGTTTACATTTTTGGAAGAAGATACCAGAGGACTGCATGGGACACTTGAAATGCATACAAAAATGTCACCTCAGCATTTTTTGGATTGGCTGACAGGCGTAGTCAGCAGGCAGTATAAGTAATGCTGAAACCATTGGAGAGATGTTTTGTTTTTCTATATGAAGGTACTAGCAACGACAGCCATGTTAATGATGTAACAAAACAACTATGTACTCAGAAAGGTAGAGCAATTGCCAATCTACCTCCCACACAAGATGCGCTCATTCAGCATACAAAAAGAGCTCCCTACCAGGCTGGCTACTGCAGGGCCCAAACGATGGTTCCAACACCACAGCTTCCATCGCTAAGTGACAAGGGTGGAAGAAGAAGGATAAAGACAGATGGGAAATATCTTGGACAACCCTACCAGAGGCTATACAAGCTTGCAGGAATTCTTACAATGTGGCTGTAAGAAAGGCTGCACACTAGAGTGCAAGTGTAGGACAGCTACCCTACAGTGTACTGCTCCTAGTACTTGTGGCGCTCTTTGTGTTGACTGAAATAAGGGGTGGGGAGTTATTACCAATAATCTGTTTGAGGAATACTATAAATATTCATTCAACAATGAACAATAACATAAAAATCATTAATAGAAAACGATGAATTTGTATTACATAAACATCAATCAATAATTTTTAATGATTTTGTTTTTCTCCGCTGGACCAAATCAATGAATGCATATATTCTGCTAGAAAATAATAAGAAAAACAATATAATGTAGAATAGGCATTACATGTCCACAAGTAAAGGATTGAACAATTAATATCTACAACTATTAAGATACCTAAACAACAACTAGTCGCCATTTTTTAAAAGGGCTGCCAACTTTGGTACAGGAAAAATCTGATATGGCCTCATACACAGAAATCTTCATTAGGGTATGGTCTAAAAGTGTGCCAAGTACTATACCTCCTGAAAGGAAAACTATACATCCCAGATGGCAAAATAATGAAAGCCTGAAACATCATGGGCCTCATTACAAGTGAGGCGGAATGGGTTAACGGGCTTCGCTAATGGTGGCGGGCCCGTTAACACCATTCCGCCTCATTGCGAGGTCCCCTCGCGGGACCCGGTAAGGACGCCTGGTAAAACCGGGCGTCCTTACTGGGTCCCGCAAGGGGAAGAGGGAGCTAACAAGGGGCCGGTCGTAATTGGCCCGTTGTTAGCTCCCTCTCCCATTCCCATTGAGCCCTATGGGGGCTCAGATTGGAATGGGGAAAGTCTGGGCCCGGGTTCCCAGAGGGAGGAATTACCGGGCCCTCCGAACTCGGAATGGCCCGTTAATTCCCCATTCTGGGAACCCAGTAAAGGAGCCCGGTTTGGCAGCAACCATGGAGCTAATAGCTCCATGGCTACCGCCAAAATCGTAATGAGGCTCCATATCTTTAGCAGTACTGTACTTTCAACAATTTTAGGCACACTCTGAAAGTTGATTATTCGTTGCAACCTTCCATCTCATTGTTATGTATGTTGTAAAGAATTTTTGACCATGGAGAAAAAACAAACCTTTTTTTGCATGTCAAGTTAGACACCATGGTAATAAACAAATCTTTTAAAGGGAGCTTTATTGTATTACTTGCCCCCCGTCCCGTACTTTGCGCTCCCTGCTTCCCCTTTCTTTCTGCTCTTTTTCTGCTGTTTGCATCCTTCTTCTGACTCTCCTTCTTCTACGACCTCTGTCGTTCCTCACTTCTGACACCAATTTAGCTTGCCGTGTCGAAGTAAGCATCTGGCTTTTGGATCTGTCCCTCCCCTGGGCCTGATTTTTTTGTGTAATTTATTTTCCAACTTCTCTGCACTTGGTGCATTGCCCCCATAGTACTGCCGCTTCCTGCTTCCTTCTCCTGCCCACTGACTCGGCTCCCACCCCACCCTCTGCCCTGATTGCTTGAAGATATTCACTTAGCTAAAACACACAGGGCAGCCCCTGCCTAGCAAGCCCTCGGCTAAGGGCCCCAAGGCAAAGGGCAGCTCCTGCAGAAGCAGCTCCAGATTTTGTTTGCCAGTGTTCGCTAGCGGTGCCAGAAACCAACTGCGAGTGACAAGGTAAGCGAGGCCCGGACAGGGGGACAGTCATCACTGCTCCCCATTAAACTGGCCGACCCATTCTATTACCTTAAATGTGTAGTCTGCTGCACACAGTGCACATTTGTATGTTTGCCATATCTCGTATCTTGGTAAATTGTACTAGTTACCCAGCTGGATTTTCTTAGCCCGCAATATCACGCATCTAAGTTAGACTGTGTTAGTCAGCGATATCTAGCATTCATAGGTAACCATAATCTGCTTGTGAGCCAATTGTCCACTGCCTACTGTTGTGCCCAAATTTAGGTGCTTTCTCTCACTACCGTGGTGTCCCAATTCTAGCTGTTATTGCATTCATTGCTGTGCCCCCATCTTAGGCGCTTTCTCCCTCTATCCAGGTGTCCCAATACCTGCTGTTCCTGCTGTGCCCCGATTTTAAGCACTTTCTCCCTTTAGCCAGGTATCGCAATACTAGCTGTTTCTGCATTTACTGTTGTGCCCTCATTTAGGTGCTTTCTCCCTCTATCCAGGTGTCCCAATTCTAGCTGTTATTGCATTTATTACTGTGCCCCCATTTTAGGCACGTTCACCCTCAATCCAGGTGTCCCGATACTAGCTATTATTGCATTTCCTGTGGTCACCCCGTTTTAGGTGCTTTCTCCCTGTATTCAGGTATCCCAATACTAGCTGTTTCTGCATTTACTGCTCTGCCCCCATTTTAGGCACCTTCATCCTTTATCCAGGTGTCCCAAATATTGTTGTTATTGCATTGTACTGTTGTGCCCCCATTTTAGTAGTTTCTCCTTCTATCCAGGTGTCCCAATTCTAGATGGTATTGCATTTATTGCTGTGTCCCCATCTTAGGTGCTTTCTCCCTCTAGCCTGGTGTCCCAATAATAGCTTTTATTGCATTTACTGCTGTGCCCCCATCTTAGGTGCTTTCTCCCTCTGTCCAGGTGTCCCAATAACAGCTGTTACTGCATTTACCGCATTCCCGCATCTTGGGCGCTTTCTCCCTCCAGTCAGGTGTCCCAATACAAGCTTTTATTGCATTTATTGCTGTGCCCCCATTTTAGGTGCTTTCTCCCTCTAGCAAAGTGTTCTAATACGAGTTTATATTGTAATTTCCGCTGTGCCCCCATCTTAGGTGCTTTTTCCCTCTATCCAGATGTACCAATAACAGCTGTTTCTGCATTTATCACTGTGCCCCCATTTTAAGCACTTTCTCCCTTTATCCAGGTATATCAATACTAGCTGTTTCTGCATTTACTGCTGTACCCCCACTTTAGGCACCTTCGCTCTCTATCTAGGTGTCCCAAATCTAATTTTTATTACTTTTTACTGTTGCATCCCATTTTAGGCGCTTTCTCCCTTTATGCAGTTGCCCCAAATATAGTTGTTATTCCATTTTACTGTTGTGCCCCCATTTTAGGCGCTTTCTCCCTCTATCCAGGTGTGCCAATTCTAGCTGTTATTGCATTTATTGCTGTGCCCCCATTTTAGGCGCGTTCTCCCTATATCCAGGTGTCCCAATAGTAACTGCTATTGCATTTACTGATGTGCCCCCCTTTAAGGTGCTTTCTCCATCTATCCAGGTATCCCAATACTAGCTGTTTCTGCATTTACTGCTGTGCCCCCATTTTAGGTCACCTTCACCCTCTATCCAGGTGTTTCTAATCTAGTTGTTATTGCATTTTATTGTTGTGTCCCTATTTTAGGTGCTTTCTCCCTCTGTCCAGGTGTCCCAATTCTAGCTGTTATTGCATTTATTTATGTGCCCCCATTTGAGGAGCATTCTCCCTCTATCCAGGTGTCCCAATACTAGCTGTTATTGCATTTACTGCTGTGCCTCGATTTTTTAGACGCTTTCTCCCTCTATCCAGGTGTCCAAATACTAGCTGTTTTTGCATTTACTGTTTGTGCCAGAATTTGGCTAGAACGGCATTATCGTGGAAATGTAGGAGCAGTCGGTAACGGACGCTGGCTAGAAAGGCATCATCACAGAAACATAGGAACAGTCAGGGCACAGAAGCCGGCACAAGAGATCAACGTTCTGGTCTAGGTAGCTACTGACTCTGCTACAAATGGCCCAGGGACCCCTTTTGTGCCAAATAAGCTGACCGGGCCCCCCCAGCACTCGAGTCTCAAATGCCCACAACTCCAAACCCGAGACTTGACATCACTATAATCCTATGCTATCACCAGGTACGCTCACTGCCACCCTGGGAATTATCACGCATAGTCACTACCACAGAGCCTTATGGCACTTATGTTTCAAACATTACAATTGGGCCAGATCATGTCACCTATCGGGTACACAGGGCGGTATATGATCAAGTCAGGCTCCCCTGCGCAACCCAGGAATAATGCCATGAACTCCCTCACCCGAGACGCTATAGCAACTATGCTTGGTTGGACCTGCTCTTATCTCCTGAGAGTATGCACTATGGCCTCCACCAATCAGCTCTCTAGCACTCCTGCTCTAGGAATGGACAGCTTTGTTGCAATATAATTCCTCACCTGAAACCATAAACATATCAGGAATACCCAGCCTCCCGCTATAAACTAGAAACAATGACCAGGGACCTGGAAAATGGGCCCACTGGCACTTAGAAGAGAGCCCCAGAACCAAGGACCCTCTAGCCGGGCAAACACAGCACAACTCTGCACTAGTCAGAGAATCTCTCTTGGAGATCCACTAACATGAACCACCAGAATATACACAGTCAGCTCATCGGGCTCTGGAAAGTAACCAGAAATAGGGGCCTCTTACCATTTAACACAGACACTCAATCATGCCAATACCCTCACTCTCTCCTTCACACCAACAAACAATAGAACACACCTATACGCCTCAATCAATTTGGCCTAGCTACACACATATCTACACTACTCCATAAACACCTCAACAGTCCATTAGAACGCAGCTATACCCCACAAAACAAATCGGCCTAGCTGCACACATAATCTCATACACAGGCTCCATGGCTGCCTGAATGCAGACTTAGATTACTTAGAGAAGGAGGTATGTGAGGGCATAACCGTTTGTGAGTGGTTATAACCGCTTGTGAAAGCGCTTGACTGTTGAACTTGTGGTGTGGCTAGCTGCGTCTCCACCACTAGGAGGTTTTAGCCTAAACCTCTTCTGGTAAGTAGGAGCTAATTGTGCCATAATCGCGCTGAACCTGTAGGTAATGTTTGCTAAATTCGAAAAGTCATAATTCATTCTGCTGCAGATCTATTCGCTTGTGACAGCCGACACGTGTTTCGACACTAGGGTCGTTTTCAAGGATAGATCCCGTTGAATATCAAACGGAACTCAGAAGGATCAAGGCCATATTCTAGATAATACAGGCCACCACAGGATTGAAACAAGAAACATTTTGCGCAACCTAAGGAAGGTTACTATTTGGAGACCAATATTGATTTGGACTACAGGAATAAGGCATGCACCCATGGGTGTCATACAAATGCCTTGAAAACGACCTAGTGTCGAAACACGTGTCGGCTGTCACAAGAGACTAAATCTGGAGCAGATCAAATCTTGACTTTTCGAATTTATGCATTGTGCAGAAGATTTTTGTGAGAGAATTTGTGAATTAGCGAACATTACTTTCAGGCTCAGCACAATTACCGGCACAAACAATGCTCTTAGATTACTTAGACACTCATATAACAACTTAATTATCAGTAAAAGAAATCATATGCAGATGGAAAATGGTCTTTATTACTTGATGCAATCCAAAAGAAAAATGCCCTGACATTTTGCAAAGTAATGCTCCAGGGAAACCCAGGCTCCAGGGTGCTGTTAGTTGGTGTTATTGCAGTGAACAGATGGTATGAGCATTTCAAATGACCATATGAAGAAAAACACATTATACAAAGTACAAGTGGTGATGGGCGCCTGGTGATGATGGGGGAAATATTGGAGCATTTTCACTTTATGCTGAAGGAAAGCTGTATGCCAATCACGTCCCAGAAAAGTAGAAAGGCATCAGAGGTAGTCGAAATACCAGTGAACATCTATAAAGAAGATTTTGATATCTGGGCCCATTTGTTGTTTTACTTTTTTAATACAATTGTGACTGATTCTATAGTCCCGAATTCCTGCACAAAAGCTGAGTTTGTCTCAATTCACAAAAACGGGTGCAGAGAAACGATAAGTAATTATAGGCCAATTTCTTAGTTGGATGTGGCAGGCAAAACCTATGCTATAGTCCTATTGGGCAGTCTAAAAGAGTGGATTGAAGAACGGAATACAATACATCACCTCCAGGCGGGGTTCCAGAGTGGGCTCAGTACAATTGATCAACATTTTAGGCTATTTTTAATTCTAATGAGATACGTTATTTTAAGGAAGCTTAAGATATGTGTTCTTTTTATAGATCTCAAAACAGCTTTTGATTGTGTACCCTGTGTGCTGCTCTGGGAAAAAGTTAAAACATCTGTGCATCCGACCATCTTTATTAGGAGCTCTCATAGCTATATAGACTAACAATGAGACATTCGTACAATGGAGTATCTCAGGTGAATCTACCTCTGTGTTTCCAGTACAAAAAGGTGCACAGCAAGCTTGTGTCCTCGTCCCAACACTTTTATGTGTGTTTATTAATTTGGTGATTGATTGTATTCTGAAGATACCAATTGGTCAGGACAAAATACTGCTGATGCACTGTGCAGATGATGCTATTCTGATCTCCAATGCACTCAAAGGCGTAAGAGAGCAATTCAAAATGTTCCAGCAATATTGTGTGGATAGTGGTCTGGAGATTAATGAGACAAAAATAAAATCAGTAGTGTTTTGCCCACAGAGGAAAAAAGGAACTGAAAATGTTGTTTGGTATCTGGGGAATCCCAATTCAGCAAGTTGTCAGCCATGAGTATTTAGGTATTAGATTTAAACATAAAGCTTTGTGGTATAAACAACTGGAGAAGTGATACTTGATAGGTCAAATTAAGTTCTGCATAGATTTATTAATGCATATGGTAATGGTGCTGTAAGCCTGCCAAAAAATATATATCAGGTACTGAATAGGCCAGCATCAATGTTTGGTGTCGAATTATGGGGATACTTGAATAGCCCAAAACAGCTAATAGAAGAAAGTACATTCACAAAAGGGATATGGGTCTCTTCGGAGGTGCCTCAAGCAAACCACTTGCAATTGAGCTTGATTGAAAAAGTATCAAATGTGTACTTTAGATCAAACTTGTTGTATGCTGGTTGTGATTATGGTCTACCCCACTGTAATCGAAAAACAGAGGTGCCATGTCTGATGTTTTATATCACGATGGTAGGTTTAAGCTGCCATGGTGCAAACATGTATAGTCAATACTAAAACAGCTGGACCTAATAAAACTCTGGCAGAATCTGCCTAGCATAAATAGCGAATCCAAGACATTGGTGAAGAGGTTCTATGTTATTAAGGAATCTAACCAATGAATTGAGCAATGTCAAAAACTATGTTAGCAAGTGATTTGTGGTTATTTAAAAAGCATCTCGGTTTTGAGGACTACCTAGATATGATTCACCCACAGTTTGCTAGAACTCTTTATGCCAAGTTCAGATTAGGGGCCTCATTACACGGAAGGCGCTAAGGGTTAACGGTCACCGGTAATGATACCGGTGACCGTTAACCATTACCGCCTTACTACGAGGTCCCTTTGCGGGACCCACCTTAACGGCTGGTGTAGACCAGCCGTTAAAGTAGGGATCCGCAAAGGGACCTTGGTGCTAATAATGGTACTGCAATTTGCGGTACCGTAATTAGCGCCTTCCCCATTCCCAGTATGCCCTATGGGGCAAAAATGGGAATGGGGAAGGGCCATGGCGGCATGGGGAATTACCGCCCCACCAACCTCGGAATGGGGTGGTAATTCCCCATTCCGCCATGGCGGAATCGGTAAATTATCGGCATGAACACCTACCGTGTAATGAGGCCCTAGGTATTTTTGTCATTAAAAAATAGATGGAATGCCACGGAATCAGACATATATCTCATGCGTTAGTGAGAAGGAGACCATTTTGCATTTTATATTCATATGACCATCGTATGGAGATTTACTGTCTACATATCTAAAGAAAGTGCTGAAACAATATCAGAAAAGAACAGCTAATGATGCTATGAATGTGTGTAAATGTACCACCCAGTAATGTTATAATCTTTGCAGCATCACAAAGAATCCACAAAGCATGGATGCATAGGAAAGTATTGATAGATGGGAATCTATTGATAATGTATCTCCTTGCTTTTTTAAAATGTGTGATGTTTTAACTGATGTTTGTAGTTTTTTTTAAGTGTATGGAACATTGGTGATTATTTATGGTTATTATGTATATCCAATGCCCAGATGCATGCCCTGAGAAACAATCCATTTTTGAACCATATGATCATGTGGAGGCGATATATAAATGACATTTTGATCTTATGGCATGATGACATTTTGATCTTATGGCATGGGTTTTCAGAATCTTTTGAACAATACACACAGCATTTGAATAACAATTTGTTCGGAATAATGCTGAAAGGTCAGTGCAATAACTTCTGTATAGACTTTCTAGATCTTCTTATCTACATTGCAGAAGGGAAAATAGAAACCAAAACGTTTCGAAAAGCAACAGAAGTTAACTCTACACTGTATGCCGAGAGCTGCCACCGTAGGTCCACCATTAATAGCATACCTGCAGGTGAATTTTATCGAGCATGCCTCAATTGCAGCGAGTAGACCTGTTTTGTGGAAGAATGCCAGTTATTGACCAAGAGATTCAAAGAGAGAGGATACTCTACAGACATAGTCAAAAAATCTTATCAGAAAATGCAATCCAAAGAAAGAATGTCTATGTTATAAACGCATACTAAACTGTAACTGCACCGAAAAAGATAGACATCATAACCTAATATTCCAGTCATTGTGATTCACTTTTCTGAATTGTTCAGCAACATTAGAACATCTTACTCATTGACCCAGATCTATGCCAATTTTTGAACAAGAGACCTAACATCATATTCACCCGAGCCCTCACCATCAGGACCACACTTTGTCACTCTTTTCTTGAAACAGAACAACCTAGGGGCAGTGATTGGCTTACCAAAACACGATGATTCCACAAATGTGGCTCATGTAGTATGTGCAAATATGCACATACAAACTTACAGGAATTCCGAGACAGGAATGGCATTGTAATTCAAATGAAAGATTTCATCAATTGCAAAACCACATTTGTGGTGTATGCTATTATTTGTGTTTGTGAGAGAATATATATGGATAGCACTATCAGACAGCTACGGGTGAATTAGGGAACTTGGAAGTGGTCATTCCCCAAAAGTACAATTAAAATATCCCAAAAAAATAGACACTGATGGACACACCCCAGTAGGGAATGAGACCAGGAGAGATTGCAAGTGAGTAAAAGGTATTATTTATATAAAGATAAAATGGGGTGCACAGAGGACTCTGCTATTCTGAGAGCGCTCTGCCCATCATACAAAAGCGTCACATTTTATGTCAAAAACACGTCATCTATCATGTGTACTATACGGGTTACACAAATATATTTCATTGGTTAAATAGAAGAAGACAGTATACAATGTTTACTGGTACTGGTGCTGGATTGGCTGAGGTTGAACTTGTTGCTTCTTGAGGCATGTGGGGCAGCTGGGCTCATCAGGGAGGGGGGAAGGGTCACGCTGTGTCCACACAGCTATAACTCTAACCAAGCTAAGCTTCACAGTAATCATGGGCATGTACGATTTAATAAGACACTTAAAATTCATTGTAACACATTGTCGTCTATAAATTGTTGTAATAGGTATACACTCTTGACCTGGGCCAAAGTGGGGCAGAGGTGCAGTGGTCCAGGTGTCTTATCTTGGCGGGTACTTTCGGGATACATTTATCAAATGCCTGACAAACAGGGATCAAACAGGGGTGTCGGGATTTGTTAGTACATGGAGAATATATGTTTGCTCAAGATTAGTCATATGGAGGCAATCAAGGGTGTGACATCAAAGAAATGAGGGGTTTAAGGTTAATGCAGACAGTAACTCTTAAGATGGGGGTTGTTGGGGCAGGGGCAGGTTTGTGTAGACGGATGGTTTCCATGAAGGCAGTGATCTCAGAGGAAGAAGAGAGATACAGTGTCAGCTTGCAACAATTCATACCCAAGCTTCCGTGAGAACAGGACAGCCACAGCGCAGACAGTTGGGCGGAGGTGGGGGTTGCTGGGCTGGCCCTGCACAGCACTAGACAGGGGAGAGATGCAGGCTTGCCACTGAGGGTTTCATGTGCGGCCTGGTTAAAGATGGAGTTGTGGTTAATACAAAACAGAGTCCCTAGGGTCATGCGAGAGGCATTGGATATGTGTAATTCAATGGCTACCTTGCACCCGTCATCAAGGCTCGGCCGAGGGTATGTTTCCAACCATTGAATGAGCATAACATACACTTAGCCTGGAATGTAGGGGGGTTAAAACGTCCCTTACAAACTCATGGCCAACTTAAATAGCAAGGACAACAGGCTACCATTGGCAGCACACCGAGAGGCATGCCATCAGATGGCAAATAAGAATGACCTAAGATTCATAGGACTCATGCGGGCACAGTGTGTCAAAAGAGGGGGAGGTCTCACGCTTAAACTGAGAAGAATGGAAGCGAAATGTATATGCCTTCTAAGATGTGTCAAACAGGGACTTAACGCCGAACACAAGATTAATGTATTTTTGTAAAATAGGTTTATGATGGCAGTAATGTCTTTAATATAGCAGTAAGAGGATCCTTTAGTGTGTGGCAACCATAAACCAATGCCAAGTGTATCAATTCGGCCAACCAATTTAGTGCCCATTTACACACCCAATTACCGGAATAATATTATTTGGATCAACACGAAATGCCTCGATACACATACATACTAGAATACCGGCAAGCAAACTTAAAGCCCACGGCCGCAGTCACATTGCTAATTTATTGGCTAATAATGTATATGTTATGTTATGTTATTTTGCATTTATATAGTGCCTTATATACCATTGGTATGGTCTGAAGGCGCTGGTAGGTTGAACGCCCTTGGAACCGAAGTTCAGATCAGTAGAGAGAGTAGAAGGAGTCAAAAGGTGCGGGTGAGCACCGGATATGTGTGCAGCTCGTGCGGTATTCGTGTGATAGCTGATTCTTAGCTGTAGGTGAGGTGGTTGAGAGATCAGGAGTATGTGTTCGCTCCGGCAGGGTTTATTCAAACCGGATGTGGCTGCGTTAGGCCTGAGAAGAACGCCTGGCTGGGGGTGTGTAACCAGCAGTGTTTACTTAAAATGATGCGGAGTGAGCGGCGGATGTTGATATGAGAATAGTTATACCGAATGGTGTCATAGTATCTCTGTGTTCTAGTTGAGTGGTGATGTAAAGGAGAGAGTAAGCATGGTGGTGAGATCTGATGAGTAATATGCTTTTTTTTTAACGTTCTTTGCATTCCAAACCATACTATATATGTCTATATACGCAATTCTATGCGCTCGTTTGCTCCAGGCACCAATCTGCTTTATGCCCTCATATGTATTATGCACTCACCCCTTCTACGCACTTGTCCGCTTTACGCACTCGTCCGCTCTATACACTCATCCGCTCTATACACTCATCCGTTCTATACATTCATCTTCTCCAGCGATCTACATATTCTCCGCACATCCGAATTCATCAGCTATCCACACTCATGCGCATTACTTGCTTCTCTTGCGGATATCTGCAGATACGACCTGGAGCTGTCACATGCTCTACATACTCATCCGCTCCACATATTCATCTGCTCTACACACTCATCGGTTCGAGATGCTCATCCATTCTATACACTTATCCAATTTACTTATACATTCGATTTCCACACTCATTTGAACTATGTAGTTATCTGTTCTTCCATTCATGCATTCTTCCACTCTGCGCGTTCGTCAGTTCCACCTGCTTCATCAATTCTAATTATCTCATCTGTGCCATTCATTTCGTTCGCTCCTTATGCATTCCGTCGATTTCAGCAGTTTAACTCTCTTTACTGTTTCCGTATGATTTATTTTTATTGGCCCTTTTACTGCTTTGATCCATTTTATTCGTTTAATTCTTATTGGCCCTTTTACTGCTTTGATCTACTTTATTTGTTTAGTTCTGTTTGTCCTTCTAGTTTATATTAGGGGTTATTAGCTGTCAATTTCTCGGATCAGGTAGTTTGTTGGATTGGTGTCATTGAGTTGTTGTTAGACTGTTTGGTTAGTATGGTACGGTTGGTTTTATGGGAAGAGCCAGGTTTTCAGCAGTTTGCGGAAAGACGTTAGGTCCTCAGTTAGGCAGATGTGGGGTGGGAGTGAATTCCATAGCGTGGGGGCCAAGGCTGAGAATGATGATCCGCCTAATCTGACAGAGTTTGTCTTCGGTATGACTAGGAGGCCGGCTGTGCTCGATCTTAGGGTTCGTGGGTGGTTGTAGGGTTTTAGTTTGTCTTGAAGATATTGAGGTCCGGTTTTATGCAATGCTCTATGGGAGATGCATAAGGTTTTGAAGGTCACCCTTCGGGCTACCGGGAGCCAGTGCAACGTCTTAAGGTCCGGGGAGACGTGGTCTCTCGGGCCAAGCGCAAGTAGCCATTTGGCTGCCGCATTTTGTGCTCTTTGAAGTTTATTCAGTTGGTACGCGTGGACTCCGAGGTATAGGGGGTTTGCGTAGTCCAGTCTTGATATAACGATTGATTGGACCGCGGTGAGTCTGTTGGGAAAGGAAAGATATGGAAAGATGCGCCTAAGGGTTTTAAGGTGGTAGTGGCAGGACTTTGAGATGTTGTTGACTTGGCGAGAGAGTGTTAGGTCAGAGTCCAGGGTGCATCCAAGATTTTTCACTGATTTGGCGGCGGTCGGTGAGTTGCCCATGGCGGGTTGCCACGGTAGTGGGTTCGGAAGAAGTTCTGTGTTGCCACATATCATGATTTCCGTTTTAGAGGGGTTTAACAGGACGTGGCTTTGGGTCATCCAGAGTTCTATGTCAAGGAGGCATGAGGCCAGGTCAGGTTGGGAGTTGGGTTTTAAGTTAAGGAGTTTTAGAATTAGTTGGGTGTCGTCGGCATAGTTGTAGCACAGGATGTTGTGTGAGTGAATTATTGGTGGGAGGGTGATCAGGTAGAGATTGAACAGGAGGGCAGATAGGCATGCTCCTTGTGGGACTCCCGTGTCGACTGGTCGGACTTGGGAGGTATAGCTGGAGAGTATCGTTATTTGGTATCTATCTTTGAGGAAAGAGGCTATCTATTTAAGAGCGGTTCCACGAATTCCTAGGGAGTGGAGGCGGCCTAGGAGGATTGAGTGATTGATCGTGTCAAAGGCAGCGGATAGGTCGAGAAGGATTAGAGCGGCGCATCCCGTGGAGTCGGCCGTCATTTTAAGGTCGTCCCAGATCGAGGTTAGTGTGTTTTCAGTTCTGTGATGTGCTCTGAAACCTGATTGGGTGGAGTCTAGGAGATTGTTGGCTTCGACAAAGGCATTTAGTTGGGAGTAGGCGGTTCGGTCGATGAGTTTGGCAAGGAACCTGGTGTTTGAGATGGGGCGGTAGTTTTTGGGCTCGAGAGGGTTGAGCGAAGGTTTTTTAATTAGAGGTTTGACGTGAACCGTTTTGAATGCGTCGGGAAAGATACCAGAGCCCCCCTGGCTTGGTGTTTGGAGAGGGGAATGGCGAGGAGTGCGAAGGAGGGTGGGGTGGTTTGGGAAATAAGGCAGATCAGAGATTGGGGGCGGTCCCCGGGGGTCGTTTCCAACAGACTCTGGTGGAGTGGGGGCACTCATGTTTGGTGCAAGCTTTTAGGTGGATTTAGGTGGGCTTTCTGATTGTAGTTCTAAGTTCAGAGGTGGCACGCTTTTAGGCACACTTCCAGGTTCAAATTGCTCAGAGACGATACTGAACTATTTGGTGCGTTTCTAGATTCTATTGTAGACAGAGATGATATTACTCTATTAGGTACTCTTAGGTACACTTCTAAGTTCGCCTGTATACAGAGAAGATATTAGGTCTACCTCTAGATTCAATTTGAATAGAGGGGGTATTAGTTTATTATTCACCGTTTTAGATTCTACATTACACAGCTATACTGTTAGTTATACTAATAAGATTAATTAGGGCACGCTAGTAGGTGCACTTCTTTCAATTCAACTTTATACAGGGAGGGTATTAGGCATGAATCTAAATCAATTTTGTACAGGGAGGTTATTAGGGAGATTAGTCGGTTCGGCCCGGCATGGTATTATACTGTTAGGATATTGGGCAAACTTCTAATGCAATTTTCACAGACAGGCCGTTGGGCACATTTCTAAATTCAACTTTCCAGTTGGGACACGCCAGTAGGTGCACTTCTTTCAATTCAGCTTTATGGAGGGAGGGTATTAGGCATGAATCTAAATCAGCTTTGTACAGAGAGGTTATTATGGAGATTAGTCGGTTCTGCCCAGCATGGTATTATACTATTAGGATGTTGGATAGACTTCTAAATGTAGTTTTCACATAGAGGCTATTGTGCTCACTTCAAAATGCAAGTTTCCACAGAATGGGAATTGGGAACACTTTCTAAAATCACACAGAGGCTAATCGGCTTTCCCAGAGGCTATTGGGCGCACTTCTAATGCAACTTTCCACAGACAGGTTATTGTGCACATTTCTAAATTCAACTTTCCAGAGTGGCTATTGGGTACATTTCTAAATTCACAGAGAGGTTATTGGGCACTTCTAATTCAACTGTCACAGAGAGGCTGTTGGGCGCACTTCTAAATGCAACTTTCACAGATAGGCTATTGGGCACACTCCTAAATTCATAGAGAGGCTATTGGGCACACTTCTAAATGCAACTTTCCACAGACAAGCTATTGGGCACACTTCTAAATGCAGTTTTCACAGAGAGGCTATTGGGCACACTTCTAAATGCAACTTTCAGAGAGAGGCTTTTGGCACATCTCTAAATTCACAGAGAGGCTATTGAGCACACTTCTAAATGCAACTTTCACAGATAGGCTATTGGGCACGCTTCTAAATGCAACTTTCACAGATAGGCTATTGGGCACTCTTCTAAATTCACAGAGAGGCTATTGGGCACATTTCTAAATGGAACTTTCTCAGAGAGACTATCGGGACACTTCTAAATGCCCTTCTAATTGGAATTTTTCTCTGAAAGGCTATTGGGCACAACATCTAAATGCAGCTTTCTCAGAGAGGCTATTAGCAACTTGGCCAAGCTTTTCTAAATGCAACTTTTCCCAGAGAGGCTAATTTGGCACAACTTCTAAATACATACATAGGCTATCGGGCACACTTCTAAGTGCAACTTTCCACAGATAGGCTATTGGGCACACTTCTAAATTCACAGAGAGGCTATTGGGCACACTTCTAAATGCAATTTTCAGACAGAGGCTATTGGGCACAACTTCTAAATGCAACCTTTCTCAGAGAGGCTATTGGGCACAACTTCTAAATACACACATAGGCTATTGGGCACAACTTCTAAATACACACTTAGGCTATTGGGCACAACTTCTAAATACACATATAGGTTATTAGGTACAACTTCTAAATACACACTTAGGCTATTGGGCACAACTTCTAAATTCACACATAGGCTATTGGGCACAACTTCTAAATGCAACTTTCTCAGGGGGGCTATTGGGCACACTTCTAAATGCAACTTTCTCAAAGAGGCTATTGGGCACAACTTCTAAATACACACATAGGCTATTGGGCACAACTTCTAAATGCAACTTTCTCAGGTGGGCTATTGGGCACAACTTCTAAATGCAACTTTTCTCAGAGAGGCTATTGGGCACAACTTCTAAATACACACATAGGCTATTGGGCACAACTTCTAAATGCAACTTTCTCAGGGGGTCTATTGGGCACAACTTCTAAATGCAACTTTTCTCAGAGAGGCTATTGGGCACAACTTCTAAATACACACATAGGCTATTGGGCACAACTTCTAAATGCAACTTTCTCAGGGGCTATTGGGCACACTTCTAAATGCAACTTTCTCAAAGAGGCTATTGGGCACAACTTCTAAATACACACATAGGCTATTGGGCACAACTTCTAAATGCAACTTTTCTCAGAGAGGCTATTGGGCACAACTTCTAAATACACACATAGGCTATTGGGCACAACTTCTAAATGCAACTTTCTCAGGGGGGCTATTGGGCACAACTTCTAAATACACACATAGGCTATTGGGCACAACTTCTAAATGCAACTTTCTCAGGGGGGCTATTGGGCACAACTTCTAAATGCAACTTTTCTCAGGGGGGCTATTGGGCACAACTTCTAAATACAGACATAGGCTATTGGGCACAACTTGTAAATGCAACTTTCTCAGGGAGGCTATTGCTTCTGGCCCCGCCCTTGCCACACTTGTTGTTGGCTTCTTGCTTCTCCTGCGAATACCTGCAGATACGACCTGGAGCCGTCTCTTGTAGGAGCCGTCCTTTGCCTCAGGTCCTTAGCCGACGGGCTGCCGGGCAGAGGGCTGCCCAGGGAGGACAAGCAATGAAGGGGGGACTCTCACGGCTGGACCAATCAGGGGTGGCGTGGGCGGGCTGGGAGGCGGGAGGGCAGGCCTACACAGGTAAATGCGGAAGAGGGAGCGGGGATTGGAAACAACGGCGGATGCCTTCTACAGAGGGCCTGGGGGCCGCTAGCAGTATTAATCACAAGATTGGGCCAAATTTAGGAGCAGCGGCTGGGCAGACACACTCACCTAAACAATGTATATAACCAATATTGCGAATTACGTGCATGGGCATCGCCAACGTTCATTTATCCTATGGCCCCGGTTTACCAATAGGCAAATTATGTATTAAATCATGCAGGCCATTAGCCATTTAATAACACACGGGATCATCACGATCACAGCGTTATGTCTGTCATTACTGTAAACATGCCAGACATCACAAGATCTAGGAGTTAAGTACGTCCGTACAGCTTATCTGTTACCGTGGACACAAGAGGGCCCATGTCATCCTTTTATGATATACCGCATCACGGAATGACACTGTGACACCATACGCTTTGACACAATTGTCAGACGGGAAAGGGAAAAGGAAAAAGAATACAAATACAATGATGGAATGGCACCAGCTTGCAACCAGATGCTTGGTGACATTGATCTAACCCAGAGACTATTTGCTGATATCTGGTAAGTGGGTTGGGGAGGTCAAGAGACAGGCGCCTCGATTCACAAGCATAGCGGGCAGATGGCTGCAATTCTTGTTAACACTGACACCGCGGCACATGCAGATAACGTGCAGCAAGATATCATCTCCACTTTATTCTTATAGGATACTTATCTGGGAGGCGAGCGAAGCGACACGACCCACCATGGACAACCCAGCAAGCAATTACCAATACTAATTAGTATTCTGGGTAAGTTTAAAACCACGGGGAACAGTAAGAGCCCTATCCAAGCAAAACCTGTCAGCACATAAATTATATTATATTTTACCAACAGGTACTGAAATACAGATTTTGGTAAGAAACTTTTGCATTCAAACACCTCCACCAAATTAAGGAAATCACCTATTGGCACCAATTGGGGATTATTACCATTAAAACACATTGCAACAATCACCAACTTTCAAAGCACTGTGCACGGGCTATAGGGTGCCACACACTACTGCTCCCAATAAATTATTCCAATACGAAATGTTAATGTATCAATAACTTGTGGTAACTCATTATAAAGAGAACAGTTTGATCTATTGTATGCACAATATGGAAGAAATCAGGCTATCTATATTACTTATGTTGACATACGTTTATTTGTGAAATTCTCTTTTATGCCTCATTGATGGCCCATTCTGGTATGTTACCTTTTCTTTTCTCCTACTCAATTATGTGGACTAATTTGATGGTTTTATTTTGATTTTTTTTAAATTTTTCTCATTTGTTTCATTTTTTGCTTATTTACAACATATGCTGATGATACTGTGCATGGAATATGTTAGCAATTGTGCAGCCTGGAGACCGACCAAGCGTTGAAGCATGTGTGGACTGAACATAAAATTAAACCAATCAGCAAAACTTTGAATGGACTTTGGAAACATATTTCAATGACTATTAGAGTCTACTATTACGTTTGTATTATTGGTCTTGATTGGCTGTGCGTGAATTGCTTCACACTAACTTTCAACATATTGATTACACATTAAGAAAATCAACAAAGATTTGCAGTACTTAGGGAACATTACTCGTCAGAAATTGTGCCACCATGAGCAGTCTGTGTAATAAGGCCGGCGCAGTGACATAACTGTTTTCTGGAATCTCAGCATTAGATGAGTAGATGCTTGTTGAAACCCTATGCATTCGGTCCACAAAGCAAATGTGTCCTTTATTCATTTGGAAATGGTTATTGGATGAGTTGTGCAAAATGTGAGTTATTCAAGTGAAATAAGATCTGACCTCTCAACCAAGCATGGGGAATGTTTGTCATCTTTAATTAGTACCTCAACACTTTTCAGGGTCTGAGAGTCTCAGATCTACAGGTGTTTTTTTCAGTTCTACTGGATTCTGTCCAGATCGAATTAGTGCGGCCTGGTGCGTCCCTCTAACACTTTTTTTCTTTCCACCTAAATCTGATCAAACATGCACAAGTGCGCAATGCACTGTTATCTGCTTGTTGCTCCATATTATATGAATATGTCATAAATATTAAATTATGTTAAGCAATTGTTTGTTCTTTAATTAATGGCACAGGCTACTGAAGCAACCTAGCTTTCTGATATTAGGTCCCTTTATGGTTGGTTGTGGGTGACCGTGGTTAGTCTAATTTACCATGTTTTTTAGGGAAGGCCTCAGACTCAGCTTTATAGTTATTTTTCAGTGGTGCCCGAACAAAGAATGTGTTCATTTTTATGAAATTGGATTAAGGAAGTTGCCAGAAATTTAAATGTTCATATGAATGTGGCATTTGTTCAGTATAATTCATATCAGCTTATGCACAGAATGAAAGGGATGTTGTGGGAGCATGAGCGTCTGTGTCACAATTCCTGTGGTATCATTTCCCATTAACACTGCTGCAAGCTGGCAGCAGAAGAATCTGCAGTCACTAGCTTTCTTCAGTCTGGCACAATTCTACATTGCCATCATACAAAAAAAGGCGAAGCAACCCGGGTGGGGTTAACTGAATGACTATTGCGTAGCGCTATATAAGTGCCTAATTATTATTATTATTATTATTATTATTATTATTATTATTATTATTGCTAGGGAGGAGATGACATGAAACCTGAATAAATGTAATGCCCTTATCACATTAACCTAACCCTACATGTTTCAGTGCACTTATTGGTTGGACAACTAGGTGCTAGCTTGAGCAATATTTTAGATGCCGCACATTGAGCTCTCTTTGATTCAAGGAGCAGGAGTTTGGCTCCAGAGAACATTCGAAGGGCAGGCACGGTCCTGAACAGGGGTACATATTCACAGTCTTTGGCCTGCGGATGGGTAAAGATTTTAGGAGCAGAATTGGTCCTTGATGTTTCATGGAATTACCGACTTTGAAGGTCCCCATTCAGTTGGCGGAGCTGATCATAACTGATGTGTGATACCCGCATTAACTAACATGAATGGTCGAGTGTTTTGTGGAATCACTATTGAAGATCGTGGTATCAAAACTACAGACTTTGAAAATTGCAGACCGGAGCTCTCCCATTTACAGGAGTACGTGGAGTTGGGTGGTTGATTACAGTATTTTCCATCTCCACGTTACATCTGACTTCTGGCACCCCTGAGGAAGGTCCGCCTGCTTGTGGAGTGTATTTAAAAGCCCCAAACAGAAGTCCTTTTCACATGAATGGCAGACATTTTGAACACTGAAACAAAAACGGCCAGGACTCATGTTTTGTTTTTCAAGTAAAAAAATCAAGAGCCATGTGGAACGGGGCCTACCTGTCATTATCAATGGATAAGCAGCATTTTAATTTAAAAAAGAAGGAGGAATCGAAGATCCCTGTCACATGGAAAACCGGATTTTTAAACATTGAAAACAAAAACAGCCTGCACATGCGTGTGCAAATAAAAACGGTTTGAAAAAAAGAAACTGAAACAAAATCACTGATCACAGAAAAATGTCAGGAAAACAAAACATGATGTGTGGGTTGACAAAGAGCAATGTATATTATGGCCCTCATTACGACCCAGGCGGTAAGTTACCGCCTGGGTCGTACCCTTACCACCATGGTGTAAACTATGTTTACACCATGGTGGATAGCGGATTTACCGCCCCATTCCAAGGTGAGTGGGGCGGTAAATCCCCATTTCCCATTTTACCCTTCCCCATTCCGATTTTTGCCCCATAGGGCATAATGGGAATGGGGAAAGGCGCTAATCACGCCACCGTAAATTACGGTGGCGTAATTAGCACCAAGGTCCCTTTGCGGCAAGGGTTTTAACGCCTGCAAAAAGCAGGCGTTAAAATCACCATCCCGCAAAGGGACCTTGGAATCAGGCGTTAAGGGTTGGCGCCGTTTACGGCGCCGTAAACCCCTTAACGCCTGGGTCCTAATGAGGGCCTATGTTTCACCCACAAAACTCCAGTGACATTTGAAGAGCCACTTTGTCTTCATGAAAAAATTTCAGCCTGTGGCAGACCCTTTTGCTGGCTCAGGGCAAAACTTCACAGGGAAAACTCCCACTCTCAGCCTGGATGTCGCCCATCTAATGACCAACCACAATAAAATGTCCTGCTGAAGGTGTCGAAAGCCCAGTGTTCCCCAGACTTGCTGACTCTGAAGGCCTTTACTGCAGGACAAGTTCCCCTTGGCTGGAGCATGACTGAAAGGTGTGAAGACTGTGGGCTGCAACTTCAAAGAACAAACTACCAACTTCATGGAGACTCATAAAAAAAACCTCAGGCTGACCCAGGGAGCTGTGCTGGATGAAGCAGAGCCCCCATTTTCTGAACATACAGATGTACAATTAATTTAAAGGGACTATTATAATGTAGGCCTTTTTCTCATCCATCATAAGCAGATGGATTTCATCAATGTACCATTTTTTAATGTAATTTCCAGGCGATTTTGGGAATGTAAAATTCATCTTCCTGTGACTCTGGGAACTGTAATGGCCAGTTGAACAAGGTTTCTGGCTGATCTGAACATGTTCCAAATGTGGGAGTTGGTCAGCGGGTGGAAAATGAAATTAGGGATATGCTTAACAACTTACATATTCATTACTGTTTCTCTGTTGTACTTTTTATGGAAACGGCAGAAATGTGCCACATGGCCATACTAAATTGTATGGATTTTGTGGTCGGCTTATCTAATTCTCCATGATTAGTGGAATCAGAAAATATGTTTAGTCTGGCAGTTGCTAGTCATGCTATGAAGTTGTGATACATAACTAGTTTTTGCCAAAACGTTGAAAGGAGAACAAAGATGGTGACAAATGGGAAATGCCATATGTTGCTCCAGACCCCTAAACTAATCCTGACTTGGAGGCTGGGCTTGGAGGAGAGAGAAGGGTAACTGTCCAATCCTAGTGGCAGGAATTATTGCAATGTTCCTCCCCAAGATTGTAAAGTTGGTGGTTAATCGCTGCTATATAGCAGGGACTGCACTAGGACAGGGAAAGACAGAAAAATGTGAAAGACAGGAGGACAGAGACACGAGACAGGCCATCAGGAGATTTCTGAGAGGGTATTCTAGGAAGGCATCAAAGCTGACTGGGCTCTATGGTGGAGAGCGGGAGGCCATCTTTGAGAGTGGAGTGACCAGACTCCTACCTTACTTTCCAGAGTGTCCTGAGATAAAGCTGGCTTTCCTGAACCTTAAACAGCGGCTTGCTATGTAAGTAGAACTGAGCCCTGGGAAACCAAAAGGTGGGGGAGTCTGCTTGCCTTGAATCCCTTCCCTATATAGTGGGCAGGTGGCAAAACTGTGTAGATCCTTAGCATATGTAACCAAAAATATTAATTTAATGAATTCCCTATTTGGCAGAACACTGCAGGATGAATTTTGTTAAATTAACAAAGCTCACTTCCCAATGTGTGCTGAAAACTATAGCCTATACATTATTTGGGTAACCCTTGTTGTCCAGCTGACACCAACCTCTTAACGAAGAGGGGTGTCTTTGTTCTTTAATCAGTCCAACTTTTTTATCCAGCTTCCCCTACAAAGGCCTTTCAGTAAAGGGGGTCTGAAATCCAAAATTCCCCAAAGCATTCCAATTTTTCTGGTTGACTTCCCAACACAGACCTAAGCAAGTGGGTGTCTGAAAAACAAAGCGATAAATCACCCTGTGTTTATTTTAAAACAAAGGTGTGGGCGAAATCATAATTGCCATATGTGTTTGTGCCAATCTTGAAATCCTACTGCTAGTCTTTTAAGCCTGCAGGAATATCAAAATTTCACAACAGTACACAAGAGCATTTGTCATTGATCACTGTAATTATTTCGTGAAGTGACATTTGCAGAAAGTAATAATTGTGTCTGTGTTCTTTTTAACTCATTTTGTGTTTATTTATGCTGAGAGAAGTTGATTGTGTTGTGCCACGGATAAAGTGGTGTTTAACATTTTCGTGCTAATTTCTTTTACTTTCAATGTAAATAAATACCAATATATTTCTCGTACACCGGCCTGGTTCTTGACTCATTGTGAGCTCTGGGGGGGGGATCCAAGGAACATGATATGTGTCTGAGTTAGGGCTAAAAAAAGAATCTGTTAAACAGTTTGTTGCATAAGCATGTGAGTGGGGAGGGAAGGAACTCCCTCCCCACTGTTACAATCTATAGGACAATGGACTGAAACATTCAGGGTTAGGTTAATGTAATAAGGACATTACATTTATTCGTTTTCATGGTTTGATGTCATTCAGTGTGGCCACTAGGGCCTTTTTAGATTTGTCAATTGTGTACAGATGCAATTATTGCAACCTTGTATTAATGCGAAGGGTTGTTTCATTCTAGTGTGTTATTTTGAGTTTGTTAGATTATTAGGTTATGATATATGTATTTTATGTGAATGTTTATCAATTAAAAAGTATTACTATTTTTGCAATAGGTTCATTCTGGTCATATTGCTTCTACTGCCCTCTCCTCCCTAGCAATTTTCTTTCAGGTAACCCCACCCAGGTTGCTTAACCTTTTTTTGTATGACATAATGTATTGCCCCCAGGCAGTGATTTTCCTGAGATTCCTCCCTCTCAGGCAACTGGGGTTGTGCCCTGTTGAATATACAATTCTACATTGCCTAATATCTGGGGGTTTTCATGTAGGGAGGAGCAGTGTCATGCTAGTGAAAGACCTGCCTCTCAAGTTGGGCATTTTTAGGTTTTTAGTTCATGCCTAGTGCAACCAAAATATGATGATACAATTATGAACTATGGAAGTTTGGCTTTATGGTTGGATGTATATACGCCAATGCATTGGCCATGTCACCACAAGCATCACACTCATGCTGTGCATGCAAATATGGCCCATGTCATGGACAGCATAGTACATTGTCCCTTGCATGCTGTCATTCTTTTTTTATTTTTTTATTTGTTTTATTTAATTTAGTTTATAACAAACTTTTAAAAAGTGATCGACATCAATTCCTCCAATTGAGCTAGCACAGTTGCTTCTTAGTTAACACTTAGACCTCCAAGTTCATTTGTTTCCATAACCGGTAAGCCATGTACATTACTTATTCATTTCACTCTCGTGTGAGTCCAAGAGCATGAAGTTTATTTTACATAAAAAGTTCACCAAAGCATATGCTACTTTATGTTTTTGATTTGCAAGCATCATCCAGATTTCTTCTCCACTAAGCGTTGGGTTTTGCATTACCACATTGCCTAAGTGTATTGATCTTATAGATTTCAAACCTGGATAATACAAGGTTAACTGTTTCAATGTCTCAAGATGTGATTTACAAAAGCGGCATGTCAAATTCACGTCTTTGTTTCTGAATCTCAGTTTTAGACTCATTTTCGTGTCAAACAAATTAAGGCGGAACTTTAACATGGTTTTTTGATGTTTGTGGTTAGGAGATTTCACCATATACGGTGGCAATATGTTCCTTCTTTTTCCTTCTTTTGCTGCCTCTTCCATCAGTTTATAGCGGTTTCTGTCTGCTATTGTTGTACACCAATCCAATTCCCATCGTTTTTTTTTCACCAGGTTACGATTTGTTTTCAGGGTTTTGCAGTCTGTTTGTAAGTCTCTTAGATGGATACAACATGCCTTTGCCCATTTCGCGGGAGTCGAGTCAGGGTTCCCCTTTTCTAGGTCGGCTAGAATATTAAACTGTGGTGGAGGATTGTCAATTATGGTCTTTCTATATATAGAGAGCATATTCCAAAGAACTCTCGCGTTTAGCGATATCAGACCTAGTTCATATCGCACGGATGCGGCAGGCAGACCTTTTTGTAGAGTTAATATGCGACTCCAATACATATTTTCTAAGCGCGGCCATGGCGTAAAAGGTACCCCCAACGCACATTCTGCTCCGTAGATTAAAGTTGGAACCGTTTTCTGATTGTGGTGGGCAATTGTCAGTTGTAGGGAAAATGTGCCATATTTTCTGTTTAGATTGGCACCTTGGCACGCCAGTTGTTTGCATTTTTGCTTTATGTTTTCAACCCACGGGTTGTCATTCAGGTTACTATTTTGCCACATGCCAAGGTATTTAACCTTATTTACACGTTTCAACGGTTCTGTGTTCAGCCTCCATATTGGTTCAGTGGTTTTTCGGCATCTTTTTGCTTTTGTGAGATCTTGTAACACCAGGATTTTCGATTTTGCTGGATTGATTTTTAGCTGGTTTTCAGTAACGTATTTTTATAGGGCAGCTAATTTTCTTCTTAGTCCAATCTGCGTCATATCCAGCAGGACTATGTCATCTGCATAAAGTAACCAATCTAGCGTTTCCCTATTGATTTTTGGAGGGAATGAGCTAACAGTGTTTAATGTTTCTCCGATGTCAAGTAAGAATAAACAGAATTGGGTAGCCGCTAACGGGCAGCCCTGTTTGACACCCTGGTTAGTCAATATCGGCACACTCATGGTTCCAAAGTTGTCTAGTCTGATTTTTATTTGTGTCTCTGTATGGAGCACTCTAATAGGGCCTAGGAGTTTTTCTGGACATCGCCATTTCGTTAGTTTGGCCCATAGTAGTTTGCGATTGACAGTGTCAAATGCATTTGACAGGTCCACAAAAGCTAGATAGACTTTCTTATTTTGCCTTATAGCTTCCATTTTCAAGAAGTTTAGGATGATTAAGTTTAGACCACAGCCAACCCCTTTTGCAAACCCTGATTGTCTTGGGTCAAATCGCAAGTCTTCTTGAGTCCACTTTAGAAGGTGTTTCTGTAGTTGCGTTGCAAATATTTTACCCAGTACGTCAAGGAGGGTGATCGGACGGTAGTTCTTAGGGTCCATCCGTATTCCCTTCTTAAAAATGGGCACAACGATGGCACTTTTCCATGATGTTGGGATCTTTCTGTGATGTAATATTGACTCAAACAAGACATGGCAAAAATCAGTCCAGAAATTCGGATGTTGTTTCAAGAGATAGTTTGTAAGCCCATCTGGTCCGGGAGCTCTAGAAGAGCTAAATCGCATGATGTTACTTACGATGTCGTCCTTCTCGATCTTTATTGCCCACTCGTCATCAGCTAAAGGTTGGTCTGTGATGTTTAAGTCTTTAGTTGTGAATGTGTTGGTATAGTGAGCAACCCATGTGTTTTCAGGCACCATGTTATTTATAAGCGCCCCTTGTGGAGTCGTTATATCATTGATGTATCTCCAGAAGACATTAGTGTTTCTCTTGGCAAGTGTTTCCATCATGAGCTCAGCATCACGTTGCAGCATAATAGATCTATGGCTAATTAGCCAATTATTATATCACTGCTTTTCTTGTTTAGTCGCTCCTTTGTGTTCTTCCAATGGAAGATTTTTGGCTAATCTGACTGCGTTATTCAGTTGTTTTTTTCTTTGTGGTGACTTTGGAATCCCAGGCATGGTTTTTTTTTAAATCTGGTTTACCTCTCCTCGTATCAATTTCTCGGTATGTTTCCAGGAATGTTGTATATTCTATCCGCTCTACCTCTTTTTCTTTTTCTAGAGATTTCAAAAGGGACAATCTTGTTGAGTCATTTATCCTTAGACGATTACGTCCCGGTTCTACCTCCAAATGCTCTGACCTCATGATTTGTCGATTATCTTTCTTTTGCTGGGATCCTTTGATGTCGATTTTAAGCATACAGTGCTCACTTTGTGGCATCTCTATTATTTGCATCCTGTCAACTTGGAGTATAACTTTTTCGGATGCAAACAAATAGTCAATTGTTGATGATTGGTCTTTTCTGTGCCACATCGTTTGCGATGGGATATCACCTGGGATATTCCCATTTAGCATCTTCAGGTTCCAGAATTTCATTTCAAGCAGCCAGTCCTCAGCAGCTCAATATCTGAGTCTTGATTTGAATTCTTGTTTCATGATCTTATTCTTTTGTTGGCAATTAATGTTGAGGTCTTAGCAGATTATTATATTTACATCCTCATTTTTATCATAAGTATCTGATATCACCTTTTAAATTTGACTATTCAGTTTTCCCCAACTCATAGCATTATGCTGCCAGTATATATTTATTATCACTAGGATTTTTCCTATATCGCTCAGTTGAGTTGGTAAGCAGATGGTAACAGTTTGTAAATAAGGTGATAGATTTTCATCATTTATTATACGGGCCCCGCTCTCTAGTTTTACAAACGTAAGAAGTCCTGCCATTGGTCAACCTTTCAACCCCTTTGAAGCTGTGTTAAATGCAGTTTCATATCCAACTGCTATTGGTGGTTTCAAGAGCCAAGTTTCTTGTAAGCACAAGATATCTAAACTTCGTAGGATTTTTGATTTGTCATTAAAGAGATGGGCGTGTCCTCTTGTGTTTCAGGATCCAACGTAACATTTTTCCTTATGCTGTGGTAGTTGGCATTAACCCTTATTGTGACAATTTAGGGACTTTGCTACCCAGTACCAGTTTTCTTCATCATCATCATCGACAATGATATTCTCATCTGTTGGATTTGGCTTTGTTATAGTAATACGAATCTTACTGTTGCTTTTGGGTTCTCTTATTTCGTCTTCATCTCTCGTCTGTTTGTGGGTTGAAGAAAAGCTCAGCTTCTCGTTTGATTGTCTCTCACACTCCTTCCTCTCAACCATACTGTGACTAAATGCTGTGGCGCCTCAGAGTTATGTTGAGGACCCTTTTTTCTCAGTAATTTTTGTTAGATCGAATCCTAGTGAGATGATAAATTGAGATGTTTCCAATGACAAGTCGCATATGATATTGGAGGTAATGTGTAGAACTACACAGCAATGTGTGCCTTCCTCCTCGAATTCAACTGTTTGGATGTCATCAGAGGTCATGTTCCTCAGCTGTGGAATGTGATGGAACAATCTCAATACATTTTTCCTGTTCATTATCCGGCCGTCCTTCTCTTTATCCAGCCGTTCCAAGTGAAGCAGGTGCTGTGCTACGCTTTTTGTCTTTCGAGGTTGACGTGCTTCATGTCTTTTATTAATCGAAAGGGAACTCTGTTTTGTCTTTGTTTTCCATAGGTTATGTTTGAGTAGGTCGAACGAAACCTTGTTAGATCTCAGGGGACTTTTGACATTTCTTTGTGGATCTTGTTCTAATGATCTTTTCATTGGGTCAGTGTGAACATTCAGATCTAATTTTTTGAGGCTTCAGTGTATTTGCAGCTTCGATTTGCGCTCTTCTCTCATCCAGGGTGAGAAATGTTTGGGGGAACTTCTCTGTTATTGCAGGTTCAGTTCCCTCGCCGATCTGGTGATCTTCATCTTCTATGAGAACACATCTTCTGTCGCTTTGTTTAGATTGCGTTGCGCACCTCACTGGTCCGGGTCTGTACGTCTGATCTTTTTGAGAGGTTTTTTTGTCAATCTGTGCTGGTAAGCACTCCAAGACGTCTGCGTTGCCCTGATGGTCACTTTCCTCATATGTGGATAAGTTCAATAAGTCAGCAGAAATGCTTCCCCTGGAAGGAGAGGTATCGCTATCGTCTGTTTTGTATCCAGACATATCAGTTTTCATCTCCTTTGGGGAAATAGCATTACTGGACCTCTTGTCACATATAGTACTTAGCATCGCCATCGCTTGAAAGATTTTAATGTTTCTCAAGAATGATCTAGAGTTATTTCTGTGTGGCGCATTTCGTTTTTTCATATTTTTTGTTTTCTTGACCGTGGCCTTTTTGACCACAGACTTTTTGTTTGCTACTTTGCAACTCGGATGAAATATCGAGTAGAGTTCACTTTCAGTTGGTGCAGTTTCATCAGGTATATTAGTCAGTGCTGGGGGCACAGCATGGGTCCTCGAGAGATCTTCATGCATTCCCGTGGCATCTGGGTTTCCAACTACACCATCTGTGTTTGCTGTGGTGGATGGCAAACACTCCCTTAAGTCAGTCTCAACACGTCTGATTCTTTGTTCTTTTTGAGGGGATGAGCACTGACTAAGGTTCTTTCCACCGGCGCCCGATCTGGTTCCTCCGTCATTAACTGCAGATGGTAATTTTGAGGCACTCAGTTCATAGTCTTTAGGCGCACTCGATTTTGTCTTGGGGACTGTTTTGTTAGGAAGCTTTATTTCATCTCTTATTTTACATTGACACGTGTCCACGATGGTATTCGGGGCATTGTTTTCTGTTCCTGGATGTTCAATTCTTCTTAGATCAATTATCACTTGTTTGGGAAGTGGCCATCGAGTTCGGCTTTACTGCTTGTATGCAGATCACTAAAGGACTTTTTCCCTTGTAGAAGTGCCACAGCCTCTCGGGATACTTCGGCTAGCAGGCGCTTATCAGCAGCACTGCTTTTGATTAATTCCATCATTACATTTAAACAAGTTTCGCTTCTGATGGTTTCAGTTGTCAAAGCTTGTTTGTTTATAGCAAGTTCTTGTTCAACCAGTATCATTTTTGTATTTATTAGGGCAATCAGGGTGTTCTGGTCTTTCAGACTCTCATTTAATTGTTCGTAGAGTTTGGTGAAAGGTGACATCGAAATTGTTAGTGCAGCCATTATCAAAGGATTTAGGTCCTTGGTCAGCTGCACAGTAAGCTTTCTAACCAGATCTTCCTGTTGGGATATGTTCGTGATCTTCATACTCTGACGTGTAGCTCGTCTTTTTTGATTATTATTCATGTATCTCACATGTGACGTGTCTGAAGTTGAGCTATCCGATGACGAGTCAGAATCGCTCGTTGCATTTACATTGGTCACCTTTGTTTGTATTTTTGATTGATGCCTTTTCTGTGAAAAAGTGATGTGACGTTCAGTGCTAGATGGCACTCTTTTTCATTTTGCCGGTGGCATCATAGGTAATGGAACATTGGTGGATCCAAACCCTTCCATAGATTACCACTGCTGTTCTTTGTCGGAGTCAACTGGCTGATCATATTTACACTGTGCTTCTGTAAATATTTAGTTTTCCAATTTTAGAATTAAGTGCAATGAGATCGCCCAGAATTTGGTCCGCAATCATAATTGAGTTATGCCGCAGATCCTCTGCTCCTCTGGATTGCCGATTATCACTCACAGGCGTACTCAAACTTGTGGTTAGTAAGCAAACATCGGCTTGTCCTACCATTGTAGGTTGCACTTCCATGTTGCTACCGCAGTTGGAAGAATTAACAATGTGAGGGTACTGTATTGTAGGCTCATCCTCTCTTATATTTATTTTCGTGTTTTTTCCCCCAAATGTATTAGAGGAGTCACATTTGTGATGATACGGAATGGAGCACTTCGAACTTGCCTTACATTGTTTCCCTGCAACTAGCATGTGTGCTGAGCCAGCTGAAATCCGTGCTAATGTTTGCAGTGACTGTACTTCCCAGGTTTCCATGTTATCATGCACGTGAGAAGTGTTCACTCTGTTAGTCAAGTTTGCGTTGTTCTGTGTGAGCGGCGTTTTGCTATTATGGTTTGCTGTGTATATATATGTACGTTTCTCTCGTTGAATCAGGCGCGGGATCCCATTCACTTCCAACAGCGGAAAATACGGGGCTGTTAGGAGGGTTTGACATACAGTCCAAGAAAACATAATTTAGTGTAGAGACAGAAGTAAAGGAGCAGCCCCTCTTATTGCTAAAGACAAATGTTTTTGGACTTACTGTTGCAGAGATGCGAACACTCGTTGTTTCTTCCGATCTTGCATTTAGAAATCTCTGTTGTCGTCTTGTTAAAGGATGGCACCCGGTCATATCGCCAGCAGGTTCCGTAGGCGCACTTTGCAAGTTTGTTTGCTTTATGGAAGCTAATGGCTCATCCGACATGCAGTCTTTATTACGGGCAGTGCGGGCAGAGTCACCCTTTTTTGTTGAGTTACGGCCAGTCATCAGTCCTGCTCCTGCGCTCCCCAAGCAACACAATCAACACTCCTACACACTCATGCTGTCATTCAGTTTTCGCAAGTGCAAACTACGGGAAGTAAGCTGTGCGACTGGCTTTCACCTACATGTAGCTGCATGCGCAGCTCATTTAAGGCATTTGTGTACATGGTCTGTCCCAGATATGCTTTCCCTGCAGCTTTTTTGCTTGATATGCTCATACACATCATTACCCAGAGCACACTCAAATGCCTCTCCTAAAGCCCTTGGCATTTGGGTGACTTACAGAATCTTGTTGTTAATCTCCCACACCTGCCCAGTCAATGTACACCAGCTTGTCTGGCTTTCCCAATGTACGCAGACAATGACCTCCTTCTGCCTTCTTTCTCCTTCTCATAAGTCAAAGAGTGGAGTGTCACCTCAGAAGTGTGACTGTAGCTTGCAGTCAAACGTTCAGTGGCCAGAATCTCAAAACATAAGATGATCCAGTCTGTGGTTGTTCTACATTGCTCTAATGCTTTATTCATTTTTCAAACAGTATACTCATTGGTTGAATTGTGAAAATGACCATAGGCGGATGTATAATATTTACAGAGCATGGCATATTTGCAATTAGGTAAACAAACAATGTAAAGTTCATACAACTTTTAAGAAATAATCTAGTTCCTTTTCTTGGTATTCATTCATCCACTAATCATATGTTGCAACATTCTCATTCTCTCTGTTGCTGCATGTTTATATGGAGGACCAATGTTTTATACATTTTAATGTGGCAGACCTTTGGCAGGAGTGTATACTCAATTTATACCAAATTCAGTGTATTTCTAATTGTGTTGTATTTTACAGAAAACCATTCAAATATATTTTTGGGAAAAATAATGATCAAAGTTAGTTAAGACATTTCCATGCTAATAATCCACTAATAATTCTGATTTTGTGAGGAGCAGGATAAATTATGCAGTCACAATTTTATATATTCCTTTTTAACCAACACTTGTGCAAACATTCTAAAAGGCCAATAGTGCCAAAATTAATGATAATTGAAAGCCAATACAATACAAATTCAGGAAAAGAGTGCAAGAAGAAAAGAGTGCAAGAACGGGTGTGGTTTGGCGTGAGATGGGTGGGAATGGGAGGAAAACCCTATAGATTTCACTTAGACATGTGTGTTAAGTTGGTAGGACACATAGCCAAACAACATAAATCCATCCTGGTGTGCCATTTGCATTGAAAAGCATTAGAGACCCTCATTCAAAGCCCCTATTTGAATCTCTTATGTTAAAGCTCTTTTTGTAATGACAATAGTTTTGGCTCGAATGTAGTGCTTTCAGCGCCACCTAATAGCCAAAATGAATAAAATATCACCAGGGCTGCAGCTCAGTCAACTTATTGACTTAGTACTAGCTCTGGTGATATTTTTTTTTTTAAAAAAAGCCCTGTGAGAAGCGTGCTCACGTGTGTGTTGCAGCGCGCTACTTACAGGGTTGCCATGTGTGAGAAAGGGTATTCTCCCAGTAAAACCTTGAGAATCCCTTATTCAGGTGGCCAGGACAGGGCTATCGCTGTTGGATCCAGTTTTGGGGGTGGGCCAGTGGGGGAGGATCACCTGGGGTAATCCCATCACTCAGTGAACATTGTGAATTAAATTTTCATTTGTTAAAGGAACTTTTGCTTTATTGTTTGAACAAGTCAGGTCTGTGAAGGCAAGAGACTTTCAAGTGAAACAAGACTTGGCCATCGACGGTCCTGAAAACTGAAAGTTCAAGGGTTAAAAGCTAAACTATCATCTTGTGCTAGAAAAGCCTGAGAGTGTTACTTGGGCGCTGCCATGGGAACTCTCGTCTTGTGCTGGAGTAGCTCAAGACTGTTCTGTGCTTCAAGCTCCCATTTTACCCTGTGTCCAAAACGTGGGGAGGGGGGACCCAGGCTACTGCATCCTGATCTATTATTTGAGAACACTTCTTTCATTTGAAAAATCCCACACCCCTTTTTGTATTAGTTGTGAGGTTTGGCAATAGGTTTCTTAGTATAATCCTTTTTGATTTGACAAAACACCACTAGGACTGCTTTGTTTTTCAATTGATGGTTGACGTTTGCTCCCATCTTAGATTAGGCATTTTTCCAACCTGCATACAGCATTCATTGTTCAATAAACACCCTTGAACTGCGATCACTTGTGTCTGTCTTGCTTGTTGTCATCATGAGATTCTCACACATGGCAGCTATGTTATCATTGCTGCATGTGCAACACCTGCACGCCACAGGTATTTAAGTCCCTTCTGGCGCATGGCCTTGCTGCGTTCCTAAATGTATCCAGTGTGTTGCTGCCTGTCCCTGAAGACCTGAGGTAAGTGTGTGTTTTCTGTTATGAAATACATATTATGGATCAAGGATGGATGATGAATATTGATGAATGTATGGATGGATGAAGTGGTTCACATTGACCATACATTTTGTATGATTGGTTACTGTAAATCCCTTGCAGAGACTGCTGACATAGTGTCATGATGCCTACCCCCGGGCATCAGGACCAAGGCCCTCAGCTCCGGGAGCAGGCATCCAGACATTTGTTTAAACCTCAGCAGCCCCCCCTAGGGGCTGTCTGGGTTCAGTCCTGGCGCCATAGGCACCAGGCTCATCATAGAAATCAGTCTGCCATGCTGCAAAAGAGTCCAAGCTACTTCTTACCTGGAACTACTTTGGAGGCTATTTAAACCACACCCGAACAGCAGCACATGCTTCGCGTTATTCTGCTTCCAGCAGCGTGACGCTCACCGTGCCTGCAGCCAGCATCCAGTCTTCTGCCACGCCCGCGTGCCTGCAGCCAGCATCCAGTCTTCTGCCACGCCCGCCTCGAATCGGAGCTCCTAGAATAAAGAAGAAGAAAAGGACAAGGTTAGAAACAAACTTATTTCAAATTCCTCACCAAATTCCGGAACCATTTCATCTCCGGACCTGGAAAGTACATCAATCCTGCACGCGTCGCTTCGCCAGCTCCAGCACGGCACCATACTCACCATTTCTCACAGCATCTTTCGATCTGGCACTGTCTCCATCATTTCTTCGCCGTAATCCGGCACCTAGGGGACACAAGAAAAAACAAGGTGAGCCAAGGGAATCAACAAATACAACCTCTTACCACCATAGACTTACCTGATTTACCACCGGCGGTATTATTCCATAACTCTGCACATTTTCATATGCCGCATCTGTAAAGAGGGAGAAAAACAACATGTTAACACATGCAACAGTTACCGGACAGCGTTGGGTAACACAGACTCTTACCTGAACGCCAGCAGCAGCTACGAGACCTTCTTCTCACGAACACAGTTGCAATTTAAGGAAGGAAGGGGACAAGAGTGAACATCGGGCACATTGAACTCTTTGAACTTGATACTTACCAATCCCGCCAGGGACTTCAGAGTCAATACTTACCGGAACTCTCCCAACGCCTTCAAACCAGTGAAGTAACTGGTATCCACGCGCCCCTGCAAGACATGCAGGATGGAGAGCTCATCTTTTACGAACATAAGGAAAATACTTCTTCAGGTCCAGCAGACAAGACTAGGCGGGCTAGTCCAGACAGTCATCTCTGCACTACGCATCAGGTTGAAGGAGACTGCAGCTGTCCGGGTCCGATCGACACCCCTGTGGGGTCCAGGTTAGCGTAACACATAGATAAGTTGTGTTTCAGCAGCTACATGCATTTGATTTACAGTCACAATTACTGGCAAAGATAGGTTGTGCTCTGGAGATGAAACGCCTTCCTGAAGACGGTAGCTATCAGTCTCTACATCATTTGCACACAAGAATTCCAGCAATTGTTTGAAAAACATGGCTTGGGATGTAGGGCTCAAGGCACAATGCATACCTAGGCCCTTATTCATAGAGCGTTTTCCAATGGGGTTTGGCGTTATAAAACGCTTGTGTGAACTAGGCCATTAGACTTTTTCATACACTATTTGAATCTGACCATTGACATGATGGAAATTGAGTGCATACTACATTTGTGAAAATAATTGATCAATGGCTGGTAATTAATACCCAATTTAGCAGCGAGGTAACTCTTTCTGTAAGACTTTTCTTTTCCCCTAACTTTCTCAAGAGCTCTTACAAAATACTGACACCTAATATTAAAAAATGGACAGTATTTATCACATTTCTTGAAAGTGGGAGCAATACACATTCTCCATTGATTAACTTAGGCTGACCTCTTTGATGGGAAGTGGTGAAAGCTGATGCTCTTTTATCTTACCCTTTACTACATTTAGGTTTTTGCTAAATCTATACTGACAGGTAATTCACCATTGTCTTAATTTTTCAGTTTATTTGGAAGAAGTCATCAATGGTACTTTCCCATTAACTTAAAGTCCCCTGTGGTTAGGTACAGGGGCAGAAGTAGAAACGGGAAACAATGTTCTTAAAACATTTGAAAACAGAAAGAGGCCACCATATCGCAGTCCTTTAATGAATGTTGTTTTTGTAGTGTAATTGATTAATTATTGCTAATGTCTATAGTTGCTAATAAAGTTAAAGAATGCAGCCATGATGGATCGAGAGCCTTGTATATAAACCTGTACAATGCACACAATCCATCATGGCCATCATTATAACAAGCATTGACAAAGCCAATAGGTCGTCCTTTGCAAATATATCTGTAACCCGCTAGGTGCCTCCCCTTTGTCCAGCGCTCAATGGCTTTTCAGCTAGGTTTCCATTTTTAAATCACATACATTAATCTCATATATAAATAGAGTGTGCCCATATTTTGTAGACCCCCTACAGAACAAAGCCTTCTTATCTTCTAGATCTGCAAGGACAGGTTTACTGGCATTGCCAATGCTTGATTCCACATGTTCCTATTAGTACTGAAGACATACATTGTGCATTTGGTGTGTCCCGTGACATATTTAGAATGACCCAATATTGTAACGCCCACATATGTGAAAATGAATGCTCCTTCAGAGTGACTAATTTGAAGAAGAGCTCATTGTATGTGGCTGAAAGTTCAGTATCAAAGAGGTATTTTTAAATATATTTAGTCACATGATTAATTATCCATATATATTGTTTTTTTATATATATATTGCAGGTTTGGGAAATAGAGACAGGTGATCAAATATACGAAATCACAGAGGCTCATGGAGCAACCGTTGAACTAACAACTGCAGCCATTCATTTCCATGGATTTCATTTCGCTACTGGGGCTTTCAATGGTAAGCCAATTCATCAGTCAAATGTGTGATCATGCGTGTAACTTGGAAATTGATAGTGACTCACGAATATTATGACGTTAATGTGAACGGAGGATTGCACAGGGGCAACGCGCTGCTCTTGGAAGCAAGACCACACAGAGCAACAGAGGTTTGAATCCTAGATCTGCGCTTAGAAACTGAACTAGGCGTGTTATAAAAAACAATTAAATAAATAAATTAAATAAATGACGAACCACTGCCTTCCCACTGAGAGGAATTCTTACCATGGATGGATTTTTGAACTGTGCTTCAATAGACTCGCAGAAACCTAAAACTGCATTCCATCTTGAGGCTTTGCGCTGGTTAGCCAGTTCCGCTGTGGGCTGAACATCTAGCCCGTCCTTTCATATAGTTTTTTGAAAGTTCGCACCATCTCTTTTGCTCTATTTAAACACGGGTAGCCACATTTTGCCCTGAGGGGTCTGCCAATGTAACTGTACTTGCTATTGATGAAACAGCATTCTTCGGTTCAAATGTGTTGGCACAGCGTGCATGAGTACACTGAAGCACATTTAGTTTATTCTATGAATGTTTGGAAATATACATATTAATTAGTTAAACTCTATTTATATTTTTTGTATTCTTCTTATAAAGATATTTCATCTTTGCAACTGGAAATGATTGATACATCTTAGTGCAGTATATAATGTAATCTACAGACATTATATACTGCACTAAGATGTATCAATTATTACCAGAATACGTATTTAAAAATGACGTAATTGAGTATAGAATAAATGTAGCTCCCCTTACATAGCATCATCTAACCATATTTGTCTTTTGTAGTACAAGCTTTAAACATCTAAGAACAATGTGACCGCTCTTTCACACGTGGGTAAAAGAGTTCACGAGAGTTTGCCTACCTATTCCCTGCCAAAGTCCCTTGATTTCCAAGAGAGGGATTTGGCCCAATTTTTTTGACACAATAATTCCCACCAATGTGGTACATGTATGCTCTTATGGGCCTTATTCCAGCACGCCTTTCAGTCTAACGTCTGGCTCTATCAAACCAAGCTACTAGCGCAGATGAAGGAGTCTTAACATCCTTAACTGAACTTCCAAACTACCCCTTCATTGGATTTCAGACAGAGATTCAATCAATCAATTTATTTTATAGCGCTCCATCACTCAAGGCATCATGGCGCTCAAACAACTGATAGTCAGGATAGATGTAAACGAAAACCCAGGTGTCAAAGGGGGTAAGTATCTCTGAGCTTTATCTAAAGAGAAACGTTTTGAGATGCTTTTTGAAGGATAAGAAATCCTCAATTTTTCACAAATTTTCAGGCAGCGCATTCCAAAGCCTGGGGCCGGCAACGGAAAAGGACCGGCCACCCAAACGTACTTTCCTGTACTTGGGTATCTGAAGGAGTGCTCCATTAGAGGATCCATTAGAGGATCTCAAAGAATGCACCAGGCTGTATCTAACCAGCTACTCCTGGATGGCTAAGCATCTATTTCCACCTAGTGGGAAGTGCATAATGCAAAGTGCCTTAAACTGTACCCGAGCTTCTACCGGGAGCCAATGGAGAGATTGTCTAGCCTTCGTTACTTCTGCTCTGGCTGGCAAGTGGGTAACCAAACGCACTGCTGCATTTTGTAGCACCTGCAGAATAAACAAAAAAACTTTATATAGTACTGTTGTTCTCACAGTATAAGTCAAGTGGCGTTCAGCGAGCCAGGTGGGAATTGGGCCTGCCTGGACTAAGTGGCTGACTTCTGTTTGGCTCAAGTTCCTACCCACTAACAGCCAAAACACTGGCCAATTACGGCCTGCACACAGCAACAAAAATAAATAAAGACATTGAAAAATCAGTTTGCCTGGCAAGCCACATCTCCTGATGTCCCTTTTTGCTTGCATGCCCATTCCCTCCCATATACCACAGCTGTTCATCGTTGTAATTGTTCTGCTGCATATCTAACCAACTTGCCCTTGAATGCTAGTAACACATCAGGCGTAAATACAATCGGTTTGTACCTAAATCTCTCCAGTAATCTACCCAGCATGGGCGATCAGATCTCCAGTCAGAGTGAGATAGAGTGTGTCTCTGTCAGTGCACAGATCTTGCATGTTTACTATATTCCGGTGGCTATGTCAGTTTCTTCCAAAGATGTGAATTAAAATGTCTGAATGACATTAAGATAAATCTAAATCTGATCTGGACGCGCTTGTGCATAATGGCTCTCGTGTTTTTCGTTTTTAACCATTTTATTCAAATTTTCCATCAAACAAGTGAGCATACAATAACTTCAACTTAAAAATACCTTACCTTCATAAATTCAACAATAATAACCATAACCCTCCCCCCAACCATCCAACCTACAATATAAAGTCCAAACCTAAAATCTAGGGGGAAGGGAGAAGAAAAAAAAAATAAATAAAATACTACTTCATAATTTATAAAGCACAATAATCTGTTATAATCAATTTCAGCAAATATATACATAAATACACATCTATATAATTGTACAAAAAATTGAAATTTTACTTATCTTATCTTCAAACCTCTCTGTGTGACACAAGCTCAATCCAGATCCAAATTTAGAACCCCCACCCAAATTTTCTGAAAAAGAGCTTCCTTTTTCTGCATCGTCTGATCCAGTTTTTCAATATTTCAAATTGAGAACATTTCTTTCACCATGAGTTCAGTGTCGGAAAACCATCCGACTTCCAATTTCGCAATATTAGGTTTTTTGCCACTAAAGCCCCTTTCATAATTCATGTTATGTGATGGAGTCCCAAATCTTCCAATTTCTTATCTTCTCCCAGGATCAATGTCTCGAAGTCAAAATCCAAATCTTCGTTCACTACTCTATTCATCAATCCGGTTATTTCTTTCCAAAAATCTCTGTCCTTGTAACATTCCCAAAACATATTCTCCAATGTGCCTTGTGCGTGGCCACACCCCCAACAAGTGTCCTTCAAACTCTAACCTTGCTTATGCATTCAGACCGGTGTCCAAAATACTCTGTTCATGATCTTCACTTGACATGCTCTCTCTCCTATATTTAATGACATCCTCTTGATGTGTCCACACATAGCTTCCCATCTTCCTTGTGTCATTTCCTCATTTAGGCATGCCGACCATGCTGTCAGGATCTTTTTTATTTCCCTCTGAATTCCTCCTACTTAACAGGTTGCAGATCTTAGATGCCATGTGCTCTCATGTTTTTGTGGTCTTAAAGCAGACAACAATTGAGCACAGAGCAGGATGTTCGGTAATTATCTAGACAAAAGGAAACACATATTCTTAAAACTATAGGTCAGCCCACCTCCGTCCAGGGAGATTAGCTTTCCAGGATGCCACCTCCCACACTGCAATAACAGAGCCATCCTGCCCCTCCCGGGCCACTTTGTTGTTAGTTGTCACCTATATGATATTAGACCTTCATCCACACAGGCAAGTGTGGAATGGCCAAAAACCCAGGATGCAACGGATGGGGTCAGTGTGGAAGACGAAATGTGAAAAAGTAGATGGCAACATTTGTTCCTGAAATCCTCCTCACGCATCTCCAGTTAACTACAAAATATGTACGTTCTTCCAAGAAACACTGATTCACACAATCAGTTTAACCCTGTTTAAACTGTCTAGTTTATTTACAGGTCTGCTGGTTTGACACACACACACAAGTTCTTTTATTTTTACAACTCATTATTTACTTTGCTTAATACCTAATAAAATGCAGTATGTCTTTGTTGAACAATGGCAACAAAAACCTAACCTCATCACACAGTATGTTTTTGTTTTTGTTTTGAAGCTTCGTGCCTTGAAAATACAATTATTGAACCCATAGGTGAATATTTTTGCTGGCCGTCCTTCTCATCCACGTACTTGTTGTGAATGGGGAAAACAAAACTAAAACCATAATCTTTTTGCTCAACATAAAAATGTATCTATTTGTCATGCTGGTTTCTAATGTGATTTGTGAAGTTTGTAGGCCATCTCTATAAATGATAATATTATGTTTAATATTTAAAGCCATACATGACTGTTTATTAGCTAGAGCTGCAAAGGTACATGGCCAAGTGTCAGGAGTGCAGATTGAGCTGAAATCCCTGCTTCACCTCTTTACTAAAGTGTGTGATCATGGGCACATTGTTTTCATCTAATTGTGTATAATGTGACAGGTATATGCTTTCTATTGTGGTTGGTAAGGAGGGATGTTTGCCAGGTATGGGTTGAGTGTACTGAAATGTGATAAGGCAAAGGCCCGGGTGGGCGTTTTGTTGTATGGGTACAGGGACATAAAATGACAGATATTGTGTTGTGGGGAATGAGGAGTTAGTACTCGTGGTATTGGTCTTGTTTTTCAGGCGATGGAGAGGCAGGATGCCTACTATGGGTCTTTTAGCCATGGAGAGGCATTTATTTATTTATATATGATATGCCTAACAGCCCATGAGTACAGGGTCACACATAAACACAAAGGACATAATCAAGTTAACAGGACAAAAATGCAACCAGAACCAGTTGAAACAGGGATGGCATAGAATGGGAAGGGAGCATAGGGGGGGCCAAACAAAATTGAATTATATTTTCGAAGTAATTTCTTTTGTTGAAATGGCATGGAACCCCATTCTGTATGGTCTGCAATATAATGACATTTCCTGACTAACTCCCTGCAGTAAGCTGCAACCATAATCCAGTTTTGAGCCAATAATTGCCAGAGCAATCATTGCACAGCTCTGCTTAGAAAGAAAATGATGAATATGTCCATGCAGTCTGAGGTAGTATGAACAGCTGGAGACAGTGCTGCTGACATAGAGCTTCATAGTCAGTTGTTCCTCTAGGCATACCCCCAACGTTGTAACTTTGTCAGATACCACAATGCAAGTACCAGCAAAATCAAATCTGTTAAAATCAAGGCCCGTTTTTTTCAAACAACGAGTCCCCACTAAAAGCAGCCTTGTCTTGGTGTCATTCAACATCAGTGAACTATGGGTCATCCAACCTTGGATGAGTGTATATGTTTGATTGATCAGATCCACATCTGCAAAATACTCACCTGAGATAGGCAGAACAACTTGTGTATCATCCGCATAGTTTGTAGACATAATGCTTTTTCATTCTGAAGGTTGAACAAGGGTTTAATAAAAAGATTGTATACCATGTGCAGACCTAAAACTGGACTGCCTTATACCCATCAAGCCACATTTCTAAGCTCTTAAGCAGAAATGTCACATTAGTAATAGGCCTGTAGTTCATGGGTACTGATGGATCAAGAGATGACTTCTTCTGCAAGGGCGTTAGCCAAGCCTCTTTGATTGAACGTGGGACATATCCCGAGCTGAAAGAAGGGTTATTAAACTTGGTCAACAAGGGGATAAGAACAGGAGCACAATCTTTACAAATTGCCACAAGACAGGAGTCAGCTTTATAAACAGTGGGCTTGAGGGCTACAAGTATTTCTGCTACTTTCTCTTCAGTCTCTATGGAGAAAGTAAGAGACTCAGAGACATTGCAGGAAGATAAACTAGTTAAAGGACATAACAGGGCAGACTTTGTAACCTCAATATCAGATTGTAAGAGTCTTGTGTTGTGCAGGATGGGAAAGCAGATCTATAGGTATCCTCTTGTATTGTGGAGTGGGAGGTAGTGGGAGAGCAGGGTGCTGGTTATGGATCATTTGCAATAGTTGTGGAGAGGCAGGACCACAGGTATGGATCTGTTGCTGTCTTGGCTCATATTTGGCTAGTCAACCTAGGCACTCTGGCCCAGATCTAGCTCAGCGCTACAAGGTGCAAATTCATTTCACAAATTAATCATTGTACAGATATGTGCAGATAGATCGAACCCTTTAGACAAGCTTAACAAGACCTGCCAACATCAGCATTTTTAATGTTGCTATAGTTACCAGTGTTTCCTCACCAGTGATTAGCCTGAGAAAGACTTCATCCCTATTTGTGAGGTCAGGGTACCAAAAGAACCTTTTAATCAAGTCAGATCGGTGTGCAGATAGCGCCTCACAGTCTACCAGAATATGCGTACAAGTCTGCATGGTATTAGGCATTCTACACAGCGAGCATATACCCATTTTTCCCAGCACCTTGTTGTAATCACACAATCTGATCAACTTGATTTCCCCTGTCAATATCAAATTTAATCGTAATCTCAGGAATTCCTCCCGCCAATATGAGTTGCGCAATCTTCTCAGGTAAAGCGGAAGGTAGCCTAGAGGTTTATCACCAAAAGAAAGACTTCTCTACAATTTGGACGAGATCACTTTGTCCATAGTTTTGCACCAATCATATTCTCTTCACTTTTTCTTCACCAAACTTGGATTGGACACAAGCAATTCAACATTTGTATTACACTCCCTCTAAATCAAATCTGCTTCACTTGCAAAAGCTATACACGGAGCACATTTGCCCCCCCTTCAGGGTGATACTCTGGTCATTGTAAAGACTGTTTGGCAAAGGATTTAAAATCAACCTAAATTGAGTAATTATTTTCCACTCAAGAATATACGCCAAAGAGGTTAGGCCTAACTACTGTCGTAAAGCTGCAATTGGTATACAATTTGGAAGATTTAGCTCTTTTTTCTAAATAAATGCCTCGATTCTGTGCCAATCAATTTTCCTATATACAGATGCTAATTCAGTACCATACATAATTGTTGGAACCGCCTTTATCATATACAAATTTAAAACTGCCACGAGTGACAATCTACAGTACTTTACCTGTATCCATCTCATCTGGACTCCAGTTGTTCAGCCTTCGATTTTATCCTCCAAAGGACAACACCTTTATTTGTGTTTGAATCAATCAGAAACCCCAGATGAATAAGGCTTTGTTTCGGGACCACTAGCTCACCACACAGTGACCACGAAAAGCCCCAAAGATTTTTTACTATTCTTTCCAAGCTTAAACACATTTGTTTTTGTGCAATTAATCATCAATTCATTGACCTCTGCATACTGTTATAAGGTGTTAGCTAACTTCTTAACTTCTGTAGCCCAATTGGAGTATTGTCTAACAATAAAATATCATCTGCATACGTCAGGTGGGATACAAGTAAGTACCCAAGCTTAGGTGGCACGAAACTCACTGCACTAAGCCACTGCTCCAAAATCCGCCAATTACAGATTAAAGAGACAGGTGGCCCACACACATCCCTGTCTCAATCCTCTTCGGATACTGAATTCTTTTGATGAGGCACCCTGTCTATTCAATCACACCTGTAACACTGTCCCCTTCTGCAGATAAAATAATATTGACAATAAAGCAATAAAATATAAATTAAGACAAATTCACATTTGAGATTCCGGTTGGGGTCATTGAGGAGGAGGAGCCCCTGGTATCAGAGATACAAATAAATTTGATGTATAACTCCTTGAATGAGTTCGGAAAAATGAGAGCATTATTTATGGTGTTTAAAAGGAAAACTCCTCCCAGGAAACAAAGTTTGGTAGCCTTGAGAGAATGACAGTTGTCAAGCTACTTTATAAGAGAGCTATTGTGCTCATAAAGAGGCCAGGCAGGAATTGGCTAATTTATGGATGAAACATGCATTGTTAAAGATAACAAAAAAAGTAATACAATATTTCTTGTGAATCCTGAATGTGTGCTGAAGACAATTTGAAAATGGCCATAATCTGTTTTAGACTTTTTTAAATTATGTGGTTAGTACAATAATTTCAGAAGTTAAAATGTTGGCAAATGCTTTGCAAAATGGAGATAATAGCATTTCATGTCACTCCAGGTACATATATCACTATGTGAAAGTAGCCTCCCTATTTTTTGATGTTGGGGCATCAATTCTCAAATGGGAGTATAGAAACTATATGAACATAGAACAGAAAATTGATTACCCCTCTCTATAGAGACGCCTGAAAGTACAAGATTGGTGCATGCAGTTGTACACAATATTTAGTACACATATAGACACATGTTGTCCCTAATGATCACTCAATAGACAGATTATCCACCAAGAAATAGAGGAAACAATAATATTCAGAAAGGTTAATTTATTCATGTTTATTAAACAAGATTCTTTTTAAAACAGTATTAAAAAACTAAACAGGTAAGTGCAAAACAGTCACAGTTAATACAAAACTACAAAACATACAATTTGGAGGTGTGTAGGTCAATAAATAAACGTAATTCAATCGAGTTGATACAGAAGGCTGCTAGATTTAGCAGTCTTTTTTTCGAGATAGTTGACATGTTTCGGCCATGAATTAGATTAGACACTTGTCTCTAGTGTCTTTTCAAAAATAGATGTCTAGGCCTTCTTCAGTACAAAACATTTCTTCCACTTTTTCTTCATATTAATGAATTACCCCATTGTGTGATGCATATATGGCATCGCTGATCTATAAAAACATAAAACCTTAATTATCATCATGAAGTGATCAATAATAGGTTTAACATTTAATTCAGTACATTAAATGCCTGCCTAGTAAACTATAGATGGTGTCAGGTTTCATAAACAGTACTTGTTGTATTTAAAGTCATGCATTTAGAGTTGAACTGTATTAACAGGTGAACAAAACATAAAATAACCACACCAATCTTTTTTACTTACATCTCAGGCAAAGTGAGAACGTATTGATATAAATTGTGCCAATCAAGTTATTTCTTTAAGTGGGACAAGACGTGCACAAATAAAGTTTGTTATTGTGGCAGGAGAAGATGCTTGTCGTGATCTACAATATAATTATCATTGTTAGCCAGTTACAAATACTTCACTCAAAAGCTTATTTTGGCTACTTGCAGACTGTAGTGAAATCTACTATCATTCCTAAAGAGGAGCTATCGATATGTACAAAGCTAGATAGTGTGGGGAGCCAGAACATTATTTCCCCCGATTAAGATTTCAAGAACGTGTTTGAGGGCCAGAGGGGTTAAATTACCTCGGGTTGTGCCTTTGTATAAATCAGGAGGGCGTTCTAGATAGTTTAGACAGACACAAGGAAAAATCCTGCAAAAGGTGGTTTCCGTATGCTGTGAACCAAATGCAAGAAACTAGGTGTATGTCCTAAAGGCTGTCACCGCCCAAAGGGTGTTGTAATGAGCAGAGAAAGCCTGGATAACTTGCTGTGCTGTGAGTAGCTCACTGGTTTATTTAGATTGGCAGCTGAAGAGTTAATTGCGGAAGCCCCTGTATGGGAAAACACGCATTGGCAATGCCAACAGTTTCCGCTTTTGCGTAGGCATGGGAAAGGCATTTGTCAGGCATTACCGAAGTGGTATTAACTGGCCATCGACAGTAGCTGCTGCAAAATGGGGCAAGTACCTTGGTATATAACAGCAGTGTCTTGCAAATGCCTAATACCTGTATGCAAGCCAAAACTATTGGTTTTGCCAATGCTTGCCCTCAACAGGACTTCAGTGAAGGACATGAATAGTCCTTATAAATCGGGTGGCTGAAGGCAGACCTGGTTAAGACATTTTAATTACAGCGGTAGTGCATTTACAGCTCTAATTAGGTCATTAACTCTCAAATGACATCTTTGAAGAAACACTGGCAGGTACATCGAGCACACAGATTGATGGTACAGCTTGATAAATCTAGCTTAATGATGTCCCAGGCGGATGTGTGTTGGGTGGGGAGGGGCAGGAACTGGGTGGGAATGGCCATAGGGATTAGCATGGCCACAGGAAGTCAATGGGTGGGTAAATAACCAAAGAACAACTACAAGCTTTGTGTCCCTCCTCATATGCCATTTCTTCCTAGCTGTACTCTAATGCAATAGTTTCAATTTATAAGCGGCTCTTTAGCACCACCAAAAAGCCAAAACTAAAAAACGTTCTTGACCAGGAAAGAAAGTGTACTATATTTCACGAGTTGGACGGCAAATGAGAGACAGGAACGTGTTTCTCAGATGCGACGGCAGTGTATAATGATCGGCACATCACTGCTGATCTTGTTACACCTGGCACTGAAAAAAGAATTGTTCTTAACTTAAATTTGCAACTTGCCTCAGCAACGGCAGTCCGAATAAAAAGAAGGAAAATAAACCTGTCACACTAAACTTCGAGGATGTGTAGACCACAATGTATGTATTGTCAAGTCTTGGATTGTGTTTGTTAAGATAACTGTGTTCTAGTGGTGGGAACAGACTTCTAAAGGTACTTGTTACTTTAATTAGATTAGGTGTACTATTTGAAGCACTAATTGAATTATTTAATCGACTGAACACATTCTGTTCAAAGTGTTTTGTGAGGCATATTTATTTCCTTAGACCTGCTGATCCTGATGACACTTAATTAATAGTATTAATGTCTTGTATTCAATGGTTTGGCACAGGCACCACTTCCTCCTGCTGGTCAGAGCGTGATAGACTCCTGCAGGCCCTGTGCAAAACTTTTAAAGTTTTGGATGCTGGTATTTTTGAAAGCCTCAGTCATCATGGCTGAAAGTCAATCACAGGAGGCCATGTATCTCATTTGGCGGTTGTCAGGGGTAGCAGCTTCTACCCCCGGCTCCCCCTCTGCTACCTCTAGACCTGCCTTTGCGACCCCTGTGCCACTGTACAAAGAGCCAGTGCCAAGGGCATCTGTGTTGCACCTGAAAAATGCGGTTGTAAATGCAGCTAAACGTGCCACCGTTTTTTCACATGGAATCTAGATCTCGTTAGGTGGAAAAATAACAGGGATGCAGGAAATACCATGAAGCCGCCATCACTAAAAGGTTGGCAGTCCATTAGTGAAGAATGCCTAATTGGTTGGGTTGAGAAGCGGGGGTGTCTGTGCAGATCATACCTAGTACTGTAGCAACAGGAAGGATATGGGAGGAATGGATACATCTAGTGAGCCACTGAGCCTGTGATGGGGTGTGCCCCAGTGGCCTCTGCCACCATTGCTGCCTGGGCACTGTGTGAACTGACCCAGAAATGCCAGACCTGCATCACAGTCACACTGCAGGTAGATTACTGAGATAAGGTTAAACAATTACACTGCACCAAACAATGTGATTTCATGTGTTATTTAATTGTTGATCAGATCAGCCTGACACGTGTTTCGAGACTTGGCTCTTCTTCTGAGGCAATTCCACTTGTTTACAATGTTCAGGTCACAATTAGGTTGATCTCACAAGAAATTAAATCCAACCCTTAATCTTAAAATGTATGCTGTTGCAATGAATCTTAATATTCACTCACTATCCGCCTCTCGGCATCTGAATGATTCTAGGGAGAGCGCCTACTGCAGGTAGATGCACGGTGAGATCATTAAGTTACATGAAGTTGCCCTCCGCCTTTGAAGTAAACCATCGGTTGCTTCCTCAAGCAATAAATAAATAAATAAATAAATAAATATATATATATATATATATATATATATATATATATATATATATATCTGTAAGGATAGCTCAAGGGCAACCCACTTGCTTTGAGAACAAGAGGATGCAGTGCAACATGGGGTCCATTCCTGTTCCAGTGCTTAGAAGCTGGAGGAGGCTGGAATTAAGCAAGCTATAAAGGAACAAGAAAATAATAAAACAAGCCTTTTCTAAGGGTGATGTCATGGAGCTTCTGCTGTTTACATTTTAAAATATGAAATAAAAATGCAATTAATGTGACCTGCAACACATCCTTCCCCTCTATCTCCCATCTAACTGTGGTTTACTTACCAAATAAGCAAAACAGAAAGGTGATGTCTGTAAGGTTTCAATCATTCATTACCACTGGCACAGCTCTGGGCAACCCTCCAGACAACAGTTTTTTCTGGTTGAAGTTGTGTTGGTCAGTTGCTGTTTTCAATTTGTGGTCACACACTTGGCAGGCACTGCATGTCTGTGCTTTGGGGTTTAGGCCTCTTAGAGATGCACTGTTTACAGTTTAGCCCCAAGTGATGTACCATAGTGCCGGTTCTTGCGTTGGACGTCTGCTTACGTTCACAGTAATTTGGTAATATGAGCCTACACACTGATATTAATGCTACATATGGTGATCCATTCTTGTAAGCAATGTATATCACATTGCAGAGATATTGAAACCATATTTTTCTTATTATACTGAGGAGCAATGCTATGTGATGCCACTTCCTGTTTTGTCAAGCGGGGAAAGTTTGTGTGCCATCACTTTCCGTGATGTCACTTGGGGGCAGGGCCAAATATGTCATCATAGGTCAAGGGGTATGTGATGTCACTTTCGCCACCCTATGCATTTTGGTGAAATGACGTCCCTGCAGGAGGCCAGACTGTTTTACAGTGTGGATACACTTGGTGGGCCTCCGCCTGGCCTCTTCTGGTTGACATCCAGAGCTGAAGCATTGCACAACTCGCATGTATCTGTAGGCCCTTTTTTCCCCTGGTGTCACTGGGAAACACAGACTGGCTCAGCAACTGGATGGAACAGTAGAGGGGTGCAGCAACCACCAGGGAATACCACAGGAGTCATATTGGACCAGTAACTGAGTGCATTTTACTAGATAGTTTAGGCAGATTCCATATGTTTGTTGTCTTTCTCAATGGCAGAATCGAAACAGAAACATACTGCGGCCCCCCACTCACAGTCACTTCATGCTGCCACCCATACAGCTTGTAGCTGATTTTAACAGGCTTCATCTCCCGGGTAAACATCAGGTACCGCTGGTCTCTTGTGCTTGTCATCATCTGTTCCATCTTGCACCACAGTCCTGCCGGGTTCACCTATGTCCGCCACTCGAGAGTAGCTTTCACATTCTTAAGGGCCCTAGATGTGGAGGACCTCATGATATTAATGAGCTACCACAGTGATTCTCAAATTTAAAAACAATTTTTATTGTGTTATTAAGAAGTGAATTTTTATGTTGGAATGTATATTGTTGCAAAAACCTAATAAATATATATTTTTTAAAAAAGTGAATTAATTGTATAGAAAGGTGAAGGTGTTCATAGGTGTAATGATGGATACTTTCGTGAGTACTCATTCATTGAAAAAACAATAAGAGTATTAATTGTTGTGTATTGTGTATAATATGTACTCCTAAATTAGGAGAATTTGTCAATTTAATAATGTTTTAATAAGGACTGAACCCATGAATAAAAAATATATAAATATATATATATTTTTTTTATTTGTTTAATCAACAAGAGATTTTTACAAAAAGAAAATCGAAGTAAATGAAGTTAGTTGTAAATGAAGTAAGTTGTTTTCAACATTTTTTCACTTATTCGTTAGTCTATCAAAGTATGTGGGAGTGGTTTCCGCTGAAACAACTTGGTCACGATATACTCAAGAATTTTCGCCGTTGCAATTTGCCAACTGGTTCTGTCGCCACCAATCAGCCTGTGCCAACATGTCTCTTAATTTGGTGGCATCTCATTTCCAAACAGCTTGCTTAAATATCGTAATCCAATCAGATAAGTTCCTGAGCATGAGAGCAACAGATGCCGTATGGTTTCTTTGTGATGAGACAGCGTTTCTTGGCAGTGACGGCATTTGGCTGTCTGAGAGAAGCTTCTAATGTGAAGAATTTCATTTGTTTCTAGTAGATTTAACCTAGCTTTTAGGATTAGGTCGCATGCAGCTCTATCTGGAAATGTCTTTATGAAGTTTTGTGGTTCATTTAGTTTTTTTGTATTGTACAGTAGGTGTAGGCTCAATTTGCTTCTTGCCGCCATTTCTGTGGTCTTTGCCCAATCTAATTCTTTAATTTTTCGTAGCACCCTCCGGATGAGCTCATCTTCTTGGCTAACAATTGCGTCCAGTAGCAATTCATTTTCCTTTTTCCAGTTTGTTAGTAGCTCACATCTTTCGTCTTGCATTTCTTTATTGATCATTTTGTAAATTAGGTTGCTGTCTTTCATTCTGCATTTCCTGTATAGCATTAGGGAGTTGCAGCTTACAGTACAATGAAGTGATAGAAGGCTCAGTTCCCGTCTGATGGCTACTCCAGATGTAGAATTAGGGAGCCCTAAAAGAGATCTCCAAAAGGCAGACTCTAATTTAGGCCAAAACTTGCTTGGAATTGTTGGCATTGCCTCGGCCCCGTACGTCACAGAGGAGACAGCCTTCATTTTATAGAAGTTGATTGTAGGAATTAATGAATATCGACCAAATTTTTTGTCGATCACTTTTGCCTGAGCCGCCAGCTTTTTGATTTTTCCTTGTAGAGTCACTTGCATTGCAGTTTCACGTTTGGAGCTGCCCAGAGTAACTCCCAGATATTTAAAGCTCCGGACTGTCTCTATTTGGGTTTCTGCCAAGAACCATTTGTTTTTGTCTATTTTTCTGATGGATTTTTTCAGGATCATTACTTTTGTTTTTTCTTTGTTGATCTCTAGATGATTTTCTCTTGTGTATAGAAGTAGGTTATTCAATTGCCGCTGTAGGCCAATAGGCGTTTGGTCAAATAATGTGAGATCGTCGGCGTATAGGAGCTGCGAAATCGGTGCACCTCCAATTTTTGGTGGGAATGCTCGTACCGCCGCTTCTGTATTCTGAAAATCGCCTATATAGGCCCGGAAGAGAGATGATGCTTGCGGGCATCCTTGCTTTACCCTGCGTGTAGTCGGGATCTCAGCTGATAGATCCCCTTGTTGATTTAATCAAACTCTCATTGTTGTTTTGGAGTGTGGGGCATGTATAGGTGCCAAGATTTCCTTTGGGCAATTCCATTCTAAGAGTTTCTGCCAGAGGCAATGTCTTTCAACTCGATCGAACGCCTGTGTGAATACGACAAAGAGACGATGGCCATGTTGTAGAGATTTGCTCTTCAGGATACTGAGCAAGAGAATGTTGCCTGCGGTCCCTGCATTTTTTTTTATCCGCCTTGAAGATGGTCATTGCACTTTGCAGATGCTGCCCAACTTTGAAATGTTTTCATCAGTAAGGACCCAAACACTTTCCCGATGGCATCGAGGAGTGCTATGGGACAAAAATGATGCGGGTTGGCCACTCTTATTCCCTTTTTTATAAATCAGGATCACAATCGCTGAGGTCCCAGATGTTGCGAGTGACTTCATGTCTGCACATCTTCGAAAAATTAAGCTGAGTAGGGTGGCCCATTCTGCAGGGTGGGTTTTTAGCTAAAAATGTGTAATTCCATCGGGCCCCAGGGCCCTGCAGTTTTTGAGCTTCTTAATTACATCTTCAATGTCTTCCCTATTTTCGAGATTGATCCAGTCAGGGCTGTCATGTAGAACATCCTCTTTGCGCTCAACACAGACGGATTGAAACAAAGAATTGAAATGGGTTTCCCAAATATGTTGCCCGATATTATTAGGTATTGTATCTGCCATTGGCGCATCGATGGATCTCAGCAGGGCCCAAAAGTCTCTTGCATTATGTGTACTTAAGGTTTTGGCAATGGATTCTGCGTCCTGTTGATAGAGCTTCGCTCGATGGAATCTGACCCATGCCTTATAAGCTCTTGTGACTTCCTTGATTTTAATAATGGCTTTTTTCGTTGGCAGGGTCTCTGCCATTCTCTTGTCTTTTCTGAATTCTCGTCTTTTTTCTACAAGCTCTCTGTTATAAGCGTGGTTTCTCAGTGTATGAGAGAACTTTTTGCTGGCCTACTGATGTTTGTACGACATGAGCAGGGGCTGGTAGTCAACTGGTTTTTCTTCCTCTATTTGCCCACTAGCCTTGTATTTTGATGTCAGTTCTTTGATGGCATTTACATTTAATTTGATTTGTGAACCTTGCGTGTTGGTCTCGATTTGCATTTTCATCCTTTCATTTTTCTTGCAAGGGATCCTCCAATACATTTCCAGCAGATTGTGGTCAATGGCAATTGTTCGCAATACCTCAAAAGAGGCAGTCAGCTGCAGCAAGGGTTTTGAGACAAAGATGTAATCAATTGTGGCATAAAAATGTAAAACGGTGTAAAAACAGCGTCTAAGTTATGAAGCTCTCTTGACTGTATCATGTCTAACCAAGCTTTCCCTTGGCATTCGGCCGGTGATGTCTTAGATGTGGCTTGCTTAGACTTATCAATTTGACACGATGCGTTTAGGTCACCGCAGATAAGTACATAGGGTGCCTTAAGCGTTGCCATTGTCTCGTCGATCACATGCTCTAACATTGCGATTAGTTTTTCCACTTCAATGGCTGCTGGATTCCAGTAGGTGTTGACAATCACTACTGTGTTTCCGTTTACTGATTCGCTTGCATTGTTTTTTTTATCCCAAGTTGCTGTGACTGCCAGCACAGATGAGTTATCGATCAGGATTTTGTCCATGGACAGTCTACAACCATTTTGACATGCCGTTAGGATAACTGAGGAGGGGCGACCAAGATGTCCTTTAAATGCCGGTGCAATCGCAATTTCATACCCCTCTATGGATGGTTGATGTGCTAGCCATGTCTCCTGCAGACATATGATGTCATATACTCCCAAGTTTACATCGCCCGGAACTGTTAGATGAAAATGTCCTCTTGTGTTCCACGAGCACAATTTCAACTTATGCTGAAGAACTTCCTCTTGACGTTCCGCTGGCTGAATATGGTCTTCAATCTCGAATTGCTATTTGTTCAGGTGTGAGGAAAGCGCCTTTGGTAGCCATGACCAGATGCCTTGTTTGTTTTCAGCTTTGTTTGCTGTTTCCAACTGGGGCTGATAGCTCTGTACTGCTTGGTGGTCGTATACGTGTTTTCGTTTGTTCTCCTCAGGCTCTTTTCACTATAAAATTGCTTGTTTTCAGATGTCTCTGGCTTTCGCCTATTTAAGTATGGGGGCTGTTTTTCCTTGTTTCTTTTTTTTCGTCGGCTGTTCTGCACCTATCTTCCCTTTCTTTTGAATTCGATTCTTCACGCATAGCTTTATGCATTGAGGTTGTGAAGGTCTTCCGCGTCTTTGCATCATCATGCTCTTTTGTGCTATCTGAAATTTTGTAGTTGTGTCGGCTAGATTTTTTGGAGCTGCGCGACGTTTGGCCTTGCAGTGTTATTTCAAACATGCCGTATCCCATTTTTGGGATTTCAGTTATTCCGTTGCATAGAAGTTTTTGTACAGTTGATGAGCCAATGTACAGATGTGTTGAGGCTCTATGATGATCATGCCATGGTTCAACAATTAGCAGATCTTCTGATTTTATTGCCCGGAGCTTCGGGATGTGATATAAAATCACCAACACAGTTCTTGTATTCAGGGTTAGGACGTCCTTATTGCTTGGTCTCTGCTCCATTTTGAAAGTCCATCTTACCTCTTGTGCTCTTAAGCTTCTTGAATTATAAGTCTCTGTTCTAGATCTGTAGTGAATTTTTGGTGTTTATTTTGACCTAGATTCTTTTGGAGATCGTACTGTGTTTGTCAAATGTCGTCTTGGAGGAGCATTTGCTTTTATGTGATTTCTCTGCATGTCTATTTTTTCTGATGTTAATTTCTTCACCTCGCTAGTATTTTCGCTTTTTAAGTATGTGTCCCCATGTGAGGTTTCATTTTTGGTCTGTCCCATGATTTGAAAATTCCAATTTGCTATTTGTGTAATTCTTTTGCATCTCTCCTCGAAGGTTAGGAATTGACTTTCAGTTATCATTGGGTGCTCTCGATCCACATTTAGATTGAACGTCAAGTGTCATCTGACTTGTGGTTCCAATTCCTTGCGATGCCGTCTCTAGGATTGGATCTTCATCTGTTTGGCTAGCATCCAATGAAGTCAAGGTGAGGGTTGTTTCGCCTGTTGAGTGCATACTAATGTTCATCAATGGATTGCTGAGAAAGTCTTCGACCGACTTTGGGGAGACTGGCCTTTTGCTTTCATCCGGTGCCGGGATTATTCGCTGTAGGTTCTCAAAGTCTGAGCTTGCCCTACTGTGGATAGAGCCATTTTTCTGCATTCTCTTTGATGCCGTTAGCATGTTGAAATCGCTTGTCGCATTTTTTTGCTGAGCAGTCGCGTCGTGGGGCAGTGACCTAAAGTTTCCAAAAGTCACCACCGATCTTGATTTAGATATGTCGAATATTGAGTATGCCAGTTCTGGCTCTTTGGTTGTGACTGGCACAGTCGCGATTTCAGCTGTCGGTTTTTCTACTACCATCAATACTGTGGCTTTCTTTGTTGGGGCATCAGCGATGACACTTTGAACCGGTTTGACTGAGATTTTCGATGGTCTTTTTCCCCTTTTCTTGCGTTGTTTTGTTATTTATTGTTATATCGATGGTGGTTACAGTTTGTGAACTTGTATGCAGTGACAGATGTTATTTTTGACATCAATTCGTTTACGAGTTGTTCTGTCGTGTTAACCTGGGTGTCTTTCTTCTCGAGCTGAGATGTAACCCTCCAGATAAGTCAATTTGGAGAGCATCATGGCTTGAATGGATGAGTGGTCCTGCAGTGTGTCATTAATTGACTCATATAATTTGCATAACGGAGCAAGCAATATTGTAACTGCAGACATAATGGTTAACATATCGGGTTTCTTGGAGGGTGTCTCAGTGGATGCTGCCGATGTTTGTGCAGAGGCTCTTTTACTCGGGGTTGAAAATGTGTCGCTTGTAAAGTGGGCTTTGTGAGTTGTCGCGTTGGAGAAGGCATCCAACGAATTTCTCCGATGGAACGTGGCTCTAGACAGTGCACTGACTCACGTGTTGGGATTGCTACAAGTTTGCCACCAGCCCGAGGGCGTCTGCGGTCCGTTGATGTAGAACCTCTAGTCGGAGCCAGCGATGGAGATCCTTTTATGAGGCTAGATTCCGGACCTTTCGTGCAAGTATCAGGGTCGTTTTCCAGTCGAGCTGGTGACATTTCGTACTGCAACGCTTGACTGACATTTTCCGGTGTTGTTACATGCTGCCGTCCGGCTGTTTCTGCTTGCCTTATAGCTTTCTGTGGTATTTTCTCCTCCATTGTGTCTGAGGTTCCATTTTGGTTAACCGTCTATGCATGTTCTTTGGCCACCTCCTCTGCAGTGATCGTTCTTTTCTGCAGGAGGTGTTGGATGACCATTGCAGGAATGGAAATTAACTATGTCGGTGATGCTGCATTGACTGGTGTGTATTTCTTCATCCCTGGACTGCTGCATTCCTCCCTGGTCTCTGAAAAAATCTGAACATTGGTCTTCTCAATTAAGATTTCCAGGGGTGCGTGAGCTTTTCCTATTGGGGCGTCTAACCTTCTTTGTTTGGCACAAGGGAAGTTTTCTTTCACTGTTGCCAGCTTTTCGGCGTCAGAGAGTTCCTTAAAGTCCTTGTGACTTCAGGAAATTTGTGACTGGAAGAACTCAGTCAGGATGCGCATAGTGGTCGGTTTGGCTGATCCTGATTTTCTTGGACTGCCACTGCCTCCACGTTTCCCTTTTGGGGCCAGGACAGCTTTTCCAGCAGTGCCTTTCACTTGTCCATTAGGATGTGTTGTGTTGTACTTTTTGTTTGTTTATAATTTTGTTTAGTGCATCATTTTCAGTGATTTGTCTTATACGTTTTTTCGGATTTTGTACCAATTCTGGAGGTTCTGTTGTGGATAATTCTACTGTAGCAACTGCATCTGACTCTGCTGTCTCACCTGGGCACAGCTCTTGTTGATATCTCCCTACAGGGAGGGCGTGGATCTGTGCTTTGGTGACCGCGCAAGCTGACTGTGACCGTCGGCCGTCAGAGCGCGATCGCAGCAGGGAACAGAGTCTCTGCGCCACTCCGCAGGAAAGTCAAACGGAGACCACACTGCTGCCTCCAAACGGTGCTTTTTGGATTCCTCGTGGTCCGCACTCTCATCATCCATCCCTGGGCCATTCCCTGATCCAACGCTGCACGCATCGTCCCGTCTCGCCCCACTTCTGGAGGCCGACGGCGAGTCGACCGGCGCTGCGTGGCTCGGCCGGGTGCACTTCTCCAGTCGAGGGTCCCGTGAGGCCCTTGAAAACTGTGCTTCCTGCTTGTCACACATCGCCTCATCCGTTGCGGCTTGTAAGCTTGGCTTGCATGTTTTAAAGGCACTTGTGCACTTCTTTGCAGCAGTGTGTGACTTTTGCTGCAGGTGTTGTTGATGATATTTCAAACTCCCGACGTCTTGCTTATGGGGTGCATGATGGTCATTTGAGACACTTTCGTCAAGAATGTCAGTTGGCAAATGAACTTGTAGAGCCTGCCATTTCTCACCGTCTTGTCGCAAGCGTGAGCTCCGTAGTCGGCACCCTTCATTTTCCTCATGGGATATGCTGCCGGTGATAGCCCTGGGAATCCTCCCTGCCATTTCTCTTACCTTGGTGTAATCTTGCTTCAGTCGGGCCAGCTGCCGTCTTCTAGGAAGTCCGGTTTTGGCACAATGACAATGGATTTAAGTTTCACCAGCTGGTCAAAAGGGTGTCACTCCTTGCTCTGTCATGCGACGGACCTCGACTGACCACTTTTACACCCACTTCTCTGTGCGCACTCCGCGCTGGAAATGGGGTTTTGTAGAGGTTGTCTCTCACTGTGGAACTGAGTCTCCACCTCTCAATAGTGGAAGTGGTGGACAGACTTCCGCTCTGTTGCTGCTTGTGACCACGACTGACCACTTTTCCACCCACTTCTCTGTATTTCTTCATAGTAAAGGTGTAGTTATTGCTTGCTGCAACAAATACTTCTATACACAGATGCTTTATACGTTAATACAGTGTAGAAACATACATTTTTGCTTCATCTTCAGATTTGCTGGACTTAGCGCTTGCATCAAAGCCGTCTTTGTTGTCAGATGTTTTGTGTTCGGCTTCTCAAGGTGCTTTTTCCTGTCTCAAGTTGATTCTGTTATTTCTGAGTTGGGAGCCATCTGAAACTTTCTACCAAAGGTTGTTCAGAAGAAGTTGGCTGAACACCTTCCCCAGTTGGCCACAGGTGACTGCTATGTAGGGTTTTGTAACTTGTTGAACTTTCCTGAATCTGGTACACCTGAATTTGGGCAACTGGTCTTCAATGATAAATGTTTCAGACTGCCATTTATTGCGCTAACTTGTTCTTACCGAATTTTCCAAGGCTTCACACTCAGGGTCCTTTTTGAAGGGCCTGTCATTTGACATCTGACCATATCTTTATTTCTGCTGGCATTTTTCTCAGCAGCTGCTTGGGCAAGCTGGTGGGACCTATCCAGCTCCTGTCTGAGTTGTTACATGTATTTCAAGCAGCTTTCTGGGTGTCCCCCATCCAGGCATACTCCAAATCAAAAGCCAAAAGGCAGACGTGTATCGTGCTAATAAATGGGGTAGCATTAGGATTACACAGTGTCGTGGTTTCAGGTGTCGTTACAGGCATGGATCAGGGTGGAAACATCCATTGGATCTGCTCATCCTGTCTTGGAATTCAAAGCATGTCCAATATAATTTGGTTGAATCTTTTGACCTGAGGCCTGCGGATGTTAGGGAGTAGTTCTGGAAGTTTTGACCATCAACAGTTGCAACAATATTTTGATGGGTTTTGATTCAAAGTCGTTACCATTGCTGAAGTGAATGTCCGCAGGCCCCCGACAGCGGACAAAGTATATTTCCCACAGTACTCAGCAATAGCAGCCGTCTGGTTCTTGGTGGGGAAAGCAAACAAGGATGCTTTGGATGCCCTTGCTGTCCATCTCCAGACACAAAAATTTGACACAGATGAAGTCTATGGGATTGGAACTTTCCAGGTGATGTAGGTATGCAGCAGACCTTTCAGCGTGATGCAACTGGGAACCATCTGACTGTAATTTTTCACAACTCCTTGTCTGTCTTGGCCACCAGAACTGACATCAGACTAGTTCTATTCTGTCCATACCCAGATGTCTAAGAAGCTAAACAAATCTGTAGAGCATTTGTAGGGTTTACTTTCAAAGAGTTAAGAGTATGTGAAGCACGTGTTTGTAAAGCTGATTTTTCTTGCACAGGATCCTGCCTTTTACTACTTGCATCTTCCACAGTATTACTACAAAATATTGCAGAACATCACTGCATATCCGAAAATGTCACATTTTTAAAGCCCCATTTCATCGCAGATATATGTGGGCGGATGGGTTAGGTTGATAATAAATGTGGGAGTATGGGGGCTGTGTGGAGATGGGGGTAAAAGAAAATAAATCGGTATTTTTGGATTTACAGTGTTTGTTTTCAATATTTTCACATAGATCCATCTTCCACTCCTTCAGCAACCGATGAGAGTCGGAATTGGAGGTTGTGCTTGGTGTGACATCTATGCCAACAGTCTTGGTGGTCTGTATTCCACTGTTTTGATCTGGCAAGTTGAGATTGTCCTATCTATTGTAGAGTTATTGGAGTTTCTTCTTTTTCCATGCTTTTAAGATTGTAGTCAACTGATCGGACAACCTCTGATATCATGCTCCAAGGCACCTTATGCTGTGCACCCGATATGGTGCCCTTTGCAACTGTGCTGAGCCCGAATGCAAGGAGCTGGCACATCAGTCAATGGCTAGTGTACCTCTGCAGGGGGGTGTAAGGTCAACAAATCAGAGTATTTGCATTGATATTGTCCTGTGAGGAGGACAGTGCAAATGAAAGTCATTGACCAAGACAGAAAGCCATTGACACCCTGTGGTATCCAGTTTGCTGGGCTTTATAAGGTCAAGGACTTGTCAGTAGGGCAGTGAACATGGCCCCATAGAAACTGTCTCTGACTGTTTACTTTAACAGCAGTAACTCCAACTTTCGCATTAGACAATATTGGTACAGTCGCATAGTCTCTAGATTCCAAGCCTTCCCTGACCACCCTTGTTGATAAAGTATATTCCTACACAGGATGGTAGTATTTTTCTGTGCCAAGTCCTAAAACATGAACATATCAGTGTTCAACTCAACATAACTATATTGCTGGCATTCAGCAATTTGGTGGCACATGGGAAGGCCAGAGTTGAACGTCTCTCTGCACACCCTCTATTTACTGGGGTAATAGGATCTTTATTTTAAAGTAGCCCTTGTACCAGCAAATGTCACCTCCCAAGCCATGAAGATTCAGGTCACCATTGGTCTTTAGTGTATGGTGCCTTAGAGAGGCATGTTAGTAGGCAGGCGTCTTAGACAATGGAGACTTGTGACACACTATCAAGCAATAGTTTGGTAGGATTTCCTTCCACTGTCATGGGTATATTTGTGGTGGTCCCACCAATTTCACAGGCAATCCTCTGACCAATAACTAGTTCTTGCTTATGGCATCTGCTAGGCTGTTCCAGGGGCCAGTCATACAGTTAGGTTCTTCTAGGTTGGGTGGTACTACTTTTTCTTTGAATAAGGATGCATTGGTGCGGTCGCTGGAATCTGGCTCTTCATAGTGGTTCAGAATGTTGGCGATGTAGAAAGCAGTTGCTTCACTCTGTGTTGTGGCATTGCAGTGGTGTTTACTGAGTTTGAGATTCTAGATGTTCCCTGTCCATCATCTTGCTACAGGTCTGTAATTTTAATGGTGGACTTCATTCTGACATGCTCTGATGGTATGTCCTTCCTCTATGCAGCAGTGACAGAAACTCCAGGGTTGCAGCTGCCCAGATTAGGCGACATCCAGAAAGGGGTCACAAAGTTCCTTTTCCTGGTACAATTTTTCTCTTTCTCTAGATGGCAGAACTGAACCTCTTCCTCTGTCAGGCATACAAAGTGCTTGTTTTTCCACTCACATGTAGTTTGCGCAGATTGCTGATCTGTTTCGCCTGAGCATTTAGGGGGCATATGGAGCAGCGGTTTCAGTGACTTCAATACTGCAAAGTTTGACCATCTATAATCCATATTTCACTCTGATGTCTTGATTTGTTTATTCAGTTCCTTTAGTGCTGGCAGCTTGTTAATTCTATATTTCTGTTAAGCTGTATAGCATCATCAGGGCTTTTTAGGCCCCATCAGGATCTGCAGCCATTGGTGTGTTGTGCAACAAATTCCTTCTTTCAATGTGGTAGATTCAATAACAAACTCAGAAAGTTTCTATCCTTGTTTCAGGTGGGTGGTGTAGAATTCTACTAGGATTACCTGACTCTCTAATGCCAAAGACATTATCCATTGTGTCTATTATATCTTCTAATGTCAATTCTGTTTGGGTGGAGTGAGTGGTTTATACAATCTTTAGTGCAGCTCCTCTTAGGCTGCCATGGTATGGCTTCCCATTTTGGCGTACATGGTCTTCCAATCTTTGTTTCATTGGTCTGCTCATTTCTGATAGTTATCCTCCCTTCCCCTTTTGGCTTAGGCAGGTTCTTGAGAAAGGTCTCAGTCTGAGACAGGTGATTGGTTTAGTGGTGGAGGTGACAGCCTTTTCTCATAGATTGGTGGAAAGCTCCAAACACTGTGTCACTGTGAGGTCTTGACATGTGATACGTTGGGCTCTGTCTTCTGTCTTTGGGCAGTAAGACCAGTGGCAGTATGGGCAAAACTATTTCTGGCACGCCTCCTCTGACATTTTTAGCTATGTAAGTTTGCTTAAAGCACTTGGACCAATAAAAGCTCTTAAATGGATTCCATTTCTCCTGCCGATTCCTCATCAGATAGATATCCCTTCTAGCGTCAGCTACTCAGAAAACATTTTGACAGGGGGCATAGTGCATCTCGACTCGGCCATCGATCTGTCTTGACTCAAAGTGCCGGTCGCCGACTACAGACGTGACGTCAGACGCCGTACATATACTGCGTCACTATGTCCTGTGCCTCAGTTCCTTTTTTCCACGTGCTTGTGAACTGCTCGAGGAACATCTCTTTTCGTCAGAGAATGTTTTTTGTCATTCAAATTCATTTTCAACATTTATTTGTTTGCGCTGTCCGCTCCAAAACTATCTGGCTTCAAAAGATGTCCCGACTATAATTCTAAAATGTCTTCGGCCGACCTGCCCAGTATTTGGGTTTGGTGGCTAGGTGCCCACCACGTGACTAAGGGCTGTGGGTTGTGTCAGAAGATGACAAAGGAGTGTGGGAGACCCTCTAATGAGAACAAACATGGGTCAAATACCCTTTTCTGTCGAATGTATTCCACTCAGAACGATCTACAAGCACGTTTTAGCTCACTGCACCCTGCACAAAGGAGATATATCCATTTGCATATCAGTCTTTGTCCCGCCCACAAGGGCAGTTGAGCACCGAAATGCTTGGCAAATCTCCTCTAAACAAGAGTACCATCAGCAACCTCAGACATGTGTTTCGGCTTAAACAGGCCACATCAGTGAGGTGAAGATGAGCCTCTTTAACACACAGTCAGCAAGGGGTCCAGGTCTGGATTATCCTCTATTACTTAGGGTGAAACCCAAAGTTTTACAAAGTGTGGGAGCCCATCGACTAAGAATGAACATGGGTCAAATACCCTGTTCTATGGAATTTCTTCCACTCAGAAGGTCTACAACCATATTTTAGCTAACTGCAATCTTTCTCAGTGAGTGCAGAGAGTGAGAAACCACAATTCCCATACTTCCACACGAAAATGGAGAGGCGATGTAGAGCGTAATTCGATGTTCATACAAAAGCATTGCCTGGCAACAGGCACGCTTTCGTTACAACGGCAGTGATAGGGGAATCCAGGACGAACGCCCCGCTGGACTTGTAAGTAGCAAAGAACTGTTGTACACTATGCATTTAGAAGGAAGGCAGAATACTTAGCAATCACTTACTCAACATCTTCCACAGACAGGGTTATGATCACGGATTGATCGAAAGTGAAAGTGAATAGTGACAGTTTGAGATCCCTCCGCCGTGTACACGAGAAACTACAGAAGGTAAACTGACATGTTGCTTATGTATTAACATGTTATTGACTAAAGATAGACTGTAGGTCCGATACTAAGGGAACCTTAGATAAGATATCACTAATGTGAACCATATCCCTCATACAGGTTGAAACAGGCAGTAGACATTGTGAATAACAGACGTAACAACATCGTCCAGAATTGTCAGAATAACGGTGTAATAGCATGTGAGTAACAGATACCCACAATAGTTTTGAAACAGAATTTCTTGGCACAGATAGTATCTAAACACAGTAAATATTTAAATATATTGCAGGGAAGGTGAAATACAGGGATGAACAGCATATGGACAAGGAATAGAAGTTACTTAGGCATCGCCGTAATAAGGGGAGACATCTATTTTCCATAGAAGACATACGCAGAATATTGTAAGGTAATTAAACTACGCCAAACTTTGAGAAATATTTCTACCCCATTCACCAATAGTGTGGATTTCTAATGCAATTCTACTTTACATTATAGGAACACGTCAATTAAACTCTACTGACCCGAGAGTACATAGACTGATGACAAGATCCCACTACTTCAGATTGGTGTTAAAAACTGCAAAAAACTGTGAACAAGAAAATGGTGTTGTTTTCAAAAAGTTTTTTTTCGATAAGTGTATTCAAAGAATGTTTTTCAAAAAGTTGCTTTCTCAATAAATCGTTTTCTGAAAAGGTTGAATTTTGACAACCTATGGAAAGTGTGGTTAAATTATTTTGCACCTGAAGAAGAGAGTTATCTCTCGAAACGCGTAGAGAATTCACAATTAAGAAAATGACATGTTTTTTCAATTTTGTATTTGAATGTGCCCTCTATGGTGAATTTCTATCAATGGACAAATTGTAACGTGAAAGCCAATACAATTGAATTCAAGCTGGTAAATACAAGAGTGCAATTTTGAAAGAGGAGTTGTTGCTCTTAATTTTACTTTTCCTTTCATTGAATAATTAATAAATAAATGTTGCTTGTTATAAGCAGTAACACGTGTTTCAAAGAATCCAGGCAGAGGGTTGTAAGATATGAGACCACCAGTGGGTGTAGTCTAATTAAATTTTGACTGATAGTTTTACCTCAGTATTGATAGGTGAGCAGGGGACGGGAGTACCCATTAGATTATGGGTATTCTATTTTGTTTAAGCTCACTGCACCCTTCACAGAGGAGAAACATCCATTTGCATATTAGTCTTTGTCCCTAAATCTTTGAGGGAGCGAGCCGCTACATTGAAGTTGGGACGTCCTCCGTCGAAGTCACTGGCTCGATCAGCTATGAGGTTGTCCGGCCACAAGACTGAAGACCCCACCCCAGAGAAAGATGATAGGCATTGTAAAAAGGCCAAAAAGAGGTTGCACTCCAGGAGTAATTCCTCATCGTCCTCTCTCCACAAAAAGAAACGTCGATATCCTCGTCTGCACAACTCAAATTTGTCAGAGGAAAGAGGGAAGTCCTGCCCCGGTGAACGTACTACCAGAGCCGAGTGGGAATCCTTTAAAGAGCAGATGCTCGACATGAAGAAGGCAGTCACTGTGGGTACAAGGCAGCCCTCGAAGCAGCAGACCTTGTCAGTCCCAGCTATGACTGGTCTGTCCAGCGACAACAAGACTGTGTTGGGTTCAAATCCTTTTGTGTCAACGCCGTCCGTCGATTTATCAATGATGCCTTTCAAACTGCTTGCAGCGCTGGTGCACTTGATGCCACCCGCCCTGAAACCATTGACGTTGAAGTCAATTTCGGTGCCAACTATGGAAAAGTCGTTTGTTCCTGATTCGAGAAGCTCATTCTTCCACACTATGCACTCCATATTTGGGGGCAACTTTGAGCTGACACTGGATTCTTCCAGTGGCACAGACTTTTTTGCTGATCAGGCTGATCTCCTAGCGCTGGCAGGAGATTTACAAAATGCTAGCAGTTTGGACAACTCGCCAGAGCTTGAAACACAGCAGGCTTACCCCCATGGCCATGCCAATGCCTCCTACAGAAAAACAGTGGTGAAGGTGGTCGACACCCTGAATCACTCTGCCGATTTTGGCTGATGAGCTCACTGACATCCTCGATGTGGGCCCACCGGCAGAAAGGGCCGTGCCCTTTAACTTGGCAACTGCTGACCCGATCGCCACACTGTGGCAAAAAACTTGATTCTGAGTTTGCAAAAAAGTACAAACTGGCAAAAGGGGACACACCCTACCTATCGACCCATCCAACACCAGTTGGGTTAGTAGTCCAGGTGGCCACAGTTTCCACTGGCCCTTCTACGTCCACCTCTAATTTGTCAGTCGACAGAGTCAAAAAAATATGACGCCTTAGCTAAGAACATTTTCTCAGCTGGCATTATGGCTCCTAAGGCTGCCAACGCTTCCTGTGTGTTTGCCAAATACACACATGGCCTATAGAGGACAATTCAAGAAGCAGCAGAGCACATCCCACAGGGGAAAATGTAGGAGAGGTTTCTCCGCTTGGTGGATGATGGCAAAGACGTATTCCGCCAGGCTCTGCAATCCGGTCTGGATATAGCAAATTGTGTTGGTATGGCGATGGGGTTGACAGCAGTGTTACGTAGGCAAGCCTACTTGCACAGCTCAGGTTTTGCTCCTAATGTTCAAAACAAGCTTTTGGACATTGCCTTTGTGTGCGAACATCTCTTCACCCAATGCCAGTGAATCCTTGGAAACATGTAAAGCGTCCAAGGTGGCTGCAAAGTCAGTGGGCCTGGCTGTTCAGCAACCAGCAAAACATTCCTTCTGCTTCTACTCAAGGAGTAGAGGCGACCAGCGGGTTGCCTCGTTAAGAAAGAAGACTCACCTCATGCAACCTAAGCATGGGCACAGACATGTGCCATGCTCTGGGAGGGGCAGAGTAGCCTCTAGGGGCCAGAAGCCTTCGGCAGCGGCACTGGGGTTGGCTACAGCCCCAAAACTGCTTTCATTTCTCCCCCACGTTTCCCTGGTTGGTGGGAGGATTGGAGAGAACATGCACACTGGTGAGAGATAACATCTGACGTCTGGGCATTGGCCCTGAGTGGTCCAATTCGAAGAGGCAAAATTTGAACAGAAACCACAAACACAATGAGGCATGCCATAGGAGGCCATCCCGCATTGCGCATTGCCCCCCACCCAGAAAAATAATCCAAACAGACCAAAAAGATCTGTGAATAGCACAGCCAGGAGAAAGATCATTCTGGAGCCATACACTGGGGGAAATCACGGTAGTGAGCATGATTACAGCAATACAATAATACAGGAATTTTGCATAAATACAGTGGGCAATGATACGAGTGATGTCACTTCCTGTCATTTCATCAGAGTGAAAAGTGATGTGACATCGCTTCCTGTCATGTGATCTGCATGTCACATGATGTCATTGGAAAGTTATGTCACTTTCGCTACCAATGTCATTTTGTGGATTTAACTGATCTTCTTTTTTTCCTTTTAATATATGGATCAATTGCATCAATTTATTTCTGAATATAAGTATTTTTTTGTTTTATTGCTCAATACAGCATTCCTACAGTACTCATAAAAACATGGAATAATGTTGTTACTAATGTCACTTTAATGTTTCTTGTGCAGCGCCAAGCATGCAACCTTACATTTTTCATGCCACATTACAGTTAGCAAGTCTATTGCTGTCTGTCAGCTGCAGATGAGTACTCACAGATAAACCCTATATACCCTTGAAAACAGACTACATGAATGAATAACATTCCTCGAAGGGGACAGGTGTCAGACTTAACCTTTCACCTTGAATGCTTTAAGGTAACAGCAGGCCTATAGAAAAGTTATTTCCTTACCACCCCTCCCCATCACTGCCATGCCCCTTCATCTATACCAGTACCCAGGAGAAGGATACATCTTTCTCCACAGTAGCCTCACAAGAACATCTCCAAGCTATTGAACATGCTGCATGCGGGTTGATCTCACCATAATTCAATAGGATGTTTATTGCATCCTGACTCCGGATTACATGAACAACCTAATCAACTGCATGTAGAATGTTTGGTATAATGCTTACACGTTTATGGTTGTCAGTAGGTAGTTCGTTACGCTCTTTCTACTATCTAAATGTGTTTCTGTATGTTGTGATTTACTGCTGCTCATTCCTATTTTTCATTTCAGGGACATTGAAGCTTTGGGATTTTGGAAGTGGCGAAGAACTTAAAGCTTTTAACCCGAAGAAAGGAGCTCCCGAAAGGGAGAAATGGTTTTGCCAATTGGTGTATCTCAAGGCTAGTGAAAACCTGCACAGTGTTTTAGCCTTAGACAGTGACGGGAAGATCAAAATATTTCAGGTGACTGTCATTTTACAATTTGATTTACTCTATAACACTAAAAAACCAAAATAAATATCTTCTGAAAAGACTTATGCATTCTGAAATTCTGAAAGAAATTCCAAAGGTGTGGTGGATACTGTTTGGGTGTCTCCATTAAACAATATACATGCACAATAAATAATATTAGAGAGGGCGCAGGTAACGTGTGTGGTTTCAATGCTTATTAGCAATTTGCTTCCTGTTTGTCATTGTACATATATTGTGCCTTCGCTGCATGTGGAAGTATTTAAACAATATCATGATTAAACTATCTGCACAGGATCACAGAAACAGCTGGAGCTACAAGTCTCTGTTTTGAATATTGATTTTTTTTATAACCATGCCTAATTGAGCCTCTAAAAAATACAAACCTGAAAAAGGCAGAAGTAGCCGGACCCAGGCAATGCTAGTGTTTGTGAAACGAACTACCTTATTAAAGGTTGTATTTCTTTACTTTTGTAAATTATAGATATATATCGCTGCAGATTTAAATATTTCAAATTATGATTTCAAACACTTAAGTAAGAATCAAAACACATCAATAAAGTAACATTAAATAAAATACATATAACTGAAAAATTCCAGAGTCTGAATAGCCATCCTCCCGTCTATTCATTATCTCTTTATCCTTCAGTGGAAACCTTCTTTGCAGATTCATTCAATGGTTCCTGTTGTTATTTATAATAGTGGAACATGTTTAAGGAGATGTTTAAGGAGATGTGGTCTGTAAAACACATATTCCCAGTACATTACATGTTTGATAAATGGAGGCAATACCTTAACAAATGTAGTCATAGCATTTGAAATCAATGCTTAAATCTTCTCAGTTGAAAAGATTTCCCAAATGTTCTCCCACCAATTGGCATTTACTGAACCCGCAGATGTCTTCCAGAATTGAACAACCAATAAGCATGCTGCCATTAGAAGATAATGATACAAGTAGTGCTACATTTCCAGACATTGCGTTAGTTGGCAAGGAGTTGAGTCGCAGTTACAAGAGAGAGACACTCCTACACTGTGCCTTTAATGTGACAGAGCCTCCCCTCTACATAAATCCAAGCCAGGCGCATAGCGCCGGTGTGCTAATTGTTAAGGAGTTTAGCCAGAGTTAGGTCGGTGGTGGGGCAGGCATGAGGAAGCCTCCATAACTACAGATGGACCCGACCCAGCCGCGCAACTGGAAACAGAGGTTTCACAAAGAAAAGAGGTCAGCTCTATTATAATGCCCCGTCTAGATGCACCACAAACTCCCTATAATGGGAAGGAACATGCTGGTAACAACACAGTGACTGTGTTGGAAGATTCATGGGGTTCGAGCATAGCCTACCCATCAGAAGGAGAATCGCCAATCGGAAATGGTCGGAATAGTGCCTCAATGGATGGGTTATCAATGAAAGCCATAGCAAATTATACTCCACCTCCTCCCCCAACAACACTGAGCGCTGATCCAGCCCTCCCCACCATGAAGGCAACTGAAGCAGGCAGGGGTGAGGAGGGGATGACGGGCCCCCGGAAGCCTTCCCCCCTCATGAGCAATCTTAATATCATTCTCCCATATCCAACGCAGAATGCTATAATGGTCAGCAACAGATCAGTGATTGTCCACCTACGTCTGACGAGACAGAACAGGGACTTGTTACCAGCTCGAGGATTGTGATCCAGGGCATCGCAATGAGGGAGCGGGAGTCAGATATTTGCCGCCTTCAACCTACTGACTCTAAAGCTCAAATGACGATTAAGAGTCCAACAAAACACCCCTCAGAACTGGCTGGTCAGTTGTCACAAGACATAGCGGAAATACAGTCTTTGATTATTAGCCAAAAGAGACATAATGACATTTTTGATCAACTTCCACCACAGGCCGAACAAAGCCCACCATTAAGTGACCCCATCGCACACCTTCATCGTTTGAACGCTTCTGTTGCTACATCACATGAGAATCCCAGGGCTGCAAGCTCCCCAAGCATCAGAAGTAGCACAATGGACCTTACAATGGCGCAGACACTTCGATCGAACCATCCTGCTATGCCTACTATCATAAGTGGCCTGGAAGCAATTGAACCCCCAATAGGCGATGTGCAAGAAGCACTACCCGTAACGCCTTTGTCTTCTGGGCCTGACACGTCGGAAAGTAGCTTGGATGAGAGCAGTCTGGACAACACTTACAATGGAACGCCATTTAAAACCATTTAAAACAGCAAACCAGAAACCTGAAGTGCGTCATAACTGTTCACCAGAGAACCATCTCCTTAACTCCTTTTGCTGCAAAACTCTATGAAACTATAGGAGACACCTTAAAAGACCAATCTACGTTACTAGCACTGATTCATTCATTCAAAGTAGATCTTCCTAGAATCATTTGTGGCTACGATTCAATCAAGTTTGGACAAGGAGGCTGAAGCGTCAGCCCAGTGGCAGGCATGACTGATTGACTTGGCTTTAGGAGAGCAATATGACAATATAGCCGTGATGTCGTCAATTCTGGAATTGATGAAATGGTGTCGATCGAGGGGACGTGGGTGTACTACTAAAATCGATTCTAATTAAAATGATATAATGGTCGACCCGGCCTTGTTGCCTATGGATAATGATACATAAAAAAAGAGAAAGGAGAGAGCCAGACCATCTGCCCTCAATGCAAATCCTTGCAAGCCACCAAACGAAAGTTTTAAAAAACAGCCTACGAGAGTCAAGACGATAAGGTTCAACACTCAGTTCTAGAAGTAGAAACAACACAGGTGACTTCAGATGGAGAAGCAGATGATGAGTAAGATCTGTCATCTACGAAAACACAAAACTCTGTACACTAGGCCAAAGCAGAAAATTGCTGATCAGGACCGTTCCAGACACTGGAAGAAAGACGCCTTTTACTCTGAGTAAGCACTCGATGTATCGGATCGTGGTACACATAGAGAGGAAGCAAACAAAACTAACCAAAAGACCTCCCTCCATTGCTCCTGAAACCACACGAAATGACTACACAGTAGTGATAGAGCAACTCTTGATGATGGAGAACGGCTTGATTCTCAACCGAATTAACATCCTAAAGCTTCTTCGCCATATACCTAGGCTCAGATTTATGTATTCTGATGTTATTAAAATATTGCAATCTGTGGAAGAAAGATTGGACTGGGTCATCTTGCATCTTTCCTCTCCGTTGGTTGAAGCAGCGTTCCTTGAAATGGCAGCCTCCTTTCTCCGACTGGTATTTGAACTATCCAAGGATCTTCGGAGACCTAGACTGCATAGTCCGAGGGAAAGCATTCAGGAAAATAAGTAACAACTGCAAGAAAATCAAGCACAGGAATATTGACAGAAAGAAAGCGGAATCCGGGAACACATGTAAAATGAAGAACGTTGGACACTGAGAACGATGATTACTTGTGGATATAATGAGGTTTGACCCGATGGAAAGGAACGCAGCAAGAAAGCTCAATATCCTCAGACGCAACCGTCTAGTACAGAGTGATATTAAGAATAGCTCACAGGCTATAATTCCTTGGATGTCTCCAAGGGAATACTAGCAACAAGAAGACAACTTGGACTTGCCCCTGAAGCTGTGCTCTTGGAACACAAGAGGGTTCATATATCTATTCAGGGAGGGGAACACAGAACTATCGAAATGCAACTTCTTGTGTTTTCCGGAGACGTGGCTCCGGTCGGTTCCTTTATGCCATGGTTACATTGCATGCTTAAATCCGGCCAATCAAAGGCAACACGGGCGTCCATCCTCAGACCTATTGGCTCTACTGAAATCTGGCCGTGGCTTGACCATGGTAGAAGTACTGAACCCCCACCCTATCATCCAAATTGTGATAGTGGACTGAAATTACATACTGCTGGGTGTATCTGGGCCTTTGGTGAATTTCAACCTCTATTGGAATTTGGCAGGGAATGATGATGCCTCTTTTATTGATGTAATTTAGTGCTGTGTGGATGATCTGTTTGCTCGATTTAACGATCCTGAAGTAGTTCTGTGTGGTGACCTGAAAGTGCACTATTTTAATGTGAAGGGCTTTTGACTAGCAGATAAATTAACACTGAACAAAGCTTGTACATGGTTAAAAAAACTCCAGATATGTTCAATCCACCTGCTAAATGGTCAATTAATAGGTGATATCCCAGCCACCCTGACCTGGCGGAGAGAAAAATCAATAGCACATCTAGATTACATTTGTGCCTACCTCAAAACATCCTCGTCCTTCGCCGGTTTATCAGTAATTGCTACGGACAGTAGTGACCATCAGGGAATCTGAAAGGCAAGTTTAAACTATTTCTTGGTAGTAAAAAACGAGATTAAGTCCACTCAATAAAATACCTTGGAGTGGGGGTGAATTCCAGTTTCAGTGAACACGATTGGGAAACAGCACTCAGAACAAGAGCTGAGAGTTTGCCCGGCAAGAGTTGTCTCTACATAAAAAATATGGTACATTTTCATTACATCCGGTGGTCACTTTTTACAAACGTAAGGTGACTCCTATTCTAACCTACGGAGCGGAAACAGCCCTTGATCTATCATGGGGAATATGGGACACTTTGGAAGCCATTTTTTGGCACTGAGTACTCACATGCTATTTGGAAGTTAGACATGATCAGTCTCACAAATTCTGGGCCAAAGTCAAATGCACCCAAGATGCTAAGTATACACGTCTACGTTTTGCTATCAAATCCCTTAGTGGCCTATAATGCCAACAGTGCAAACCATTGCTCCGTACATGTTCTGAAATGTTACAAGTTTATTCCCTGCCTAATGTTGTCGTGGGTATCTCTACCCATGATCAAATCTGTTTGATCTGGGTCACTCAATGAGGGCAAAATCCCCCTTGATCTAGCCACCAATTTTTTGACAAAAATGTTTGCTTCTCTGTTAAGGAGACTGATTGTTTGATAAAATGTACAATCTGTTGGCTCTTATTTTATTTTTGCTGCAGCTTTGAAACTACTGCATGAAAACAAGACAACATATCTTTCCTAGCATTGCTTTTGATAGAGATAGGGTTATAGTCTCTCATCTTTTTCCATCATTCATTTGAATGCACGATCCGCATTAGGACTATATCCATTGAAGGCTCTGACTGTTGATTGATTTATCCGGTACTCATGTCCTACCATAACAGGGAAAGGGGCAGAAAGAAGGACCTCCAAGAGTGGGCAGCAACAGGAGAGAAAAGTACGGCACACCTCTGCTCTGTGCCTCACTTTCCTTTTTTGGGCCGCCTTATCTAGGAGGCCACAAACTGGCCGAAAGGAGCATTGTACTCCTGCCATCCTTCAACATTCCCAATACCTGGGCATTGCGCAGTGCGTCAGAGATGCAGTCATGACAGAGGGAGTGGAGGGATCCTCTAGTCCCCCTTTACTGCCAGAGTGCTCTCACTGCCCCGATGTCACCATGTCTGCTACCTTTGTTTACATAAGCTGTATCCTTGTTATGTAAACTATTAAAGCGCACTGTCACCAGCGGTATCTTGGCGCTAAGAAGGAGAGAGGGAGGAATACCAGTAAGGCCAAAGCATGAGTTAGAAGAGCAAGGTCTTTACAGATTTTATGAAGGCTACATTTTTAGGTATAGCCCTAATCTTTGGTGGCAGGTTGTTCCACAATTGAGCCGCGGCCACAGAAAAAGCCCAACCACCAATCCGTTCACAACGGTATGGGGGGACCACCAATAGATCGGCTGATGAAGAGTGTAGTAAACGGGAGGGGAAATAGCATGCAAACTTGGACTGGAGATATTCTGCCCCCTGTTCATGAAGAGCTCGGTGAACGATGCAGAGAGACTTAAACACAACTCTCTGGCCAACAGCGAGCCAGTATAGAGCACGTAGAACCGGAGTGATATGAACACCATAGAGGGAGCCGATCACAGTGCGTGCAGCCAGATTTTTAAAGCGCTGGATTGAGCCTTTAGGCTGCACCTGATATAATGAATTGCAGTTGTCCAGTCGACTGAGCACCATGGCAGCAACAACCGTGGATAGGAGGCATTTGGGTACCCTACAGCATGACCTCTTCCTCCTGGTACATGACTGCAAAGTACTGCTCCGCAAATGCCATTGCTCCATCAAAGAACCCTTCCCCCAATCTAGACACCCAAAGCCAAAAGATTTCCTTTCCTGACTCCTTCATGTATGCCACCCTCTCACAACCTTTCCCTTCAGCTAAATCAGCTTGGCCTCTACCCCACTCTGCAAACGCTCATACTTCCCTTAACCCTCTTGCCTGCAACATACATTTAATTCATACAAATACAATTACCTGACATAGCAGCTCTGTGGATGATGCTTCCCCCCTACTGTTTTACCCACCCAACATTCTCCCCTAACACTATCTCTGTAAACCCCTTCCACTCTTACCCCACCTGTAGATTGTATCTACCCTAACAATCTCAGTCTAAGCAACCAGGCAATTCCCACAATCGTACGAGGCTACCATACCCAACTACAATGACAGGATAAAACCATACACTAGAAAACAAGCTCAGCAGGATCTTATAGTGCGTATTCTACCCAAGAATAACTCCACATACCACCTATCCAACAGGACGTTAACCAAATTCAGAAGATGAGTTTCACAGGCTAACTCCCTGTGAGATCAAATATTGTGATACATCGATCTACAATGATCTGCTATTTCCTAGTATACACTGTTTCAACATTTATTTATTTTTTCTCTCTGTTTTCTGTTGCAATGTTTCACCTCCTTTACTACCTCATTGATATATTTATAATCAATTTGTGTGCTTGAATGCAGTTGTGCAATTGCACGCAAATGAAGCATGCTTCCCAGGCCAATGACCTAATGAAACCATGAGTACATACCTAGTCAAAGTTCAACATAGCCCCCACTTGTTTATGAACAATGTGACCAGTCACACAGCCAAAACAAGCAACTGACATGACGTACCACACAACACACCACAAACCAGCATAGCATCACCATGCTATCAGGTTCTAGTATGTGATTGACGTCTACATTAATATCTTCTCAAGTCTTGATCTGTCTCTATAATGTAGAGAAGATTCAAATGTAAATTATTCATTGTCAATATGCAATAGCCACATACAAGGCTAGGCTCTCTTTGGATTGCAACTTGTTATGCAGTGTGACTAAGTCCCCTGCCTGTCTCTTGGACTTGAGGCTGACTGCCCTCTAAGTGATGCATGGCCCTGAGGTGTTATGGGGTGCATTTCCTGGTTCATGCCACCACAGGTAGAACTTGGCCAGGGACCCCGCACTCCAAAAATAAGCTTAAAATAGTGGGAAGACAAAGTGGTGATACAATAGTAATGCTCAGTCAGACCAGCACACAGATCATAATTAACCAATCAAGTGTCAAAACTAATAATTGCATTCCAAAGCGTTGTAGGAGTCAAGGGAAATTGGAGGTGCAGAAGGCACTGGAGAGGAGAATCAAAAGCTGCTATAAGAAAGGTTGGAAAGTGGAGAGGGTCAAGTTGGAAGAGGGGAGAGTAGGCTGGAGAAAAGCGGTTGACAAGGAGGAGAAGGAAAAGCAAAGATATGAGGAAATGGTGACTTAAGAGGAGTAGGTGAAGTTGGAGGAGAGGAGAGAAGATGGGAAAGGAGGTTTGGGCGGAAAACAAAGAAAGACAGAAGGAGATGGTGGTGACTACTAGAGGACATAAGAACAGAGCAGGAGGATGAGTACAGTAGGAAAGTGTCAGGAATCGAGGGTGAAAACTATGGAATCAATGGAGGCTCAAGTAGACAGCACGCTCTAGTCCTCATCCAACATGGCGACTTCCACTATAAATCCTAGCTCCGCCCCTAGCTCCGTGCGTTGTATCTGTGTTTCCTTTCACTGTTAACGCTCCGTGTCGCTCTATTGAGTTTTCACCCTCCTCTCTCGGTTCTGTGTGTACTTTGCCTTCCCGTGCCCCTCTCCCGTCTATCTGTTTTGGGACGTTATCTTCTGTTCAGTCCTGGTATATTATATCTGCAGTTTCCCTTCGGTTACTACAACCTTTTCTTGGCTTTCTCTTTTACTATTTTTCATACGCGGCTTCGGCCGGCGGTCCTTCTCTGCCTTTCGCTTCTTTCCTCTTGTCCGCTTTCGGCTTTCTTTCCGCTTTAGACCACCTGGTCGTTCTACTTCAGTCGCGATCCCCGGATTGCGTCCTACTTCTCTATGCCTTCTTGTCTTCCTTGCTACTCGGCGTCCTCCGCTGCTCTAGCCTTCTGCCGCCTGCACGCCTGCACGGTAGGCTTGGTTTATTTTTCTTTAATTTACCGCAAGCTCCAACTTTTCCTTTCCGCCTTGCTCTCCTATTCTCTGGGTTCTCCTACCTTCTGATTGTAATCCTGTGTACTTACTGTTGGTCTCGGATTTCTTCCTGTTTCCATTTTTGTTTGTGTTACCCTTCTACTTCCCGGATACTATTTTCCTTCCCAGCCCTCTTCAGCAAGCTTCAGTACTGTCATGGAAATCCCTCATTTACATTGAACTTATCTCTGAGTCTACTTGGCATTTTGCTTTGGGAGAAACAGCCTGAACATTCCTAAGTCATTGGAACCACTCATCACTCTCCTGCATTTCATCTACCAAAGGTTTTTTCTGCCATCTGGCTTTTTCCCTTGGGGCAGAGGCTGGCCCCCTGGAAGCCTCCGAAGGCAGGTTTCAAATACTGCCAAGGTGGCCTGCGGAGGGGCCAGACCTTATTTGCAGGAAAAGAAGGTTCGAACTCCTAAGGATCAGACTCCATCTAAGAAGAAGGAACGTCTTAAGGACATAACCCTCTCATAGATTGGTCTGCCAATAGAGTGTGCTTTGAATCTCAGTTCTGTAAATCTACCTGTATGAATTATTCTACTGCCAAGGTTGTTGCCAAGGAAGGAACCAACACATTCAGACCAATAATTATATCTGCAGTTTCACTACAATATCAATAATTTACAGAAGTATTCCTGGATACCATTCCCAAGCAATTACCTCCGCACAGAGCAGAGGACTGCAGCATAGACCTGATACTGGATTCTACTGTGCCTTTCGGAAGGATGTATCCTTTGTTTCTCCCAGAACGAAGAGCACTCAGAGAATATCTTGATGCCAATCTCGAGAACGGGTTGATTCAAGAATCAAAGTCTTCCTGTGGTGCTTCATTGTTTTTTATCCCTAAGAAGGATTCGGATGAGTTACGTCCATGCATTGATTTCAGAGGTCTCAATAAGATCACAATTCGAGACAGATATCCCATGCCCCTCATACGTGACATCTTGGAAGCGGTTCAAGGGGCTGTGTACTTCACTAAGCTGGATCTAAGAGGAGCTTACCACCTCCTAAGAATAAATCAGGGAGACGAATGGAAGACGGCTTTTTGCACGCCGTTCAGTTTATATGAATAAAGAGTCATGTCGTTCGGTCTTGTGAACGCTCCGGCTGTTTTCCAGAGGTACATGGAAAAGGTGTTTGCAGACATGTTGTACCTATCAGTAGTGGTCTACTTAAACGTCATCCTTGTCTACTCCAAGTCACTTGCCAAACATAGGCTACTGGTCCAGAAGGTGTTGCGACGGCTACGAAACCATCAGCTGTTGGTCAAACAAGAAAAATTCCAGTTTGAGGCAACTTCAGTGTCTTATCTTGGGTTCATCCTTTCCCAAGAAGGAATCTAAATGGATCCAAGAACGGTCAAGGCTATCCAAGAATGGAAGGAGCCAGTAAACATAAAGGAGCTGCAGAGTTTCCTGGGTCTAGCTAACTTTTACAGGCAGTTCATTCCTAACTTCTCACAGACAGTACTACCCCTTACTTCACTTCTTAAGAAGGGTGTTAAGTTTTCATTTGAAGGCGAACCCAAGAAAGCTTTTCTTATCCTTAAGGAAAGTTTCTCAACCGCTCCCATATTGATCCAGCCAGACCAGATGAAACAGTTTATCCTGGAAACTGACGGTTCTATCGGAGCAGTAGGAGCCATACTTCTCCAAGAATCAGAAGACAGCTATGAACATCCGGTTGCCTATTTTTCCAAGACGTTAACCTGCAGTGAACGGAACTACTCTGTTTTGGAGAGAGAGTTATTGGCAATCAAGCTGGCATGCCAAGAATGGCGCCATCTCCTACAAGGAGCGACACATTGCTTCGTGATTCGTACTGACCACAGAAATCTGAAGGTGCTACAGCAGATGGAATGTACTAATGCACGCCATGCCCGATGGGCTTATTTTTTCCTACAGTATGACTTTGTTATAACGTAAATCCCTGGAACTGAAAACAAGAAGGCTGATGCCTTGTCACGAAGTAAGGGGGAAGGCTCGGGGTTATATCAAGGACATGACTTGGTGTTTCCAAAGCTAAAGATTCTAGCCTCTACTACCACATTTCTTAAGGAGCTGTTACCACTGTATCAGAACTGCACAGAGCTCCCTTCCTCGATCATACAAGGCAAGGAAGGATTGTATTATTATGGTAAGGCTCTCTTTGTCCCAACCAAGAAGCTTCAAAGGATGGTTCTTTCCTTGTGCCATGATACGCCATTGACGGGTCATCCGGGTATAAGAAAGGCCTACGACTTATTACGTCAGGGTTTTTGGTGGCCAACCCTCAGAAACGACGTGCATCAGTACGTCTCTACTTGTTCTGTATGTGCCTCAAACAAGAATCAGACGGGAAAGCCCATAGGTTTGTTGCAGCAACCTTCTATATCGGAACGCCCTTGGGAACACATATCCATGGACTTCATCGTGGATCTTCCTCAATCTTCTGGCATGACTGTAATCATGGTCACTGTGGATTCCTATAGCAAACTGGCACACTCCTCGGCCTTCCCACAGCTGCCTTCGGCCTCAGATACCCAGCTGTCTTCCTTCGAGACATTGTCCATCTGCATGGCTTGCCAAGAACAATAGTGTCTGATCGTGGATCCCAATTCACTTCCAGATTTTGGGCCACTCTCTGTCACAGTTTGGGAATCCATAGGTCGCTTTCCTCAGGTTATCATCCCCAAAGTAATGGCCAGACGGAAAGACTCAACGCTAGCATGGAACAATACCTGAGGTGCTTCTGTAGCCCACAGCAGGAGAAGTGGTTCAAATATCTCTCGCAAGCTGAGTTTGCCTATAATAATGCCATTCACACGATTATCCAGATGAGTCCTTTTTCTTGTACCTACGGATTCAACCCTCAACACCTACCCTGGCTTAGTACTCCATCTACCAAGGTTCCTGCGATAGATGAGGCTCTAAGAGACCTGCATGAAGTACATGAGGTAGCCAAGAAGGCACATCTAGCCAGCCAAAGGTCCCAGAAGAAGTGAGCGGATAGGAGCAGACGTTCCAATCCTGAGTGGAAGATAGGACAGCTAGTCTGGTTGTCCAACAGATTTCTACCTAGATGGGTCCACACAGGTAAATTTTCCTCGCGTTTCATTGGACCCTTTCCTATTGTTCGACAGATCAATCCAGTAGCTTTTAATTTCAAACTCCCGGATTATCTAAAGAGAGTTCATCCTGTCTTTCATACCTCTCTACTCAAGGAGTATAAAGAAGATCCGTTTCAAAGACCAGTTCATAAAGGACGCACCAAGGTGGAACAGATTCCTGAAGAGTACGAAGTGGCTCGTTTAGTTGATTCCAGATACCACAAGGGCAGACTGCAATACCTGGTTCATTGGAAGGGCTATCCCAAAGAAGAAAGATCCTGGGAACCTGACTATCACATTCATGCCCCCCATCTGGTGAAGAGATTCCATCAATTTCATCCGGGTAAGCCAGGGGGTTCCCACAGGAGAAGGGGGTATACTGTCAGGAATCGAGGGTGGAAACTATGGAATCAATGGAGGCTCAAGTAGACAGCACGCTCTAGTCCTAATCCAACATGGCGACTTCCACTATAAATCCTAGCATCGCCTCTAGCTCCGTGCGTTGTATCTGTGTTTCCTTTCACTGTTAACGCTCTGTGTCGCTCTATTGAGTTTTCACCCTCCTCTCTCGGATCCGTGTGTGCTTTGCCTTCCCGTGTCCCTCTCTCGTCTATCCGTTTTGGGACGTTATCTTCTGTTCCGTCCTGGTATATTATATCTGCAGTTTCCCTTCGGTTACTACAACCTTTTCTTGGCTTTCTCTTTTACTATTTTTCGTACGCGGCTTCGGCCAGCGGACCATCTCTGCCTTTTGCTTCTTTCCTCTTGTCCGCTTTCGGCTTTCTTTCCGCTTTAGACCGCCTGGTTGTTCTACTTCAGTCGCGATCCCCGGATTGCGTCCTACTTCTCTATGCCTTCTTGTCTTCCTTGCTACTCGGCGTCCTCCGCTGCTCTAGCCTTCTGCCGCCTGCACGCCTGCACAGTAGGCTTGGTTTATTTTTCTTTAACTTTCCTCAAGCTCCAACTTTTCCTTTCCGCCTTGCTCTCCTATTCTCTGGTTTCTCCTACCTACTGATTGTAATCCTGTGTACTTACTGTTGGTCTCGGATTTCTTCCTGTTTCCATTTTTGTTTGTGCTACCCTTCTACTTCCCGGATACTATTTTCCTTCCCAGCCCTCTTCAGAAAGCTTCAGTACTGTCATCGAAATCCCTCATTTACATTGAACTTATCTCTGAGTCTACTTGGCATTTTGCTTTGGGAGAAACAGCTTGAACACTCCTGAGTCATTGGAACCACTCATCACTCTCCTGAAGTTCATCTAACAAGGGTTTTTTCTGCCATCTGGCTTTTTCCCTTGGGGCTGAGGCTGGCCCCCTGGGAGCCCCCGAAGGCAGGTTTCGAATACTGCCAAGGTGGCCTCCGGAGGGGCCAGACCTTATTTGCACGAAAAGAAGGTTCAAACTCCTAAGGATCAGACTCCATCTAAGAAGAAGGAACGTTCAAGAGTCAAGGCAGCGTTTAAGGATCCTAAATCTGAGGATTCAGGTGAGGAGAAGGGGGAGGTGGAGCCGAAGCCTGACAGAAAATGAGGGGAAGGTTAAGAAGAGTGTAAAGGCTGAGAGGTGGTGAGGACCACTTGGCATGAAAGAACTAGGTAATAGAGGAAGCTAGTAAAAAGGGGCCTGAAGCAGACCTCAGGAGAAAAGAGACAGCATAGAAGAGGGTGGAGAAAGATCTAAAGGGGGAGTATAGGAGATAAGCGTCAGTCAGTAAAGGAGATGGAAAAACCTGAGGCATGTTGCATGCAAGCTAGAGGAGGTTTAGAGTTGGGTGGAGGTATGATAACCAGGCACTGAGAAGGAATGGGAAAACTCAAGGGAAAAATACACTTGCAGGAGAAGGAAAAGAGAAACTGTGGTAAAGTTTCCCTTGAGAATGAGATTGTCCCTGCGCGCAACAGAGCTGGGGTATTGGAGAACATAGGCATGTCCCCCGGACAGGGAGGGGTGGTGCAATAGCACACCCAGCCTGGACTGCAGACCAGCTTTTGTGGCACCATCCTTCGTAGAAACTTTGGCACCTTCTTTGGCGATGAGCATCCATCCCTCCTGTTCCTTCCGAGGACGAGTGTGGATGTGCACCCAAGCCCAGACCCAGACTAATGGGTCTCTTGAGAACCAGAACAAGAACACAGAGGAACTAAGACCAAAGCCAGGTGTCAAGGAAAGAAGTGTGGGGGACACTTAAACTCCCCAAACTATGTGTAAGGGACATTACCAGGATTGGACCTCGGATTCAGAGACTTTGAGACAAATCCCTGTGTTTTATGTGTTATTATTTTTTGTTGTGTTATGATTTTGATTAAATTGTTCACAAAAAATGTGCACACATATTATTTCACATCAAATATCTACGTTAAAAATTCAGAAATATAATTTACACATTTCATTAATATACAGAACTTTTGGTAATTTCATTACACGTTACCTACAAACACATATCAATAATAAACAGCAAAAAATTCCCCAAACTTCAAAAAATTACTCAACAACCATGTAAAAAGGCTCTAAAATACTAATTACAAATTCTAGCAGTTGTGAAAGATATTGAGGAACCAGAGGACATCTTTTGCCAAAACTGTTCAGAATCAAAAAGCCTGAGGCTACACACACATTTTCCTAGCTGCAATTGGCGACATTGATCGAGCTCTGGGCAGTTGATGAGAATATGTTTAAAGATTCTAAGATTGATATTTTCTTTACAAAACCTTCACCAAGAGCCCTGGGGATCAATCCGACTTCTTATTTATAGAATTTCTTGAGTTGGTATCAAATTGTATTTTGGTAAAAGCCCCCCTTATTCAGCTCCCTTTCCTTCTGCTATCGGCCCTTGCCCGCTCTGCAGTTGGCGTTTCATTCATAGCAGCGTTCTGTTGCTTCCCCATCTACACTTCTGCTGCTCTCGCGTCCACCGCGGCAGCATCCCTCTTCCTCTACTGGAGCTCAAATCTCTTACCTGATTAGTGTCACAGGATTCAAACGTCTTTCCGCAGATTCCTGCTCCAAACCCGAGGAGTGTTACTTCCCGGGTTACCATCGTGGGTCCATCAAAACACCACCACCTTTACGGAAAGGCTGCAAAGAACCTACCTTCAATAGCAGTGACCCGCATAGTTTTTTTTTTTAGCCATCAGCATTTCCCCCATCTCTGCCTGCTTCGGTGAGGAAGCCACAGGGAAACAGCTCACCGGTGGCCACTGTGGCCTCCTACCGAGACAGGTCACAACCACAAAAAGAAGAAAAGGACTTCAAATACTGACAGAGTAAGGACGTCTACAGATCTGATTCAAGCCTTTCTGGTGAGGACATGGAGGTGGGCAGTGGGTCAGAAGAAAGAGAACAGGTGCATTATACTTCATTAAAAGTGTAATGAAGTTCTAAAAACCATTAAAACACCAACTGTTAAGGTATGCATTGCAATTACTCAAGTACAACGCATTTAATTCAACAAACAAGGAGCCATGAGGCGGTTTATTATTTTGTTATTGCAATTGTACTATACTCCAAATTAATCTAGCTCTTAGTGATAATAACCCAGATCATATCTTATTAGTGCCATAGACAGGCTATTGGGCATGCACAGAACTCTATCATATCCATTTCTTTCCAGTTTACCTATAATATCGGGGCCATAGATTATTTTTGGAACTGCATTTGCATTATAATATTTAATGGTTGGTTCTATTGAAAATCTTCCATACCTTGCAAGAACTGTCTGCCTCTTTAGCCCGATTATTTCAGTTTTAGCTCTAAAATGGGTGAACATAGTGGTTGTGTTAGGTCGAATGGAGATCAATATGTCTAGATATAAAAAATAATCTGTGACCTTAAGGGGCATTTTGTCAAGACTGCATGGAAAGTTAATTACTTTTGTTGTATAAGAAAGTCTCAATATCTGTGGTTTATTTTTATTTATTTTGAAATCATTATGTGCTGCATATGCAATAATCCAAAAGAAGCATATGTTTGCAATATGCAAGCCAATTAACGGGTTGAGAGCCTATACGTGGAGATCCAAGCGAGCAACCCATAAGGTTTTCGTCTATGTCAGACACATACATATTAAATAAACAGGGGGCTTATATACACCCTTGTTTCAGACCTCTTACTGTATCAATGTTCTTGGATAAATTCCCCTAGTACTAGAGTGAAAATGGATTATTATGTTTAGCAATTCAATCGGGAGGCTCCACTTAATGAGGATACCCTATAATTTTTCCCTATTAACCAAATTAAAGGCTCAACTGAAATCAACAAATCATAAAAAGATGCAAGGAGACTTTATCATACTAGCTTTATTTTTCAAGAGTTTCAAAATTATACTGTTAAGGGAAGTGCCAACCAATCTTCTGAAGCCCGACAGAGATTTGTTTAGCCTCTGAAACTTATTTATTCGACCTTGACATATTCCTAAAGTTCCAAGAAATCCTGTTACCTGTCATATTGACAATGACATTTGTTATACCACCAGTCATTGGAAGTATTTAGGGGAGAAATAAATTGACTGTACGCATACTATAATCACTTCAATCTGTATCAATGAAATGGAATGTATCACATTTAAGAAATAAACCCCTATTTACAAAGGTATAATCAATGCTTGACAAATAGGAACCACAATGCCATGCATTTCGACCTTAAAGGTCACCCACTACATTGCCATTTAGACAATACAGTTCCTGTTTCTGGATGGACGTCACCATATAACCTTTTTGTTGGAGCTAGATGATGCATTAGTATCTCATCATCATTAACCTCGTCAACAGTCGAGCATTATGCATTAAAATGCTCCCTCAAATTCAAAAAACAATCTTCTAGGACTTTTATTAATTCATTCAGGAAAAAGACAATTTGACTTTTAGCCAGATTCCAATAAATGTTTAGGATTAAGAGGTCTATTTTAGCAGATTTCTGTCCTATATGTTTTGTATCTAAAAGACCATAAACTCTGGAATCTGAGCTAATGAGGGACCAACCCAAAGAGGATTTAGATGCAAAAAAAGGCGCCTGGAAGGACGTCCTTGTAACCCTTGCATTCCCAATTGTTGGTTAATATGATAATATTCCACGTATATGGAGACGTTAGCCATGTTTCCTTATAATAGGGTATTGCATCAAAAGGGAACAACGCTGAAAGTTACTCAGGAGGTGACAGTGTCCTCTTGTGTTCCAGGATATGATCCCAAGTTATAGCCCATCACTAAAGGTGCTGTGTAGTGCCCCATAGTCGACATGGGATTTTATTGAGTGCAGCTGATAACCAAGACCAATAAAGAGTGCACCCCTAGAGGGGGTGCTTTATTTTCACTGACTTACAGGTGTTCCAACTTTCTGCATTATTGTGGCAGGTAATCGTGAGGTCTTTAATTGTGCAATTGATATTTTGGCTATCACTGGTTGAAGACCACCTCTTGTAAAGGTGACTCGCAAGCTGGACAGCTATATCGTAATCCATGAGTCTAAAACTATCCATTTCAGATAGAAGCATTTCCCGAATAACTGTTGATCGTATGCCACCAAATCTGTTTTACTATCATCCACACATTCCACCAGGTGTATATCACTCAAAGTAATCAATCTGAGTTTAAGGATATCATAAATGAATGCTTGAACATTTGACCTGTTGAGGAGAGTTCTTCTAAGCACAACGCGAGAATCCTTGCCGGCCACACCGGTGTCCCAACATGGATGATAATATCTAGGTTCACTACGAATAGAACCTACACTGGCTGCACGAGCAACAACTCAGATATAATCAGGTCACAAGCCATCTAGTAACAGACTTCACTTGTACCACCAAACAATTCATAGACCAAGCGAATCCACTGGCTATCAGTCCCAGAACGGCAGGGATGCAACCACTCATGCACCCGGTTAAAACATGCAACAGTCAACAAGCACCATCACGTGCACCATAGCAACTTAGAGATCCCACCACAGCGTGGTTCCCACCTCACCAACACTGGTCATTCCCTACCACAGGCCCACTGAGGACCAAAGCTGTGAACACAAAGGACCTGCTCAGACCGCAAACGAGACCCCATCTGGGGCCATGCCCACCAAATCAAACTTTAGTAAGACAAAACATATATATACCAGATACTACGTTAACACGTACCATCCTATACCAATCTAACCCATATCTTTTCTCCCTTCTTCCCCCTCTTCTCTCACCCCCTCTGGTCTTGTCCATTGTTAACATACAAACAATGTTTGTATGTACCATGTATTACACAATCATGTGCATGTAAATTTTAAAATGCTTATAATGGAATTAATGCATGCATAATGGATGTACTCATTTTGCACATCAAACCACTGTTTCACGCACTGCACACACTTTTCACTTCTATCAATTGGCACTCATATCAAACAAACTGCTGGATATGTGTGTAATTTTGAATATCAGCCTTGATAAAGACTCACGAGGTCAAAACACGTGTCGGCTGACCACTACTAGGACTATGAGTCCACACTAAGATAATAATTAAACCTGAACAGTTTAAATCGCAAATAGTGTGGACATCTACTTTTTTCCAAAATACCAACTGCAAGGTAGCTAGGATCCTTTCCCCAGATAATAAGATTAGGTTGGATTATATTTTACAGTAGACTAGTTTAGATATTTAGGATTAGAGACTTTAGATCATGGCAGTGACTGCGTTAAATTTGAGCTAGATTTTTTCTTTGGAAGTGCGAGTGCTGTTAAATGCAGGAAAGCCAAATAAAGCCTCAGGATGGAAAGGGACATTTTCATCCTAAACTGTTTCCTGAATCCCTAGTGAGTTTCATTAGAATAAAACCAATGGGGCACCATGAACTGAAAGACATATATACTAACTGAGCGATTACATCACCCATTAATATGCAGGGATAATGTGTGTTTCTGAGGCAGGATCTTTTCATAAACCTCAAGCTAAGGCATGAGCATGGGCCTGTAGTGCCATAAGTAGAACGTGTGTTATGCTTGAGCTAAAACATGGCGCTGGTGCGCAGTGCATTCTGGGGGCATAATGGATATTTATTCCATGCCTCAGTGAAAAACTGTACTTACTTTGCTGAGAGCTGAATTTGCTTTGCTGAAAAAACATGCTTTCCAAACCTGGTATGCAGCCAGTCAAGGACATTCTGCTGGGAAAGCTGGTTTTGTTATGTCTTGCTATGAGTTATGGAACTGTTTTCCATGGCGTTTGTTTTTAGGAGAGGAGGGAAGCGCTTTGCTCCTTGAGGTTACTGTCAGTTGACCCAGCTGGCAACCAAGGTCACATATCAATGAGCAAGCGCATTGCTAAAAGGTTCGAGAAATTGCCACCCCTGTTTGAGGAGTGCATATATGCGGAACCCCTCAGCGGTCAGACGAGATAAGCACAAAGACCTCAGTCGGAAGGGGGACGCCTTTGTCCGACATACCTGTGGGCTGTTGTGCTCACGGCCTGGCTGTTACCGGGGTCTTCCAGCCGCTTCTGGCGAGATGAGGGATTCAGTTACGCCCACGGTGATGTATTTTCTTTTGAAATCTCTGTCTTTTCTGTGATTTATTTCTGTGTTATCACTTGTTGCTTCCAAGCTATGAATAAATAGCTGTATAAGTGCTCATTATTTCACTAACTGCGTATTTGGCTGGGAGTTATTGCTTCGCCTACCTGCGTTCAAATTATTTTTCTTTGCTCTACACATGTACTGGTGATGAAGTGTCCGTGCGCATTTGGAGAGCAAATCAACGAGCTACCGTTTAGGTCAATTGATCTTGGGTGCTTTGAGGAGGATGACAGGATGAAGGCTGAGATTGGTGCGATTCGAGTAGATCTTCAGTTAATATGTAACATTGCTTCAGGAGGGAGTCCCTGGAATTTTCTAGATTAAACTATTTTTAGAGGAATTTCTCACGCATATTATGGACAGTCCAATGAAGGAAAATAGAAAGCTTTGCCTTTGCCTTTGTTCTTCTGTGACTGAGGCTGGCGGCAAAAGAATCACTGTAATATTAAAGGCCCTGGCCACATCCTGTGATGTTAACGGCCCTGGCCGCATCTTTTGAGGTAGATTGCATGCTGTAGCAATGGAGAGAAGGTCTGAAAAAAGGAGGGCTGGTCTGCAATTTTGCACTGTCACTAGTATTTTAGATAAACTTACCTTTGAACAGCAAGAGTGCCCTCCCTACACATTGGTAATCCATAACATGCTATAATAAACAAAGAAGACAGACATGGATTAGAAGCTCACTGATCAAGAAATTACTGAGTAAGAAGCTAAATATTGTGGGTGATTTTGTAGCGATGTGGCCTTATGGCAGCTATGCCACCAGACGTTCCTGAATAAGAAGCAGACGTATTCTCCTGTTACCAAAGAGTTGCCAGAAATATGTACAGTGCTCAAAATATAATGATGCAGCATTTCAACTTTGTATTAAAAAATATGTATTGCATGGATCAATATAGAATGATTGGCACGTGATATGTAAACACGCATGACAATAAATGGCATAGTAAATGCTTTGACATGATTACACCTAGCAGAGGGCTGTAATCGTAGTAAGGTGAGCATTCTCTACATTAGTGTAAAGAAATGATCACAAATCAAAACATGCTTTTTTGTAATGCAAAAACAAGTGGGTTTTGTGTAAGTGAGACGTTCAGTCCTAGACATTTGACACATTTAAACCTGAAGATGAACAGGCCAGAGGTCTGCAACCTATGGCTCCCCAGATGTTTTGGACTCGGACTTCCATGATTCATCACCGTTGATTATAACGGCTCGGGCTGATGGAAGTTGTTGTGCAAAACTTCAGGAGAGACACAGCTTGCAGGCCCCTGGTTAGAACGACAAGTACGTCTTTGAAGACTCTGGAAAATGTTAAATTGTTAGACTCAATAATATTATATATTGATATTTGCTAATGTAAGAGAAGAATTTTGGAAAGTATAGCATATTGACATGCCTGATTGGAGAACGTCTGTCTTATATCAGCTAATTCGGAGATGGTAGTTTGAATGCATTTGCGTAGGAGCAGGAGCACGGTGCATGTTATGTGCCAGGAAGTTGGTGGAGCAGAATTATTTTTTTCTGGATTCTTTTGCCTAACTTTGTGGGTCTCCCAAACTAGTTCTGGCTTCTATTTTGTTTTACGTTCTGTGTGTGACTGGAGGGAGTGCTACTTTTTTAGCATGTGCTGCCCTTAGCTAGCTAGTCTGTGTGGTTACCAAGGCAGAGGTGCTTGTTAAGCACCCTATTTTGATTCAAGGGTGCTTCTATCACCTGAACATTGTGTTGATGACTAGAGTGTGGCAGCTGTATTTAGGATTCAGCTACACCAGGGTTGTAGCCCTTTTCCCTGTACTGGTAACTCAGTGCACCTTTATTGTAGCAATTGTGGTGCTAATGTACTTTTAAACGTTCTACGCCAGACCGTTTTCGTTTTTGGCCTTTGGTTGCCTATGTGGAAGGTGAAGCATGACCAACACTGCCATTCTTCCCTTGTAAGTTCACCCTGAGCCCAAAAAAGCACCTTCAGTTTAGGCTTACACCAACTGGTTTAAAGTTATCCAGACATCCCAATATACAACCTGTGTGGGAGTGTCACTGTGTTTGGCCATTTTTCAGGCCAGTTCTGATGGGCTGACCATCGAAAGCTTTGTGTGCTGCCTGGAGTCTGATCGGTGGGCTGGTTTGGGCCAGCCCCGGGTGAATGTGCATGTCAGTAGGAGCCCCTTTGAATTCCTCTGATCCGTTCCTGAGACTCACCTGAAGACTGCTGCCTGGAAAGGCTGTTGCTGTTGGTTCTGGTGTGGCCATCCTGGCTGTGCCCTTGATCCTTTATCCTTGCATCCCTGCTGTCGTAGGCGTATGGAATCTTTTGATGGGCTTATCCTTTGCTTTTTCCAGTCAGCCTTGCTGGTTTAATAAGCAGTCCATGCTTGACCTTTCCTTGCCTGCAGTTGTTGTGCCCCTGGTAACATAATTCTAGGCCAAGTGCCTAAAGGTTGGGTGTCTGTCCTTGCAGTCATGGCCTCAAGCTCTGAGTGCCTGCTAGCTACTCTGCTTCAAATCCGTAATTGGTCATCCTGGGTTATCTACAGCAGTTGTCTTCCAGGTGGAACTATTTAATCACTGGCTAGCTGCACCCTCCTGCTCCTCTGGGCTGACATATGACCTTTTCTGGGTCCCAGAGCTCTTTGTGTTGCCATTGCTCATTGCCTTGAGCATCATCTGTCCTAGTAACTCTTTCTTGGGAAAGCCTCCTCCTGGCCCCAGTTGGGTGAAAGGTTTGAGTCACTCCATCTATTATGTGTATGAACGTTTGTTAAATAGGAAATGTTTGTTAAATAGGACTTGTCCGCATTCTTAATTGTATCTGCATTGTGTATTTTTTCGTATATATTTTTTTTTTAAAGTTTCAAAATGAAAAATAAAAACAGTGTTATTATACTTTGCGCTCTTCACTGAAGTTTGGTTGCACTTTTCCATCCTAGGCTAAGGGCCACGAGTGCACCCTTACTGTCCTTCGGGAACTGCCTGATGGCACGTGCCAAATCCCTAATCAGCCAACCCCGGAGCAGATTCCCGTAGAAGGAAGTTCAAGTGGAGAAGAGAGCGAAGGTGAGGAAGAGGAGGACTCTGCTGAACAGGCTCCTCCCCCGCCAGAGGCTGTTGAAGAAGAGGTATGAGCGGTTTAAATTTAATTTGCTCCATTGTATGTTGTACTTTTCTCACGATTACAACACGTCAGGTATTCCTGAATGCACAGCAACAGCTGCCTGTCAACACGTAATTTAAGGAAAACAAATAACCAAACACGGAAGTCTAAGGCCCCTATTAGGAGCGTGGCAGTAATGGTAAAAACAGGCGCTATTTTCATTAATAATTTTCTTTTTTTTTACCAAGCTACTGATTATAAGTGGGCCATCGCAAGCAGTATTATTTTCCACCTGCCTAAAAGACATAAATCTGCAGGCAGTATTCGGTCGAAACTGCATGTAAAAGGAACATGCCCCATTAAAGTGTGAAGGTTGCTTGAAATCTACTAAAAAATCTGAACGTCCAAAATGCTACTTCAGTCAAAAGGTGGTGGCAATGGTAGACAGGTGGGCCTAAAACGGCCATGTTGTAAATATCTTGGCCTAACGTGTGTTACCTTTCGTTAGGCCAAAGGAGGACGCACACACACGGAGATGTTTATGCAACGTATTTATTCTCCCAGCACAAACCGTTAACTGCTGAACCCATATGCATGCATCATTATACTTTGCCGAAACCATACCCTTACCCAGAAATAATTTGGCTCACACATTGTTTGTCAACTGTTGGCAATAAAAGGGCATAGGTTTTTATTGTACAGATATGGTTATGCCAATAACAATAATCACATATCATAAGATAATAAACAATACTTTTGGGCACCGGGTCTTGGGGTTACCCCCTCTGGCCCGTGCCCGCCTTCTTATGTCCCACGACTTGTTTTGGGCACCATACAGTGCCCTGTACTTTTTTTCCTTTGTTCTTCTCCCTTATTTGTAGGGTGGGAGGGTTTTGTGGTAAAAGAAGCAAAAGTTTGGAAGGCACTGAGTAAACAGTGCACCTCCTGTGTGTTTGGGTCCCCGTTCAGGGTCCACAAACTGATTGTGTTTTCTCAGAGCATGACGCTCTGTATTTATAAGACCCAGGGGAGCCCTGGGTCTTTGATGTTTATGGTAGTGGGGGCTGTTAAATGTCAGCCCCTGGCCGGATAGCCGACTATCTGGCCCCCCGGGGGGGGGGCAGGTCTTTGAACCTGATCCCTGCCTGCCTGTTGGTGTCCTTCTGTGCTTAGCACCTAGTTGCATGAAGGAAGGGTGAGGTGATTGCTCACACCTCACCCTTCCTCGGCTTTGTACAGGACAGACTGGGTTTCTCTATGACTAGGAGGGGGAGGAGAGGAGCAGAGAGGGGGAGAGGGCGTCCTGCCCCTTTCCAGGCCTCCTGATGGTAATAGCAGTTACCCTGCCTCGCTTTGTGAGGCACTGCAGCATTGCCCATAGCTGGTGCTTTCTCGCGCCTTACCCATAACTCCCTCTTCCCTCAACAACAACGTCACTGGCCCCGCCTATGTATCTCTCATTGAAAAACTCTGTTTTCATCAGCTCAGTAAAATAACCAATTTCCATTTGCACCTGGGGAAACCCAACACATCGCACCTAATGAAACATAGCACACAGTGGTAGTATAATGAAGACAAAAGCAACAATCCACTGGCAGTGACTGGCAGGGGGCACCAAGCATAGGAATGCTGTAGGCAATCACCCGAAAAAAGGCTGGAAAAGGCCAGAGCTGTGTGACACATCCATAGAGCAACCACCCAGGGCTGGTGTACTAAACAGGCAAATGCAAGAGCAATTCTAGTCTTTGAGGCAGTCATGGCAAAACAAAGAGAGGGGGCGAGGCTCATAGTAGAAATAGGAGAAACATGCCCCCTGTTCAAAGGGCAAGGCAGTCTCTGGCAGCTTTGCAGGGAGCACATTCTGATATTTTATGGGCTGCACAAGGAGACCACCATTTCATTATGTCAGATGCAGACATCAGTATCCGGGTATGTGCTACAAACCACCCACTGCACGAGCTGCAGGCAATTCACAACTTCTGCCGATGCATTGAGCTCAGTCATGGAAGATGGGAGGAAATCACAGTCACTGCATGCACAATGCACCTGAGTAAGATCACATTTGGTATTTCATCAACCTTAAACATACATAATTTAAGGTGATGCTGGATACCCACTCCTGCAAGGCCCTTCAGCCCCATCCATGACACAAGAACCCACATATTGAGACTGCTGCTCCTACAGAGTGGCTATTAGGACTTTTAAATGCCGGGTTTCCATGTCTGTATTGTACAGATGGTACGCTGCAGTTCAGCCGTGACGTGGCTGGCAAAGTGTTATCCTTTGCTGAATGTTGCACACCATAGGTATCATGTGCTGGGTGTCCATGCTTCACCCAGAGCAGCAGGACTCGGAGAGACTACGAGAAGTAGGAGAGTCCATCTGTCCACTGTGACATGTACAGTTAAAGAATCATTATTCAGGAATTGGTTGATATTTCTTCCAGCACTACCATGGATCTGCCCAGACACAATGATTTATGTCAGATGGTCTTCCAAACCAACCTCACCGCTGTCATTTCCTGTAAACTCAACAGTGGAGACCAGCACATTGTAATAATTCTGGTAACAATTAGGCATACAAAACCTCCCACATCTAATCAGTAACACATACCTCCCATTCCCTAATCTCCAACTATAACCCATCCAGTCCCTAATGCCAAACTATGATCACCCCTACATCTCAGGCCAATAGCCCTGTCTCACCCTCCTTAAACCATCTCTCAGCCCCTGCCCCTTTCTTCCCAGCTGGGTGGAGTTGGAGAGGTAGGTCAGTAGTTTCTGAGGACCTACAAAGGTGGTAATAGAGTACTCCATTGTGTCGAAAGCACTGCTCTATCCTTTCCCGGATGTCCACGAGGATGGCCGCCCCTATTCTCTGGATGTGGAGAGTATTTGCCCCTCCTAGGGATTATGGCACCTTGCACCCAACTTATTCTCTGGCTGTCCTATTCCTCTCCTCAATTTGGTCGTGTTTACTCAGCTGAAAGCAGCCTGGTGGCACTGCTAAAAGTTGGTAGTGCCTCGGATGTGATCGGGAAGTTAGGGATGTGGAATGCTGGTACAAAGTGTAAAGATTCTCCAAGATGCCCATCCTCCTTGATCCCTTGGGTGTGGAGGGGAATTGGAATCGCATTGCAAGGTGAATCACCCTGATAATGTATTGTAATCAACCTACCAGAAGACACCCAACAAGTGGGTGCTATTAAGATAACAGTAGAGGCAAAGTGCATTGGTGGGGAGATTTTTGATCAGTAGAAAAATGTGATCATGATAATCTAACACACTGATCACTGCTGTGGAGTTGGTGGATGGGCTAATAGACCATCTGGACCTGTCACTGGCAGATGGAAATAAAGTGCAGGTTGTGGGGTAAAGAAAAACGTTTTCCCCCATCAGCTTGCGGTCACATACATGATGTCATCCTCCAATCCATCCAGGAGAAACTTTTCCAGCAACAAATAGCCTGATTTGCCCATTTTATATCCATAACTAACAAACCATAGAATGAAAACAAACATATCATGATATGATATGATATGGCTTTTGTAATACGCCTATACACAAGTGTTTCAAGGCATGATGAGGTAAGGAGGTCGCAGGTGCAAGGGTAAGTGTCCAAGCAGGTGTCCAAAAGTACAGGTAGGGGGACTGCAGGGTTACAGATACAGATCCTAGTGCAAGGGTTGCTGGTAGGCAGTGTGGTTGGCCAACTGGGAGGGCAGTGACCTGGGTCCAAAATCAGAGGGTAGCCAGGTGACTGGTGCAATATCAGACAGGAAACCAGCAGGGGAGAGGAAGAGAGAAGGCAGAAGAAGAGAGGAAGGTCTTGAGGTGCTTCCGGAACCAGAGATGGTTCTCCGAAAGTTTCAGAGAGGCGGGGAGGCTGTTCCAGAGGGTGGGCCGAGCTGAAGAAAGAGATCAACCACAAACTTGTTGCTTGGAGAAGCGACTGACCCTGAGGGAGTTAGAGGTGGAGGAGCGAAGAGCTCGAGTAGGAAGATATTTACAAAGAGAGAATTGGAGGTATTGAGGACCCAGGCCCCAGAAGGCCTTGTGGACAATGCAGAGGGTCTTGAGCTAATGCTGGAGAGATACTTGCAGACACTGGTAGCCAATGCAGAGATTTCAGTGCTTGAGAGATACAATCCCTGGGCTTGAGGACAAGGACAAATCTTGCAGTCCTGTTCTGTATGAGTTGCATAGGGCGGAGAGTAGAAGCAGGCAGATTTAGAAAGCGGCTGTTGCAGTAGTCCAGTCTAGAGAGAACCAGAGCTCTAGAGATAGTGAGCTTCTGGGGGGAAGGAGAGGTAAGGATAAATACCTCTGAGGAGGTGCAGTTGGTAATTTGACTTCTTAGCGATGTCAGAGATTTAAGGAGAAAAGGAGAGTGTGGAGTCCAAGATGACCCCAAGGTTTTTAGCCTCACAGATGGGAGCAGGAAGAGGACCAAGGGAAGCCGGCCAGAGAGTGACAGGAAAGGAGGGTGCAGGTGTGCCGATGAGGAGAATCTCCTTCTTACTGTTATTAAGGTAGAGATTGTTGGTTGCAAGCTACTCCTGGATAGCAGACAGACAGCCAGAGATGAAAGAAGGAGAGGAGGTAGTAGAGGGGAGCCTGAAAACGAGCTGAGTGTGATCCGCATAGCACTGAAAGTTGGAGCAGAGAGCGGCAACGCTGTGTGCGAGAGGGGCCAGGCAATCATTTCCGAGAAATAATGTGGGCCTTCTGCACTAGCAAATGGCAGTTTCCCAGCGTCATCATTGAAAAGATTCACAGAATACCATATGGCAGCTGGGTGTTTGTGGGGAATCTTTGACTTATGTACTGAACGTTAAACACTTTACTCTGAAGATCTCTGTCATGACTACTAGTTAGTTCTCAGAGAATCTGAAACCAACCCCTTCCTTTGCGCTGAGCTCTACAACTCCTGAGTAAATGCCACATCCCAAAACTCCACTGCCCAAGGGGAACGGGGGAGACAAATCAAGGAAATGTCTATTACAGGATCACTATGAGGCCTAAAGTAATACAAGTTAGTGATCTTCTTTAACCAGAAAGTGCCTCATATAGGGGTGGTATAAAGAAGACTTACCCAGTAGAGGGTGTGTGTAGCATTCAGCCTTCTGTGTTTATTGTCTCATATTCCGTGCGTAATCCAGAGTGGAATACGGAACATGGAACATAGAAGGCTAGGGAAAAAATGCTAAGGAAAAGTCAGTTGAATAGAATGCTGTCGTTGAGCCGGTGGGCTATCATATGATCTTAATAAACTTTGTTTCAATCAACGTGCATTTGAAGATCATTTGAGTGGCGATAAGGATGGGATTATCCTGAATGGCAGTCCACTGAGTAGCCATTTATTTAGGTAGCAACCACAGCTATTACGAAATGGCAGGCTCAGCACTGTAGTTCCAGCCATTACAGAGGACAGCTGATGGAGCGGATGGAAGTATGAAATAGCTCAAGAAAGCGAGGAATTGTTGAAGCAACATAAAGAAAAACAAAAGTGGATCGCTCATCCTACCTTGACGGCAGCTGCGAGTCTGGGTGCTGCAAACACCAAAATAGGTGAGCCGCCCTGCTTCAGACATCAAAGAAAGTTAGCCGCTCAGCGCCATTCATTAAGCCTCCTGATTTCCATGATTTATGCTATGCATGCACACAGTAAACCCCTGAATATTTGGCCAATGCGACCCTAGCGCATGCACCAACAGCACAAGCCAATTACACGAGCCAGCATCAGACTGCTTCGAAGCGCAAGGCCAGTGCACCAGCCACAACAAATTCTCTGCGTGTAAGGAACTTGCAGCAACATACTTCAAAGTACGAGTAAAGGGTCCTTATACGCCTTATTGCGTGCCGCCATTTGTTTGCCACCGGCAACCGGACACAAATTAGGTTAATTGTACAAGACCTATGCTCTGTTTCAAAGCAGTGCAACACAACTTTATTGTAATTTACAAAGGAAGCAACTTAAAGCAAACAGCTGTCCCCTTGAGGTATACCAACTTGAACGTTGACATGATTGTTTTGCCGTAATAAATCTGACTGATATCATGACATGAAATAACGTTACCATGCAATTATTAAAATGCAACGTTGCACAAGTAACCTGTAATCCACATTCAAGGCAACAACCGAACCCTGGCAACATTGCTGGCACATACAAGCACAGTTATTCAACTGCTGAGCTCAATTGTGAACCAAGGCATGCACCCACTACACAGAACATAACTGGTGTTACACAGTTAACCTGTAATTCACATTCAAGACAACAACCAAATCCTGGCAACATCAATTGGCACAATGCTAGTATAGTACATTCAATTGGCGAGATCAACTCGGAAGCAAAGTGCACAACCATTGTACAGAACATACCGGGTGTTCCAATGGAACCTGCAATCACAGTTAACCATGCAAGGAATACCACCAACAAACGATTTCCTGGATTCAAAGGGTGAACCAATAGTGCCCTGGAAACAATGGAAAGAACATTTTGAACATTATGTATGTATTTGCAGCACATGGTCTGAATTTTGCCAGTGAATGAAATAAATGCTTCCTTATACACTCTCTAGGCAACTATGTACAGGAAAAATTTGAAAATCATCCACCCCTGCCCGATGAGGAATCATCGGATCTTACAGAATATGAAAAATCTATTAAAATTTTAAATAAATATTAGGAAAAATCTGTGAGCATTAATCTTGAGAGATACCATTTTGGTAAACGGAAACAAGAAGCTGGAGAGAAAGTATGCAGTTTATTACGGCCCTAAGAGGTTTAGCCACTTCATGTGAGTTTGGCAGTAATCTTGACGATAGACTAAGGGATCAATTTATGTTAGAATGTAACAATGGCAAAGTGAGAGAAGCGCTTTGGTCAAAAAGCAATCCATCCATAGAAGAGGTCCTTAGAGTTGCCAAAGAAGTTGAACACACCAACAAGTGTGTGGAGAAGTTACAAAGAAGAGTCGAAAACTAAACAAAGAAAGAGGAGATTCCACAAATACCAGAGGTTTTAGCATTTCAAGGAAAGAATGCGACCAGAAGTAAGGCAAGTGTTAAAAGAGAGAATATAACAAAGAAGAGAGGAACGAGAGAGATGGAAATGAGAGAAGATGTTATCGCTGCGACAGCATATATCATCTAGTCAGTAGCGAAAAATGTCCTGGCATCAAAGATATATGCAAGAGGTTCAATAAGAAAGCAAATTTACCAATTGTTGTAGAACAAAAATGGAGAATGTTGATTGCATCGATGAACTATGTGAAGAGTTGGAAGAATGAATTATCATCATTGATGATTCGGAAGTAAATCTTGTGGAAGATGAAGATGCAGATGTTGAGAAATCGATAGCTACAATAGAAATTGGTGGTACAAAAATCAACATGGTAATCGACTCTGGAGCCAAGTATACATTGCTACCCAAGTCGATTTTCGAAAAAAGTATGAGGAAGGATATTGTATTAAAAGAAGTAGATGTCAAACCAGTTGCCTATGGAGGAAGACAAATTGACGTAGAAGGTTGGTTCTGGTCAACTATGAAATTCAAGGAGAGAGCAGCCAAAGGAAACATTTACATTTCCAATAAAGGAATGGATCCGCTTCTGAGTTGGTCTCACCAAAAGAGACTTAAAATCAGACTAATGCTGAAGAAACAGTTCATGCGATAGATTAAGACAAGGCATCTGTGTCATTTGAACAACACTCCATTTTTCAAGAGGAACTAGGCAATTTAAAGAATTTTAGACACAATTCACATGAGGAGTGATGCCGTTCCAGTGTATAGAATCTAAGGCTAATGCCCCTGGCAATTAGAACTGTGGTGAAGGAGGAACTTGAGAAGATGGAGGCTCAGGGTGTAATAAAAAGGGTGGAGGCTTCCGAATGGGTCTCACCATTAGTCATAGTTCACAAACCTAATGGAAAACTTAGGTTATGTATAGACCATAGGTGTGTGAAGGAATGTGTAATTCCGGACAGACATCCTTTGCCTAACATAGCAGAAATGCTTGGAACTATTACGGGTGCAAAAGTTATGAGTACTCTGGACTTCAAGTCTGCAGATCATCACATTGGGCCTCATTACGAGTATGGAGGTAATGAAAAAAGGAAGGCGGAATGGCATTACCAGCATCGTTAACGGATCCGGGCCGTTACGAGCCGACAACCCGCTAATACCGCCACCGCCCTTACCGTGCCCCTTCTTACTGGCATGGGCACGTACACGTGCCCCTTTGCGGCGCCAATTCCGGGATGCCACTAACAAGAGGACATCACAAGTTACGCAGGCATGCAATTACCGGCCTCCCGAAGGCAGTAATTAGGGCCTGCACAACGGTGGCAATACAGGCATCACGAACCACCCACAAATAGCAACCTGCAGTGCAGGCAACTGCCACAGGTGCACACAATCACCACAGGTGGAGTCAATGGAGCCTGTCCCAGTACAAAAGGAGTACACCCACACACCACACCCCTTCCTACACCAAAATGATCCCACTAGCTGTTGCAATCATGGGGCTGGAGGACATGCCTGTACTGCTACAACAACAGCAACAACAACAGCAACAACAACAACTACAACAACTACAACAACAGGCAGCACAGAGGAGACGCAGGAGGAGAAGGAGCGTGAGACAGGCCCAGCAAGTTCCACCAGTGCAGCCAGTGGTACCACGTAGGCAGCCACCAATCCCTTGCATCAGACCCAGTCCATTCAATCTAACCCCTGAGCAGATCCACACCCTGTACAAGTTGGACCGGGACACCATCACCACCATAGTGGACATGATACACAACGACATCGTGAGCCTCATATAAATCTGCACTGCCATCCTCCCTCTACTAAAGGTGGTGTCTGTGCTCCACTTCCTGGCCACAGGCACCTACAAGCACACAGTGGGGCAGTTGCATGGCATATAACAACCACTCTTGTCCTGCATGCTGACCCAAGTGCTTGATGCCCTCCTGAAGCATGCAAGCGTCCACATTTCCCTTCCACGGACTGGCCAGGAGCTCGCTGACACCAAAGTAGGCTTCCATGCACTGGCAGGCATGCCCAATTGCGTCGGTGCCCTCGACTGCACCCATGTAGAGTTGGTGGCCCCTCATGCCAATGAGGCGGTATACCGGAATCGCAAGCAATACCACTCCATCAATGTGCAGATGGTATCTGACTCCAGCAAGATCATCACACATTGCTGCGCCCGATATCCCGGATCTACACATGGTGCCATGGTGTTGCGTAACTCCAAGCTACCCCGCTACATGGAGCGACGTGCTGGACGACGTGCCTGGCTGCTTAGTAAGTTGCCTGACTAAGCCATGGCAGTGCATTGGGGTTGTGGGGTGGGGGGTTTCATACTCCACCTGGGTGGGATTGGGTGGGGGATGCATACTCCACCTGGGTGGGATTGGGGGGGATGCATACTCCACCTGGGTGGGATTGGGCGGTGAGTGGACAATGCACTCAGAGCTAAACACTGTTGTCCTGAACATCCCAACCTGAACATGACGCATCAATGCCATACATAAGCCCAATGCCGGACATCAATGACAACATGCCAGGTGCACAAGCAGGCCACCATGGGTATGTCAAGCGATGCATGACTAAACATGATTACAACTGTGCCATTGCCGCTAGTGTGATTAGGTACAGAGTAGCATACACTGCAATAATGGGTGGCAAGACATTGTTCCGCATCCACAGTACATCCGCATCAGCATGCAACTGGACACGCTGCATCATCTGTACACCGCAGACCATTGTGCAGTACACAATGCATCAAATGGACCTGTGTGCAAACATCCAGGGACATGTGCATGTCAACACCAAATAGCTGCAGCCATGGCCGTTAATCCTAAAGGCGTCAGCTCAGATTGACTCACACATACCTCTTTGTGCTCCCAAGCAGGTGATGGAGACTATCACTTGAAGCCGTGGCTACTTACCCCTGTGCGGAACCCGCAGAACAGGCACGAAGAGGAGTACAATTGGGTTCATATCTGTACCCATGTTGTGATTGAGCAGACCTTTGGCCCGTTGAAGACACGGTTCTGCTGCCTAAGCAGGTCTGGTGAAGCACTACTTTATAGCCCTGAGAAGGTGGCAAAGATCATCATGGTCTGTGTCGTGCTGCACAAGATGTGCATCCGGAGAAACGTACCACTGCCACCCGACATTGACATGCATGCACCGCGTGAGCATGATGGAGGAGAAGCAGCACCCCTGGCATTACGTGATGCACAAGATAGCCGTGCTGTACGCCAATCACTGATTGACGATCACTTCTGAACCACAGGGACGTAGATGGTTATGTTTCAGTACTACACTGAGCACTGGGACCGTGTGGACATGGACACAGGGTGTGTGGGGAGTTGGGCACTGTGCGCTGTCATGAATAGAATGAACACACACAAACTGAACAATGTCCAGGCATGAAATGATTTTGAACACAACGGGTGTATTACGAAAAATAACAACAAAGTGCTTCCTCCCTCCACCAATCACACGCCCTCCTCCCACCCCCTAAAACACCCAAACAACCCATACCCCCAAACAACCCGAACCCCCAAACAACCCATACCTCCCAATAAACACCCCTTAATCCCCTCAACACCACCTTCCCCCTCATCCATTGTAATCCCACACACGATGTGGTTGGACTGGCTACTTCCGGACTTTTTTTGTCAGGGGCAGAATTTCTGTGTGCCTTGCACTGTGCACAGGGCTTGAGGGAGTGGAGCTTGCAGGTGTGGACGATGGGGTGGAGGTGGATGGGTTGTGCACCGCCGTTGCAGGTTGTTGGTGCTGCATGTGTTCCAGCACCCTGTTTAGGACCTGTGTGACAGTCCCCAAACTGTCACGTATGATTATGGCACTCGCATTGATGGCCGCAATGGTTCCAGCATTCGCCTCCCGGATCTTACTGCGTGTTTCCTCACCCTCGGCCACATACTGGCGCACCAGCTCGATCATCGAGTCCTGGTGGGCCTCTACCCTCGACAGGCGTGCCTCCATGTTAGTGGGGGCTGTGGAGGTGGAGGGTGCTGCGGCTGGGTGGGCCATTGCAGGGCTGGCTTCTGGGGTGCTCAACAGATGCCGACTCCGCAGTTGAACCGCTATTTCCTGCATGGGGCTGGATGGTGTGCCCTGTGTTGAGTGGTGTGTGGACATTCGACATGGATTGTGCCGTCAATGTCCTCGTACTCCTCTGCTTGCACATCAACATCGCTGAGGGGGGCTGTGGCTGCTGCCTCATCCACAGAACTGGTGGAAGCAGACTGCGTGCCATCAGCCTCGCCTCCAGCATTTGTTGCCAAATCAGTATTTGCAGCCTTGTCCACTGCTGTTATCTCCTCCTCAGCTGGCCTGGCCTGTACAAGTGCCCTTGGGTTGCAATCTGGCCCGTGGTGCTGTCCCGGAGGTGGAAGGCCTGGTGCCCTGTGGTCTGCCCCTGGATGTTGATGCCCTTGGTGTAGGGTCCTGCCCTTCACATTCTGCATCAGTGCCTGTGGGGGAACAAGAGATGCATGGCATCAGTGATGATGTTACATGCAAAATGCATAAGTTGGTGCAGTACAGTATATGATTTCTCATGCATTGCATTCTTATAGGTGTGTCACACAGGGTACTTTCAAGAGGGGGGGGCATATTGGCATAAGCCGTGGCCTCTCCATTCGGTACTGATGTGTACCAGGTGGCATACCGTTGGATTGCGATTTGTGTGATGTGTGACATACGATTGGTCCCTGTTTGTTGGGTGTCTATTGATAATGGGATTGGAACGCAGCATGCATTTCATTGTGCCAGGGTTTGGGCCTCCATCTGGACATGAATCTGTATATGTTTGTATGATGGGCCATGCATTGGCGTGGCTCACTTTCACATCTGTTGTACTACGTCATGGTTTGGCCTAATCGGGTTTGCGGGGTCACTCACCTCCATCTCCCGATGTCGCCGCACCCGTCTCCATTTCGCCAAAGCCCTCTATGGACTCCATTTGTATGGTGGTGCTGCAGGTCTCTTCCTAGCGCATCAATTTCACTGGTGAGTTGGCTCCCCCGCCTGTTGCCATGGCCTCCCTGCAATTGGGTGCCAGGATATTACGGACCCTGAGACGTAGGTCATCCCATCGTTTTTTACAGTCTTTGACCATGCGGGGGTGGTGCCAACCGCTGACACCTTATGCGCAACCTCCTCCCATATTTCTTTTTTTCTTAGTTGTACTTTCTTTTTGAGGTTGTTTGCAAAAACCTCATCTGCATGGGCTGCAAAACTATCAGCCAGCATGTTTAGCTCCTCATCGGAGAAGCGCTTCTTGCGCAGGCGGGGGGGTTGTTTTGTGGGTAGCCTTGGACATGCTGGATGGTATGGCCCTACTCTATACTCTGTGGCACTGCTGGAATGAGAGGATTACAATGGATTGTGTTTTTAAAGATGGCCGCTGGCGCATTTCCTGTTCAAATGCGATGACGTTACTTCCGGGTCCGGTATTATGAGCCCCGTATTAGCATGATGATATTACCGGGTCGTTATTAAGGGGTTGCTCCTTGGCGTAGGCGGTATCGGCGGGTCCCGTGATGGCGCAATCGGGGGGTTGGAGGGCCTTTACCGGCATGGCGGTGCAGCCATTACCGGCATTGGGGGTTCGCGTGTGCTTGCACACTCGTAATCAACTGCTATTAGCGGCGTCAAGGGTGCACGGAAGCGATATTACCTCCATGCCGTTTTTAGCGGGATTCTTGTAATGAGGCCCATTGTGTTGCATCCTCTGTCTAGATATGTGACGACTTTCATTAATACTGAATGTTTATTTCAATGTAGGCGCATGCCTTTTGCACTCTTATCTACGGCAGCTGTTTTTCAGCATATAATGTGCCAATTGTTTCATCACATGCAAGGTGTTTTATGTTTCAAAGATGACATGTTGGTTCATGCAGAGGATCAAGAATAACATGATTTTAGACTTTGTAAGGTGTTAGACATTTTCAAGGAAGCTGGTTTGACACTTAGTAAGGACAAGTGCAAATTCAGTAGATCCACCATACAATACTTGGGGCATGAGATTTTGGATAAAGGTATTAGACCCAGGAAAGAATTAGTGAACACCATTTCGAATGTTCCCAGTCCCGACAACAAGGATAAGGTAATTTTGTTCTTAGGCATGGCTGAATATTATGCCAAGTTTATTCCTGATTTAGCTAGCAAGACATTTCACATGAGGTGGTTGGTGAAGAAAGGTGTAAAGTTTAATTGGGATGATCAATGTGAACTCAAATTTGGAAGGATAAAGATAGATTTAAACAAAACACCCACTTTGAAGGATTTTAATCCCAACAGATAGATTTAAACAAAGCACCCACTTTGAAGGATTTTAATCCCAACAAAAAAGGTATTATCACTACGGATGCCAGTAATCATGGGTTGGGGACGTGTTGTCCTAAGTAGAGGACAAGAAAAAATATCCCATTGCTTTTGCCTCTAGAGTTTTGAGAGAGGCGAAATTTAACTACTCCACTATCGAGAAGGAGCTGTTAGCTGTTAAATGGGCGATCGATACATTTTGCTTGTTCCTTTGGGGGATGAGGTGTTTAGTAAGGTCAGATCACAAACCACTCAAGGAAATTTTGACAACAAAGGGCTTAAATAATGTTTCTTCAAGAATTTGCAGGTGGGTTGCCGGCATGCAAGAGTATAACTGGGAGATAGAGTATGTACCCAGAGTCAAGAACACATCAGCTGATTGTTTATCACGATTAACCGATGTCGTGGAAAGGGACAATGATGATGAAAGTGAGGAGGAACACATTTTGAATGTCAATCAAGCGGTTGTGTCAGAGAAGTAATGGGAGGAAACTACAGCAGTGGATGAAGTCCACAAAGATGTGAAAAAATGTCTTGAAAGTGGTGTGAAAGGAAATGAGATTAGGAAGGGGAACATGTCAGAGTCAGTCAGGTAGGTTTTTGATGAATTACGAATAAACAAAGGCATGGTGTTGAGGGGAGACAAATTGTTTCCACCAACAGGTGTGAGAAAGAAAATACTAGAGTGAGCTCATGAGCGACACCAAGGTATGACAAAAACCAAACAACTCAATAGGCAAGATTATTGGTGGCCTGGGATGGATTTACAGGTAGAGAGACTTATTAGAGATTGTTGCAGGTGTGAAGATTCCACCAAGAGTTACACCACAAGAATTTAACCCATGACGGTCATGTCCATTCTCACCATGCCTTTGGAGCGTGTAGGTTTAGACATCGTGGGTCCGGTGAAAAAGTCAAGGCATTTTGAGGTTGTGTATCGTTTTCATTGATACGTTATCTGGATGGTTGGAAATTGCCTGGGTACAGAATATATGTTTCAAAGATATCGCGTTTTTGGAGGCTATTGTTAAAAGGGAGGGGCATCCTCCAACCATTATAACAGGCAATGGTGTCCAATTAGTGTTGGAGGAAATGAAAGCGTTTCTTAAAGAAAATGGGGTAGAGCATAAAACCAGCTCCATTTATCATCCTGAGACCAATGGAATTGTCGAGAGATTCAATAAAGTCATAAACAATTGCATTAAGGGTGTCATTGCAGAGAATGAAGATTGGAAGAGACAATCATTGCACATAGATTCACACCTCATGCAACCACTGGTATTTCCCCTTTTGAAATGCTAAGGGGGAGAAAGTCCAATACGAGTGTTTGTCCTTCATGGTTGGGTAGGGCTTGTAAAAAGAACATTGATTTTAAAATGGTGAGAATAATATTTCTGACAGACAGTTAAATAACAAGCTCTGTTTTGACATTAGGAAGGCAGTTAGAAAATGCTGTGTCAAAGTGGGTTACTGGGCTAGGATTAAACTTACTCAGGAGCTGAAAGATATGTGAATTGGTCGGAGCCCATACAGGTGCTAGAAAGGTTTCATGGTGCTGTCAGAGGTTCAGACTGCAGGGTGTGGAATGTGAACAGGGTTTCCAAGTGTGTGATGAACATATGCAGGGATATCAATATCACAAGAGGAAGTGGGGATAAAGGGATAAACTTCAGGCCTGAGGAGCAGAAAACCAGTAAAGAGAGAGGTGGCGTAGCTCGCACGAAATGTGTTTGTGGTAAGCCCTCATATCCAAGAGACTATGTGAGTTGAGTAGAGGGGTTTCCTCTCCTGAGTTTTTTTTTATGCACTGTGTCATAAAACACCATGTTCAGTCATTGTGTAATGTATATATTTACTTTTTGCTGCAATGTTTTTTTACCACTTTTGGTTTTAGGGCTCTGGACCTAACTTCTTGTTCTTTCCTCCTTTTAATCCTATTTCGTTTTATACATTCAGTTTCTGTTTATCGTCACGTCACTAACATATGATTGGTTTATGATTGGTTTATTTGCAGCTTATTTGGTGAATTTGATATCTCTCTTTGATGTTTTCATTTGGAACTCATTACTCCATTTAACCCTTAAGTGCCAAGGGAGAGGTATCTCATCCTTGGGATTACCTCCCTGTTGCCAATGACGAGCTACCTGGCAATTAAGGGGTTAATGAAACAGAAAACATTAGAAGGCATTGAATGGCAAAATACCAAAATCACCAAAAAAGGCCTTGGCACAGGGAGGGGACCGATGGCAGTTAAAAGGTTAAGTTGCATTATTGTGTAAAGAGGGGAGGTGTGTAGCATTCAGCTTTCTGTGTTTCCTGTCTCATGACCGTGCATAATCTAGCGTGGAATTTGGAACATAGAAGGCTAGGGAAAAAATGCTAAGGGAAAGTCAGTTGATGAGAGTGCTGTCGCTGAGCCGGTGGGCTATCATATGATCTTAATAAACTTTGTTTCAATCAACGTGCATTTGAAGATCATTTCAGCGTACATCTGTGATGCCAAGCCAACAGGCACCTACCACTTCCTGTCCCTGTAGTCCAAAAGGTCAGAGTAGAGCAAATCCTGAGGGCCATGAAAAAAATGTCAGAGTAAAACAGAATCTCCACAAGCAATGTATGCAGTCCAGACAAAAGAAAACAGAAATAAGGTAGCAAAGAACCTAATGGGGTGTGAGTATGGAGAGTGCGTGAACAGCATACACACCCTCGGAGTGCTAGCGCACGGACCTGGGACATGCTACATAACAGAAGATTCACCATGGGGAGCACATGGGAAGAGCCATGGGGGTAGGGCGGCAGATGAAGCTGGGGCTAAAGTGTAGGGAAAGAGGCACAGTTGTCCATGAAGGAGGGGGTATGAAGAGATAGGAAAAGAGAGGAATGAAATTGCAAGGGTGGCAGTGAAGAGCGTGGCCAAACAACTATTCAACTATTTAATTAAGATTCTTTGTAGTCCTGTCCAATCCCCAGTGGTATAGTCCTTTGTCTATGTTTCCATGAACATTCGAATCTTGGGGCCATCTTGGAATTGTTAGTGAGTGTAAACATGCTTCCCAGAATTAAATGACAAGCTTTACGCCTTGTTCTCTTTACTGTAATGCTAGGCCATTTTTATTTGGGCCAGAGTTTCTGCCTTCCTAGTTGTCCTTTCCTCATTCAGTTCAGATCCTGCATGCTTCCTGTTTCTTGAATCCTGACCATTTCTGAAGATCTCTTTAGAGTAGACAAACAACTATTATTATTAATGAGCAAAGACAACAGCATTGCACAGAATCAAAGGAAAAGAGCATTGATTGCCTGAGGGACAGACCTTTAGTGCCTTGGTTTGAGTTCCCCTATGAGCTGTGGCCACCTAGGAACAATTGAATAGGGACAATGTATGCACTTAGGCTGCTGATGATATGCTATGATCCCAGGGAGTTTGTCCTGCCTGAATATTTGCTTCAGGTTTTAAGTACCCACTGTATAGTATTTATATTCATGAAAATAGAACTTGACATGTAGTCCTTCAATGTAATTAAGCACTTATCAATCCCTTTAGTCTGAAGATCAAGTTATATTACACAAGGAATTTGTTAATGTATTTAGTTTTTATATAGCACTAATCGTGGGTAGTAGCTTTGTGGTGCTTTGAATGGTTAGGGAATTATCAATGCATTCAGATCAGTTAAATGCAGGGGAGGGTATAGGAAAAGAGCATTCAAGACTTGGGGCCTGATTCATGGAAGTGTTTTATAATGATGCAATCCCATAGGAAAACGTTCCATGAATCAGGCCCTAAGAGTATAAAAGCATAACTGCAGCCTTTATTCTGATTACATATACATTAAATGGCAAGTGAGTACAGGAAGTAGGTCAGTTCAATGGCATTGAAGGCACTAAACAAGCGGCTGGTGGCAAAGTCAAATGATTTTAGCCTCCAATGGAAATGCAAATGTTTCCCCAATTCTCGTACCATTGCTGAATCATCCCACAGGGTTGCTCCCGCTGCAACTAAAGGACTGCCTCTGCATTTTATTTTCTAATAAGGAACAATACAATAGCTTTTGTGCCAGAAGATCTCGGGAGTCTGGGTAGGCAGTATTTTTTGACCCTCTGCCTGATGTAGGCTGGACCATCCTTCCCATAAACTGTGTGGATGATGCAAAGGTCTTACAGCTGATGCCAGAACTGACAGGAAGCAAGTGCAAGGTAATAAGAGCAGGCAAAATAGGGTCCCTGGCTTTAACGCCTAAGATTAACCTAGCTGCTTTGTTGTGAATAGTCTGTTGTTGTCAGGTGAGTTATTTATGTGGTCATATTATAGGAGGCTTTTGCAGTCGTCCATGCATGACAGGACAGAAGCAAAACTTGGATTTTTTGGGGTCTTGTCCAGCAAAGGGAGGGTCAATAAGAGGATATGAAACAGAAAAATAAGATGTACTCACAAGCACTTGGAAATGAGGTTCGATGATAGATGGTTGTCATATAGAAAGGTTCTGGGCTGAGTGCATAATGCAATATGGGGTTCCACGTTTAGAAGGCCAAGGATGGCAAAGAAGAGGGAATGGAATTTCCAAAGTCGATGATTGCCATCTATGATGTTTTGGGACAAAGGTGATTGCCAATCATTTAGCCTCACACAAACACACACACACACACATATACTTACACCCCAAACATGCACAAACACACACACACAAACGTACCTGATCCCCCTCGTGGCTGCTTCCAGATCCTGACGTGCATGTCACCCCCTGCACGCACTCATGTGCGTTGCAAGGGCTGACAGTTCGATTAAGAAAGACTGCTCTGTGCAGTCACAGAGCGGTCTTTCTAGATTGTTTTTTGTCGTTGTTTTTTTGTTAAAAAGGTCTATTGACCTAATACTGTATATTTAGCCTGGAATCTGGAGTAAGCAGGCTGCGGTTTTCAGGATGTTGAATCGGACCTGCCTTAAAATTACATTTTGAAAATGTTTTAAGTCATCTTGTGAACATTTACAGATATGAATAGCTAAAGGAAAACGATGTATTTGTACTAGTATTTCTAAATACACCAGTTTACTTTTTTATTTAATTTAATTTAATGTGTACATTAGTTAAATGAACTATTTCACACATACATATAAACATAAAAACACATCAAATGAACAAACAACTTGTACGCACAGTTATTGTTAAAACAGAATGTACATTTGGATCAAATAAAATATACCACGGGCCACTTTGGAATCACACAAGTGACATAACAGGCACATCAGCCCGATCATTAAAGCTGTGTTACCCAAATTTATACAATAGATCCAAACGGCATCTTCACCTAAACTGGGCAATGAAGCGACAAAACAACCCGAAAATGTCTCATAGGTCTTAGACAACTGATTGCAGCCAGTCATCACATGACGCGTGGTTTCTTGCACACCCATCCTTAAACAAATACGGCAATTGCGCATCTCTCTCAGAACACCCAGTTGCAGACTAGTCATAGACAAGACTGCCACTTGGTCAATCTAAAGTCAAATCTGGTGACCAGTTGATACTTTCAAAAAAAGCCAAGGATAATTATATACCCACGCATATACACTGTTATTACCTGATTCCATTTTAATCTCCTGCCCCAACAGTGCAAGCAGTGGGCATTGTGGAGATTTCCATACCTTTTATAAAAGACCTTAGTGCAAACATCCCAAATTCCAATCGAAATCCGCTCGGGCACTGAACAGGGAAGGCCTAGAAGAGATTGCCAGAATCTTCCTTCAAGCTTATTAACCCACTGCAGATCCTTCATAAATATTGCCTGTAAAGCGTATAATACTGCTGGGCAGAATCTTTGATTGTAGAGCTTCAATATTCCAGCATAACTATACCCCGCAGTATTCTACACAAATCTCTTTATAAGGTGGGTTGGAATTATGGCTTTTTTTTTTACCTCCCTCATTGTCTCATATTTTCCCATGTCCAGTTCAAGTCCTAAATATGTGTATGTAGGGACTTTTTCTATCACTCCCCTATCAATATTAGCATTATTCCACACTTACCATACCTCATGGACTTGGTCTTATCATAGTTCATAATCAGACCATTCTCCTCTAGATAGGACAACAGAACGTTGGCTGCCCTACGCAGACTCACAAATGTGTAGTCAAATATTAGAATATTATCTGTTTAGGAAAGCCAATCAACACATGTATTCCTTATCCCCGGGGGATATCGCTGGACCCCGGACAAGATACTGGGCAAATCAGACAAATGGAGAATAAACAGCAGCAGGGCCAGCACGCAACCTTGTTTAACCCCACATTTTATGTTTTTGATTTATTTATTGATCATTTGTAAGGCGCTTTATACAACAGAGTTGTGTTTCAAAGCGCCACAAGGCTAAATGGGAAGGGAAACAAGGAAAAAATAAGTGGCAAGAAACAAAAGGCAACCATAATATATATACAGTCGTGGTCCTACTAAGCCTTGGGGCATTCGGCCGTGCAAGTGCATTGATGAGAAGTGCAGGTGAGGGGGATGGAAGGGTGAACAGAGGAATGGACAAGTGCAAGTCAGGAAGAGCACCTCAGTCTAAGTGCTAGTACAGGCAGCTCTAAAGGGTGGTATGTGGAGGCATCAGAGAGGGGCTTGCCTCAGCAACGCAGTGGGGGGGTGGGGTGTACTGGTTCATGAGAATCAGGCCACAGGTCACAGCAGCATTGGGGTGATTAGCAAGGAAGGGAAAGAGGGAGAGCAGAGCAGAGTTTTGAGCCATTTCTGGAACTTGAGGAGGTCCTGCTTAAATCTGAGAGGGGCAGGGAGGCTGCTCCAAAGGGGGGCACCAGCCACGTAGAGCGATCTGCCCCCACTCTCAGCTTAGAGAAGCGTTTGACAGCCAGAAAGTTAGAATTAGAGGAGCAAAGGGCTCAAGCAGGGGAGTATTGATGGAGGGAAAGTTGCAGCTAGTGTGGTCCCAGGCCCCAGAAGACTTTGTGTATGATACAGAGGGTCTTGAATTTGATCCTTGCAGCCACTTGGAGCCAGTGGATAGATTATAAGACTGGAGAGACACAGTCCCTGGGCTTGAGGCCAAGGATAAGTCTTGCAGCCTTATTCTGGATTAGCTGGAGGGGAAAGGATCAGTGCTCTGGAGACATTGAGCTTCTTGGGGAAGGTGAGAAAAGGAAGAATGCCTTTGAGGAGGTTGAGCTGGAAGTGGGACCATTTGGGAAGGTCCACGATATGAGGGGTGGAGGAGGGAGCGGAGTTGAAGATGACCCCCAGGTTTTTGGCTTCACGAGAAGGTGGGGGTAGAGGGCCCAAAGAGGGTGACCAAATGGTAGAAGGAACAGAGGGCACAGGTATCCCGACAAGGAGGATCCCCGTCTTACTGGCATTGAGACAGAGATTGTTCACTGAATACCATGCCTGAATGGCAGACAGTCAGGGATGAAAGAGGAAGAGGCAGAAGTAGAGGGAAGTTTGAAGCAAAGCTGTGTGTCATCGGCATAACACTGGAAATGAGGATGAGGATGAGCAAGACGGGCGAGATCGATATTGAAGAGCCATGGTGATAGGCTAGAGCCCTGCGGGACACCATAGGTAGAGGGGGTGTTGGAGGAGGAGAAAGGGCTCAATTGTCGCTTGGAAGGGTAGTTAGTGAGGAAAGAGGTCAGCCAGTCCAGTGCCTGGTCACTGATGCTGAGGGTGTCACAGAGTCGTTTTATGAGGATGGAATGGTTGACTGTGTCAAAGGCGGAGGAGAGTTCGAGGAGAATGTGAACAGCAGGAGAGTTGGCGTCGAGATTTGTGAGCATGGTTTCACAGATGTTCAGGAGAGCAGTTTCTGTGCCTCGGGATGACTGGAATCCAGATTGGTGGTTATGAAGGCAGCTACCAAGATCAGTGTGGAGCGTCAGTTGGGGGAAGACAAACATTTCCAAGAATTTACTCAGGAAGGGGGTAAAAGTGATAGGGCGATAGTTAGCCAGGGCAGGAGGGCCAAGGAAGACAGGGGAGTTGAAATGGGAGAGGAGATGGGGGTGGAGGAGAGTGAGGATAGGATGCACTGAGTTTTGAAAGTGAAGTGGAAAGTTCCTTGCAGATTTTGAAAAGGTTTGTCCATGTTATTAGAGGCTCCAGTGATGCGGCTTGGATGTGGCCCACTATTTAGAGCCGTGTTAGGCAGAAAGCTGTGCAGTTCCCTCAGGGACCACTGCAAAAGATTTAGGACTACAGGTGTTTGGTAGTAAACCCACTTGGTAGCAGTCTGTACCACACAGATTCACTTGGTAGCTGTGGCTGAGCAGTCAGACTTCCCTCAAGAAGAGTTAAGCAGTATGTGGAGTATACAATATAGGGCAACTCTTCGCAGTAAGACAAGAGACTCAGTGTAAAGATATTAAGGTATTTATAACGGAACATCTATGAAAAACACTATGGCACTATCACGGCAAACACTTCAATCACAATTACTCTACGAAGAAGAAACGATCAATCCCCCTAACAATATTTCGACAAGTCTAGGTTATACCAGCACCACTTATTTACAGACAGAGGTGTATGCCTCAACCTAGATGGCACTCTAATAGTGGTTAGGACGGGAGAGAAAAATAAGCAGGTTACGAAATCAACACAGTTCAAAACTTCACGGGAAAAATGCAAGGCAAGAAGACAAGAACCACAATAGATCATAAAGTTCAGAGGCCAGGCTCACTTGGAGAGAAGCGAGGCGATATGTCCCAAAAGTATCTTAGTGGAAATGCGTTGGAGTCTTTGAAGCAAATTGTTATCGGCAGATTGAACCAGTTCAGAACAATACGTGAGAAAGCGTGTAGGCGACCCAACGGAAAGGAGAGGATTAAGACACCTCATTCGAACCGATTGAAAGGGAAGCCAGGCGGACACGGTACCTTGATTGTGGAGAGACTGCTCCGGCGGGGGCATTTGTTCCTGGTGGTGGATGCACGTCGGGTCTTTGCCAAGAGTAGAGATGATCTTCTCGTCGAAGAAAAGTGAAGTCCGGTGCACCACCAAGGAAGAGACCAGCCACGGAGTGCTCCGTCACAAGGCACCACTTTTTGGTCGCGGTACAGGGGTAGTGGCTATCCCGCTGCTGAGGTGCTCTGCACGGGCAATTCGACCACTGCGTCCTGAGGTGAAGAAAAAGCAAAGGGGACTGGTTGTTCCCACCAGTCAGGGGAAGAGACTCTCCGGCAGGGACATCTCCTCTGTCGTCGGGAAGTGGTGAGTCGGTTCCGCAGGGCTCCACCGGAGGTGTCGTTGCAGGTCGGCTCAGCGTTACCCTCGTCGGATACTTAGGTCCTGTGGCGACTTCTGAAGATCAGTCCCAAAAGCCCTGCTTTTTTGCAGAAAACCCCCATTTATTCAGCCTAGCTGTCAATCAACACATGCTAAGTGGTGAGCGGGGAGGCTCACCACTTGGGCCAATCACACCAGAGTGCGACCGGAGTTGGCAAGGCAACTTGGTCCAGGGTGCCTAAACCCCCTCCCACACCACTGTGGTAACCCCGATAGAATGGAACCACTTTGCAGGGTCTCTGTATAGAAGCCCGCCAAAAGTGGAACAAAGGGCTCGACCTTTGGTTTAGGAGTCACAGAGACGAACACAAACGCCATTTTAAAAACCGAGTTCTGGCAGAAAATACCATCCGATAGACTTATTTAAGATAAGTAGACCGGTGGTAGGTTAGGGATTAACGAGAAACAGTATCAATCTCTAACAATGGGAAGAATCCCATAGGGTTATATTCGGGGTTGAATATAACAAGTAGTTTCCACTGCCACCAGCCAAAACTCGATCAGGGGGGACGGGTCAGTGCCCCCTCGAATAACATATCCAGGAGTAATCGAATTACTCCTACTAGTACGTCCACAATAGGATGGTTTGTACTAGTTCTGTTAGTAAATTTAGGTCTAGTAAAGCCAATGGTGACTTTACATGCCCGGGGAGACAGTAGTCAGTCCCCGGGTATGGAGCCTATAGTGGAGGTCCGCTAGGACGCCCCGGTGTTACGGTATGGAGGGTGCGGTGTAACACACATAGAAAAACATATGAGACCCTATGGAGTAAAAGACCCCATAGCCCATAGAACACATTGACATTCAAAGGAATTACACACGTTCATGCCCAAGAGTGGGAGAAAAAGAGTCTCACTCTTGGCAGGATGGAAAAAGACAAACTCCAGAAATCCAGCAAAGCTGCTGGGGGACTCATTAGGTTAGGAAATTCAGCCTAAACAGATAATTCTCCCTAACAAGCGGATAGAGAGGAGCTATTTTCTTTGTAGCAGGCGGCAGGCCAATTTGTCAGAAGATGAGCCAAGGTCTGCCACTTCCGTTCGGCACCTCTGCATTTGCTTTTCAGAAATACAAGATCAGCGTCGTACCAGCTGTTGTTCTTGGTGACAGGTTTTAGGCGTGTCCTCATGGTAGGGTCAAGAATGTCGAGATTGTTGCCGATGGCAAGATGCAGGTTAGCACGGACAGAGTCAGAGGAAGAGTCAGGGGCTGGAGTGGGAGGGGGGATGAAGGTAGAGGCAAAAGCAACAGCTGTCACTCGCTTCATTTGACAAATGGTGGTGAAGGAGGCTGGCAGTGCAGGGGGTGTCTCTGAAAGAGGGCCAATGGGCCCTAGATTGGAGGAAAGGGGAGAGTGGTGAGACCAAGGTGGTGGTGACCAGATTAGAGATAGGGATATCACTAGAGATGCGGGCCTCAAGGGTGTGGCCTGCAGAGTGAGTCAGGCTGGAAGGAAGAATAGTAAGAGAGAGAGGGAGTCACAGAGGACCCGGAACTGAGAGGTGGATGATTCAAGAGAGTTGAGGTGGATATTGAAGTCACTCAGGAGGAGAAGTTTGGGGGAGGTCAGCCCATTCAGAGAGGAAGCGGGAGATAGGGCCAGCAGGTCTGTAGATAGTGGCATGGGTGAGAGAGACAATCGCGGAGACCCCCAGCCTACAGACAAGGCATTCAATGGCAGAATAGGAATGAGTAGGAATGATGGAAGCACCCAGCGAAGATCAAGGCCACTCCATCTCCAGTCCTGTTGGGTCTGTGTTTGGAGAGGATTGTGTAGCCCTCAGGGAGGTGAGTGTCAAGAGAAGTGACAGAGCTGGCATTGAAACACCTCTCAGTAAGAGCAAGGACGCCCAAGTCAAGGTCTTTGAGGAGGAGACAGATGTCATACAAGTGTTTGACAGCAGAGACGAGCATACAGAGTGGCTAAGTGAAGCTTGTTACCACCTTTGAAGGTTTTCCGAGGGTGTGTATAGGGGTGTGGTACTCCCATTGTTGGAGGTGGTGAAGTGAGGGGAGAGGAAGCAGGGGTGGCAGGAGAAGGGAGGAATTTTATGAGAGAAGGCAGGCACCAGTCGAGAAGGAGATTAGCAGGTTGAGAACCTTGGGTCTTAATAGTGCCATTGTGATAGACATTAATGATGCACCCAGAGCATGAGAAGTAGGCAAGGAGGACTTCCCACTTAGCGCCACCATTAATGGGTAAGGAGGAGAAGGGAGAAACAGTGGAGACCAGATGGAGGCTCCATAGTTATGGAGAGGGGATATTGAAGCGGATATCTGTGAAAGTCTGTCTGGTAGTGGGGTTGACGTAGGTGTCTGCGATGGCAAGGCCTGGTTTTGAGTCCAGGAGAGCTTTGTTCAGCATTTTTCCTCCAGACTTCGTGAGAGAAGAAGAGTAAGTGATAGAATCACAGTTGGAAAAGATAGGAGATATGGAGAGTGCCATGGAAATATTGGGGGAGAGAGGAATAGGCAAGGGAATTGCACAGTACATGGGAACTCACCAAGTGGCCTAGCAGCCAGCAAGGCACAGTGGAGGAGGAGTGCAAGGGAAGACAGTCAGAACACAGATTGAAAAACCCTCTTAGGTACGAAGTTCTCCAAAAAGGCACTAATACGGCACAAAAAGGAGCATACAACAGTTTAAAAAGCACAACTAGATTTCATTTTGCCAAAGAGCACTAATACAGCACAAAATAAAACATGCAGTGTGGATGAGTGCTTGCACCACTGTCATCCAACTGTACTCACACCTGGGTTTGCTTGTGTAACTGTCTAATGGCCGACAAGAGACACCTCAGAATACCAAGTGAGCATAATTTCTCCCACAACCTTCCTCTGTCCACTGTAACGAATGCCGCCCATAGATCTACGAATAGCTTATTCAAGAGAGGCATATCCTGTGAGGACGTTCTTCTCACCAATATATCATACAATAAAAGGTTGTGGGTAGTTGACAAGCTGGGCCTAAAGCCCATTTGAAAAGGACTCAAAATTGTCCATGTCCTCATTCTTGCAATTATTTTAATGTTAATGTTGCAACAATCTTTCCAGTGATATCTAGCATTGATGACAAAAGATAATTGGCAGGGTTGGTATGGTCACTCTCTTTATATATTGGAATTAATATGGAGTGCCACAAAGATTTACGAATCTGCCCTGATAGACAGATCTTGTTAAACAATATTTTGAGCAAGGCTGCCCACTGTACCAGATTTTCTTTTAAAGCAGCGTTAGCAAGACCATTTGGGCCCGGGGCACGTGAACATTTAAGTCTAGTTATACAATTCATCAAATCGTCTTCGTCATATGTCAACCCAAAAGAAATGTAATGCATTAGATGAGTCGCAACCTGTGCAGTCTTGCATTTAGAGGCCTTTTTGATAAATGAGGTGCAGTCATTAGCAGAAATAGGATGGACAAAGTCTTTTTTCCATTTCCTTTATATGCACCTAGGGCTTCACATATCTTCCTAATATTCCCACCAGCAAGGATTTTAAGAGTATGTTGCCATTGTACGTTTTTCAGGAAGAATTGGTGCCTTCTGAGCCAGTTTGTTTATTTATTTTTAGCTGGCCTCATTGAAATACGATGGGGC